>NC_064920.1:247113089-248363089 GCF_023897955.1 Schistocerca gregaria
ACTCGGAAGTATATTGTGCTATCCTCAGGAAATTGGAGAAGTGATTTCACCGTTTCACCGTGTTAGTTGCCACAAAAATGCAAACGAACTTCTCCTTCTTCATGACAACGCATTCACGAAGTGCTTACTAAACTTCACTGCACTGTTCTTCCACTTCCACCTTGCAGCCTGCATCTCGTACCTTCCGATCTCCATCTGTTTGGCCCAAAGAATAACACCCTCCGCGGGAAGCTGTACGTGGATGATAGGGTGGTTACTGATGCAGCAAGATATTGCCTCCGACCACTAGAGTGTTACCATGTGCGCATATAGGTCCTCCCTGTAAGGTGGCATAAGGCCGTCGTATTGAAAAGATATTATGCTGAAAAATAGGTTTTTGCAGCCAGAAGACTAGGGAATAATGTTATGTATTGGAACCTTAAAAACCAAAGTGCTTCCAGAAGAAAAATGTGTACGAATACGTATTGAACGCCTTCGTAAATAAACGTATTACTGTGTTACCTTCTGGAAGACGTCTTACTGTCTTTATAGCGCCTCAGTAATTGACTCATCAGTTGGTAGCCAAAACTCATATTGTTTCGTTAACATGTATGCCACTGCACAAGAAACTGAAAAGTAAACCTTAACGATCTCTGCAAAATAAAAATTACGAGTGACATCTGGCATACACAGGGCAGCACATATATGATCACTACATCCCGAACATCACAAAATAATCTGAATACCTTCGTAGGCTCTCAAGAAATCATCAGAAGTTCCATTTTAAAAATCCTAACTTTCGGTCGTTTTTGAAATGACTAAAGCCTGATTCATGTATTCACTCTCGCAACTGACCTCTTGCTCGACTCATTCCGGAGTTCAGTTCCAGTGTCGAAATATTATTTGGCTTCACGTCTAGTCGTTCGTTCTGTTACTGCAAAAATTGCCCAGTGTTATTTTCTTATGCTTGCTTATATAAACGACGCCATCCTGCATAAAGTAACCAAGAATGCAGCAGTCATTATTATTATAAAATAAAAACCTAAAATCTACATAAATACATCTAGATAAATGCTGTTGGCTCCGTTACCAGCAATCTTTCAGCCTAACTACGGTGCCATCTGGTAACACAGTAAGATTTAATAGTTATCATAAAAATTAAAAATTAATTATTGTAATTTTCCCAATTATTAGAGCGAGGTGGTGCTGTGGTTAGCACACTGGACTCGCTTTCGGGAGGGTGACGGTTCAAACCCGCGTCCGGTCATCCTGATTTACGTTTCCCATGATTTCCCTAAATAGCTTCAACCAAATACAGGGATGGTTGGCAGTCAACAGACCTGATTCCACCTGGAGATTGCTGTATACGTTACCGGCAAAGCGTCAAAACAAGACACCGTATACAATGCTTAGACAACATATAGTATGCCTAGAACTTTCGAGCAAGGTGTTTAACTTAATTTTAAACTTTTCCCAGGAAATGTATAAAATGTCTAGGTACATTATAAAATACGAAATTGACACAGGCATAGCACAAAATTACAATAAAATAACACTTTCAAATTAGTAATTTATATTTTTAATGAGAACTTAAGATGTTTATTAATCTACTCTTACTGTTGATGTGTAAAACGTCCAAAGCAGTAGGGCTATCAGCAGTATGTGTACTAGTATATAAGCGATTGCTAAACAACGGTTCCTATTATCAGTTCCTACTCATCTTGAGGTATTAAAAGCCAGGCCTATAGTCACACATTTCCTTGGCATAAATTTTTATTTAGTCCCACAGATCTATTACGGATAGTATAAACTTAAGTGTTTTTGAAATTTGTATTTTTATGAATCACTCATCTGCACAATATGTCAACAAGCTGGTCTCTGCGTAAGGAGACAGGTAACCTACGTTACAACATTTCCGTTAGTCTGGCAAGCCAGTAAAAAATAGATTCTATCTCTGTCAATATTTCATGATGTATTCACACTTATATGGTTTTAATTTACTGTAAGGAATATATATGCCCTTAAGCGACCTTTGGTCACCGATAACCGAGTACTCAAAACTTCAACTAAGTCTGGCCAGCAATAAATGTAAATGTAATTGAACATAGCTATCGATATTTTTCAATGTTTGCAAGTAAGTGTATCTTTGTCAACATGGCAACAACTGTTCTTGTTATCAGGCTGCAGCACACACAGCACATTAAGATGGAGTACAACTTTGGTTTTATGTATGTAAAATAAAAGAAAGGAATGAGAATAATATGTAATGCATGACATAGCAAATGTAAGTAACGTTATTGCACTGAAAATCTGTTTGCGTTAATGTGAGTTATGTAATGCTTTATTTAAACATGACGACCTATGCAGACATTTGACACTCTTCCACAATGGTTTATTTCAGGCGCTTCAAAATGGCTCACGGCTTAAGTTAGCTAATAGCACGACATTAATGAAGCACAATACAGCCTACAACAGACAACGTACTCTTTTATGAAATGAAATAGGGAATGCATAAAATATCTACTTGGAAAAAAGTTGTTTCAATGAAAACATTCTTTTATCATCTGAGGGCAAAATAACAAGTTTTATTTATAAATACAAATAAAAATATTAAATTATTAAAGAAAGAAAGTTTCATATTTTGTAATATTCCATTCGAAAATAATTTAAATGGAAAAGAGAATATTTTTATAATTCAAAGTACTAGTTTTCAGAAATATGAACTTTTGTTAAATCTGTATGTTAATCATAATGTTATAGTATTAAATAAATGTAATTTTTGAGAAGATTCTGATGTGAATACTTAGGTTATAAATGGGAGCAAAGCACAACAATTTCAGGGTTTTAGCTTCTCAGTATGTAAGCATGCAGCGATTGAATTTTTATTCTTTTTCTCAATCATTTTGTTATAATGACATCTCATGCTTAGTATTGTAATATGTGACCCTTTGAAAATGTATATCCAACGAGGTAAGTGACAAGACGTCAAATGGAGAAAGGTGTTTTAGTCTTTATAATAACTAAACCTGCCCTATGGACAACAGCCTGTAAACAAGTTTAAACGATCTGCAGGCAACCAAGAAATATGGAAATATAGTATTTGTTATTATTTTTTCTCTGGTATAATTATACAGTTCAACATTTGTCTTATATTTTCCTAAATATGCACTTACATGGATTAATACTCAACTTTATGGTTACTGCTATTTCGAAAAAGAATATTATAGGAGATGTAAAGAAGTCTGTCCCAAGGGTCATAATTTCAAATGCTTCTGAGCACTTTCTGACTTTCTTCAGCAGTGTCCAGCTTTCACAGTCATATGATAATTTATTTGTTTTCTACACAAATGGATTTGTTAATTAGCAGTTATCTTCCTTCATTTATCAGTTGTTATGATTTTTTTCTGATTTGCATAACACATCATCCATAGTCTTCCAATATGAAGGTGCTTAAATAGATTGTTTATCAAATTCTCCTATGTAAGGTTTTTGAATACAGGTGCCAAGAGTCCTTTTTTTATTTGCTTGCTACCATCATTTTGTTTTTTTACTATTAATTCAAAAGCTTCCATAATTGCTCAAAATGTAGCAAATATATGGCGTGTATTTTTCACTAGCAGCTATTAAGCCACAATGATGTACTATCTAACAAAACAAAATGTTAATAAAGTGAGGGGCTAATGAGCATCCTTGTCTGATATAGTTTCTGATTTCGCTTAACATTGTTCTCCATTAATATGTATCCTCACACTATAGTTTTTGTGTATCTTTGATATTGTTATACTACATTTCCAGTCTGATGAGGGGGTCTAACAAGCTGGCAGTCTTTGATTCTCTTGTTATTTTAAAGTCAGCGCCCAGACATCAATTTCCTAATGTAGTACAATGCAATTATTTTAAAAAATGCAAAAAGATGCATTTGAAGATTAAAATATCTCCAAATACTATTAAATATAAAACACTTACAGACTATTAATAAACACATCAGTAATGCACTGCATAGCATTATACAACTGTAATTATAATGTCACTGGTTACAATACTTGTACACTCTTATTTATTTTGGTGATTCAAATGGAATTGTTAATGACAGTATATTGAATCACAAATTTTAATAAAAGGAACATAAATTTCACTTTTCACTATCAGTTAAATGAAAATATTTAAAAATTGGATACAGACATTTAAAATACCTTTTAGTTAAATGACAAATATTACTTACACAGGTAACACATTTCAATTTCAAGAAATAATAAAAAATAATTTGTATTTAATGTTTCACATTTTTGTAGCAAATTTTAGATTTTGTAAATAGTCTCACATTCACATGAATAGCAGTTAAAGGTCAAAATGTGTTATTTTAATATAAAAATTATGATTCCATCTTTGTCAACTATCATTTCTATTAGCTGACAAATATTAATTTCTAAAATTAAAAAGAGAGGAATATGAGTAATTAGTATGAATCCAGTAACTTTGTGATTACTTACACAATCCACATAACTACACTATGTGCTGACATGTCAACAAACTCCCTAGTAACTCACAATTTTTAATAAATATTGATTTTTTTATAAATCTATTAAGCAAGACCGTATATTCTGGTCATCTTCAGATTACAATACAAAAAGGTGTGTCTAAGATAAGAATGCACTTTGTCAAGTGGCTGTTAATACCACAAGGGAAACACTTTCGAACTCGTGTTTATGAGTATATGCTAAGCACTCAAGCATGAGTTCGAAGTTGATATACCCTTAGGTCGTTAAGAGCCACTGTTAACAACAAGTCCTCAAGGACTTTATATATCCTTATCTGAGAATGACTGGAAACGTACAAAATTAGTAACCTGCTTTCCTATATGCGATCTTACCTAGTAAATATTTTACAAAACTACCAACATACACTCAAGTAACAGATTACAGCCTCTACAATGACAACATTGGTTAACTACTAAAATTATTTTGTACTTACGATTCTTACTACTCTAATCTTCAAAAGAGTATTTTTCTAGCCCCCATAACTTTTAATATCTTTATTTCCTTTCTAATTACGTAGTTCTGCTATAGGAAACTGATGTCAATGCACTGACCTTCTAGACCCATAAGAACAAAGAATATGTGAGCGTTATTCAGTAAATCGCGAAGATAAGATATCGTATTGTATTGTAACACTTGTTTTACTGACTAATTTGCTCTCCTCCCAATTGGAGGAAGGAATAGGCGACGGGAAGAAACTGTTGTTCGCGTCAAATGTGGCACACTTGTCATTAGGGAGACTTCCTTACGACTAGAGGGATGCATATTTGCTGCCTTGTTAGTGTATTCCGTCTGCTACTTGGCTATTCTTCCATTGTCAGTGTTATTTTACTGCTTTCAGTGCTTACAGTCTACTTCATCTTACCTTCAGTAAGGTGTGTTATGTATGCGATGTGTGTGACAAATAATGAGACTGACAACACTGCGAGCGATTTGGCAACACTGTCTGGTTCTAGTTGTGCTTAGTCCGAGTTTCAGTTCCGTAAAATCATCAAGTGATTTTTGAGTGTGTCATCAATGAAGTTGTGTGTGTGTGGGGGGGGGGGGGGGGGTATGAGTGTTACGAAAATGGAGTAGCGGAATTTAGACCAACGTTATGCCATCACTTTTTGTGTTAAACTTGGGAATCCGCGAGTGTGAGCTTTGAAAAGTAGTAACAGGCCTATGGAGAACATTCCTTACCAAGAGTACAAGTTGTTCGCTGGCACAAATAATTTCTGGAAGGCCGAGAACGCCATGAAGATGAATGTGATTCATGGAGACCTTCAACTGCATAAACTGTCGAAAACGTACTCTTGTGAGAACATACGGACAGTTACCAAAAAGTATATGGGTCCACTATTAAACTTGAAAACTTCCACTCTGCATCGGATTTTGACTAAGGGTTTGCATAAAAGAAAGGTTTATGCCAAAGTGGTGGATTATACCACACAACTGAGCAGGGCAGTCGAAGAAACGTGCGAGTTGATCTTCTTGAGAGAATTGCCAATGACCACGAATTCAGTCGTGTCATCACAGGTGAAGAGTCCTGGATTTGTAAATACGTTCCTGAGAGAATGTGGTAAATTGAGGAGTGACACACTGATACATCTCCTCTACCGAAAATGTCTCTAATGAGTAAATCAAGGATCAAAACCATGCCTACATTATTTGTTGCGCTAGGACAAATTCTTAACGAGAAGGATGTGTTAAGTGAGACTGGCATTTTGCAGAGAAGTGGATGCTGCATCGTGACAACGTCCCATATCACGCGGTCACACCGAGCGTCGTGGCGCAGGAGATGGCACACTGGGCTCGCATTCGGGAGGACGACGGTTCAAACCACCGTCTGGCCATCCTGATTTAGGTTCAGCGTGGTTTCCCTGAATCGCTTCAGCCAAATGGCTGGATGGTTCCTTTGAAAGGGCATGACCGATTTCCTTCCCCATACATCCTTGATCCGATGAAATCGATGACCTCGCTGTTTGGTTGCCACTCCCAAATCAGTGAAACAACCAACCGCACTGTCACTTCCATAAGGGAATTTTTGACCTCCAAACGCATTGCTGTTGTTCCACAGGCCCCTACTCACCTGATTCGAGTCCTTGTTGCTTTTTTTTTTCTCTCGAAATTGAAAAGTCTTTAAGGGACGTCATTTTGTGACTCTGGAGAGCTTTCAGTATGACGTGACCGAAATGTTAAAGGCCCTTTAAATTGAAGCCTTTCAAAGCTACTGCCAAGACTGGGGACAACGACTCCCTTCCTGCATGGCCGCCGAATAGAACTAGTTTATGGGGACAATATTGATGTTTGAAAAAAAAATCATATACAAATAAAATAGTTTCTGCGTTAGTCGCTTGTTTCATTTGGACTACATGCGTCGATGATTCACACTATTATCTTTAGGAGTAGAATTGTTTATTTACATGGCTGATGTTGGTGGAGAGTACGTACGTCTTTTACAGTTGCAGATCAAGGGCAGTAGAGGCTATTTTGCGTCTGGTGCTAATAACAAAAATTGTTTACTAAAAAAAGGCACTTAACGGGTTAAAAAAGACGCATTTCCTTGAGTGAATTGTACTTAAAGGGACGCTAGAGCTGTAAAAAGTCTTCATACTATTGGCTGATGTATGTCCTTTCCACTGCACTTTACAGTTACACTGTCACTTCACTTCAAAGATGTTGTACTTGTTACAGATATGTTTGTTTACAATGGATAGTAATTTATAGTTTCAGAGCATAGTAGTTAATGTAACTGTTCCCATCCATCTCTCAATAAGTTCAACGTAAAATGCATGTGCATGGTCCGCTGTAATCTGTTTACATATAAGAAATTAATACAATAACTAGCCTATGCACATATCTACATTCAAGTGCAGCCAATCCACATTTTTTAAAACAAAAGGAAAATATACTTATGTACATAACACTTTAATCATTGTTTTTATACCCAATGCCGCAGAACGCTCATATTTACAAGAACAAAAATATATGCATATAACTACCTGATATAATTACTGAAGTGTGCACATTTCAGTATTCTGGTGCAACCTATTCATATTTTAAAAAAAGAAAGACATATTTATGTAGAAACAAATTGTGGAATTTGATGGACTATGGGCATAGGTCCGAAAAGTGCATTTCCGGTAAAAGTGAGTTGAAGATTTGCATGTTTATATCTCTTTAAAAACAGTTATATATCAATGATGTAATAATTCTGTCTTAGACCACACTTTTAACATACAGAATCACGTTTTACAACTGAAGATATTTCGTCCATTTGTGATATATTATGCAAGATATGATGAATGGTTTACGCCCTTTTTCCATCAAACATGATACTCCTTCAAAATATCATGTAAACTGAGTTGAAAATTGCTTTTATTATTTTATTGTCCATTTAAACTGCACATTAACAAAAAAGAAATATATGTTAATGGCCATTATAGTTTATGTTCCTGTTCACGATCACTGTTTACTCCGTCTAGAAGTTTTTCATACCAGCCTTTTACTGTATCAAGAAGAAAGCGCAACAGGTCTGGAATATCTTTAAACTTTGTTGCTGCTACAGTTGCTTTCTCTATTAATGACAAAAATGAAATATTTTCAGGGAGTCTTGTTGATTTCTTAATAAACTTAAAGGCTATAAAGACCTTCCAATATGATTTTGAAGCACCGATTGTGCCGTCATTACCAAAGTGCATTATCCCATATGACTACAATTGGGAAGGAAATTTCCCCTGTGCTTTTGATGAGAGGAACCCCATTAAACTTTTCTTCCAATCTTTATCAAGTTCACTTCCGTCAGTGACTTGAAATGGCTCTGGTTTCTCCCTGCATTGGTTAAGGATTACGACATACTCTTCTTCTGAATGTAGAGCTCCCTATTCTTCAACCTTTTTCCATAAATGCCAAATTCCGTTCACACTGACTGTATGAATGGCCACGTACTGGAAAAATATGTGATACCCGTATTCCAAGTGTTCTTGCTAGTTGTTGTTGTGGTCTTCTGTTCTGAGACTGGTCTGATGCAGCTCTCCATGTTACTCTATCCTGTACAAGCTTCTTCATCTCCCAGTACTTACTGCAACCTACATCCATCTGAATCTGCTTAGTGTATTCATCTCTTGGTCTCCCTCTACGATTTTTACCCTCCACGCTGGCCTCCAATGCTAAATTTGTGATCCCTTGATACCTCAGAATATGTCCTACCAACCGGTCCCTTCTTCTTGTCGAGTTGTGCCACAAACTCCTCTTCTCCCCAGTTCTATTAAATACCTCCTCATTAGTTATGTGACCTATCTATCTAATTTTCAGCATTCTTCTGTAGCACCACATTTCGAAAGCTTCTATTCTCTTCTTGTCCAAACTATTTATCGTCCACGTTTCACTTCCATACATGGCTACACTCCATACAAATACTTTAAGAAACGACTTCCTTACACTTAAATCTATACTCGATGTTAACAAATTTCTGTTCTTCAGAAACGCTTTCCTTGCCATTGCCAGTCTACATTTTATATTCTCTCTACTTCGACCATCATCAGTTATTTTGCTCCCCAAATAGCAAAACTTCTTTACCACTTTAAGTGTCTCACTTCCTAATCTAATTCCCTCAGTATCACCCGACTTAATTCGACTACATTCCATTATCCTCGTTTTGCTTTTGTTGATGTTCATCTAACCATGTGCAAAACGCGATCATAACAAAATTTTTGTTTTGCCCTCCTGCAGCATCAGAAATAGGTGACAACTGCCTGTTATCCACTGCCTTCTCAAGATGATTGCTTAGGCTACACCAAAGAAAACGACCTGAAATTTTCAGGGTTGGTAATTCAAATATGGATGTATCGATTTAGCACTTTGACGGAAAAAGGGCGTAAATCTAGTTACGCCCATAGTCTATCACACTCCCCAATTAATCTTATAGCTCTGTATCCCATGTAAACAAACGTATCTGTAACATGTACAGCAGTTCTGAAGTGACAGTGTAAATGTATTGTGCACTGGAGAGGACACACATCAGGCAACAGTATGCACAATTTTTACCAAAAATGGTTCAAATGGCTCTGAGCACTATGCGACTTAACTTTTGAGGTTATCAATAGCCTAGAACTTAGAAACCTAACTAACCTAAGGACATCACACACATCCATGCCCGAGGCAGGATTCGAAACTCCGACCGTATCGGTCTCTTGGTTCTAGACTGCAGCGCCTAGAACTGCACGGCCACACAATTTTTACATCTCCACCATCCTTGTAAGCACGAGCTACTGTTAGAGTTCCCTGTGATTTAACTTGTTAAGTGCATTTCCTAAATAAACAATTTTCATCATTAGAAAAAGAAGCCAAATAACCTACATTGGCTTTGGTCTGCGACTGTGGTTAAAAAAATATAGTTCAAATGGTTCAAATGGCTCTGAGCACTATGAGACTTAAATTCTGAGGTCATCAGTCCCCTAGAACTTAGAACTACTTGAACCTAACTAACCTAAGGACATCACACACATCCATGCCCGAGACAAGATTCGAACCTGCCACCGTAGCAGTCGCGCGATTCCAGACTGTAGCGCCTAGAACCGCTCGGCCACCCCGGCCGGCTCTGCGACTGCGGAAAGACGTAGTTTCACTAACACCAAACATGTAAATTAGTAATTCTCTACCTGAAGATATTGTGTGGACCATCGAAACGTGTAGTGGCAAAATAAACAAGAGACCACCGCAGAAACTGTTTTATTTGTATTTATCGATACTCGCAGGCCTCATAATGCCGTCCCTTATGGGCGAAATATTCAGAACACTGGTAGCTAAAAAATCACTCTCATTACTTTTCTCACACGCTATGTAGAGGTTACCAAAACAGTGACAGCACAGATGCGCCGCCACGAGTTGGTCAGATAGTCCTACGCCAGCAATTTCCATACGGAGGCCGCAGCGCCGGAAGCCCGACGCATGGAAACGATGCCAGCGCCGCTGTCAGCGTCACCCGGAGTTAAGAGCTCGCCACCGTGGGAGCCGGCGCGGCCGGGCGCTTTCTTCGGCGCTGTCAGCGCGGGCCGGCGCCATTGTGCGCGACATTTCCATCAGCGGAGGCGGCTGGAGCGGTTTTCAGATGGACAGCACTGAAGCACGTGTCAGCCGTCAAGCTGTCGGCCGCGCGCCGCTCTTTTGTTCCGACTTGCGGCTGGCGCGCCGCTCTCGCCCTCGCCACCTGACAGCCGTCGCCACGAGATGCCGTCCTCCCCCCCACCACGCTTGCTTTTCGCCCCTTTTTTTTCTGCGAGCGCGGCCCCTCTGGCCGCGCAACTGATTGGCTGGTAATTTCTTGCTTTTTCCCCATCTGGACGAGCGCTCTCCACCCCTTGTCACCTCACCCTCACTCCGACGCACCATTTATACTTGTCTTCGCTGAAGTAAACGTTCCGCGATTACAGTTTCACTTTGGAACTGGCTGCAGCGCAGTCTCTGTAGAAAGCCTCTCCAAATCTGTTCCTCCCGTATCTTTGCATTCGACAAACAAAAAACGCCCAACGAAGTTTTGTTAAAGACTTCTCAGCATTCAAACAATGTTAAATTCGTGAAATGTGTAGGTCAGTCATTTGACATAATTAACGAACGCCCAGACCATAACGACTGCGGTGGTTAGTACACTGGACTCGCATTCGGGAGGATAACGATTCAGACCTGCGTCCGGCCATCCAAATTTAGGTTTTTCAGCGATTTCCCTAAATCGGTCCAGGCAAATGTCGTTTGTGAGATTTTCACTTTGCAGCGGAGTGTGCGCTGATATGAAACTTCTGGCAGATTAAAACTGTATGCCGGACCGAGACTCGAACTCGGGACCTTTGCCTTTCACGGGCAAGTGCGCTACCATCTGAGCTACCCAGCCACGACTCACGCCTCGTCCTCAAAGCTTTAACTTCCGCCAGCCTCGGGGATGTTTCCAGAATGAGATTCCCAGGCTGTGGCTAGACCATGTCTCCGCAATATCCTCTCTTCCAGGAGTGCTAGTTCTGCAAGTTTCGCAGGAGAGCTTCTGTGCAGTTTGGAAAGTAGGAGACGAGGTAGTGGCGGAATTAAAGCTGGCAGGATGGGGCGTGATTCCTGCTTGGGTAGCTCAGATAGTAGAGCACTTGCCCGCGAAAGAAAAATGTCCCGAGTTTGAGTCTCGGTCCGGCACACAGTTTTAATCTGCCAGGAAGTTTCAAATGTCCTTCTAATGGGCACGGCCAATTTCTTTTCCCATCCTTGACACAATCCGAGGATGTTCTCCTTCACCAATGACCTCGAAGTTTACAAAAAGTTACACCCATTTTTCATTCTTTCCCATACCATATGACTATCAACAAAATGAAACATTTGAGAAATGTATACCTTGACATTATGGAGAGTGACAACAGTGAGTCAGTATCTTGTGATTCCTTGCGATGAACTGCTCAATTCTGCTAGACGTATCGCCACCATGCAAAAGGTATAAACATTACTGTTGCGTTGATAACAATACGCTGTTATTATGCACACCCTTCACCTCGTGTACTGGCTGCCTACCTGGAAACATATCATGCACACTGCCTTTGTGTTTTGCTGTACCTTTTCGAGATGCATCCTATCTGTAAGTGTGGTGTAACACATCAGTATACAATAATATTTATCACTAGCTCACTGCAGTCACTCAAACATTACGTTTCAGAAGCTACCTACCACTGTCCATTGAAGTAGGCTCACAATAGCTGCTTATAACTGTTTCCTTTCAATGTAGCCCTATGTCATTTTATTTTTCAGCGACAATGAGAAAACGTCTCATAACAGATGACGATATATATAATGCACTTATGTACGAGTGGGACCAGGAAGGTGATTCATTAGGAGGCCTGGATTTGATGAAGATCAAGATTTTGTCGAAATGCAGGAACCATCAGGTACGAAAGAGAGTGGAGAGGGCGATGATGATAGTCACGGTAGTTCTTCCAACTCAAACATCCTTCTATGTAAGAATGGCTAAAAGTGGTCTTCAGCTACACAATCTAACAGAAGAAGAATTAAATACAGAAATTTAGTTACTCACCTCCCAGAACCAAAGGATCCAGCAAGGTCTATTTCCAGTCCAATTGAAGCATGTCATTTACTAGTGACAGATAAAATTCTGGACGTTATTGTCACTTACGAACGACGCAATTACTGGTAAACGTTCTTCAATCGGAAACCCAGAAAGGTACCATAACACTACAAATATTGTAGAGCTAGGAGCTACCATTGCACTCTTGTATCTCTGTGGCGCAAACAAGGCTGCTCACATAAATTTAGAAGATCTTTGGTCTCCTAAATTTGGCACTGCCCTGTTTCGCGCTACAATGTCACGAAGTTGATTTCAGTTTTTGAGTAGTTGTCTAAAATTTGATGACAAAACAACGTGAATGCAAAGAAAACCAGAGGACAAATTTGCGCCTATTTGGGACATCTGGACTAAATTTACTGTTAACTGCAAATCCCTATACACCCCTAACGAATACTGTACAACAGACGAGAATCTAATGGGTTTCCGTTGCAGATGTCCATTGAGAATATACATGTCTTCAAAGCCCGACAAATATGGAATTAAGATTTTGATGTTAAATGATTACAAGACTTATTACAGGCTAAACGCTATTCCATACATGGGCAAGACAGTAATAGAAAAAGTGAAGCTGTCCCATCTTATTACGAGAGAAAAAAATCAGAACCCATTCATGACACTAATAGGAACCTGACTGCTGACAGCTGATTTTCGTCAGTTCCTCTCTATCAGACAATGTTTGAAAACTTTGGTTTGACAGTGTTGGGAACTGTAAGAAAAAATAAACCTGAAAAACCACAATCTCTTTTAAATTCTGAAAATCTCGGAAAAACACAATTTGCCTTTGATGTGAATAAGTCGCTACTGTCATATATTCCAAATAACAACAAAGTTGGAATCTTGCTGTATACCATGTGGAACTCAAACGTCATAGGCAAAACAGGAAAACCTGAAATGATAATTTCATTCAATAAAAAAAGAGATGGTACTGACACTTTTGATCAGATGTGCAGTACATACAACACTGCACGACCAACAACAAGATGGACTGTGAAGTTTTTCTGTGGCATTTTGGATCAAAGTGTGATAAGCGCCATGGTGCCTGTTACTCTTTCCAGCACTGAAGTAAAGAAGCCACGAAGGAAATTTCTGGATGAACTAACATGGAACTTAATTGCGCCTCACCTAAGGGATGGATTGCATATACCTACCCTACGAAGGAATGTGAAGAGAACTCTAGAAGAAATATTGGAAACAGACACTGTGACACCAGACAGACCAGAACCTCTAACTAGCAAAGTGAGATGTTCACTACTTTCAAAGACAAAGGGGCAGAAAAACAGATTATGAAAGGGCGATCTGAGTTGAATGTAGAATCGTGATTTATACCGAATGTGCTCACGGACAATAAAAGTGGTGTCTGATACATTAGTTAGAGTTGTTCACTTGATTCTAATATACATTAGTTTCATAATTTTTATGCGTTTTTGAACAATTATGCTATTATAGTAATTTTGTAAACACCATATGCCAAAATATCCTGTAAAAACCGATAATTCATTATATTATATTAAATTACATTACTTTATGCATTGAAGTTCACACTCATGTTGAATTTATACATTAATAAAAAACATATAGAAAAAGTCATTTACAGTATAGTGTTGAAGTGTAAAATGTAACAAATTTGTAAATACTGTATGTTACTTATTGTAATAACGAAATAAAGTGAAGTAAGACATTCTGTTTCATTATACACATTCAGATATGAGAAAGCTAAACATAAAGAAATACAGAACATTATTTAGCACTAATATTACTCATGTTTTATAAACACCATGTGTTACTCATCGTTGTAATAATAAAAAATCACTACAGGTAACTACATAGTTATTTGCAACATCCCATATACATAAGAGAGTTCAATGTATATATTAATAACTTTGGAACACAGGATATATGATAACAATTTACTGGAGTCCAGTGGACCCCAGAGTGAGGTTCAAGATATTTCAAATCAAGTGTGCTGTTTGAGGGTTAATAATGAAAATTAAATGGGAGACACACACCCTATATAATGTTTGTGGAATGAAGGTCACAACCTTTGACTTTAACTTGCTAAGAGGCATGTGTAGCACGTGTGGGTTGTGACATTCATTCCGAAAACATTTTATAAGGCGTGTATTGTCAATTTGTTTGTCATCTTTAAAATCAGGCACTTTCAACGCAGTCTCAGTAGGCCAAGCTTGAAAATAAACCTGTTAAGTTCGAAATTAGTCGCCAAATATAAGTATTGCGGCTGCTGACAAAATCGTTAATTAACGAATGGTGAAAGTGAAAAAAGAAATGAAAAATCTTGAAGTTGAAGAATTGTTTGTTGAGTAAACAGCTGTTGTTGAGACACGATTGTAGGGAAAACGCACATTTCTGTTATCTGTTTCACAAATTAATCAGTTTTGCGTGTAACAATTGAGTTATTAGCCTAGTGTCAAGCTCTGCTGGTTACTAACCTAGATCACAAAAGTAATGATTAGTGTGGCAAGTGGTAAAAATTTGCTCCGTTTCCCTCACCAGACTTCGTATAAGTTAACTTTGATGTTGATTCCCGACTGTGTAATATTTATGTCTTTAGCAGCCATCATATTTAGCTCCATGATTCTCTCCTCAGAGCAATTGAGGTTGCAACATTGGACAGGTGACTTCATAATTAGCGTGTGGTACCAGCAGCACATCGTGTGATCAGTACCCCGTCCGTGGGAAACTAGGAAAACAGTTAAACGAACATGCAGGTGGGGCACTTCGGGTATCTCCGAGTCCGTCCTAATGTACGCGCAAAATAAACGTGGTTTACGCCACCTAATCACTCCGGAACGTGCAGTGATGAGTCACAGACGTGTTGTCTGGTGTGATAGGCTGTATTTTAATTTTAATATGAAATGTTAAACATAGCGCAGTCAAAAGTATAAGTAACGTACCATCAATTACTAGTGTTCAGGGAGAGGGCTTATCAAATTATTAATGACTTGTGAATCGTTAAGCAAATGATGGATAAAGATTGTAATTTGCAGATTCTGGTTTGTGCTAGAATACATACGAGCAGCATCCCAAAAAAGAAAGGAATCAGTCATTTAAGCAGTATCAGTTCCCACCGACCAGTTCATTACAGCCTCGAGACAACAGATCTACGACCTACCTGCTGTTTAATGTGCAGGGTACAACCACAGAAGACTGCAGGTTGAACAGTGCCAGACACCCCATGCATTTCACTCAGAGTTGTGAAACAAATTGGTACCTTGCATGTACCGCATTCTCAGTACAAACAGGGACAGTGACAGGTAACCTGTGGTAAGACAGAGAAGCTTTGGAGATTAGATACTTGGAAAGACATACAAAGTATGTAGCGAAGCAAGAGCTGAAGGAGTATTTTCATGTTCTCACGTTAGTATGTCGCAACCTGGAAAATCGTAACACATTCGGAACACACAATCAAATATTTGTTACATCCTGAGACGCCCTGCTAAACCCGCAGGACAGGACAAGTAGTAGGAATTGTGGAAGGGGGCCAGAATGAGCGGCTGTCAGTTACACTCCAAACATAAAACTTTATTTAGTTGTCCAAACATTACAGTGCAACTTCTAAGCTTGACTATCGACAGAAAAACGACTTTAATTCCAAAAGCGACTGAAGTCCCATGAACTTAAAATAACATAACTGCAGTAACCTTTCAATAGCCAGAAGGCCCAAGCTTTATGACCAATAAGAAAACTTACTTCAAAACGGCTGAAGGCGTTTGTTAAAAAAAAACTGCAACCAATTTGGCCAGACAGAAGGTCCAAAGCTTTAAACCTTAAATAGTATTTAAGCCTGAGTGATGTAAGACTTCATAATTAAGAATCCAAATATTTAAGCGGCTGAAAGCCCATCGTTTTAAGAACAACACAACTACAATAAATTTTCAACAGGTAGACGGCCCAAAGCTTTATTTTGGAAGAAAGTAATACTTGATAAGTAAGAATCTTAAAACTTGAAGCGGCTGAAGGCCGATGCTTTTAAAAACAAAACACTACAATAAATTTTCAACAGGCACAAAGCCCACAGCTTTATTTTCCACAAACTAATACTTGATAAGTAAGATCCTTAAAAATTAAAGCGGCTGAAGGGCGATGCTTTTAAAAACAATACAATGAATTTTCAACATGCAGAAAGCCCACAGCTTTATCTTCCAGAAGGTAACACTTGCCCAATGTGGAGTACTTACTTTTAAAACGGCTGAAGGACTTTGAGTTTAAAAACACAATTACAAGCATACAAATCCCAACCATCGGCGATGAGCCATTAAAAATACACAATTAAACGCCAATAAGAAAGGCAGTATAGGTAACGGCTCCCAGAAGTTTCCAGGGGGCTCGGTCTACTCTTGAAATCTTACCGTTTGCTTAGGTGAGACAAGAAGTATGCGCAACTATGCTCGATATGCCGGCAACACAACCAAAAGACAGTCAGGGGCCCACCGACAAGGCGACTTCCTAACCAACAACCAGTATATGAGAATTCCAAAGCCAAAACGTTACAGACATAGCCGCCCACAACCAATAATACAATAAGCTGTCAAAAACTACTACCATATTGGACAGCGACAACAGGTGAGGAAGGAAACACCTGAATTTACGTCAGTGACCAGACCAGGTAACCGGAACACTAACGGCCACAAGGCAGAAAATTCGGTTGGTGCTCTTAAATTTCAAACCGACAAATATAGTTAATTCCACCACTCGGCGACTAAATCTTCAGCAACTCGAACACTCGCTGTTGCTCCCAGGAATACCGCCAACAGCGAACCACCAACCGAGGGACAACGTGAACAGACATGGCTTCGGTAATTATATCAGCATTCAACTTTCATGTCCTGGGTCAGTGAGCCACGAACACCGTATGACTCGAACAGCCTCCACACGCTCCGACAGTGCATAGAGACCGCC
The DNA here is from genome assembly GCF_023897955.1 of Schistocerca gregaria. Classification (NCBI taxonomy): domain Eukaryota; kingdom Metazoa; phylum Arthropoda; class Insecta; order Orthoptera; family Acrididae; genus Schistocerca; species Schistocerca gregaria. Next base: position 247,130,616 of record NC_064920.1, read on the forward strand.
AGCGGGACCAGCCGACTGCGCCATGCGGAGACTTGCTCGCTGATCCGCTCCATCCGACTGGCTCACTGCCAGTACGCCGACAACATTTAAAACATGTTGTCAGTAGATATAACACCAACAACACACACGGTTTGCCAAACACTTGCACGAAGACTTGAACGACACTCCGCAGTGGCTGTGCAATCACGAAGACAAAGCGGGAGTCGATACACACACACACAGCCAACCCATTAGCGATCGGCTAGCCAATTCACGTGGTCCAGTAGGTGGACCGACCGACGATCCACGAAGACCGTCCCTGCATCAAGTGATGCGTGGCGGCAACAGTCGGGCGATCCATGGACATCCAGGCCTCACTGCTGCTCCAGCCCGACTGAACTAGTGCCGCGTTCCAATAGCAGTGGAGCAAAGATAACACGTGAGAGCTATATCGATAGGCGGTGCTGCTGCCACTGACGGGCAGACAAAGCAGCAACACAGTGACAACAAAAACTGAAACAAACATAACGAGGCGGCAATACGAAAAACACAGGAAGTAAAATAAGAGATGGCACGAGCACGAGCCACTCACGGCTCACATCCAAGATATCATATTTAATTACTGCTAGTTTCACTCGCAGGAATTTAAGCTGTGCTATTAGGTCTCAACTTAGCCACAACCTCGTAATTCGTGGCATATTCGGAATAACAGCAAAATATTATTGACAACAGCAAAGAATATATTTATTTAACAATGAAATTCGCCAAACAACATTACAATTGAGATATTGTTTTATTTTATTTTTACTACCAGTTTCGACAATTCAAAATGCCATCCTCACGCTCCATAGGCACCTCTAAAAATAATCGATATTGGCACACTGCACACATTTGTGAGGTCCAAAACAAGCATAGTTACAGTGCACAATTTCGTAAGTCCATTTACAATAAGTCTTCGTACATGTAAATGTAAAATTAGAGAGATTCGAGCGCGCACGGAGGCATTCCGGCAGTCGTTCTTCCCGCGAACCGTACGCGACTGGAACAGGAAACGGAGGTAATGACAGTGGCACGTAAAGTGCCCTCCGCCACACACCGCTAGGTGACTTGCGCAGTATAAATGTAGATGTATATGTACATGTAGCCACCGTTTATCTGAGTTTAAGGTAGTTCTCTCGTATAACATGTATTAATTCCTTAAACGATATTGAAATATCTAGTCCTCAGTGGAATTTCATCGGTTCTATAGATGTTGTTCACATTCTACACCTTTCATAAAATGAAGTTTGGTGTCTTACTGCCTGGGATGAGTAACGTTAACAGGTTCATGTTTCTTTGGCTGTCTTGGAAGTTTAACCAATGCAGTATTTTCCCATCTTTGTATAAACTGAATCTCAAAATTATATTCTTGAAGTGCTAATGCCCGTCAAGTAAACCTGTTGATAAATAATTTTCAGTTTTCTAAGAATGAAAAGAAGTTGTGATCTGTAATGACGGTAAAATGTCCTCCATACAATGGTAACTGTTTCTGTTTCTACAGCCGTGCTTCATTGTTAATGTCATTTAAATCGTACATGTCTGGGCATACTCCTTGTAGTCTGTTCCAAAATAGAAATTTTCATTCAAATGAGGGTGATGGAAGTATCTGTTCTCACACAGCACCAAGTAATTAATTCAAACGTTTCGATGCTGCTCATCCCATTTTCATAACGCATCCTTTTTTAAAAGTTGCATGTCCTCAGATGATAACGAACAATATCCTCGAATGAATCAGCGCAAGAACCTGCAAAATCGTGGAAAAGATTTGTTTTTTTTATTGCACTTCAGAGCCGGAAAATTTATCACTGTTTCGAATTTCAACGCATCATGCGCTATTCCTCTTGGAGAGATTAAATGTCCGAGGAGTTTAACCCGTGATTTTCAAATTCTTATTTTTCTAAATTGATTGCTATCCCAATTCTCCTTAAGACTTTCTGTACTTTGCATTAAAATGTACGTGTTCTTCCCATGAAGTGCTGCTAACTGTAATATTGTCAACCTAGAAGGTCACGTGCTTCAATAGTTCTTCTCCCAGAACTTCGCCCAGAGCTCTCATAAATGCTGATGACGAGGCGATCGAAATCGCGCGTGTGGTTAGCATACTGGACTCGAATTCAAGAGGGCGACGGTTCAAACCCGCGTCCAGTCATCCTGGATCAGATTTCCCGTGATTTATCTAAAGTGCTTCAAGCAAATGGTTCCTCCGGGCTTGTGCTCCGTTTCTAATGACCTTGTTGTCGACGGGACGTTAAGCAATATTATCTTCCTCCAAAGATCGAAAGGGCTTCTCTTAAACTGGTAGCAGGCTTCATTACGCAAAGGGGCTGTGTACTTTCTGCTGTCTTCATCTGACAACATTTGCCAGTAATTACTCATTATAACAAGACTATGTAAGTATTTTACTTCCTTAAACTTTTACAGAAGGCATTACAAAGTTTCCATTTGGTTACATTGTGGCAGAGTGATGAGGTTCACTGTTCACAAGGTGATGACTATATGCACTGTGCTGTCCGTTGCTACGGTGTTGAGCAGGTTAGAAAACGCGTTAAATGATCATTCGACTATCTAATTATTTATCTTCTTTATATCTTTATTGCTTCTCTTTTGGCCAAAAGTATCGTGAAAGATTTACTGCGAAATGGTTCATAACTCATGACTAATTTATCATGCGCATTCGTTGATCAAAATAAACATTTTTGGAAACATTGCCGTAGCATTTTTAATACTTCTGCAGTCATTCCTTTACACCTTCAAGCTGCAAGCTGCTCCACTAATGTCTGAACCTCGTTTTGAATACCATTTAGAGTGTCTTTATCATTTTGACCTTCTTGTAGTCTTCCTCTGATTTACATAAAACTGCAATTCCCTTTTCTTCCTGAAAATTCATTTATCTCATTTTTACATATACAGCACCCCTGTTATCAGCGCCGATGAATCCTTTAAAATATCTCTTTCCCCCATTATTTATCTTCAGATGTAGAGAAAACTTTTCAAAAAATCTCTTCTATTTGATCTCTGTCAGCTAATCAATATCTAGAACTAAATCGACGTTAAAATATGGCACAATCAGTACACTTTCCTCACACTCGCCTTCCCGAACTCTGAATTTTAACACTGCCTGACCTTTGATGGATATGCGCCGGTTAACTACATTTCTGGTAGTACATATGTCATAAACATTAAGCATACGGGATGCACTCAGATTATTCAGAAGCGAAAATAAATTTTCAGAAGTAGCAGTCATCTCATGCAATGAATCTATTAATATGTCAATTCTTGTTCCACGTTTCTCCACTCCCATAACGGATATTTAAGCGTCTTTACCAGTGTCTGCTTTCTCTCTTTAAAGGTCTTCCACCATGTCTGTGACATGCTTTCATTCAATGACTTTCATCGATATTTGTAACCTATCCACATAACATTAGTTTCAGAGCGAGCCATTTCCAAGACTTTGCATAGTTTATCAGTGAATGGTCTGATGGATTATGACTGCAAATCTTTGCACATTCCAGCCATCGATACCGTGCTCTGTCTCCTACATGGGGTGATCGATTTAGTTCGTAATTTGAACAAAATCGGTTCAGTGGGCTGTATTCGTCCCTTCTATGCATGCCGTCATCTCATCAATCGAATCTACTTGGCTGTCTGCGATTCCGAAATTTCCTTCGTAGTGGGACAGTTTCACCATTTTGACATTCTAAGTTATTTCCTTTCGGCTTTCTCGAATTTCTGGCAAGGACTTCACTTCGAATGTGGTGTGTGTGTGCCAACTTCATCACGTACTATGATTGATAGTTTTTGTCAACATTAATTCTTCCTTTTTAACTAGATCGTGGAGGTAGGCATTGTCATTCCAATATTTCTGCGTATACTGTAGCATAATACTATGATGCCTCTCATAGATCAGCGATGTAACCATTTTTGATTTTATGCCCCATTGTTTATCTTGGGGCCTAAATTTATCTAAGAATGCTGTTTCAAGTTCTTTGCACATGGAATAATTTTCAGATGCTCTGATAACACAAAACTGTGCTTTGCGTTTCATGTGGCGCATGCATATACTGTGCATATTTTAATCTGGTCGGTATAATATTACGGAAATTTAAGTTTGAACTGTCTGATAAAATCTCTGACATAGACACCTTGTTTTGGTTCATATTCTTGGAAATTTTGTACTCTGGTCGAGTCGTCTATAATTACCTCAGGCTGCTTAACAACGTTACAATCTATTACACGTAATGTTGCATCATTTCCTTCCTGCACAAACTTTTTACTCGGTTCATTGAATCCCGGTAGCATTTTGAAGCATTCCAGGAGATTTATCTAATTCGCTGCCAAACTCATTACCCTGCGTCTCAACGCCACGAGTTAACTTAATAACCTTCTCTTTGTTAATGTCACCCACACTTTTTGTGTTTGCAGCTTCTCTATCTTGGACATTAATTTTATCATGAGCCCCACTAATCAAAGTTTTCGTATATTTTGTTTGGCAACCTGTAACTTAACGCCTCGAATTTCACGTCTGAGCCTATAATATTTAGACTGAAATTAATTTCGGAGCTTATCGTCCTATCTATTAAATGTATCAGTTAGTTCGCAGGCTACTAACTGCATCTCACAATTCAAGGTAAATGTTCTGCATTTCAATTTTAATTTCTTGATGATTGCCTTGAGTTTCTCGCAATATTTGAAACATAAATTGTCGTTGTTAACAGTTGCTGATTCACTGCTGGTTTCAGATTCCACAGTGCTTACTCTAAATCATAGATGCTACAAATTTACTGAATTAACATCGGTTCTGTATTAATTGAAACGTTCATCCGTCATTGTTCATTAGCAATGTTGCTAACGTCTTGCTCCCTGATAGTCATTGTAATATTATTCAGTATAGTCACAATTCACGCCTACACGTCATTTTAAAAGTTTCCTTCATGCGTTAAATAAAGTTAACGCAGTGCACAGTTTCTCACCTATTCACTAACAAGCAAGGTTGCGTTCAGGTCTACGTGAAGTTGCTGTTGGGAACAGCTGTTTCACACACCATACTTTGACGGTAACTTCTTGATCTGAAAAGTGCAATGAAATTCTTATGTTGAAGCAACTGTTGCCATGCGTAAGTGTATCTCCTCTTCTTACACTTCTGTGGTGACTGTATATTTCCCTTCGGTGATCTGCTTCGGGAACGGGGAAAGGCTAAGTCAAGTTGATGAAACAGTTTTAACTGAAACACTGTTTACTAATGAAGTATGCACCTTCCACCACCACAAATATAAAAATACATCCTGATTATTACTGTGTACTCCAATTACACTCTTAAATTACACTCCTGGAAATGGAAAAAAGAACACATTGACACCGGTGTGTCAGACCCACCATACTTGCTCCGGACACTGCGAGAGGGCTGTACAAGCAATGATCACACGCACGGCACAGCGGACACACCAGGAACCGCGGTGTTGGCCGTCGAATGGCCCTAGCTGCCCAGCATTTGTGCACCGCCGCCGTCAATGTCAGCCAGTTTGCCGTGGCATACGGAGCTCCATCGCAATCTTTAACACTGGTAGCATGCCGCGACAGCGTGGACGTGAACCGTATGTGCAGTTGACGGACTTTGAGCGAGGGCGTATAGTGGGCATGCGGGAGGCCGGGTGGACGTACCGCCGAATTGCTCAACACGTAGGGCGTGAGGTCTCCACAGTACATCGATGTTGTCGCCAGTGGTCGGCGGAAGGTGCACGTGCCCGTCGACCTGGGACCGGACCGCAGCGACGCACGGATGCACGCCAAGACCGTAGGATCCTACGCAGTGCCGTAGGGGACCGCACCGCCACTTCCCAGCAAATTAGGGACACTGTTGCTCCTGGGGTATCGGCGAGGACCATTCGCAACCGTCTCCATGAAGCTGAGCTACGGTCCCGCATACCGTTAGGCCGTCTTCCGCTCACGCCCCAACATCGTGCAGCCCGCCTCCAGTGGTGTCGCGACAGGCGTGAATGGAGGGACGAATGGAGACGTGTCGTCTTCAGCGATGAGAGTCGCTTCTGCCTTGGTGCCAATGATGGTCGTATGCGTGTTTGATGCCGTGCAGGTGAGCGCCACAATCAGGACTGCATACGACCGAGGCACACAGGGCCAACACCCGGCATCATGGTGTGGGGAGCGATCTCCTACACTGGCCGTACACCTCTGGTGATCGTCGAGGGGACACTGAATAGTGCACGGTACATCCAAACCGTTATTGAACCCATCGTTCTACCTTTCCTAGACCGGCAAGGGAACTTGCTGTTCCAACAGGACAATGCACGTCCGCATGTATCCCGTGCCACCCAACGTGCTCTAGAAGGTGTAAGTCAACTACCCTGGCCAGCAAGATCTCCGGATCTGTCCCCCATTGAGCATGTTTGGGACTGGATGAAGCGTCGTCTCACGCGGTCTGCACGTCCAGCACGAACGCTGGTCCAACTGAGGCGCCAGGTGGAAATGGCATGGCAAGCCGTTCCACAGGACTACATCCAGCATCTCTACGATCGTCTCCATGGGAGAATAGCAGCCTGCATTGTTGCGAAAGGTGGATATACACTGTACTAGTGCCGACATTGTGCATGCTCTGTTGCCTGTGTCTATGTGCCTGTGGTTCTGTCAGTGTGATCATGTGATGTATCTGACCCCAGGAATGTGTCAATAAAGTTTCCCCTTCCTGGGACAATGAATTCACGGTGTTCTTATTTCAATTTCCAGGAGTGTATTAAAGCAGAGAAAAGCTGCATTTATATCTAACATGGCTGTGATTCACACTGACCTCTTAGTTTGCTGTGCTCCCTGAAGGACATTCCTGGCTTCAGGTATAACCTTTATAATATTTTTTTTACCCAGCGACGCTATATGGGTATTGGATTTGTTGCAGTCATATCGTGGACAGTAAACTTTGCTCTCAAGACTACAGAAATATGGAAGTCTAAAATGGTTCAAATGGCTGTGAGCACTATGGGACTTAACATCTGAGGTCATCAGTCACCTAGAACTTAGAACTACTTAAACCTAACTAACCTAAGGACATCACACATATCCATGCCCGAGTCAGGATTCGAACCTGTGACCGTAGCGGTCACGCGGTTGCAGACTGAAGCGCATAGAACATCTCGGCCACACCGGCCGGTTATGGAAGTCTATACAATTACAGTTATATACGGTCCTGAAATACTTTCGACGAAAGGAGATAAGTATTAGTGCCGGCCGCGGTGGTCTCGCGGTTCTAGGCGCTCAGTCCGGATCCGTGGGACTACTACGGTCGCAGGTTCGAATCCTGCCTCGCGCATGGATGTGTGTGATGTCCTTCGGTTAGTTAGGTTTAAGTAGTTCTAAGTTATAGGGGACTCATGACCACAGATGTTAAGTCCCATAGTGCTCAGAGCCATTTGAACCATTTTTTGAACTATTAGTCAGCAAATTGTTTCTATGGAAAAGAAGAAAAGCTGCTTTATGGAGACATTAGTCTAGATAGTGCTGTATGATAGAAGTAAACAAATGTGGCGACAGAGAGTGGTGAAAGTGAGTCTTTGGCTAAAGTGTATAAGGGCCAGTGTAACATAAATTCCACGAAGAACGTTTTTCATTCAGTCAATGAGCTAAAATACCTTCGTTTTAATTTTTCAGATAAAGTAAGTCGTTGAAAAAGAGATTTAAACTTACGTGCAGATATCTACCATGAAGTGCCATATAAACTGGTACAGGCATGCGTATTCAAATACAGGAATATGGAAAGAGGCGGAATACAGCGCCGCGGTCGGCAACGACTATGTAAGACAAGTGTCTGGCGTAGGTGTGAGATCAGTTACTGCTGCTACAATAGCACGTTATCAAGATTTCAGTGAGTTGTAACGTGCTACTATAATCGGTGCACGAACTATGGTACACGGCATCCCTGAGGTAGCAATGAAGCGGGGATTTTCCCTTACGACATTTCACAAGTGATCATGAGGAATCCGGTAAAACATCAAATGTCCGACATCGATGCATTCGGAAAAATGTGCTGCAGGAATGGGACCAACGACGACTGAAGAGAATTGTTCAACGTGACGGAAGTGCAAATCTCCCACGAATTGCTGCAGATTTCAATGGTGCACCATCAACAAATGTCAGCGTGCGAACAATCTAACGAAACATCAAAAATGGTTCAAATGGCTCTGAGCACTATGAGACTTAACATCTATGGTCATCAGTCCCCTAGAACTTAGAACTACTTAAACCTAACTAACCTAAGAACATCACAAAACAAAAAAGGCAGAGAAAATCCCTGACCCCGCCGGGAATCGAACCCGGTAACCCAGGCGCGAGAAGCGAGAACGCTACCGCACGACCACGAGATGCGGGCTATCGGAACATCATCGACATGGGATTTCGGAGCCGAAGGCCCACTCGTGTACCCTTGATGACTGCACGACACAAAGCTTTACGCCTCCCTGGGCCCGGTGGCACCGACAATGGACTCTTGATGACTGGAACCAAGTTGTCTGGTCGGACGAGTCCGCTTTCAGATTGTACCAAGCGGATGGACCTTTACGGGTATGGAGACCACTTAATGAATCCATGGATCGTGTGTGTCAGCAGAGGTCTGTTCAATCCAGAGGAGGCTCTGTAATGGTGTGTGGCCTGTGCAGTTGGAGTGATATGGGACCCCTGATACTTCTAGATAAGACTGTGACAGGTGAAACGTATGTCAGCATCCTGTCTGATCACGAGCAACGGTAGCTAACGCTCACGACCGTTACAACGTGTATTTAAAGCAAACCTGATTTGCATCGTCATAGTGGCAATAATAGTGCCATTCTTTTGCTACTGGCGCGAAATTTCAATAGACATCATCTTTCAGATATAGAAACACGCCTTGCAACTTTCGTTTACGTCGCACAACTCCTTGCTGCTGCGATTTTTTTTTCCATTAGTGTAACTGAGACGTCGAGTGCAAGAGCTGCTGAAATATGAAGACGTTGGTTGCAAGAGAGTAGTTAATGGAGGAGAGCATCAGACCAGTGAGAAAATGGATGACAAAAACAGTTTCCACTAATTTCTCTAAAACGTTTATGCTAAATAGCGGTATGGTTCCTCTGAAAAGGGCACGGCCGATTTTCTTTCCCAATCATCCCTAATCCGAGACAGTGTTCCGTCACTAATGACTCGTTGTCGACAGGGTATTAAACACTAATCTTACTTTCTTTATACACAAAAAAGACCCACGTTCCTCGATCACATTTTGCCCCCTTCCTTTGATAATCATTCTAGTGACCTCCTGCGCCTTCTACAATAACCTTTTAGCAGACCAGACGCTCACTACTCGTTAACCCAATTCATGTTATATTGTGGAAGTCATTCGTGGAAAAGTGTTACGTATAAAATGAGGTAATACTGATACAGAGAGCCGAGTGGCAGCCGAGCCAAATGAACAGTGTGCTGATGCATTTTGGGGCGGTATCTGGCGCCTGTTAGGTGGCGCAGTGTGGTCCTGATGGACGGCTGCAGCCGTGGCGCCGGGCCGCGGCAGATAGCGGCGTTCCGCTGAGTCGCCCCTGCGGCGTACAGCGCGCCACGGCACGCCACTCTGCTAAATGTGTAGCCGCGCCCTCTGTCATGTGTGGCCTGCTCATAAAGCACGACTCCTGCCCGCCCTGCCCTACTGCCAGCTTTTGTCGTTCGCTGCACGTGCGCTGCGAGGCTACACTAGGATATTATGACAACGATTCTCAGCAGTACAATGATTTTTCAGACGTTTAGATTATTATCTGAAGATGATGAATCCGGTTATTATCATTTACACAAACGAAAATGCACACAAACATAAAAAACAGACAAAAAATATTGTACCAGAAATAAAGTAAAAATAATTCAAATTCAGCAGTAGGGCTAAGATTTTCCGGAGCTTTTCCTTGGTCATCAGGTGACTGCCTGAAATGTAAATCCCCTAACAAACATTTACAAATGGGATCCGCTTTACCTCACTCCAAACCAATTGCAATATTTGGCTGTAAAGTCCGAAGTGCCCGCCCGGTTGGCCGTGCGGTCTAACGCACGGCTTTCCAGGGGGAAGGAGCGCCCGGCTGATTTGTGTCGAGGTCCGGTGAACCGGCCAGTCTGAGGATGGTTTTTAGGCGGTTTTCCATCTGCCTCGACGAATGAGGGCTGGTTCCCCTTATTCCGCCTCAGTTACACTATGTCGGCGATTGCTGCGTAAACAAGTTCTCGACGTACGCGTACACCACCATTACTCTACCACGCAAACATAGGGGTTACACTCGTCTGGTGTGAGACGTTCCCTGGGGGGTCCACCGGGGGCCGTACCGCACAATAACCCTGGGTTCGGTGTAGGGCGGCGGATGGGTGAAGTGGACTGCGGTAGTCGTCGTGGGGTTGTGGACCACTGCTGCTGCGGCGGGGACGGAGCCACTCCGTCGTTTCTAGGCCCCCAGATAACATACAATACAATACAATACAAAGACCGAAGAGCGACTGCAGCTGCCCTCACCAGTCGGAAGAAGTGAGCACTTCGTAATCTGATATAATTATGAATTATGAATGGCCTACCCATTCTTAAAAAAAGAAAGAAAAGTGCAATTGAATTTGAAATATTATCATAATTATCATGTGCTGTCATAATCATATTTTTCTGTTCATTAGTAGGATATATGCTCCGATGAACAGATATGACGCCTTAAAATTTTGTCGTAGATCAACAAAAAAGTTTGGATCCCTGCCTCACTCAGTCACTACACTCCGCATTTTTGACGCATGGCCCACCGACCCACAACACAACACTCTGTACAGTAACCCACCTAAAAACAGAACGTATACACCATTTTAATCTTTGTGTGGTTCACTAGTTCCAGTCTCCAGTTCCCATCAAGGTTTTTGGAATGTTTTCCTTCGTTATCAGCAGAATATCGGAATTCGTTTGGCCCTCTCACTTACTCCCAATATTGTCCCTCTACCAGCTCACCTGGTACTGGGTGAAAAGACCTGTCGTTGTATAATTGTACAGTTCTAAAACAAAGCAGCAGCTCTCCTTGCCCTCAACAGCAGGGAATGAAATATATGTGATACTTCGGTTTTCCAGATTTACTTCCATTCATTATTAGGTAAGAAATTATAGGAGGAGGAACAGTGCAAAGCGGATGGAATGGAGTAAAGTTGGGAGGGAGAGAGTGGGTAAGAAAATTGTATTGGAAGGGCATTACACTTATGAGACAAAGATGAAGATAGGAATAGGAAAACGAATGGCCAAGCGCAAGAAGGCGAGTAAGGAAAGCAATAGGAGGAAGGGAACATGGAAACACTGAAAGGAGAAAATGGATTGTAGAGTGAGACTGGCGAAAGAATGGTTTAGAAGGAGACGGACGAGGAAAGGGAGATGAAGTATAGAGAAAAAATAAAATCCATCCTAAGAGGCTTCAGAAGCCCAACGGTACTAACTGACCTCCGTGTCGTCCTCAGTCGTTAGACATCACTGCATACAGATATAGAGGGGCATATGGTCAGCACCCGACTCTCGCAGCCCTTGTTATTTTCTGTGGCTGCAGCCACTACTTCTCATTCCAGTAAGTCCTCAACTCACAAGAATAGAGTGCAACCCACTTGCCAACAACACCGGGCTGACCTCGGCAGTCACCCATCCAAGTGCTTGTCAAGCCCAACAGTGATTTGATGAGAACTGGTGTTACCACTGCAGCATGACCTTTGGCATGAACAGAAAATAAGGAGAGGCAAAGAGGAAAATAATGATGAAGTCAATGAACCATGTAAGTGTAGAGAAATGATTGGCATTGAAATAGGAAATTTGTGATTCAGTAAGTGCAAGAGAGAGAAAGATGTAGAGATAGGTAACGTGAAAGCGTAGGTGAGTAAAGAGAGTAGGAGAGTGGATGGAAAGGAGGGAAGGGATGAAGTGAGAGAGTAGATCTTTGGTGTGACGTCATAAGCGAGTGACTGCGTGTGAGATAGCTCTCTAAGTTTTTTATATATTTTTAGGTTTCAGATAGATATTTTAACGGTTTTTGTGATAATATTTACTATATAAGTGATTTATTAGTGGTTTCTTCATTCACCTCTGCCTTTCTTGTGTTGTGACCTGATATTTGTGAACGTTTCGTATCGAGCAACGTAACCTCTTACCTGTGTTTACATTCGGCGCTGACCAGTTGCAGCTGTAGCGGCGCATCGAAAGCTAAGTACTAATTAATTGTTTGTATATAGTGGTTTATTTAGGAACTTAAGTAGTCTTCAACCGGTGTTTTTGTGTTTTCTGCTGAAATAATTTCAGAAGAACCTTTTGGGAACTGTTTTCAGCTTCCTTAGTGTGTAATTAGACATTTGATTCTCTTTCTGTATTAGTCTTTTGTTATATTTACATTTGTTGTTTATTAATACTGTTAATAATAGTAGTTACTTCCCTTGTAGAGTAAGATATTGATTATTTTAGTCAGTTTTTTTAACATCTTCTTATTGTAGTAGCGGAACTCAGAAAAAGTAAAATTTTACCATGAGTGAGAAGTGTGGGCTTTGCCGTAGGTTCGTGAGTAGTGGATTGCGGTGTGAGACTTGTTCGAAGTATTTTCACTGGGGGGAAGCCAGTGGGCATTCTGGTGAGATCCTCTCCTGGAACTGCAGGTTATGTAGCAAGAGTAAGTTAATAGAGGAGCAGGAGAGTAAGATCTGTGCCCTTCAGGTGCAGTTGAAAAACGCACAGGAGGAGCTAGATGTGATGAGGAGGGAGAAGGGGGTTGGGGAATGGGAGCTGGCTGTTGGCAAGAGATCTGTTAGGAGAAGAAGATTTTCAGATAGTTTTACTATTGATGTTTACAATAGATATGACCTACTGTCAGAGTCTAGTGGAGAGCTGTAGCTATAGATGTAGGAAGTATGCAGCAGACCTCAGTAGTTACGGTGGCTAGAACAGTTGCAAAGTCGAAGAGGAAGAAGAAGGTTCTGCTGTTAGGTAGTTCTCATGGCAGAGGTGTAGGCCAGCACTTGCAGGAAGTGCTGGGGAGTTAGTACCAGGTCACCAGCATTGTGAAGCCTAATGCAGGATTGGCTCAGGTGACTGTTAACGTAGGGGGGGTAATGTAGGGATTTTACTAAAGAGGATCAGGTAGTGATAGTGGGTGGGGCTGGTAATAGTATTGATAGGGATGGGGAGTATGACATAGATGGTGACCTGGAAAAGATAGCCACTCAGACTGGCAACACGAATGTGCATTTCGTGGAACTGTTTCAGCGTCACGATCAACCTCATTTTAATACAGCCGTCAGGCGTAATAACATGAGACTTGGGGGTGTGCTGATGACAGAAAGCATAGGTCACATTTCAGTGGTGTCGGTGGAGTCTATCAGCAGGACGGGTTTCACTAGACACGGCCTGCACCTCCACAAGTATGGGAAGGGGAGGTTGGCAAAGCTTATAGGTGACAGCATAGGTGGGGTTGGTGGGATCACTCATGGGAAAATTCCTGAAGTAGTGGGTGTTAGAGCTGCACCTTTTTTAGATTGAAGTCAGCTGATAGGTATTCCTGCTTAAGGGAAGTCTCTCTAACAAAGGAACCACATTTGACAAAGCTTAGGTATCCGAGTAATGAGGGAATTAGTATATTTCATCAAAATATACAATGTATTAGAGATAAAGATAGTGAACTGCTTACAGATGTTGACTCTGAAATTATTGGTATATCTGAACACTTCTTAAATAAGGGGATAATTCACAGGCTTCCTTTACCAGGATACAGGCTGGCTGGCAGCGTTTCGAGGAGCTCTTTGCGGTGTGGGGGAGTAGACAAGTATGTGAAAAACGGCATCCCATTTGAGTCAATTGACGTTTCAAAGTACTGCACTGAAAAGGTGTTTGAATGTTGTGCAGGTGTGGTTAAATTTAACGGAGCTAAACTTCTAACTGTTGTTATTTATAGATCCTCAAACTCCGATTTCACATCATTTTTGCTAAAACTTGGTTCACTTTATAGGAAATATAAAGAGTTAGTTACATGTGGTGACTTCAATATTAATTATATAAGTGATAGTGCAAGGAAGAGGATGCTGGTAGACCTCCTTAATTCATCCAATCTTATGCAAACCGTATTCTTTCAAAAGAGAGTGCAAGGAAACAGTAGAACAACCATAGACAACATTTTTGTTCATTCCTCATTACTAGAAGGGCATTCTGTTAGCAAAAAGGTGAATGGCCTTTCAGATCATGATGCACAAATTTTAACCCTAGAAGATTTTTGTGCTGCAACTCGTGTTAAATATAGTCATCAGCTGTTTAGGAAAGCTGATCTAGTTGCTGTAGAGACCTTTGTAAACCTTATCAAGGAACAAGAGTGGCAAGATGTTTATAGCGCCGATACAGTAGACGATAAACATAATGCTTTCCTCAAGACTTTCTCGTGTTCTTTGAAATTTGCTTTCCGTTTTAACGTTAAAAACAGGGTACTAGCACAAACAGGCACCCTGGGTGGCTGACTAGAGGGATAAGAATATCTTGTAGAACAAAGTGGCAATTATATCAAAACATTAGAAACAGTCAAAATCTAAATGCAGCAGCCCATAACAAACAGTATTGTAAGGTGCTTAAAAATCTTATTAGGAAGGCAAAAAGTAAGTGGTTGTTGTTATGGTCTTCAGTCCTCAGACTGGTTTGATGCAGTTCTCCATGCTACTCTATCCTGTGCAAGCTTCTTCATCTCCCAGTACTTACTGCAACCTACATTCTTCTGAAGCCGCTTAGTGTATTCATCTCTTGGTCTCCCTCTACGATTTTTACCCTCCACACCGCCCTCCAATGCTAAATTTGTGATCCCTTGATGCCTCAAAACATGTCCTACCAACCGGTCCCTTCTTTTTGTCAAGTTGTGCCACAAACTCCTCTTCTCCCCAATTCTATTCAATACCTCCTCATTAGTTATGTGATCTACCTATCTAATCTTCAGCATTCTTCTGTAGCTTCTATTCTCTTCTTGTCCAAACTAGTTATCGTCCATGTTTCACTTCCATACATGGCTACACTCTATAAAAATACTTTCAGAAACGACTTCCTGACATTTAAATCTATACTCGATGTTAACAAATTTCTCTTCTTCAGAAACACTTTCCTAGCCATTGCCGTCTATATTTTATATCCTCTCTACTTCGACCATCATCAGTTATTTTGCTCCCCAAATAGCAAAACTCCTTTACTACTATAAGTGTCTCATTTCCTAATCTAATTCCCTCAGCATCACCTGATTTAATTTGACTACATTCCATTATCCTCGTTTTGCTTTTGTCGATGCTCATCTTATATCCTCCTTTCGAGACACTGTCCATTCCGTTCAACTGATCTCCCAAGTCCTTTGCTGTCTCTGACAGAATTACAATGTCATCGGCGAACCTCAAAGTTTTTATTTCTTCTCCATGAATTTTAATACCTACTCCAAATTTTTCTTTTGTTTCCTTTACTGCCTGCTCAATATACAGATTGAATAAAATCGGGGAGAGGCTACAAGCCTGTCTCACTCCCTTCCCATCCACTGCTTCCCTTTCATGTCCCTCGACTCTTATAATTGCCATCTGGTTTCTGTACAAATTGTAAATAGCCTTACGCTCCCCGTATTTTACCCCTGCCACCTACATAATTTGAAAGAGAGTATTCCAGTCAACACTGTCAAAAGCTTTCTCTAAGTCTACAAATGCTAGAAACGTAGGTTTGCCTTTTCTTAATCTTTCTTCTAAGATAAGACGTAAGGTTAGTATTGCAACACTTCTGCGGAATCCAAACTGATCTTCCCCAAGGTCCGCTTCTACCAGTTTTTCCATTCGTCTGTAAAGAATTCGCGTTAGTATTTTGCAGCTGTGACTTATTAAACTGATAGTTCTGTAATTTTCACATCTGTCAACACCTGCTTTCTTTGGGATTGGAATTATTATATTCTTCTTGAAGTCTGAGGGTATTTCGCCTGTCTAATACGTCTTGCTCACCATATGGTAGAGTTTTGCCAGGACTGGCTCTCCCAAGGCTGTCAGTAGTTCTAATGGAATGTTGTCTACCCCCGGGGCCTTGTTTCGACTCAGGTCTTTCAGTGCTCTGTCAAACTCTTCCCGCAGTATCGTATCTCCCATTTCATCTTCATCTGCATCCTCTTCCATTTCCAGTACATCACCCTTGTATAAACCTTCTACATACTCCTTCCGCCTTTCCGCCTTCCCTTCTTTGCTTAGAACTGGGTTTCCATCTGAGCTCTTGATATTCATACAAGTGGCTCTCTTTTCTCCAAAGGTCTCTTTAATTTTCCTGTAGGCAGTATCTAACTTACCCCTAGTGAGATAAGCCTCTACATCCTTACATTTGTCCTCTAGCCATCCCTGCTTAGCCATTTTGCACTTCCTGTCGATCTTATTTTTGAGATGTTTGTATTCCTTTTTGCCTGCTTCATTTACTGCATTTTTATATTTTCTCCTTTCATCAATTAAAATCAATATTTCTTCTGTTACCCACGGATTTCTATTAGCCCTCGTCTTTTTACCTACTTTATCTTCTGCTGCCTTCACTACTTCATCCCTCAGAGCTACCCATTCTTCTTCTACTGTATTTCTTTCCTCCATTCCTGTCAATTGTTCCCTTATGCTCTCCCTGAAACTCTCTACAACCTCTGGTTCTTTCAGTTTATCCAGGTCCCATCTCCTTAAATTAGCACCTTTTTGTAGTTTATTCAGTTTTAATCTACAGTTCATAACCAATAGATTGTGGTCAGAGTCCACATCTGCACCTGGAAATGTCTTACAATTTAAAACCTGATTCCTAAATCTCTGTCTTACCATTATATAATCTATCTGATACCTTTTAGTATCTCCAGGATTCTTCCATGTATACAACCTTCTTTTATGATTCTTGATCCAAGTATTAGCTATGATTAAGTTATGCTCTGTGCAAAATTCTACCAGACGGCTTCCTCTTTCATTTCTTCCCCCCCATCCATATTCACCTTCTGTTTCCTCCTCTCTCTTTTCCTACTGACGAATTCAAGTACCCATGACTATTAAATTTTCGTCTCCCTTCACTACCTGAATAATTTCTTTTATCTCATCGTACATTTCCTCAATTTCTTCATCATCTGCAGAGCTAGTTGGCATATAAACTTGGACTACTGTAGTAGGTGTAGGCTTTCTGTCTATCTTGGCCACAATAATGCGTTCACTATGCTGTTTGTAGTAGCTTACCCGCACCCCTATTTTTTATTCATTATTAAACCTACTCCTGCATTACCCCTATTTGATTTTGTATTTATGTGGTATGCAGATAGAATAGCTAAGTCTCAGGATAAAATTAAAACCATATGGTCAGTCGTAAAGGAAGTAGCTGGTCTGCAGAGACAGGTAGAGGATATACTGTAGAATCAGTGCGTAGTGGGAATGTCCATGTTACTGATAAGTCGCATATATGTGCAGTATTTAATAATCACTTTCTGAATATAGCAAGTGAACTAAATAGAAACCTAGTCCCAACAGGGAATCTTATAGTGCTCTTAGAAAAAAGTGTTCAGAGACTGTTACCTGAAATGATCCTCCATGATACTGACAAGAGGGAGATTGAGTTAATAATTAAATCAGTGCTGGGGTCACTGCTGTTTCTTATTTATGTAAATGATATGCCTTCTAGTATTACAGGTGATTCAAAAATATTTCTGTATGCTGATGACACGAGCTTGATAGTGAGTGGCTTGTGGAAAATAATTTGACGCTAAATCACAGTAAGACTCAGGTTTTGCATTTTCTAACTCATAATTCAACTGGAACACGTATTATGTTCGAGTATAATGACTTTTCTGGAGACTAGAAATGTACTCTGTAGGAATCAGCACGGGTTTCGAAAAAAAAGGTCGTGTGAAACCCAGCTCTCGCTATTCGTTCACGAGATTCAAAGGGCCATAGACACGGGTTCCCAGGTAGATGCCGTGTTCCTTGACTTCCGCAAGGCGTTCGATACAGTTCCCCACAGTCGTTTAATCAACAAAGTAAGAACCTATGGACTTTCAGACCAATGTGTGATTGGATTGAAGAGTTCCTAGATAACAGAACGCAGCATGTCATTCTCAATGGAGAGAAGTCTCCCGAAGTAAGAATGATTTCAGGTGTGCCGCAGGGGAGTGTCATAGGACCGCTGTATTCCCAGTATACATAAATGACCTTGTGGATGACATCGGAAGTTCAGTGAGGCTTTTTGCAGATGATGCTGTGGTGTATCGAGAGTTTGTAACAATGGAAAAATTGTACTGAAATGCAGGAGGATCTGCAGCGAATTGACGCATGGTGCAGGAAATGGCAATTGAATCTCAATGTAACGTTCAGCGAATACATAGAATGATAGATCCCTTATTATTTAGCTACAAAATAGCAGGTCAGAAATTGGAAGCAGTTAATTCCATAAATTATCTGGGAGTACGCATTAGGAGTGATTTAAAATTTAATGATCATATGAAGTTGATCGTTGGTTAAGCAGATGCCAGACTGAGATTCATTGGAAGAATCCTAAGGAAATGCAATCCGAAAACAAAGGAAGTAGGTTACTGTACGCTTGTTCGCCCACTGCTTGAATACTGCTCGGCAGTGTGGGATCCGTACCTGATAGATTTGATAGAGGAGATAGAGAAGATCCAACGGAGAGCAACGCGCTTCGTTACAGGACTATTTAGTAATCACGAAAGCGTTACAGAGATGATAGATAAACTCCAGTGGAAGACTCTGCAGGAGAGACGCTCAGTAGCTCGGTAAGGGCTTTGGTTAAAGTTTCGAGACCTTCACTGAAGAGTCAAGCAGTATATTGCTCCCTCCTACACGTACGGCAGTGTGGGATCCGTACCAGATAGGGTTGATAGAGGAGATAGAGAAGATCCAACGGAAAGCAACGCGCTTCGTTACAGGATCATTTAGTAATCGCGAAAGCGTTACAGAGATGATAGATAAACTCCAGTGGAAGACTCTGCAGGAGAGACGCTCAGTAGCTCGGTAAGGGCTTTTGTTAAAGTTTCGAGAAAATACCTTCACTAAAGAGTCAAGCAGTATAGTGCTCCCTCCTACGTATATCTCACGAAGAGACCATGAGGATAAAATCAGAAAGATTAGAGCCCACACAGAGGCATACCGACAATCCTTCTTTCCACGAACAATATGAGACTGGAATAGAAGGGAGAGCCGATAGAGGTACTGTAGGTACCCTCCGCCATACACCGTCAGGTGGCTTGCGGAGTATGAACGTAGATGTAGATGTAGATGAAGTGATATGTGTCGACTGAGAAAGAGAGGCAGAGTAAGTTGGAAAGTGCAAGACGGAGTGAATATCTAAATAAGGGCAAGGTATCGGAGTGAAGGAAAGAAGAGAACAAGTGAAGAAGGATGCAGGTAGATAGCAAGGTGAGAGTTGGCAGTGGGAAATAATGAATGAAGATCAGACGATGGTAGGAAGAGGAAGGAAGGAGCAGGAGTGATTGAAAATGAAAGAGAAAGAGTAAGGGCATTCCCGAAAATGAGCAAGTGAAAGGAAGAGAGTGAACAAAGGGAATCGAAAAGATGGAAGAAAGAGAGAAATGGAGAGAATGTTTGAAGGAAGATTAGACGGAGGGAGGAAAGAGGAGGGAAAGAGATAGTGAAGCGAAAGAGAGAGAGCGATGAAGTAACAGGAACAGGCAAAGGAGTAGGCTGAGAGGAGAGAAGGATTGTGGCTAGGAAGAACTGGATGGGTGCTGAGTTGTCCAAAATGGTTCTGAGCACTACGGGACTTAACATCTGAGGTCATCAGTCCCCTAGAACTTAGAACTACTTACCCCAACTAACCTAAGGACATCACACACACCCATGCCCGAGGCAGGATTCGAACCTGCGACCGTAGCGGTCACGCGGTTCCGTACTGTAGCGCCTAGAACCGCTCGGCCACTCCGGCCGGCTTGAGTGGTTCAGATTCAGATGGTGGAGAAAGAGAGTGGAGTTTGAAGCTAAGGAAAGGTGGAGGACTGGTGGTATGTGAAACACGGAGAGGGACCAAGATTAGAAAAGTGTGATATGGGGGCAGGGGAACGGAGGGAAGAAATCGTATGATTTGGGGACGAAACTTGTGATGAAGGCATGAAGAATGGTAATGTTTGGGGGAGGTATAGAGACAACAAAGAAAAGTGTAGAAGCAAAACGCAATCGGTATGAAATGGCAGACGGCAAGAGAAGTATCGTATGGGAATGTTTGCGTGGCGAGAGCAGGCAGACCGGAGCTTTATTTGCGCGGGCCAGCGAGTGTACGGCGGGCGCGGTGAGTGGCAGGCGGCCAGCGGTGGGCGTGGGGCGCTAATCCGGTGACAGCGCATCAATCTGGCTGCTGACGCGCCGACACCGGCCGCGACAGCGACCGCGCCACGCCGCGCCAATATGCCGCATTAATTCGACGCGGACACGACGAATTAGTTTAATTTTGTCAGCTATTAATGGATTTCCGCTGTGCCGGTGCGGTGAGGTGTTTGCCTGAGAGAGCGCGCAGCGGCGGCTAATGCCCTTGTCGCGTACCAGACAAACGGCCGGAAATTCGCCGCATATTTATCAGCCGGCCTGCCGGCGGCGAGCCAGTGATCTGCACTGCGCGGTAAACCTGCCCTTCCTTTCCGACCTCCGAGTGGATGCAATTTCCGAGGGAAAAATAAAAGGCGGTGAATGAAAAAGTGTGCCGCGCGAAGCAAGTCGGCACAACAGGACGGCGGTGCAGAGGCGCGAGAATAGAAAGTATTTCTTCGCGTTTAGCTGAACACGGAAGTCTTAAGGAAAGCTGTCGCTTGTGGCGGCATAGAAAAATGCATCCTGTGCATATCACGGCATTTCCACCTGGGGGATAAAAATGTCGATGTTTCCTCTAGATGAAAACTGAATACTGTTGGCTAATTAGGCTCGCCTTGACGGATAACTGAGTACATTTTACTGGAATACTAATTCGTGATATGTTTGTCAAGTTCAGAACTTCATGACAAAGCAGCAATCCACGCATCGTTATCTGCATGCAACGACCTGCTGTACGCCACATGAACCTAGTAGGGCCCGTGGGATTCTCGCATTAAGACTCTGACAGCTTGCAAGAACAACCCGAGCAACTCATACCCGAGTTCAGTTAGAATGATTACTCTGATAGGTACCTGGCACTGTGCGCCACTGCAGACTGTTAAAGAATACAGGTGCATACGGAGTAGGTTCCCAGATATGTGAGTGGCTTGAAGATTTCTTATGGAATAGAACACGCAACTAATAGAATGTTTTCCTCGACGGCGAGTGTTCTTCAGAGACAAGGGTGCTTTCAGAAGTGCCCAAGGGAAGTGTGTTAGAACCATCATTCAAAAAATGGCTCTGAGCACTATGGGACTTAACATCTATGGTCATCAGTGCCCTAGAACTTAGAACTACTTAAACTTAACTAACCTAAGGACATCACACAACAGCCAGTCATCACGAGGCAGAGAGAACCATCATTATTTGTGGTAAATTCCTATGAAATCAAACTGCTGAGGTCATCGGTCCCTAGGCTTACACACTACTTAATCTTACTTAAACTAACTTAAGCTAAGGACGACACACACAGACACACCCATGCCCGAGGGAGGACTCGAACCTCCGACGGGGGGGGGGGGGGGGGGGGGGGGGGGCGGAGCCGCGCGAACTGAGGAAAAGCGCCCTAGACTGAGCGGCTCCCCTCGCGGCCACCAATATTTTCTGCTCGACAGAGGGAGCAGCAATCTACTGGTGTTTCCTGATGATGCTGTGGTGTACAGGAAGGTGTCGAAGTTCTGTGGCTGTAGCAGGATACAATATGACATATGCAAAATTTCTAGTTTGTGTTATGAATGTCAGCTCATTCTAAAATCAGAAAAATTCATGTTAATGCCGATGAGTACGTGAAACAAACTTGTAATGTTCTGATATAGCACTAGGAGTGTCCTGATTGTAGTCACATCGTTTAAATATCCAAACGTAGCGTTGCAAAGCGATATGAAATGGAAACAGCACGTGAGGATTGTGGTAGGGAAGGCGAAAAGTCGACTGGTTTATCGGCCGAAGTTTGAGAAAGTGTGGTTAATCAGTACAGGAGACTGCATATGGAAAAGCTAGTACGACCATTTCTTGAGCACTGCTCGAATGTTTGGGATTTACGCCACTTGGATTAAAGGAATACACTGAAGCAGTTCACAGGCCGGCTGCTAGATTTGTTACCGGTAGATTCAAATAACACGCAAGTTCGCAAAGTATGTACGTGGATGTGGATAAGCAGATTTACCGTGCCTTGGAGTTGAGATCATCGCCTAAGGCCTAGGAAAATGAATGTACACACATAAAAAAAGGTTTGCATCACCACGGTTCGGAGAGTTCCGGAACCTATACAGAAAATTGCTCATGAAAAGCACACATTACATGTTGTACCACCATACAGCGAGAACTTCAGAGGTGATGGCCCAGATTTCTGCACACACCGGTACCTCTAATACCCAGTAGCACGCCCTCTTGCATTGATGCTTGCTTGTATTCATCGTGGCATACTATCCACAAGTTCATCAAAACACTGTTGGTCCAGATTGTCCAACTCCTCAACGACGATTCGGCGTGGCTCCTACAGAGTGGTTGGTGGGTCACGTCGTCCATAAACAGATCTTTTCAATCTATCCCAGGCATGTTCGGTGGGGTGTATGTCTGGAGAACATGCTGGCCACTCTAGTCGAGCGATGTTGTTATCCTGAAGCAAGTCATTCACAAATTGTGCATGATGGAGGCACCGTTTGTCGTCCATGAAGACGAATGCCTCGCCAATGTGTTGCCGATATAGTTGCACTATCGGTCGGAGGATGTAATTCACGTATCGCACAGCCGTTACGGCGCCTTCCATGACCACCAGTGGCATACGTCGGCCCCATGTAATGCCACGCCAAAACATCAAGGGAGCCCCGTCTTGCTGCACTCGCTGGACGGTGTGCCTAAGGCGTTCAGTCTAACTGGATTGCCTCCAAACACGTGTCCGACGATTGTCTGGTTGTAGGCGTAGGCAACATTCATCGGTGAAGATAACGTGATGCCAATCTTGAGCGATCCATTCGGCATATTGTTGGGCCCATCTGTACCGCTGTGCATGGTGTCGTGGTTGCATAGATGGACCTCGCCATGGACGTTGGCGCAACATGCAACTTATTGCGCATAGTTCGAATAGTAACACGGCGTCCCGTGACTGCACAAAAAGCATTATTGAACATGGTGGCGTTGCTTTCAGGGTTCCTAAGAGCCATAACCTGTAAGAAGCGCTCATCTACTGCAGTAGAAACCGTTGGGCGGCCTTAGCGAGGCATGTCATCGACAATTCCTGTCCTGTGTATCTCCTCTATGTCCGAACAACATCGCTTTGCTTCACGCCGAGACTCCTGGACACGTCCCTTGTTGAAAGCCCTTCCTGGCACAAAGTAACGATGCGGACGCTATCGTACCGCGGTATTGACCGTCTAGGCATGGTTAAACTACAGACAACACGAGCCGTGTACCTCCCTCCTGGTGGAATGACTGGAACTGGTCGGCTGTCGGACCCCCTCCGTCTCATAGGCGGTGCTCACTCATGGTCGTTAACATCTTTGGGCTGGTTTAGTGACATATCTGAACAGTCAAAGGGGCTGTGTCTGTGATACAATATCCACTGTCAACGTCTACCTTCAGCAGTTCTGGGAACCGCGGTGATGCAAAACTTTTTTTGATGTGTGTAGAATAGTTGCTCTCCTTCATTATATTGGCAACTTATATTCCTAAATCGAGAGACTTCTAAAGATTTAAGATTTAGTTCTGCTTGTCAGCCAAGTTTACTTAAGATATTGCTGTTCCTGTGTTATTCTGAATTACGATGCAAATTTCACTTGGATGTGCATCTTCCACATCCTAATTCAGAATAACACAGGCACTGACTGCTATATCGTATTTATCCGCCAACACCAGACAAGCGACTCTCAAATAGAATGTCTCACCTGTACGGGAATATACATAATGGATGTACGAGTACAGGTTGTAGGCTCATGGTTGACGATACGTGGAAGTTTGGATCTGCCCCTGAATCGTCCACGGACAGCCAAATAGTAAGGTGACTGCTCGCAATAGGAGGGAAATCTGGGTTCGAGTCCTGGACTGGTACAAATTTTTATTTTTGCTATTACATTCTATGGTTGCCCATATTCGCAATTGTGAATACATTGAAAGCTTACTTAGATAACACAATTCGTTTGGTCCAAGATATACAGGATGATTCAGCTGACCTATCTATGGCTTTTCTGCAACCCACACCGTCTTCCAAAACCACTTGCCAGATTTTCATATTTTATCACCTGCTATGCACAAACTATTAATCCTACAGAAAAAATGAACTTAATGTTAAGGCATCCTCTTTTTCAAAATCGGAAAGTTTGAGGCGAGGTCAGTGAAAAAGCACAATTTTTGGCATCTACTCTACGGGAAGTGATTATAAAAACTTACACCATACCTGCACACTTCTGTTGACTTCAGAGTGCTTTTTGTGCCTGGTATTTAAATCGGCGGCTTGTGGTATCTGCGTTCTCCATCGTTGTGGAAACAACCTTGGCAACATGGCCCACCCATATGTTGCAAGCTTGTTTAGACTACGGTGCAGAAGTTTCGCTGGGAAGCCATTATACATCCTCCATGCAGTCCCTACCTCTCCTCGTTCTATTTTAATAAGTTTGAAGCCCTGAAGAAAGACACTCGTTGCCATCGATTTGGTTTGGACGTAGAGGTGCACGAATGGGTAAAATCATAGTTCCGTAGGCAACCGCGAACCTTTCCTTCCATGAGGCCCTGGCTATCTTGTACCACAATGGGACAAAGGTGTCCATACTTACCGATTACTTTTGAAATAATAAACAGCTTTCTACTTTTTACCATCTGTCTGGTCTTAATTTGTCTACCACTTACAAATATGGTACGGATGTACCGTAAGCCGCAGATGTAAATATCGGTATACAAAAGGACTTGAATCCAGCGGGATTATACAGATAGGATGTACATCTTTGCTAAGCAAAAAGTCGATTCAGTATACTTATAGAAATATTCATTTGATTAAAAAGCACCTATGTCTGAGTTTCAGGCGGAATCCCCTGTTCGTTCGATAGTGAGGTGAGAGCCTCTTAAATGCAGTTCGAATTTAGGGGGAATAGCAGGTGGAATTAGGGGAGAATGGCAATTTGGACTTAGGAAGGGGGCATGCTAGGGTAGCCGGTGCAGTTGTGCAAAGCCATTGTGCCTGGCTGTAGTCGCGGTTAGCGCTTCTGCCTAGGGAGCAGGAGACCTGCGTTCGAATCCTGACTTTGGAACAAATTTTAATACATCAGTTTGCGCGTACAAATCATAGATGTTTGAGACTTCAAACGTTCTCTGTAACCATGTAGTTTCAATTGATTAAAATAGGAATTATTCAAGTGTAATGGATTTGCTGGTAATACGGAAGTGGAAGGTACTTTTGATAGTGCGGAAAACAGGGAAGAAGGACTTAACAACGCACAAGGAAGAGACGAAGAAACTGGTACCCCTCCCAATGTCGTGCACGGCCCCAGCGAACAAGCAGAAGTGCCGGAACACGATGTGACATGGACTCGACTAATGTCTGAAGTGATGCTGGAGGGAACTTACATCATGACTCCCGCATGGCTGTCCATAAATCCCTAAGAGTACGGGGGAGTGGAGGTCTCTTCTGAACAGCACGTTGCAAGGCATCCGAGATATGCTCAATAATGTTCA
Source organism: Schistocerca gregaria (assembly GCF_023897955.1). Classification (NCBI taxonomy): domain Eukaryota; kingdom Metazoa; phylum Arthropoda; class Insecta; order Orthoptera; family Acrididae; genus Schistocerca; species Schistocerca gregaria. The sequence goes on from NC_064920.1 coordinate 247,156,440, forward strand.
TATCTGGGGAGTCTGGTGGCCAGCAGAAGTGTTTAACCTGATAAGAGTGCCGTGGAGCCACTCTGCAGCCATTCTGGGCGTGTAGGTTATCGCATTGTTCTGTTGGAATTCCCCAAGTCCGTCGGAATGCAAAATGGACATGAATGGATGCAGATGATTAGACAGGACGCTTACGTGCGTATCACCTGTCAGAGTCGTATCGAGACGTATAAGGGGTCCCATATAACGCCAACAGCTCACGCCCCACACTGCTGCAGAGTCTCCACCAACTTGAACAGTCCCCTGCTGACGTGCAGGGGTCCATTAATTCATGAGGTTGTCTCCATACCCCTATACATTCATCCACTCGAGACAATTTGAAAGAAGACTCGTCCCACCAGGCAACATGTTTCCAGTCACGAAAAGTCCAGTGTCGGTGAAGAAGGGCCCATGCGAGGCGTAAAGCTTTGTAATTAGAATGAAATGAATACCCCTAGCCACATAAAAGTGTTGATGTAAGTCAACGGGGACAGTTGAAAATCTGTGCCCCAACCGGGACTCGAATCAGCGATCTCCTGCTTACATGGCAGCATGGCAGGCGCTTTATCCATCTAAGCCACCGAGAACACTGAGGACAGTGCGACTGCAGGGACTTATCTCTGGCACCTCTGGCACGCCTCCCGTGAGACCCACACTCGCAACTTATTGTCCCGCACTATACTCATAGTGCCCTCGCCCATTATACCCATTACTCCCGGCTATACGGATACCATCTTCATATATATGTAAAGCTTTGTGCCGCGCTGTGATCAATGGTATACTAGTGGACCTTCGGCTCTGAAAGCCCATATCGATGACGTTCGTACGCTGACACTCGTTGATAGCCCAGCACTTAAATCTCCAGCAGTTTGCGGCAGGGTTGAATTTCTGTCACGTGGAACGATTCTTTTCAATCTTCGCTGCTCCCCTTCTTCCAGGAGCTTTTTTCGGCCGTAGCGATGTGTAACATTTCCTGTTTTACCGGATTCCTGATATTCTTGTACACTCTTGAAATGGTTGTATGGGAAAGTACCCACTTCATTGCTACCTCGGAGATACTGTAACACCACGTTCAAACTCACTTAAAACTTGATAACCTGCCGTTGTAATAGCAGTAACCGATTTAACAATTGCACCAGACACTATGTAAGTAGGCTGTTTAGGTTTTTATGTTGGTAACGGCACGTAGCGCTCTATATGAAAATCACTGACTGTGCTGTGTGCAGTCTGTGGCTGGTTGGCATTGTTGGAATAGTCGCTATTGTAGTGTTGGGCAGTTGGATGTGAACAGCGCGTAGCGTTGCGCAGTTGGAGGTGAGCCGCCAGCAGTGGTGGATGTGGGGAGAGAGATGGCGGAGTTTTGAAATTTCTAAGACTGGATGTCATGAACTAATATGTATATTATGACTTTTGAACGCTATTAAGGTAAATACATTGTTTGCTCTCTATCAAAATCTTTCATCTGCTAACTTTGGCTATCAGTGCTTTCAGTAGTTAGAATCTTTTATTTAGCTTGCAGTATTGGCGCTCGCCGTATTGCAGTAGTTCGAGTAACGAAGATTTTTGTGAGGTAAGTGATTTATGAAAGGTATAGGTATTGTTTCTCAGGGCCATTCTTTTGTAGGAATTATTGAATGTCAGATTGCGTTGCGCTAAAAATGTTGTGCGTCAGTTTAGTGTTGATCAGAATAAGTAAAGAGAGAAATGTCTGAGTACTTTCAGCTCTGCTCAGCTGTTTGAAAATCAAATAACGTAAGAGGTTTATTAACACAGTAATTCATTAATTTTTCTAAGGGGACTTCTCAACTTATCGTCAGATATAGGCGTTGACGACCTCTGTGGGACATTCTGCCTGTTTTCGAACCAGTTTCTTTTCGCTTCAGTGTATTTAGCCCTTAGACACCGCGTATCAACACATCAGGCCCCTCGAAAAAACTGCATAATAAAGTGGCTCTTAATTACGAATGGATTAAGAATGGTGTCATAACAACGATAACTGTCGGCCGCGCGAGATTAGCCAAGCAGTCTCAGGTGCTGCAGTCATGGACTGTGCAGCTGGTTCCGGCGGACTTTCGAATCCTCCCTCGGGCATGGGTGTGTGTATTTGTCCTTAGTATACTTTAGGTTAAGTAGTGTGTAAGCTTAGGAACTGATGTCCTTAGCAGTTAAGTCCCATAAGATTCCACACACATTTGAACATTTTTGATAATTGTTGTTGATCGTCTTTAATGCAAGTAGCTACAGATTAATTATTTTTGTGATATCTGCACATATACCTGTGGATATCTGGTTCGGAACAAAATAATTATTACTGTGGACGTCAACAGGTGTAGCTGTGTAGGCTTCTATATGTGCCAGGATATGAAAATTATTGTACCCAGCGTTTTTATGTACTTGCCTTGGTGAACGAGAAGCAAGAAGCAGCTCTATTACGGTATTTTAATTACTGACCGCCGCGCCTCATGTCCCGCTGTACAGTACTCGCTGCACTGTGTGTGTGGCGGGCGGCAGCACTCCTGCCTGTCGGAGCTGCGATCCGCGTTTGCAGGGACGAGGGAGCGCTGTCAGAGCGTTTTGTTTTGGCGGGTGCGGCTCTATAGCTTTACCATTCTACCGGGATTTGTGAGTTGCAATGATTAACGGATATTGCCGCGCTTGATTGATATCGCAGAAATAGTCGCCTGATTAGTGGGTGACGCTGCAAATCATTTAGCGAGCCCGCGCGGGAGGCGCCGATGGCAGCTGCGGTCCAGGGCGAACCGCGCGTTTGCGCAGCAGTCGCGCCGTCATCGATGAGCCGAGCACGAACCGGGAGTATGCGCCAATTTGTGCACCCAGTCACAAACGTTTGCACGAATTCACTCTGCGCAGCGTATGGAAGAAACGTAGTGCGTATAAAACGTACGATTATTGAAGAATATTTGTATGAGAAATATTAAAACTGTGGCAGACACTGCAACTATGTAATTTATACAAGACTGTTCGAAAAGAAGGACCACATTTCAAATGTTTGTTAATGATACTCAATAAAAGATGGAAACGCGTTGCGCTTGCCGGTGGATAGAGGAATGTTCAAAGTTTACACACAGCTGCCCTGTTGTTCGTTTGTAGCAACATGGAAGCTACATCCCAAGGACAATCATTTTATGTGTTCGAATCTGCGTGAAGTCAATCCACTGTCCTAATGCAATTTGTTTTCCGCGGTCGATTCAGCAAGAAACCGCCTCTGCACAAGCAGATCTATGACTGGCATACAAAATTCCTGGAAGCTGCGTAGGGAAGAGCACTGGTCGGTCACGCACGTCTGATGAAAATGTCGAGCGTATCCCTGATGCGTGCAGACGGACTTCTCGGTAGCCCACAAGACGGGCAGGCCAGAAACTTCAAAATTGTAAAACAACGGCATGTCGTGTTCTGAGACCACACCTGCTTGTGGAGCCTCACAAACTGCACTTACTGCAGTAATTGCGTCCCGGCGATAGTAACAGCAGGTACGAATTTTGTATTTCAGTTCTGCAGGAAGTGGTACAGGACTCTTTTTCCAAACAACTTATCTTTACGGACGAATCGACATTTAATCACTTTTGAATACATTATGGGAGTGGCAGTGATCAATGTCTTACAAATATTTACTATTAAAAACAGTCTTGATCACGATTCATTTATCAAGGTGACCGGTTTCGACCACTACTGTGGTCATCTTCAGACCATTGAGTAGGAACCTCTTTCTGTTCGAGAATCACTACTGTTCTCCAACAGAAAGAAGTCTGAAGATCACCACAGTAGTGGTCGAAACCGGTCACCTTGATAAATAAATCGTGACCAAGTCTGTTTTAACAGTAAAGAATCGACATTTCATCTATCGGGTAAAGTAAATCGCCGTAATATAAGAAACTGGGGGTCACAAAATCCTAGTGTCGTCATCGAACGTGAGACTCACCGAAACTAAAAGCGTTTTGCGCAGTTTCTTTTTACAAATTTTATGGACCATTCTTTTCTGCGGAGGAAACTGTGACAAGAATGTCATACCTCAACGTGCTATAAGACTGGTTGTTTCCTCAACTTCACAAATATTCCAGTGATTTCATTTTTGTATGTGACCGCGCCCTCCTCACTTTTACCTTGAGGTGCGGCCTGATCATAGCAGCAGCATCCCACAACGTTGGATTGAAGGAGGTGCACAACAAGTTTCTGTTCACTGCTTTTGGCGTCCCACATCGCCAGACTTCACATCTTGCGATTCTTTTCTATGGGAGAAGAGGGGGGGAGGATGGTTGTAAATAACAGAGTCTTTGTCCTGCCTATGGCAGCTAGTCTTATCTAATTCAGACATTCAGTTGATGAAGTTATAGATACAATATAAAGGGACTCTTCGACTTGTGTGTCAAATGAAATGATCTACCATTTTGATGTTTCTCGAGCAACCCATAGTGTTTATGTTGAGTGAATGGTATAGTGTGTCTGCGAACGTATAACTTGAGAGAAGCGTTCAATGATTTCTAAAGTAAGACGTTGCCAAACAACCTGAGTAAAAACCCCAAGAGATTTTGGTCGTACGTAAAATAAGTAAGTGGGTCAAAATCATCTATTCATTCTCTCAGCGACCACACCGGCACCGTAACGGAAGATAACAATGAGAAAGCCGAAATACTGAATTCGGTCTTCCGAAGTTGTTTCACCGTGGCAGATCGTAACACTGTCCCTCCTATCAATCGTCGTGCGGACGTCGAAATGGCAGATATTGAGATAAGCGATCGCGGAATTGCAAAGCACCTACAATCGAGTGGACCAGATGAGATACCTATAAGATTCTATAAAGATCAAGCGAAAGAACTTGCTCCCCTTCTAGCAGTAATTTATCGTAGATCCGCTTGAGCAACGAAAGGTACCTAACGACTGAAAAAAAGCACAAGTCATTCTCGTATTTAAGAAAGGCCGTAAGACAGATCCACACAACTACAGACCTAGATCGTTGACGTCAGTCTGTTGTGGTATTATAAAATATGTTTATGCTCAAGAATTATGACGTTTTGGAAAATGAACAGCTTCTCTATAGAAATCAACAGGGATTCCGCAAACAGAGATCATGCGAAACTCAGCTCGCTCTGCTCCTCCATGAGAGTCACAGCGCAGTGGACAACGGCGCTCAGACTGATGCCGTGTTCCTTCACTTCAGTAAGGCATTTGTTACCATCCCGTACTGCCATTTAACGAAACAAATACGAGCTTACGGAGTATCGGAGCAAACCTGTGATTGGATTCAAGACTTTCATTCACATAGAACTCAACACGTCGCTCTTAATGGGCCTAAATCGATAGATAGGTAACATATGGAGTATCACAGGGAAGTGTGACAGAACCGTTGCCTTTGCTGTTCACAATATATACAAATGATCTAGTAGAAAGCGTTGGATGCTTTTTAAGGCTATTCGCAGATGATGCAGTTGTTTATAACAAAGTAGCAACGCCAGGAGATAGTAAGAATTTGAAGAACGGCCTGCAGAGAATTGATGAATATTGCATACTCTGGTAGTTGATCCTGAACGTAAATAAATGTAACATATTGCGCATACATAGGAGAAGATAAAATGGCTGTGAGCACTATGGGACTTAACATCTGTGGTCATCAGTCCCCTAGACCTTAGAACTACTTAAACCTAACTAACCTAGGGACATCACACACATCCATGCCCGAGGCAGGATTCGAACCTGCGACTGTAGCAGTCGCGCGGATCCGGACTGAAGCGCCTAGAACAGCTCGGCCACCGCGGAATGCCGTAGGAAAAGAAATCCACTACTTTACAGCTACACTATTGATGACAAACAGCTGGACAGCCGTAAAATGTGTAGGCGTAACTATCCAGAGCGAACTTAACTGGGATGACCATATAAAACAGATAGTGGGAAAAGCAGGCATAAGACTAAGATTCATCGGAAGAATCTTAAGGAAATGTAACTCATCCCCGAAGGAAACAGCTAATAAGGAGCTTGTTCTCCCGATTCTTGAGTATTGTTCATATATCTGGGATACCTATCAGGCAGGACTGATAGAGGAGATAGAGAAGATCCAACGTAGAGCGGCGAGTTTAGTGACGAGATCGTTTAGCTGGCGAGAGAGAGTTACGGGGATTCTAAACAAACTCCAGGGGTACACGTTTCAAGAGAGACGTTGTTCATCACGGAGAGACTTAGTACTGAAATTTCTAGGCAGCACTTTTCAAGAGGAGTCAGACAACATATTACTTCCCCCCGCATACATCACTCGTATTCATCAGAAGGAGGAAATTCGAGAAATTAGAGCCAATACAGAGGCTAACCGACAGTCATTCCTCCCACGCACTATTCGCGAGTAGTACAGCGTTGGAGGGATCAGATAGTGGTACCGAAATTACCCTCCATCACGCACCAATATGTGTCTTGCAGAGTATGATATAGACTCAGATAAACTCGCCTCTATCTAGTGACATGTGTTTCTGTCTTTCATGCTGTGTAATAAAGTACAGAAATCTGTTCTTTCTTTTTGAACCGCCCTATACTTCCTACTCAATTGTAAACGCTTGTATATACAGATGTATAAAGTAATTAGGAAAGTTCTTGACTCAGTTACAACTAATTTTTTATCTACTAACAACCGTTAAGAAACAAGGGACTGATTCAGCCTGCACTAGTATAATTAAAAACATGCACGTCAGTTCTACTATTTTCATTAATCAGGATAGGGAGCAAATCATAGCTCAAGGAAGCGTCGGGATTCTATATCATAAAACTATTTTCAGAATAACTATTGGAGATTTTCTAATGCTTAAACTGGAGAAACGAAGCCGGAATAGGTGTTGAATGATGTATGATTCATATTCGATTTATTGATGACACTGTACAGTTTCCATGCAGCTCAGACGAAGTTCACCGTACGAAGTAATAATTTAACAGATCAAGTTCGGAAGTAGCTTTGAAAATCAATTACAACAGGACTACCAAACCCTCCAGACAAGGATGATGTATAGCTTTTTAGATACTATGTGAGGGAAACGCGAGTTGAGTTCCGCATGACCAAGGTTTCTGAGATGCACTGAGGAGGTGATTCTGTTGTAGGTTGCTAACTGTATTCGAGCTGTATTTTGTAGAATCCTACGCCGGCCGCAGTGGCCGAGCGGTTGTAGGCGCTTCAGTGTAGAACAGCGGGACCGCTACGGTCACCGTTTAGAATGATGCCTGGGGCATGGATGTGTGTGATGTCCTTAGGTTAGTTAGGTTTAAGTAGTTTCAAGTTCTAGGGGACTGATGACCTCAGATGTTAAGTCCCATAGTGCTCAGAGCCATTTGAACCATTTTGAACAGTTGTGCAAATTTGGAAATTTTGTTGTAAGTTCCTATGGGACCACAATGCCGAGGTCATCGGTCCCTAGGCTTACACACTACTTAAAATAACTTACGCTACGGACAACACACACACACCCATGCCCGAGGGAGAACTCGAACTTCTGACGGGGGGGGGGGGGGGGGGGGCCGCGCGAACCGTGACAAGGCGCCCCAAAGACAGCGCGGCTAAGTTGTACAGTTGTTTACCGTCTAAAGTACCAGGTTTTAGTGACTCATCCGCATCTTTAGGCGAATCTATGTACGTAGTAGGGCGAAGGATACATGTCAGAGCTAACTTACAAGGAAAAAAATCTGCCGTACATGGCTCATCAGATTGCATGCCCAATTGTCACCATGCAACAAGTAACTTTCAAGTGCAGCTGACGCATGTCACCCCCATCCTGAAATTGACGGCGAGAGGGCACGGAAGGAAAGGACCAATCGACAAAATATAACGCCGCCACTGGAATGCAGTACACAGACAATTTGTAACAAATACTCGTGCAGAGCGCCAATGGGTTCCACCTCCCAACTGAGAGCGAAGTGAACTCAGTTCCTTCGCTCTTTACTTTCCATCGACTACACATTGCCTTAGAAGTAAATATGACATCTCGCATAACTGTAAGGAAGCCATTGTTAGATAAGGAGTCTGGGCCATATACCGAAATTTTTGAACTTGCTATGTTATCATGTACAACGTGGATGTTTTTCCCGAGTGTGGTCAAAGACTTACGAGCTTGGATGCAAAATGTTATTGATTATTGAAACATATTTTTAATTCTTCAGTTGCGGAATTTTACGGTGAGTAAACAACGATATATTTTCAGAATGCTTTATATAACATGTGGACTGTTATCCATACTTCATCATTCGTGTATACCTTGTATCTTTTAACAAAGAAGGTCTTCTGCAATGGAATACGTAATACTTGCAAATCAGCTAAGTTTCTTTAATGTCTTAGCAACTTAACCCGTCTCGAACATGGGAATTTCTCTTGGTTTTCGATTGACTCTGCGTCAAAATGAATTTCCCATGTAACAAGATTTTATAATACTTTTGCTTAATATGATTTCACGTACTGATTATTGGTGTAGTAGAGTAATGATGTAACATGAAGAAGCCATTAAGTTGTACCTAAGTACACGACCATATTGTACCTTGGAACAAATTTTCACATTTTAAAAACCTTAATTTTTAGGACTAATTTTAAATAAAAAAATATCTGCAGCGCGTAAGAAGGGAATGCCATCACTTAAAAGTGGAATAAGAAAATACATTAAAATTCTATTACAGGAATGGGTAGAGGCGAATGTCTGGAAAGTGTACCAAGCTACTACGTCTCCCTCTGGTGTATTTTCTACGGAACTATGTGACAGACCCAGAAAACGTAACACAGAAATCCAAGTCCTCCATAAAAACTAAAAACCGCAGCAATGGGATGAGCAACTTAAAGAACGATTCTAGCTTGCATATTAAGGAAGCTACAGTTGTTTTACTTGTGATAGATTATCATATGAAATAAGAAAGAAAATCTGTCGTGTCGGTAACCTCAACAAGAAGTTACTTTCCAACGCATGCAAGTGTATCAGAATACTATATACTATAAATTACTATATACTATAATTAGTTCACAGTTACAGCTAGTATGAAGGCAGTATGGATTTCCTATATCGATACACAGTCTTTCTTCCTCGTGGATGAGCGTCCGCTATTTACTGTTTTATACTTCGACTGCTTAATTATGTAAATGGTCATTAATCCTAAATACATGAATAACTTTCTACTTGAAAAAATAAAAAATCATATTTTTTAATCAGTAATGAAGTGTTACGAAGTAATATATATAACATATTTGCGACAACAGCCTTTTGAGAATCGAGCACTTACAACACTTATTTTGGTATACCCTTGTTCGTGAAATTCTCGGAAACAGTTTATTGTCCTGTTTAGAATCAGAGGAAAAGTTACATGTACGACAGATGAATATTGTCTCTCGTTTAGAATTTCGTCTTTCACGTCTTTGCCTTGTGTCTGTCACCTGAGACCAATGACCTACTACATCAATACAGGTAGACTTATGTGGGATCGATTTCGATGGACCCTGATGTTTCTTGCATTGTAATTGTGCCTTCATGCTGTATGAATGTCTGTATCCTTTTGCCATGCATTTTCCACTCTTTCAAAGTACGTCTGCTATTCTGGATTTGAATTCTAGTAAATTGTTTTGTTTATTACAGGTAATTTTAGAACTGCAACACTCCGCTCCGCATGTAGCACGCGAGCTTTGAAATCTTCACTTGTATTTAGTGGAGCATAAGACCTCGGGGATCCATCGTTCATAAAGAAAGTATCAACATTTCATTGGAATTACTACATCGCAATAAAAGTAAAATGTAATCAGTCAAAACAATGTTGTAGTTGGATGTTAATATGAATTATTGTAAACCTATTACAAATTAGGGTAGGTCACTGACGTATTCTGGTGCTGCAAATCAAAAGAAGTCTTTGTAATCACGTCACATGATTTCATGTCTTGAATGCACTTGGAAGATACACGATGGCCTAATGATGCGTAATTTATACAAACACCATTTACGAATTTACATGCATGTGCCAGTAGTTTATTGGAGTAAAATGTTATTTATGTCAGGTCATACGTGCTATAGAACAAATTAAAAAATTCAGAAGTGAATTTACCTATGGATCTTGATATAATTGTCCACACAATGACGATAACATCTCGTGAGCGTGCCGAAAATCCGGAAAGCAAATGATTCTACAAATACGCAAAAAACTCAGGAGACGGAAGCACATGTCAGAGGCGTTGGCAGCTTCGAGTAGAATCTGCACCTCTCGTCACTGGCGCTCAAAAATAATTAGGCTTCCTTTTACTAGCGTCGCTTTGGTACGACAGGAACTCACATCGGGCGGTATTAAGGGATTAGCAAAATTATATGAAACCGCGATGGAGGTGTGAATTGCATTGAATAAAATATGAAAATAAAATACATCCCGACTAAGGAGCAGAAGCACACACGTTCTACAAATGCGTCACATGTATTTACAATTTTACGTAATTTCTAGTCACGCTATAAACCCAGAAGTAGGCATGATTTGTGAATTATGTTGACAACTTGTTTAATACTGTATCTTGTTTCAGTCGACGTTCGTAAAAGGATCGCAATAATTTTAACAATATCTCATTATCTTTCACTGCCTGTGGATCTGCCCAGGTATGTATTTATTCTAATCTTTTTCCCATTTCTTTCCAACTCCTCCTCCCCCATCTCCGCCCAGCTCCTCCATTCCCTCTCTCTGTGCACTAGCTCCATCTCTCACTCTTCGTCCATCTCCTCGTGTCTCTCTCTCTCTCTCTCTCTCTCTCTCTCTCTCTCTCTCTATCTCTCTCTCTCTCTCTATCTCTCCGTCTCTCTATGTCTTCCATATCGGTGTCTATTTTCTCCTCTCATTCTCCCTGTCCACCTGCATTTCCCCTTACTGTCCATCTGCTTATTCTCCCTCTTCCATCTCCCCTCTAACTTCATCCTCTCCTTTCTCTGTCCATCTCCTCCTCTTTCGTTTCTCTATCCATGTCTTCCTCTTCCGCCTCCTAATCCCCTCCACTTCCCTTACTCTGCCCACTTCCTCCTCCCTCTTTCTAGTTCCAACTGCTCCTCCCCCTTTCTACATCTCTTCAACCTATTCCGTCTCTCCACCACCTCCACCCCTCACTCCCTGTAATCTCCTCCTCCCTCTCCCTGTCAATATCCTCATGGACCTCTCCATCTCTTCCCCCCCTCCTCTATCCATCTGCCTTTCCACCACTGTCCATCTGTTCGTTCCCCCTCTCTGCCGGCTCCATCTTCTCCTCCTCTCTTCTCTTCGCCTTTCACTTCTTCCCCTATAGAAAGTTGTTGGTTCTTACTCCAACAGGATTTCTTTCCACATAGTGTACTGTGTACTAAATTTAGCTGAAATCGATCTGGGGTTTAGGAGGACATATATCATTCATACATAAAGATACATATACATACGAACGTCCATTTTTATAATACGTGTGGATATGGATGTATGTGCCATTAGATACGAATAGTGATTATTATTTATGTACCTATTATTCAGTTTGGACAAGAAGAGAATAGAAGCTTTCGAAATGTGGTGCTACAGAAGAATGCTGAAGATAAGGTGGACAGATCACGTAACTAATGAGGAGGTATTGAATAGGATTGGGGAGAAGAGAAGTTTGTGGCACAACTTGGCTAGAAGAAGGGATCGGTTGGTAGGACATGTTTTGAGGCATCAAGGGATCACAAATTTAGCATTGGATCGCAGCGTGGAGGGTAAAAATTGTAGAGGGACACCAAGAGATGAATACACTAAGCAGATTCAGAAGGATGTAGGTTGCAGTAGGTACTGGGAGATGAAGAAGCTTGCACAGGATAGAGTAGCATGGAGAGCTGCATCAAACCAGTCTTAGGACTGAAGACAACAACAACAATTATTCAGTACTGCGTGACGCCGTAGAAATCATTAAGGGTGAGCTGGAGCGTGCGTTTTGGCTTTGGTTTTTCGTCGTTTCTTACTGGTACACTATGTGAACAAAAGTATCCGGATACTTACAAGTTCGTGGCGCCCTTATCATTAATGCTGGAATTCAGTGATGACAGCTTTCACTCTCCCAAGCATACGTTCAATCATATGCTTGAACTTTCTTGGGGAATGGCAGCCCATTCTTCACGGAGTGCAGCACTGAGGAGAAGTACCGATGACGATCGGTGAGGCTTGGCACGAAGTTGGCGTTCCAAAACATACCAAATCCGTTCTAGGACTCTGTGCAAGCTAGGCCATGACAGCGATGTTGTTGTCGTGTAACCATTCCCCCCACAGGCAGTGCATTAGGAACAGGTGCTTGAATGTGTTGAAAGATGCAATCGCCATCCCCGAATTGCTCTTCAACAGTGGGAAGTAAGAAGACGCTTAAAACATCAATGTAGGCCTGTGCTGTAATAGTTCCACGCAAAACAGCAAGGGATGCAAGTCTCCTCCATGAAAAACACGACTAAACCATAACACTATCGTCTCCGAATTTTACTTTTTGGCACTACACACGTTGGCAGAGGCGTTCACCGGGCATTCGCCATACCCACACCCTGCCATCGGATCGCCACAATGTGTACCGTGATCCGTCACTCCACACAACGTTTTTCCACTGTTCAATTGTCCAATATTTACGCTCCTTACACCAAGCGAGGCGTCGTTGGGCATTTACCGTCGTGACGTGTGGCTTATAAGCAGCCGGTCGACCATGAAATGCAAGTTTCCTCACTTTCCGCCTAACTGTCATAGCACTGGCGGTGGATTCTGATGCAAATTGGAATTTCTGTTTGATCGTCTGGATAGAGGTCTACCAATTACACATTATGAGCCTCTTCAGCTGACGGCGGTCTCTGTCAATCAACAGACGAGGTCGTCCTGTACGCTTTCGTGCTGTACGTGTCCCTTACGTTTCTACCTCACTATCACATCGGAAACAGAGGACATAGGGATGTTTAGGAGTGTGGAAATCTCGTGTACAGACACAAGTGACACCCCATCAGCTGACCACTTTCGAAGTCCGCGAGTTCCGCGGTGCGCCCCTTTCTGCTCTCACACGATGTCTAATGACTACTGACGTCACTGATATAGAGTACCTGGCAGTAGGTGGCTGCACAATGCACCTAATATGAAAAAGGTATTTTTTGGTGGTGTCCGGATGCTTTTGATCACATAGTGTAATAGTTGACGCTGCTGTACGGCTGAGAAGCAGCATGAGATACCTAGTTAACTGTTCGTTGGACTTGGAATAATTTGTGATTTACATACTTTTACGTATCACTGGGCTTAGATTATTCGACTGTATATTTGATGATTGATTTTGAGCGACTATATGAACTTTATCTTTGTTATAGGAAGCAGCGAACTGTAATTATTTCCTACAGTCGACATTTATATTCGTGTGTGGTGCATGATTTTTGCACTGGTTAATCCAGATAGATCTTCGGTATAAGTCACGATTGGCGGTGGGAATCAACGATTCCAGGCTCTAAGTGTCTTTGTGAATTAATTTGCAGTTAAATAAACTTTGCTCGCACGTGTTCCTGTTTTCGATGCTCTGCTCACACTACATACATTATTTATTGTTCAATTGCTTTTTCATTTGAAACTGCAACTAATGTGAGGCTGCCATTCACACATTCAAAGATTTATTTGGTTTAAGCGATAAACCTCTGGCTCCGCCAACATCATTAATCCATCAGAATGTATCAGTAATTTCACTTACTTACATATATGATTGAGTGAGTTGCCCACTTATTTAATAGGAGTAAGGATCAATTGCGTGTTAAATGTATGACCTTCAGTGCGACAGTGTACAACCAACCCCTAGGACGTCATAACGGCTCAAACCAACAAATTAGGTCGCCCATTAAGCTCACCGATAGCGGCCAATAAACCACCGGTGCGCACGTTGGTGTAGTTGCATAAGTGGTATGTTACAGCTGGTTAATGATGTGAAAGTCATATAATCCTGTTGCACATATTGGGCAACGAATACTTTTTCTTCAGCTGGAGAATAAACCCAGAAAATATTCCTAGATGAATGAAAGTTTGCAAAATAAACTAACCTACCGACAATTTAGTACCAAAGCTAACAAGTCGATGTTAAACAATAATCATGTTAAATAATCGTCAATATGTTGCTCGCCTCTGTAGCGAAATCCTGTAAATACGCTTGACGGGGGTAGAAAAAAAGCAATTGTCAAGAATAAGAGAGGCTCCTGCTCACCACAAGTTGCGTCAATGCACTGGGTTAAATTACAAATCTCGTCACTGTGCCTCTTGGAGTCAGGGCACGTGACACTGTAACATAGTGATCCGTCCGTTAGGTGGGAGCATTATGCTCAGAGATCTAGCATAGTGCTATTCGAGAGGAGTAGGTGACGTGCAGGCACTGTGTTTCACATATTCCCTTGTCTGTCATAATCATCAACTAAGCCATGACACTATTCTTCACACCCAATTACCATTGTCACCTAAATCTCATGTTGCCCCCAACGGCGAATGTTCATCAGAAACTAGTATATCGTCAGTATTGCCTCAGGGCAGTTGGATAGGACGGCTGTTGTTCTCTACATTCATAAATGATTTGGAGGAAGGGTTGGCTGCTGATGGTGAGGTGTCGAGGGTGAGCGGTTATAGGATAAAACGAGGCAAGTTAGACAAAATTTCCAGTTGGTGTGATGAATGGTATCGGAATGAGTAGGAAGATCAAAGCTGTAATGTTCTGATAGAGTATTACTAGTGTCCTGCTTGGCACAATGAAGTCATTTAGGTATTTGGGAGTAAGGTTGCAAAGTGATGTTAGGTGGAACGAACATGTGAGAACGGAGATAGGGAAGGTGAATGGTCGACATCGATTTATTGGGAGTACTGCTCGAGTGTTTGGGAATCGTAGCAGGTCGGATTGAAGGAAGATATCGGAGCAATTCAGAGGCGGGCTGCTGGGTTTGCCTCCGGCACGTTCGAAGATGCTTCGGGAACACAAATGAGAGTCCCTGTAGGGAAGGGGACGTTCTTTTCGACAAACTCTATTGATAAAGTTTAGAGAAACGTTATTTGAAGCTGACTGCCGAACGATTCTACTGCCATCAACATACATTGCGAGTAAGGACCACGTTGATAAGATACGTCAAATTAGGCCTCGTATGGAGGCATATAGATAGCCGTTCTTCCCTCGCTCTATGTGCGACTTGTACAGTAAAGGAAATGACTGGTAGTGATAATATGTACCATACGCCACGCACCGTTCAGTGTCTTGCGGAGCTACTGGGCATTAAAATTGCTACACCACGAAGATGACGTGCTACAGACGCGAGATTCAACCGACAGGAAGAAAATGCTGTGATATGCAAATGATTAGCTTTCCAGAGCATTCACACAAGGTTCGCGCCGGTGGCGAAACCTACAAAATGCTGACATGAGGAAAGTTTCCAACCGATTTCTCATACACAAAACAGCTGTTGACCGTCGTTGCCTGGTGAAACGTTGTTGTGATGCCTCGTGTAAGGAGGAGAAATGCGTTCCATCACGTTTCTGACTTCGATAAGGGTCGAATTGTAGCCTACCGCGATTGCAGTTTATAGTATCGCGACATTGCTGCTCGCGTTGGTCGAGATCCAGTGACTGTTAGCAAAATATGGAATCGATGGGTTCAGGACGGTAATACGGAACCTCGTATCACTATCAGTCGAGATGACAGGCAACTTAACCGCATGGCTGTAACGGAGCGTGCAGCCACGTCTCGAACCCCGAGTCAATAGATGGGGACGTTTGCAAGGCAACAACCATCTGCTCGAAGAGTTCGACGACATTTGCAGCAGCATGGACTATCAGCTCGGAGACCATGTTTGTGGTTACCCCTGACGCTGCATCAGAGACAGGAGCGCCTGCGATGGTGTACTAAACGACGAACCTGGGTGCACGAATGCAAAACGTCATTTTTTCGGTCGAATCCAGGTTCTGTTTACAGCATCCTGACGGGCGCATCCGTGTTTGGCGACATCGCGGTGAACGCACATTGGAAGCGTGTATTCGTCATCGCCATACTGGCGTATCACCCGGCGAGATGGGATGGGGTGCCACTGATTACACGTCTCGGTCACCTCTTTTTCGCATTGTCGGCACTTTGAACACTGGACGTTAAATTTCAGATGTGTTACGACCCGTATCTGTACCCTTATTTCGATACCTGCGAAACCCTACACTTCAGCAGGATAATGCATTACTGCATGTTGCAGGTCCTGTACGGGCCTTTCTGGATACAGAAAACGTTCGACTGCTGCCCTGGCCAGCACATTCTCCAGATTTCTCACCAACTGAAAACGTCTGGTCAATGGTGGTCGAGCAACTGGCTCGTTGCCAGTTGGTGACTGGCCCAGTCACTAGTCTTGATGAACTATGGTATCGTGTTGAAGCTGCACGGGAAGCTGTACCTGTACACGCCATCCAAGCTCTGTATGACACAATGCCCAGGCGTATCAGGGCCGTTATTAAGGCCAGAGGTGGTTCTTCTGGGCACTGATTTCTCAGGATATATGCAACCAAATTGCGTGAAAATGTAGTCACATGTCAGTTCTACTATAATATATTTGTCCAATGAAGACCCGTTTACCATCTGCATTTCTTCTTGGTGAAGCAATTTTAATGGCTATATGATCAAAAAGTCAGTATCTACATCTACATGACTACTCTGCAATTCACATTTAAGTGCTTGGCAGAGGGTTCATCGAACCACAATCATACTATCTCTCTACTATTCCACTCCCGAACAGCGAGCGGGAAAAACGAACACCTAAACCTTTCTGTTCGAGCTCTGATTTCTCTTATTTTATTTTGATGATCATTCCTACCTATGTAGGTTGGGCTCAACAAAATATTTTCGCATTCGGAAGAGAAAGTTGGTGACTGAAATTTCGTAAAAAGGTCTCGCCGCGACGAAAAACGTCTATGCTGTAATGACTTCCATCCCAACTCGTGTATCATATCTGCCACACTCTCTCCCCTATAACGCGATAATACAAAACGAGCTGCCCTTCTTTGCACCCTCTCGATGTCCTCCGTCAATCCCACCTGGTAAGGATCCCACACCGCGCAGCAATATTCTAACAGAGGACGAACGAGTGTAGTGTAAGCTGTCTCTTTAGTGGACTTGTTGCATCTTCTAAGTGTCCTGCCAATGAAACGCAACCTTTGGCTCGCCTTCCCGACAATATTATCTATGTGGTCCTTCCAACTGAAGTTGTTTGTAATTTTAACACCCAGGTACTTAGTTGAATTGACAGCATTGAGAATTGTACTATTTATCGAGTAATCGAATTCCAACGGATTTCTTTTGGAACTCATGTGGATCATCTCACACTTTTCGTTATTTAGCGTCAACTGCCACCTGACACACCATACAGCAATCTTTTCTAAATCGCTTTGCAGCTGATACTGGTCTTCGGATGACTTTACTAGACGGTAAATTACAGCATCATCTGCGAACAACCTAAGAGAACTGCTCAGATTGTCACCCAGGTCATTTATATAGATCAGGAACAGTAGAGGTCCCAGGACGCTTCCTTGGGGAACACCTGATATCACTTCAGTTTTACTCGATGATTTGCCGTCTATTACTACGAACTGTGACCTTCCTGACAGGAAATCACGAATCCAGTCGCACAACTGAGACGATACCCCATAGCTCCGCAGCTTGATTAGAAGTCGCTTGTGAGGAACGGTGTCAAAAGCTTTCCGGAAATCTAGAAATACGGAATCAACTTGAGATCCCCTGTCGATAGCGGCCATTACTTCGTGCGAATAAAGAGCTAGCTGCGTTGCACAAGAGCGATGTTTTCTGAAGCCATGCTGATTACGTGTCAATAGATCGTTCCCTTCGAGGTGATTCATAATGTTTGAATACAGTATATGCTCCAAAACCCTACTGCAAACCGACGTCAATGATATAGGTCTGTAGTTAAATGGATTACTCCTACTACCCTTCTTGAACACTGGTGCGACCTGCGCAATTTTCCAATCTGTAGGTACAGATCTATCGGTGAGCGAGCGGTTGTATATGAGTGCTAAGTAGGGAGCTATAGTATCAGCGTAATCTGAAAGGAACCTAATCGGTATACAATCTGGACCTGAAGACTTGCCCGTATCAAGCGATTTGAGTTGCTTCGCAACCCCTAAGGTATCTACTTCTAAGAAACTCATGCTAGCAGATGTTCGTGTTTCAAATTCTGGAATATTCCATTCGTCTTCCCTGGTGAAGGAATTTCGGAAAACTGCGTTCAATAACTCCGCTTTAGCGGCGCAGTCGTCGATAACAGTACCATCGGCACTGCGCAGCGAAGGTATTGACTGCGTCTTGCCGCTTGTGTACTTTACATACGACCAGAATTTCTTCGGATTTTCTACCAAATTTCGAGACAATGTTTCGTTGTGGAACCTATTAAAGGCATCTCGCATCGAAGTACGTGCCAAATTTCGCGCGTCTGTAAATTTTAGCCCATCTTCAGGATTTCGCGTTCTTCTGAACTTCGCATGCTTTTTCCGTTGCCTCTGCAACAGCGTTCGGACCTTTTTTGTGTACCACGGGGGATCCGTTCCATCTCTTACCAATTTATGAGGTATGAATATCTCAATTGCTGTTGCTACTATATCTTTGAATTTGAGCCACATCTCGTCTACATTCGCATAGTCAGTTCGGAAGGAATGGAAATTGTCTTTTAGGAAGGCTTCTAGTGGTACTTTATCCGCTTTTTTAAATAAAATTATTTTGCGTTTGTTTCTGATGGATTTGGAAGAAATGGTATTGAGCCTAGCTACAACGACCTTGTGATCACTAATCCCTGTATCAGTCATGATGCTCTCTATCAGCTCTGGATTGTTTGTGGCCAAGAGGTCAAGTGTGTTTTCGCAACCATTTACAATTCGCGTGGGTTCGTGGACTAACTGCTCTAAATAATTTTCGGAGAATGCATTTAGGACAATCTCGGAAGACGTTTTGTGCCTACCACCGGTTTTGAACAAGTATTTTTGCCAACATACCGAGGGTAGGTTGAAGTCCCCACCAACTATAACCGTATGAGTGGGGTATTTATTTGTTACGAGACTCAAACTTTCTCTGAACTGTTCCGCAACTGTATCATCGGAGTCTGGGGGTCGGTAGAAGGAGCCAATTATTAACTTAATTCGGCTGTTAAGTATAACCTCCACCCACACCAATTCGCACAGAGTATCTACTTCGACTTCACTACAAGATAAACCACTACTGACAGACACCAACACTCCACCACCAATTCTGCCTAATCTATCTTTCCTGAACACCGTCTGAGACTTCGTAAAAATTTCTGCAGAACTTATTTCAGGCTTTAGCCAGCTTTCTGTACCTATAACGATATCAGCTTCTGTGCTTTCTATTAGCGCTTGAAGCTCAGGGACTTTTCCAGCGCAACTACAACAATTTACAACTATAATTCCGACTGTTCCTTGATCCAAGCACGTCCTGTAATTGCCAAGCACCCTTTGACATTGCAGCCCATCCCGCACTTTCCCGAGGCCTTCTAACCTAAAAAACCGCCCAGTCCACGCCACACAGCCTCCGCTACCCGTGTAGCCGCCAGCTGAGTGTAGTGAACTCCTGACCTATTCAGCGGAACCCGAAACCCCACCACCCTATGGCGCAAGTCAAGGAATCTGCAGCCAATACGGTGGCAAAACCGTCTGAGCCTCTGATTCAGACCCTCCACCCGGCTCTGCACCAAAGGTCCGCAGTCGGTTCTGTCAACGATTTGAAAACTTAATGAACTACGAAGTAATGTTGATAGAGAGATAAAAATTGACACATATGCTTGGAATGACATGGGGTTTATTAGAACAACAAAAAAAAGTATTGCTAGACGCGTGAAAGATCTGTTGCGCGCGTCGTTTGGTGATGATCGTGTGCTCAGCCGCCACTTCCCTCATGCTTTGCTTCCCAGGTCCCCAGACCTCAGTCCGTGCGATTATTGGCTTTGGGGTCACCTGAAGTCGCGAGTGTATCGTGATCGACCGACATCTCTAGGGATGCTGAAAGACAACATCCGACGCCAATGCCTCACCGTAACTCCGGACATACTTTACAGTGCTCTTCACAACATTATTCCTCGACTACAGCTATTATTCGGGAATGATGGTGGACATATTGGGCATTTCCTGTAAAGAACACCATCTTTGCTTTGTCTTACTTTGTTATGCTAATTATTGCTATTCTGATCAGATGAAGCACCATCTGTCGGACATTTATGAACGTTTGTATTTTTTTGTTTCTAATAAAGCCCCATGTCATTCCAAGCTTGTGTGTCAATTTGTACCTCTCTACCTACATAATACCGTGATTTATTCACTTTTCAAATTTATACTGACTTTTTGATCACCCGGTATATATAAGACAACACAGCTTCAGAATACAACATTGCTCAATGGAAGGGAAAGGAGAAAGCTTAGTTTAGGCATTAAACAGTTAGAGAGCGTCGCAGCCGACAATGCCATGAGAGATGTACGTCAATATGACGTATCTACGACGGTAAGTCAAAAATTATCCGCAATGTTGACTTAACTCTTCTTACATTGGTCATACTTTTATTTTATTTTATTGTTCTGCTGTTGGTTCTGCTATGGAAGTTTGACTTTAATTTCTTCATTTGTCTTTCTTTTGCTGCAGACAGACGATGGCTACTCTTCTAGAGGGTTGAACCAAAGGAGAACAACGAGCCGTAATCCGGTTTTTGAGTTCGGTGGGGTACCAGAGGTCTCAATGCGTCACAGATCTACGGCACAATATGGGAACAACGATTGACCGCAACAGAGTACCTATGAACGGATCGCAAAATTCAAAAATGGTTGCGCAAGTGTTACGCATGGGAAGGGAGCCGGATGACCATCCACAGCTGCAAATGATGACAGCATTGAGCGTGCACGGGACATGTTTCTGGTAGACGAATGACCATCAATGAAGTATTCGCCCCGATAGCCGAGTGGTCAGCGTAAAGGATTGCCGTCCTACGGGCCCGGGTTCGATTCCCGGTTGGGTCGGGAAATTTCCCCGCTCAGATGCTGGGTGTGCTGCTTCCTTCATCATCATTTCATCCCCATCCGGACCGCAGGTCACCCAATGTGGCACCGAATGTCATACGACCCGCACCACGGCGGCCGGTCCTGCCCGCAAGGGGCCCCACGGCCAAAGACGCCAAACGCTCATTTCATTTCCATTGATGAAGTGGCACATACTTTGCTAATTAGTCATGTTTCTGCCTTCGAAACCATCCACTGTAGACTCGGGTATCACAAAGACTGTGCGAGATGGGTCCCGAAACAAACCACTGTGTTTCATAAACAAACGCGCTTGGACATTTGACAAAAACATGGTAATGAATCATCACTGATTACGAAACATGCATTCACCATACGAGCCGCAAAGTAAACGTCAGAGTGTGGAACGGAAACATCCGCAGTTGCACAGAAGGAATAAGTTCAAAACCCTATCTCCCACAGGAAAACTGATGCATACCGTTCTTTGGGCCGCACAGGGTCCTGCACTGGAACATTATCAGGGGAGTGACATAACAGTAAACATAGCGTGTTACAGTGCGACGCTTGCTGACGGCCTAAAGCCTGCAATTCGAAGCGAAATCCGAGGACTACTTCTGCACGATAATGACCTACCACATACCGCTGCCCACACTTCTGAAACGCTCCCAAAACTCAAGCCTGAGGTAATGCCCCATCTTCCTTATATTCCTGATTTCCAACAACCATTTGTTTGGTCCATGCAAAGAGGCCTTAAGAGGCCATGGATTTACCTCAGACCAAGAAGTGGAGGACGCTCTGCTTGCGAGGCTCGCTGCTCACCCGAAAACCTTCTTTTGTGACGACATCAGGAAGATTGTGCAAGGATTGACCAACTGCGTTGGAAAGCAAAGGAACTATATTGAAAAATGATGCCAACATACATGTCCTATTTGTATTGCAGTAAAAGTATGACCTACATTGCGGATAATTTTTCACTTACCCTCCTACATCAACATTTTATTAGTATGAACGTCCATAAATTAAGATTTTACTGTCCCATAAATTATCTTCCCTTACTATTATTTTCTAAGTAATATCCTACCTTGGATGGAACCACATGAGATCTATAGTCCATCGGTAGAAAACTAATAAGTAATTATAGAAGTCACGAAAATTTCACAAACTAAGTGAAGGTTGTGACGATCTCAACCCACAGGAAAAATAATTATCAAAATCTGAACTGTGAAGTCATCCAAAATTCTAGTTGTAAAATCATACTCTTTGTTATACTTCTCAATTGGTAACGATCCGACTTTATTTATGAACCGAAAACTCTAATAATCACGAGAAACTGCTCTGAAATTAACCTGAACCGACAGAATTGTGTATATATTATCTGAAACTCCAAAGACGTCTAAGACAATATCTGAAAAGAATTAGAGAAAGTGAAAAAATTTCGTGAATCACACACATTACTGTTAATAATCGCATGAACAATTTGGAGGGGGGGGGGGGGGGGGGGTTCACCATACATCTACCCACTTTCGAGTATAACCAGTGTCTCTTAATACTACGACTCGTAGTAATACAATATCAAAAACTTTTATTACTGGGTAAACAGTCACTACGTGATTTGACAGCTGACATTTATAATTCACGCTCACGTCAGTACACGAACAATTTCGGGAACAGCAGCTTTTACGTTATTGGTCAGAACGCAAGCAATTATAGCGGTCGTCGTAATTTTCGTGCAAAGCCACGTCTCGCGAAAAAATACTCTTATTAGTCACTGTCATATGTCTAGTCTCATAACAATACATAAAACTACATAAAATAACTACAATAATTTTGACATGCAAGGAGAATTAGTTCTAATGAGAGGAAGAAGTTTATATTTACTGGTGTTTCAACAATGACTACCAGGCAACTTTTGATTCACTGATTGTAATTTTATTTTCGTTAGCAGAAAGCAAACATAAACTAAACAAAGAATTTATTTGAATAGAGTCTGTAATTCTTATACTTTTAATAGAGAAAGAAAGTTTCTAGGTCAGGGGATAGCGTTCGGCGAAATCTCTTAACGTTTTGTTGCATACGAAGCGTTGCGTTGGGCAGCACGATGTCGGCGGGTTACGACGATGAGAGCAGGATACAGGCGGTTCCGCTGGTTAATCTTCTCCGGCGAAACGCAAATAAAGTTCCGGCACAGCTATATCATTAAGCCCGTGGTGATTAACAAACCACAAGACGCCAGTGTACGACCGTTGTTGACATGTCCTCTCTTTCAAAGTATATTACGTAGACATCGCTCGTTTTTACACTTTATGCACTGTCCGTGACGCTATCATCCATAATTACACAGTTCGTCACATTCATATAGTCTTTGCCACAAATACACAGTTCATAGAATTGTTCTTGTGTGTGAAGCACACCCTAAACAATATCCACTCTGTTCTCGCACTTCAAACTTCGACAACGTCACTGAAAGTCATTTATATTGCACACTTAATTAAAGTCTTCACTTTCACGGCTTGATAGAGTGTAATAGACAACAGTTACACCACACAAAACAAATACCAGCAAAGTTCATTCGCATAAAAGCACTGTTCGTGTCAGCCACATCAAAGTATTGTTAACGGCACTTTCACAGTCCGGTTTATTTGCTCTTAAAGTTCGCTGGCTATGGCATTACTTACCGCAGTGGTAAAGAGAATTAACAATCTGATAGTTCGGTATCACTGTCCATACAATTACATATGCTTTTTATAAAACATAGTACTATTTTTCCGCGCACGCTTTACAGACACACCATCCACCATCCCCTCTACTACACAACAATCTTTCGAATATCGATATCACTATCGCTGTCCCCTGTCTATAGATGTTATATCGTTATCGTAAATTACATAAATCTTTATAAATGTTATTAACTGCATTTTTCACAATTAATAATATTCCAAAAGAGAACTTAACAAACTATACCACATGTACAAAGCAAGAAACATATTTATCCATTGGCAAACGAAATAATCACAATCAAGTAGAATGTTACATAATGACAATTAGAAATGCCCATATGAACGAAAGAAAAAGAATAGAAATCTAAAGAAAACCACGAAAAAAAATTTTATATGCGTAATTATCAATGCCTTCACAAGGTATACAAAATCCGCGTCAATCGCTTCGCCAGCTTATGCCTGGTGTGCAGCTTGCTCAACGGAGTAATCATCTGGATGAAAACTAGCCCTCTGCACGAGGAGGAAACCGATGAGGCGCTTGTTCGTGTTATCGCAATCTGCAGCTCACCACCAGCGTCGAACAATGTGCCGTAATGCGTGTTGCTATGGCCCGACAGCCGATCCTCTATTATCCGGCAAGTAGCTTCGTCAGCCTCTAACAACGGCGCAGCCGGGCGCCCCCCGCTCGTTCATTTCTTGGGCACCCGTCGCACCTGCTGTCCTCTGGCGCATCTCCCCTCGCGCTGTGCCGTTAATTGCTAATTGGTCTGGTTGTCGTCGTTAGCCCTTAATGGCCCCTGCCTACCGGCGATGTGATGCCCCGCTGGGGACGCTAGCGAGCCCGTCACGCTAACTGCCTGGCGACGCAAATCCTGACACGTATTCTCCCACCCCTACCTTCCCTCCTTCCAAAATCAGTTTATAACCTGCTGTCTCGACGAAGGAGTAAAAGCCGTCGGCACTGCCTGCAACGTCGGATGTTGTGGGCTCGCAAACTGGCGATGAAACCCATTGGACTCCTCCAGAAGTGGTTCTAGCACGGGTGATGTGTGAGGAAGGCCGAGAGGCTGTGGTGGAACCAGGATAGCGACTGGCTTGCCGGCACTATATACTTCTCGCACCTGCACCCGGGGAGCGCGATTTATCGTACGGGATCCCCAGCGCTCCTGCGGATAATTAAATATTCAGACGCTGCTAAAGTTCCGGGCTATACGTAAGTGCGATGGGCGACAGCAGCTAATGCGTCCACGAGAGCCCAGTTGCCTCGTCGCTGAGTGGATGGCAGCTGTGCTCACGGTCGTTCTTACATAGCATCTTTGTTTTTCTTGTCAGTGTTCAGGGAAATTTATACTGAACACTCTGCACTGCCGCCTGACTTTTCTGTAGGTTTCATTAGGAACAATAGGAATAGATATCCTTGGTATGACCTTATATGGTGCTGAAACGTCCCCTTAGAAAAAGTGATGAATAAACCTCTTATATTATTTGATTTTCAAACAGCTGAGCAGAACTGAACGTACTCAGACATTACTTTCTTTACTTATTCTGACCAAAACTAAACTGACACACAATATTTTTAGCGCAACGCAGTCTGACTTTCAATAATCCCTACAAAAGAATGGCAACGACTAACATTAACCTACACCTTTCACAAATCACTTACCTCACAAAAATCTTCGTTACTCGAACTACTGCAATACTGCGAGCGCCACTACTGCCAGCTAAATAAAATATTCTAACTACTGAACGCACTAACTACTGATAGGTATTGTTAGCAAATGAAAGATTTTGATAGAGAACAAACAATTTATTTACCTTAATAGTGTTCAAAAGTCATATATATATCAGTTAATGACACCCAGTATTACAAATTTTTTACTCTCTCTGACGGACACACGTCCACCAGATCATCCGCTCTCAAAACTCCGCCATCTCTTTCCCCACATCCACCACTGCTGGCGGCTCACCTCCAACTGCGCAACGCTACGCGCTGTCCACATCCAACTGCCCAACACTAGAATATTCCAACAATGCAAAGCAGCAACAGACTGCACACAGCAGAGTCAGTGATTTTCATACAGAGCGCTACGTGGCGTTACCAACATAAAAACCTAAACAGCCTACTTGCAGTGTCAATACCACATGGTAACAAAGAAATTTATTGCTATGCTCACGAGGAACAACAGGTGACTACTGAGCGCAAAATGTAAAGTTAAATAATAATTGATATCATTTTAAACAGAAAGTAGAAAATTTGAATCTTACTTGTGAGGTGTGAAGTAAGGAATGCCACAAAGCTCCGTTATAGGTCCAGTCTTGAGCCATCTTCTCGGTCACTCAGAAATCTGCACCACCAGCTCTGCTGTGCGCTGTACTCACACTAATGTAAAACTGCTCTGCCGGACGCGTCACACAGGCGGATCGAGATTGTATTCGATAGGATTAGTAATACTTTTCATTCTACAGATTAGTAGCGAAGAGATTCTCAGTAATGTAGCACATGTCAGAAAACAAGAATACCCAATCCATATTTACAGAGGAAAATTATGGTAATGTACCTTCAACGGATTTCAAGTGAAACGGTCGTAATGCATGCTGACTAAGTCAAATCTGAAACATATTTTCATTTATAACATTATATAACGAGCCTGCCACAACACATGTAAATGCGCAATACACTGAGAGGCATATTGTGCTATTGTGGGCACACATCATCAAACTGAAAAATCTGTTTGCATCACTTATTTACATGATCACACCACTGCACTGAATGTATGTGCAGAAGTAATATTTTAAATAAATCTCACATCATATGATCTTATTAGTAATATATATGCGTCAGTATGTTCTACTAAATAGTTCGCCAATGGTCTAGATGGGGTTAGGCATCGACAATTTTTGCAAGTGTCGAAAATGTGTGTTTCTGGTTGATGAACAAAAGTAAGTTACTTTTTATCGTTATGAATATTATTCTTTTTTCTAGTATTCATTGCATCAGCTAAGCTGTTGTATTGAAAAGTTCTAAAATTTTAGAATGATATAGATAAAATATTAATAATGTTAGCTAATCGGTGAAATGAAAGGAAGTGCGGCAGATGTTGCCATAGGTTTCCTAGTCCTAAACAGATAGTTGCACTTTACTTGGCTTGAAGTCAGCGTGACAGCAGCTCCAGATGGGCCTGACCCCGAAATACGAGGCTGTTGAAGGATCAGGGAAACACAGTATGTGTCATTTATTGAGCAGTTACGGTGCACTGTGGTTGATGG
This sequence comes from Schistocerca gregaria, assembly GCF_023897955.1. Lineage (NCBI taxonomy): Eukaryota > Metazoa > Arthropoda > Insecta > Orthoptera > Acrididae > Schistocerca > Schistocerca gregaria. The sequence continues at coordinate 247,183,454 of NC_064920.1, forward strand.
TGTTAATCATTACAACATGGCCCGGAGGCTATATTTGAATGACTTTACACACAGTAGATAAATCGGCAGCTCCAAGGACGAAGTGTGGCGAGCGTATCCAAAGAGTTTGGTATAGCTCACAGCTTTGTGTCACGTGCATAGGGAGCGTTCCGAACCACGAACACAGGTTCTGCTGCCCGAAGGAGGGGATGTGGTTGGCCATGGCCAACTGTAGCAGCATATGAGCACTACATTGTGCTACAGACAAGAAAGGATCCACGTCCAACGGTTGTTGCAACTGTAACCATAGTTAACAGGAGTACAACGCTCGTAATTGCACGCTTCAGAGCGGTTCGGTGACTGGATGGGGTGGTCTCTATGCCCGACAGCCAGAACGTTGTCTTGTGTTGACACCGCACACCTACAGCACCGTTTTTCATGGTGCCAAGAGTACTGGACGATTGTATTCTTCTCGGATGAGAAGAGGTTCAGTCTCAGTAGTGACTCTGGAAGTACCAACATATGCCCAGTGGTGGAAACATGTAATGCACCTAGGGTCATTGCCGAACGTGATCGTTGTGGCGATCCAGGTGTTATGGTATGGGGAAGAACACTGTTGCGTGAATATACTGACCTCCAAGTCTTTGAAAACGCTACACCCACTGGTGAGCATTACTGTGACACTGTATTGTTTGCTCATGTTTGTCTTATCGAGCGTACATGCCCTAAGACCTAGAGAAGGTTCCAGACTGATTATGTAATGATAATTCACCGGTCAGAAACAGATTTTGTATTGTAAGACATCTCCAGGGGCTGATATGGTCTCTGACCACCATTTATTGATTATGAAATGTAAATTAAAACTGAGGGAACTGCGAAAAGGTAGGGAATTAAGGAGATGCGACCCGGTCAATTTGAAAAAAAAAAAAACAGAAGCTGTTGAATGTCTCAGAGGGAGCACTGGCAACGATTGACTAGAACAGGGGAAAGAAATATAGTAGAAGACGAACGGGTAGCTTTGAGAGATGAAATAGTGAAAGCATCAGAGGATCCAATAGGCAAAAAGATAAGACCTAAGACGCAACAAGGCATCGGGAGTGGATGACATTCCGTCAGAATTACTGACAGCCTTGGGAGAGCCAGCCATGACATAATTTTTCCATCCGATGTTCAAGATGAGAAAGGTGAAATAGCCTCCGACTTCAAGAAGAGTGTAATAATGCCAACTTCAAAGAAAGACGGTGTTGACAGGTACGAATATTGCCGAGCTAACAGATAAATAAGACATAGTTGCAAAACACTAACACAAATATTAGATGAACAATAACAAAAGGAAAACAAGGATACTGGAATGTAATGGAATTAAATAAGGTGATGCCGAGGGAATTAGATCAGTAAACGAGGTACTTAATGTAGTAGATGAGTTTTGCTATTTGGGCAGCAAAACAACTAATGATGGCTGAAATAAATAGGATAGAAATGTGACTGGCAACTGTAAGAAAAGCGTTTACGAATCAGAGAAATTTGTTAACATCGAATGTAGATTTAAGTGTTGGGAGGTCTTTTCTGATAGTGTTTGTATGGAGTGGAACCATGTACGGAAGTAAAGATGGATGATAAATACTTTAGACAATATAAGAATAGAAGCTTTTGAAAAGCGGTGCTACAGAAGATGCTGAACATTAGATGGTTAGGTCGCCTAACTAATGAAGTGGTACTGGACAGAACTGGGGAGAGGAGAGATTTGCGTCACACCCTGACCGGAAGAAGGGATCGGTTGATAGGAAACATTATGACACATCAATGTATCACCAACTTAAAGCTGAACAGAAGTGTGTTGGAAGGGGGGGAGCGGATAAAAACCGTAAAGAGATGAACACACTAAGCAGATTCAGAAGGACCTAAGTTGCAGTAGTTATTAGGAGATGAGGACTGCACCATATAGAGTAGCATGGAGAGCTGCACCAAACCGGTCTTCAACACATCAGTCAAACCTTCTGTACTATTCTGTAGCAATTTTTTCTCTGTATGGTCCCGGTTTCATCGAGATACGTTATGGGGCAGTAAGACATCATACGAAAGTTCATTTTATCCTTAAGTTTCACCTACCAGTGTATATTGCTTATCTGGAAATTAATTAAGAAATAAATGTATCATGGAGCAGTAGTTAGTATCACCATTTCCTTGAACAGACCTTTCTACAACGTTCTTGAGTTCATACCAGAGTTATTTCATACTACACGTTTTTGCACTCGGAATACTTTAGCTTGGATGAATGAGTGACCCCAAAAAATTACGCAGTATGACACTATGGCACGAATGTAAGCGGTATATTATACGGGATGATTTTTCCAACGTGTACAAACTCTATCGATTGATCGATGAGAGGATACGGAACGAAAAAGATCTAATGAACCTTATGTCCAGAAATGCATGGTTTCCATGCTAGAGACAATTTATTCAACCACACATTGTCACAGAGACTGCGCTCTACGCGCTGTACCAGGCAGCCACAGTTACACTATGTGCTGAAAATGGTTTCCATGTACCTCAACGCATGTGTGTGCGTGCCGCAACGTGTTCTGTCACACACTTTCACATCTGCCAAGCTTCGTCCGAACAGTGTGAAAGACAGCATCAGGAATGAGCTCTGGATTCACGATGCTTTTCAGATGGCCCCATAACCAGAAATCCCATGGTTTGATATCCGGTGAACGAGCAGGCCAAGCAATTTGACCCCGTCGTCCTATCCATCGACCAGGAAACACACGATTGAAATGCGTCCGGACGTTAAAGGCGCTGTGGACAGGCGCACCATCATGTAGCAGCCACTTAACGCTTTGAATCGTCAATAGTACTTCTTCCAGTAGGGGAGGCAAAGTCACTCACAAGAAACGCCGATAGCTCTGGCCTGGTAGGAGACGTAGGTGGAAGACTGGTCCAAAATACGGTCGCCAATTATCCGGCCCACACATTCCGGCTGCACCGATGCTGATGATTCGCTGGCACCATACAATGGGGGTGCTGCATACTATCTCATAGATGACTGTTATGAAATCTGAAAATAATATTCCGCGTAGATGTGGCCTCATCTGTGAATAGTATGGATGACACAAATCTCGGAATTGTGGTTGTCTGGTGAAGAAACAAGTGAAACACCTGCTCTCGATGTGGAAACTCTGTCGCTAATAAGCTCTGCGCATGCTGTAAGTGATAAGCGTAGTAACAGTTTTTATGGAGAATGTTCCACACGCTCTTTTTTGCTTACCCTATACTGCCGGGCCAAATGCCTGCTACTGGCACAGTGTTAATCACATTTTCCTCGAAGTTTGGTGTCAACATTTCTGCTATCTCCTTCATGATTTACTGCTTCCTAAAACGACCCTGTCTCAGACAAACGGCGAACACTGTTGCAAACTGTGGTTGTTGTTGCTGGGGATAGGTCTTCTGATACAACCTTGCTGCCCGCCTCCAGTTGCCACCATTTGCCTTTCCATGAGTAAACACAATGTCGCAAGCTCTGGATTCGAGTACGGAACCGTTGTGTACAACGCTGTATCACAGCAACTAGAAGGTGAGTCAACAAGAGAAGTGAATCGGACACAAAATTACCAATTACTTCGGCAGGAGAGGGCTCTAGGACATGACGTATGAGGAACAGTACCATCCTCTAGCAGGAAACCATGCATACTGTAACTGTGGCTGCATGGTACAGCGCGTATTGATTGGACTGAGATTTAGCCGGCCGTCGTGGCCGAGCGGTTCTAGGCGCGACAGTCTGGAACCGCGCGACCGCTACGGTCGCAGGTTCGAATCCTGCCTCGGTCATGGTTGTGTGTGATGTCCTCAGGTTAGTTAGGTTTAAGTAGTTCTAAGTTCTAAGTGACTGATGACCTCAGTAGTTAGGTCACATAGTGCTCAGAGCCATTTAACCATTTCGCAGTCTCTGTAACAAAGTATGATTGAATAAATGGTCCCTAGCATGGAAACCATGCGTTTCCGGACATAGGCTCATTTAATAACACCTTTTTTGAGCCGTGTCCTCTCATCGATCAGTCACTCGAGTTTGTTCACGACAAAAAAATTACCCTGTTTATTCTCTATTTTTATATCTCCTGTGACTGACAAGCCAACGGCCCTGACACAGTGAGAACACAGGTTTCCGTCAGATCACCGAAGATAGGTACTTGGATGAGTGACCGTTTGGGTCTGTTGAGCGCTGTTAGAGTGCACTCAGCCCTTGTGAGGCAGATTGAGGAGCTATTTGACTGAGAAGTAGCGGCCCTGGTCATGAAAACTAACAACGACCAGGAGAGCGGTCGCTGACCAACTGCCCTTCCACATGTACATTCAGTGAAGCCTATCGCCTAAGGATGACACGACGGTCGGTCGGTACCATTGAGCCTTCCGAGGCCTGTTCAGACGAAAAGAGCTTGTGTCTGACGATATCCGCCTTGCAACTGAAGATTTATTTTAGTGCAGCAGCAGTTCTGTGGTATGCTCCTGCCAGATGGGTTTACTGTCAAACTGCAATCCCAGGAATTTAACACCGTCGATCGCTCTTATGTGCTTATCATCATGTTCCAGGCATTACGGGGGGGGGGGGGGGGGGGGAATCTACAAGCTATGCTTGCATTAAACTCAGAAGTGATATTTGTATGGTTGGCGACATACAGATCGTCACTCATTGTCTTTTGCAGTTGTAGGGCGTACTGGTTAAAAACGACGCTCACTGTACACGTTGACAATATGAGTGACGGATTAGAATGTAATCGCCTTGAATTACGAAAACGGACCTCGTTAACTCATACTTAAGGATGCAGCCAAATATACGGCCACCCTATATTGAAGATAGAGCATTACATCTGAAAGAATAGATAGAACCTTATTACGAGATCAGAGGTAAACATCCTAATGATGTAAAATTCTGTGAGGATTTAGAACAAATACTAAGAAACAATGTTAAATGGGACGTTCACGTAAAATCAGTGCCAGGGAAGACGAATGGAAGGCTTGGTTTGTTGGACAGGTTCTGGGAAAATGTATCTGGAAGGAAACCGCGCCCAAGACGCAACTGTGGCCAGTAGCAGAGCACTGATCTACAGTGGTGTGCAAACATTAAGAACGAAAGTGTCTTTCACATGATGGGTCACTGCCAAGTAACAGTGATAGGAGAAACTTGGAACATACATAGAAAAAACTGCTACAGTGCTGTAGAGAAGGTGACTGAAACAAGAACGCAATGAGACGAAAACAAATGACACTTTCATTCAAAGACAATAATTACACTAAAGTCACAACGACTTTTGATTGTTTCCTGGGTATTAGAAAAAAAATGGCTCTAAGCGTATGGGACTTTACATCTGAGGTCATCAGTCCCCTAGACTTAGAACTATTTAAACCTAACTAACCTAAGGACATCAAACACATCCATGCCTGAGGCAGGATTCGAACGTGCGACCATAGCAACAATGCGGTTCCGGACTGAGGTGCCTAGAACCGGTCGGCCACAACGTCCGGCCCTGGGTATTACAAACGGCGGGACTTGTTAATATGGTGTGTAATAACCAAGAACAATAGTGTATGTTCTGCAACGTGCTCTCATGCTAGCCAGAAGTATGGTCCGGGGTTCCTGTGGTAGGACATTCTATTCTTACACTAGCGTGGTTGACAACTGATGAATTGTCGTTGGGGCATCTGGACATGTTTCGATACTTCTCCCCAATGCATGGCACACACGATTGATGAGATTTCAGACACTTATCGCCATATGTGCAGCTCTGCGCACCAGTGCAGTATTTGTAGTCCTTGCCAAGTATACACAGTAACAGACATCGAACGAATCCAGAATAATCTGCAAGGATAGTAGCAGTTAGATATACCAGATGAAAAAGTGTAACGTAAATGTTAATGGAACTTAATACTTGGAAGCATTTAGGTCGAAGGTATCATACACGAATACATCCTGCTCTGTCATCAACTGTTCCAACGCTGATGAAACAGTGGATAGTCTCAAAGTGAATAATGTACACATCATCTCCCAACCATCACTGACAGTGGTGACGTTAACCATATGTTACTGCGCGATATTGTTTCATTCTCTGACAGTATTTCATGGTTATTAGTTGGCGACTACTGGACCTGTGTGGCTGGGAGAAAAGTTTTTCATTTTCGTAATTGGGACTGGGCACTAATGGTGTGGTCACAGAGTCGAGTTTTTGGCAAAAGGCAGTCAGCGAATCTCAGTAGGAGAGCTGTGCCTCCCCAGGAAGACAGGCAGTTTCTATAGAAATGAAGCTGCTGCCTGCCTCATGCTATCGTGGACCGGACAGGCGCCCTGGTCTAGCAGTGGGTGCCATGCCGCCACAGCCTTAGCTAAAGAATAACGGATTCTGACATTTTTGCCTTTTCTGCACGGAAATAAAATGCCGAGATGCCGTAGCACAGTACGGCAAATGTAAGAATGACGTTTGCTTTCGCTCCACGGTTTTGGTTATCCAACCAAATTGAGTCGCCTGGCACCACACCCAAGCAATTGAGGAATCACTGCTCAAGCTGGAGCTAACCTCGTGTTTATTATTGTGCATTTTTACACATTGAGTGAGAAGTTTCTGATGCATTTCGTTGTTTTCTCATGAAAGAAACGATATTTCTCATTTGTCACATGGCAACAGTCTTTGGCTCCATCTGATGCTGATCAATACAAGCTAGCTGATTTGCAAAAATGTAAGTGAGGCATCGTGTTGTATCCCAGCACAACACTGCCAGTCCCCGAATAGGTCATATGTTGCTCGATGTTGCTCGGCGAGAAAATTTACATCGCTGCAACACTGATTTCGTAAGCTGCCCTGTTAAGCCGATCTTGTTACGCTTTCTCCAGTCTTTCACACTTTGTAGTACGTCCTTACAGTGTTAGAGCCAGTTTGTAATTTGATTTCAGTTTTAGAGAACTTCACTGTCTGTTAATTCTACTGTAATTTATATTGATAATTAGAGCAAATAAATAACTATTCGCCTCAGTCTTGGCTTAAACTTAAAGATTCTTGTCGTACAACCAATCTGCTGTTTTACTCTGGCGGTGTTTTTATTTTGTACAGTGGCCAGTCTCAGCGATCACATACTGAGAATTTAGAGTAAAAACGAGCATTGCACTCCCGCGTCTTGTATGATCTAAGATTTGTATTATAATGAGCACTGCACTTATACTCCTCGAGTCATAACTTGGACGCCCCATACCCAGCTTTCAAGACCTACTAGCAACTCTAAAAACCCCTCCTTCCTATATAACAGTATCGTATAAACAACAGTGATGAGAAATAATATTTGACAGAATGGATGACATAGAATCAATACTCCAACATAGCGTACTCTTTTGATTAACATCAGATAGATCACCAATTACAATTTCTGCATCCAAATGATGGGTCGCCACCGACAGTGTCGAATGGCCTCAGCCCATAGGATGCTCTGGAGAGGTTTAGCATTTAACCCAGGACAATGGTGCAAGGTCTAATAATAAGGGAGTTCAAGTCATTCGTATCTTAAAATACTAATTGCCGAAATCTTTTTCAATTTCCAGGAGTCACAGTGATGAACTTTCTACGTTCACGGTAACTTCGTAGTCATGGACACGTACCAACAATTGCAGTGATCCTCTTCTGGCATGAAAACACCCAGAGTTACTTCCAAACAATATCTACGAACTAATGTTCCATGCAGAGAAAAACAATGTATATTCTCGAAAATAATGTCTACGATGTATGTGTTAAATATGATATTAAACCCATGTCTAACTCATTTTCTGGGACTGCATCTCTCAGATTTCCACCTATATCCACCTATATTCGAATGGCATGTATATTCCTTTAAACACTTTCCATAATAAGTGAAGCCGCCTGACCTAAACACCAGCTTCTCTCAGTTTTCTGACAACTTAATGGCGACAGCTGACTTTGTTTAGCACAAACTTTTACTCAGAACTTGTACGTGATGTTATGTATCTTACTTTAGATACATTTCATTTTGAGTTTACTATTGAATACTACTGTAACTCTCTTATTGTTACTGTAAAATGGAGGTGTGCCTCTTCAAAAAACGTTATTGTGGACGTGAGCTGTGGTGATCTTTGGCCACCTGCGTTTGCGCCACCTGTGTGGTGAAGCCACGGATATAGACCAGAGTAGCCACAAGGGCAGTTGGTAATGAGGAAACGAACAAGCATGTGCGGTGGAGCAGCAGGCAACCACTTGAAACACCTGCAGAGCCTGTTGCAGGATACTAGGCACTACTACCAAGGTTTTCTCTCTAAAGACACATTTTCAAAATTCTCAATAAATTTTGAGTCAGAGGGGAGGGGGGGAGGGTTATTGCCGAACTAGGGAGCCTTAAAGGGAGCCTTTAGCATGTTATTCAAGGATGTGTGAATGCCGCACCCCTTATTGATCACGCCGTAGGAAGAGGACCAGTGAAAAAGCTTAAGACACCTTTGCTGTTTCAGATCACGTTCAAATTTCGTCGAATGGTTTTGAACGGTCCATAGTGGTTCGACCATGTACACTAGATGAAAAATGACGGACCCACTGCACTCAATGTGGTTTTAAGCTTACGATGAGAAGCGCTGAAGTGACAAGAAGATGTCAGTAGTATCAAAGATTTTCATGAAAGTCTTCCTGTTGCTCATCGCACTGCAAAATGTAGTTCTCGACCGTGAAATGCGCAATAATGAACGTTCCAAGGAGAGGAGTGGTTTCAACGTACTCTTTATGCTACCTCTTTAGGCACATCCTTGTCAATTCATAGTGGTAGTGTGTCTCAAAAGTTTTCTTTCCGCCCACTCATAAAAAACAACGCGATTCTAACTCTCGGTGTCGTGGTTCTGAGCTCCATCGCAGAGGTGTCAAAATAAGGCATGAAATGTAGGTAAGACGGGATGTGACAACCTGTCTATCATGTGACTCATACAAGGCGGCATTTGGCAGAATTGTGGTGAAATATGGTGCCAATATGAGATCATTACACGTCGCGTGAACTTCTCAGCTCTGACCTTTTTTTCGCGTGTGTCGACGCCTTGCTGTTTGAAGTGTCATAAAGCCCGAGGATCGCAGGGCATCAGGCTTTTGCACCGTTACAGAGGAAGGTTGTAAGCACCTTTGAGCCAAGTTTCAAACTTATTCGTCGTAGATGGGAGACAACTATAGGGTTTCAAAGAAGTGACTCCTTAACTCTGTTTTTCAGTGTATTTTCAAAGCTATTAAAAATTCACAATAACAAATTTTCAGGACTATTTGTGTGCAGTTATCAACCTGCATGGGGATAACAGAAATAATTCTATGCGTTTTAGTATGATTTAAGATAATAGAACTGATTTTCATGTAAATAATTATTTTCCCTGATTGAAAGTTTCAGTCGATACCTAGTATTTTGATGAGAGTACAATAGAGACAAGCGGTAAATTTCAAATTTATTTCAGTTTCTCGTCACCTGAGTCAACCAATATATTCGTACCAAGTATTTATAGCGAAAAGAACGTGAAGGTAGAAATTAAAGAGATTCGAAGTCATACGGCGGCTTACCAGCAATCGTTCTTCCCGCAATCGCAACTGGAACAGGAGAAAGGGTCAAATGGCAGCGGTACAGAAAGTACTCTCCGACACAAGCCAGACAGGAAAGTGAGCTAATATTGCACTGTCAGCCGGTTCTGCTCTGTGTGGAAAGTTTCAAGTCTCCAGATTATCGGGAAGTTAGTTTCACATCAACTGCAAAGTATGTACCGAACAGAAAAACAAGAAAGCGACCAAAAAAAAACGTGTTAAAGAGCTCTAGCGGTCCACTACAGGCGAGCTGTTTATGGCTGTCCAAATCACATATTAGCTGCACAGCAGAAGTAAGATTCCACGCAGCCATAAAAACAACCCCACAGTTTTGAAACGCCAGAAACGGCCACACTGCATCTGGCTCACAAAGAAACCACTTGCACACACCCTCGAGATATGGGAGCTCTCGGCGGAACGGGACCTAAGCCTTGCTGTGCGCTCGGATGACATAAGTGTCCGAAATGCATGGTAATTGGCGTCCACTAGCATCGAAGATTAAACGACCGCGGCAGTGTTAGGCTATCACTGGCCAGAACAGCTTTACTTTGGGCAAGATGGAAGGAACGGTCCTGCGTTCCTAAGCTCACTCACGTTCTGAAGAACTGCCCAAGAAGTCACACGTCTGTTTATAGCGTGCTATAATGTAGTATGTGGTAAGATGTGGGGCATGATCGCTGTACGATGTAATTGATTGCTTGCTTACTGCCTACAACGAGACCAGTTATTATGATTTCTTAATACATAATATACTTTAGTTAAATGAGCTTGATTTATAGTCGAGTCTGTTGGATCTTCGTGTGATGTAAGTCGACCCATCAAGCGGAGGCAACAAACCCAGAGTTATAATGCTGCATTTGCCGTCAACTTTAACGGGGTCTTTCTTTTTGTTGAGCTGAATCTACAGAACTGTTTTGTTTCCACTGTGTGGGGAGAGACACGCTACTCGGAGAGTTACCGCAGACCCGCCGTAATGGCTATAGTTTTGGCACGACGGAAGCACCAGGTTGCAGGTACAATGCCAGGAATCGTGTTGGGTCCTATAGCTACTTCAAGGCAGAGGCTTGCAGAAGATCTGTGCTGCCTGGGAGTCAAAGCCACGAGTAGTGTCCTGATGCTACCTTACTACACTGTATTCTTCCCGATACTACCACAGAGCTTTTTACAATTATCAGGCCTTATCTCATGACGGGCCGGTGCCCTTGAATAAGCTTCTTCTCAGGAGAGAAACGTGCTCCGAATGTGCACGTATTTGTGGGCTTCCTTCTATAGGACCTTTTTTGAGGAACTGTATCTTCTAGGATTGTAAAACGTTTCTGCTCAGAGTCTGAAATAGCCCCGCTCTTTTGGGTGCCCCGACAGTTTGTTGCTAGTGCAGCCGGTGTACTTTTAGAGCTGTTTGGTTTCCCACGCCAAGCGATTACCCAAGCGCACTAACATCTAGGGTCGTGGTACGGTATCAGATGGTGACATCAAATGATGTACCAGGAACGTTAGTAATTTTTGGTGGCAAGTCACTCTATTGGGGGTGCCAGTATCGTGGAGGGAGATTATGCACCGAAATATGATTACGGTACTTGATTAGCAGAGACAATACCTGCCACTTGTCAGTTGGTAATCAGAATTTTCAGAGGTGCCCCACTTGGCGAGTTTTTTGGTGCAGAAAATTCCTGGGGAAGATTTTGCAGGGTTCATACGGGGAAGGCATGGAGTGAAGATTGAGGGGTTCGTCGGGGAACGGCGACCGAGGTCGAGTCCAATGTTCCAGCCTGTTCTTGGGCGCATTAGTGGCGGATTTGCAGATTTAAAGCGCAGAGCTGGGTTCTTACTCACGATGGGAAATTGTGTGTGGTGAGGACATTTGCATCACGTGAACGTTACGAATTTTCCAAGCTGCTTTATCGTCCTCCGGACCGTAGTTCTTCGACCTACAGCAGCAATTGTTCGATTAACGCATTTAGCACAGCCTTACAGTTTAGTGGCTAGCAATCACTGTCGCTTAAAACAGAATGAGTCAGATAGCGTTAATGTTGCCACCCAAAGACGGAGGCGTCGTGTAAAGAATTTCCACTCCTTTCTACCAACTTTGTCAAACGTCCGTTACTACTAGCATGATTGTGATTTATAGGTGTTTCAATTACATATCTGTCCATTATTGTGGTTGAACTTCACATTTGTGCACGTTTTTTGCAAAAATCCATCGTCACAATGAATAACCTTTCTCATTTCAGCACATGGTATGTCTTGCTCACTTGATAATTTTTGGTCTACTTCATTGGGATGGTAGATGACATTTATTGTCTTATTAGAAATTTGCCAACTTAGGATTCACAACAAGGACCGCCCTTTATTAATACGCGTTTAGGTAGTCCACTGTCCGTAGATTAGAGTTGTGTGTGTTAAGGGTGGTTCTTTGTCGAGGGTCATTAAATTATTCATAAGTAATTCCCATTTTACCCTGTCACCACGGCGTTTCGTAAGGTCTACTGTTACTTTTTATTTCACTAGAAAAAAATAATGAAAATCAGTTTTTTTCATGCGTTCAACGAGGGCTGCCCACTTACGTTCGCAGGAACTTGACTGTGCTCGATTAGTTGCGCTACAAACGTTGAAAAAAAGTGACGGATTTACGAGTTAGTGCGTGATGTGGAGCATCTGGAGACGCAACTAACAACACACATAGGGGAAGTTTACTACGAGCACACTCGTCGTTTGGGCTCTGAATGCTCTGAAAGAACATCTCTGGAAAATATGAAGAGAGTGTGAAGATTCTGCATGAGAATTAATAAGAAAAAGAGAAAATGTATGGTGATAAGTGCAAGAAAAGTAAGAACAACTGCAGGGTCAGGACAAGAAGCATAATTACGGAAACATAATTACGGACGACATGCGACGTAATAAGAAGGTAAAAACACTTACAACAATTGACAAGGAGGCATTTAATAACAAGAGGAGGCTTCTATGTGGGTGCCTGAAAAGGGACACGAGGATGAAACTGGTGTAGTGCTAATAGAAGCGTTTGAAATGTTGAGATGGAGGGGGGAGGAACCGATTAAATGAGTAGACAAAGTAAGAAATGAGAAGTTGTTAAGAAGATTAGGGGAAAGAGAGAGAAATTTTAAACGTAATCAGGAAGAAGGAATACGATTGGCTTCGACTTTGGCTGAGAAGAGATTATTTACTGGTTGATGATATGGAAGGAACGGTAAATGTAGGAAGATGAAGAGGACGCAGAAGATACTAGATGGTAGATAGTATAAGGGTAGGTTAGGAAATAAAAGGATAGGATGGATAGCTACATGTGGAGACCTGCCCTAAGGCAGAACACCTATGATAATGAGCATTTTTTTACTTGAAAAAAAAATAAATGAAAATCACCTATTTTTCATACGTTCAAACAGGGCTACACGCTTAAGTTTTCATCAAGTTACTTCAAGCTCAGGGCAATATCAATGCTAAAGTTATTTTTCGACTTCCTTAGCCCTTCACTATTCATTTACTGGTTCATTAACCAAACATTCCTTTAAACAATATTCTAATATAGCTAGTTCTGCAAATAATTATTATTAACACAATTTTTAATTTTCATTTCGGGACTCTCGGATTGCACAACGTTTGGAAAGGACCCTGTCTAGGTTACTTGTGAGGATAATTAAATGATGGGAAATTTCTGGTAAAATTTAGGTTATTATTGCACCAAACAAACACAGTTCACTCTCTGATCCATACGAATACACTACTAAAAGTTTCAACCTGCTAGTATCGATGCGGCGGTTGGCGGACGGCAAGATGGCGAGGCACAGAGCACACATGCAACCACAGCTATGGCTCTTGATGTATCGGCACTTTAATTCTTCTTAGCGTCGCAATACTTTTTCATTTAGTGCCTATGGAATTTTGCCATGCTGTGTGGGCATTGGAACGGCATACCCGAGGCTTAGTGAGGCTATGTCTTCCAGGAGAGCCTCCTCACTCCAGAAGGTGTTGCTCAAACCAGTGCCAAATTTCAACTACTACTGTGCCCGTTGTGCCGTGCGCATTTTCCCGTGCTCGCTTGCCATTCACCTTTTACCGCTCCCTGACAGAGCGGGTATTCACGCGAGGTTTTGCATTCTACATATCCTAACACATTGCCTACGTATGGACCAGACGCACAGTTACAATTTTAAACATCTTACAACAGTTTCAACAATTGTTTCGTTTCAATTCTATTATACTATTACTTGACATTTGACATAAACATTAATATTCACATTGAAATTTATTTACAGTTTTGTTAACATAATGGCATGAAACAAAAAGAAATGAAATCAGAACATCAATTACACAAGTTTATCGTAAAATCAGAGGAAAAGAATTACTTGTATGTACTATAGTACAGAGTCGTTGATGTTACACACTCATAAAGAAAATTCGCAACATCTGGGAAAAGAAACGTCCGTCTACGCGTTCGCATGATGAGCTTGCGGCAGAAAGAAGTTGAGGTACCGGCCGCCCTCCAGTGGTGGCGACGTGTCTTGGGCAGTCAGGAGTGACGCAGCCCTCCAGAGGCCGGGAGGCGCGCGACCGGGCGGTGGCTCGCGCCGCCGCCCCCACGAGGGCCGCTGTCTGCGCCACCTGTCAGCGGCGGCCTTTGTGGGCGCCGGCGCCGTCTTTATCCCGCTGTCTCATCAGCGGCTCTTTAAAACGGCGGCTCCCGCTCGCGGGCTCCCACTTTCCGAATTCAATCTGCGGCCGAGGGCCCTGGACTATAGATGTGACGCGGCGCGTGTCCGCCGACCCACACCGCTGCGGCCGGACCAATTTTCCCCGCCAGCGATAACAGGCGTGGGCGCGAGGGCGTGCAGGACGCCACGGTCAGCTCCACCTCCATCCTAAAGTCCAGCTCCAGCTCCGGGGATAAACCTCGCCCTCTGCCGCCCAGAAAGTTGGGCCGCCGTAGTTTTGACAATCGCGTCTGTTGTGCGGTCACACGGAACCACGGCTCTCCCCCCGCTAAGCGAATCACTTTAATTCGACTCCAGGCGCTCTCACCACATTGCTGTACAATCCATACTAGCATTACAATGAGGTGACAAAATTCAAGGGATAGCGATAGACACATATACAGATGGCGGCATACCACGTATGCTACGTATAAAAGGACAGTGCATCGGCGGAGCTGTTATTTGTACTCAAATGGCTCTGAGCACTATGGGACATAACTTCTGAGGGCATCAGTCCCCTAGAACTTAGAACTACTTATACCTAACTAACCTAAGGACATCACACACATCCATGGCCCAGTTTTTTCACGTAGTGGGCAATGAATCCAGTGTCTTCTGTGAGGATGCCGAATTACGACTTACATCCTGCAGCAATCTCAAAGTAGCGAGCTCGAAGAACATGGACAGGTACTGTGAACAGGTGGCGCTGAGTGGGCGGGCGCATCGGCACGGAGGCATGGCAACATAGTGCGTGCAGCTGCAATAAACACTGTCCCTGGTGGTGCAGTAGTTAACGCAACTGCCTAATAAGCAGGAGACCCCAGGTTCAAAATCTCGGTCTGGCATACATTTTCACTTGTCGCTGCTTATCCCACATTGAGTCCCGATGCAGCTGACATCAACGATCCCTTCTGTTTCCTTTCCTTTCGGTTCCATCCACCTTTAGTTTACGTAACGAGTCACAGTTATTCGCGTTTGGTCTGAAGAACATTCTGGATATTTCAAGTGAATGATTTCGCCACCCTGATCGCCCAGTATGAATCCCGTCCAGCATTTATGGGACGTAATCGAGATGTCAGTTCATGCACAAAATCCTACACTGGCAATGCTAGACAGCTATGGAGACAGCACGGCTCAGTATTTCTGCAAGGGAGGTCCAACTACTTGTTGAGTCTCCGCCACGTCGAATTGTTGAACTACGTCAGGTAAAGGGGGTCCGACATGACGTTAGGCGCTATCTCATGACGTCTGTCACTTCAGTATATAAAAGCCAAAGGAACTCTGTCTGTTACTTTTTTAGATGAATTCTGGTATGGAGAACAAAGGCAGATTTAGAAAGTGCATACTACAAGATATTTATAGAATTGTAGAATATTAAGCGAATCAGGGAAATATATTTACTTTTTAAAGAAGGAATTAACTCTTTGACGTTTGAATCTTATCTATTTGTGAAAATGCTTTTAACGGTTGATAGGCTACATTGAATACATTTCAATGTTACGAACACTATGTGTTTATACGGTCTTCACAGTGTTTAATCCATGTCCATACTAATATTATTAATTGTAAAAGTAGCTATATCTGTTACGTTTTCACGACTAAACTTCTGAACTAATTTAGTATAAATTTGGTATGGAGATAGCTCTGTCACTGAGGAAGAACACAAGCTACTATAGAAAGAAAGAAAGGAAAAGAGAAAGAAAAATTCTGATCCCTGAGAGGGTGATGTATTGAATGGAACTTGCTAATAAGTTATTAAATTTGTTGTATAATTTATAGTTACTTCATTAACACAATACGTAGATATGCGCTCTTTGCCACACCTCTCCCCATGTACAGCTCGACAGTGTACTAGTGGGTGACACCGCGTCGTGTGTTGGAGCAGTTGGAGGACAGGGGAACAGGTGGAAGCGCAACTCACAAGCTATGCTTACCCGAACAGTCAGACACGAGAGGGCAGCTGCCATTTTTGACTGTACAGTAGCTTAATCACTCGCTGTCACTCATCATAATGAAATTAGTAATATGCGGGTGCAGCTGCTGATAACAGCTTGTACTTCATACAGGTAATGCTTTAGCTAACACAGCGTAGAAAGGGCTTTCACGTACTTATCTTGGAAGGATCCTTCCTGATCACCTCCTTTCCATTAATAAAGTGAAGTTTTTGAATACAGCACTGACACAGGATACGAACGTCAGATTCGAGTAGGAAATGGTTCAAATCTCACAAATTCTAGTTCTGCATGCACTCTGTAACTGCACGTCTGTCCCAGATGACTGAGCGTGACCAAAAATACGCCATATAGAGAAAACGGTTGACACAGAGTGACATACTGTCTACACTAAGTAACACGTAAGGTCTGTACAAATCTCTTAAGCATGTAATGGCCTTTAGCTATTTTCCAGTAAACATCGGTGGGATGTCAGTCACTCAAGTTTATCATCACAGAAGCAGGATAACAGTAGGTTTGGTGAGATCGCTCTAATGCAATACTGCCTGCGCTGTAGAGGACTGTCAAGTCAATTGCTGTTGTGAATCCTTGTTACATTCTGGTGTGAAATAAAATTATATCATGTAGCCAGGAGAGATCTAGATGGCTTAACTGCGCTTGACGATAGAATTCAAGGTAAAATTCGCAAACATATCGCAAAAGCAATTGCAGGGTTGGGATCGTGATTGTTAGTGCGAGTTGGCAATAATCCCATGTTTTGCTTGTCAGTGAAAGAAGCCTCATAATCCTTCAAATATTAACGTTATTCTCCACATCTAAATAATATGCTGTGATTACTAAATTGAAATAATTTATTAATCTGGCACTCAGCCATTATTGACACATATGTCATCTGTTCTTGTTATTATTAATAGATGTTCATGATGATTCTAAAGTTTTAAATGGACTTAATTAATGAAATCTCTTCTCATAAGTTATTTAGTAGTTAATAGGACCCAAGAAAACTCCTTTTTATTAAATTGATTCTTAGTAACAATAGGCTTTAGCCGCTGCTGCTGCACGCTGCTGCTCATTGCTGTAAACCACATGGAAAAAGGCAGTCGTCTAAAGAGGTGAGCCTTTCTTTAACCTATCGTCTAAGATGAGTCGTAGGTTTAGTATTTCCTCGCGTGTGCCCAATCTCTCCGGAATCCAAATTGATCTTCCCGCAGGTCGACTTCTATAAGTTTTTCCTTCTTCTGTCAGTTCATGTTAGTATTAATTTCGTGTTAGTATTTTTCGGCTCTTATTTATTAAACTGATAGTTTGGTAATGTTCACACCTGTCAGCACCTGTTTTCTTTGGAATCTGAATTACTACACTCTTCTTGAAGCATGAGGGTATTTCGCCTGGCTCACATATCTTGCACACTAGATGGAAAAGGTCTGTCATGGTTGATTCTGCCAGGGCTATCATTAGATCTGACGGAATATCCTGGGACCTATCATGTCTCTCATCTCCTCTTCATCTACGTCTCTACCATTTCTATAGCTTTGCCTCTATGTTCATCTTCCTTGCACAGAACCTCTACATGCTCCTTTCACCATTCATATTTCCCTTCTTTCCTATGATTGGTTTTCTATCTGAACTCTTGGTGTTCATATAGCTGTGTCCCTTTTCTCCAAAGGCCGCCTTAACTTTCGTGTTGGCAGTGTTCATCTTTCCCCTAGTGATATATGCTTCTATATCCTTACAACTGTCCTCTAGCCATTCCTACTTTTTCAATTTTCACTTCCTATCAATCTCTTTTTTAGACGTTTGTATTCCCTTTCAACTACTTCATTTACTTCATTTCATATCTTCTCCTTTCTTTATATAAACTGTATATCTCCTGTGTTATACAAGGGTTTCAATTAGGCCTTGGCCTTGTCCTTTTATCTACTTAGTCCTCTGCTGCCTCCATTATTTCATTACTCGAAGCTACCCATTCGTCTTCTACAATCTACCTTCCTCTTCCAATCCAACCGTTGCGTGACGCTCCCGCAAACTCTCAAGAACCTATGGTTCTTTCAACTTATCCAGGTACCATCTCCTTTATTAAATTTGTTTAGTTTTAATCTACAGTTCATAACTATTATTGTGGACAGAGTCCACACCTACCACTGGAAATATCTTACAAATAGAAATCTGGATCTGAAATCTCTGTCTCATCATTATATAACCAATTTGAGACTTTCCGGTGTCTCCAGGTCTCTTCCTAGTACACAGTTTTTATATCATTATTAAAGCACATGTTAACAATGATTAAATTATCCTCTGCGCAGAACTATTCCAGTCCTTCATCATAATTAAATTTTCGTCTTCCTTAACGATCTGAATAATTTCATTTACCTCATCATAAATTTCTTAAAACTCTTCATCATCTGCCAAGCTAGCTGTCATAAAACTTGCGCTGCTGTGGTGAGTTTGTGCTTCCTGTCTATCTTGGCTACGATAATGTGTCCACTATGCTGCTGGTAGTAGCTTATGTCCAACCCTATTTTCTTATTCATTATTAAACCTGCTCCTGCATTACCCCTATTCGATACTGTAGTTATAAAAATGAATTCACCTAACCAGAAGTCTTATTCCTGCTGCCACTAAACGTAACTATATCCCAATAACTTCAACCTTTCCAGTTCTCTTTTTAAATTTTGTAACCTACCTGCCCAACCAATTAAGGGATCTAACGAGCCACGCTCAAATACGTAGAACGCCAGTTTTGTTTTCCCAGATGGCGACGTTTTCCTGTGTAATCTACATCAGGAGATCCAGATGGGGAACTGTTTAAACCCGGAATATTTTACACAAGAGAATGCCATCATCACTTAATTATAGAGCAGCATGGCCTCGGCTTAGGTTACAGCTGCAGTTTCCCCTTCTTCCAGCTGTTCGCTATAACAGCATAGCTAAGCTGTTTTGGTTGATTTTACAGTCACATCAGTCAATCATCCAGACTTTTGCCCTGCAACTACTAAAAAAGCTGCTGCCCCTCTTCAGTAACGTATATTCATCTGGCCGCTCAACAGATACCCCTCCGATGTGGCTGCACCTACGGTATCACTAAGACACAAAAGCTACCCCACCAGTGGGAAAGGCCATGGTTTATACGGGGCTGACATTGCCAAAATCCATATAACAATGGTGACGTTACTGGAATGAGAAAAGGCGAATAAGAAGATGAGCAGAAGCAGAGGAAGTATAGTGGGCAAAGTAAAAAAAAAGTGCCTTCTGATAGGAAATCCCACTTACATTCTCCACTCCAGAAACAGAAGCTAGGTTGGCTACCTTGCGGTGCATCAAATATTTTTCAGGTCAATTTTATTTGGATCACCCAGTAATATCATACACAGGGTTTTCAAAAAAGAGTTTACAACTTTAAAAATTCATATAAATTTATCGAAAGAAGATAGATAGCTGGGTGTAGTGTTATTTTGTAGCCAAGCACATCAGTTTTTTATTTTTTTTCCCCTTAAACTAAAGACGTTGTATGTCGCTTTAAAAACTCGCAGTAGCATTGCGGGTTTAGCTTGCTCAGTGGCGGTGTAAACCCTTGCTCCGAGTTCAGGAACAGAATCGCCACAGGACGTACAAAAACGATATCCTTGAGGACTCCCCATTAAAAAAAATCGAGTGGTGTCGGGTCTGGGGAACAAGGGGACCGAGCAATTGGCGCATCAAGGCCAATTCATTGATCAGAAAAGCAGTCACTGAGAAAACCCTGGATGTCAGCCAGGTAGTGGGCTGGTGCATGAAGTAAACATTTCGTTCTTCGTCATCCTCATCGATCTGGGGTATCAAAAATTGTTGTGACATATCCAGGTATACTATCTCATTGTTCTTGCTCAATGTACAAAAAACGTTCAGTTACGGCTATCACAAACATGTTGCAATGTTTGATGTGGATTTTCAATGCCCCAAAATCTTACAGTTACATGTGTTAACTTTGCCACTTAAGTGAAAAGTCGACTAGTCAGGAAAGATGATTTTGTCCAAAATATTTTCATCCTCATATAATCGATTTAACATATCCGCACAGAAGTTTATTCGGGCTATTTTATCAGTGCTTCTATAGCTTGTACGATCATCAGTCTGTGCGGTTTCAAATGCACACGGTTTCGCAACGCAAGCAAAACAGTCGTATGTGTGATTTGCAGTTTGCGAGATGCACGCCGGATCGATTTCGTAGGGCTGTTGACGAAACGTTGTCTCACTCGCTGAAAGACGTCGTCAGATGTGCTTGGACAACATGATGATTTCCCATGTCTTACTGAGCACCCTGTTCCTGTAGATCGTTTATGCCACTCATAAATGGTAGACCTACTAGGAGGATCTTTAGCGTACTTGAACTGTTGTCGCCGACCTCGATTCATCAAACCAAAACACACAGCTAGCACGCTCAGGTCCAGTGAAAGCAGCCATCTTTAATGCAACTGCCGCTAGCGCTCCTTACGGTACCATTCGACACTAGCGAACTACGCGATACAAAAGTAAACTTAATGTATTTTCCTACAATTTGACACTTGTACGTTGTTGTTGTGTTCTTCAGTCCTAAGACTGGTTTGATGCAGCTCTCCATGCTACTCTATCCTGTGCAAGCTTCTTCATCTCCCAGTACCTACTGGAGCCTACATCCTTCTGAATCTGCTTAGTGTATTCATCTCTTGGTCTTCCTCTACGACTTTTACCCTCCACGCTGCCCTCCAATACTAAATTGGTGATCCCTCGATGTCTCAGAACATGTCCTACCAACAGATCCCTTCTCCTAGTCAAGTTGTGCCACAAGCTCCTCTTCTCCCCAATTCTATTCAGTACCTCCTCAGTAGTTATGTGATCTACCCATCTAATCTTCAGCATTCTTCTGTGGCACCACATTTCGAAATTTTCTATTCTCTTCTTGTCTAAACTATTTATTGTCCACGTTTCACTTCCATATATGCCTACACAACATACAAATACTTTCAACAAACGACTTGCTGACATTTAAATCTATACTCGATGTTAACAAATTTTTCTTCTTCAGAAATGCTTTCCTTGCCATTGCCAGTCTACATTTTATATCTTCTCTACTTCGACCATCATCAGTTTTTTGCTCCCCAAATAGCATAACTCCTTTACTACTTTAAGTGTCTCATTTCCTAATCTACTTCCCTCAGCATCACCGGACTTAATTCGACTACACTCCATTATCCTCGTTTTGCTTTTGTTGATGTTCATCTTATACCATCCTTTCAAGACACTATCCATTCCGTTCAACTGCTCTTCCAAGTCCTTTGCTGTCTCTCACAGAATTACAATGTCATCGGCGAACCTTAAAGTTTTTATTTCTTCTCCCTGGATTTTAATACCTACTCCGAATTCTTATTATCTTTCCTCTACTGCTTGCTCAGTATACAGATTGAATAACATCGGAGAGAGGCTACAACCCTGTCTCACTCCCTTCCCAACCACTGCTTCCCTTTCATACCACTCCACTCGTATGACTGCCATCTGGTTTCTGTACAAATTTAAATAGCCTTTCTCTCCCTGTATTTTACCCCTGCCACCTTCAGAATTTGAAAGAGAGTATTCCAATCAACATTGTCAAAAGCTTTCTCTAAGTCTACAAATGCTAGAAACGTAGGTTTGCCTTTCCTTAATCTAGCTTCTAAGATAAGTCGTAGGGTCAGTATTGCCTCACGTGTTCCAACATTTCTACGGAATCCAAGCTGATCTTTTCCGAAGTCGGCTTCTATCAGTTTTTCCATTCGTCTGTAAGGAATTCGCGTTAGTATTTTGCAGCTGTGACTTATTAAACTGATGGTTCGGTAATTTTCACATGTGTCAACACCTGCTTTCTTTCGGATTGGAATTATTATATTCTTCTTGAAGTCTAAGGGTATTTCGCATGTGTCATACATCTTGCTCACCTCTGTAGGTACTATGAATTAACTTATATGAATTTTCATTGCTGTAAAGTCCTTTTTTGAACACCCTGTACATTTACCCTTATCAGTTTTGGCTGTCATTACTAGGTTATTCAGTTCTTCTCAGCGAAATAGACACACCTAGTGTTCCAGACCTCATAAGTTTAGCTGCCGGGTCGCCGTATTTTAGCGAAATTAGAGTCACGAAGTGTGTGTGGCTGCAGTGGCGCCGACCAGACGGCAGACGGGCTGTCCCGCCAGCTCCGGGTCTCGGATTACGGCCGTCGCTCAGGGAGAAGACGGTGACACGGCGGGACAGCTGCACGGCGGCCCGCTTGCGTTATTAATACACCTGTCCGTCTGGCGCGCCCCAAGTACCGCCGCTGCCTGCTGTATTAGCCCCGGCGCGTTTCTTACTGGTCCTCCGGACGGCCGGAAAGCAGCGCTGGCCCCAGGCCAAACCTCCCTTCACATCTGCTCTCGCATTTGTCCAACTGGCTAACAGCGTCACCGCAGACCGTATAACGGACCTGTGAATGTCCCTCAAGAGCTGCCCACGTAAGTTTTAATAGCTATTATACACGCAGTACCCAGGATATACTGAGAGAATGTCAAGTGAGAAACTGCAGAAGGTGAGTTTTGAAGAGAAAACGGAGCGACGTACAGGGTAATTTCTTGGTGATGTTACAAACTTCCGATAATGGTAGAGAAGGTATTGGTTTGAGGTGAGGAACCATAGTCTGTAAACGTCCGAACACACACACACACACACACCCACACCCACACACACACACACACATATATATATATATATATATTTCGTAAACCACATCAAACACTGACGAATCGATTTCACAGACCGAACGTAAGGAGAGGGTCTAGTGTAATTGGTTAATACAAACCATAAAAAAATCCACGGAAGTATGTTTTTTAACACAAACCTACGTTTTTTTAAAAGGAACCCCGTTAGTTTTGCTAGCTCATCTGAACATATACACAAATACGTAATCAGTGCCGTTTGTTGCATTGTAAAATGTTAATTACATCCGGAGATATTGTAACCTAAATTTGACCCTTGAGTACCACTCCTCCGCTGTTCGATCGTGTGTATCGGAGAGCACCGAATTACGTAAGGATCCAAAGGGAACGGTGGTGGACCTTAGGTACAGAAGAGACTGGAACAGCACGTTACGTCCACGTGCTAACACCTTTTTATTAGTCTTTTTCACTGACACACATGTACATTACCATGAGTGGTGAGGTACACGTACAAACGTGGTTTCCGTTTTCTATTACGGAGTGGAATAGAGTGTGTCCCAACATGTCAGGCCAATAGATGTTCAATGTGGTAGC
Organism: Schistocerca gregaria; assembly: GCF_023897955.1. Lineage (NCBI taxonomy): Eukaryota > Metazoa > Arthropoda > Insecta > Orthoptera > Acrididae > Schistocerca > Schistocerca gregaria. The sequence goes on from NC_064920.1 coordinate 247,206,958, forward strand.
CATCATTTGCTGCACACAATTGCAATCTCTGGCGTAATGAATGTCGTACACGCCGCAGTACATCTGGTGTAATGTCACCGCAGGAGGCCACAATACGTTGTTTCATATTCTCTCGGGTTGTAGGCACATCACGGTATACATTCTCCTTTAACGTACCTCACAGAAGGAAGTCCAGAGGTGTAAGATCAAGAGAACGGGCTGGCCAATTTATGCGTCTTCCACGTCCTATGAAACGCCCGTCGAACGTGTACCTCACCCCTCATGGTAATGTACATGTGCGTCAATGAAAAAGACCAATAAAAAGGTTTTAGCATGTGGACGTATTGTGCTGTTCCAGTCTCTTCTGTACCTAAGGTCCATCACCGTTCCCTTTGGATCCCTACGTAATTCGGTGCTCTCCGATACACACGATCGAACAGCGGAGGAGTGGTACTCAAGTGTCCACTTTAGGTTACAATACCTCCGGATGTAATTAACATTTTACAATGCAACAAACGGCACTGATTACGTATTTGGTTATACGTTCAGATGCGCTAGCAAAACTAACGGGGTTCCATTTAAACAAACGTAGGATTGTGTTAAAAAACATACTTCCGTGAATTTTTTTATGGTTTTTATTAACCAGTTACACTAGCCCCTCTCCTCATGTTCGGACTGTGGATTCGATTCGTCAGTATTTGATGTGATTTACGAAATACACTCCTGGAAATTGAAATAAGAACACCGTGAATTCATTGTCCCAGGAAGGGGAAACTTTATTGACACATTCCTGGGGTCAGATACATCACATGATCACACTGACAGAACCACAGGCACATAGACACAGGCAACAGAGCATGCACAATGTCGGCACTAGTACAGTGTATATCCACCTTTCGCAGCAATGCAGGCTGCTATTCTCCCATGGAGACGATCGTAGAGATGCTGGATGTAGTCCTGTGGAACGGCTTGCCATGCCATTTCCACCTGGCGCCTCAGTTGGACCTGCGTTCGTGCTGGACGTGCAGACCGCGTGAGACGACGCTTCATCCAGTCCCAAACATGCTCAATGGGGGGCAGATCCGGAGATCTTGCTGGCCAGGGTAGTTGACTTACACCTTCTAGAGCACGGTGGGTGGCACGGGATACATGCGGACGTGCATTGTCCTGTTGGAACAGCAAGTTCCCTTGCCGGTCTAGGAATGGTAGAACCATGGGTTCGATGACGATTTGGATGTACCGTGCACTATTCATTGTCCCCTCGACGATCACCAGAGGTGTACGGCCAGTGTAGGAGATCGCTCCCCACACCATGATGCCGGGTGTTTGCCCTGTGTGCCTCGGTCGTCTGCAGTCCTGATTGTGGCGCTCACCTGCACGGCGCCAAACACGCATACGACCATCATTGGCACCAAGGCAGAAGCGACTCTCATCGCTGAAGACGACACGTCTCCATTCGTCCCTCCATTCACGCCTGTCGCGACACCACTGGAGGCGGCCTGCACGATGTTGGGGCGTGAGCGGAAGACGGCCTAACGGTGTGCGGGACCGTAGCCCAGCTTCATGGAGACGGTTGAGAATGGTCCTCGCCGATACCCCAGGAGCAACAGTGTCCCTAATTTGCTGGGAAGTGGCGGTGCGGTCCCCTACGGCACTGCGTAGGATCCTACGGTCTTGGCGTGCATCCGTGCGTCGCTGCGGTCCGGTCCCAGGTCGACGGGCACGTGCACCTTCCGCCGACCACTGGCGACAACATCGATGTACTGTGGAGACCTCACGCCCCACGTGTTGAGCAATTCGGCGGTACGTCCACCCGGCCTCCCGCATGCCCACTATACGCCCTCGCTCAAAGTCCGTCAACTGCACATACGGTTCACGTCCACGCTGTCGCGGCATGCTACCAGTGTTAAAGACTGCGATGGAGCTCCGTATGCCACGGCAAACTGGCTGACACTGACGGCGGCGGTGCACAAATGCTACGCAGCTAGCGCCATTCGACGGCCAACACCGCGGTTCCTGGTGTGTCCGCTGTGCCGTGCGTGTGATCATTGCTTGTACAGCCCTCTCGCAGTGTCCGGAGCAAGTATGGTGGGTCTGACACACCGGTGTCAATGTGTTCTTTTTTCCATTTCCAGGAGTGTATATCCAGCGGTAATGTTAGGTGACTCACCCTGTACATACCGTTCTGCTTTCTCTGACAGCGTAGTGCACGTATCGGTACTGTTGTTGCTAAGATTGTAGGGTAGGCAGCTTTTACAGATGGTAGTATGGACCAAAACAACCGGAAAGTCTAATAAACATAGCCTCTAAAATGCGTACTTCAACACCTAAGGGCACTTGGTTAGTAGAAGTGAAGTGTTGTTTCACAGTATCGAAGGTGAACAAGCGCTCACAGCTCCTAAGGTTTACATTTTACAGCCCATATTTAATGGATGTGTTTTTCTGGTTTTGGTTAACACTAACTCCTCCAAAGCCCGCCCGGTTGGCCGGCTTTTCGTGCGGGAAGGAGCGCCGGTCCCCGGCCCGGCGGATTAGTGTCGAAGTCCGGTGAGCTGGCCAATCTGTGTATGGTTTTTAGGCGGTTTTCCATCTGCCTCTGCGAATGCGGGCTGGTTCCCCTTATTCCACCTCAGCTACACTATGTCGGCGATTGTTGCGCAAACAAGTTTCCGCGTAAGCGTACACCACCATTACTCTACCAAGCAAACATAGAGGTTACACTCGTCTAGTGCGAGACGTTCCCTGGAGGGGTCCACCGGTGGCAGAACCGCGCAGTAACCCTGGGTTCAGTGTGGGGTGGCGGAGTGGTGAAATGGAGTGCGGTAGTCGTGGGGTTGCGGACCGCTACGACTGCAACGGGGACGGAGCCTCCCCTTCGTTTCTAGATCCCCGGTTAACATAACATAGCATGACATAACCTGCTCCAAAACTGGAAACCAAAGAGTTTGCATTAAAAGAGAAATGATTCATAGTATCTAAGATGAACAAATGCTCATAGCTCTTAATGTAAGCATTTTAGAGCCCTTTTTTACTTTACTTTGCTTCTTGTTTTCATCCGTACTACAAGCTCTGAAAGTCACAGCAACAGTCAAACATACAGAAAGTCATCCATAGCAGCAACAGTACCGGTACGTACACTGACGGAAAAAAACGCTTCATCAAAAAGTAATTAATGTAGAGCAATGAAATTTTGGGAGTAGGTTTGTCTATGCATCTTATTTAAGTGATTAACATTGGAAGATCACAGTAAATTGTAACGGTAGATGAGCCTTTGCAAATGTGAAATTCTGGTACATAAATAACAGGTATAGACGCTAGAATGTTTAATCCAAGCACGCAAACGTGCATGCATTCTGCTGTGCATTCAGTTTCTTCGATGGAGTCCCATGTTTGTTGCACCTGATCAGTCCACAAGATCAGTTAATGCTGTTAGTGGATGATACTAGATTTATTGTCCGATGGTATCACGTATGTACTCAGTTGTGGACAGATCTAGTGATCGAGTAGACCAAGACAACATGTCGACATACAGTAGTGCATGTTGGGCTACAGCCACTGTATGTGGGCGAGCGTTATTCTGATGGAAAACACATAATGTTTATGAATAGTGGCACAATCACCAGATTGAAATACAGTTTGTGGGTTAACCTCGAGACTGCTCTTACCCCAGACCGTAACTCCAGGTGCAGGTCCAGTGTGTCTATCACGCAGACAGGTTGTTTGCAGATCCTCTATAGGTCTCCTTCTAATCAACACACGGCCATCACTAGCATCGAGGCAGAACCAGCTTTCATAAGAAAACACACCAGACCTCGAACATGCCCTCCAATGAGCTCTCGCTTTACATTAGTGCCAAACGACGATGATTTGGGGTCAGTGGAATGCGTGTCAAAGGGCGTCTGTCAAGGAGCTGTTCTTGAAGTAATTGATTTGTAACAGTTCGTTGTGTCACAGTGGTGCCAACTGCTGTTCACTTTGCTGTTGCAGATGCAGTACGATAGATCCATGCGCCGAGCACGAAACCTTGTCTCCTTGAGACTGTACGTCCTCATAGCACTCACTGCCAGAAATCATGTACGGTGAGCGGCTCTATTCCTGACAAGTCTTCCTGCAATATCGTAGAAGAGCATCTAGCTTCTCGTAGCCCTGTTACAGGGCCTCCTTCAAACTCAGAGGGGTGCTGATAATGGGTTCTTTGTATCCTTGAAGTCATAATTGACTAACATCAGACCACCACATTCAGTCTTAAAGGTAACTAAGGCTCAAGATCGTTACAGCACGTATTGAAAAACAACCTGAGCTGCATGCACATAGTGGCGCCAGTAGAATCACTTTTAAGCGACTGGGGCGAAATCTGATTAGACATCATCTTTCAGACGTAGACACACGGCTACCAACATTCGTTTATGTCATACAACTTCTTCTTGTGCTGTGATTTTCTTCTGCCACAGTGTATTATACTGTCAGATGTATCACAACGATTTTCACATGTAAAATTCAGCTCTGTCGTTTCCGGATCTCGGTCCCTTATCCCAGACTGATACATTTCTCCTTCTCCATGCCCCCAAAAGTTTGTAATATCAACACAAAATTGCCGTATATGTGCGGTGAGTGGGTTTAAGTAATTAGGATACCGCATACATTATATTACAGCTTACATAGCATTGATTTATTATTTAATTAATCCACATTTCACAATTTAGACGACACTGATGAAAATATTACCCTCTGAGCTGTAGTTATGTGATTTCAGCTAAGTCGAAGCATTACCGGGTTTTCCGTGAAAACTATGAAGTTGATTGGCTACAGTTACAGCTAACAAGAAGAGATAACTGTCTTCTGAAGAAGATGGAAACTTGAACGTGTTCGTCTGAATGAGTCGGAAGTCAGATATCTTAATAAGCCCATGGGTGCTAGTAAAAATGTTACAATTTACCTTAATTAAGAAACGGAGTGGTTCAGAAAATGGTTGTGATCTGCCGCAAACAATGTTTCCACAAGTTCCGAGAATTTTAGACAATTTTTCTGACTTTCTTCCTATGGGCTTAAGAAATTCCCCTTGGCGCGCTAACAGTCATGATTCCCAACTTCACATTACTAACCATTGGTGACCTATGTAGTATAGGGTGAGAAAAATAAAACTGCAATGAAATGAAATGATCGTATTGCATTGCTGGCCGGGAGGCCCCATTCGCGGGAGTTGGGCCGCCATATTGCAAGTCCTTTTTAGGTGACGTCACATCGGCGACTTGCGGGTCATTGATGATGAAGGACACACAACACCCAGTCCCCTGCCGGAATCGAGCCCGGGCCCCCTGCGTGGATGGAGGTAACGCTAGCGCTACGCTACGGAGGCGGACAAATAAAACTGAAATCATTGTTCAAAATTTGTATTATTTATTGACTGTTAAAACTTGCAGTCTTTTATAAGGAAGGTCATGTGTTCTACGCCTACATTTACTACTGTTGATAGAATGTATTACATGTGTGAAACTGATAGTGATAACTATTAGCGAACATGTGTTTTTTGACTCTAAAACTGTTTGGTAATACGGACGTAGTAGCAGCAATATATCGTTAAAAACAGGAATAGCGCACAAATGTTTTAGAACAGGATTTGTTTCATTACGTAGCTTCAGCTAAACCTACGGCAAAAAGATATTCTCTATAGCAGGAGATAGGAGGCTTTATGCACAAGTAAAGTGCAGTAGATCTTTTAAACAGATTTTCCAGGTGTTGTTGCTCTGTTGTGGTCTCCGGACTGAAGCAGAACACTGATGTGATGCAGCTCTCCGTCCTACTCTATCATGTGCAAGTCTCTTCATCTCCGAGTAACTACTGCAACTTACATTCTTCTGAATCTGCTTACTGCATTCATCTCTCGGTCTTCCTCTACGATTGTTACCCCCCACTTACCTCCAGTGCTAAACTGGTGATCCCTTGAACTACCAAAATTTTTACTATCAACCGATCCCTTCATCTAGTCAGGTTGTGCCACAAATTTCTTTCCTCCCCAATTCTATTTAGTATATTATCAACAATTACGCGATCCACGTATCACATCTTCAGCATTCTTCTGTAACACCACATTTCAAAAGCTTCTATTCTCTTCTTGTCTAAACTGTTTACCGTTCATGTTTCACTTCCATATATGGAAATTTGTGGTAAGTTCCTATGGGACCAAATTGCTGAGGTCATCGGGCCCTAGACTTACAGACTACTTAATCTAACTTAAACTGACTTACGCTAAGGACGACGCACAAACCCATGCCCGAGGGAGGACTCGAACCTCCGACTGTGTTAGCCGCGCAATCCGTGGCAAGGCGCCCAAGACGGCGCGGTCACCCGGCGCGGCTTCCACATATTACTACATTCCATACAAATACATTCAGAAAATACTTTCTGACACTTAAATCTATACTCGACACTAACAAATTTCTCTTCTTAGAAACGCTTTTCTTCCATTGTCAGACTACATTTTACATCCTCTCTACCTCGGCTATCATCAGTTACTTTACTGCCGAAATACCTAAACTTATTTTTTGCTTTAGATATCTCGTTTCCTAATCTGATTCCCTCAGCATCAGCTGATTTAATTGGATTACATTGCACTATCCGTGTTTTGCTTTTGTTGATATTTGTCTTGTATCCATCATTCAAGACATTGCCCATTCGTTTCAGCTACTTTCACAAGTCCTTTGCTGTCTCTGACAGAAATACTGCATCATTAGCACACCTGAGAGTATACATTTCTTCTTCCTGAAATTTAACTCGTTCTTCGAATTTTTCTCTGACTTACCTTACTCCTAGCTTAATGTACAGACTGAATAACATCGGGAAGAGGGGGGATAGGCTACAACTATGTCGCACCCCCTTCTCACTCTGCTGCGTTTTTATGCCCCTCGACTCTTATAACTGCCATCTAGTTTCTATGCAAGTTGTAGATAGCCTTTCACTTCCTGTATTTTACCCCTAATATCTTCTGAATTTCAAAGAGAGCATTCCGGTCAACATAGTCAAAAGCTTTCTCTAAAAATACTAAAGAAGTATTTTATCCTTTCTTTAAGTTATCTTTTAAGAGAAGTCGTAGGATCAGTATTAGCTCGCGTGTTCCTTCATTTCTCTGGACACATAACTTGTCTTCCCCTACGTAGGCGTCTCCCAGTTTTTCCATTCTTTTTTGAAGAATCGTGCAACCAAGACTTATTATAGTTCGATAATATTCAAATCTGTTTCTGCGGAATTCTTCGTGAATCTAAGGGTGTTTCGCCTGTGTAAAACACCTTGCTCAGCAGATGGAAGAGTTTTATCATGGCTGGCTTTGACGGCTATCAGTAGTTCTAAAGGAATGCTGTCTGCTCCCGGGGCATTGCTTCGATTTAGGTCTTTCAGTACTCTGTCAAATTCTTTTCGTAGTATAATATTTCCCATCTTATCATCACCTACGTCCCCTTTCAGTTCTATAATACTGTCCTCAAGTGCATCTTCCGTGTACAGACCCACTGTATACTCTTTCCACCTTAACCTTTGCTTCTTTCCTTAAGAGTGATTTTTCATCTGAGCTCTTCATATTCAAAAAGCTGCTTCTCTTTTCTCCGAAGGCCTCTTTAATTTTCCTGTAGGCAGTATCCATCTTTCCCCTAGTGATACATTCCTCTGAACCCTTTCGTTTGTACTCTAACCATTCATGCTTAGTCATTTTGCACTCCATGTTAATCCCATTTTATGGGAGTTTGTATTCCCTTTCGCCTGCTTCATCTAGTGCGTTTTTATATTTTATCTTTCCATCAGTTAAATTCAGTATCTCTTGTGTTACCCAAGGATTCCTACTAAGCCTTGTCTTATTACTTATTTGACCCTCTGCTGTCTTCACAATTTCATCTCTCAGAGCTACCCATTCTTATTCTACTGTACTTCTTTCCCCGGTTCTTGTCAATTGTTCCCTAAAGATCCTTCTGAAACTTTGCGCCATCTCCAGGTTTCTTCCACGTATAGGACCGCGTGTTAGCAATAATAAAATGTTGCTCTGTGCAAAATTCTACCAAGCGGCTTCCTCATTCATTCCTTTTCCCCAGCCATATTCATCTACAATTTTTCCTTCTCTTGCTTTTCCTACTATCGATTTCCAGTCCCTTATGACTATCAAATTTTCGTCTCCCTTAACTATCTATCTGAATAAGTTCCTTTGTCGCGTCATACGTTTCTTCAGTCTCTTCAGCATCTGCAGAGCTAGTTGGCATAAAAACCTGTATTACTGTTGTGAGTGTGGGCTAAGTGTTTCTCTTGGGTACAGTAATGCGTTCACTGTGCTGTTCAGACTAGCTTAACTGCTTTCTTGTTGTCTTATGCATTATTAAACCTTTTCCTGGATTACATCCATTTGATTTTTATTTAAAACCTGCATTCACATGACCACAAGTCCTGTCCCCCGGCTGCTGAACTTCGCTGATTTCCACTATATATCTATAAGGGGCTTTCAAAAAGAAAGGAGCCGGAGGCATAATTACAGAAAGCATTACATGTATGTTAGAAGTATAGACCCTGGCTATTGAGGCACTTGTCCCATTGTGACACAAGACGGTGAACGGCTGTCTTATAAAATTCCGAAGGCTACGTTGTGAACCAGTTCTGCACGTACAGCTCGACGTCGTCGACCACAGGAGTGAAGGAAACGTTGTGCTGACGTTCTTCTTTGATCAAGATGGCCCCCGTCTGATTCACTTCCTGCAGCACAGGGCAACAGTGAATGCCCAGCGTTACTCGCAAATCTTGACCACCCTTCGCCAAGCAATCAAATCAGAATGACCAGGCAATCTCACCCGTGGATTCAATCTGCTCCAAGACATTGCAAAGCCTCATACGGCCAACACAGTCGCGGCACTCCTCCTGAAATTCAAATGGGAGGTTCTCGGCCATCCTGCATACAGTCTTCACGTCTCTCCCTGTCATTACATCACTTTGGATCCCTTTAAAAAAGGCTCTCAGGGACAAAAGATTCTCCTCGGACGTTGATGTCCGGCTGTACAGGCGTAACTGGTTCACATTACAGCCCCGGGAATTTTATGAGATAGTCATTCACCGCCATGTGTCATAGTGGGACAGGTATCTCAATAACCAGGATCAATACACCTAACATATGGGTACTGGTTTCTGTAATTATGCCTCCAGCTCGTTTCTTTTTGAACGTTCCTTATAACTTTAATGTATACATTCTCCTTTTTAAACTTTCTAACCTACCTACCAGATTAAGGGAACTGACATTTCACGCTACAATCCTTATGAGTAGTCCCCGACCGGAGGTCCGAACCCCTCCGTTGTGGTTGCACCTACGGTACCGCTATCTGTATCGCTGACGCACCCAAGTCTCCAGACCAAGGCAAGGTCCATCGTTCAGGGGACAAGCATAGTGCAAGTCATCTTTTAACCAGCTTTCCCGTGTTTAAATGCGTTATACCGGGTATGAGAACTCAGTTAGTGTGGGCTGTAATTATCGTGTGCCAGCGAATTTTGGTAGATACGCTATTGCGTTATGTGGAATCGATATACGCTGAAAAAAAAAAAGTTCCGAATCCGGCTACTGGGTGCAAAATCTATCGTAGTGAATGCAAGGAAAACGTGTAGAAATGTTCCCATATGTAATAGCTTAAGTGTGGGGCGCGGACAGAAAAGGACAAGCAAGTGGGAAATGCATAATGTTGATTTTTTATCAACCGCGGCTTACACAATTTGTTCAGTATGGTTCATATGGCTCTGAGCACTATGGGACTTAACTTCTGAGGTCATCAGTCCTCTAGAACTTAGAAATACTTAAATCTAACTAACCTAAGGACATCACATAGGCCGGTTGGGGTGGCCGAGCGGTTCTAGGCGCTACAGTCTGGAACCGCGCGACCGCTACGGTGGCAGGTTCGAATCCTGCTTCGGGCATGGATGTGTGTGATGTCCTTAGGTTAGTTAGGTTTAAGTAGTTCTAAGTTCTAGGGGACTGATGACCACAGATGTTAAGTCCCATAGTGCTCAGAGCCATTTGAACCACTTGAACCAAGTTGTTACCCCACCTCGTACCAAAGCGGTGGTTTCGCACACAGTTGCGCTCTTGCAGAACAAGGATCGTATGGTGTACAAGGAGGTCTCGATTGTGGAGATGTTACGGTAAACCTGACAGACCCTCTGGCAGTATTCTCCTCAAAGAGGATCGGACCGAGAATAGAGTTACTTGTGCATTCACACCATCCAATCACATAAGGTAGGTGCGATGGCTTTTCGTGCACAACACGTGTTTTACACTATTCCAAATTCGGGTCTTCTGTGTATTCACTGGTCAACGTAGTGTGATATGTGCCTCGCTACTTCATAGAATATTGCCTGACCGCATACCATTAACTTCGTACTGTGCTAGAAACCTAAGAGCAAATTCAGAAAGTTGCTGCAGATTATGAGGTTCCAGTTTCTGCACTGTCTGGATCTTTTACGTGTACAATTGTAAAACACGTGGCAAAACTTTATGTACTCTTAACCATGGGATGGACATTGCTCGTGACACTACACGAGCACCAGCACTATCCGGGGCATGTGCTGCACGGTCAGTGCAATAACCACGTCAGTAGCTTCCACCGTGATAGGACCCCTTCCTTTCTCAGGTGTCGCTCCAAGCTCACCCGTATTTTCTGAAATCCACCTCTCCAGGTCTATAAGTCGGCGATACTCTTTCTGTGCTGCACTGTAATAGATGCCGTTCACATAAAAGAGTTTCACTAACAGTCCACGATCTCTCTTCTCGACAACCACACTGTTCGCTCACGTTATGGCTTGTCAAATGACAGCATCGTTGCCATATCGCCATACAAACAGCGTACACTGCCAGATTTGCACCTGGTCGGCAAAACCGGAACTGATTTTTTTCCGGTGTAAATTGGTTCCACATTAACACTTTAGAATATCAACCAAATTTCGCTGCCGGTACGAGAATTACAACTCACACTGGACCTCCGTGAATTGCTGTACTTTAATTATGACTACTAGAGTGCTGCAGCGCTCCATGTTTGACCGGTCACGGCTCTCCTGTTGACGGGGGCACCGAGCCTCTCGTGTCCGGCCCCATACGACTCGGCTCGGTCACGTACTCGCCACATGTCTGTTGTCCGGATTCCGGACACGCGGATAACCGAGCATGACCTGTCACCGCTGACGTCTCACCTCGACTCGTCCCGGCTCACAGTACTGTACTGTAGAAATCCAACGCCTCTCTCTCTCTGTCTCTCAATCTCTCTTTCTCTCTCTCTTTCTCTCACACACAATGTATTTATCTCTGTCTCTCTCTGTCTCTCCCTCTCTCTCTTTTAATACAAAAGTAACGTTTCCAAAAACGGGTACGTAACACAGATAAATTTATAGAGCACTTTCTTTTATAATATTTACTCCCGTCTTCCTAACGTCCTGCAATTTTGTTGTAAATAAAACTTTGATCACAAGAGACCAATCTGTGTTAATGTAATGTGTTGTAAGCGTCAAATAGTGCACCTGATTATGCGAATCAGTCCACATATCAACTGTCGCAGCAAATGTTTTATTAATAACTTCCGCAATAACAGAAGGCATTATGCTATTTCGTATTGCATCAGCTTGTTCTTTGACATGTCTGCTTATAGTAGAGGGATGTGGCATGACATCTGCCACGTTAACTTCTCCATAATGCGCACCTAGGTGTATTAATTCTTGGCCTAGTTCTCTGAAGCCTTCACCGGAAACAGCATTAAAAGGTCTCATATCTTTAGCACACATTGCAACACACTGTGCTGTAATACTATTTTTATTACTGCCGGTATTCCTGAAAGAGCTGAATCTTTGTGAGGTTTTTTGCGACTGTATTTATTTAAATGAGTGGTTCCAGATTGGAAACACAAAAATGTGAACCAGTTTGTGCAGGATACGTACCCAGTAGACGCACTGTTTTCGTCTACAACCAACAAAAATGTGCTCCATACTTGGGTTTTTAGACCTTCCCGTCTCTTCAATGTGTAAACATTTGTTTCAGCCTTACGTCTTATTGCACTGGTTTCCTCGCACTGCATGATTACAGAGATAGAGACCCACCACAAATGAGAAGCCCGTACTCGCTGCAGTCTCACACGAATAATGACACGTGTAATGTGTTTGAAGTTACGTGCTACGTATTCGGTCACGGCTTCTATGCTCGGTCAATAACTAGTGCGGGCAGCCTATCCAGTTAGGGTGTGCTCGCCCCATCTCGTATTTTGTGCCCGCTTACTCGGTCATGCAGGACTCTAATGACTACCCTATACGTCATTTCAGGGTATATAGTTATTTTAAGGAAAATCACGGAGTTTAGTGAGTAAAATACTAACATCAGGACTTTCGGAGTACATATGCACATTAACAGTGAAAACTGTATAATTCACAGTGACTAAGTAGTCGTGTGCAGTGGGTGAGGACCACAAAGTGCGGAGCATCTGCCCCACCTAGCGTGTCACGTCATGTGTCCGCGCAGGCGATCGGCCCAGTGCTGAGCGAGCGGCGACACGCGTCCTAATGAAGAGCGGGACTCCCGCCCCCACGCCCCCACCCCCACCCCACTCCAACAGCGCCCTCCGGCCGAGACCGATGATCACGTGACGAGCGGCCGCTCCGTTCTAATTTAGAGCTGTGTCATCCGATAGGCGGCGAGATTTACCGCCGGCTAATTACGGGGTCGGCCACTTGTAAAACAACGGGCCGGGCTCTGCTGGCGCTGCACCCCGCAACGCCCAAGCGGGGGCGGCGGCTGCCGGGGCGGCGAGGATGGACTCGCGTGCTTTATCTGGGAGAGGGAAGGGGGGCAGAGGTGATGGGCTACAGATGCGACGAGTTTCCATTTGCAGTGAACGAGAGTAGCGAACATCGTTCTTCAAAGCTGACGTGTACTGTTCATGGCATAACAGCTCCATAAAGTATTATAATCTATAAAAGGGAAGATCGCGTAATTTTTCCCACAGCGACATATACAAATCAAAAGTGTGTGGACATCACCACGATCAGGTGGTGCGCGTCATCAAAACTCAAGTATCGTCAGCCACAATCAGCATATTTTAGACAAGGATTTCTGGTCAGATGAGTGTAGGGTAATGTCAATGGCAGCAGAAAACGGAAGTAGGATGAATAGGAAGATAGGACAGAAAGTTAGTTGCGTGAACAGCACAGTGACAGGGTCATTCTCATCGACAACAAAGCAATACCAACAATGATGATTCAGGTTCACGTGCCGACGTCGCAAGCTGAATATGAAGAGACAGAGAAAGTATATGAGGATATTGGTCGGATAATCCAATACGTAATGAGAGATGGTTCAAATGTCTCTGAGCACTATGAGACTTAACTTCTGAGGTCATCAGTCCCCTAGAATTTAAAACTACTTAAACCTAACTAACCTAAGGACATCACACACATCCATGCCCGAGGTAGGATTCGAAACTGCGTCCGTAGCAGTCGAGTAGTTAAGGACTGTAGCGCCTAGAGCCGCTCGGCCGCCGCGGCCGGCAAGGAGAGATGAAAATGTAATAGTTGGAATGCGGTTGTAGGGGGAGTAGTAGAAGAAAGAGTTACGGGAGCATATGGGCTTGGTACCACGAAAGAGAGAGGGGAAAGGCTAATTGAGTCCTACATTGAATTCCAGCAGCCGGCTGCGGTGGCCGAGCGGTTCTAGGCGCTTCAGTCCGGAACCGCGCGACTGCTACGGTCAGAGGTTCGAATCCTGCCTCGGGCATGGATGTGTGTGATGTCCTTAGGTTAGTTAGGTTTAAGTAGTTATAAGTTCTAGGGGACTGATGACCTCAGATGTTAAGTCCCATAGCGCTCAGAGCCATTTTTGAATTCCAGCTAGCAATAGCGAACATTATGTTCAAGAATCACAAGACGAGGAGATATACTTGGAAAAGGTCAGGAGATACAGGAAAATTTCAGTTAGATTCCATCATGGTGAGACAGAGATTCCGAAATCAGATACTGGATTGTAAGGGGTACTGGAGAGTAGATATGGACTCACATCGTAGTTTAGTACTGATGAGGAGTAAGCTGAAGTTTAAGGGATTAGTCAGGAAGAATCGGTATCCAGAGAAGTTAAGTTCAGAAGTACTAATGAGTGAAGAGCTGCGCTTCAAGTTCTCTAAGGCTACAGACACTGCAATAAGGAGTAGCTCAGCGGGCAATTCAGTTGAAGAGGAACTGACATCTCTAAAAAGGGTAATCGCAGAAGTTGGAAAGAAAAAAATAGGTACGAAGTAGGTAACTACGAAGTAACCATGAGTAGCAAGAAATACTTTAGTTGATTGATGAAAGAAGAAAATACAGCAATGTTCCGGGAAACTCAGGAATACAGAAATACAAGTAGCTTACGAATGAAATAAATAGGAAGAGCAGAGAAGCTATGACGACATAGCTGCATCACAAATCTGAAGAAATCGAAAAAGAAATGATTGTCGGAAGGACTGACTCGGCATATAGAAAAGTCGAAACAACCTTTGGTGAAATTAAAAGTAAAGGTGGCAACATTAAGAGTTAAATGGGAATTCCACTGTTACATGCACAGGAGAGAGTGGATATGTGGAAAGAGTACATGGAAGGCCGCTATGTGGGCAAAGACATGTCTGATGTGATAGAAGAAGAGTCGATGTAGACGAAATAGGGGATCCAGTATTACAGTCAGAATTTAAAAGAGCTTTGGAAGACTTAAGATCAAATGAGGCAGGAGGGATAGGTAACATTCCAAACAGAATCTCTAAAATCATTGGGGGAAGTGGCAACAAAACGACCAATTACGATGGTCTGCCGAATGCATGAGACTGGCGATACACCAACTCACTTTCACAAAAATACCATCCACACAATTCGGAAGAAGGCAAGAGCTGACAGGTGCGAGAATTACCCCACAATCAGCTTAACAGCTCATGCATCCTAGCTGCTGACAGGAATAGCATGCAGAAGAATGGAAAAGAAAACTGAGGGTGTGTTAGATGACGACCAGTTTGGCTTTACGAGAAGTAAAGACGCCAAAAAGATAGTTCTAACTTTGCGGTTTCCAGTGGAAGTAAGACTAAATAAAAATCAAGACACGTTACTAGGTTTTATTGACGTGGAAAAGACGTTCTTCAATGTAAAAAGGTGTAAGATTTTCGAAATTCTCAGGAAAGTGGAGGTAAGCTATAGGAAGAGACGGGTAATACACAAAATGTACAAGTGCCAAGAGGGAATAATAATAAATTTATGCCCATCGTACATAAAAACAATTTAGTAATCATATTAGACAATCTCTTAAAGACTTGAGAATGACGGAAAAGAGATGTTATAAAGTTCACCAGCCTTCCAACTAGACTTTCTGAATA
Source organism: Schistocerca gregaria (assembly GCF_023897955.1). Lineage (NCBI taxonomy): Eukaryota > Metazoa > Arthropoda > Insecta > Orthoptera > Acrididae > Schistocerca > Schistocerca gregaria. The sequence continues at coordinate 247,222,311 of NC_064920.1, forward strand.
TTAATGAAATGTTAATTATCTGAAGTTATCAGAACTATATAATAGATCTTTCACTGGAAAACTGACTTACACATCACAGTGCCAAAATGAACAGGGCGATTTGCCAGTCCTTTAATATTACATTATATCAGATACAATCTTATGGTTTTAACCAATCGACAAAGATATTTACATAAAACCTGTCAATTTTCATATTTATACTATAAACCAATAATGTGCTTGACACTATTAGACACACAGTCTGATAGTCACATAAGTTCTGTACATGAGCTTATAAAATTTCAAAAACTACTTTCTGAAGTAGAAAAACCACACACCAAAAATTTACAGTAAAACCTTAAATAATATCCTTAAGGTAACTACAATACATGACTCTCAAGACACTTATTTTTTTATATTAACCGATGCCCATTCTTTCAAATATAATTTTTAACATATTACCGAACTTTTTCTTGTGATTCGAATACCTTCTAATTTTGTGGTATTCACACAGCATGTGTACCTCGAACTCTATGGTGCTGTCGGATCCTAGTTTGTTAATGACGTAATTAACAGATTTTCCCACCAATCAGTGCACAGCGTAATTTTTTGCCTCTGGAAAATAACTTGATTCAGGCCTGTGTATCAATGACAGCGATATACTCTCAGGGGATGGCCTTGTAATCAGAGCTGTTTGCTCTCGAATCCACTTCCAATTCTTCATGTGATCGCTGCAAGTGTATCTATGAATTATTGTGTCAACTAGATGGCATTGCCGTCATAAACTTGTTTCACAGAGTCAGATTGCGTACAGTCTCTCATTGGTGCTAACTATGTTATTAACTGACTTGTACCATGACGTTTTCATGTTAGAAGTGAGCACATTAGAACTAATGTTTTTCCAAATCTCAGTCAAATGGTTCAAATGGCTCTGAGGACTGTGCGACTTAACTTCTGAGGTCATTAGTCCCCTAGAACTTAGAACTACTTAAACCTAACTAACCTAAGGACATCACACACGTCCATGCCCGAGGCAGGATTCGAACCTGCGACCGTATCGGTGGCGCGGTTCCAGACTGTATCGCCTAGAACCGCTCGGCCAGCACGGCCGGCTAAATCTCAGTCCAATCAATGTTTGGAAACTGTCTTTCTATTTTGTTCCTTTTTTCGCATTTCTTTCGTTCCCGCAATATGGCTCTTGATGTTAAATGTCGGGACTTACATAACCGAACTCAATATAGAAAACCCTCACATGCTGTAAACGACTGTTGATATTCTGCACGTCAATCGGGGGAAGCAGGCTTCGGGGATTGATGATCTCGAAAAGTTAGCTAGTTATGCTTTCTCGCGAGTCTTTTATTAAATTAACTTCCCGTTTGGTAAAGAGTGCAGATGCTTTATTCGATTTATCAGTTAATCCTAGTCCCCCATTCTGAGGATCTAAATTGGCTACTTTAGCAGGTACTCTGAACACTTCACTTTTTCACAAAAAGTTTGTGATTTTGGACATTACTCTCCTCACTATCATTATTGGTATAGGAAACAGCTGGGCAGTTTAATAAGCTTTAGCAAGGAAGCATGAGTTGATATACTTTGTTCTCTGAACTTGATTCAGATATCGAGTTAAATTCTCTACAATGGCTCCTTGCACTTTATCTGCTGCAACTTCTCAATTTAAAGCCGTCATTTTCATGGGACATGGTGGCAGGGTGATCCCAAGTGTTTTATGTTTAACGACTCGACGTTGATGTTATCAAAACCTCTGCGATTTAACATCTTACTCTTTTTGCGTTTGCATTGGCTCCAGATGCTCTACAGTACGTATCAGTCACTGTTGCTAGCGTGGTTACCGCTTCATTATTCCTTATAATGATCCCCTATATCCTCATCATAGGCTCTTATAACTGTTTTATTTCATGATAATTTTAAGCCTTTTAATCTAGCATGGACATGTTGAAGGAAACGTTCCAGTGAAATGGCGAAGAGCGACATGGACAGACGACTTCCTTCGGGAACACCTCGTTTTATTTGTATCGGCCTGGATTGTTGACAATTCACCACTATTTTTGCTTTTATTCCAGTTGCTATGTTCTTTATCAGCTATATGACCCTATCTATGTAACCCTACATCTGCAGAAGATAGTCATGATTTACTACATCGAAGGCTTTACAAAAAGCACACCTTATGTTTGTTACAGAAATTATTGCAATGAGATCACAAAATTCTTTTAGATTTTGTAAAATGGTTCTACCTTGCGAGCAGTTTTGATGTTTACTAATAATTTTATCTGTAAGGCATGAAGTTCTCTTGTTTACTATTCTAGCTATTAATTTACAATTTTATTTTAATCCTTGTTTCCATTATTTTTTGGCACAAGAACAATTTTACTCTCCTTAAACTCAACCGGAATCATTTTACCCTACTGGCCAGATACGGATGTAAAACTCTCTCCGGCAGACTATCCGGTTCTGGGCATATTTTTGGTGGTGAGGCGCTCAGAGTCTCATACACGTCCTCTTCACTGACTACCTCGAGAAAATGACAACATGAACGGGTGTCACCAGCCGACCACCCCGAACAAATTCAACGAACAATATGAGATTTTTTTTTAAAAAAAAAAGAGAATAAAGAAAGTCGGATACCCCGTCTGCCATGTAAGCAGGAGAGGCGGGCTCCCATTTTCAACTGTCCCCGTTGATATTCATCAACGCCTGTAAGTAGTTAATGTTCCGAATTCATGTAACTTCACAGACTTTCTACGTCCGATTCCTAAAAGCGTTGACACTTGCAGATTGTATCCCATGGAAATTTCTCTGTACGATAGCCACAGAACAGAACGGGGGTAAGCATTTTAGTGTTTGTTGCATATTCGTGTGAAACCCAGTCTTCTTCCTGTACGAGGTAAAGAAGGCAGCACACCGCCGGCAGGGGGTCCGAGCGGTTCTACGCGCTACAGTCTGGAACCGCGCGACCGCTACGGTCGCAGGTTCGAGACCTGTCTCGGGCATGGATGTGTGTGATGTCCCTAGGTTAGATAGGTCTAGGGGACTGATGACCTCAGAAGTTAAGTCCCATACTGCTCAGAGCCATTTGAACCATTTTTTAAGGCAGTACATACATATAATAATTTTGTCCTTACAAAATGCCTTCAATACGACTCCCCACAGTCGTCTTGCTAACAGAATGCCTTCTTCTGGCATGTCGAAACAAATGCGCAATCAAATTCAAGATTTTATAGTAACTAATATCGATCCGAAGCAGGTGATATAGTAAAATGTATCTGAGAACTTCATAACTAGACTCCGAAACTTGCAATGAAAGGTTTATTCTAGAATTAGCCCCAAGGCGTCGACCAATTGATTACGCAGCCCTGTTCTTTCTCTTGGGCCGTTTGTCTAGGAAGTTATACTCCAGCAAGGGACACAGGAGAAATTTGTAGAGCTTGGAACATGTATTTTGGTACTCACTGGACTGTGCCTACGAATATGGGCCTTGTGTCGTCCCTGGATAGCTCGGTCGCTAAGAGCACTGTCTACGAATCGCAAGGCAATGAGTTCGAGTATCAGACCAGCACGAATTTGTAGTCTGTCTTAAAAACGCAATCAAGTATGTTGTTCTTAACAAAAAGGCATTATGCAAAAGAGCTCAAAATTTCGATCATCGATAAATAACAGTGTTTAGCACCCTTTTCACCTTATAGGCCAAAACTATGACAATACATATCGCTTAGACAGAACGGACCACTTTAGTAAAATATCTCCCTCTTCACTCGGCCGTCTGGTCCACCAACCGCATGTACAATATTTGAATTACAAACAGTATTGGTTGCAATTTATTGTTTCCCTAACAAGGCTTTTCGCCTTCATATGACATCTTCACATTATCTACAGGGATAGCAAAATAACCAAAAACTAGGGTATGATCCTAGTACGCACGATTATAAATATAAATATAAATAAGGAATTGTTTCCTTAAAATTTTCGACATTTTGAAGACCATGAAAGGGCTCTGTGCTTAACCAGTTTTAGATGTTTTTGTAGACGATATACACTCCTGGAAACTGAAATAAGAACACCGTGAATTCATTGTCCCAGGAAGGGGAAACTTTATTGACACATTCCTGGGGTCAGATACATCACATGATCACACAGACAGAAGCACAGGCACATAGACACAGGCAACAGAGCATGCACAATGTCGGCACTAGTACAGTGTATATCCACCTTTCGCAGCAATGCAGGCTGCTATTCTCCCATGGAGACGATCGTAGAGATGCTGGATGTAGTCCTGTGGAACGGCTTGCCATGCCATTTCCACCTGGCGCCTCAGTTGGACCAGCGTTCGTGCTGGACGTGCAGACCGCGTGAGACGACGCTTCATCCAGTCCCAAACATGCTCAATGGGGGACAGATCCGGAGATCTCGCTGGCCAGGGTATTTGACTTACACCTTCTAGAGCACGTTGGGTGGCACGGGATACATGCGGACGTGCATTGTCCTGTTGGAACATCAAGTTCCCTTGCCGGTCTAGGAATGGTAGAACGATGGGTTCGATGACGGTTTGGATGTACCGTGCACTATTCAGTGTCCCCTCGACGGTCACCAGAGGTGTACGGCCAGTGTAGGAGATCGCTCCCCATACCATGATGCCGGGTGTTGGCCCTGTGTGCCTCGGTCGTATGCAGTCCTGATTGTGGCGCTCACCTGCACGGCGCCAAAGACGCATAAGACCATCATTGGCATCAAGACACGTCTCCATTCGCCCCTCCATTCACGCCTGTCACGACACCACTGGAGGCGGGCTGCACGATGTTGGGGCGTGAGCGGAAGACGGCCTAACGGTGTGCGGGACCGTAGCCCAGCTTCATGGAGACGGTTGCGAATGGTCCTCGCCGATACCCCAGGAGCAACAGTGTCCCTAATTTGCTGGGAAGTGGCGGTGCGGTCCCCTACGGCACTGCGTAGGATCCTACGGTCTTGGCGTGCATCCGTGCGTCGCTGCGGTCCGGTCCCAGGTCGATGGGCACGTGCAGCTTCCGCCGACCACTGGCGACAACATCGATGTACTGTGGAGACCTCACGCCCCACGTGTTGAGCAATTCGGCGGTACGTCCACCCGGCCTCCCGCATGCCCACTATACGCCCTCGCTCAAAGTCCATCAACTGCACATACGGTTCACGTCCACGCTGTCGCGGCATGCTACCAGTGTTAAAGACTGCGATGGAGCTCCGTATGCCACGGCAAACTGGCTGACACTGACGGCGGCGGTGCACAAAGCTGCGCAGCTAGCGCCATTCGACGGCCAACACCGCGGTTCCTGGTGTGTCCGCTGTGCCGTGCGTGTGATCATTGCTTGTACAGCCCTCTCGCAGTGTCCGGAGCAAGTATGGTGGGTCTGACACACCGGTGTCAATGTGTTCTTTTTTCCATTTCCAGGAGTGTATATGCTGTCTGTCATGTAACTGGTATGAGCGTCATCATAGTGTGTCCTCTGCCGTCGTTGTATGCAAGGCTCATTCCATTTCTCGTCTGTGTGTCCACTTGACGCTCCTGCCTGTTCAAATTTGTACACTACTTTGTGAGTGTGGTCCAGTCATTGCACATGTCTCGTCTGCTGGTACCACTAAGATATGTTTCGTTCACTCTGATTATTTATTTAACATTCTGTTGTAAAAGGAAAATTTTAAGGTTAGTGACAATTCTTTGTTAGCATTTCGGGTAGTGCACGCTAAAACGGTACCCAAATTTTTACTTACTTTGTTATCACTAAACACAATACGAAGATGCCCCACTAAAATGAAACGCGTAGCTAATAAAAGAATAAATGCAAACAGGACGGTTTTTAATTCGAATAATGGACCACGCTAGTAATGCCAAAAAAAAGTATGCTCATCATTCAAGGAAAAAACGACAGTATGGATGGCGAAGAAATTCATGGTAAGTTCAATACAGCCATTAGTAAGTCATAATAGGCTGCACAGTCTTACGTGTAAAAAAAAAAAAAAGCTATGACCGGTTTGAACCACAAGTAATAAAGCTGGTTTTTCAAACTCTCGTATGTTTCAGGAACGTCGCTAGAGCTTGTTGGTATCCAATAGGTTGCGTAAGACCTCATGTACCACGAAAGAAATATAATGCATGTGTCGCAGAATCTATTATCCACAACCGACGATCAATATTTAATGTACGGAAGAGATTTTTTCTAAATGCTGACTCATTCGAACTGTGTGCCCCACAATTAACGTACTATTTCCCATTTTTTCTGTCACAGTTCCACTGATAATCTTGATTATCGGTGACTAGTTTCGAATGTGACCGTTCATTATCGACTGATTAACATAATGACTGAAATAATTAATGAGACAACATTTGTACATTTTTAGCTATTTCAAAATTTCCAAATGTTATTTCATTAATCATTTCGGAGTCACTTAGTTAAAGGTTCGAAAATGAGTGGAGCATTTAGAAACTAATCACCATTAAACCAAATTATCAGTACAGCTGAGATATAAAGATAAAGAAATAATAAGGTAGAATGCAGTTGCTGATAGTTCTGCCAACGTAATGTTGGAATCCCACGAGTACTATGAACAGTTGTAGAAAATGAGTTGTAAAGTGGAAACAAAGCTTTTCACGACTCATCTTCATTTACCGTATTCTTTTATGTGTGAAGAATGTGCCCTGAAAACTTGGCTATAGCTTTTTAATACGTGCACTCTGTACATTAGGTTGAAGTTAATTGCGTTAACGAAATACATGGGCCGTCTCTCAGCCTTGTGATAGCCACAATTCTGTGTAGCGTTCGGAGATGTACGTGGAGTTGAGACCCATATTCCACAATGATCTGGGGCAGACGTAAACTGCCTGCAAGGTTAGCCACGAACACGAACAATTTGACTCTCCCTTCGAGACCAGGTGAGCGCGGTATTTACAACGTCTTTCTGAAACTTGAAACTACAAAAAAGCGAGAATAGCTCCAGAGACTGGGTATGATAATAAATTTGTAAGTGGCGAGAAGGTTTCACTGCTTCGAAAGTGAAATACACATGCGTTCTCGGATGGCATCTGACGACGGCAAGCGGGACGAGGTGCGCCATTTGCGGAACAAGTTTCTTTGTGTCGCTGCGACGCGAAGCACAGCGCATCTGCCAGAGGGCAAGTAGTCCCCGATGAAAGAATTTAATCCACACACACACACAGGGACCTAACATAGAGCCATGCGGAGGACGCAATGATAAAATACCAGATATTCCGCAGTAGATCAGCCTTAGAGGAACTATAATTCAGTGTTAGCGTCGCGCACTGACTTTCTTCCCCCCTCCGCTTGTCATGACTCCCTCCCTCCGCTCGCCCTTCCCCCTTCTGCCTCCTCTTCCGAGTTGTCTCAGACATTCCGGCACTGTTAAACGTCTCGTAACGTAGCAATCTATGTCTGACAGTGAGACGAAGCAAGGACAGGATACGAGCCGAAGGGTCCCAGCTAGAAGAAACGTTAATAAAGAAGTGTGCAGCCCCGCCGAGCCGAGTTACGGAAGGAGATGTGGAGAGGTGTGGCGGCGATAGGGTACGGGTAGAGGGTAGCGGGGAAGGAGAGGGGGGAGTGGAAGAATGGTGGTGGGGGTGAGCGGCTGCCCCGTGAGCAGGCCAACGCAGCGCCGCGCGCGGCGTCTGGCGTTCATCATCGTGTTTTACGGCCACGATTGGGCGTTTCTTCCCGCAGACAGAGCGCGATTTATGGGCCCGAAAGTGACGGGAGGTGTTTATTGTATGAGTTCTGTTGAGACGCGACCGAGAGAAATAACTCGGGTGTTGCTGGATTTACAGTGAGGCCTGCTGGCGTCTGCCCGCCCCTCCGACAGTGTCTGGCACTCCTCCGTGCATGGCAAGCACTCCGACTGTCTCCGAAACACGTGCGTCCACAACGTGTGGAGACTGTGGCAGCTCGCCGAAATTCCGTTGCGTCTTACGATTCTTATTCCAAGAGCTTCAGGAGGACAAGGACAAAAATCTTGGGCGCTAACTTCTTGTTGTGGTCTTCAGTCCAAAGACTAATTTATTGTAGCTGTACATTCTTGTCTCCCTTGTAACAGCCTACTCATCTCTGCATAACTAATGCAATATACAGGGTGTTCGTAACTCAGTTATACAAAAGTAACCTGTCATTGTGGAAAAGGTACATAACTTACAGATATCTTTGGTGCAGTACTGAATGCTTCATATCTTCAAGTTTTATTTACAAATGCTGTGAGTGGCAACCTTTTGTAACACAACAAATGTCCCACATGTAATCAGTTTCCTGCCAAATCCTATGAAGCAACTCTTGATGTGTGGCGGCAACTACTTGTGTTATCCGTTATCGCAGCTCGTCGACGTTTCCCAGAAGCACAGGAACGAACACTGTGCCTTAAATGTACCTCCAAGCATAAAAGTCCATTGGGTTTAAATCAGGTGAGCTTTGGATTGAGTTGTTTTTGGGGGAGGAGACCAGACAGTGAGGCCATCGGTCTCATTTGATTAGGGAAGGAAGAGGAAGGAAGTCGGCCGTGCCCTTTCCGACGAACCATCACGGAAAATCTAAAACAGGATGGCCGGACGGAGGATTGAAACGTCGTCCTCTCGAATGCGAGTCGAGGTGATCGTGGTAGCCCGGAAATTGTTCCACAAGTCGGCGCAGTCCTACGGGGATAGGTGACACCTTTACGACGATGATGTTGGTTTGTGGGGCGCTCTACATCGCGGTCATCAGTGCCCGTACAAGTTCCAAATCTTTCCATTTCCAGTCTCGGCATTTCCTGAATGGCGTTAAGATGACGAGGACAACACAAACACCCGTCCCCGGGCGGAGAAAATCCCTGACCCTGGTGGGAATCGAACCCGGGACCCAGTCTTTACGATGATAATGCGGTGGTGCGCCATCTTGCTGGAAAATAATTTCTCTGCCCATATTACCTTATAACTGAGGCATCGGGTAATGTTTAAGCATGTCCGATGTGCTAGCTTCAGTTCACTAGGAAAGAATTAACTAATTTAAATCTTGTTACAGCTTACAGCGCAAAAAACATTTACCTTAGAGGACACCCATGTATGGTCGATTGCGTGGCGTGGTTTCTGCTCATTCCATATCCAAACATTATGCCAATTCACTTTACCTCAGGTATGAAAGTTGGCCTCGTCACTGAACACAATTTTATTACAAAATTAACTTCAGTTTGCATTTTGTTAAACATTTCTACACAAAACTCAGCTTTTTTTTTTCTTTTCGTCCCTTTCTATTCAAGCTTGTAACATTCCAACTCGCAGGTCTGAATGACAGGCGCCTCCGTAATACAAACCATACTGTAACATTAGGCATATTCAATTCTAATCTGGGACGGCTCGTTCGTAACCCGGCTAGGAATGTAAGACTGTCGAACTTGTTCAATAGCTGCATCAGAGTCTGCTGGCCAACCCTGGCCGGGAGTCCAATGTGATAAGCAGCCAGTTTCGGTGAAAGGACTGTAACAAATAATAACTGTTTGCCTCTGATGTGGCGGCCTGCTATCGTTAGGCCCGAACTGTCTCTGAACTGTAGTAGCGGATTTGGATCCATGAAGCGATAATCAAAACTGCGCACGCTCTACACTTAGCTGACAGTGTTAGGAGGAAATAAAACTTGAAGATATACTGCAGTCAGTACTATATCAGACATTTCCTTGAGTTATTTACCCCATTCAGAATTGAAGGTTTCTTTTGTATAACTAATTTACAAACACCCTGTACATCCGTTTCATCCTGCTTACTGTAGTCAAGTTTCTGTTTCCCCCTACAATTTTTATCCCCACAGTTACCTCCATTATCAAACTGACAATACATCGACGCTTTTGATCTACCATCAGATCGCTTCTTTTAATCAGGTTGTGCAATAAATTTTAATTCAATACCTTCTCTTTTGTTATCCTTTCTTTACATCTGATTTTCAGCATTATCCTGTAGCACCAAATTTCAAATTCTTCTAGTCTTTTCTCAAACGTTTATCGTCTCCATTTCGCTTCCTTACGAATCTATACTTGGGCCAGTATCTTCACAAAATATTTCCAACATTCAAATTTATATTTGATATTAACATATTTCGCTATTTCAGAAACGATTTCTTTGCTATTGTCCGTCCGAATTTTATATGTCTCTTCTGCAGAAAAAACTCATCTCATTTTCTAATCTAATTGATATTCATATTACAACCTCTTTTAAAGACGATATCTATTCTGCTGAACTGACTTTCCAGGCCTGTTGCCGTTTCTTGACAGAATCATAACGAAATAGGTAAACCTCACAGACTTTAATTGTTTTCAGTGCATTCTCTTTCTAAATACTCGGTAAAGTTGCGTTAATGTGGCCGACTCCCTTGTTCGACGTCAACGTGCAATAACTCCCACCACGACAGTTAACAGCACTAACAGTGGAGAGGATATAAAGCTTGCTGTGGGGGACGTCGACAACAGGGCACTAATGCAGTGGTTTTCAAAATAAATAGACATATTTTTAAGAATGATGGTTGCAGGAATGATAATGGAAGTAAATTGCAAGATGTATAAATAATGCGTGTATTGGCATATAGGTACGTCGAGAAGAACGATGTAGCATGGAACACAACAAGATGAAGCTGGATCGTACTTTGTGACTGGTCGACTATAACGAGTGTGTAAATTTGTGTCATATTGTAATGTAGGCAACTGTGGGACTTTAACTTCCCAACTTTTGTTACAAATCACGAAAAAGGCCACAAACGGGTGCGATGTTCATACACGTACTTGAAACAGTAGCGGCAAACGAAAATGCTTTTATCATTGGCTGAAATGCTTTCGGAACAGAAAAGAAGCAGTCTAAAATGCTCCCATCAACGAACATAAGGACACACAATAGCAAGTAAATGTGAGTAGGGTAGGTTGTCGTTACTTTGGCACGTTTGACAAGTCGCCTCAAATGTCTCACCGAAAGCACCATCGGTGTCTTATTCTTCCCCTCAAACAACTCTGAAAGGTAAAATTATGTTGTTCACATGTTAGCACAAAAACTTTGATGCACTAGAAGCTGTTTTAGAGACTAGTAGCTGCTTTAGAAACAATCACGTGATTTAATTGTAAAAAGAATGAAATATAAAACAGCAAATTAACGTAGTGTCAGAAGAACGAAAAATTTTGAAATAACTTTGACATTGCGCTGTCTTATGAAAGTATAGCGGCCGCAGTCGTTCCAATTTACTTTAGCGTTAACTCCACTAGTACGAATTTGGATGCGTAATTGGAGGATTATACATTCTGCTGAGAATACAATAAAAATTTGCAGTGCATTTTTGCCTCTAAAAACGTAAACTTTATTTGAACTAATAAAACTGGGCACGAGAGATGAATATGGTACCCAATCATCCACTGGAGCCAGAAAAAATTATTGCTGGAAGCATAATAACGATAATCACATAATAATTCAAGACAATGAATGAGATTTAGATGTAAACTAAATTAAATCTTTGGAATAAAAAATCGATTTTTAATGTGTATTCTAAGGAGATGAATTAAAGTTGTTTATTTTTATGTTCCGTTTTCTTCGTTTTACGACAGTTTTGGTGCACCTTGTAGATAGAAACTAATGTGGGATGACGTGGTACAATAATAACACCCTTACGAGAGAGTCGTCCATAGGATGTAATCGATGTGAATCATTAGTATCTAAGGACAGTAAAAACCGTGTGGAGAACAGAGCCTATAAGCCAACGTAAGAACCAAAGTAGAGGTTTTTATGAACTGAATATCCTTTGTGAGGGAGTACACAACGATCATAACTAGCTTGGGTAAAGTGAAACTGATGGAACTGAAAGATTCAATGAAGCGAGCGATAAAAATTCTGCTTAGCACAGACAGTGAACAGCAGCGTGACAGTCACGAAACAGTATGTTCAAAAATGTTCAAATGTGTGTGAAATCTTATGGGACTTAACTGCTAAGGTCACCAGTCCCTAGGCTTACACACTACTTAACCTAAAAACACACACCCACATGCCCGAGGAAGGACTCGAACCTCCGCCGGGACCAGGATCAGTATGAATAGAGGTCTTAAGATGTGATTAAGGAATTTACGTGTCGCGTGCAAGGACTAAAGTAACTGCAAATCTACTTTCGAAGACGGACGAAATGCCACGAATGGCAATCAAAGGGGTGAACTGTAGTAACACCACATTTTTATTTCAAATTCGAATATAAAACACGTGCTGATTCCTCTACCAATTTACTAGACCGCAAACCGGCCGTGAACATGACAGAAAATGATAAAGAAGCGTCAACAACGTTTATTATATATTTGCAAATCCATTACGAAAATGGCAGAAGTTATTAGTAACTTGGGAGTACGTCCAACATTTGGTGCTCTAATGAACTCAGAATGTAGTGATGCTGCGTTTATTATCTGTGAAAACGCTGTTACTATTAAAAGGATTCACAAAGCAATAAACTATCTTTATTGGAGTACAATGGACAATAAATATGAAGGAGCACAAACATTGGTACAGACGGTGCATTTTCCTCAAAAGAAGAATGTAAGCAGTACAGCACTCGTTCAGGTAAACACAAGTATAGCGACGTACCAATGCTTCAAGTATTAGGGGGAAAAAGGCAGTCCACATGCCTATTGCAGTAGATGAAAGAAGCATCATGAAAGAATCTACATTTAATGTCCTATCTGTTGTCGTTATCCACTTGTTTCTGCAGGCCACGGCTGTTGCCTGTTGTTCTGGTAGTACATCAACATAAATGGCTAACGTTGTCCAAAATTTTCACCGCGTTAGCGATGGTGGACTGTAATGGAATGAATTTTTTTGCCAATAGCAGCAACTCCTAAGGCGATGCGTCACACAAACAAACAACCATCAGCCTACGAATCAGACATGAATGCTATGACGCAGGACAAGAACACCTATATATGGGAGACAATAATTGGATCACCCTCGTTAATATGATGGTCACCACATCACAAGCTATCGAGGTTGATCTGGCCTCCAGAGTTGTCGCCAAAACTCATAAATTCTCATACTTCTGTATAGTCTGCTTTAGTGTCTTTCTGGCCTTTACTCTCAGTACAGACGGTTCGGTTGTTTGTGTTCAACAACCATTCAACCATCTGTAGCACTGGGAATTGAGATGGGATGGCAGACGATGATGTGCACTTCCCGGGCTCAAGAGTGTCTGTCAAAGTTGATAAAGGTCCACATCTCAGTATAGTCTGCTGTCGTGACTTCCCGGCGTTCTCTCTCACTTTCGACAATACGAATCCATGTGTTAAACAACCATTTCCACTACAGGGAACCGAGCTGCAATGGTAGATAATGTCAAGCTCTTCCCATTCCACATTGTTTGCCAAAGCTGATAAACAATCAACGATCACTGTAGTATGTTGTTGTGCGTTTCTGACGACCACAGCCAACATAACGGTTCAGATCCTTGTGTTTCGTAGTAACTTCCATCACTCGGAAATGAGATGGGTGGGGGAGGAGGGAGGTTGATGATTGTTATCTGGCCCCTCTCTCTAATGATTTGCCACGTTGGTAAAATCCTACACCTCTCTATAGACGGTGGAATGTTGTTGTGAACCACCTATCTATTAAGATTAAGTTCTGCAGCTAGCAGCATTATTCACTACAGGAGAATGATACTTGCTGGCCCTGGCTTTCAACTTCTCCCTTCCTCGCATAAAAATGCCTGATTAAAGTTACCTTTTGGATCTAGTCGTACATCAGGTACGAATGTTGCATACAGAAAGAAAGCTATGGAAGAAGCCATCAGAGTTAAGGTACTTGGTTTCTGGTCTTGACGCCAACCCACACAGCCTAATATACGTGCAGCAGTACTGTCTATAGACAAGTCTAAAATACTGCTTGCATGCGAGAGATATTAACACGCTGGTACGGGCATCAGAACTACAAAACCAGTTTCTCATATGATATTCATCCTTTAGCAGCAGTCACTGAGATCATTGCTTCCTCAGTCGATAAACTGAAGCATTGTAGGAGAACCGGTTTTAACGTCGCATGCAGTGGATGGCGGAATTCAGAGTAATCCACTTTCATTATGATTTACGCAGCACTAACACATGTGAAACCAGACGTACGGCAGGTGCCCATATGGTCTACCATTTAAGGAGCAATAATATATGCGCAGTGCTCTTTCTTGGTTATTTATGGGTGGTAACAAGACGCAGATAAATGTTGGATTCTGTCCTTAGGAAACTAGTTTCTGTGTTGCTTGTGACTGTATTTCAGAACTGTTGCTGGAAAGTTATTGCCCAGGAAAATTCTCTCCAAAGCGTCACTCTTTCCTGATCCGAGGGAGATATATTCAGTAAATCAAGGAAACCTATTTTCAATATTTCCTTATGTACTAATGACGTCCCGTCTGTATAATGTACCTTGGCGTATTTGACAAATGACACTGTTTTGACATAAACGGAATAATTATAGTCAGTGGGTGGCGCTATCTATTTACGTTTCAGAGAAAATTCCCATTGTGGAATTGGTTTTCAAAAAATGTGTTACGAAGATGGAAAAAATCGCCCCACAGAACATTTTTGGTTTTTAGCGACTACTTACGTTAAACTGATAGGACTGGATGGAACTATTCCATCAAAAGCGGTTCTTCTGTTAATGAACTTAAGCATTATAAAAATTTTCCTGGCCTGTTTAATTTGCCCAGCCTGTACAACCACTTGATGTTCAGAGAACTGAGTTTTTATCCGGCAGAAGGATATCGTTTAGCAATACCAAAAACTCATGGACATTTGGCAGCTGTATCCAGTGTAATAACCTGGAATAATATTCATCCGAGCGGATTAAATCAAATTAAAATATAGGTATCACAATAATTTAGATTCATACTTGGAAAAGTCGACGCAAGGGACAAATTTCTGCTACGTGACTTGCCTCCTTGTTGTCTACCGCGCACAAAGGGACTGGTGAAATTAAATTTAATAAATGAGATGACATATTAAATAAGGCTAATAAATGAAGCCGCTAAGGTCCTGGAAGCTCACAGAGTGAGGAAAATCTATGGAATAGTGTTGTAAGCAAAACAGGACTAGTTCCAATACCGGAACTGGTTGCAGGTAGAAAAGCAGAACAAAACTGAATGTCGTGAGGAATTTCCCTTGAAATTAAACTTTAGGCGAAAGAGACAACTCAGACACATAAATTGAAGCTACAACTTCTGTTTATTCTGGTAATACGCGAGAAATCAAAAAAAGTAGGAGGAGAAGAAGACAAAGAAATTAGAATGTACACTACTGGCCGTTAAAATTGTTACACAACGAAGATGACGTGCTACAGACGCGAAATTTAACCGACAGGAAGAAGATGCTCTGATATGCAAATGATTATCTTTACAGAGCAGAAACACAAGGTTCACGACGGTGGCGACATCTACAACGTGGTGATATGAGGAAAGTTTCCTGCCGATTTCTCATACACAAACAGCACTTGACCGGCGTTGCCTGGTGAAACGTTGTTGTGATGCCTCGTGTAAGAAGGAGAAATGCGTACCATCACGTTTCCAACTTTGGTAAAGGTCGGATTGTAGCCTATCGCGATTGCGGTTTATCCTATAGCGACATTGCTGCTCGCGTTGGTCTAGATCCAATGACTGTTAGCAGAATATGGAATCGATGGGTTCAGGAGGGTCATACGGAACGCCGTGCTGGATCCCAACGGCCTCGTATCACTAGCAGTCGAAGAATATGGAATCGATGGGTTCAGGAGGGTAATACGGAACGCCGTGCTGGATCCCAACGGCCTCGTATTACTAGCAGTCGAGATGACAGGCATCTTATCCGCATGGCTGTAACGAATCGTGCAGCCACGTCTCGATCCCTGAGTCAACACATGGGGACGTTTGCAAGACAACAACCATCTGCACGAATAGTTAGACGAATTTTGCAGCAGCATGGACTATCAGCTCGGAGACCATGGCTGCGGTTACCTTTGACGCTGCATCACAGACAGGAGCGCCTGCGCTGGTGTACTCAACGACAAACCTGGGTGCGCGAATGTCAAAACGTCATTTTTTCGGATGAATCCAGGTTCTGTTTACAGCATAATGATGGTCGCATCCGTGTTTTACATCACACACATTGGAAGCGTGTATTCGTCATCGCCATAGTGGCGTATCACCTGGCGTGATGGTATGGGGTGCCATTGGTTACACGTCTCGGTCACCTCTTGTTCGCATAGACGGCACTTTGAACATTGGACATTACATTTCAGATGTCTTACGTTCCGTGCCTCTACCCTTCATTCGATCCCTGCGAGAACCTACATTTCAGCAGGATAATGCACGACCGCATGTTGCAGGTCCTGTACGGGCCTTTCTCGATACAGAAAATGTTCTACTGCTGCCCTGGCCAACATATTTTCCAGATCTCTGAGCAATTGAAAACGCCTGGTCAATGGTGGCCGAGCAACTGGCTCGTCACAATACGGCAGTCACTATGCTTGAAGGACTGTGATATCGTGATGCAGCTGCATGGTCAGCTGTACACACCATCCAAGCTCTGTTTGACTCAATGCCCAGGCGTATCAAAGGCCGTTATTACGGCCATAGGTGGTTGTTCTGGGTACTGATTTCTCAGGATCTATGCACCCAAATTGCGTGAAAATGTAATAACATTTCAGTTCTAGTATAATAATGTGTGCAATGAATACCCGTTTATCATCTGCATTTCTTCTTGGTGTAGCAATTTTAATGGCCAATAGTGTAATTGTAGTTCATAGTTACCGCTTTATTAAAGAATCTGTATGAAACCCACTGCATACGATGGAACTTTATTATGTGAATAAGTTCAAACAATGGCTCTGAGCACTATGGGACTCAACTGCTGTGGTCATCAGTCCCCTAGAACTTAGAACTACTTAAACCTAACTAACCTAAGGACGCCATACACATCCATGCCCGAGGCAGGATTCGAACCTGCGACCGTAGCAGTCGCACGGTTCCGGACTGCGCGCCTATGTGAATAAGTATTTTACAACAGAATCTTGTTAGACCGTGTTAGACCTGCTAAACTAAAGTGCAAGACAGGATTGTTCCAAAACATTGTGAAAGAATATCTACCAAGAACACAGTTAGGAACAGGTAAAGTAGACTATCAAACGTAAAATATCATTTAATTACAGCAACTGAAAGTGTAAATGCAGTTATTTTTCACATTATTCCATTAAGTAATTGTGACAATGAGTGACATAGAGCCAAGTTGTAATAGCAACTATAACATAAATACAGACACATAAGATGAACAACCACAGTAGACACAAAGTAGACTGCATTGCATGGCACAGTGTAAAAGATGTTTCTAAACTCAATCGCTTTCAATCAGATAAAATTAGTTTTGATGCAGAGAAGATTAATAGACTTGATAAAGTTTCTTATTTATTTTACGTGGTAAATAGCGCTTTTGGCTTTGAATATATTTATCATTAGCTACAACGGTGCGCCACCGCATTCCAAAGATATGAAATTACAAGCACATCGAATAAATACTCTGACCTCCATAGGGTATTTATCATATAATAATTATTTAAACTATTGAAGCTAACTTGATACAGAGGGTATAAATAAACACTACTTTAAGTTTTAAGATATTTGGAAGAACCTAAAAATTTACGTAAAGATGTTTTGAAATTGTTTAACAGCTTTTGGGTTATACCGTAAGTCATATATTTATACTGTAGAGCGCCATCTATCACAAAGTGAAAAAAGTGGTCCAACTAAAAAATTCATATTTCCTTGCGTACTACACGAATATGTAATAAAATGGGGGTTCCTATTTAAAAAAAAAATTTAGTTGATATCAGTTTAACCTATGACAGTGCCATCTAGCGGGCTAACCATAGCGCCAACTGGTTTCCCCCTTCAAGCTAGACAAGTTTCGATTTTTGTAGTTTTTTCGTTTGACGCTTATTCCTTGAGATATTTGGCCAGGTCACGATCAATGGACCACCCTATATATCTGAAGGATACATTTTAAGACCATACACAACAGGTAGACACGTTATTATCATAGTTAATAACTACGGTAAAAATATAGGAAACGTGATCACAATCAAATTCCAGCATTAAAATCGTTGCTGTGCATTTCACAAACGTCTCTTGTACAGTTATTTTCGCTTCGACTTAGAAGGTTTACAATACTCTACACATTAAACTGTCTTTTGATGGGAACAGAACGTGGACTGAAGTCGGCAACAGATGTTCCATACAGTTGATATTCTACAGTAACGTTTTTGACAAGTCCTTCCGGTACACCAAGACAAAGAAAATATTATTTGGACTTTCAACTTCGCCGCAGTAGTGCATAGTAGAGGGTAATATGATGATGTGGTGAAAGTGTTGTTTGAATTGACTGCGATTAAACAATGTGCGGAATATAGCGAGTGGTTTCCCGTCCGAACATGAGCCCACAGTGCCCAAGTGTTGATGGTATCGTTGGTGTTATCAATGCCTAGAGTTGACGCCTCGTCGCCTGCAAGACTTTCCAAGCATTGTCCCACTCTTTTCTGATGAGATGCTTTATTTCTGACTGACTCTCGCTAAGGTCCCAGTTTCTGTTCTTTTTTGCTATCTTAAATATCAGTCCGCAACAACGTCCATTATTCCACTCACTGGTATGCTGATATGTGGCTTCATCCAAAAAATTGCGACCTGGTGTAACATTTTAGTGAGGTGACACTTGTTGGTCGCAATCAAATAGATTACGTGATGGCCCTTTCTCAAACTCCTAAGTATAGTAACTGCAGACTTAGTCTCAAGCGATGAAGGCAGTACGTATCATAATACGAATCTGAGCAATAGAGAGTTTGGGAATAAAAACATGACCCATAGATCGTGCAGTTCTGCCTTGTCGTCCCTTAAATTTACCGAGCAACATTGCGAGAGATGGAAAAGACCAACCGTCGTTCTGCAACCGTGTTAGAAAGTCGGTACGAATGCAAAGAGTGCTTCCTTCCAAATTTAACCGTAGCCAAAGCCTCACAGACAAACAAAAACTAAATTAACCCAAAATTACGGTAAGATATATGCGTGAGGAGGTCAACGAATTCGAAAGCAAAATTCTGTTTACTGAATTGACAAGAAATCCTAAAACTCTGTGCTGTTAACGTTAAATCAGTGAATGGTTGGAATCCATCTGTCCAGGCACCCTGTGACCACAATGGCACTGAAATGGAAGACGATGCAGACAGGATGGAAATACTACTGTTTCCCACAGGAGCTGCTGTAGTTTCTCCTTTAAACAGTCACACGAATGATAAAATGACAAATACGGAAATATGCAAATATGTAATCAACGGATAGAAAAGTAACAAATGGTTCAACAGAGGGAAGGCTACTGGACATGACGGGATACCAGTATTTCGATTCTACGCACAGAATGCGAAAGAGTTCGCTCCTCTTCCAGCAGCAGTGTGGCACTAGTCTCCAGAGGAGCGAAGCGTCCCTTGTTTTTGAAAAAGCACATGCCGTTCTTGTTTTTAAGAAGGATCGCGGCACAGACGCGCAAAACTATAGGCCTAGACCCCTGACGTCGGTCTGTTGTAGAATTTTGAAACAAGTCTTATGACATTTCTGGAGGCTGAAAATCTCCTCCGCAAGAATCAACAAGGGTTTCAAAAACAAAGATCGTATGAAACCCAGCTCGCTCTGTTGTAAATACCGGCACCCACGTCGATGCCATGTTCCCTGGGTTCTGCAAGGCGTTCGATACAGTTTCGCACCGTTGTCTAATCAACAAATTACGAGTGTACGGAGTATCAGGCCAGCTGTGTTACTGGATCCAAGAGTTTCTAACGAGCAAAACACAGCACGTCACTCTGAACGGAGAGAAGTCTTCAGAATTGAAAGTAACTCCGGCCGTGCTACAAGGGAATGTTATAGGCCCATTACTTTTTCACAGTACATGTGAAAGTAGGCTATATCGGAAGTTCCAAAAGGCTCTCCGTGTATGATGCTCCTGTGCACAGGAAAGTCGTAATACTAAAAAATTGTAGCAAGGTACAGAAAGATCTGTGAGGATTCACGTTTGGTGCAGGAAGTGGCAGTCGGCCCTAAACAGATTAACGTATAGCGTATACATAGAAAGAAAGAGCCGGCCAGAGTGGCCGAGCGGTTCTAGGCGCTTCAGTCTGGAACCGTACGACCGCTACGGTCGCAGGTTCGAATCCTGCCTTGGGCATATGTATCTGTTGTCCTTAGGTTAGTTAGTTAGTTAGGTGTAAGTAGATCTAAGTCCTAGGGGAATGATGACCTCAGAAGTTAAGTCCCATAGTGCTCAGAGCCATTTGAATCATTTTTTAGAAATGACTACATGACTGCAGAAGAATTACTGGAAGTAGTTACTTCCACAGAATACGTAGGAGAAGGCGTACGGGGTGATCTGAAGTGGAGCGAACACAGGTTACTGTACCCTGCAGAAACATCTAATGTGACCGCGAGTTGTAACTGATGACTCACCCATACCATGACTCCTGGGATGGGACCTGTATGTAGTGGGCGACTGCACTCAGCTCACCAGCACCTCGCCGTACATTTCTACGTCCATCACACACATATACGCAAAACCTACTCTCATCGAGCTCCAGCCGACTCTTTCGTGGCGTCAGAGTAGTCATGATAAGCGGTGTCTTGGTGCCAGAGGTAGCCTAGTCACAGGCACACGTGATTGTCATCCAGCTGGAAGCAGACGTTTGCTAATGGTTTCCGATTAGAAAACAGGTGCGACATGCGCTCGGATTACGTCCCTGGAATATGTTCGGTTGGCCACCGCTACTCGGACAACCGGTTTAGCGGTTAGGGTTTTTATCTACTGACGCTGAGGTCCCGTGTTTCATTCCCAGTGACCACTACAAATTTTTCTGCGGTGAAAAGGGCTGGAAGGAGGTCCATGAAGCCTCTTGAGTCAACTGAAAAGCTCATTGGATTTAAAAGCTGAGAAACTGACGTGCAGATCGTAGAAGTAGCGACTTACGCTTGGCGTGTTATGGAAACCCATCGTTTTCTTTGCAAGATTCCAGCCTATTTCTACAGCATTTAGCAAATGTAATGTATTGCAAGTACATAGACAGAAGGATCCTTTATTGTAAGATTATATGATAGCGGAACAAACACTGGTAGCAGTTACATCTGTAAAATATCTGGGATAAGCGTGCGGAACGATTTGAAGTGGAATGATCATATAAAATTAATTGTTGGTAAGGCGTGTGCTAGGTTGAGATTCATTGGGAGATCCCTTAGAAAATGTTGGGAGATCCCTTAGAAAATGTAGACCATCAACAAAGGAGGTGGCTTACAAAACACTCGTTCGACCTATACTTGAGTATTGCTCATCAGTGTGGGATCCGTACCAGGTCGGGTTGACAGAGGAGATAGAGAAGATCCAAAGAAGAGCGGCGCGTTTCGTCACAGGGTTATTTGATAAGCGTGATAGCGTTACGGAGATGTTTAGCAAACTCAAGTGGCAGACTCTGCAAGAGAGGCGCTCTGCATCGTGGTGTAGCTTGCTGTCCAGGTTTCGAGAGGGTGCGTTTCTGGATGAGGTATCGAATATATTGCTTCCCCATACTTATACCTTCCGAGGAGATCACAAATGTAAAATTAGAGAGATTCGAGCGCGCACGGAGGCATTCCGGCAGTCGTTCTTCCCGCGTACCATACGCGACTGGAACAGAAAGGGATGTAATGACAGTGTCACGTAAAGTGCCCTCCGCCACACACTGTTGGGTGGCTTGCGGAGTATAAATGTAGATGGAGATGTAGATTTACGAGAGTAAGAAAGCATTTTCTTTCAAGATATTGATAACGAAATAAAGTGGAGAAACTTGGTACTCCTTAATGACAAAAACACTGTTTTCTTAACTCTACGTATTTTTAATTTTTTTCGGATGTTTCTAAACAGCATTCCGAAGTTGTTCTGATATAATCAGAGAGGAGACGTATAAATGAAATGAAACTCTGCATTCGAGACTGAAACGTTATGTGGCAAGGCTGTCTGCACTGCTTTTCGGACTCTTTGCAGCATTTATTCACATTGTATCGTGTATGAATCCACGCTTCGTTTAAATAAAGCACTGGACACTTTATTGTATTGTATATGAGTCGATGCAGCATTTATTCACATTGTATCGTGTATGAATCCACGCTTCGTTTAAATAAAGCACTGGACACTTTATTGTATTGTATATGAGTCGATGCTTCGTCTAAATAAAGCACTGGCCACTTTAATGTTGATACTTCATCTTTTCTTGCCAAATCTAACGTAATATGCACTTTTAGCAAGTATGTTCTCCCGTCTACACATAAGGACTCGTTCATTATGAAAACTTTCAAAACCAGATCCCACAGATGGACGGGTTTACACGTATCTCAGTGTCCAGCTTCGTGCGACAAGAACTGTGACGTTTTGAAAACAATCGTATTTTCCTGTATTGCTGATAATATCACACAAATTGCTGTCTATGGTTCAAATGGCTCTGAGCACTATGGGACTTAACATCTGAGGTCATCAGTCCCCTAGAACTTAGAACTACTTAAACATACTAACCTAAGGACGTCAGATACATCCATGCCCGAGGCAGGATTCGAACCTGCGACCGTAGCATCGCGCGGTTCCGGACTGAAGCCCCTAGAGCCGCTAGGCCACCTCGGCCAGCAAATTGCTGTCTAATAACACATTTATTCATAACATCAACTGAAATATTTATTGTGTGGAATTTACTCATTCTGCTTTGGGGAAAGTACATGAAACCTGTTCCATTCGGCACGATATACCTCCTTTCGTAATTTTCATCCCATTTACTTAGTTAATTTCAGCTTGTTTAAAATTTGCTTGCACCTTCCGTTGGCTTCTCTTTCGGCATTGTCACATCTTTCTCGTTGTCGTCCTTGCAGTTTTCGTGAACATATTTTATGTGATCACGCTTCTCTCGCACAGTGTAACAGTGCATGGTACTTTGAAATGGAACGCGACTGTACCCAGTCACGGACGAAGTCTGTTCACGCTACGGCCGGGTAACATGTTCGCCTTGCCGCCTACTACGTGCTATCCCAGTTACTCGCAGGTAGATGGACATCTGCGTTAACATATATATTGCTCAAAATAATTTGGAGTAATTGACTTCGGGCGAGTGCCTAGTTCCATTGAGCCCTAATTGAGGTCTGGGTATATCATCAAGTTATACCTTTATCTTTCGAAACATAAGCACGCATCAAAACATCCATCCTAGATCGTTTATATGAAAGGAAATGTCCAACAGATGTCTATTAGAAAGTGCAAACAATGATTGATTCGTCATCCTGGATGCTTTTCGCTGGACTTCGAGAACTTCAGTAACTTGTATGCCCTTCGTGACCGTTTATCACCCACGTGGCATTCAGTCTAGGGAAGTCACACTGTGGTATCCGCTGCTATTCATTTACGAGACCCCAAATGAGTTCTTAGATAGTCTGTGATAGAATAGGGCCCTTACGAACACATCTGTCAAGCATGTACCACACACGCATGAGGGGGATTAGGTCGGGACTCTCCGCCGGCCACTGTATTACTTCAGTATCCAAGTTTCGCAAGAGCTCCCTGCTTACGCTCGCCTCATAGGCCATGGCATACCATCGATGCAGCAGCCAACACGTGGTCTAACAGGATATGTTCGATGTACTGCCTGGCGGTGAGGCGACCATACACAACAACAATATCCGTATGATTGTCAACACTGAAGCTTTCCCACAATATCACAGAACCTTGGAAATCTGCCGATTTTCTGGACACCATTTGGCACGCACCACTCACCGCGGGTCTCAGCGTCAGAGGATATCTGGACTCGTCTGTGAATAATATGTTCCGCCAGAGACGAAGTTGCCAATTGAACGAAAATGCTAGTACCGAAGACGAGGGGCAAGATGTTGTGTCAAGCGGGGCCCTCGAACAGGACGTCTGGATCGTGAGGTCCCTCGGCGCCTGTTCATTACAGTCAGATTTCACATAACGACTCAAGTGCCTCTCCTGAGATCGTCTTGCAGTGCTCTGGCGGTATATGTACGACGGCGTGACGCAGAGATGGTCAAATACTGGTCTTCTCGTAGGGCTCTAATGTGTCGGTGACCACGTGCAAACCGCGTTGTGTACTGATCTGTCTCCCTATAACGTGTACACAGCTTGTGGATGACAAATGGAGAGTCATTGGCGTCTTCACCAATATAACCGAAACTCCATCCGTCCTTGTTCTGATCAAACAAGTCGCCCCTGAAACTCGCACTGCATTCCGATGTCGCACGGAATCTGCTTGACTGAACGGAACGTTCACAAAAGACAACTGCCATTTTTGTACGTTACTAAAAAACGCTGGGATACCGGTACTCACTTCATTCTGAGGGATCAATTGACACTATAATGCGTTAAACAGCCAATACATGGAGAACGATTGACATGTTTGCACACACTGATAGCGAAGATCTCAAGCCATGCAATAATACCACGAGAAATACACTACTGGCCATTAAAATTGCTACACCACGAAGATGACGTGCTAAGACGCGACATTTAACTGACAGGAAGAAGATGCTGTGATATGGAGATGGTTAGCTTTTCAGGGCATTCACACAAGGTTGGCGCCGGTGGCGACACCTACAACTTGCTGACATGAACGTTTCCAAGCGTTTTCTCATACACAAAAAGCAGTTGACCGGCCTTGCCTGGTGAAACGTTGTTGTGATGCCATGTGTAAGGAGGAGAAATGCCTACCATTACGTTTCCGACTTTAATAAAGGTCGGATTGTAGCCTGTAGCGATTGCGGTTTATCGTATCGCGACATTGCTGCTCGCGTTGGTTGAGATCCAATGACTGTTAGCAGAATATGGAATCGGTGGGTTCAGGAGGGTAATACGGAAAGCCGTGCTGGATCCCAACGGCCTCGTATCACTAGCAGTCGAGATGACAGGCATATTATCCGCATGGCTGTAACGGATCGTGCAGTCACGTCTCGATCCCTGAGTCAATAGATGGGGGCGTTTGCAAGACAACAACCATCTACACGAACATTTCGACGACGTTTGCAGCAGCACGGACTATCAGCTCGGAGACCATGGCTGCGGTTACCCTTGACGCTGCATCACAGACAGGAGCGCCTGCGTCGAGCCTGGATGCACGAATGGCAAAACGTAATTTCTTCGGATGAATCCAGGTTCTGTTTAGAGCATCATGATGGTCCCATCCGTGTTTGGCGACATCGCGGTGAACGCACATTGGAAGCGTGTATTCGTCATCGCCATACTGGCGTATCACCCGGCGTGATGGTATGTGTTACGACCCGTGGCTCTACCCTTCATTCGATCGCTGTGAAAGCCTACATTTCAGCAGGATAATGCACGACGGCATGTTGCAGGTCCTGTACGGGCCTTTCTGGATACAGAAAATGTTCGACATTCTCTAGATCTCACACCAATCGAAAACGTCTGGTCAATGGTGGCCGAGCGACTGCCTCGTCACATTACGCCAGCCGCTACTCTTGATGAACTGTGGTATCGAGTTGAAGCTGCATGGGTAGCTGTACCTGTACACGCCATCAAAGCTCTGTTTGACTCAATGCCCAGGCGTATCAAAGGCCGTTATTACGGCCATAGGTGGTTGTTCTGGGTACTGATTTCTCAGGATCTAGGCACCCAAATTGCGTGATAAATGTAATCAAATGTCAGTTCTAGTATAATATATTTGTCCAATGAATACCCGTTTATCATCTGCATTTTTTCTTGGTGTAACAATTTTAATGGCCAGTAGTGTACATTTAACATGCCAGATGCTGATAAACGTGTTCCTCTAATTTTCCACAATAGGGTAATAACATCGTCCCAGTCCAGCGGTGATGTTCTGCCAGCTGAACTATTATAGTTATCAGTTGGACCCTCCAAGCAGTTGTCTTCAAGCTGCAGAGGTCGACAGTGCCACGCAGGACTCGCAGAGTGCTACGTCACACCGTGTGGCGGCAGGGACGCCTACCACGACGGCGGCGCCAGATTTTGGGAGGCGTCGGCGTCGCTATTGTGTGCGCCGCGGCGCCTGACAGACAGGCAGTCAGGCCGCTATCTTAACAGCGGCGTCACGTCGCGTCACGGCCAATCAAGTTATCGCGCGCGCGCCAGGAGACAGCCGTCGGGCCCGCCCGTCAGACGTCAGCCGCCGCGACGCGGCGCGCCCCGACGCCGGCGCCGGCGTCGGCGGCCGTCTCCGGCATTATTCACACGACAGGGCAGTAATCACGTCGCGGGGCTTAGCTTATCCACCGACTGCGGGGGAAGAAAATTCCCTAGCAGCAGTTACGCTACTGAAACTGCGAAGGAGCTAACTACTTTATCCAAAGAAAGAAGCAGGAAGCTAGGCTTTAGATAGTGTCGACTGGACTACTCTCTTCTGCATTTTAAAAACAGCAGGGACAAAATACCGGGACCGAAAGGTTAATCACACCTCGCACAGAGACCAGATTACTGTTACAAGCGTCGAAGAAGAGGAAACGGAAGTCATAACTGAAGAGGGATGAGATTACAGGCTATGCCGGATGTTATTTGATCTGTAAATTGAGCAGTCTTTGAAGGTAGCCAAAGAGAAATTGGGAGAGGCAATTAGAATTCGGGCAGAAGAAATAAAAACTTGGCAGTTTGCCGATGATACTGGAGTTCTGTCAGAGGTGGCTAAGGACTTGGAAGACCAACTGAACGTAAGGGAGTTTCCAGGTAAGAGATTATAAGATGAACAACAAAAAAATCAAAAGAATGCTAATGGGATGTAGTAGAATTAAATTAGATGATGACGAGGGAGCTAGATTACGAAATAAAACGATAAAACTAGTAGACGAGTTTTGCTAGTTGGGTAGCAAATTAACGAATGATGCCCGAAGTAAGGAAGGTATAAATACAGACTGGCAACAGCGGAAAATGAATTTCTGGAAAAGAAGAATTGGTTAACGTCAAATATAAATTTAATTGTTTTAAGTACTTTTGACAGTGTTTGGAGTGTAGCCTAGTACGGACGTAAAACATGGACAATAGGCAATTCAGACAACAAAAAAAAAAGAAAAGATCTATTCGGAATGTGGTGTTGCAGAGTAAACTTGATGAGTAGATTGTTAAATCGAATAACAAATGAGGAGCTAGTATGTCGAATTGGGACAAAAAGAAATTTATGGCATAACTTGACTGTAAGAAGAGATCGGTTCATTGTCAGTTTTGTAATCGAGAAAAATGTAGAAGGAGTAAAATTTGTATAGGGAGACAAAAACTTGAATACCGTAAGCAGGCAGAAATGTACACAGGCCTCCGTAGTTATCCAGAGCTGTAGAGGCTAGTATTGGATACACTATACTCCGTTCATCATAGGAAAAAACCTCGTGGAAAAATGACACTACATATTCTTCAGCGTTTGCTGGAACCTCATTAGACTTCGTTTCACATGGATCGGAAGCCAAGATCTCAAGTACAATAATGAGAATACGTTTCATACTGTGGGTTATGCTTACGTGGACTTAGTATTTCAGTACTGTTACGTACTGCCAAAAAATAATCCACATTTATTCCCTTATTTTATGACATGCTGTTCTACATTTCGCCATCGTTCGGTAGTGACGTGTCGTAAAGCTCCGTGCATTATTTCTAATTCGTTTGGCAGCTTAAATCTAGCGTCATTTCTCTCAAAAATTCCCCTAATTTGGCATTGGATCAGTTCTATTGGGTTCGCGTTATAGTCTTAAGGTGACAACTGTAAAAATGCAGCATCTGGACAGTGTGCTCGACGCCGCGAAAATGATTGGTTTCTACGATGTTTATCACTCTGGCTTCTGTGAGACCACATCTGTCCTACAGAACAATGGGCATACTCAAATAAAGAGTGTCTGATTTTTCATTACTCTCCAAAAAATTTGATTGTGTCATGTTTTCTTAACTTCAACAATCTTGAAAAATCTCTTATGAAGTATAGATAGTTAAGAATGTATATTTGTTATGAAAACCAAAATTTTTGTGTGTGATGTGTAACTAGAAACTAGACGACGCGCATTTTTCTTAAATAATGATTGTCAAATATGAGTTAACATATATTTTATGAATTTCATATTTAAATGATTCAGTTATTTCAACAGAACAAAAAAATTATAGACTACAACAAAGCTCCCCCCCCCCCCCCCCCCCCAAGCATAAACGATTGTCATTCTACGGCGCTACCGTTTACACCACACCACAGAGTTAAAATAGCCTTCCCTATATTTATTACACAGCGTTTCCCGGATAACGTCAAAGCTGATTTTTCTCTGGTAATATTGCGAAAAACATTAAGAACAGCGTGTTTCTGGCCAGTAACAGTGTTCCGTGTGCGTGTCTCACTAAAAAGCTGGAAGCAGAGTCAACCATTTTTATTGTACGTAAGTTTAGCGACACAATCAGAGCACAAATAGTCTTTAGTCCAAGACCTTTGAAATAAAAATTACGTACCTAAAGGATGATGAAGAAAAAGACTTATGGCCATTAATACATCAGGATGTGTTAAAGGTCCTTTCACAGTGACATAGTAGTAAGATATCTAAAACGTAAGTTGGACCTACTTCCAAGAGCGCAACAACACTAGTGTATGAGAGCTACGGCTGCTGACCAATTAACACGTTTATGTTTGTTTACATCAGGCTTATTCTTATGATGAGCGAAGTGTAGCATGGAGAGCTGCATCCAACCACCCTTGGCCTGAAGACCACAACAACAACAACAACAGTACCAACAACACAAGGAAGCAGTTGAAATATCTAATTAAGCCTTGCGGCTTACAGGGAAATGAAATGGTGGACAGACTAGAAACGACGTAATCATTCCAGATGGTCATGAGTATGAGAGCATTCTGAATTTACAGGGAAACATCAGCATCTTGACTTCAAATTTTAAGGAGAAGAAGTACACTTGCAAGGTATCAGCATCTGCAATCGATCCCATGTGAATATTTGGGCCTCATTTCTGACAGTAGGCAGTTATGACCGTCCGAATATATAGCTCTTAAACTTCGCGCCCTGTGGTATTCCAAACTATTGCATCAAAAATTTACATGACGGTGAGCCGCTTGAAATTTGACCGCGGACGTTACAGAAACATTCGCACGGACTCGAGAAAAATGGTTTCCCTACTGTGAGAATGAAGATTAAAAATATCTGAACCATATTATAACTGGAAGTCAACGACGGAAAATTCCGCAGTTCTGCAGTTCAGAAGCAGGGACATAGCTGTCCTTCGAGCGTGAAAACTGTACTAGTAATGGCAGATATCAAGATTTTCTTATTATAACACATATTAGAGAGACAAAAACCATCAAAGATCTTTAGATTATTAATTTATTATTTGTAGTTACGATATCGAACGCTTCTAAATTTTGTGCGTGTTCTCATGTTTTTAAGAGAATCACGAAGCTAGCCAGTGTTAACACAGTAAGACTAGGCATACTTGCAATGACAATTTGTGAACGGAGTGATGCTGGTGTCTTGAATATGTGATAATGTGATTGTTTCAGTAAAAAAGAAGATTTTGCATATGTTGTAGATGACTATAATCGAAACTAGTAGAATAATAAGAAAGAAATGTTTTGTTTGCAATAGCTTAGTCCATTCGGTTGTGCTGGCGTGTTAGTGTAGTGGATATGGTATTGGATTAGCATTCATGAGGACAGGGACCCAGTTAGTGCCCAGTCATCGCCATTTTATTGAACGCCAAGCTGTCTGCTTTAACCTGGCAGTTATTAATTCTATTTCCCGTCATTGTCCTAGCTAATTCGTGTTAATTGATAAAATAAAATATGTACCTCAATTAACATCAAATCTGCCATGCATCAAAATATAATATAATATAAATAACATCTTATCGTTAAATTTGGATCCACAGGCGTAGCGTTTGAGTGGTAACTGCGAATTTGGAGTTACGAGACCCTACTGACTTCAGTATGAAGCCCTTTCCCAGTTACTACAATTGTACTTCAAATGTAGATTAAGTAAATATTGAAATATGCTGAAATATCAGCCATGAACCATGGTTGGAGAATATAGTACATTCATTACGGGGCGACGACATGTTTTAGTGCTGACGTAAGACTACATCTAACGCACCGACATGATCCATGACAGACCTGTACTTTGGCCTCCAAGGTTGCCTGACCTCAGTTTTCTAGACTAAGATCATTACGCTGCAGGAGGCAAGGCGACTCGAGACGTGTCGGGCAAGCAGTGAGACTTCAGTACTCGGCAGTTTTTGGAGCGAATGTTCGATACTAAACGTGGTATAACTTGTAAACATTCCAACTCTTAGAAATTTTTGGCATAGACAGCCACTTTCATCACTTCCAATGTCCTCGAAGAGAGACTACTACAATTTTATTACCAAGAAGAATGACGGAAAATGGTACAGTTGCAACTTGTGACCCCTTAAGATGGGCTACGCGAAAAGCCTGCCCCCGATCGGATCTTTTACGATATACAAAGAAATAAAATGTCACTGAGTAGGTGAAAGCCTTCCATCTTTCAGAGGTCGAAACCGGATACTAGCTGAAATACGACAACAGACAAAAAAACTGAAATACCCTAAAGAGCCAAAACATTATGACCATCAAAAGAAACAGCGTGTTGCTCCGCATTTGAAACGCAATGCAGCGGCGAGTCTGGATGGAGTGGATTCAACAAGTTCTTGGTAATTTTGCGGAGGAGTCTGGCAGCAGATGACTACGCACAGCTCACGCAATTCCCGTACATTATGAGCTAGCGGTTTGTGGGAGCGAAGCAGGCACGCGACTGTTGTCCTGATGTGTTGCATTGGGTTCAGATCAGATGAATTGGTGGCCAAGACATCAACATAAGTTCGCTACCATACGCCTCAATCCACCGTAGCACCATTTTGGTCTTGTGAGAAGACCAGTTATCCAGCTGGATGACGGTATTGCCACAGGGGACACCAAGCACGAAGGAACCAGCGGAGAAATGCTCCTGTCGAAGTACAAGAAACTCGACTATGCTTCTGTTTAAAAGACTCTGATTGAAAAGCGGGATGCCAGCAGCCTCGTATTACCTTCCTCAGCTTCTTTAAAAACTTCCCAAAAATTTTTGCATGCAGACATATTCGCGCCATTTTTAACATGCAACTCGCCTTTCGCTCCCGTAAGATCCCCTAATTGTTGCTCAACCAGACTTACTACTCCGTCATTGTAAGTTACTCCTAGAAGTCCACTCCCACTTATCCATTCTTACTCACTCATTCAAACAAAATCATTTTGTTCCTCCCTAACTCTTACTGTCTCCTGTCTCACAGCCACAGTTTGCTTCGTTGTGTTCTACTCCTCTCACTCTTACTGGCTCCCTCTTGCTCGCTCTTACTGCTATGATCTCATGCACTCTTTCCCACTGCTCCTGTGTCTTCTCACTGTCACTCTCCCCCTCCTCCCTAGTCACTGACGTTGACTCTGTTCTCCTTATCACTAGCTCTCACCCACTTTCACTTTCTCCTTCTCTTTATTTCTCTTCCACTGGCACTGTCTCCTTCACTCTTTTCGTATCAATGTTCTGTCACTGTCAACTGGGTTCCACTACCATTGTCTCCCTCTATTTCTCTCACACTGTCATTGTCTCGTTCTGTCTTTCTATACTATACCCATTGTCTACTGTCTGCCAGGGCCAATATGTCCCCATACCAAATTGTTGGGAACATATTTAAAAGTGTTGAGGAAGGTACAATGAGGCAACTGGTACCCCACTTCTCATTTATTTTTTTTTTAAATAGGAGTATATTAGCCTTTTTTGTGCTCTGACAGGAGCATTTTCCTTTGGTTCCCTTCTTTTACATGCTACAGCAGGGCATATGAAAAAAGTATATAAAAAATTATAGGTCAGTAAAATTTTTATAGTTTACTCATGTGAAACTGAAATAACGCTGAAATAATTGTACATATTGGACAGGATTTTTCGTGCAAAAAAATTTTGCTTGTATTGAGTTCTACAACATGGCGTTCCCATAATACTTCTGATGGTAACGGTGACACTTGCAGTATATTTCTTCCTGATGCGACACTTTTCAAACTACGCTTTCATCTCACAAAGAAGATTATGTGCGTATTTTATGTTTTCAAGTAAGGTAACTGAATATTTGCATATCGAAAATGGTTAAAAATCAAGACATTTTCAACATTTTCCGAGATCGAAATTTTAGGTATATGTCTTCAAAATCGAAGCCAATTTCTGTGCACAGCCATCTTGAAATCCGCGGCTCGATTCTGATAAGCAAAAAACATATTATTGGAGTTAATTTTAATTTTAATAACCAACAGCCTCAGTTGCATCGTTTACCTAGAATTTACCTAGGTTTCAGTCGGGATAACCCAACCTTCTTTAGAATAACAGTAACTACCGTTTATCCATAGTGGACATCGTTAAGCTAAAACTGCAAATGCATAAATTATCGCCAGACTGTAAAAAATTATCTGAAACTGCCTCGGCCCCACTTCGCATGTGTTGTACTGGAACACTCCAGTACCGATAACATGAAATCTGTATAGCTTTTGGAATGAAATACTTAAATTTGTCTCGGGAAAGTAAGTGGAAATCGCTCGCAAGACACTTGAATGGTCTACAATAGCGTACTGGTCCCGCGTTGAGTTTAGAGGCAATAAATGTAGTTGTGCTTTCCGGACAGTCTTCGCTGAAACAGAAAGACAGTGGTCCTTAAATGCGAACATTTTAGGGTAGACTTAACCACGGCCGTTTCGATATCAACTAAAGGTTCGATCTACTGTACCAGTAACAGTTTATTGCAAAAGTAAAGAACATCTAAAAATACCGTATGCCTAGTCCCAATAAACCACATAACTGTGACCCTACTGCCTCTCTCTCTTGCAGCCCCCCCCTTTCCACAAATAAATGCACACACACACAGACACACACACACACACACACACACACACATGTCAACTTAATATAATAGTAATAGTAACTGAAAAGTTATATAAAATCTGCCACTGTTAACAACATTTTTACTTTTATATCGGTATATCCTTTGCATTTGTTAGCTTCCTAAACACCATATTTGTTTCGTTTGTTGTATACAGAGTGTATACGATCAGTGAAAGGCATTTACTTTTATATTACCTCCAAATACCTTTGAGATTTTTAGTTAAATGACAATCTATTCTTTGTATTCGGGTATCAGCCAGCAGCAGAAAATACTCAAGAGCCGTGCATACGGTACTTTGACAGTGTGACCATGCTAGGAAGTCTGTGACGTGATGGGAACATCAGCTAGCGTTAATAAGAGTGCATACGGCACACTTCAGTGATTTATTCATACTGGCGTACATAGACCCCATATATGGAGCGCATAGTGAAATGCTTACGACTCTTAAAGGGATGTGAGGATTATGGATAGGTCTTTCAGGCGTCGTGGTCAGGAGGATAGAGACTGAAGAGCCTTATGGACCGGCTAAGCGTAAATCCCTCACTATTCGTTTGGAGAAAGCTTACTGGTGCAATTGTATAGCAATGTCAACTCTGGCGGTACAACACGTGGGCCTGCATTTCCCTGCAACTGTCTTTGGCAGGAGATATAGTTCTGCAAGATGGAGAAGAGACTGTAACAATTCTATAATTATGTAGGGATTTCAGAAAGTAAGTTGCATCACTATGCAACAAGAGTGGCACATTGTTGGAAGAGAGAAAATGTTATGAAAATGTTTTCCAAAGTTGAAGTACGCTGGCCAGTTCGACTCTTGTGGGAAAAACGTCTAAATTGCACAAAACAGATTCACCATGAAATTCTGGCACATGTCGACTTAACGGAATGTTGTGTTCAGCCGTAATTAATCCATTGCCGCACAGACGGCAGTGATGCTGATCCGACACACATTCCAGACCTTGCACCATTCAATTTCTTTCTTCCCGGCAGGCCGAAAGAATACCTGGGATGACTTTAACACGGTTGCTCTCGAATGGCTCCGTGATCAAGGACGAATTTTTAACGTCACGGGGTCAGGTGACTATTAGAACGTCCCAACAGTTGTTCACAGAGACTTGGCGAAAACGTTGAAAATAGTGTCAAGCGTGTATGTGTGATGATATTTGGTTTGTGGGGAGCTCAACTGCGTGGTTATCAGCGCTCGTACAAGGTCCCGATCTGTACACAGTCCAGTCTGCCACTTTCCAGAATGATGATGAAATTATGAGGACAACACAAACACGTTGTCCCAGGGGCAGAGAAAACCCCGACCCGTCCGAGAATCGAGCCGAGGGCCGTGTGTGTGTGTGTGTGTTACTTTAAAGTGTAGTACAGTATTCAAACTTGGTCTAACATGACAATGTGTAACATACTTTTTTGAAATTCCCTTGTAAAAGTTATATGTAGCAAAATACATGTGCATTATTAAAAGATTATTCACTTTCTTTTTGTGGGAGTTTGCGGTCACCAGTTTAGTGCAGCCTAACTGTCTTGGTGTAGGAGCAGGACCTTCCTATATTACAGTGACATCATTGTATTGCACGTTGAAGGTATGGTAGTGGGACGTGAAGTCCTGTACCATCCTCCAAATGTAGGAGTTCAGTGTTGTCTGTAAGAACTGACAACAAGTACATTGGTAGTTATAGCAGTGGCCGTAACAAGGATTTTAGTATGATGACGACGAACGAGTCGCCTTGTTAGAGGTTGCTTCTTATCAGCTGAGGGCTATGCTACTTTACTACTTGACGTCCCAAGCAAGCGTGGACAACAGCTCGCTAGAAACTTAATGCAAGCCGAGACGCAGCGCTAGCGGCGCTGGTCGCGACTCGCGGGTCCAACTACACTAATACGGACCGCGGTCGATAACTGCAGCCCCTAACAAGTGTGGTATCGAACGTTGATACTACAGATTTCACATGATGAGTGGTCGTATCAAAACTGTCACATTATGAGTGATCGTACCAGAGCTATCGTTAGCGGTAGTACGAATCAGAGTCCTAGAGGGTGGTAAGAGG
This sequence comes from Schistocerca gregaria, assembly GCF_023897955.1. Lineage (NCBI taxonomy): Eukaryota > Metazoa > Arthropoda > Insecta > Orthoptera > Acrididae > Schistocerca > Schistocerca gregaria. The sequence continues at coordinate 247,257,341 of NC_064920.1, forward strand.
AACAGGTGAGATGATAGTGCCGGGAGTCATGGTGCCAATGTGTTGCTAGCTATTTACCGTGTCGTGGAGGGCTTCCGCTTGCCTTCTCTCTAATGGCTGCCTTTAGAGGGACCATGTTTGTGTCCTCATGCGGCGTAAGAGTCCTAATGTGTGGACGGGCATGCAGGCTCCACCTTGTTTTGCAGACGCTAGGGGTTCTGCATCCTAGAAGCACACTAATCGTGATCTATGCAGTGGAGCCATAGGTAAGGGAAGGTTGGGAAACCATTCGGTACAGTCGGAGCTTCGTATTTCAGTTCAGGTCCCTCTTGGTGAAGAGCAGGTATACTAATATTATCGCCTTCAATCCATTTTGGGTGACCTTCTCCGCATGTCGGTGGAAGAAGAGTTTATTATCCAGCCGGACTCCAAGACATTTGGTACGAGAGCATGGGACCTGGACTCCTTCATTGTGGTGGACGATAGGGCACTGTCTGGTGAAGTTTTGAAGGCATTGAGGGCAATCTTGTTTGAACGACACCAGGTCATCGTTGCGTCCATACGAGTAATGAGCTGCTCGGCGTTACGAGCGGTCGTATAGAGCGCCATATCGTCGGCGTATTTCGCCAGGTGGCAGTGTGGGATGAATGTTAAAGAGGATGAGGGACCATACAGAGCCGTGAGGGGCACCGATCGACATGTGTCACATGCTGGAGCGTTCTCCTCGCTGAGTTACCAGGAGGGTCCTGTAGCGAAGCAAACCATTTACGTACTTAATAGAGATGTCGGGGATTGTTGTCTGTATCAGCATATTGTACACGACGAAGGTGTAGCCCTGTGGTATATGTGGTATATGCTGTGCCTGGTTACAGTAACTGAAGTACATGGATGGACCAGTCGTGTACGGTGCTACTTTCTAAACCTTAGGAACAGAGGAGGCGTGGGAGCGGCGTTTTAGCCTGATGGTTTCCTCATATCCTCGTCCCGCTTTTTATGCGCGTTGTGTATGTTCGTGGCGAGAGGCGGCACTCTGCGCAGCTGCTGAGAGATGGCGCCAGCAGCGTGGGCCCATGCGCCACGCCACGCCTCTTAAGCGGCCAGCAGCTCCACGGGAGGGCCGCCTGCCAAGAGTACGCTTCCGTGTAGCAGCCGCCTCCCACACCACGCGGTGCGCGCAGTTAACATCGCTTACCGTACGGCGCAGCCAAATGATACACTCTCTTCAACCTCCTTAACGGAGATGAATGATCAATGTTGAAGCAGTAAGAGATAGATGCACCAAAACACAGTAAGTTAAGCACTCAATAAACCACAATTTTCAGAAGCTCACAGGACAATAATTTGTGTTTCTGTAAGCTGCTGCTCCCTGCCAAGACATTTAGAAATTTCTCTGCAACAGGTGTTCGAACACAACGGCCATCATGGGGAAATCACTGGACCTTAGGCCAACCTTCTGCTCCTCAACCTACCAACTCTGGGCTGAACAAAATCCCCTTCCCCAGCTATCGCAAGATGGCCCATTAGCATACAGTATAGAGATAACATGAGCACAAAGACGGAACTAGAAAACTATAAGTACAGTTAATTGACAATAATTTTCCACCAAGATTATAGCACAAAGGTGTTCAGGACTAATTTTTCGCCACAACATTAATTTTGTAAAATTGTAACTTTGGTGAAAGCATCTATGGAAAACTTTCTCCATATAATTTCAGACTCACATGGTTCACGTTCACTGAAGACCCAAAGGAACTGGTACACCTGTCTAATATCGTGTAGGATCCCGCGAGCACGCAGAAGTGCCGCAACACGACGTGGCATGGACTCCACTAATGTCTGGAGTAGTGCTGAAGGGAATTGACACCATGAATCCTGCAGCGCTGTCCATAAATCCGTAAGAGTACGAGGGGTGGAGATCTATTCTGAACAGCACGTTCCAACGCATCCCAGATATGCTCAATAATGTTCATGTCTGGGGAGTGTGGTGACCAGCGGAAGTGTTTAAACTCAGAAGAGTGTTCCTGGAGCCACTCTGTAGCAATTCTGAACGTGTGGTGTGTCGCATTGTCTTGCTGGAATTGCCCAAGTCCGTCGGAATGCACAATGGACATGAACGGATGCAGGTGATCAGGAACGATGCTTACACCTATATCACCTGTCAGAGTTGTATCTAGACGTATCAGGGATCCCATATCACTCCAACTGCACACGCCCTGCACCATTACACAGCCTCCACCAGCTAAGACCTTCCCTTGCTGACATGTGGGGTCCATGAATTCAAGAAGGTGTCTCCATATATGTACACGTCCATCCGCTCGATACAATTGAAATGAGACTCGTCCGACCAGGCAACATTTTTCTAGTCATCAACAGTCCAATGTCGGGCCCAGGCGAGGCGTAAAGCTGTGTGTCGTGCGGTCATCAAGGGTACACGAGTGCGCCTTCGGCTCCGAAAGTCCATGTTTTGGTGAATGGTTCGCATGCTGACACTTGTTTAGGGCCCAGCATTGAAATCTGCAGGAATGTGTGAAAGGGCTGCACTTCTGTCACGTTGAACGGTTCTCTCCAGTCGTCTTTGGTCCCGTTCTTGCAGGATCTTTTTCCAGCCGCAGTGATGTCGGAGATTTGATGTTTTTCCGGATTCCTGATGTTGACGGTACACTAGTGAAATGGTCGTACACAATTTTCCGCATTTCATAGCTACCTCGGAGATGCTGTGTCCCATCGCTTGTGCGCCGACTATAACATCACGTTCAAACTCACTTAAGTTTTTATAACCTGCCATTCTAGCAGCAGTAGCCGATCTAAAAACTGCGCCAGACACTTGTCTTATATAGGCGTTGCCGGCCGCCGCGCCGTATTCTGTCTGTTTACGTATGTTTTTGAATACGTATGCCTATACAGTTTCTTTGACGCTTCAGTGTATGAAAACTGTAGCTTCTTTTTATTTCTGCTGCAGACACGTAACCCCACGAGGCATAACCCTATTGTAGCACGTCATTTTCACTACCAGTTGCAACATTTAGTGATGGAACTGAACGACGAGTATGGTGATCCTATATATACAATACTACAAAATAAATTGATTAATTCAAGAGGCATTCTTGGAACAATTTTTAGCATCAAAACCGTCTAATAGTGAATTTATGAAGAGAAAAGGAGTGCAAGGTCGAAAAATTTGAATATCCGGAAACGACTGCAGACGCCGCGCTTTAAATGGACTTGAGTGCACACTGTGTACAGTAAGACACTAAGTGAGAAATAACTAATTTCTGCTTTGAAGGGGATGTATTTAAAAAGAAAATTGCATTGTGGAAGGCACAAATTCCGACAAAAAACGCCGTCTATTTCCCTAAGGTCAATGGAGTTAAAGAAACGCGAGGTTTGAAAAACTCATCGTGTCTTTGAAAGAATAGCAAGGATAGGCTTTAACTGTAACAATTGTTTTCGAGCTATTTTCGAGACCATTTGTAAAGAAAAAGAGTCGTATACATAGCGACTGCATTCCCATTTCACTGCGGCGCCTCGCAGTCCATTCCTCCTCACGCTCAAGCAGCGTCGTATTGCGGAAAATAACCATATAGGCTAAGCACTATGGTATTCGTGCCAGGGCATAGCCTAGGACCCAACTCTTGGCTACCCTGGTTTATATAGGGTGTTCATTGTAACTGAAGACATGGGAATATCTCGAAAACTACGCATCTTATCAAAGAATGTTACAGTTCCAATTTGCTTGTCTCGGAATAGGATGTCCAATGATACCACACTCGACAGCCCACCCCACCCCGTGCGTGGATGGCGGGGGCGATTTTGAAATCTTCAAGGAGAACTACCGTTTTTTTATTGCAGATTATGATCCAACGCCAAAATCTACACACGTTTTGTCTGAAGAAGTTTATTCGTTTAGCTACAGGTTATGCTGTGACTGGAGGAATAGAAATTGCCACAAAATCGTAACTTACAACATGTTACTCAATGGTCCTTGCATATCCGATGGTATGTGGGACCCCACCTCCATGCTGCATGGAGAGGACAGTCAAGTATTTCACGACTTGTAATTAGAAACCCCACCCGCAATGTGGTATTTCTCTGACATATCAAACAGGGGATAATCGACGCGCCACTGTGGCTACGGCACGAGGCGAACGCTACTCCACTTTTCCAATTAGAGTATGTGTTCAAATGCAATAACGCCAACTTCAATACACTTAGTGATCCACTTTTTGAATGACGCTACGCAGGGCAGAAGCATTTCAGGCGTTTCTGATGTGGTCGACCACGTTCTCTCAGGCTGTTGGCACTTCCTCTAACACCTTACCTTTTATATATCCCCATACAAAGAAATCTGGCGACTTCAAATCCGGTGACCTAGCGGGCCAATTGAAAGGGGTAACTCTGCCGATCCACCGACCAGTGTAAACACAGTCTAGTATGTCCTGTGCTTCAATTCCGTAATGCGCTGGACAACCCTCATACTGAAACCGCATACGTTGTCGAACGTCCAGAGCAATATCCTGTAGTAGTACCGACAGTTTCTGATCCAAAAACGTTCGATATTTGCATTCCCTCAACGTGCCGTCGTAAAAATATGGAACACTGAGTATCTTCTCAATGATGTCACACCATACGTTAACCGACCAAGGGCGTTGGTGGTCAGCTTGACGCTACCAGTGATGCACGTTATGCCGGTTAACGATAACACGTTTAAGAATGTAGACTCATCGGAAAATAGTACCTCGCCAAAGAACGTGGGGGTCGTTTGCATTTGTTAACGTGCCCTTGCACGAAACACTACCCGGCTATAGAAATCGGCACGATGAAGTTCTTGATGCAGTGACACGTGGTACGGACTATACCCAGACGATACAGTATTGTGAAAGTGCATACCGGAATTGCGGTATAATTGACGGCTGCTTATCCGTGGGTTGTAGTGCACTGCCGCTAGTGCAGCTATCTCTTTAACTTCTCCTGTAACACGGTTGCTTCGCTTCCTTTTGCCGGTTTGTACGTTGCCAAAAACGAACGAGAGCGATCTTTCTCTGGCAAATGTTCGACTGCAGAGCCAACAACAGCCTCAACATTTCTCCTACATCCTCCGTAAATCAGGTTCATTTCAGTACTTTGTTCTGTGGTTGCAACATTATCGTTCACATGCACGGCTGTTGTCCAAGCGATAGGCAGGTGTGCAACCAATGAACAGAGCTCAATTATTGTAACGTTGTAGAGTCGTTATGTGCCCTATATACTTATATGGATATGGAGTTTGTTGTTTCGTACATGTCCGAAAGAAAAGACGCCATATCCATATAAGTATATACATTCCTGGAAATGAAAAAAAGAACACATTGACACCGGTATGTCAGCCCCACCATACTTGCTCCGGACACTGCAAGAGGGCTGTACAAGCAATGATCACACGCACGGCACAGCGGACACACCAGGAACCGCAGTGTTGGCCGTCGAATGGCGCTAGCTGCGCAGCATTTGTGCACCGCCGACGTCAGTGTCGGCCAGTTTGCCGTGGCATACGGAGCTCCATCGCAGTCTTAAACACTGGTAGCATGCCGCGACAGCGTGGACGTGAACCGTATGTGCAGTTGACGGACTTTGAGCGAGGGCGTATAGTGGGCATCTGGGAGGCCGGGTGGACGTACCGCCGAATTGCTCGACACGTGGGGCGTGAGGTCTCCACAGTACATCGATGTTGTCGCCAGTGGTCGGCGGAAGGTGCACGTGCCCGTCGACCTGGGACCGGACCGCAGCGACGCACGGATGCACGCCAAGACCGTAGGATCCTACGCAGTGCCGTAGGGGACCGCACCGTAGCTTCCCAGCAAATTGGGGACACTGTTTCTCCTGGGGTATCGGAGAGGACCATTCGCAACCGTCTCCATGAAGCTGGGCTACTGTCCCGCACACCGTTAGGCCGTCTTCCGCTCACGCCCCAACATCGTGCAGCCCACCTCTAGCGGTGTCGCGACAGGCGTGAATGGAGGGACGAATGGAGACGTGTGCCAATGATGGTCGTATGCGTGTTTGGCGCCGTGCAGGTGAGCGCCACAATCAGCACTGCATACGACCGAGGCACACAGGGCCAACACCCGGCATCATGGTGTGGGGATCGATCTCCTACACTGGCCGTACACCTCTGGTGATCGTCGAGGGGACACTGAATAGTGCACGGTACATCCAAACCGTCATCGAACCCATCGTTCTACCATTCCTAGACCGGCAAGGGAACTTGCTGTTCCAACAGGACAATGCACGTCCGCATGTATCCCGTGCCACTCAACGTGCTCTAGAAGGTGTAAGTCAACTACCCTGGCCAGCAAGATCTCCGGATCTGTCCCCCATTGAGCATGTTTGGGACTGGATGAAGCGTCGTCTCACGCGGTCTGCACGTCCAGCACGAACGCTGGTCCAACTGAGGCGCCAGGTGGAAATGGCATGGCAAGCCGTTCCACAGGACTACATCCAGCATCTCTACGATCGTCTCCATGGGAGAAAAGCAGCCTGCATTGCTGCGAAAGGTGGATATACGCTGTACTAGTGCCGACATTGTGCATGCTCTGTTGCCTGTGTCTATGTGCCTGGGGTTCTGTCAGTGTGATCATGTGATGTATCTGACCCCAGGAATGTGTCAATAAAGTTTCCCCTTCCTGGGACAATGAATTCACGGTGTTCTTATTTCAATTTCCAGGAGTGTAGTTCTGGCAATACCGGCCATGACCTCCTTCTTCTGTGCGGATGGACACATATTACCCGAACTCTTACGGATCTTGGTAAGAATGTCTTCCACGAGTAATGAGTGTGTTGGGTAGGGACACTACGAAACTAGTATGTGGACATATAAGGTGAGAATGATGGTCTCGCGGGAGGCGTGCGCGGGATAGTCCCTCGGTGGCTCAGATGGATGAAATGCATATGGCGCTACAGTGGCTGCGCCAGTAAGGGGCGGTCGCTGGGAGCATCATCAACGTGAAGAAGACAAAATACATGGATGTCGGAGGAGGGCTTTCCCACACAGCGGCGGTGCCCTTTGACAAGGTGCCCGTACTCAAGTGTTTAGGAGTGCAATTCTATAGCAATGTCCGACGCACGGCGGCGGCTACGTACCGCCGACTTCTACACCAGACAGTGCTCTGCTGCAGGACAACATACTGCGTCGCTTGGATATGCTCCCCAGAACACGTTATGTCAACACCTATCTTGTCTCAAAACTGAACTATTTTGCTCATATCCTTCCCTTGACGGCTACGATGGCTGACAGATTTCAAGCAGCATATGGACATTTCGTAAGCACCGGTCTGGTTTTTAAAGTCCGATACGCCACCCTGACACTCCCGCAGCGGGCGGGCGGTATCGGTTTAATTCATGTACATAACCGTGCGCGATCGCTTTATCTCAGTACTTTGAGTCGCACATGGACCTCTGCCCACGCCACTCTGACGGGCACCCTGATAGCGAAAGTGGCAGCACACTCTCTGCATCGCCCGGTTTCTATAGGACACATTTCACCGGCACTCACCCACATCAGAGAGTTCTTGATTGACTTCAGCTACTTACGAACTTCCGACGACACGGAAGCCCAGCACGAAAGACTATTATCGGCTCTATCAGCAGTAGCAACCTGTAAATACGGTCGCCCACAGACATCCTGAAGTTGCCTGGAACACGGTGTGGCGAGCGGTACACACCTTTTCTACCTACGACGGTGCGCTCATTGTGGTTCGTGGTTGTGAATGGGAAGTTCGCTAAGCGTCAGAGGCTACATTTCATACATCTGACGGACGACCCCTTGTGTCCGACATGCTCAGTCGCTGACACAGATGCACACCGTCTGACGTGTGCCGCGACCAGCGAGTGCTGGCTACTGACGCAGCGCATGCTGGCATTACTCCTGCGGCGATTGCCGGAGTCTGTCTCCCTCGATGATATATTGCGCCCCGACGGCGTATACTTTACATCAACCAGGACGAACGCCGTTAACTGGCTAAAAGTCATGGCCCTTTACTACATATTTTGCGATGCTCCCAAAGGCACACTCGACTTTTGGTCCCTATTGATGACGACACATGCAACTTTTAGCCGCCACCCGAAGTACAGAACTCGTTTCGCAAATTATTTAGGCTCATTATTTGCAAATCCTCCTGCTCACTGGGGCGTTCCGGGAACGAGATGCTCAAAATGAAGAAGAATTCTGGAGCATATTGATCCTCTACGGACGGAATAAGGGGAAACCCCGCCCAACAGACGAGTAGACGAGCCGGACGCTCGACTACGGCAGTTGTAGGATCTTTCTTTGTAATGAAACCAAAATAAATCTATAAATACAATACAAAATGAAAATTTAAAAAAAAATTAAAATGTTCTAAAAATTAAAGAAAGAAAGAAATAAAACAACATCGACAAACCCACTACATCCTTTTCCTGATCCTTCGATCCTCGAACTTGAACACGTTGCTTGGGCGTGACGGCGGAATGGCCAGGCATCGGGTGGCACCCCCCCCCCCCCTCCAAAAAAAAAGATGGATAGAGCGTCTACCACGTAAGCAGGAGATCCGGGGTTCGAGTCCCAAGTGGGGCACACATTTTCACGTGTCCCCGTTGATACCTATCAACGCCCGTCAACGGCTGAAGGTATTAATATACAGGGTGGCGCACGAAATGTGTTACCATTTTGTTTTTGAATATAAACTTTATTGACAATACAGTCTTAAAGGAACGTATACTACAGTGAAGAGCCATCCATGGAGATTTGTTCTAACTCAGCACATGCTCAATATGTCCACCATTTCGTTTCCTAATTTCCTTCAAACGAACACTGAAGTAAGTGATTACCCTACGGCACACGTCTTCCATAATTTCACTGTAAGCTTGAATAAGTCTTCTGAGCTCCATTAAATCACGTGGACGCTTTGGGAAAAATTTTTCGTTTAAGTACTCCCAAAGAAAAAAGTCACATGGATTGAGGTTTGGACTATTGGGAGGGGGGGGGGGGCATTTTGCCGTCATTGAAGCGACCTGGAAACCTGAGTGAAATGATCTGCATGTCGAAATGCTCTTGTAAAAACTCCAACCGGTGTTTGCAGTATGTGGCCTTGCTCCATCTTGCATGAACCACTGCGTGTTGAAGGGCAAGGCAGTAGCAAGAAGCTGTGGAATGAAGCTATTGCGGAGCATGCTCAAATAATGCTCTCTGTTCACAGTTTCTTCAAAGAAAAAGAGTCCAATAAGACCGTGACTGTAAATTGCTGCCCACGCTGTAATCTTCGGAGCATAATGTTGTCGTTCATGAAGCACTTGCGGGTTTTCAGTGGCCCAAAAGCGTACATTTCGTTTGTTAACCACACCGTCTAAATGAAAATGCGCCTCGTCTGAAAACCAAACGCTGTTGAGAGTTTCTTCCCTATCCTCCGCCTACTGAGCAAACAGTAGTCTATGTTGCTTGTGTTCTTCAGTGAGTTTCTGTGCACAGGTCATCTTGTATGGGTACATATGGAAGTCACTTTTAAGAATGCGTTGAACGGATCGTCTGGATATTCCCAGTTGCACTGCTGCCTTTCTACACGATTTCTCGGGATTTCTCTGTACAGAAACTCGTAACGCTTCAATATTCTCCGGAGAACAAACAGGCTTGGGCCGGGGTCTCTTCGCTTCCAATACTGTTCCTTCCTGTACAAATTTATCGTACAAACTGTGGATGATCTCCTTGCAAGAGACCCATCGTGTGTTAAACTGTCCTCGAAAACGCCTCTGAGTCACAACAAGGCTTTTCGTTTCATGAAAAAGTAACACAATTGTCAGCCATTGCTGCTTACTAGTCTCCTGGCGGCAGTATCGTGAATAACTCATTTCGAAACTCATTTGTTTTTCCAAGCTCTGCTGGTACCGCTGTAGAGATCCCAGCGGGATATCTAATGTGCGTCGTAAATTGTGAAAGAAACAATTGGTAACACATTTCGTGCGCCATCCTGTACAATTCAAATTTCGTTATATATCCTACCTCTGCACTATACGTGAGCTCCAGTCCCAGTGTACTGACTGTTACGATACGTCGTAGTTCGCTACACGGCCACAGTAGCGCGTCGAATAGTCGATCTGTCGGATAAATACAACACTGCGAATAGGATTTTCCAATTATAAATTAATCACTGGCGTGTACTACCTTCGCAGCATGGCGGTGGAGTCTCATGTATCATTGAATATTCAAGGGCCATTGAGCAGCATGTCGTAAATCACTATTGTATGCCAATTTCTGTTCCTCCATCTGTGGTTTAAACGAAGAAAACGCTTCGGACAAAACGTACGTAGATTTTGCCTTAGAACTGTAATCTGCAAAAATGGAGGTTCCCACTGAAGATTTCAAAGTTGCCCTCGCCATCCACGGTCAGGTTAGGATGGCCGGCCTAGTATTGTTGGATGTCGCCCTCCTATACAAACAAGTTGGAGTTATTGTTGTGGTTGGCAGGAGAGCCAAAACCGGGTTACTAGAGAGGAGGCCTAAATACACGCGTATTAGCTCACGCAGGCTGGCGTGAGGTCTGGAACAGGACAACCTAATTAGAATTTAGATAAACGGTTGTGGCTGGTGGAATACTTTAATCCATTAATGATGAATGTCGGTTTTGACGGTACACAATATGAATAGTAACTGATAATGGCATCTTGCTAGATCGTAGCAAATGACGTAGCTGGAGGCTATGCTAAACTATCGTCTCGGCAAATGAGAACGTAAGTAGGTAGTGAACCATCGCTAGTAAAGTCGGTTGTACAACTGGGGCGAGTGCTAGGAGGTGTCTCTAGACCTGCCGTGTGGCGGCGCTCGGTCTGCAATCACTGATAGTGGCGACACGCGGGTCCGACGTATACTACTGGGCCGCGGCCGTTTTAAAGGCTACCAAAAATGGCTCAGAGCACTATGGGGCTTAACATCTATGGTCATCAGTCCCCTAGAACTTAGAACTACTTAAACCTAACTAACCTAAGGACAGCACACAACACCCAGTCATCACAAGGCAGAGAAAATCCCTGACCACACCGGGAACCGAACCCGGGAAACCGGGCGCGGGAAGCGAGAACGCTACTGCACGACCACGACTAAAGGCTATCACCTAGCAAGTGTGGTGTCTGTCGGTGACACCACATTTATAAGTTATTTTGAGCTGATGTATAGTTTTCGAGATATTTCATTATATTCAGTTAAAATGAACACGGTGAATGGGGCAAGAACTGCAGAGGTTCTTCGGGGAACCACAGATACCACTTAGGTTTAATGAAACGACTTCCTGACGGTTACTACGAATGCAAGTCAGTACTGAGGGTAGCGCTGATGATCTGTCTAGTGCGAAATGGTGTCAAACCTCACATTTGTGACAGGGAGCAACGCAAGAGGAGAGCTGACGGCTGGCGGAGTAGTCTCAGCAGAGAAATGGCGGTGGAGCCACTCTGAGAGGCGCGGAGGGGGAGGGGGGAGGGAGAGGGAGACGCTTCAGCTGCGACAGGCTTCAGCTTCAGCTTCAGGGCGGACAGCGACGGAACTTTATCTGGCGCGGCGCGGCGGTGGCCGGCCTTCACGTGTCGCGGCGTAATCCGAAAAAGTGAGTGGCAGCGCGGCCGGCGGGCCAGCCCGCGGCGTCCCGCGCCGGCCGCCTGTCGCAGATACGTCCGGTCAGCGCGGTCGCGACCCCACGCCGGGCTTATCTGCGCGCCGACGGCACCGCCCGTGACGAGCGCCAAGTGGCCCTGGCTGTCCTGCAGGGCCGCGGCAGCCGCCACACACTCGCGGCCCACCCGGAACGTCACTGCTCCCTACGTCTCCCCCTCACAGGCCACCACGAAAAACTTTCACCATTACCAGGAAACTGGGAGAAATGCTCGTCGGAAGAACACATGCAAAATAAAGAAAAGTCAACACAAACTTCCGAGAATTTAAAAGCAAAAGTAAACGCACAATAACACGCAGAGCAAACTAGGGGAAACACTACACACGTGGCTGTAAGCTGCCCGGCCGTTTGAACAGTTTTTATACACTGTTCATTTGCTTCATCTGATGTGGACTGCCAGCCGTGGTGGCCGAGCAGTTCTAGGCGCTACAGTCTACAACCGCGCGACCGCTACGGTCGCAGGTTCGAATCCTGCCTCGGGCATGCACGTGTGTGATGTCCTTAGGTTAGTTAGGTTTAAGTAGTTCTAAGTTCTAGGGGACTGATGACCTCAGAAGTTAAGTCCCATAGTGCTCAGAGCCATTTGAGCATTTGTTGTGGACTGTCTTGTTGCTTTGGCGTCAGACTATTTGTAGACAGCCCTTCCGGAATACTTACTCCCGAGTTACAGGTGTCATTCTTATAATATCCGTAACTGTGTGCTATGCGACACGCGCGCTCCCTGTCTTCTGCTTCCACTATTCAGTGCAAGTAATTCGGAAAACATAGTACATTGAAAAATGAATCTTGAAATTGCACATTACATAATTAGCCCTAGGATGACTCTGTCTTGACTTCATGAAGATGTCGAACACCAGTTCATTCCGAGAATATGGATAACCACACTGTTCGTGCCAGCTGGTCCGAAACCCGACTTGTAGTCGTTCACTCCATGAGCTGATACCGCAGACTAATTGCTTACCTGACTTTTCTGCAAGGGTTAAAGCTCGCTCCGGCTGTAGCTACGGGGCCCCCAACAGCACTTATGATCTTTGGCCCAGCAGGTGTGGCTAAGGCGAAAATTGGATACAAAAAAATCAAATGGCTCTGAGCACTATGGGACTTAACAGCTGTGGTCATCAGTCCCCCAGAACTTAGAACTACTTATACCTAACTAACCTAAGGACATCACACACATCCATGCCCGAGGCAGGATTCGAACCTGCGACCGTAGCGATCGCGCGGTTCCAGAAAATTGGATACAGCATATAGGTATCAACAGTGCTGTTTTTCTGGGGGTATGCTGGGGGATGCGTACCCCTAAACTTTTTCGTCGTCAAAGTAATTCTCTTACGATGTTGAGAACTTGGAAGAGTGTCAAAGATTTATTTCACGGACGTAAATATTGTATTTCATTTTTTCGTCTTGGTAATTGCAATATGAACGATACCAGTGCAGTTTTGGGTGGGAAAAGCGATGTTATTGACTGTACCAAGCATTTCGAAGCTGGCAGCCACTTCGACAAGCATGTAGTGCCTTCGCCCGATAATAGTGGGCGATGGTAGTGCTAAACGGAACGGAACGGTAGTGTAGGAATTTATGAATGACAATCTTATTTGAATTGCAACAGATGGAGCAGCGGTGATGATGGGAAGAAGAAGAGGTGTTGTTACCTTACTGAAACAGAATTTCCTTCAGATTTTGGTTTGACAACGTGGTAACCATAGGCTCGAGTTATCAGTTAATGACGAAATAAAAAGAGGCTTCCCATCTCATGTGAATCACTGTACCACCAGTCACCGATAAACGCTCGAGAGTTAAAGCAACATGCGGAGCTACTTGAAATTGAAATTCAGAAAAATAGGCAGAATCTTGGGCACCAGATGGGTAGCATCAGGCTTCAGAAGTGTGTCAGCAGTGTGGAAAAACTTTAAAGCTATGGTTGCTCACTTCACAGCTGAAAAAGGTGATCAAAGCAGGGAATCAACTTACAGAGGTATGTGGTTTATTGAAGTACATTACCAAAGTTGACTTCATGCTCGACTTGGCTCTAATGTGTGATGCCCTTCAAGAATCATCAGAATTAAGTCTTGAGCTACAGTCAAGAGACACCACACTGTATTCTGTTGATAACGTCATGGCTAGAAGCAGACGGGTGGTATCCCATGCTTCACTTATAAGTAATTTTCGCTGCATTATATCCAATGTCGGAGTACCCGCAAACGTTCCTTTAAGAAAAAAGCACTGGGTATCAATATTTGCAGTCTTGCAACGCAATGCCTCAATGAGGACTATCGACGTGTGGGAGAAACGTGTGTCGATTTGAAGGACACAGGGGATGTAATATTTGAAATGGACAGAGCTTTGAAAAATTTGCGATCTACATCTACATCTGTCGAGGAGCTCCTGGAGGAGCTGAAAAATTAAGCAAATTCCAGTGTTACATGGTTGATTTTCTTTATTTAAACTTACGAATTGTCGCCTGAATACGTTTCTCGTATTTCATTTTATCTGTGTCTACTATCGTGTTGTAATTTCATGTATTGACCCGTTCCATGACCATGGACACTTCTCCTTAATTTGGTCCCACGGAACAATAAATAAATAAAATCTGCATCTACATCCATACTCCGCAAGCCACCTGACGGTGTGTGGCAGAGGGTTCTCCCGTCTATTCCAGTCTCGTATTGTTCGCGGAAAGAGGGATTATCGGTATGCCTCTTTGTTGGCTCTAATCTTTCTGATTTTATCCTCGTGGTCTCTTCGCGAGATATACGTACGAGGGAGAAATATACTACTTGACTCCTCGGTGAAAGTATGTTCTCGAAACTACAACAAAAGCCCGTACCGAGCTACTGAGCGTCTCTCCTGCAGAGTCTTCCAGTGGAGTTTATTTATCATCTCCGTAACGCTTTCGCGATTACTAAATGATCCTGTAACGAAGCGCGCTGCTCTCCGTAATGATACAATGAAGGCGGATTAAATAACAAAACATCAGAAATTAAAAAACCTTTTATGGCAAATTGTAGCCAAACCATTATTTAAATTAGTACGTGGTGTACAAGGGACCTGAGACAGACCATAGCATTTTTGGAAGAATTTCATGTAAGCAAACTCAATGATGCCACGTTATATCTCGTGAACACAAAGTAGTGACAAAAGTAATAGACGGAGGAATGTGTAAGAAAACTGAGGATATGTTGGATAAGAATCAATTTCGTTTTAGGGAGGGTAACGACGCGAGAGAGACGGTCAAGATGTTACGCTTGAGAATGGAGATAAGACCTAAAACAAATCCAGACAACTTCATACGAAATGTTGAAGTACAAGGTATGACAACATAAAGTGAAGCAACATGTTTAAAATTCACAGAAAAATGCATACAAGCTGTAGGGAAAGGCGGGTAACATACGAAATGTACAACAACCAACAATGAATAAGAAAAATAGAAGAAAATTGTATGGATTGTAAAGGGCAAAAGGTAAGGACATTCCTCTCTTGTCCACTGCTGAACATGTATATCAAACAAGTAGTGAATGAAAGTTTCAGAATGAAAATAAATGAACGATATGATCCGTTGATAGCATTTCTGTCGGCTCTGATGCTTGTAGGGTCTTCTGACAGTAATAAACAGTATGATGAGCAAGAAAATAGATTCTCTGTAAACCTAAGGGAGACGAAAATACTCAACAGGAGCAAAAATAGGATTGGCCACAAAATTAGAATCATCTAGAAGAAGATATCAAGGAATTCTACTACGGTGAAAGCAAAATAATGAAGTTGTACGAAGCAAGGAGACCATCCTAGAACAGAAAATCTGTTACTGTCAAACGTACACTGATGAGGCAAACCATTATGACTTCTACGTAACACGAGATCAATAGCAGGGCGGTGGCACTGCGGACCAGTGAACCGGTACGAAAAGTGCACTACCTGATCAAAAGCATCCAGACACCACTAAGCAACGAGGAACTGAATTCTAGATGTCACGAGAGGCAAACCCGCCAGTATATGAGGAGGCGTGTGGGGGGGGGGGGGGAGGGGAGTACATTGTTCTCAGTAGATAAACAGTAAGGGCAATGGCTTGCCGCAGTGGTAACGCCGTTTCCCGTCAGATCACCGAAGTTAAGCGCTTTCGGGCTGGGCTAGCACTTGGATGGGTGACCATCTGATCTGCAGAGCGCTTTTGGCAAGCGGCCTGCACTCATCCCCTTGTGAGGCAAACTGAGAGGCTACTTGACTGAGGAGTTCCTTACAGCCTGTTTGGGCGTAGTTTAATTTATTTAGAGAAGCAGTAACAGCAGAATGGATTGATCGGGCGAGCCAAGTCACTTGGAAAGCGTACTAGTCACTCTATGGCACCTCAGGGGACATTTCCAGCCTTATAAATGTCGACATTGCGGGAGGTGGTAGCAAAAGCTCGTGTGAAATCAACTGAGAGACCTGCTCGTGTGTTCCAGTGTGTTCACCAGTAGAGCTAGCAGATGTCTGTGCCAGTAGAGCTAGCACAATGTCTGTGCGTAGAGAGTTAAAAACAATGGGGAGCAATGGTCGAGCAGGTCCCCATAAGCCCCACATTTTGCAGTCAATGCTATGCGATGCTTGAGGTAGCGACGTCACTAGACGGTGGATAACTAGAAACGAGTGATTTGGAGTGACGAATCACGCTATACCCTGTGGCTATCCGACGGAATAAATGGGACAAATGGCTCTGAGCACTATGGGACTTAACTTCTGAGGTCATCAGTCCCCTAGAACTTACAGCTACTTAAACCTAACTAACCTAAGCACATCACACACATCCATGCCCGAGGCAGGATTCGAACCTGCGACCGTAGCAGTGGCGTGGTTCCCGATTCCGACGGAAGAATTCGGGTTTGAGGAATGCCCGGAGAACCTTACTTGCCATCGTGCATAGTGTCAAGAGCGCAGTACGGAGCAGACGCTGGTACGGTATGGAAATGTTTTGCTGTGAATGAGGTGTAGTTTCCTAATTGCGCTTAGGAGAAAGCTATTGCAGAAGAATATGGCAGCATTTCGTAGCATTGTGAAGTGCGTACAGTAGAGGGACAATTTGGATAAGATGCCACCTTGTATCAGCATAAATGCACCCTGTTATACTTCTAAACCACCACCTGTGAGTCAATGGATTGTGGACAATAACTTTCCTGACAGGGTTTGACATGTCCAGAGTCCGACATGAACCTAATAGAATATCTTTTGGATGACTCAGAACGTCGACTTTGCTGCACAACCTAACGTCCAGCATTACTATCTTCTCTGATATCGGCTTCTGACGAAGGAAGTGCTGCCATTCCTCCACAGACATTGAGACATTTTACTGAAAGTGTTCCGAGCAGAGTTGAAGCTGTCGTACAGATGACGGTTGGACACATTAAATATCAATGTCCAAAAATATGTGTCTGGATACATTTGATCAGATACTGAACATCCACACGAAACTTGTTTTTGAGTCCATTTCACGGGGTCGTATTCAACACGAGGTTTACCCATTCTACAATTTATTACGTGACAAATGTGGATTTTGTATACGCTGTAGAAATATTGAATTTGCAGCGGCGGCAAGAGCCTTTACACACATGTTCCAGCGCTAGAACGATGGTGACGATGTTCTACACGACGTGTACACTGACGACGACTTTCTTTTCATCTTCTAAAGTACCTGCAGCCCTAAAAAATGTATGTTTGTAAAGATTTGTTCCTCAGAATTCTGATGCATCCTTTATGCACGTTTTTCCAAATGTTTCAAAAACCTTTTACTTTACTTATGGAAAAATACTGCTGAATAAGGGGACCCTAGCATTCCAGCTCTAATTTGTGAATTAATTATTTTTTTCTATGCCGAGTATTTGCTGCAAGTACTGTATGTGAAATGTGAAAACAGTTTGTCTGAGTGGGACGCGAACTTGGATTCCTGCCTTTTGCGAGCAGTGTGTTCCTTCATAGATCCCTAACAGACCGACTGGAAATTTCAATTTGTCACAAGCTCCTTCCCTTCCCTTGGAATTCTTTTGCCACTAATGTGTGGACGATGTAAGCTGGCATTACTAAATACAGGATAATATTTTTCCTTCCTATTTCGACATGTAATATCTCTACCTCAAACCAATTACAGTGTCCTATAACTTGGATCAAAGTTTAATACGCTGTCTACAAAATTCGTTGTGACATGATCAAAATCTAGGCGCTAACTTTCAATAAGGGCATAGCTGCACGTACGAAAAATGAGATCTGATCGAGTGGCCTTCTCCATAAAGGATACATCTATTCGTTTAGTTCCAATTTTGGATATTAAATATTTTTTTAAATACATCATATGAAATTAAAACGTTTGTGTATTTTTGAGTAGGTTGGTTAATTTCACCAGTTAAAGGTACTATATATGTCAACGGAACCGCTCTAGGCTGCAACCTTGATACGGTCTCCCTTTGCTTTGGCTATTGGCGGCGCTTGGCGGCTTTGTGTCGCCTTTCATAACGTAGGTATTGTACACACGTACAGAGAGCCCCTCCTCACAGTTTCAATCATTTCTATCGACAAATAGTCAGTTGTCCACAAAGTAGTTCTTAATTTTTAAGCTAGAGAGGTATATCACCAGTGATTCCCTACACCTATTTACTCCAGTAACGGATTTTGCGCAAACAATCAATCTCATATGTACCTGAAACTGCTCCAGGCATTCCAGAGTTCTGCTTACGTATCACCTCTTTTCACCCACATCCCTATAAACTGAGCTGCTGACAGTGTCTTGCCCCCAAAGTATTTTTCTGTAGGTTAGTAGACATATCTTCAGTCACAAAGGCAAGCTTACAGGTCAGTCACTTCCAGCATCGATATCTCACCATAGTTACGAAGAATGCTAGGGTCCCCTTATTCAGCAGTATTTTTCCATAAGTAAAGTAAAAGTAAAGCTGATTCAACCTGAAGATTGATTTGTACATCACAGTGCTTTACTGACCATGGTCCGATTGAAGAAGGTATAAAGAGCTTTCTCTGACCAGATTTGGTTTAAATTGCTCCAGGAACTGGCCAAAGACCCCATTTTCACTACAAACCGGACCACACAATATGTACAAGCAAGTGCAGTACTCGAAACGTGCAAATACAGAGTAGCTGATACACTCTGACAACCACATAACCCAATACAGAAAAATACTTCAGAAATCGTATAAATTTTCGTTTTCTTTGTCACTATTAAATAAATTATAGAAAATTATTTCACTTACGTACAAACATACTAAAATCAGTAACATGTAAACGTTTCAAAATGTGAAAAGTTTTGTTCACTTTAATTTTAAGAGAAACTACAGATATGACTCAAATCTGTTGTTATTACTGGTTAAATAAATACTATATTGCAATTTTAAAACTTTCTGGAATGTAAATGTCACCAAAATACTGCTGAATTATGAATTGTATCTTTCGATGCAAACAATCGGTATAAAACTGTAGCACGTATGAGATGCAATATGAGCATCGCTGGTCACTTTGTATCTGACTGCGAGTTAGTTTAGACACGTATGTAGCAGTTTACCTTTGATATACTTGTAGATAGCTAATGTGCTGTTCCGTTTTGGAAGTAGTTTTAAAGAAGTTATTATTGTATTCTGACGTTCCATTGGAGATTAAATGCCTTTTTGTGCCTGTAACTAGTTCGAGCACTCACTGAAATCCTCATCTTCATGCATCCAAGAATTTACGTGTTTCTAGACGCGCCAACAAAGACAGCAGGGACGTCTAAAAAAAGACGTTCAGTAACATAATTCTAACTAATTCTGTCCACAACCGATAATACATGAACAGTTCTTCCTCTCTCTGTTCCAATCAAACGCAACGAACTAATTTGTGAGGTTTGTAATCAAAAACTGTTACCTTTAATTAGACGTAACGAGAGAAGCAGGTCTGAAGGTGTTTCGGAGTCAGCTTACGATTACTTGTTACCCGTTTGCCACCTGTACTCCGATAAGTAGGACTTACCCTTATATTATATACGCAATAGGTCTCGTTAAAATTACAAAGCCTGCTCGCAGGTCACCGCTTTCTCCTCACCAGGCCCAAAAACAAGGGTAGTATGCGCATCGTAATTGTCTCCTGATGCAAGTCGAATGTGTTGTAAGCCGGTTGATAGTGCTCCTGGTAAATAATATTAAAGGTTACCTACATTTTCTTACTTTTGTTCGTAGTTCAACACAGTCATGGCCGAGTTTACTTCAGTGGCGTTCTTGGCCACCTCTTTCCAATTTTCAACTTTCTACGTTTTTGCTTCCATGAATTTTCTTTTTTCCTTTATAGCTAAGATCCTATATTAAAAAATGTAATCAATAATGGAAGTACATAAATGAAACATGCCATGGACTCCGACATAAAAGTTATCTCTATGCACATAACCGCTTTCTCTTGTGGAAAGGAAAAATCACATGATGTGAGGGACGGCAAGAGCTCACCTTACGTTTTGTCACGTTTTGTACGATAATGGGGTTTGTAGGAGATAAACTCAATGCCCGCTTTCACCCTAGAATAAGAGCATAACAAATAAGGTGAGCCGCGCGGGATAACCGCTCGGTCTCGGGCGTCTTGTTACGGTCCGCGCGACTTCCCCCGTCGGAGGATCAAGTCCTCCCTCGGGCATGGGTGTGCGTGTCGTCCATAGCGTAAGTTAGTTTAAGTTAGATTAAGTTGTGTGTAAGCTTAGGGACAGATGACCTCAGCAGTTTGGCCCTATAAGTATTTTAATGCGAAATCATGAATATAAACATTAACCTGCCACTGGTGACCTCGTGATAGACTGGACGTTCAACACTAATGGAACGTTAGCATTCCACTTACAGAAATTTTAATCGAGGGTTCTTTTTGGCAACTGACATCAGTTCAGCAACTGGAATCAGTGTAAACTTGTACACAAATTGATAAGAAATGTAATTACATGGTAGATGTGGCCAGCGATATTAACAATCGCCATCCAACTGAGCTCAACAATAATCCAAACGCTATAGTAAAAAAACAATTTTTCTGACTTGGCTTCCGCGTTTTCGAATTATTTGGAATTGCTCTTTTGTTTGTATGACCAAGTCTACTGAAAATATAAGCCCCGACCGAGGTCTCCCGCGCACACCGTTCTCTCTGGGCGCCGTAGGCTCGGGCCTAATCATAAATCCAGCACTGCATACAGTCTTACCTATAATACACGCTTATTCAAAAGTACCTCCGGGGTTTCAGAAGACGACTCCGCAAAAACTACAAAGCATACGGAAACGTTAGATAGAACATCTCTACATGTATCGATCTGTAATGAAACGTCCCCTTTGAACAATTATACAGGACTGGGCTTAAACTGACACACATTACTTTTAGCGCAACGCAATCTGACTTTCAAAAATCCCTACAAAAGTGTGGCCCTGACTAACATTAACCTATACCTTTCACAAATCACTTACCTCAGCAAAAATCTTCGTTACTCGAACTACTGCAATACAGCGAGCGCCACTATTGCCAGCTAAATAAAAGATTCAAACTACGGAAGGCACTAACTGCTGATAGGCATAGTTAGCAAATGAAAGATTTTAGTAGAGGACAAACAATGTATTTACCTTAATAGTCATAATATATATAGCAGTTCACATCCAGCTGCCGCTGCCCAACACTGCAATGGCAGACAACAATGCAAACCAGCCACAGACAGCACACAGCACAGCCAGTGATTTTCATACAGAGCGCTACGTGGCGGCGGCATTACCAATATAAGAACCTAAACAGCCAACTTACAGTAATACGTACCATGACGTAAGTGCACAAGGAGATAGGCGTGTCAGAATATATAGACAAGTCAGACGCTCCCTATTGTCGCATCAAATTACTTCGCGCCTGTAGATAGGCAACACAGGGACCAGATTTCCAAAGCGGGCAGTGGTGCACTTTTCCAGACAATTCTTGTCAATTAATTGCAAACTGATATTTTTCGGTTCACAAATGTTCTGTAATGTGAGCTAAAAGCTTCCAGAATGCTCTGTCGACTGATGTGTTTCTGCATTGCGTGACAACAGAAGTAAAACACCCAGAAGACATGGTCGGATATGCGTGTGATTTCGTCCACGTCCCTCACCGGCGGGGGCGATTAGCAATTCTCTGTGACGGGTAGAGCGGCCACCAGACTGCGTTAACGTTGTTCATATTTATTGTTGTTGCCAGGCCAGTTACGGTATACAGGGCGAAAACTGTTAAACCGACAAACTCTGGGAGGCTGCACGGGGCACAAAAATATTTTTCCCTGGTGTCATAATTTTCTGAGAGAATTGTTTAACTCAGTAGGGGGCGTATCCGGTCTTCAGTTGAAATGACGTATTTGTTGTAACGGTAATAATTGTTACACACTCGTCTTTAGTTGTACGTTGACCCAGTACAGTACTTGTTTACTGATGGAATGATACACTTGGAGTGAGTACACTAATGCGGATCGTGCTCACTACACAGCGAACCACAACGGACGTGAAACACAGCTGGTTTATCACCAACAGTATACTAATCGCCACACCTTGCATCAATCGACGTTCACTGCTGTATTTCAACGCCTGCATCAGAGTGGGTCATTTAGCAGATTTCCTGTACCGGGACGAAGTCGTACAGTACGAAATCCGCAATTTGAAGAAGCAGTCCTGCCGCGTGTGGAGCAAGATCGTTCCATCAGCACTTACGCAACTACCCGTAACATGGCAAGGAATAGACGAATGTGATGAACATCCTTCATGATAAACTGTTACATCCATTTCAATTACAACGTGTGCACAGCCTGCAACCAAATGATTATCCACTCAGAGCACAGTTTCCGCAGCGGTATGTAGAACAGCGTCAAATAGATTCTATATTTCCACCCACTATGCTGTTTAGAGAAGAAGGAACGTTCGGAAGTGATGGAATCTTCAACATCCACAATTCACATGGTTGGAGTCAATTTAATCCACATGCGTCATTTACTCTCTATCTCTCATCAAGAGCGGTTCTACGTGTATGTGTGGGCAGGTGTTGCTGGTGACTGTTTAATCGGGCAATATCTTCTACATACGCCATTGAATGGTAGGTATTACCATATTATAATTGCCTTGCTAGAGCATTGCCAGAACTGCTGGATGACTTGCCACTCGCTACAAGACAGCCTATGTGATTCCAGCAAGACGAGGCGCCGGCACATTTCTGTCGTCCCATGCGTTGATTCTTGAACAGGCAGTTTCCAGAGAAGTGCATTGGTAGAGGTGGTCTTGTACCATGACCAAACCGATCCTCTGATTTGACCCTTCAGGCACTTTTGTTATTGGGAGACATGCTCAACTTTGTTTACAAATCCCCTGATGAGTCAGAAGATGATCTGGTTTGCCAGATAGTAGCAGCAGCACGATAAATTAAGATCACTGCTGCAGTCGTTAACCGTGTTAGACAGAATATGACCTTTCCCTACAAGTCAATGGTAGCCTCTACTGTAATTGAAGTGGTTGTGTTGTGTTGGCGTTATTGTCTCTTGGCAGTACAGAATTAAAAATTGTTTGTGTTACCAAACTTGTTTTCAGTATCTCATGAAACTTCCTAGGGCTTGTTGCTTTAATTAGTTTTCATCCAGGGAAAACTACCTCTGCCAGTTTTAAACAAACTCGCAGCAAAATATGACGTTCGAGAAAAATACTTCTTTGGATCTCCCAGTTTGAGCCGGTTTAAATATTTTTCTCTCTGTATAAGGCACTTGAATAGAGACAAATACTGAGTGATCGTTGTTCAGGTCATGGAGATACCGCGAACTCATGTGAGACAGAATTATCAGCATGTGACAGAATTTGAAAGGGACCTAATTGTTAGTTTCAATCTGATCGAACTGCGCAGTATCCAAATTTCTGGACGATTGAGATGTGCCAGTGTTCCAATTTTGGACTGGATGGATAGCTGAAGGCAGACAAATTCGCCTTGAAGATTCCTGTCGGCCACCAAAAGGGAGGATCGCCTTATTCTGCTCGAAGCACATCGTAACTCCTTCTCATCTGCACCTTCAATCCGAGAAGTACTATTGGACTCCGTGGAACATCCTGTGTCAACCCATATCCTTGGTTGGAGGCCAACAGAAGACGTACTGGGAAAGTACACCACAACACGAACGGCTGAGTTCGGAGTGGTGTCGTGACGCGGAAACAGGAAAAGCTGATGAATCACCTCACATTGTGTTCAGTGATGAATCACGTTTCTAGGCTAACCGTATGACTGCTGTCCACGAGTATGACGGCAACCTGCGAAGAGGTTCCTTTGCTCCGATGCTTTTTGGCAGTACAGCAGTGTTATTTCCGAAATCATGGCGTGTAGAGTTGATCTGAGATCACTGTTGATAATGAGTAAGCAGCACAAACGGGACAACATCAACATCCTGCGTCCTCATATCATTCCTCTCAAGCGTCAATACTGGTGCCATTTTTCAACAGGACAAGTTCCTTCCAAACGTGATACGGTCACTACGAAATCTCTGCATTGCGTCTAGATACTCAGATTAGCCCTGATAGACCATGTTTGGGACCGTCTCGAACAGCAACTCCATTCCAGGGCCTGTATCGAACAGATGAAGAACCATTTACAACAGTTGCGGGTCAGCTTGTCTCAGGGAACGATACAATGGCTCTATGACACCCATGCACGCATACATCGTCACACTGACAAGTGGGCTCATACCGCCAACTTGTTTCTAAATTTTACTCGTTTTTGTAATCACTGAAATAGCACCACATATCTTATAACTCCGCGAAGTCTCATATCGTTTCCTCCTTCCCTTCCGGATGTGTATTTTGTGCGTGTCTTGTAGTTATCGCACAGCCATCTTCCGAAACCACGGTGGTACTCATGAACAGCGCTGTACTGTGTCTGCCTCAGACGTTTTCTGAGGGGATGTGTGACAGACACCCGTCAAGCGTCTCTGAACTCAATGGAACTGATAGGGAGGGAGTGGCAGAGCTGTATAAGTCGTTACGTGCGGCGGGTGAGCGGGAAGCCTCGTCGCGACAAATGTGAAACAAGGGGGGGAGATCGCCACGTGGAAGGGTTGCGCGGGCGGCGCTGGGACGCCCTCCGGCTGAAGGGTCCCTGGGCCCCGCGGTCTGGAGCGCGGAGCCTCGTGGGAGATGCAAAGCTGGAGGGGACGCGGCGCGCCGGACCTGTCAGCCGCCTCCCGTGTCACTTCCAGCGGCCGCTGGACACCGGACGCCCCTGAAATTAAGTTTCTGCCGACAGGCGCGCCGCGCCGGCGCTGTCGCCGCAATATGGAGGAGCGGAGCAGCCGTGATTGCATACCGGCTCCTCAGAGTGCTGTCACGGGCCACGATGACCGGCCGCCGGCCGGCTCCTCCACCTCGGCTGTCCAGCAGGCAGGATTTAATGAAGCGGACACCATGTCTTGCAGCCACCACCGCTTTCTCTCTCTCTCTCGCTGTCCAAGACGGGGCTCTAATGGACAGCGTGTCACCCGCAGGAGGCCTCTCCACCGGACGGCCTCTGGTTAGACCGCCAGTGACGCGGTACGCGTGGAATCCTTGGAACGGATGACACCTTTTGACTTGAACCTGCATCAGGCTACAGTCACGGGACCCTGGAACGGAGGCAGCCATCACTCTGTTCTGTGCCACGTCTTAAAAGAAGACCCAGTTTCAGAGTGGATACTGAAACCCCCCCCCCCCCCAAAAAAAAGATCCCTGACAATTCCAGGTGTAAGAAGGGAGATGATGTCGAGAAGCCGCTGGTATATTAATGGTGAACGGGTGGAGGTGGGGGGCATGGGCACATGGTCATACCACAGTAACGACTTTTCGTTCGACACTCCTTTAAAATATAGAAACGTAAGCAGTTCAAAATTTCATCATCAGTCTCTCTCTCTCTCTCTCTCTCTCTCTCTTTCTCATATACTGATAGATAATTAGATAGAATATATACATATATATAGACTGATGATGAAATTTTGAATGCTTATATATATATATAGACTGATAGATAGTATATATATATATATATATATATATATATATATATATATATATATATATATATATATATATTATTTAGCGATGGTTGTAAACCTATTCCCTCATAACTTATATTCAATTTATTATCTAAATCGGTTCTATGTTTGTATTGCACCACACCAGTTATTGCTTGCAAATGTCTTTTGATTATTGACTAAAGCCAGTCTTGGCAACGTTCTTTACGTTGTTACCTAACCACGCACTTTTCATGCCGTCAGTATGAGTTTCTCTTCTACAAAAGTAGCGTAAATGTATTTTGTCGAGTTGTTCACGAGGCTCTGACACATATAGCAGTGCATGGAAGTTTGTACAGTTACTCTTTGACTTGATTTCTACGGTTAATGCCAAGGCAGATACTGTCCTTCGTTTACCTCCTTGATAGTTCAAGCGCCACACTCATTTTGGCACTGGTTCTATTCCAATAGTTAACGACACTGTCAAATATGCCTACATGAGATGAGATGTGTACTGTCTTCAGTCTGTTTGCTCACTTTCATGAGCTGTGTATTAAAGCCTTATTTTAATGTAAGTAGGATACTAACTGAAATTTCCTTATTGGCTTATCATTATTTCCCTTAGTTGAGATATACTTGTCGTAAACAATTGTTCAACGACAGTTTTTAAACGTAGATAATTTATATGGAACAATACTCACTTAATCAACACACTTTGAAATATTAAGTATTTTAAAATTTGTGATTCATAAAACTAAATATTTCAGTACTACGTTAAAAGCACTGAATTCCCTGACATTTTATGAAATTACGGAAATTCCGTGTGATATCCCTACATTTTCCAAGTAAAATATAATTTCCTTAGAATTTCAGGGATTCCAGATTGATTGCCACCTTTAATTTTTACGAACAGGACAGATGCCTGAGATGTTTCATAAAAGACCTCAGAGTGTGCCTAGCAAAGCATGGCCACGGTCAATGAACAGTGAGATGAGGGGCAATTGCCAAGTATAACTGGGAAGAGAGAGTTCAGGCAGGTAGAAGACTGAATTTGGATGACATTGTGGATCCATTTTTAGATACAGGGTTTGGGGTTTGAAAGAGCTTTGGAGCACTTGCTAACAACAATGATAGGTGATGCAGGTAACATTAGTTCGGAATTTCTAAACTCTCTGGAGATGCTGCATCGACGGGATCTTCGTCATTCGCACCCGGTGAGCTGCATGCTGTTCACAGATACACGAGAGATGACACATTTAAGCCTCCCACCAGCACGCCATCTAGCGAGCTCGCTCTTCCTTCACTCGATGGTGTTCGTTGAGTGGCGCCGGGCATATACGCTACCAGCCACACTCAGGGTTTCGCTCCCAGGTTCCATGCATCTATAGATTTAATAATTTTTTCGCAAGACTGGATTGAGGAAAATAGATCGACATTATTTCATGTCAGTTTATTATGGAAGTGTGTCAGGATTCATTCAAGACTCTTAGTTACAGTCAGAACTTTACACTCATTGCATATAACTCAGCACCACATAACTGTTATGTACAGGGTGATCATAATTAAAGCTAAACTTTCATACCGCTGTATAAATAACACCAATGGTCAGAATGACGTCAAATTGCAACGGAATATTATCGGAGAAGGGGGAAAACGCATGGCAGAAGAAAAATAAATAGTTACAAAATGTAGCAGTAGATGGCGCTGGAAGCATCATAATTTAATAGTGGTTGACAAAATGACAAATGCATCATACAACAATGCCGAAGGTGTACGTTTGACGTTAAACAAACTGTACTACTCAGTGTGCATGGGTGTACGGATGTGATACTGTTAGTTAAGTAGGCCCATCCACTACGGCAAGGGGAAAAATCTGTTTTGGATTGTCCTGGGGCGAAAAACCGGATAAAAAGCATCACTCACATCGGCTTTTAATTGTCCTGAGGCCAAAAACGAATAAAAATCATCAGTCGAAATCAAATCGGATTATTAGTTTCCGTGTGACAGGCGCAAAACATGTTCAATACGCTGCCCACCGTTTTCAGCACTAGTCGAAACCAAGAAACAGCATGTTCCACAACTGATCGAAGTGTCTCCGTGGTCACGTTCAGAATGTATTGCGCAATGCTTCCCTTCTATGCAGCTAAGTTTGCAATAGGAACGCTGAACGCAACATCTTTCAGATAGTAACACAGCCAGAAGTCACACGGATTAAGGTCAGGTGATCGGGACTGCGTGGCTGCAGGGAAATAGCCGCTGATAATTCTAGAATTTCGGAAATGGCGCTTCAGCAGCTGCTTAACTAGATTTGCAATGTGCGGATGTTCGCCATCTTGCAAAATAATGAACCCTTCCACACATCCACATTGTTGGAGAGCTGAAATGACGTGGTTCTGTAAAAGACTCTCATAGCGCTTACCACTCCGGTACAGATAACAGGACCGGAATCACTTGTCTCTTCGAAAAAATATGACCCTATGATAAATAATGCCGTAAACCCGCACCACACACTGACCTTCTCAGGAAGAAGTGGTACTGGTTGATTTGCGTTGCTCATATTGAACAATTCTGTGTATTCACATCCTGATATTATGATCACCTCCCCCCGTGAACCATGGACCTTGCTGTTGGTGGGGAGGCTTGCGTGCCTCAGCGATAGAGATAGCCGTACCGTAGGTGCAACCACAACGGAGGGGTATCTGTTGAGAGGGCAGACAAACGTGTGGTTCCTGAAGAGGGGCAAGCAGCCTTTTCAGTAGTTGCAAGGGCAACAGTCTGGATGATTGACTGATCTGGCCTTGTAACAATAACCAAAACGGCCTTGCTGTGCTGGTACTGCGAACGGCTGAAAGCAAGAGGAAACTACGGCCGTAATTGTTCCCGAGGGCATGCAGCTTTACTGTATGATTAAATGATGATGGCGTCCTCTTGGGTAAAATATTCCGCAGGTAAAATAGTCCCCCATTCGGATCTCCGGGCGGGGACTACTCAAGAAGATGTCGATGTCAGCAGAAAGAAAACTGGCGTTCTACGGATCGGAGCGTGGAATGTCAGATCCCTTAATCGGATAGGTAGGTTAGAAAATTTAAAAAAGGGAAATAGATAGGTTAAAGTTAGATATAGTGGGAATTAGTTAAGTTCGGTGGCAGGAGGAACAAGACTTCTGGTCAGGTGACTACAGGGTTATACACAAAATCAAATAGGGGTAATACAGGAGTAGGTTTAATAGTGAATAGGAAAATAGGAATGCGGGTAAGCTACTACAAACAGCATAGTGAACGTATTATTGTCGCCAAGATAGATACGAAGCCCACACCTACTACACTAGTACAAGTTAATATGCCAACTAGCTCTGCAGATGACGAACAAATTGAAGAAATGTATGATGAAATAAAAGAAATTATTCAGATAGTAAAGGGTGATGAAAATTTAATTGTCGTGCGTGATTGGAATTCGGCAGTAGGAAAAGGGAGAGAAGGAAACGTAGTAGGTGAATATGGGTTGGGGCTAAGAAATGAAAGAGGAACCCGCCTGGTAGAATTTTGCACAGAGCACAACTTAATCATAGCTAATACTTGGTTTAAGAATCATGAAAGAAGGTTGTATACATGGAAGAACCCTGGAGATACTAAAAGGTATCAGATAGATTATATAATGGTAAGACAGAGATTTAGGAACCAGGTTTTAAATTGTATGACATTGCCAGGGGGCAGATGTGGACTCTGACCACAACCTATTGGTTATGACCTGTAGATTAAAATGGAAGAAACTGCAAAAAGGAGGGAACTTATGGAGATATGACCTGGATAGACAGAAAGAACCAGAGGTTGTACAGAGTTTCAGGGAGAGCATAACAGAGCAATTGACAACAATGGGGGAAAGAAATACAGCAGAAAAAGAATGGGTAGCTTTGAGGGATGAAGTAGTGAAGGCATCAGATAATCAAGTAGGTAAAAATACGAGTGCTAGTAGAAATCCTTGGGTAAAGGAAGAAATATTGAATTTACTTGATGAAAGGAGAAAATATAAAAATGCAGTAAATGAAGCAGGCAAAAAGAAATACAAAAGTCTCAAAAATGAGATCGACAGGAAGTGCAAAATGGCTAAGCAGGGATGGCTAGAGGACAAATGTAAGGATGTAGAAGCTTATCTCACTAGGGGTAAGATAGATACTGCCTACAGGAAAATTAAAGAGACCTTTGGAGAGAAGAGAACCACGTGTATGAATATCAAGAGCTCAGATGGAAACCCAGTTCTAAGCAAAGAAGGGAAAGCAGAAAGGTGGAAGGAGTATATAGAGGGTCTATACAAGGGCGATGTACTTGAGGACAATATTATGGAAATGGAAGAGGATGTGGATGAAGATGAAATGGGAGATACGATACTGCGTGAAGAGTTAGACAGAGCACTGAAAGACCTGAGTCGAAACAAGGCCCCCGGAGTAGACAACATTCCATTGGAACTACTGACGGCCTCGGGAGAGCCAGTCCTGACAGAACTCTACCATCTGGTGACCAAGAAGTATGAAACAGGCGAAATACCCGCAGACTTCAAGAAGAATATAATAATTCCAATCCCAAAGAAAGCAGGTGTTGACAGATGTGAAAATTACCGAACAATCATTTTAATAAGCCACAGCTGCAAAATACTAACACGAATTCTTTACAGACGAATGGAAAAACTAGTAGAAGCCGACCTCGGGGAAGATCAGTTTGGATTCCGTAGAAATGTTGTAACACGTGAGGCAATACTGACCTTATGACTTCTCTTAGAAGAAAGATTAAGGAAAGGCAAACCTACGTTTCTAGCATTCGTAAACTTAGAGAAAGCTTTTAACAATGTTGACTGGAATACTCTCTTTCAAATTCTAAAGGTGGCAG
Source organism: Schistocerca gregaria (assembly GCF_023897955.1). Lineage (NCBI taxonomy): Eukaryota > Metazoa > Arthropoda > Insecta > Orthoptera > Acrididae > Schistocerca > Schistocerca gregaria. Next base: position 247,287,853 of record NC_064920.1, read on the forward strand.
GGGTAAAATACAGGGAGCGAAAGACTATTTACAATTTGTACAGAAACCAGATGGCAGTTATAAGAGTCGAGGGACATGAAAGGGAAGCAGTGGTTGGGAAGGGAGTAAGACAGGGTCGTAGCCTCTCCCCGATGTTATTCAATCTGTATATTGTGCAAGCAGTAAAGGAAGAAGAAATAAAAACTTTGAGGTTCGCCGATGACATTGTCATTCTGTCAGAGACATCAAAGGACTTGGAAGAGCAGTTGAATGGAATGGATAGTGTCTTGAAAGGAGGATATAAGATGAACATCAACAAAAGCAAAACGAGGATAATGAAATGTAGTCGAATTAAGTCGGGTGCTGCTGAGGGAATTTGATTAGGAAATGAGACACTTAAAGTAGTAAAGGAGTATTGCTATTTGGGGAGCAAAATAACTGATGAAGGTCGAAGTAGACAGGATATAAAATGTAGACCGGCAATGGGAAGGAAAGTGTTTCTGAAGAAGAGAAATTTGTTAACATCGAGTATAGATTTAAGTGTCAGGACGCCATTTCTGAAAGTATTTGTATGGGGTGTAGCCATGTATGGAAGTGAAACATGGACGATAAATAGTTTGGACAAGAAGAGAATAGAAGCTTTCGAAATGTGTTGCTACAGAAGAATGCTGAAGATTAGATGGGTAGATCACATAACTAATGAGGAGGTATTGAATAGGATTGGGGAGAAGAGAAGTTTGTGGCACAACTTGACTAGAAGAAGGGACCGGTTGGTAGGACATGTTCTGAGGCATCAAGGGATCACCAATTTAGTATTGGAGGGCAGTGTGGAGGGTAAAAATCGTAGAGGGAGACCAAGAGATGAATACACTAAGCAGATTCAGAAGGATGTAGGTTGCAGTAGGTACTGGGAGATGAAGAAGCTTGCACAGGATAGAGTAGCATGGAGAGCTGCATCAAACCAGTCTCAGAACTGAAGACCACAACAACAACAACAACAACATATCCTGTTACATGGATGTGAGCTTCGTCTGCCCACAAAATCTTCCACGGCCAATCTTTATCCACTTCCAAGCGAGCAAGAAATTCTAAAGCAAACGTCTCTCTTGCTGGCAGGTCAACTCGTGCACGTGGGTAATTCTGAATGGATACAAAGAAGGATGTTTCGTAGGATTTTACGCACCGTGCTCACGGGTAGATCTAGTGTTCGGGCAGTTCTCCGTGCACTGCACGTTTGCACACCACCACTCGTCTCCTCCTACATTACTGTGGCCACGGCTTCCACTGACGTCGAATAAATTCTTTTTCTCCCAAAACTAGGTTGCACACCAAAAGAACCCGTCTGTCCGAATTTCCAAATCATTTTCTCCAGGTCCACGTCAGTTATCGGAACAACGCCCGCCCGCATTTCGTGGTCTTGCGGTAGCGTTCTCGTTTCCCACGCCCGGCTTCCCGGGTTCGATTCCCGGCGGGGTCAGGGATTTTCTCTGCCTCGTGATGGCTGGGTGTTGTGTGATGTCCTTAGGTTAGTTAGGTTTAAGTAGTTCTAAGTTCTAGGGGACTGATGACCATAGATGTTAAGTCCCATAGTGCTCAGAGCCATTTGAACCATTTTTGAACCAACGCCTCTTTTCCAAACCCTTCAGTGCCGCGAATTCTGCAGAGCGACGTGTGCACAGTCACCATTCTTGTAATACAGCTTTACAAGCAGAGCACGATCCTGCATTGAGACAGTCATGGCGAAGGTCGCAGACGCGGAAGGAGAAAAAGCCGTATAGCTGGCGTGTTTATATCAACTCCAATGGGTCGTGCGCGTGACATGTATTTTCCTTTACCTATTCTGACACATAGAGCGCCCTTTATTGATCAGTTTTCACACTTTTTTTCTTCTGCCATACGTTTTCCCCCTTCGCCGATAATATTCCGTTGCAATCTGACGACGTTCTGACCAGTGGTGTTATTTCTGCAGCGATTTGTAAGTAACTTTATTTATCATCACCCTGTACATATCAGTTATTATGTGTAGATGGTGTAATAAAACTTATTAATATGTTACCTTTATGTAATTGTATGACTGTGTTTACAGGCCACCTCCGCTCGCTATGACTAGAGTCATATGGGACTTGTCAAAAAACATTAGTCATGCAATCTCGATGACAGCAACGACTGATGAGTGCCTGACACGTAGCGCAGTCAACAGCTAAAACATCCAAGCTGCTGGTAACAATAGCACACAGAAGACTCTTATGACCAAGTAAAGGCACCACAGATGCAGTTATGACGTTTGCTTCATATGAAGGCAAACCACATGAGAAAAAATATGCCTTCGTAAGCTTTATCAACCTAAGAAATGTTTCGACAGTGTGAAATTGTACAAGTTTATGAAATTCACACAAAAGTAAGTACAAGATATATGATAATATGGCTGGTATATTGCATGTACGAGAAGAGAAAAAACGATAAGCGCTCGGATTAAGAAGCGTGTAAGGCAAAAAAGCAGACATTCTGCCCATTGTTAAGGCTATATATCGAAGAAGTAAAACCGTAAATAAAAGAAAGCTTCGTGATTGGGATCAAAATTCAGAGAGAAAAGATACCACCGGTAAGATTCGCTGATCACATTCCTGTACCTACTGAAAAAATTTAAGAACTGTACAAAATGTCGAATTGCATGAACAAGTCAGTGAGCACACAATATGAACTTCAGAGTAAACCAAGGAATGGTGAAAGTAACGTGGAGCCACAGAAATGCGATTACAGATAAACATAACATCGAGATGTCGGCAACGAAGTAAGTTAATTCAGCTACTTTGGAGGAAATTAATGCATGACCAACGAAGAAAGAACACAAAGGAAGCAGGCAAGTATTGGCAAAGGTGAATTCATCTCCAAAATATGGCAATTACTGTTAAGCGTAGCCTTTTATTTGGGGGAGAAACTGTTTGGAATGCATGTCTGCCCCGTAGCGTCGTTTGGAAATGGCTCATTGATTGTGGATCAGATAGCTCTGAGAACTATAAGACTTAACTGCTGAGGTCATCAGTCTCCTAGAACTTAGAACTACTTGAACCTGACTAACCTAAGGACATCACACACATCCATGCCCGAGGCAGGATTCGAACCTGCGACCGTAGCGGTCACGCGGTTTCAAACTGAAGTGAGGCCGGTGACTGTGGACCAACTCGAAAGAACACAATTGAAGCGTTTGATATACTGTGCACAGAAAGCTGCTCGAAATTAAGTGAACTGGTAAGAAATGACGAGGTGTTCCGCAGAAACAATGAGGAAAGGAATATGTGGAAAATTCTGACCTGAAAATAGAAATAATGATAGGCTAAGTATTAAGACATCAGAAAATATCTCCTATGGTACGACAGTGAGCCGTAACAGGCGAAAACGAACAGTAAACAGTGATGGAACATATACACCAAATACCTGAGGATTGGGCGCTAGTGGTACTCTGAGTTGAAGATGTTGGCACCGGACACCAGGGGAAGCGCTCGTAGACTGCGACAGGTCGTACGACCGCTGATCACCCCTCCTCCCGTCACCACCCATGGTAGAACAAAAAACTTCAGGAGTAAATACTCCAAGCAAGGAGAAATATTTCCTCCACTGATGAGTCTGATAGACGTTGGCCAACGTCCACGTACGAGGAAGTCATAAACTACATAAGGCGACAGAAAGCTAAACATATGGTTTGAGGACAAAACCAGTGCTTCTGTGGCTCCCATGGCATCTTAACCTCATTATTGCTCCTTATATTTAGGACATCATCGATCAACACATGTTCTCCTTCGACCCATCTCAGACCAACTCTATTACAGCCAATAATGAGAAGGATATCTCTCCATTCCTTAAGATGTCTCGTTTAGTCCATGAGGAGGAAAATGTTAACAGGGCGTAAAACGTGATGTTGTACGCTGTTAGTTACGTATCTCAAATTTAATTGCTGATGAGTGTAGAAGTCATCTGACATTACGATTTTTATAACCATATTTGGATTACTTAGAGATAAGGATATAGGATGGCCAAGTAGAATATTACACACTAAGTTCCTGATGCCCTGCATTCAAATCGGCGGCGTTGAGGCTCACAGTAGGCCGCCAATAGCAAAATATGGCTCTTCGGAGGTGATGCGACTCTCTGAGACTCAAGACCTACCGTAGAAATTGTCAACACCTAAAACCCGGATTCCTGTGTATTCTCCGATATGTCATGAGCAAAGCGTCGTGTGCAGACTACCACTTTACGTTCAGACTCGATTAACACTTGATATGCTTCCATTTAGCACTACACACCGAAGTGCAATCGATTGCTCAAGTGTCGTGTCCATTCTCGCGCAATGCTTTGCATCTAGCCGCAAGACATGGGCGTCATAAACGTCGCATCTTCAAATGGAATCGACCTTTCGTTTAAATACACACCTTAGACCTCCCGACATTCATGTAAATAGCAAACGTACAATAACTCTCAAGATAATTAAAAATTAGTTAGTTAGTTTCACGTTATGGGTATCATTTGTACGATAAATCGTAATGACATGGAACGAGTCATGTTATATTCATATTACATATTCATACGTAAATATAGAAAATGCTGATCATCTGCTACTTTTGTTTGCTATTGTTGTTATTCAATAATTCCTACTCACTATGAAATTAGAAATTTTTTAAGGAACAGAAGGAGCTGTCAAGAAGAAGCTTTTTTCAGTTTGTTTCCAAATTCAACTTCTGTATGTCAGACAATTTGTATCTTCAGATAAATGATTAAAAATTTTGGTGACTGCACTGTCCAGCTCCTTTTGTGCAAAGTGGAGTAATTAATATTATTCTTTCTTCTGGTATAGTAATTATGTGCCTCATAATTCCTTTTGGACTGTAGCGGATTATTTAAAACAAACATATTACTGTCGAATTTAAAGTTGCATAGCAGTGACAAGTGTTGGAACAGAAATGAGTGCTCTCCAAATTGTCAACGGTGTCTTCATTGGCTACACGGGAGGTTAGGAGGGTCTACAGGGTGAATCGTGTAAGACGTAACATTCTCTTTAGTTCGTTAATGTGTGGGGAAGCAAGCACCGTGGACAGCTGTGGGCAGGAGCGGGCTAACGCCGAGAGGAAATGCCACTGCTGCCTCCCTTCGTTCTGCGCTGCTAACCCGAGAACCAACTACTGCCTGAGTGCTATACACACTCTTGTGCAGCAGCCTACTGAAAAATTTTGATAATTTAAAACCATCGAAGTTAGTTCAGAAACAAGTTACTGTAATTAGTTGTGAGTCTAAACACCCTCAATTCGACAGTTACCGCAAAAATCGATGTTTAACGTCCACTGGTATCTGAAGATACAAAGCTCTAATTGTAACAGAATATATAGTTTATTATGAAACCATTGTGAAGACGTTTCTGAAGAATTATGTTAAGCATTTTGCAACTTATCTTGGATTTTTCGGAAGTTCACAACTGCTGAAATTTAAATCCACAGAGTAGAAATTCTAAAAGAAGTCGTGTTTTAGCGAACTGAAGTTTCTATATAACTTTGAAAGATATTACAATAAGAGTGGCTGACTCTTCCTTACAAGTCAGTTTGAGGAATGATCTGTGATCATGGGACACGTCATTAGTATGTCACCAGTCCCTCCAGCAGTTACTGCCAATAGATGGCTGATGCCGCTGCTTCTTTGTTGAAGTAGGTCCTCATGTGGTCTGACGAAGCTGTGTGGATCTCGTACCAAACCTGCTCAGCTAAGAAAAAAATCTGAGAAAGCACCAGGAATCGAATTTGGGTTGCTTTGCAACAAAAAACAGCGAAACTAATCATTCGGCCACTTTTTTTTTCTTTTTACATGAACACTTCCTTTATCACTTCAGTTTACTTAAGCAACTTTAATTCATCTCATAACAAGTACATAACTCTCCCTGTCCCATACTGAGTGTTGTGTACACCTTCGACGTGTTGTAGAAAGTGTTTTTAAGAACAAATCGAGGATAGGAACCTGTGTCCAGAAACGTCATCCACCGACAGTACAGAGCTTAGAAGTTACAGGCGCTGGCGCTTGCCACTAGGTCACCCATTCGGCAGGAAACGTGACCTTGTAGGCTGACGGATCATAGAGGGAACGTCTCCTAATATTTTTTGTTGCTCAGTGATCACGACTGATTACCACGATCAACAGTGGAGACAATGGAGGTAGCTACTGCGTAGATAGGCCGTGTGTCTTATGACTGCAATACTCTGTTGCCTTGGAGGATGGTGGTTTCCTACATGGGTTTCCGTGTGCAGTTTCTTTTTCTTCTGTAAGCAGAAAACATTGGAGATTTTAGAGGGTTCCAAGAAGAAAATAAACCGCCGGTGGAAACGCGTGTCCGAAACCGTCGTCACAAAGGCAATAGAGCGTCGCTTTCCTAGAAGACACTACGCAGCCGCTAGCACGATCTTATCCACTGGCGATCATGGCAATAAGTCGTGATCATTGAATAACAAACAACATTGTGAAAGTTTCCTTCTACAGTTCGTCAGCCTACGAATCACATTTGCTGTTGGAGGGGTGGCAAGCCAGCGCCAGACCTTCGACGATCTGTAGCGTCGCGGATGACGTGTCCGGACACGGGCTTCCGTCCTCTATTTCCGCCGCAAGGCACCCTCTACAACCCCTCAAAGTTGTTGGCAACATTTCTGAGACACTCTTTACATATTTATCACATAAAATAAATTATAAAACTAATTTCCTACTTAACAGAACACTGTCTATCCCTATAACACGTGAGGTACTTCAAATTGCACGTAAAATGGCATTCCAGAGATGTTTCTTTCGAGATAAACTGTTTCACTGAAATAAAAATCACTTTTTAGCATTGTCACTGCTAAATTCCTGGGTACAAGCAGCTATTCACACTACCTTTTAAATTCATGCACAATGTTCTTCCTGCACTGCGTTTTCATTAACCACTCGAATATTGACTTGGTGTCAGACCTCCAAAAATATTCTAAGCTGTCGTTCTGCTTCTTCCTCTTATTTTCCTTCGTCTTTTCTTCGTATCTTTGTTTTTTTTCTTTTATATCTTTCATATGAGTTTTGTAAACAGCGTTTCTTGATTAGGAGTGTCACCAACTATACGTTTATGCTTGTTGCGCTTGTTATTATGTTTGTACTGTTCGATCAGGGGTTCTGCATGTAAACAGAAGCTGTCAAGTTGAACACTTGTTCTTTTCGCCAAATTGGTGGCTTGTAAGTGACTGATCGAAGGGAGCTGCTATGTGACGGACAAGCGTGTCTATTCGGTAAAAATGACGACAACTGTTCTTTCAATTTCTTGCCACTGAATTGATTGTATGAATGTTCGAAGTCTTAATACTACATCAGATTTGTTGCATCTGGAAGTTTAAAGTCTCCTGGCGACTCATTCACCACGTAGAAAGGCTCGCTATGGACAATGGAGGGATATCTCCTTACGGTGATAGCTGTCTACAGCGTTCCTGTGGAATGTTGTCGTGAAGCAACTAGGGAACAAGGCCCCTTGGATTATGATATCGCTAATTTAGTTCTCCTTTATGAAACTGATGAGGTAGCAGAATCATCCCTCATAATTTCATGGACGTTTTGGCGACGGAGGTGGTCAGTTAATGTTTTTGTGTGTTATCAAAAGGGAAATAGAATAGACTGATTTTTTTCGTGAGACTCGGTTTATGTATTTCAGTTGCTCCTCACCTCCCTCCCCCTACCTCATAGTACAGAGTAAGAGTATTTTTTCAGCCGTGGTGAGCTATAAATCTGGATAAGTGGAATACAGACTACTGGTTACTCGTTTCCGACTATTTTCAGGATACCTGCCTAAGTAGTTTACAGGCCCTTGGTGTTCTCGGCAAATTATAGTAGGTAATACATGTTTAATATCGTAGATCTTCTATCATCCGAAATTTTGAAGCAAGTACGGCTATTTTAAATGGAACGACATACTTTTTAGTGAGATTCGAAAGCTCTTGAAAGGCCGCGTGCTCTGATATAACACTTTTTAACTTCGGTGTTGGGACGTTTCGTAAGCATGGCGAGGAATTGTGCTAAAACTGAAAAGCAGTGTGGGTGGAATCGGCTATTGCAGTGTGTTTAGCGCCAAGTGAAACTCTCGTAGCAGGCTGTGTTGTTATACCGGGTAGTTACGATTGAAGTGACGCTACGCACGGTGGTCCAGTGTGGGCTGTAATTATCGTATGGCGGCAAAACTTGGTAGATATTCTAATGCGTTAATGCGAAACAGATTTACGCTGAAAAAAAAAATAGTTCCGATTCAGTCCACCAGATGCAGATCTGTGCTATACAGCATCTCGTTGACGTCATCGGTTCTAATTTTGAAAATATGTGTAATAACAATATTATGCGTTTCTCACTAGTTTGACCTTTTCTGCCCACGCCTCGTTCCTTATCTGTTACATGTGGAAACATTTCTGTGTGTCTGTTTTGCATTCACAGTACCAGATTTGCACCTGGTGCCCAAAACTGGAACTAATTTTTTCCAGTGTAAATCGGTTTTGCGTTAACGCATTAGAATATCTACCGGATTTCGCTGCCATGCAACAGTTACAGCCCCACTGGAGTTAGTGAATAGCTACACTTTAATTATAACCATCTGGTACGAACCTGTCTGACTGCTTCCTACGAGAGCTCTTCACTCAAACATGAGAATGTACAGAGATTTCAAGTAGTCTTCCTAAGACCCTTGAGATATCCTATAATTTAGTATGTAATACCATTATCAAAAATCGTAGCTGGCACTGCATCTACATCGTATAAAGTACGACCAACAGGAAATGAGCATCATAGTAGTGTAGGCCTACCTGATTTCAGAGTCCAAGTTAAACGCTAGATCGCATTATAACTGGATGGATAACTGTCTTCAAGATCAGAGGATGGTAAAGATATACCATCTCCCAACAAGACTATGTCTAGTAAAGCACTGAGGTGTTCACGTAAGTGTTCGACTTAATGACAGGTTTATCTAGAGTAGGCTTACATATAACGACGTAGCCAGGTATGAGAGCCCCGTCTACCAGTATTTAAACAGCAACAGCCGATTATGGCTTTTCAGTACCAGCACATACTTTTGAGCAAAGTTTCAAATCCAACAAGGGTAATATCATTGTACTCACCTATTCATGAGCTTTCGAATACTGTTAAAATGTTTATCGTTCAATTTAGAAAACAATACTTAAATATATTGGTCGATAAAGGAATTAAGACAGTTATCCATACAACAAAATTACCGGCCAATCTGACTAATTTACGTACCACAAGTATCACTTCGCTACGTATAAACCACTAACAAACTAAAAATGTTGTTGTCTTACACGGTTCACCTTTCAGAAGGCTGGGTTACGCATTGTCCAGAACAGTGTCTGGAGCAGACCACACAGGGTGATTCATTTGTCCCTACCGAAAAGTTTTATACAGCCCTCACCGTCTTCGAAACCACGCGCAAGATTCGTAATCTTCTCGCCTGTTATGCGCATATTTTTAATCCTACAGAAAAAATGAACATGTCATTTCTGTAGGAAATTTAATGTACTTCATTTTTGCACTTGGATGTGTTTTCACTGGAAGTTAGGGTTTTCGAGTTATTCAAGAAAAGCAAGTTTGAAGTTGACTTTTGTACGTTTTTCTTGGATAACTGGAAAACTACGGTCTCTGGCGGAAACCTATTCCCGTACTAAACTTATCTACATTAAATTTCCTACAAGAAGGGCCTATTCGTAACATCCGTATGAGTAACAGCCTGCATGTAGCGACCGAGAGAATATGAAAATCTTACACATGGTACGTGAAGACATTGTGGGTTGCGTAAAACCCATGGGTCGGGAGGCTACATCAGCCTGTACATGAGAGTAGCGTTGGGGTTACAGTGGTAGGTTATTATATCTATTCCTAGCCATGGTTAGGGACAGGAAATTATTTATCCTTCAATCCTGATGTAAGAAAGGACCTTTTGTGACCGGTAGGATGAGTCGGATGGCCCAACATTGAGAGTTGACGACGTGTATAGTAAGTAGATGGCGTTGCTTGGACGTGTTGGTGTAGGCGCAGCAGATGTTATCACGACCGCAGCTACCGTGGCAGCCTCGGACGTAAAAGATTGCCTACCGAATCACCGGCGCGCGCGCCAGTTTTGCAGCGCGGGCTCCTCACGTCGGTTTATTCGAGCGTAATGGCAAGGTCAGATTTCTTAGCGTAATTGCTTTGCGATTTTTGCCAGCGATACGCGGCCGATGGCGGCAGCGCGGCGGCAATTAATCACCCCCGCGGGAGCGATTTGTACATATGCAGTCGTAATTCCCCCACTTGTCATGTTTGGCCGGCGGTCAGCCTCACCCGCGCGCGCGTCTGGCGGAGATGCCGCTGATAACTCAGATCTCTGCCTGCCGCACTGCGCCGCTCGGCGCAGCGCAGCGGAAACGCCTGTTATTTTGCGATACCGGCGGCAACGGCAACAAAAAAAGTTAGAGTGAGGCTTGTCTTTTATTTGCTAGGACGTCCATTACTATTTGATTGCGACCTCTGGTGTCTGTATTCCTCTTTGAGTTATGATTGTTCACTCTCGCGCAATTCTCCGGTTGCACTATCATCTCTTTGTTACGGCATTTGTTGTTCGTGATGTGATGTGTCATAAACTCACCATCCAAACTGACTGGGAACCAGCGAAGAGCCTTTTAAATTCACAGACCAGTTTCATGAGCAAAGGAGGCATTTCTGGTTGTGAATGTATTTCAGTTTTCGAGATTCTATTCCAGAAAAATTCCATTAAAAAAAGAGATTCTGAACCTAGGTCTAAGGCTTTTTAAAAAAAAACTAAATCCTTTATAAATGGATAAACGAAACGTCATTTCGTTGTTTTAATCTTACACATCCCGATTAAACACTGACGAAGCTACTTGCAGATGACCAGGTAATTATTGCTAACTGTGAGAATAATCTACAAAGGGTAGTAGATCAACTGCAAGGAATTCATCCTTCATACAACTTCCCCATCTGACTACAAAAGTCATGGCACTTTGCCGGCCGAAGTGACCGAGCGGTTCTAGGCGCTTCAGTCTGGAACCGCGCGACCGCTACGGTCGCAGATTCGAATCCTGCCTCGGGCATGGATGTGTGTGATGTCCTTAGGTTAGTTAGGTTTAAGTAGTTCTAAGTTCTAGGGGACTGATGACCTCAGATATTGAGTACCATAGTATTTAGAGCCATTTGAACCTTGGAACTTTATAGGAAAGACAAAATTATTTCAAAAAATTTAATAGATGGAAAAAATTGAAGGACAAGTAACAAATTTTAGAGTTTGAAGATAAAGTGTATCATATGACGACAAAATTGTTTTTGAACATAACACAGAGAAATTTAACACACTGAATGATACTGCTGGATGGATCTTACAAAGGAAACAAGGAAAATAGGTCCAGAATGAGACTTTCACTCTGCAGCGGAGTGTGCGCTGATATGAAACTTCCTGGGAGATTAAAACTGTGTGCCCGACCGAGACTCGAACTCGGGACCGAGTTCGAGTCTCGGTCGGGCACACAGTTTTAATCTGCCAGGAAGTTTCAAGGAAAATAGGTATTTGTAAAATTTTACAAAACACTGTTTCTCCAAGTGAGGTTTAACGAGCGAGGTGGTACAGAGGTTAGTACACTGGATTCGCATTCGGGTGGACAACGGTTCAAATTCGTCTGTCGGCATCCAAATATAGCGATACAACCACCAGCTGTATAAGGGAATTGAAACAGAAAACATTTGTGCCGGACCGGTAGTTTAATCCGAATTTCCCGCCCTACGCGAGCGCTTGCCTTAACCGCTTTGATTATTCGCGCACGACTCTCGGCCAGACACAACCTGTCGTCGTTCCGGCGTCACAACCTGTACGGAGGAGAATATTTTAACTGAAGGACCGGTCCGGTATTGGCGGATAAATAAGATACTGCAGTGTATGCGTTGTTAAGAAGAACGATGTAATGTTCCTTCGGAAATGCATCCATGCGTAGATTGAATTATATGCTATGTGTATGAATACAGATTGTGATGCGGGGACAACGAATGTAGCACTGTGTAGTACAAGTTGAATAATCCTTCAATTTGCATCCCACACTGAAGGAGCGTGCTTATACATTACAGAACACTATTTTTTAATGTGCTCTTAAGGCCATCAAATGTTCACTCCTTGTGCTGATAATATTACAGCGTAGTAAATGTATTGGCTTACATTTGATTTTAAGAGGCAAGCAAATTAAAGCAGGTGATTAGAAAAGTATTTCGCGATATGATGCATTCACTTACGTTTCATGTAAGTCTTATTTAGAACAGCAAGTTCTAAATATTTACCAAATACAGTTAAAAGGCGTTACCAGTACTGTGTTTTCTGGCCTATATACGGTACTTCCACTTAAATTTATGGTAAGTAAGAGAGGAATTAGTAAACAGTTATGGAATGATGTCAAAATGGAACACAACAAACATGAAAATTTCTAGTCAGTACAAGAGAGAATTGTTTCAGTACTCAAAGTATATTACTGCTTCAAATCTTATTGACTACTTCAAAAGCTTTAAAAGAAATTTGTAAAAATTAAAAAACTTGAAAATGACAAACCATTTGGTGAGTATAGGAATAACACTAAAACAAGCTGGTAAGCTATTGAAAGAATATTGGGTGCTAGGTCAGATAATCACAGTAACATAAAACCGATTAAAAAAAGCAATGAACTAACTGATCCCTTGCATTGGCTAATACTATTAACCGTTACTTCTCAAATATAGCTGAGCAATTGATAAATACGCCTCACACCACACAGGCAGATTGTAAGAGAGTAATATACATAAAATTCACGCAAAGACTTTTATGGATTCATTGACACCTGTGGAACCATTTAACATTATAAAGGTTTCACCAAGCAAGTAATCAGCGGATATTGATTAATTACCAGATGTTATCAAGGCAAGTGCAACATTTCTTGTTGGACCACTAATGGACATTGTAAATACATAATTTGAGAGAAGTGTATTTCCATATGCTCTGGAAACTGTGGAAACTGCAAAGGAAACCCCCATTTCATAAGAAGGGTGCCAAAAATTAAATTTCTATCTACATATCATTATCAGTATTGTCTGTTTTCAGTAAAATTATGGAGAAACTCTTCCTTAGCAGATTGATAGCCTTCCTAAGAAAAGAAAAACTAGTAAATGACTCGCAGCATGTTTTCAGAACTGGAAAGTCAACCCATACAGCAATATTCATCCCTTTAAATGAAGTACTTACAGCAGTGGATATAAAATAACAAATGTCTATTATATTTCTCGACCTTAGTAAAGCATTTGATGTAATTGATCATATCATTCTCCTGCAGAAGCTAAGCTGCTATGGAATGAGGTGATAGTCTTACAAATAGATAAAATCATACATACAAACTTGTCAACAAGTTACTGAAATAAAGTATACCGACACAGAAACACGCACTTCCAGTTCTTACAGCAATGTGCAAAATATTGTTTACAACAAACTGGCTCGTTACAAATTATAATGGAGCTGTTGCAGTCACTTTCCACACTGTACAAAATGTCTGTACTGCAGGTCCCACTCTTATGCTTGAGGAGAAATCTGTTTCAAATATGAGTGATACAAAACTTTCAAGTACACACATTCCAAACGACATAAAGTGGAAGATGCACAGCAGCACGTTAAATAAACTGCACTCACTCACATACACTGATAGAGTTCTTAGAGAAAGTACAAGCTGTCCTTCTGAACTCACAATGCACCATGGTAGTATACTACTTATGTGTGAGATGAATTTTTGAGTGAATTCCAGTATGTACAAAAAGTCACAGAAAAAGACTGTTAGTAATAAAGCAAGTTAAAAGGAGGGATTCATGTAGACCATTATTTACAGGGCTTAAATTTCTACCCCTGCCTTGGTATATTTATAAAATCTAGCGTTTATTAAAAGAGGCAACGTAAAAGGAAAAAATATCTTTAGACATAGCTGTGATTATCACTTGTGCGAAACTATGGAGAGAGTGAACTTGCACCCAAAAACTGTCACTATAAGTCTGTGTGGGAAAGGTGACAATTATGCTGGAGTTATGTTATATACCGCATGCCTTTACACGCAAAGACGCCCAAATTAAATACATTTAAAATTAACATGAAACAGTTCTTCCCTGACCACTACTTTTATTCTGACTGAATTTCTGGAGCACAATAATGTGTGAATTTCACTTGCTGCAACAGACACACTACTAACATCACCCTTTTGTATTATGTTCTACTTATACTTCGTTTACTTTTTTGGTATGTTAACTCACTGTGAGCTTGATAAAGATGCATTAGGACAAACTGAAAGTAGGAAAATGATACTACAACTCAGCATATTTTGGACACACAGAGCGGGGTTTCACAAGCTTAGTTCAATGAACTTGCACATTAACAAAAGTCTTAAATAAAAAGATTTTTATTTCCAATAATTCTGTTTGTTATAATCTAATAACTATGTGCTACATTCACAAATGTCACTTTGGAACCATGGAGAGGACCCCCACAACCCATGTCCTATGACTTGCACTTTAACAAAAGTACATACAAAGATAAACATTTCTAATAATACTATTTACTGTGATCCAATAGTAACATATTACATTCACAAATGACAAAACGTTTTATGTAAAGCTGCAAAAAGGTTCACACAAAGAGGGAAAGGAACTGCACTAAATTACAACTTTTAACTTGCAAGCATAATGTTCAACTCAGCAAGTAAGGCTAGATGAACTTCCACTCAGATAAATTTATATGAAAATTTTATAAATTTCAATTGAAGCGTTATAACTATTACCAATCTTAATATATTATTCCTGTTTCTTCAGTCTGCAAACATACGTTGTTTGTACTTTTTTTAACCTGGAAACTAGATAAACCAATCCTTTGAACATCTGCATAATGGGTGACAAATTCCTTATCACATCACAGAGAAGTGGTATTTCCGTATGTAAGTTGCAAACGTAATTTACAATAGTTTGGCTTCTAATATTTTCTGACAACGCCATCTTCTGTATATTTTTTATTGAATCTTTCTGCAATTCTTAAAATGTCCAACCCAACTGGTAAAATCTACTTTTAAGCCCCAAAAGTTTGAAAATTCATGTAGTTTGCGAATGTTCTTGGGATATCTTATCCATTTTTTGTCAAAAAATCGGTGCACACCCAAGTCCAAGTTCACCCATTTTGTGTAACGCTAATCAAGAAAAAGAAAGACACATTGCACATCTGTAACACAGATATCACTATTAACATGCAGTAGATTGTTTAAACATTTTGCAGTTGAACTTTAGTGGTGGTGAGTAACTAATGAGTAACCCACAGCTAACTCCCCTCATTACTGATGAGATACCCTGATAGCGTAAACACAGTCTCAGGCTATGCTACTAGCAACAAAGGACATTGTTTACCAACTCACATGCAATTCATAACCTACCACCGAAACAGCAATGTCCAATAGTACATGTTCACCCTATTCTATTGGAATACGACAAGACAAGAGCTTAAATCATTACTGGAATATACTACACTGATTGTTACTAAATTAAACTTTAGGAATATATCCATAAATAAATACTGAAGCCTTTAATGGTTTATAAGAATACCCATAATTTTTTCTGTTTACTTCATTCTTGCCGACCTCTACTAATTATCTGTTTACACTGACATTATACAGGATGTCTCAGCTACCGTGCCATCTGCAATAATGTTCTTCATTTTTGTGTTAAAATGTATATTTAGCAATTTTTTCCTCAGATGCCCTGATACTCTAACCGTTAAACTATTTACTTGCAATTTGCTTAACATATTCTCACACCATGTTTAAGTGGGCCTTATGCTAGGAAACTAGTAGTTGATGAAACACTGAGAAACCGATATGGCACATTCTGAACTCATTCTAAAATATGGATTAAGATATTTTATTCACTAAGTCAACTTTGTCTTATTTATGCTTCTTCTTTGGCTTTCAACTGGAATGGAAGGTTTTGACACATAAAAATGAGTAGGGATGTAAGTTGGTTTCAGCTTTTGCTCAAACTGGCTCTCTTCAAAATACCCATGTAGTAATAATTGCAAAAATTTTGTTATTACCAAGTTGTGATAAAGTACTATTAATTTACTGCTTCTATAAAACTAACAGTTCCTTAGGGTGACTTCTTGTTTTATACAGTTGTAAATAAAATCTAGGAAAGTAGCTTACTTTAAGCTTACGATGTTACATCGTGTAACACTGCAACAAAATTAAAATAAACACACTATGTGCATTTATAATTTCACTACCATCTATTTCCAAAACAAAGAAAAATCGATTTTACTTACATTATGCGTATTGTTTCTCGATTCTGGTGTCCGGTCTTGGCGCTTTGAATTTATAAGCCACCTTTTACGTCGATCAGTATCTGAAGGAAACAGATAAAACTTGTAGCGCCATGTCTGCTGTTATTTTAGCAGTTTGGAGTTGCACACCCGACCATCTGAGGCTGTGAAACAATAAAATTAATCAAAATTCGCTAATTCACTTTCTCATGCCACACGAACCACACAACACTGTCGCCGGATTGGGATTCCAGCTGGCGGATAGTTTAGCTCCGTACATCTAGTGCTTTAGCGACGACATACAGAAGTTTGGCCATGATTCGTGCACGTATAGCCAAAGCGGTTACGGTGACTTCTCACGTAAAGCAGGAAATACGGGTTCGAGTCCCGGTCGAGCACAAATTTTCATTCACGTCATTTCCTTATATAGATAATGGTTGTTCGTATTCGCAACTAAAAATACATTTCATGTATCCAGAATTAGGTTTTCCATCATTTCCCTAAACCACTGCACTGGGATGATTTATTAGGAAGTACAAGGCCTCTTTCCTTCCCCGACCTTAACAAAACAATCCAAGCTGGTGATCAGTCTCTGATGACCCATTGTAGAGGGGCATTAAGCCCCAAGTTCATTTTTTTCTTTACGAATGAGATTTCTCAGACATATTGGAGGAGACACAAGACAAGCGAAACACAGAAATGAGAACAGAACTAGGATCAGCATTTTTAAATGAAAACGCAAAAGAATACAGAAGAATATGGAAATGGTGCACAAGTAAGACGGATGACGACGGACTACCAGAATTAATGTGCAAATACGAACCACAACGATGAAGAAATAGACAGATTCAAAACCAGATGGAAGGACGTGCACTAATCTCTATAAGTAGGCAGAAAAGAACAGATCGTAATATGGGCTGTAGATGACGATGATGATGATGATGATGATGATGATGCCAACGACGATGACGATATGAACGATATGAAGACTCCTTTGGATTGCAAGGAAAAGATCAGAGCAGGATTCCAGGAATGTATTTAGGTTTTAGTTGAAAATTTGCTTTACAGCGTAGGTAGTTATTTAATCTCTTGGGAAGTACAAAGAGGTGCCAGGGGCGTTCAGTAAGCAATAAAACACATTTTTTTGGAAAGCAGGTTAGTTTTATTCAGGATTCCAATACACTATATATTTCCCACTCTCTTGGGCACAATACCCTATTTTTCAACATAACCTCCGTTGAATGCCACGGTATCGTGCCACCTTACTGTGAGGGTCTATATGTGTCCAAGGAACCACTCTTCTGGTCAACATCGGAGCCAACGTCTAAGAACCTTCCCACCAGCTATGTACTACTTCCCGGGAGTGCGTCCTTTATTGGTCCAAACAGATGGAAGTCGCAAGGTGCGAGATCCAAGCTGTAGGGTGGATGGAGAAGAGCAGTGAATCAAGTGAGCTCCTCTCTCGTACGCAGATTTGTGAGAGGCGTTGCAGTGTCATCGCGAAGGAAAAGTTCGTTTGTATTTTTGTGGCGACAAACACGCTAAAGTTGTTTCTTCGATTTACTGAGTGTAGCACAGCTGTGTGCGGCCAGCCGGGACGCAGGAGATCGGGCAAGTTCGCTCGATCTCGCTGAGATAATGACAGACGCCTCGCTCATCGACTCACAGCGCTTCTATTAACTACCAGGTCTCCGTAGACATTATTCAGGCGCCGATACGTATCATCGATGCTCTGTTCTTCTTCCAAAGAGACTAAATGACAGCTCTCTGCTGGGAATGCATTTCTGTTACAGACGCCATTTTGTAGCCTGCGTATTGCGCCACCTCCTAGCGTTACTTCATGAAATTGTAGAAGAATATTCCACGATGCCAAACAACGTATTCTGCATTTTTGTCAACCGAAATTGGTCGATAAAAATATGTGATGCATTTCTACTTGAACGGCCCTCGTACGTCCATAGAAGGACGTGCTCTAGTTCGTAGTGTTAAACCTACAGTTCGGTGATCAATCAAATAATACGCTTTACGTGGTTGACATAACACAGAGCCCACTGTTTTGTAAAAGAAAATCGCAGTAATCACATTCAGCCCCTTAATGGGGATGTCAGCATTAGTAACCCAGTGAACGCACTCAATCCTCTATAGAAATAACCTATGACTTTAAGGGAATATAAACAGCAAAAGGGGTGAACGAAAGCTCCAGAATTTAGCTACCGTGTCAGTGTATCACGATAAGAAACTCGCATCCACGATGTCTTTACTCTTTTGTGAGATCTTATTTTTATAATGTATGAAGATTGTTGACAAGTACACTATGTGATAAAAAGTATTCGGAATCCCCAAAAACAGAAGTTTTTCACATCAGATTAATTGTTCTGTCAACTACAGCCAGGTACTCCATAACAGCGACCTCAGCAGTCAATAGACATCGTGAGAGAGCAGAATGGGACGCTCCGCAGAACTCACCAGTTCGAACGTGGTCCGATGACTGGGTGTCACTTGTGTCATACGTCTGTACGCGAGATTTTCACACTCCTAAACATCCCTAGGTCCACTGTGATAGTGAAGTGGAAACGTGAAGGGACACATACACACAAAAGCGTAAAGGCCGACCTCGTCTGTTGACTGACAGAGAGTGCCGGCAGTTGAAGAGGGGCGTAATGTATAAAAGGCTGACATTTTTGCAGACCATCACTCAGAAATTGCAAACTGCATCACAATCCACTGCCAGTACTATGACAGTTAGGCAGGAGGTGAGAAAACGAATTTCATGGTCGAGCGGCTGCTCATAAGCCACGCATCACGGCGGTAGAAGCAAAACAACGCCTCGCTTGGTGTAAGCAGTCACTGTAAGAAGCGTAAACATTAGGCGTCTGAACAGTGGGAAAACGTTGTGTAGAGTGAAGAACCACGGTACACAATGAGGCGATCCGACGGCAGAATGTGGGTGTAGAGAATGCCCGCTGAACGTCATCTGCCAGCGTGTCTAGTGGCAATAGTACAATTCGGAGGAGGTGGTGTTGTGTGGTCGCGTTTTTCATGGAGGAGGCTTACACCTCTTGTTTTGCGTAGCACAATCACAGCATAGGCCTACACTGATGTTTTAAGCACCTTCTTGCTTCCAACTGTTGAAGAGCAATTCGGGGGTGGCGGTTGCATCTTTCAAAACGATCGAGGACCTGTTCATAATGCGCGCGCCCGCATTATACATGAATATGAGAATAACTGTTCAGTTCAGGTCAGATTTGATACATACTTGCACGTAACGGGGTAATAACAACGTATATCACAAACGGAATACATTTTTACCCCAATACACATTAACGTACTTTGTATAGTCAACATGCATAAAATAAAAAGTGCCTTTGTAAAACGTCATAGGAGTGGCCTTAAGTATAGACTAGTGAAGAATTGGGAATCGACCAGAGATTTACAGTATACAATTGATGCGTTCCCACCACACAGCTGTTAGTACCCGCAATACATGCGCAAATATGTGTGTGTGTGTGTGTGTGTGTGTGTGTGTGTGTGTGTGTGTGTGGATCAAGTAGGTAAAACGACGAGGGCTAGTAGAAATCCTTGGGTAACAGAAGAAATATTGAATTTACTTGATGAAAGGAGAAAATATAAAAATGCAGTAAATGAAGCAGGCAAAAAGGAATACAGACGTCTCAAAAATGAGATCGACAGGAAGTGCAAAATGGCTAAGCAGGCATGGCTAGAGGACAAATGTAAGGATGTAGAGGCTTATCTCACTAGGGGTAAGATAGATACTGCCTACAGGAAAATTAAAGAGACCTTTGGAGATAAGAGAACCACTTGTATGAACATCAAGAGCTCAGATGGAAACCCAGTTCTAAACAAAGAAGGGAAAGCAGAAAGGTGGAAGGAGTATATAGAGGGTCTATACAAGGGCGATATACTTGAGGACAATATTATGGAAATGGAAGAGGATGTAGATGTAGATGAAATGGGAGATACGATACTGCGTGAAGAGTTTGACAGAGCACTGAAAGACCTGAGTCGAAAAAAGGCCCCCGGAGTACACAACATTCCATTGTAACTACTGACGGCCTTGGGAGAGCCAGTCCTGACAAAACTCTACCATCTGGTGAGCAAGATGTACGAGACAGGCGAAATACCCTCAGACTTCAAGAAGAATATAATAATTCCAATCCCAAAGAAAGCAGGTGTTGACAGATGTGAAAATTACCGATCATTTTAATAAGCCACAGCTGCAAAATACTAACACGCATTCTTTACAAACAAATGGAAAAACTAGTAGTAGCCGACCTCGGGGAAGATCAGTTTAGATTCCGCAGAAATGTTGGAACACATGAGGCAATACTGACCCTACGACTTATCTTAGAAGCTAGATTAAGGAAGGGCAAACCTACATTTCTAGCATTTGTAGACTTAGAGAAAGCTTTTGACAATGTTGACTGGAATACCCTCTTTCAAATTCTGAAGGTGGCAGGGGTAAAATACAGGGAGCGAAAGACTATTTACAATTTGTACAGAAACCAGATGGCAGTTATAAGACTCGAGGGACATGAAAGGGAAGCAGTGGTTGGGAAGGGAGTGAGACAGGGTTGTAGTCTCTCCCCGATGTTATTCAATCTGTATATTGAGCAAGCAGTGAAGGAAACAAAAGAAAAATCCGGAGTAGGTATTAAAATCCAGGGAGAAGAAATAAAAACTTTGAGGTTCGCCGATGACATCGTAATTCTGTCAGAGACATCAAAGGACTTGGAAGAGCAGTTCAACGGAATGGATAGTGTCTTGAAAGAACGATATAAGATGAACATCAACAAATGCAAAACGACGATAATGGAATGTAGTCGAATTAAATCGGGTGATGCTGAGGAAATTAGATTAGGAAATAAGACACTTAAAGTAGTAAAGGGGTTCTGCTACTTGGGGTGCAAAATAACTGATGATGGTCGAAGTAGAGAGGATATAAAATGTGGACTGGCAATGGCAAGGAAAGCGTTTCTGAAGAAGAGAAATTTGTTAACATCGAGTATAGATTTAAGTGTCAGGAAGTCATTTCTGAAAGTATCTGTATGGAGTGTAGTGAAACATGGACGATAAATATTTTGGACAAGAAGAGAATAGAAGCTTTCGAAATGTGGTGCTACAGAAGAATGCTGAAGATTAGATGGGTAGATCACATAACTAATGAAGAGGTATTGAAAAGGATTGGGGAGAAGAGAAGTTTGTGGCACAACTTGACCAGAAGAAGGGATCGGTTGCTAGGACATGTTCTGAGGCATCAAGGGATCACCAATTTAGTATTGGAGGGCAGCGTTGAGGGTAAAAATCTTAGAGGGAAACCAAGAGATGACTACACTAAGCAGATTCAGAAGGATGTAGGTTGCAGTAGGTACTGGGAGATGAAGAAGCTTGCACAGGATAGAGTAGCATGGAGAGCTGCATCAAACCAGTGTCAGGACTGAAGACCGCAACAACAACAACATATATGGATCAATGTTAGAGCCTCATTTCGACTTCATCAGGTTAGCGGGAATTTCAGGATTTGAAAATGAGTCAAAGAGGCTTAATGTTGTTATTTGAATGCAGCTCTCCAGGCTACAGTGTGGGAGACGAGTCTGTGGTACTGGCAGCTCAGTAGCGTCGTTCCGTTGCCTTGCGATCGCTGGTTGCCAGCCACTGAGGGGCACACTTGAACATGTAGCACGAATCATGTAGCCGCTCTGCGAACCTGATGCACGCGTGTCTGCAACGCACTAGTCATACTAGTGCCGTCGTTTCCTCGTTTCTCTAAATGGTTCAGTTCATAGTTTATTTCGTTTTGTTGTTTCTAGCGTTTTTCAAAAATGTTAAAATGTGTTTCCTAATGGACCAAACTGCTGCGGTCATCGACCCTAGACGCACACACTCCTTAAACTAACTTATCCCAAGAACAACACACATACCCTTGCCCGAAGGAGTACTCGAAACTCCAGCGGGAGGGGCAGCGCAATCCGTGACATGGTGCCTCAAACAGCGCGGCCACTCCGCACTGCTTTCTAGCGTTTACTTGCTTCTGTTTCGTTTTAAACAGTGTCCCGTGTGATGAGTAGTGCCTGCTCAAAACCTGAAACTGCGAAAGAAAACTCTGTTACACATCATGGCCAGAGAATCTGTATGTTCGGTGAGGGACTACTTGGAGGCAGAAAAGGAAAAAGGTGAAAAGGTGACTCGTTATTTCCAGTTGCTCACGTTGTTAAAAGAACTTCAAGAGCACCGAAAATAGGCGAGATCAGTCTTTTAACGCTAGAGAAAGAACACAATATCTTAGGCTGTAGTGAGAGTGGTAGAAGAAGGGTGCACACATCAGGAAAGAAGCAGCGGAGAAAGAAGCAAGTGACGGCTTTGAAAAGACGCTATTTGTTGTCATATATATCGCTTCTATACGAGAAGGGAACATCAAATGGTTCAAATGGCTCTGAGCACTATGGGACTTAACATCTATGGTCATCAGTCCCATAGAACTTATAAGAACTTAAACCTAACTAACCTAAGGACAGCACACAACACCCAGTCATCACGAGGCAGAGAAAATCCCTGACCCCGCCGGGAATCGAACCCGGGAACCCGGGCGCGGGAAGCGAGAAGCGAGAACGCTACCGCACGACCACGAGCTGCGGGCAAGGGAACATCCCACTTCATCTAAATTACTCTTGTCGCTTCAGGAAAAAGTATATTTTCATTGCTTACAGAGCTAAAAGACACGGGCTTCATCTATTCACTGTCTGATGGGCGCAAAATATTAATGGAAAGGACAGATGTAGTTGCATGGCGGTGCAGATTTCTGCGCAGGATCATGGGTGTGATTGATTAAATAATCAATAATTGATATCAACTCTCTTGTATGGTTATGCCATATAAATATATGTATATCCCTGTGAGCAAAGAATGTATTTTCTACTCGCAATTCATACTGTTCCTGTAAATCTACCAACCTTTCCCCATTCCCATTTCTAACACCCTCCCCATTCGTCCTCATAGCTTTACTATTCTTCTCTTTCTCTATTCTGCTTTATAAGCCTCCTGCGAGCATTAGGTCATGGCCACTTGGAACAACCTCTATAGCCTCTATCAGCATCTGTTCAAACTAAGTGTATACTCTTCGACTATCACTCTAGCTCTTAGACAGCTTTATCAGCCTATCAGTAACCCGTTTTCAACGAGAGTTACGTATTTTGACCACCATTTGTTTAAAAAGATGAGCATTCCTGCTCTAGCCCTACTCTGCTCTACTAAAATGATGTGTGCACTCCAGCAATATTCACATTCTTGAGGCAGATGGTTAGTTTAAAAATTTAGGATGTCAGCGGCAAAAGAGGGGTAGATTGTGGAAGTGACCATTATCTAGTGGAATGTAAAATTTATTTTCCCTATACTTTCAGGAGTATAGACGAATAGAAGAGGTCGCAACATGCTGACCAGACTGAGATCATAAGATATAACTTGGAACGTTTAAGGGAAGAGAGAATTAAATAATTACGACGACAGCGACTAGAGAAAAAATTAGAGAACATAGAGAGAACAGTAGAAGAGAAATATGAGCACATGATGAAGGCACAGATGAATCAACGAAACAAGCCCTTGGAGACTGACGTTCCTGAATGTGAATAACAGTCAGCGTCGAGACAGATATAGGACACTAAATAGAAAAGTAAAAAGAGAAATCTTAAGAAGGAAAAACAAATCGTGGGAAGAAAAATGTTAGTATGTAGAGAGGATGATTTATAGAGTTCGTAGTGCTGAAGCATGGAGAACAATCAAGTCAATGTGAATGTCAGCTAGTGACAAGATACTTCATAATAGTATTAGTCATGGTCAATGGACAACGTATTTTAAGGATTTCTTCCAATAAAATCGGCACGAATTTTCACATACAGAGTGTAACAAATAAGCAGGGCACAAATCGCAAGATCTATTTCTCGCACATAGACGAAGAAATTATATTATATGAACACGTATCTGAAAACGTTATGTTTCCATGTTACAACTCATTTTCTTCCATGAGTTTCCACGAGATTAGCTTGTAAATTTTCACGATCGGCATATATGGGCAGACGTCAATCCCTCAACTGTTGAAGCAAGTCATCAACAACGATTTTCTGTCAATGTTTGGGCCGGAATTGTTTGTGACTGTTTGGTTGGGCCTCAGTTTCTTCCATCCAGGCTCAACGGAGAACGTTATCATAATTTCGTGTAAAATATTCTATCTGCTCTGTCAGCAGATCCGCCTTTAATTGTGTGATAAAAACATGAATTTCACGCACGATGGAGCACATCCTCATTTTACTGTTAGTGTGCGTCAGCTTCAAAATAACAGATTTTACGACAGATGGATAGGTTGAGAAGAGCCAGTTGCCTGGCTCTCCGGACCTAAACCCACAGGACTTTTATTTGCGGGCACTTGAAAGCTCTTGTGTAAAGAACCCCAGTCTCCGTGCCCATACTACGGAAGGCTGCGAAACCATACGAAATACTCCAGGTATACATCAGCGCACCCGAGATTCACTACTGCGGCGGGTTGATGCATGTATCAACCCCCCAACCCCCACGGAGGGCATGTAGAACATTACCTGTGAGAAAAAGTTGCGTTTGGTATGCTGGTGCGTTCCATTCGTGTGTGTTTCCCACGATTAGTGAGTTGTAACTTGAAACAAAGTGTTTCCAGACCTATGAATCCATTAGGAACATATTCCAGAGGTTGTAAAAGTGAAGTTCATAGGTCCCGTTACCTCATGTTTTTGTTCTGGATTTTGGTCTTGGGTGGATGGAGTGGCATTGTTGAAACCCTTGTCGTAATTTTTTGGGATGTAGTTTGTGACGTTGCTGGCTGATCTGAGATTAGTCAGTCAGTTAGTTAGTTATGTGTTCTACAGATCACTTACACGAGTCTTTTATCGAAATGATATGTAAGAAGTCAGTTTACAGAATACGTATATGTGACTAGTGCTAACTTTAACGTACATATAATTTTTAGGCCAAATTATACAACACTTGACAACCAGTTTTGTTTTTCTTTTTAGCGGGCCAACAGTTTCTAAATAAAAATTCGTCTACGGAGTAGAGGAATTAGTACACGAGAAAAGATTTTGGGTTAAATTTAAAACTTGCTTTGCTACCTATCAGACATTTTATGATGATGGGCAAATGTTAAAAAAATTATTATTGCATATTCAGCTCCTTTCTAAGCCACAGACAGCTTGAATAAAGGGTAGTAAAGGTAATTGTTACGTCTATTGTTGTAGGTATGGATATCACTATTCTCAAATTGTGATGGATTATTTACAACAAGTTTCATTAGTGAATATATTTATTGTGATGGTGCCGCTAAAAAGCCTAATACCTTGAAAAGGTGACTACATGCTTTTGTTCAATCTGTGCTTTATTTCTAAGTGATGAGCTACTCCCGAAAAATATTCCATAAGACATTATTGAGTAGAAATATGCATAACACGTCAGAAAGGTGATTCGTTTGTTCCTACGACTACCAATTATGCAGAGTATAAAAGTAACTGAACTTAATTGTCTGTGAAACTCAGGAACATGTTTCTGAAAGTTAAATTTTTCATCACTGGGTAAACCCAAAAATAGGAGTATTATACCCAGATGGCTAACTACTGTTAACGTACTACATCATTAGTTGGCACTTCTCTTGTTTTTGTGCCGAACTGAATATGCGTTTTCTCAAAATTTAGAGAGTGTGTTTTCAGATAATGCCTCAATAAATCTTTGAGAAACATAATTAACCATCTCTTCTGTTCCTCTCTCTCTAATGGAATTTATTATAACACTAGTAACGTCTATAAAAAGTGCCAA
The DNA here is from genome assembly GCF_023897955.1 of Schistocerca gregaria. Lineage (NCBI taxonomy): Eukaryota > Metazoa > Arthropoda > Insecta > Orthoptera > Acrididae > Schistocerca > Schistocerca gregaria. Next base: position 247,314,059 of record NC_064920.1, read on the forward strand.
TTTTGCTTGATGACTGTTAAGTGGAAGGTCAATCACAAAAAAACACAAAAAAGTTGCAATTTTTTCTGCTTTGTAATATATATATAAACAGCATTCACAGTCGAACCATCCTTCTGGATTTCAAACTGTGATTTGAGACCACTCTTTAGTGCGTTACTTCTTTGAATATTTTGGTACAAGGCGTCAGTAAGGAAAGTGGACTATAATTATCTAAGCCTTTCTAGCAACCTTTCCTGTAAAGTGGTTTAACAATTGTAAATTTTATTCTGGAAAAATTATCTTTTTTCAGTGAGACAGCACATATGTCACTAAGAACATTACTTATAAAGTTTGAAGACAACTTTCCACAATTCTGTTCGCAATTACATCAACACCATATATATATAATATTAGTAAAAAGTGACTGCAGCAGCATAAATTACTCCATAGAAGATTCTGTTTTCCAGAGCTTCTATTACTTTATTATGGTCACGAATGCTGACGAACTGCTTCTAGTTTCTTAAATTTTATCGAATAACATTTTTAAAATATTCTATTTCTTCTCCAACAGAACCATTTAATCCTGGGTTTGCTGGTACATTTAGAAAGTTATTGTTAAAAATACTGCAACTTGTGAATTATCAGTCACAAAATCGTCATTTAGTTTCATAGTGATATATTCACTGACTTGCTGTCTTGTCTGATGTTTCACAACATGGCATATATTATTATCTGCATTACTAATTTCTGCCAGGATGCTCATATTTCTGAACATTTTAATGTTGCTTAAAAATTTACAGTATTTCTTGTAGAATCAAAACAACTCCAGTTCTTGACTTATTGTGGCACCTATATATTTCTTCAATTTCTTATTACATGTATTTTTAATGTCTTAATTATCAATGGCTTAAATGTTTACTTTGTACTATGTAATATATTGAATTTAACATTATCATCTCTTTCTATATATACCTCATCACATACCACCTCCTTTAAATTATTCCAAAAACATTGTACCCTGTTTTCATTAACAAGCGTCACTGCTATCTATGAACGTGCCTCAAATCTGTAAGGTGCTACATAGCTTATCCGCATTATATGTTCATGATAATGAAATTGTCCATTAACAACTGGGTACTCACTGTTTGTTTCAGCCTGAACAGAATGTGTGTAAATGTTATCAGTCAGGATCCTGCTATTTTACTGGACGTGAATTGGTAAATTCACTAGTGAAATCAGACTGAAACAACCAAATAATGATTTCTGTTCATTTTCCCTGTCACAATCTTTTAAAAATTTACGCCGGTAACTCCACAAACTATTTTCTGTTTCTTCTTGTCTGACAGGTAGCTCAATAATGCATCTATATTTCTCATGTACAGCTGAAAGTTTCTTGGGGAAATCTTTAGACTGCTGCAAAAGTGAGAGAATTATTCTGTAATAACAACTCACAAGCACATACTCCAAGTGCTGGCCAACACAAAAACAATTTGTTTCAATATTTTTGTTATGTATCAAATACTCCTATTTCCATGCTACACGAAAACGATGTTAGTCTATAATACCTGATATTCAACTTATCTGTCCTGGTAGTTGCACGTTGTTCGGAGAGGCACAGAACATTTATGACCAGAATTTCCCACATTTTATAGACGTACCTAATGCATACATTTCCTAGACATAATGAAAGACTGTAGGCTTTTCGTTGCATCGTCAGTCTTAGGAGATGACGTAGCTGTCGGAGATGGAGCAGATGTTGATACTGTGTAAGGTGTTGTTGTGCTGATGTGAAAGCTGCACATGACGCTGGAGAAGCTGTGGCTTCTACATAAGGTGCTTGTACTGCAATTCCTGCTGCGTGTGATGATGCTTGGATTTGCTTAGGCATGGTGAGTCAAATGTGGTACAACGTGAAGCACTCTCTGTGATCGGTTTCAGTAATTTATAGAGAATTTATGTATATCTATAAGTTGGTACTAAATCTGCTGCACACTCATAACTTCAGCAGTATTGACTCTCGAGACGCATGGTAAGTATCAAACGTGGGAAATTCAATTGAGGTGGACTAAAAGTATTTGTTAAGACACAAAGGAATTACAGGCATTGGCTGCGAGTGCCCACTGGTTCAAATTAATGGGTTGCGCTGGACTGGGATTCGAACCGGGGTCTCCGGCTTATTAGTCAGATGTGCTGACCATTGGGTCATCCAAACACCGTGTTTATTGCAAGTACGTGAACTACTCAAGCATTCCTCACTTCAGACTCAAATTCTCACCTTATCTACACACTACTAATTTAGTGCCCCTTGCTCATTAACTCATTACTCGCGGAATTTCGCCAATTCCCGTAAGAGTTTGAACCAGGGCTGTAGAACAGACACTGCGAATTAAGATACAAAGGAATTACAGACATTGGCTACAAGTGGGCATTAATTCGGATAAATGAGGAAAGAGGAAAGTTGTGAAATTTGTGTTGGGCTGGGATTAGAACCCAGGTTCCCTGTTTATTCAGCAGATGTGCTGACGACTGCGTCATCCGTACACAGTGGTCTTCGCAACTGCATAGACTACTCTAGTGCACCTCCCATCAAATGCAACTTCGCAACTTATCCAGACATGGCTAACGTAGTGCTCCTTACTCTTTGTCCTCATTACTCGCGGTACTTCATCGATTGGTATAAGAGTTCGATCCTGGTGGACATCTGCACTGAAGACATCATTGAACGTCCCGGCATTAATTATATATATGTAGTACCAGTTCTTCAAGGCAGGTCTTAAGGATCGAACATCATTTTGATCGAGCAACCATTATGAACTAAGACACAAAGGAATTACAGACATTCAAATCAAGAGGGAAAGTTGAAAATTTGTACTGGACTGGGATTTAAACCCTCGTCTCATGCTCACTAAGCAGATGCACTGACCTCTGCGCCATCCGGTCGCATTGATCATCGCAACTGCACGGACCAACGTGTCAGCCTCCCATCAGACCCTAATTCTTAACTTATCCACATACAGTCAATGTATAGCCCCTCGCCCGTTATCCACATTGCTGGCGTCATTTCGCCGATTCCCGTAGGAGTTTGGTCCCAGTGGGCATCTGCACTAAAGAGATCACAGACCTTCTTCGCCTTAATTACACATAGTGGTTGAATGGAGTATATGTCGATGTAGGCGTTAACATGGTGATAATAGAATTACATATCGATTGATAGATACAGATAAATTAGACAGCACTGAAAGAGCAAATGAGCAGTTGGCGATGGTTGTGGCTCTGGCAGCGCGAACGACTAGGTAAAGTGATAACGGAAGATTTGAAAGTGACTGGCGGCGATCATTACTACAGTGATGATGAGTTCGGAACTCCACAGAAGAGCCTGGAAGTAGCCTAGACTCGTCATTACATCAATGTTTGAGCGATTACATTCTTCGTATACAGCTGGTGCTCTTATTTTTAAATGTTTTTGAATGTTTTCATCATATAAATAAATCGAGATCGAAGAGAGAAATGACAGTGCTGGAACGCAAAACAGATCAGCGCGAATGTCATCCGCAGCCGTTCGATAGAAGACTACGCCGGCACGAAACTTGCACGAGCAACGAACGGCCTGCGGTTTGGCTGCAGAGTGTCCGGCGGGCAAAAGATTATTCCACAGAGACGGCGGACAGCCGCATCGGTGGGGGGAGCGGGCGATTTACGAAACTGCGCAGCGCAGCGGCGTCGCCCGGCGGGTAAGTGACGCCGGCGTCGGCTGCGGCTGCGGCCTATCACACGGCGTCCAGGGTGGCCGGCCTGATCGAGCCTTCAAGATAGCGGCGAGTCCTCGGCTACCAGCGACCGCCGGCTGGACACGGATCCGCCCCTCCCTGCCCCAACCCTTGCCGCCTCTCTCTTTATTCCGACCGCACGGCAGACCACGGCGGCCGGCCGTGCTTTCCCGCCGTCAAATTTTCGCCGGCGCGCACCGGACCACACCGGCCCTCGAGCAATCGGCGGGGGACCAGTAACTCTCTCTGGCGCCTGACGTTAATGCCCGTCCGCCTCAAGCGTCATGCACAGATAGGAAAGGATTAGGTCATTTTCAGCTATACTCGCGCCGCGCCTGCGCCTCGCCGGATTTTTACGAGTATGGCCGGGTTGCCTCTGCTCCGCTCTTCCTCCACCCCCGCGTCCCTCTCCCAGTCTACCACGCCCCCAATCTCTCCCCGGCCAGCCAGCAGCGCTTCCAGAAAACGCCGCCCTCTCCTTCCCCACCCTCCCCTGGAAAACTACGCTCTGTCCCGGCGCGGCAGCGTGGCTTATCTCGGTATATATGCGACAACTGTACCGGCGGCCGCGCCAAGGTACGGCAGGAGGCGTCTCGCCTCCCAGCCAGGGACGTGCGAAATTATTGCGAGTATTTGCAACGGAATTACTTTGTTTTGACAGCGGACTCTTGTTTCTGTGCCAGGCGCTACGATTCGCCCCTGTTCCCCGCGAGTCACCAGTGCGCACACCCACACACGCAACTCGTAGCGGGGAGCTAATGTAAACAGCGCAGCACACTTGCGTGTCCCTCGACGCGGCTTTCTCAAACTCGAATGAGGCCCGCGGCTGATGACGGCAAACGAATTCTGGCTACGAAAACTTCGGATAAAACTGCAGCAGCAAGAAACCCAACGTTCAGCTATACAACGTGTTTGTTGCTCAACAACACACACCAAAGTTCTACGGAACCCAGTGTGATAGTACAAATATTCGCAGAACAAATTACTTCTGGCTTGTACCTGACGACAATTATAACTAATTCTTTTTTTTTCAGTGGTCAGTAATGACGCCTCGTTAAACTCGACAGTCAGGAGAGATTGACGTCTTGAAAGCCTGGCTGATAGCAAGAATAAACCCCTTGAATTGTATCTGTGACGCTGAAACTAGCCAAAAAGGAAGAAAAATAAACAAATAAAATAAAAGCACTGCTGGTGAAATTAAGAATTAGTCAAGAAATTCCGAATTAATGAGAAACAGATGAGTGGTATTTTGATATTTTTTGGACACTTATATTGAATGCTAGACAGAAGATTTGTCTAGAGAGATCTTCAAATATTTGTGGGTCAAACAGGCAACCACAATTTGGTTCCACGAAGTAAAGACGGATTTTGAAAAATATATAAGAAACAACTCACAGAGAATCGTTTAGGCAAAAAGAACAGCATATGGAAGGATTCCAAGATAGGAGAGTGACGAAAAGCTGGTGTGAAGTGCTCAGAGCACAGGGAACACAACGCAGCGAATAGATGAAAGGGTACTGGAAGAAAACAAAAGAGCCGCGCGGGATTAGCCGAGCGGTGTCAGGCGCTATAGTCATGGACTGTGCGGCTGATCCCGGCGGAGATTTGTGTCCTCCGTCGGGCATGGGTGTGTGTGTTTGTCCTTAGGATAATTTAGGTTAAGTAGTGTGTACGCTTAGAGATTCGTGACCTTAGCAGATAAGTCCCATAAGTTAAAAAAAGAACTTCAAATAAGTGACTGAAATTTGCACGTAGCTCTTAGTTGAACATTCAGAGAACAAAAATATAGAGGTGAGTTCTTGCGGAACTTGTCATCCGAAGACTGATCTTACACAGCTGTCTACACTAGCCTACCTCTGCAAGCCCCTTCATCTCCGTGTATCTACAAAAGCTGGCTATTTTCAACCCTTTGTCTCGCGCTATAACTCCCCGCCCCCCTTTAATGCTTAATTCCATTTCCAAATTTCCATTCCTTGAGACTTGCAATACTTTCTTTCAACTGATCTCTTGCATACGTCAAGGTGTGCGAAAAATTTCTTTTGTCGCCAATCCATTCTGTACCTTCTCATTAATTTTTTCGACGCACACACAGATCCTCAGCGTTATTCTTCTTGTTTGTGTCGGTCATCGTCCACATATGACGCCGTAAAAGACAGCATTCCAGACAAACATTTTCATAAAACTTCCTAGCTGATTAAAACTGTGTGCCGGACCGAGACTCGAACTCGGGACCTTTGCCTTTCGCGGGCAAGTGCTCTACCAATTGAGCTACGCAAGCACGACGAACGTCCCGTCCTCAGAGCTTTGGAAAGTAGGAGACGAGGTACTGGTGGAAGTAAAGCTGTGAGGACGGGACGTGAGTCGTGCTTGGGTAGCTCAGATGGTAGAGCACTTGCCCGCGAAAGGCAAAGGCCCCGAGTTCGAGTCTCGGTCCGGCACGTAGTTTTAATCTGCCAGGAAGTTTCATATCAGCGCACACTCCGATGCCTAGTGAAAATCTCATTCTGGATTTTCATAAAAGATTTCCTAACATTTTAATTTATATTTATTGTTACTAAATTTCTCTTTTCAGAACGCTTTTCTTGTTGTTGCCTGTCTTCACAGTATTTCAGCCATTGTCAGTTATTTTGGTGAAAAAATGCTACTTTCCGTGTCACATTTCCTACTTTAATTCCATTCAATAATGCCTGATTCGGCCGACCGGAGTGTCCGTGCGGTTCTAGGCGCTACAGTCTGGAGCCGAGCGATCGCTACGGTCGCAGATTCGAATCCTGCCTCGGGCATGGATGTGTGTGATGTCCTTAGGTTTGTTAGATTTAATTAGTTCTAAGTTCTAGGCGACTGATGACCTCAGAAGTTAAGTCGCATAGTGTTCAGAGCCATTTGATTTGATTGCGTTCCATTCCCCTGTATTATTTTGTTGATGTTCATCTTGTAAACTCTTTTCAAGACTTTTCTGTTCCTTTCAACTGCTCTTCCACTTCTTTGCGTCTCTGACAGAATTATAATGTCATCACAAACCTCGAAGTTTTGCGTTCACCTTTTTTTATTTTAGCTCACTTTTCAAACGTCTCCTGGGTTCAGTTTTATTGCTTCCACTATGTACAAACTGAATTCAGTCAATCTTCTAACATAAATTGCTGAGTAAGTATTCCTTAGTGTGTTCCTACATTTCTCTAAAGCTCTAATTGATCTTCCCTGGAGCTGGCTTCTGCCAAGCTTAATATTCTTCTGTAAATAAATCGTGTCAGTATTCTGCAGCCGTGACTTATTAAACTGATGGTTCGGTGAATTTCTCACCAGCCAGCATCTCCATTCTTTGTAACCGGGATTACTGCACTGTTCTTGAAGTCTGAGGGTATTTCATCTCTCTCGTATAGATTTCATATCAGGTGGAATAACTTTTTCATTATATATTCACCTGTATAACGAATAATTCTGAGGAATGTGGTCTGTGGAAACGATATTTAGAATAATTATCGAAGTCTACTTTATTATGGAATGAGCACATATTAGGAGATTGTAGTTCCAAGTTGTTTCACAGTGTAAACAAATTTTCTTATCGCTGTTTTGTTGTGCTCATATCAGAGAGCTATAGATTTCTGAGTCGTATGACCCCGATAGCTCTTTTTCAAGCACTTGCTGGAGGTACTCGTACATTCGTTATACCACATAGATCTAGCAATTTCACGGAGTCATACAACATTATTTCGATAGCACTTTGAAATAGACACAATAACAAAGAATAGAGCTGTATGAAAACTTGGAACCGTGCTACCGCTACGGTCGCTGCTTCGAATCCTCCCTCGGGCATGTTAGATTGGTTTAAGTAGTTCTAACTTCTAGGGACTGATGACCTCAGATGTTAAGTCCTATAGTGCTCAGAGCCATTTGAACCATTTTTTTTATTTTTGGTTTGAAAACTTGTTTTAATAGTGAATTATGATATTTGGAATGTTTACATGCTAATTTGCATATTCTTGTCAGTTTTATTTTACACATTCATGGGTCATTATTATGCGAGTGGGCGTGGATACAGACTGCGATATGAAAATAAATGCGTCGCATCTTATTCAGTTCGGGTCATTATTGCTCTATCGTTTCCGAAAGACTTATTAACATCCACTGTGGAATTTTACCAAGATATGTTATATATAGATACTCATCGTTTGAGTGCTACGATAAGGCATTACGTATATTTTTTAAACGGTTGAGTGTCAACTATTGCTCATTAACGACCACGTGGGAAAAGTTGGTCTCGAAAGAATCGAATAAATAATCGAATGTTTTATCGATTGTGGAATTACTGATTGATTAGGAATAATGATTCCTTGCTTTTGAGGCCGAGGAAATGAAGAATAAACAGGAAAAGCTGCACATTACACAAAAATTTAAAAAAAAATCCTTCCAAGAGAGAAGAACTCCACTGCATTCGGAAAGTAAAGGGGCCTTATTTCCCTCGCTGTTCAGTTTCCCTGTGATTATTATTTTCTTCTGTTATCTATAAAAACTTGTGCACTTTAATCTTTGATATTCTACTGCAGCATTTTAAATTACTATCTTCTGATATAGTAGCTTGACGCAGGAAAAAGTGTGTGTGCTCTTATTGCTAAGGAAACTAATGTCGTGGCATACTGCTAGAGTGCAGCAGTTATTAGATCGTAAATAAGTTATACAAAACTGTAACCAGTCACATTTTTTTAAAAATTCTGTTTTATTCCATGAAACTTTTTTCGAACTTTTCAGGTTCATCTTCGGATGGTTTCAGGAAGTTACATCATTATTGTTAGCATAATGCTGGGTGTTGGCCTCTGACAAAAAGATCGAACACACTTTAATGTACCGCCATGACTATAGCTTATCAGTCGATATGGATGTAAATTTTGCTGGATGCTGGAAAACTCTCGCTGTCAGAGTGTAAATTAATATATTTTGTGTGGAAGTGTGTGTAGTGATATAACAACTGAACATCAATATGGAGGCAGACAGATGGACACTAACCGAAAATAAACACCTATACAGTCACAATAAGTAAAAAATTAATTTACATCCATATCGACAGCTAAGCTGTAGTCATGGCGATTCATTAAAGTGTGTTCCATCTTTTTGTAATAGAGGCAGCACCCAGCATTATGTTAGCAATAGTGATGTAACATCCTGAAACCATCTGAAGATGAACCTGAAAACGTTCGAAAATCTGTTCATGGAATAAAACATAATTATTCAAAAAAGTGACTGGTTGCGATTTTGTATAACTTATTTACACTCAATACACAGACACGGTTCTAAAATATCCGTAATGGATAAGCATAATCTAAAGTTATTACGTCTTTCTTATGTTCAGGCAGGCTTCATTATATTCGATTAACTGTGTGGTAGTATAATTACGTATTACTCCAGGGATGCTTCAGCGCTCCAGCGGAAGACAAAAATGGCGGAACCCCAGCGCAGCGTGCAGAGTACCAAATGGCAAACTGCTTTGTTCAGTGGAAGAAATGAATGCAGAAGTGTGCGGTGATCACCGACAACTTAGCATGTTTGAGTAAAGACATTTGTTTGATACTATCGGTCTCGTTTCGTTTATGTCGCAGCTGGTACACGACGTCTCCTGGTAGAATGTTAGTGCACAATCACTTAGTTGATCGATTTTGATTAAACGTTTCAAATCAGGTCGACATTAATCTCTTTTATCTTCCTATGTTAGTGGTAGCGTCATTTTGATTAAACGTTCACAAGATCAAGTTACAGTCCACATTTCTCTTCCTTAATTTTCCTACGTTAGTGGGAAATCTTTTTGTTACTTAATAAATATTTTATAAAGTTTCAGGTTGATTGCCTTTATCAATACTGTAACGCCTACCTCTCCCCATCCTCATTCTTATTTTGTTCTTCTCATTTCCCTTTCTTCCTTCGGTAGACGGTTCTCTTTTCATTCGAGTCTTATCAGTAGCTAAGTTGGACTAATATGCTGCTATATTAATGGTCTGTTCGAGAAACTCTCTATAAAATGGCAATTTTCTTCAAGTTTAAAGAATAAAAGTAGTAGTAATAATAACTGTGAAACACAGCGAGCTGTAGCTTATAGGATGTAGATTATATCAAGAATCATAAGCTAATATGTAATAATTAAACACATATCAAGATCGATAGCACGCTAATACACCACGTCAAATTGTTCCTTAGTGATCTGATTAGTCTCATTTCTTATATGTCAAGGTAGTGAGAATATAATTTAATACATCATCATTATTATACCTACAGTGCATTTTCAGTGTGCGAGTTAATTAAAATAAGCACTGGATGCAGCAAAGACAATTAAATAAAAGACTGAGATAAGATTAACCAACTGAAAGCACCATGAATAAACATATATTAGTATCAATTGTATATTGGCAAACTGGTCATGTCAATGTGAGCCATGATGCGATAAATTGTAGCTACTTATTTCAGCACATACGTTTCACTAAAAATGAACAGGCCAATACACAACATTTAAGTGTTCACAAGTCTCAAGAATTTGTTAGGTTAATAGAAATTGCATTTAAAATGAATTAGTAATAACTGTACTGACCAAGATAGCTTCGTCCAAGCATGTCAGCACTATCCGCCTTCCAGACGTACATCTGGAACGTGCCAGAGGCAGGATTCAAACCTGCGTCCGTAGCGGTCGCTCGGCTCCAGACTGTAGCGCCTAGAGCCGCTCGGCCACTCCGGCCGGTGTTCGCGGTGGGATACGTTACTCACTTCCTTATCAGTTTTGTTAAGGCGCTCAGTCCGGAACAGCGTGACTGCTACGGTCGCAGGTTCGAATCCTGCCTCGGGCATGGATGTGTGTGATGTCCTTAGGTTAGTTAGGTTTAAGCAGTTCTAAGTTCTAGGGGACTGATCACAACAGATGTTAAGTCCCATAGTGCTCAGAGCCATTTTGAACCTTATCAGTTTGGTTCTCTGTCAGTACGGGAGTGTTCATCACATTGCTTTAAACACGATCTTAACGTCAAAAGTGGCGAAAACATAACGCCTGCCCATGTTTACATAACATTGCCAAGGAAATATGTAACATATGTTACTCTATCGAAGTAATGATTTTTTTGGTTTTTACCAAGCCGCTGCGTGCTCTCACAGAGTTGTATCTAATTTTGGTTGGCAGTGTGTTTCAGGTGCAAGAATAAAGGCAAAGTGTCGCGTTCTAGCCCTACACGGGTCAATCCAACCCGACCGACGACCATGTCATTCTCTGTCAATCCCGTCATCGGACGCAGTATGGAGGGGCATGTCGTCAGCACACCATTCTTCCGGTCGCTTGTCGTATTTCTTGACCCTGTAACAGCTACCAATCGGTGGGTAAATCCTCAGTTGGCCTCATAAGGCTGAGTACTGTAGCTGTACTCAAACCCGGGTCGCCCACGAGGCAGTAAACTGCTGTGACCACTCAGCTATGGGGGCTGGTGACGTTCAAGAATACATAGAATAAATTCTTACACAAGACTTCGCGGACTGTTCTTAATTAAATGAACTGCTTCCGATGTTAATGTGTGCACGAAAAGCACTCCGACTCCTAAAATATTCTGCCACGAACCTTCAAAAACTTCAAGCTGTAGAAATTCTTATATGTTCTTCCAGTACAATATTATGTACTATCCTTCAGTATGCCGACTTCCATTTTCAAGTGTAGTAACGCATTTTTCAGCTGTTCAAATTTATTCCATCTACGATCTACATATCAATTCTGGAATTAGAACATTCTCTTATCTTGCACATCGTTTCAGCTGACATGTTTGACATATGACTTACGTCCACTCACTCCTGTCTACCACAGGTAAAAACTGGAATCGTTCAGAGAATTATTCCATGCCTTCACACTGCAGAATCAGTTGCATCTCCCTCCTGGACCTTCACGCTAGATTCTCATTACAATGTCACTTAAAACTAAAGTCTTAATTGTAGTCTCAGCCATTTTATTCTGAGCACTAAAAGTATTCACGTTCAGAAATGGTTCAAATGGCTCTGAGCACTATGGGACTTAACTTATGAGGTCATCAGTGTACTAGAACTTAGAACTACTTAAACCTAACTAACCTAAGGACATCACACACAAGCCCGAGGCAGGATTCGAACCTTCTACCGTAGAGGTCGCGCGATTGTAGACTGTAGCGCCTAGAACCGCTCGGTCACCCCGGCCGGTTACTCACCTTCATCGATCCCACTATTCCCAGTGGAAAAATTAAAATCTTATGACCCATCTGTTGTAGAGTATGGATTGTGCGTATTTGAAAGTGAGGTGGTACAAGCAAGAATACGATTCAAAAAATTAATACGGTATATTGTAACTTGATACAGTAGATGGTCTGTTACTTTAATATCATTAACCTACCCAAGTACGGTGAGCTTAACTACAAAATGATTTCTTTATTTTCACTTTACACCCCTTTCATGCTGGTATCGTGCGCACTACGATAGTCAGTTGTCAGCCTCAACGATCTATACTCTCCTATCTCCCTACCAATGTAGAACATCTCTAGATGGAGTATACAAGGTATGTCTTGACGGGTCGAGTGGGCTTTGACAGAAGCAGGCCAATAGGAACGCTAGGCTGCAGAATTCGTTTTTAGAGGCCAAGTGTCTAGGACAAAGCCATTCTACCTTCTTGGTGTAAAATGGCCACATTCATCTGATTTCGTTCTGGATTACGGTGTTATTGTTCCTTGCTCTGCACATTCCCGCTGTATTTACGTAATTTTACACTTTGTGGGCTTTCAGTTAATGGAGAGGTAGATTTCTGTCTGCTATACATTTTGCAGTCGTATTTGGCCTCCAACGTGGGGATCAATATCCATTTTTCGTTGAGTCATCCACGGTTTCAAGTGACTTATCTCAGTGCTGTTTCATTTATGAGACGATGTTTCCGGAATTAACAATGATAAGCTGTGAATTTATTTTGTCTGCCGCTTCCGATTGGCGCCTTACGTCACAGGGTACGTAAAAATGTCTTTGCACAAGAAGTACATTAAACTATATATTACCACAAGTCATTATATTACGTTAGACTGTAGTGAATACCACACTAATTTATTATTCTCATCCCTCGTCTTTCTGTAATGAATCTTTCCTCTTTTCCGCGGCGCCACATGAGCACACTCAAGAACCACGTTCTCGAAACGTACACCATTCATTTTTGTCGTATTCTAAGGTGGTGTGACGTAGGCGGCGATTTCAAAAAACATTGAACAGGCATTTCAGTTATACAGGTAAGTGCGTGTCGCTGTGGAACTTCGAGGCACGTGCCAGCGAAGGCGGAGGCATCGAGATAATGTCTGCTACCACAATAGCTCAGGGTTTTTCAGATACTCAGGTAATATAAGGTGTAAGTGGCAAAAATATTAGCATCGCACAAATTTTATTTGTAAGACACAGTACTGAGAATTTTAGGAAGTGTATCTTACCTATAAACAACATGGTGTTTGGTACACTAGAGCGACCGGTTATTGTGTACTGTTCCAGCTTTTTGATCCCCACAAAGTCAAGTTAAATGAAAATAACGAAACAATTCAGAGGCGTGCCGCTAGCTTTTACCCGAATAAAGTAGCAAATTCAGCCCCTTTACAGAACACAGTTTTCAGTTTCATCCACTACATATCATTGATCCCCAAAATTCGTAGCATGACTATTTTTTGTCATCACGACTAACATGAAACATCAGAACTAACATGTATATCTTTCCTTGACGTCACTAAATTTCCCGTGACAGTAGCTCCCATAAGAATTCATTAGTTCCATAATGAGTAGGCTAGGTTATTCTGCTTCGTTATTACGTCGTAAAGAATGATTGACCTTTTTCTTTGATGTAAACTACCATCGCTCCACTAAACTACGGCTCGAGGAATATGGAACTACCAACGTAGAGCTACATTCGACTGACAACAACAGAATGTCGAGGAGATTGTATTAAATGTGCGCTGCCGTTCGATGATATGTCTTTCAGGTTCGAAATTGATAATGGTTCCGTTCGAAAAACACACTTATCATTTTAATTTCTGTAAGAAATTAGCTGTCCTGGCACTTACCCACGGCCTCATATTGTTTTCCAAAAGGTAGTTAACCTACGAGGGTTGAGCTACAAAAAGAATCTCGCGTACAAAGTATCATGAAAGGTTCGGTGCGAAGTGTGAACACTGACTTTTGTGCAAGAGTCGCGAAGAAGGGCTCAATTTAAAACAAACCCTGAAATTGTGTGGCTCCTGCTAGTTTTTCCGTATGAGCTGCAAGACAAGTACATTACAACATTCAGTTCTTGCGGGTCTCATGTTGATTAAAGCTTTCTAGAGGTTTCTCCACATCATGCAACGATTTTTCCTACGCTTAACTGTAGCTAGTTACTTTTATTAATAGCAGTCTTCAAATATCATTAATCCTCTGTACTTATTGGCTGTATACAGTACTAATTCAGAAACTAATAGAAGATGAATTACATGCCTAATCTGTTGGTCGATCTACCACTGTTCCTTTCCCGTGCTCGATTATACTTACGTTCTTGCTTGCTATATTAATTTATCACAGTTTACCAAGGCTGAGTTTATTACGCAGGAAACTAAGTTCCCAGTCATGCCAGCACCAATTAATGGACGTAGATTAGTAACAGTCATTGATTTACAACTTAGTAATTTTAATGCCGGAAATCGTACGTGGCCATTCACGGAACTCCCTTTGTGTTTGTTACTTTTTTTGTTAACTGTCGCGTTATTGCCTGCTTCTTAGAAACTACGTAAGTAATTTATCTGTTTGAAAAGTATGCTGTTGGCACCTGACCCTACCAGGAAGAACTTTTCGGTGTTTTGTTAAGTCAGTAAGTCAGTAACTGTATATGTTTCTGCAAGATTGGGATATGCGGTGCTCCTCGGCATCGGTTGCTAAATATATAAAGAACATCCCGTTGAAACACACACAACTACTGAGCTTAATTTATTTTGCTACTAATGATAATCAGTAGCTAACAGCCCTTATCATCCCATCCACAAACAGTCATGTCGACTGAAATAATTATTATGTGTCGGAGTAGTTACTAGAAGGTCATATCCACTTCGAGAATCTTTTCTTCGATAATAACATTTGTAATCAAACGCAATTGGATATTACGTCAAGGACACCAGTAGTTCCTGCTTCATTATAGAACACGCAATGCATACCAAATATAAATCTCATCAATTCGCAACACTTACCTACGAATGTCAAGTAATGATGCTGCTGGCTGTTTTAATATTGATCTTAAACGATAGTTGTTACTTATTCATAACAGAAATGTTTGTTGCAGGTTCTGTCTTTTCTAATGAAGCAGTAATTGATTACCTCCAAGCCATAACTTCAATTTTCGTTTGGTTACAAATGTAAAAACGAGGACAGTGGTGGTAAGTTCCTACGGGACCAAACAGCTGAGGTCGTCGTTCCCTAGGCTTACACACTATTTAATCTAACTTACGCTAAGGGCAACACACACACCCATGCCCGAGGGGGGACTGCTACCCCGCGCGGCAAACGAGGGCAGTTTTTTCAAACAACTGTTTAATAACTAACCACTAACCCCTGTCCCCAATCCAATAAAAACCGAATTCCCATCTGGAAAAAAAAGGCAGA
This sequence comes from Schistocerca gregaria, assembly GCF_023897955.1. Classification (NCBI taxonomy): domain Eukaryota; kingdom Metazoa; phylum Arthropoda; class Insecta; order Orthoptera; family Acrididae; genus Schistocerca; species Schistocerca gregaria. The sequence continues at coordinate 247,329,433 of NC_064920.1, forward strand.
AAAAGTTTAGAAAATATTTTAAATTATGTTTGAAGTTTTGAAAGTCGCGAAGTGCTCTCATTATCAAACACTGGATGAGCACAGTCTGGATAATCTGAGCTTCGTTTTAAGAGAAGCTAGTTTTTTACTCATTCAGTGTTTATGACGTCATATGTCCAGACCCATGCGTCGTATGATGGTAGTTTTGCAGGAACATTCACTGGTCTATATGGATGTTGTCTACAAAATGTGTTATGAGTAGAGGTACGAGTAAAAACGTAATATGTTACAACTTCATGCCTGTTGCTGCACGAAAAGCGAGAATGTAGTAAGCGATGAGCACTTTACCTTCTGTTGTTTTGTTTTGTTCTTCAAAATGGTGCACAGTAGACTGCTAAATGCTTGTGTTAAAGCAACATTTCAGAATAATTCTCCAGTACACTGATCAGCCAGAATATTATGGCCACCTACCAAACAGCCGGTGTGTCCACCTTCGGCACGGATAACAACGGCGACGCGTCGTGGCATGGAAACCATGAGGCGTTGGTAGGTCGCTGGAGGCACTTGGCATCACATATGCAAACACAAGTCACCTTAATCCTGTGAACTCCGGAGAGCTATGAGCTCTGACGCCATGTTCAATAACATCCGAGATGGATGCGATCGGATTCAAATCTGAAGGGGTGTACGTCTGCAACCAGTGTAGGATACACCTTGGCCGTCTTGGTGGCATGCGCCAGCTCCAATGGACCCGTGGATTCCCAGGTGAATGTTCCCCAGAGCACAATGGAGCCGCCACCAGCTTGTCTTCGTCCTAGAGTACAGGTGTCAAGGAGCTGTTCCCCAGGAAGACGACGGATTCGCGCCCTCCCATCCGCATGATGAAGAAGGTATTGGGACCCATCAGACCATCCATCGCTCTCTCACTACCCCAACGTCCAGTGCCAATGGTCACGTGCCTTTTTCAGTAGCAGTTGCCGATGTCGTGGTGTTAACATTTGCCCACGCGTGGGTGGTCGGTGTACGAGTGTTCGGTGCAGTGTGTGTTCAGACACACTCGTTCTCTGCTTACCATTAAAGTCTGATGTTAGTTTCGCCACAAGTCGCCGACCGTCATGTTTTACCTGTCTGCCCACCCCACGACTGTCGGCATCTGTAATGAGGGGTGGTTGCCCAGCTCCACGTCGTCTGGACGTGGTTTCACCTTGGTTTCGCCACGTGTTGAAGAGACTTACCACTTCACTCCTCGAATACACGACAGTCCGTGCGCTTCCCGAAATGCTCTTGCCGGCCCTCTGTGCCATCACAATCTGCCCTCGGTCAAACTCATAGACGCACGGACAGGACGTTCACTGATACTACATACACAGTGCGGTGTCCGACTAGCAGTTATTCTTCTCCAGGTGACGCTGCTATTGCCTTGACGGGTTTATGTGGATAGTAGTTCGGAGGACATAAGATTCTGGCTGATCAGCGAATGCGCGCAGTGAGTTAAGCAGTCTGAACACACGTTTACAGTCTCTAATTTTAATACTTAGTGTGTTAGACATGTGACGTAAGATCATGCTAGGTGACTCGAAGAGTCCGTTAACATTTCAAACCTCACGGGTTAATACAGTTTGAAATGAGATGAGGTTCTATTGAAACCGAAAAAGTGCACAAAATAACAATCAAATGACACTTTACATTAAACAGAAGCAATAATTAGCATAAAAACTGATTTTGAGCAAAGACGTTGTTCTTTATTACAAATGCTCAGCAGTCGAGGGACAGTCTTGTGAACAGCACTGTACAGCATATCAGTAGCTAGGAGAGAAACTGCCGTGGGATAGTGTCCTTTAGCACCCATAATAAGGCTGGACGATCACGGTCGACTAGCGACTTCGGGTAGCCCCCAAACCAATAATCAAACGGACTGAGGCCTGAAGACCTGAAGGCCAAGCATGGCGGAAGTGGCGGCTCAGCACGAGATCTTCAACAAGGGATGTGTAGCAATACGGGGTGGAGTGCCATCCTGCATAAAAGCCATTCCTTCCAGCAGATGTTTACCAGCCAGTGTGGAGATGATGAGCTTCTGCAACTTATCGGCATACCTCGCACCCGTCACGCTGACAGTCTGAAAAGTAGCACTCCGCGTTCCCTCGAAGAAAAAGGGCCCGGTCGTGACTGACGTGGTAAATCCACAGCACACCTTGATTTTCTCGAATGCAACGGGGTGTTCGAGACAGTTCTAGATCTTTCGTTAGCCCAAATTCTTCAGTTGTGAGTGCTGACAGGCTCTCGGAGTGTGAAATGGGATTCGTCGGTCTACAAAACGTCTGAAAATTTTTAATCTTGTGATTATTTCAATTTGACAAGAGCATTTCTGCTCAAATGTTTTTCACCCATGGTGTGATTACACGTAATCTTATATAATTTTTATTCTGATGAAGACCGCTTTAGAGCTGTTGAAACCATGGTCAATTTGACAACAATTTTATGCAGCCGACGTGGCTATATCTACGTTCTGTACTTAAGTTAACGCACGGTTGCTAGACTTCAGCCTATAACAATGTTTAAAGAGGCAAAGTAGTCAGTTATATGCTGTGATATACAAGAAGAGTTAAAATGCAACTGAAAACAGCAATAAAGAAGAAATTTTAAGAATAGAAGAAAGTTAAAGTGTGGAAAATGTATTGTGGAGAACGCTGTGTATGTGTAGCGATGCAGAGAATGACTTCGTCTTAAAAACAAATACACTAAGGAGCTGATACTTTGCCGAGAATGAAAGCCTGGATTAAATTTCTATCACATATGCAGTGACGGTATAAGAATCTGTTAATAATGACCCACATGTCGTAGAGGGATGTGAAGGTCGTGTGCACAGACGATGTATTTCGTACTGAGTCACTTAATTCTCTATCCACAGCCACAAGCGGTCTCATCCCATTTCATTGGAAAGGGTGCAACGTGAAACAAGAGCACATAAAACAGAAATTGCATCACGCCTTAGAACCAGTTTAAATTTGTACAACTATCCTTAAAAGTTGAGAAGTTTCTTCTCTTGATGAAGAAATCCGAAGGAACCCGTAGCTGTCGTGCGTGACTGGGTGCAGTTTTCTCCTAGCGTTCGTGATGACGTTTGGCTATCAAGTGGAAGACCTGCATAAACCGGCCATACCCTTCACGTGCCCTCCGGCGGCAATCGCCTTAACAGCAGATTTAAATCACCTCGGTTTGTTTGAACTGACGTAAATGTGGAGGTATATCATCTTGAGTGTCGTAGCTTCGACCCTTTACAGCGTTGCAAGTCTGGAAATTTCCATCAATGAGAAAGACGCCGTGAATAAGGCAGTCCTCTTTCACTATGGAAGAATACTGAAAGCAACAAGTGACGTCGACCTAACCACATCAAAATTTACGTAGACTGCTTCTCTTTGCAAGTGACCTTTAACTTTCAGATCCGAGACCACTGAGGGTCTGCAAGGTCAATGATAGTAAGAGCTAAGTAAAGTATATCAGTATGATATTTTCTCCAAAATATCACCACCAATACAGTGAACATTATAAACACACACTCTCTCATAAAGTTCAGCGTTTTAAGCAGCTAGTGCCTATACAATGTAGTAACAGTCCTTTTTGGCTGTTTAAGCAAATGAGGAGTAAATAGCCGCTCTACACCGAAACTGAGATGCAGCCATATTGACAATATCCACATGAACTGGAATTAATCTGTTCATGCTGCTCATAGTTTTAATCATAAACGATCATTCTTAGGCACAGATACTATCACGTCAGCATCCCTGACCGTGCACGATAAATTACCATTCGGTTACTTATCTAATGGCTTACAGTGACAACAAAAGTCTGACTTACAGACTTCTTATTGACCGAGTATGAAATTGAAATTACTGTCAAAAACTGTTTATTAAGGAATACAGAGTGACCCAAATGTCCGTTAACGTTTGCAAATGCGCTGTGTTATGAAATAATGTTCGGAAAAAGATAAAAATTGGCACACATTCCTGAAATGACATGGGGCTTTATTGGGGCACCAAAATGAGTTCACAAAATGGACAAAATGTGGCGCTGGACAGCAACTCGTCAGTGACGCCGAATGAAGATCGTGTATAAAATGAGCTGTAGTGAGAGGGAGAGTCAGATGCGGTAGCATTTTAATTTTACCAGAAAAGGCACTATCAGTGAAGCTCCATTGTGAGAATGGAGAACCCACTACTGCAGCTTCACGATTCTATCGCCATAATAAGGGTATCTGAATGAGTAAAAGTCTTGTGACAATGAGTAGAAGTCTTGTGACAAGTGTCGCTGTGTCGTTTAGATCGGGCCCGTATTAGGCGACCAGACACAAGTGCTACCGCTGCTCGTACAGTTCACGAAGAATGGAGACTTAAGCTGGTTAATGTTGGCTGGATGAAGTCAGCGTTCGGGAAGTCCACGCACGACTATTTGGAGAGCTTTAAGATGTATCCTCCAATGCTATAAAAAAATTGTTCAAATGGCTCTGAGCACTATGGGACTTAACATCTGATTTCATCAGTCCCCCAGAACTTAAAACTACTTAAACCTAACTAACCTAAAATCATCACACACATCCATGCCCGAGGCAGGATTCGAACCTGCGAACGTAGGGGTCGCGCGGTTCCAGACTGAAGCGCCTCGAACCGCTCGGCCACCGGCTCCAATGCTACCCATACAAAATCCAGCGCCAGTGATGCTTAGAGCATTTGCGGTGTGGGCTGTTTTTCTGACGTGGCTTTGAGCACTATGGGACTTAACGTCTGAGGTCATCAGTCCCCTAAAAGTACTTAAACCTCACTAACCTAACCACACACATCCATGCCCGACGCAGGATTCGAACCTGCGACCTTAGCGGTCGGGTGGTTCCAGACTGTAGCGCCTAGAACCGCTCGGCCACCCCGGCCGGCGCAATGCATCTAAAAGACAATGGTCACTCAGCCACAGCTATTACTGACAACCTACAAGTACTACATACTGTGAACAAAGGAAAGAAAATGAACCTGCTCGAGGAGCTAGTAATTTGTATCCATAGCTCTAACTCACCAGACATTGTTCTCAACGAACAAGTGGAGCTCGAAAACAAATCTTATCTACACATATTTCATGAAATTTTCAAAAACAAAAACTTATTATCCTCTGAAATAATAACAAAGTAATATTCTATGGAAATTCGATGTAGCAGTCACACAACAGTTAAAGTGTCATTATTGAAATTTATAATGCTCATATTTTAAACACAAGCTATAACTGTCCTTGTATAATCTGTAATAGCTTTCAAAATTTCATGTGTGTAACATCATTGTACTTCCTAGATCTACGTTCTCTGACAACAGTGTGGCCCAAAACAGTTCTAGCTGTCATTTTTTAATTTGTAATAGCTTTTAGTAATTTCATATAAATTATATCATTGTACTTCCTAGATCTAAGTTCTCCCACAAAAATGTGGACAAAAAAATTCATGGGTATCAAAAACACTTCGCAGTCTATAATAGTTTTTTAAAGATTCTATATGTGTAACACCCTTGCACTTCCTGTGGCTCAGTTCTTTGACCATAACCTTCATGGTTCTGTATGAGCAACATCTTTACAGCTGCTACGTCTAAGTTCTTTGAACACAGTCCACATGTTTGTGTGCCGGCAGGGTGTGCCCCAGCGGTTCTAGGAGCTACAGTCTGGAACCGCGCAACCGCTACGGTCGCAGGTTCGAATCCTGCGTCGGGCATGGATGTCCTTAGGTTATTGAGGTTTAAGTAGTTCTAAGTTCTAGGGGACTGATGACCGCAGCAGTTAAGTCCCATAGTGCTCAGAGCCATTTGAACCACTTGTTTGTGTCTAAACACAGTGTATTTCAGGAGTGCAGATCGTAATAGTGAAATATGCACTTAAACTTTATAAAACTGTAATATGGACGTAAAAATGATAATAACTGTGTAACTAAGTGGAAAAACTGTCACCACAGCGTAACTATAATAATGATGCTTCATCTTTATATAGGTACAGATATATTTTCGACAAATGCTGCCTTGCTTACATTTGTCCCACTTGTACCTGTTTAGTCACCAGCAAACATTTTTTTTTTACATTTATACAGTGATCTTCAGCATATAAACAAGCACATGAATGTGTGAACACCTGAAGATGGACGGAAGCCCGAAACCGGTCGTGTGACAAATAAATAATCTTTTATTGTGACTGACAGCGGAAATTTTTCTACACCCTGAAAAAATGTATCTGAGACAAAAGAAGTTATTTAGATAGTTAAGGGGCATGAAAATTTAATTGTAATGGGAGACTGGAATTCGATAGCAGGGAAAGGAAGGAATTGAATAGTAATAATTGAACTGCAATGGAGGAAAGAATTGAAAGAAGAAGAGGTCTAATAGAATTTTGCGCAGACCTGCGGCAGTGGTAACAGCGGTTCCCATCAGATCACCGAAGTTAAACGCTGTCGGGCTGGACTAGCACTTGGATGGGAGACCATCCGGTCTGCCGAGTGCTGTTGTCAAGCGGGTTGCACTCAGCCCATGTGAAGCAAATTGAGAGTCTACTTGATTGAGAAGTAGCGGCTCCAGACTCGTAAACTGACATACGGCTGGGAGAGCGGTGTGAAGACCACATGCCCGTCCACATGCGCATCCATTTGATCATCGCTAATACTTGGTTTAAGAACAATGAAAGAAACTTGTATACGTGGAAGAGACATGGAGACACTAGAAGGTTTCAGATTGATTATGTAATGGTGAGATAGAAATTTCGGAACCAGGTTTTAAATTGTAAGACATTTCCAGAGGCCGCTAAGACCTCTGATCACAACTTATTGGCTACGAAACTGTAGATTAAAACTAAAGAAATTGCAAAAAGTTTGAAAGTGAAGGGGTTGGAGCCTGAATTAGTTGAAGGAACGAGATGACGTTGAGAGTTTCAGAGGGACCAATAGACAATGACTGACTAAAAAAGGGGAAAGGAATACAGTAGAACACGACTGAACAGCGTTGAGAGATGAAATATTGAAAGCAATACGGGAGCAAATAGGAGAAAAGGCAAGGACTTTCAGACATCAATGGAGACTTAACTGATGAAAGAAGAAAACATAAAATACAAAAATGCAGCGAATGAAGAGAATAAAAACATCTAAAAATGTCAAAGCAGGAGTGGCTACAGGACATAGGTAAGGATTTAGAAGTATATTTCACTAAAGGGAGGATGGACATCGCCTACAGGAAAATTATACAGGCCTTTGGAGGAGAGAAAAGCAGGAGTATGAGCATCAAGAGCTCAAATGGAAAACCGTTACAAAGCAAAGATGGGAAAGCTGAAGGGTTGAAGGAGTACATGGAGGATCTACACAAGGGAGATGAACTAGAATACAGTGTAATGTAAATGGAAGAGGACGGAGATGAATATGAAGTAGGAGATACGATACTGCGAGGAGAATTTGACAGAGCACTGAAAGACCAGAGTCGAAACGTAGACTCTGTAGAAGCCGACTCCCCGTCAGAACTACTGACAGTGTTGGGAGAAGTAACCAGGACAAAATTTTTCCGTCTGGTGTGCAAGATGTACATTAGTGGCAAAAGTCATGGGATACGTCCCAATATCGTGTCGAACCTCCTTTTGCCCAGCGTAGTACAGCAAATCGACGTGGTATGAACTCAACAAGTCGTTGGAAGCACCTTGCCTCTATAGCCTCTATAGCCGTCCATCATTCCGAAAGTGTTGCTGGTGCAGAATTTTGTGCACGACCTGAACTCTAGATTACGTCCAATTAAAGTTGATGGGATACATGTCGGGTGATCTGGATGGCTAAATTATTCGTTCGAATAGTCCAGAATGCTCAAACCAATCGAGAACAATTGTGACACTCTAACATGATATCTTGTTTGAGAATATGAAGTCCATGATTGGCTTCAAATGGTCTTCAAGCAACAGAACAAAGCCACTTCAAGTCAATGATCGGTACAGTTTGACCAGAGGACTCATTCCGTTCCATACAAACAGAGCACACACCATTGTACAGCGCCTTGTTGACAGCTTGGGTCCACGGCTTCGTGGCGTGTACACCACACTCGAACCGCTGTTAGCAAATATCGCAACGGTCGTCGGCTGCACTAGCCTTTCAATGCCAGATTTCGCAGCACTGTCGTAATGGATACGTTTGTTATCGTAATGGAGACGTTCGTCGCATGTCCCTAGTTGATTTCCGTGGTTATTTCACGCGTTTTGCTTGTCTGTTAGCACTGACCACTCTACGCAAACTCCGCTGCTTTCGATCGTTACGTGAAGGCTGCCGGTCACTGAGTTGTCCATGGCGAAAGGTAATGCCTGAAATATGGTATTATCAGCACACTGTTGCCACTATGGGTGTAGGAAAACTAAATTCCCTAACGATTTACTAATGGATTGTCTGGTGCTTCTACTCCAAGTCTGTTAATTCTCGTATGGTGCCACAAACACGTCCGGATACTTTTTACATGAACCACCTGCGTACAAATGACAGTTCCGCCAATTCTCTTCCCTTGTATATCTTGCGTACGTGGTACTAACGATCTCTGTGTATGTACAAATCGCTATCCCATGACTTGCATCACCTCTGTGTATGAGACAGGCGAAATAGCCTTAGACATGAAGAAAAAAACAAGATATCTAATTACAAAGAAAGTAGGTGCTGACAGGAGTGAATATTACCGAACTACTGGTTTTATAAATTATGGTTGCAAAATACTAACACGAATCCTTGAGAGAAGAATGGAAAAACTTGTACAAACCGACCTCAGGAATGTTCAATTTGGATTCCTAAGAAATGCAGGAACACGAGCAATATTAACCCTACGACGTCTATTAAAGGTGAAGGAAAGGCGAATATACCGTTACAGCACTTGTAGACTTGGAAAAAACTTTCGACAATGTTGAGTGAAATACGCTCTTTGAAATTATGAGGGTAGCAGGGGTGAAATACAGGGAGGGAATGCCCATTTAGAACTTGTACAGAAATCAGATGACAATTGTAAAGGCCTAGGGCAATGAAAGAGAAGCACTGGTTGAGAAGAGAGTGAGATGGGTTTGTAGCCTAAATCCGATATTTCTCCATTCATACATTGGGCAAGCAGGAACGGAAACCAAAGAAAAATTTTGAGTAGAAATTAAAGTTCAAGGATACGAAATAAAAGTGTTGAGGCTTGCCGATGACGTAATTATGTCGAAAACAGAAAGGCCTTGGAAATGCAATTTAATGGAAGGTGCAGTGTCTTGTCAGGAGGTTATAAGACAAACATCAACAAAAGAAAAACAAGAGTAATGGAATGTAGTCGAATTAAATCAGGTAATGCTGACGAAATTAGACTACTCAACGAGACTCTTCAAATAGTCAATGAGTGTTGCTATTTGGGCAACCAAATAACTCAGGTCTGTCAAAGTAGGGAGAATGTAAAATGCATATTGGCAATAGCAAGAGAGTGGTTTCTGAAGAAAACAAATTTAATATCGAACATAAATGTAAGTGTTGGGAAGTCTTTCATGAAGGTATTCTTCTGGAATGTAGTCATGTATGGAAGTGAAATATGAGCGACACATAGTTTAGACAAGAAGAGAACTGGAACTTTTGAATTGTGGTGCTACAAAGGAATGTTGAAGATCAAACGGGAGACAAGACATTTGTGGTACATCTTGACTGAAGGAGGGGTTAGGTTGATCGGATGCATTCTGAGAAATCAAGGCATCACCAATTTTCTGCTGGAGGTGGCGGGGGTGTGGCAATCGTTGGTGGGAGTCAGGGCATGGGTGCTATGGGAGGATGTGGATTCGAAGGGATGTGGTTTGTCTGAATGATCAGGGCATAGCAATCTGGTGTTGGGGGTGGGGGGGTGAGGACGGGATATGGATGCAATTTGCAGATAAGGAGGCCTCTACATTAAGTACAACAGCGCATTACGCCCCCGGAAGTATGTAGAATATTTTTAAAATACAGGTTTTCTGTTAAAATTGACTGCGAGAAGGAAACGCAATGATGTGTTGTGAAATTGTTCTGTTTAGCTTTCATTCTCGCAGTCGGTTTTCATTACGATAGTAGTACATGCAGGGCATTAGACTCCTTGCAGTCGAATTTTAACAAAATATTTGTATATGGAGAAAGTTATATTTATGGCTTATTGACTTTAGTGTGGAATACTACTACCTAATATGAACTGTACGGAACTGTATACAGTTACCCGTTCGCAGATTAAAAATATCTAAAAGAATGTCATTGAAGCTCACAGTTCTAGTAGCTGTAGAGATCTCTCTCATATACTCTTGTGCGGCTCGTCCCGGCGAAGGTTCGAGTCATCCCTTATACATGGGTGTGTGTGTTTGTCCTTAGGATAATTTAGGTTAAGTAGTGTGTAAGCTTTGGGACTGATGACCTTAGCAATTAAGTCCCATAAGATTTCACACACATTTGAACATTTTCATATCCCGTATATCAATGACACCAACCGATATACACATTGATTTTAAGCGATTCCTGTTCCCAAAGCAGGTTTCATTTACAGTAACAAAAAAAGAAGGCTCCAGGTCGGACATTCAAATCGGGTGGATTTGATTTACGATCAGAGTGTTTTTACCATGGTCAGTTGTATGTACAGTTTCACTAACTTTTACCACACTTTACCGTATTACTAAAACTCTGTGTTATTAGGAAATAAAAAGGCTCTGAGCACTATGGGACTTAACATCTGAGGTCATCAATTACCTAGAACTTAGAACTACTTAATCCTAACTAACCTAAAGACATCACACACATCCATGTCCGAGGCAGGATTCGAACCTGTGACCTTAGCGGTCGCGCGGTTCTAGACTGTAGCGCCTTTAACCGCTTGGCCACCCCGGCCGGCAAAATAGGTGTAAGGCATCTGTTACCCCAATTTTCAGCCAGTCTATTAATGGTTCAAATGGCTCTGAGCACTATGGGACTTACCATCTTAGGTCATCAGTCCTCTAGAACTTAGAACTACTTAAACCTAACTAACTTAAGGACATCACACACATCTATGCCCGAGGCAGGATTCGAACCTGCGACCGTAGCAGTCGCGGGGTTCCGGACCGCAGCGCCTAGATCCGCACGGCCATCGCGGCCGGTTATTAAGACATAGGCTGAATATTTTTATACAAGTGCATACACAACAATATACATCATAGCATACATGTCCTACGAAAATGAGCTGTTATGTTTTCTTCCTCGTAGTCTGCTTTCACAGTTGGGCATTTAGGTAGTTAGATAAATTTTTCTCATGGTCAGCAGTATGTAAAACTCATGCATACCAGGCCTTTTTTCGTGTTTTGGTCCATAAGACCACCTCTGAATGAAGCCTACCATTCTTATCAACAACAGTACCGGTACATGTGTTCCGCTGTCCGAAGTCTCAGGATGATTTTCGCTCATGACGTTAGACTCCGTAGTTTCTCGACCAGAGTACCTTACTTCAGATTTAGATTTATACGGCATATTTACGCTTCCCCATCATCCTCGAAAGTTTGTAACATCGTCGCGGAATAACATTGCATACGTGTGTGTGTATATATGTTTGTATATGTGTGTGTATACTCATAAAACTGTCTCCAAAGACAACTGAAAATTTGTTTTAATATTCAATCTCTATTCACAGGATGTGTAACAATAACGTTGACATTTACACACTTTCAACACGTTACCCTGCGGCGACAAGAAAACATGACACGAGTATGAAGAGTAGTCTCTAAATGGTGTTTAATTATTAAAATAAATTTACAGCAGTCTTCGAAAAAGTGAAACTATACAGCTAGCTATTAGCTCATAAACGCAAGTTGCCATTACCAAACGACAACACAAATAGCACACTTTTGACCGCGGGGACGTAACAGGGACTTCGCTTTGTGCGCAGTTTTCGTTTGAAGGAGCCCATCGGTTTGCTCATGATTCATTCATTTCATTTTCGTGTCCGGTCAGCATTTCCAAAAAATAGCACCTGCGATAGCTTTCTCATTTCCTTCATAAACATCTTGTATTGAGCACGGGTTGTCCAGGAGGGTGCATACAAGTAGATGGCTTGGATATTGTTCAGCCCCCTCACTCGCAAGAGGTGTCTGCGCTTGCTGGAAGGGTTCCCAATTTTTTCAGGTTACTTTTGCATCGGGTTAGGCGGTTGAGGGACCTCCATACATGGTTGTAGGTTTGAGCCAGGAGCTAGTTCTTTTGGGGATACGTCTACGGGCAGTGAGCTTTTCCATGTTGCAAGACGAATTGCCTCTGGTGCTCCGTCCAGTGGCGCAGTCCTGTCATGGAAACTCCTGCGGGATTTAAGGTGGGGTCTTGCTGTCTGATGACCATACAGAGGATAATGGCGGTCGTTCGCCTGCTTTGTTCTCTCACTGCCTGCAGCAATGGCCCTCCGGGTGTTGGGTGGGGCTGTTCCAACAATCGGGATACAAATTTCTGCACTGGTGTTTGCTTCAATCATCCTGAGATGATCCTTTCAGTATCGTTGACCGCAACATCGACTTGCTTAGCATGAGCTGACGGCATATCCTGTTACAATCGGTCTCCACTCAAATGGAGTGCATTCCGAACGGTCTTTCTCAAGACCATTTGCTCATGATGAAATAAAAAGGGATGTAACCGTTTTATTTGCATTGAATGAAATTTGTGTGTTTTTCGTCTGAAATGTGAACTTTAGCATCGAACTTAACACATCACTCTTCCTGTAATGGAGGACATTTGCAACCCCATAAACTGTATCACTTGATTTTCGGTTTACACTCTCCACAGTCTCACAAACACAGCTGCGTTTGAGGCCATCTGGCCCCGACAGTCGGTCATTTCCCCCTGCAGTCACGACTAACCTTACCTTCCTGCATACTTTAGTAAGAGACAGCGAAACGATGAGCAGGAAATGACCGTAGGGCCTCCGTTCTTAGACTCGCCATACTTGCGGAAGTACAGAGCGACTGAGGGAAGCTGGTATAGCAGTGACGTAACGGCTGCGCCTTGATTTCCAGTGTAAGTCATCATCAACATTAGATTCGTGCTCGCTCCAATTGTGATTTCAACCGAACATCCAAACATAATCTAGGTGTGATCGCTGGATACCACGAAAGGAGAACTTTTCAGTATAAAAAGGGACGAGGAGTACTGTGTCGATAGTAGAGACGTTTTGTAAACCTTCATCGCCAGCTCTGCAAAGGCTTTGCCGTTACTGCTGTGCAGGCCGAGTTGCCACGACTGTTACGGTTTGTGAGTTCGTGAAACGGCTTCTGGTGCAATAGACCGCTAAGACAATTTGTCCCTGTTACTATTACGCAGCTATGCCCAGGGTCTGGCAACAGGATGGGAGAACGAAGTTTCTGCAACACCCCGACAAATTAGTGACAATAAATTATAAAAAATCCCGACCTTCAGTTGCTCACAGGAGTTGCAAGATCACTAATGGTACCTGTACAGATACCAACTTCATATATTCATATAATTAGTGACAAAGTCACACAAATGAGTTATAAAGGTTTGTTTATCTTTGTGACTTGTTGAATATTGAAGTCTGCAACACTGATTGTAATATACCACAAGAAAGGTTCAAATGGCTTTATTCCATGTCGTAAAAACTGGGTTTCGTCAGTGAATAGTATGTATGTAAGCAAATGACTATTCTCAATTACCCAGTGACATAATTGACGCCGTTGGGCATTGTCGCCAACGTGGAAATTTGAGACACACTGTATGTGAAATGGATACAGATTTTCCGCATGTAATGTTTCCCATACACGTGTCTGTGGGACATTCATATGCAGGGACATTCTTCGTATGCTCGTGCTGGGACTTCGCTCAACACTTGAGATACTTTCTTCCTGTTCTTGCAAAGTTTGTTGATGTGCACGCACGGACAAAAAATGTTTACTTGCAAGAGAGCCTTTGCATGCAAAGTGATAAGCCCCTTGGTAAACATCCTGCGATCAGGTAATCATGAAGCCGGAAGGCGCCTGTGGTATTCTTCTGTTGCAGCGGTAGCAGTACCGTCACAGAAGCCATGAACATACACCACATCTGCGTATTCCTCATTACTGTAGACGTGTGACATTGTTAGCAGCGTCTGTACGAACACAGTTAATACCATACACTACACATCTAACCGATGCGTCACCAGTATACTACACAATGCGACTTACACGGCACAATTGCACAAAAGGCGGGTGATTGTACTACGTATGTCACATAACCATAATACCTGTTAGGTTGCATAACGTAAACACTGCATGTACCCGTGTATTGTTTGCAAGAAAATTACGTTACGCTCCAGTTGTACTCCGTATACGTTCACGTTGTGCACCTCAGTTCTGCAGAATTAAAGTTCCTTCCAATACCCATACCTCCCTAACGAAGCACTTGGGGACCTATGTTCATACCATATTTTTTGTTCAGAATTACTTATAATATCACTGTTTAAAATATTGACCTTCCTCCCAAAACATCCTGTATAGTGTGGTCTACCCAGAGTCCCGAAATGAACCCAGTGCAACACCTTTTGGATGAGCTATAACGTTAGCTTCGCTCCAGACCCCAGCTAACATCAGTGCTACCTACACTGCTTTCGGCTCTTGAGGAAAATGGGCCGCCATTCCTCCTCAGACATTGAGCCACTTCATAGCAAGTGTCCACACAAAAGCTCAAGGAGTTATAATGCTCGCTAATAAGCGTCCTGATATTTCTGATCAGATAGTGTGTAGTGACATAAGCAGCTTTGACAAGGCAGATTACTATGGCTCGACACCTGGGAACGAACATCGCGAAAACGGTGAAGCTAGTCGGCTGCTCGAGTGATGCTGTCGTGGGCATCTGTGATAAAAGGCTACTAGATGGTGAAACAGTGACTAGAGGAGAAGATACGGACGTAAAAGAATCATCACATAACGCGGAGGTCGGAGACTTGTTTGCTCTATAAAACAGGAGAGGTGGTGATGTGACAGGTCCAACGACAGAGTAATACGTTGGTACAGGCAGAGGTGATTAGGTTCAAAAGGCTCTGAGCACTATGGGCCTTAACTTCTGAGGTCATCAGTCCCCTAGAACTTAGAACTAACCTAAGGACATCACACACATCCATGACCGAGGTAGGATTCGAACCTGCGACCGTAGCGGTCGCGTGGTTCCATACTGTAGCGCCTAGAACCGCTCGGCCACCCCGACCAGCCATAAGAAAGTTCCTCAATGGCTAAGTACTAGTACTGCAGTACATAGCAAATGCAATTTGCAACAACTCTCTGGTCACTTCTAAGAGTTCACTAAACGACATTCCCTGTCTAAGTCAGCCCTGGGCGATGATTAGTAACCCAGCGGGCGAAAGCTGCCCTTCTCTCTTCCGAGTAGGCTTCTGCCCGTTGTCGTACGGTCATTGCGGTTCTAGGCGCTACAATCTGGAACCGCGCGACCGTTACGGTCGCAGGTTCGAATCCTGCCTCGGGCATGGATGTGTGTGATGTCCTTAGGTTAGTTAGGTTTAAGTAGTTCTAAGTTCTAGGGGACTGATGACCACAGCTGTTAAGTCCCATAGTGCTCAGAGCCATTTGAACCATTTTTTTGTAGAACGAAGCAGTTTTTTTTAGATATTTTCATTTGATTTCACATAATCATGATTTCGGCTTTATAGGCAACCTCGAGTGCAATTTTGAGCTGAAAATTTATAGAGATCGCGCAGTCCAGGGTTTAGGGTGAGGAACAAAAAGTGATGACATATTTAAGATCATTACTCGGTTAAATGCTACGTCATGGTTGAGTTAACATATATCTTGTCTTATAACTTAGTCATCCTATTACAGGTTGCAGGATATGAGTGCATATCGAAGTTACATAACAAGGCTGACATTTTGCATAGCGAATGAACATTAACAATCTGTATGGCGTATTCAGCGGCCAATACACAATCAAACCAGTGACAAGACTAACTAGGAAAAAAAAGTTGCTGTTGGGGAGGTTGTGAGGCAGAGAGGAGGACAGTGTGGGGGTTGCACTATTTTACAGAATTTCGTTCATTTGTTTGGTTCAAAAATGGTTCAAGTGGCTCTAAGCACTATGGGACTTAAGATCTGAGGTCGTCAGTCCCCCACACACATCCATACCCAAGGCAGGATTCGAACTTGCGACCGTAGTAGCCGTGCGGTTCCTGACTGAAGCACCTAGAACCGTTCAACCACAGCGGCCGGCTCAGTTGGTTCAAGTTCATTAAATTAGCGACTTTCAGAACTAGTAATTCCGTACAAGATGTACGTTCGCTAGTAATATGCCATTACTTACAGAATAAGGTCACAGAAAATACCGTTTTACTTTTTTAATCATTGTAATGTTTCGTAAGTAAATGAGAAAATGGCATTGTCACGAACGCAAACCATCTAAAACATAAAGCTTCATTCAATAAGTTTAAAAATATTATTCTTCGTCATCTTTAATTGAGTGTTCCCATTTTTGTACAAAAAGCATAAAAGAGAAATATTTGTGACAAAAACGGCGAACACAGTAAGAGGAGTGAACAAATTATAAACTAACCAGGCCGTTATTTTAGTACCAAATGCGTTACTACTAGTATGATAGTGTAATGTCGACTTATGTAGACCTTATATTGCTTAGTTGCTAGAGACATATATTGGCTGGTTTTGTAATTAAATTAAATATACGCTTCGTTTTAACATAAAGTGTAACCTGTGATCTCGAAGAGTTAAAGAAGCGTACAACATTTCCGTATTCCGGGACGCCTAAAAGCTTTTCCTGACGCTGTTTATACTCTGCTAGCTACTAACAGACAACGGATTTCACTAGGTAGTTGTAAAGCGTCCCCGAATTCTGTTTATGCTCCGCTTCTAATGACTACAACCAACATTACTACTTATCAAGCGACATAAACAAACATTCTCGTTGGGAGACGGTAACGACATTAACCCCATTCTGCAAATGTGTCTCTTTCGCAGTGACCACCGCAGAACTACACTGCACGAGTCCGTTTGTTATGGCAGTGATTACGTCGTTAAGACTGTTAGTTAGTAGAACTGTCTATGTAGTATCTCATACTTTCTTCAGATGTTGAATTCAGCATTGTTTTTATGTCTCTTATCAACTCTTAGCAAGACTGTTCAGCTCTTGAATCCATGTCGAGGAAATTTTACCACTTCCTTCTTAAGCGTCATCAAAAATATTTAGCAGAGATGAATCAGTGGACATTTTGTTATAGGAGAGCATCAACTTTGTGGTGCGAACTGCTTTTCTCTCTGTCGAGTCCCAACCCAAACGTCTGTGATGACGACTCTGTATATTGGACAATAGTCAGATTGTTTTTAAAACTATTTTAGACAGTGAAACTTAAGTTTCTTATAAAGGCTCTTTTCAGGTTTTAAATGATGATACTGGTTTGTGTAGAGCGGATGTCTATTGTATCGATCGTAGCTCTAGCATATCGTTCAACGGTCATGTTTTTAGGACTGTGAAGTACCAAAGCATATAACGTAAGCCTTACAAATGCTTGCAGAAACGAGGCAAATCTGCGATTGGAAAACACTGCTTTTATACCGTCGTCCTTTAGAGAATAACAGCACGCAGATTTTGGCGTGTACTTTCAGTTACTGGGATAGTGTTACATTAGAAGCTGTTGTGATTAACCTATCAGGTGGCCTAATAAATAGAGATCGAGATTTTTGCGTGAATTCACCAGCGGAGGTATGCCCAGTATATTAATAGACAGCCGGCCACGGTCGCCGTGTGGTTCTACGCGCTGCAGTCCGGAACCGCGGGACTGCAACGGTCGCAGGTTCGAATCCTGCCTCGGGCATGGATGTGTGTGATGTCCTTAGGTTAGTTAGGTTTAAGTAGTTCTAAGTTCTAGGGGATTGGTGACCTAAGATGTTAAGTCCCATACTGCTCAGAGCCATTTGAATCATTAATAGACTGGCTGAAAATTGGGGTAACAGATGCCTTATTCCACCTTCTTCAGCGCCGTCCTCACAGCTTCAATTCTGCCAGTACCTCCCCTCCTACCTTCCAAACTTCAAAGAAGCTCTTCTGCGAACCTTGCAGAACTAGCACTCCTGGAAGAAAGGATATTGCGGAGACATGGCTTAACCACAGCCTAGGGGATGTTTCCAGAATGAAATTTTCACTCTGCAGCAGAGTGTGCACTGATATGAATTTTCCTGACAGATTAAAACTGCGTGCCGGACCGAGACTCGAACTCTGGACCTTTGCCTTTCGCGGGCAAGTGCTCCACCAGCCTTTATTCCAGGAGTGCTAGTTCTGCAAGGTTCTCAGAAGAGCTTCTGTGAAGTTTGGAAGGTAGGAGGCGAGATACTGGCAGAATTGAAGCTGTGAGGATGGGTCTTGATTCGTGCTTGGGTAGTTCAGTTGGTAGAGCACTTGCCGGCGAAAGGCAAGGGTCCCGAGTTCAAGTCTCTGCCCGGCACACTTTTTTAATCTGTCAGGAAGTTTCATGTCAACGCACACTCCGCTGCAGAGTGAATAACTCTTTCTAAAAAGACTAATAATTTGCTCGTAGCGAGCAAGAGAATGTGAAACACAAGCCTGTAGGTTATGAAGTTCGGCTAGCATTGTGGGTTGCATAAAATTGCAGCGGTAGGGGCAGCTGCATCAACGTGTACACAGATACGAACGTCGAATATTCAAACTTCATACGGCCCTGAGCACTATGGGACTTAACATCTATGGTTATCAGTGCCCTAGAACTTAGAACTACTTAAACCTAACTAACCTAAGGACATCACACAACACCCAGTCATCAAGAGGCAGAGAAAATCCCTGACCAGGCCGGGAATCGAACCCGGAAACCAGGGAGCGGGAAGAGAGAACGCTACCGCACGACCACGACAAACTTCATACCTCTGGCATGATGTGAAAATGCATTTTGATTGAAATGTAAGCCTTTTTCGTAAGATACAGTAACAGGTAAATAAGGTATAGCAGAAGTTCAGCGTCAGTGTATTTCGACGATTGTAGGAGCTTCCCTAACTTATTTCAAGAAGGGGTGAATACAGCGAACGATTCCGCAGCAGGTAGCGGTGGGCCGTGTGCCCCGCGGCGGGCTGGTGGCGGCTGGTGGCTGGAGATCGTCGCGCGGAGCCGTCGGCGGGCCGTCTAAATATTGACGCAGCTCGTCAGCGGCGCCGCTTTGCACACTCGCCGCCCGCCGCCGCTGCCTGCCCAGGAATGCGCCCGGCCTCGCTCGCTCATTACGGGTGCGGAATGTGACGCCCGTGTTTTCCCCGCCAGAGTAAACTACTTAAGACTGAGCGGCGGGCTGTCGCCGGCAGATGCGGCCCGGAACTTGTTAGGGATCGCGTCGCCCGTCCCCCGTAGGCCCGCGAGCACAAAAACCACGATGTAGTGCCCGCGGCGTAACTGGCACAGTGCCTGAGGGGCTGCCAACATAACAGCGAAAAACTGCTAACCGCCTCCCAAAGAAGTCACTAACAAAAACAAAATTCCAACGAGGTTTTGTCCGGGCAAGTCGTTGCCTACTTAACGTACAGTTGCTACTCGTAATACATGTCATTGTAACAAGACCGCAGCCATACCAGTTTTCGTTTCTGAAGTGTGTTTTCAGTCGATGTGAGTTCACATACGGGTCTGCCAAAGAGTTTCTGTTTGAGGATGTTCCTGCAGCATATACGCGACGTAGTATTTATTGAGAGAGTCCTTAGAAAATGTAGTCCATCAACAAAGGAGGTGGCTTACAAAACACTCGATGGACCTATACTTGAGTATTGCTCATCAGTGTGGGATCCCTACCAGGTCGGGTTGGCAGAAGAGATAGATAAGATCTAAAGAAGAATGGCGCGTTACGTCACAGGGGTATTTAGTAAGTGTGATAGCGTTACGGAGATGTTTAGCAAACTCAAGTGGCAGACTGCAAGAGAGTCGCTCTGCATTGCGGTCTAGCTTGCTGTCCAGGTTTCGAGAGGGTGCGTTTCTGGATGAGGTATCGGACATATTGCTTCCCCCCACTTATACCTCCCGAGGAGATCACGAATGTAAATGAGAAAGATTCGAGCGCGCACGAAGGCTTTCCGGCAGTCGTTCTTCCCGCGAACCATACGCGACTGGAACAGGAAAGGGAGGTAATGACAGTAGCACGTAAAGTGCCCTCCGCCACAAACCATTTGCTGGCTTGCCGAGTATAAATGTAGATGTAGTGCGACTCCGACTCGGATATATAAACACGAAAATGTAGAAAAAGGTTTAGTTTGGCATTAGTGTCTTTCTGAAGTGCATGCGTTACATGCAGCAACGTAAACTACGGCTACGTAATTACCAAAGACGTCCAAACAGGGCCAATGTGCTGTAACTCTTTTCCTGGCTGCTGAAGGGCAAACACATGCAGTGGAGAATGCAGAATGTGTGTGGGGAAACATGTCTGTCGGAAACCATCGTTGTGGAATGGCGCGCCAAGTTCCATATTGTTTCGTGATTGAGCGCCAATAAGCCCCAACACACCACTGTTTCATGATAACGCACGTTCTCATATTGAGAATGTCGTATCGCAGCAGTTACGCCAATTCAAGTGGGATATATTATAGGTGTGATCTGTCCCCATGCGATTATCATGCTTTCGGTAACTTAAAAGAGGTCTTGAAGAGTTCACGATTCCTGTCGGATGAGTACGAGTAGCAGACAGTCACAGACGTCTTCAGGCAACAGGACACGATGTTTTACGAAACCGATGTTTTCAACCTGGTGTCTCGGTGGCGATTATACCTTAGCAAAGGGCGCTAATGCGTGTTAGCAGAATGAAGGCGCAGCACCTTCAATTAGACAACTTTTGCCAGTAAATCGAATACATACTTTATAGCATAACGTAAATACTTAATTTATGGCATACGGAAATCACAAGAATGTTTTAGATTAATTTGATACCGAGTTCTGGTGGGAATTATTAAAAGTTACAGTTGGTCGGGGAGGGTATTAAGTTTCCAACAGGTGCTATAGACATGTCTACATATTTTGGAAACTTGTGTGCGCCATGAGTAAGCCTGGCTCAGTAATACAGTAAGCATGGAGGTGCAGTTAAGGCACGTAGAAATCTACAGAGGCTACGAAGGGACTGTTAAAAGTTATAGGTCATGTTCGTTTTGAAGAAGTGTCTTAAGAAAGAAGTCCATAATGGTCGATGTAAATGGCTTATGTCATTCTGTTGCACTTTTGTGGATCACATTTTATGCTAGCGTGTTGTAACACTTCTAGAAGGTGCTTTCAGCAAACAGAGATTTTGTGAAGTTCAGCCCTCTCAGATACAGAGCGCCGCGATTGATGCCATGTTCTCTGATTTCCGTCTGGCATGCGATTCAGCTAAGTGAAAAAAGTACGAGCTTATCGAGTACTGAACAAGCTTTGTGATTGAATTCAGGATTTCATAACATATAAAACTCAATACGTTGTTCTTAACAGGACGAAATCTTCAGATGTAGAGGAAACTCTGGGACACTTTGGGAATAGCCCAAGAGGGTGCTACCGAACAGCTACTGTTCAAGGTACATGTAAAGTAACTTGTGGATAACGTCTCAATCTCCGTGAGACTATACGCGGACTATTCTGTTGTGCATAGGAAGACTGCAACGCCAGCAAACCGTAGTGAAAAATAGTAAGTACTGTGGAGGTTCGAGGACTGATGCAAGAACTGGCAGCCGACGGCCAACAAAACTAAATGTAATTTATTGTTATTGCGCACGAATAGGACGAAAGACCCTTTATTGTTCCATTACATAGTTCCAATAAATAGATGTAAACAGTAACAATAGTAAATTATCTTCGCTTAATCGTTCCAAACAACCGAAACTGGAGTGCCTACACAAAACTACATGTAGGTAAAACAGATGCTAGGCTGATATTAATAGGAATAGCCTTAAGAACCTTGTCCACGAAATAAACGCATGATGAAATAGTTGTCAGAACTAGTCTTGAGTATTGCTCAAAAGTCTGGGACCTTAATATGTTATTCAATAGAAAAGGCTGAGGAGATCCAAAGAAGAGCTGCTCGTTTGGCAATGGGATCGTTTACTGCGTACGAAGGCTTTACAGAGATGCTCAACAAACTCCAATGGCAGACGTTAAAAGAGAGGCGTTATATATCGAGGAAGGTTTGCTATTGAAATTCCGAGAACGTATATTACAAGAAGAGTCAGTGTACGCAGTACATCCTCTCACATACCTCTAGAGAAATGATCAGTCATCACAACCAGGAAATTACAGATAATTTTCACATACGTAGCTTTACAGATGGTCATTTTCCCGATGCACAATTCACGAATGTAATAAGATAGAGAATAAATCGTAGTAGTCCTAGATGTACCCTCCCCCATGCACTGCAAGTCAGGTAGTGGAGTGCAGGTGTTGAATTTGTTCGAGAAACCCCCGTAAACAATGGGTCAAAACAGTACATTGTATACAGAAAGAATTTTCACTCTTTTGCGGAAAGTGCGCTGACATAAAAAATCCTGGTAGATTAAAACTGGTTGCCTAACCGAGACGACTCTGGAAGACAGGAGATGAGGTACTGGCGGAAGTAATGCCGTGAGCGCGGATCAATAGTTCTGATTCGATAGCTGAGTCTGCAGAACACTTGACCATGGAAGTCTAAGATCCCAAGTTCGAGTCCGTGTACGTTCAAATGGTTCAAATGGCTCTGAGCACTATGGGACTTAACAGCTATGGTCATCAGTCCCCTAGAACTTAGAACTACTTAGACCTAACTAACCTAAGGACATTCACACAACACCCAGCCATCACGAGGCAGAGAAAATCCCTAACCCCGCCGGGAATCGAACCCGGGAAGCGAGAACGCTTATCGCACGACCACTAGATGCGGGCAGTCCTTGTACGGAACACAGTTTTAACCTGCCAGGTGCTTACATATCACTGCACTCTCCGCTCAAGAGTGAAAATTAATTCTAGAAACAATATTCCAGGCTGTGTCTAAGCCATGTCTCCGCTGTATCTTTTCTTCCGGGAGTGCTAAACCTTAAAATTATGCAGGAGAACTTCTAATAAGTTTGAAAGGTAGGAGATGATGTACTGGCGGAAGAAAAGCTGTGAGAGCGTATCCTGAGTGTTCGTGGATATCTGAGTCGGTAGAGCACTTGCCTACGCAAATTAAAGGTCCGTTGTTCGAGTTCCAGTACGGCACACAATTTTAATCTGCCAGGAAGTTTCAGCATATTGTATGTTCGTATTGTGTATTGGAGCACATACACATAAAAGCTATTTATGAACTGTATTTGTACGTGCACCGTCGTGATTTACACAACGATCCATGTGTTTCCATGTCCTCCTTGACATCTTGAGAAGCATCTCGTTTGCTATGTTCCAGAAGGTTTCGACAAATCATCAGCAATACTTCTTCAGTTGCGTGCCATCACTGAGCCGTTTGGACCTGATTGTTCCCCATAGTAAGTTGAGCGACGTGATAAGGACTGGTCCTCTTGCTGGTCATTTCCGTTAGTCTGGAGATGATGAAACTCACTTAATCCAGCGGTCTCGAGTCAAGGAAATCATGCACCTGAACAACAAAGGGTGCTGGAGCTAAGCCCTGCTGAAACTACTCACAATCTATGGTTCACTTGTTCTCAAGCTGTCGTATTAACCCTGTTTGCAGCAGCTTGCCTTCACACAACCTCTAAAATAATATGGTCCGAACAGATATCGTGAAGGCATCCCGACCACTGCCATAACATTTGGTGAGTTCTTTCCCAACTTCTGAAATTAATGAGGACACTTCTTAGACCAGGAAACCATACTCCTCCTGTGTGAGCTGCTACACATCGCACCGCCATCAGCAAATAGCACTCTGGCGTGAAGAGGGAATTTGTAAATTGTGACAACATGGTAAGACTGTACATTATGGGAAATCAGGGCTACAGCCGTCTAGAGACATTGAAATAAATCAATGATCTAGGTTGAAAATTTGTGCCAGACCAGAACTCTAACCTGGATGCTTTGCTTCTCTAGAACGGTTGCCTTAACCACCTCGGCCATTCATTGTTTCCTCTCTGACATACCCATCGAAAATGTTTGTAATCTTACATGTGCAAATGGTTTAGGAGTTGAGTGCACATTTTATCAGATTGACTTGGTCATTTTAATGTACAAGGCGTATTACATCAGGAACTTGTGTTGAAGATTGAAGAGGAGGACACTTCTTAGACCAGGAAAACACACTCCTCCTGTGTGAGCTGCTACACATCGCACCACCATCAGAAAATAGCACTCTGGCGTGAAAGAGGGAATTTATAAATTGTGACAACATGGTAAGATTGTACATTATGGGAAATCAGGGCTACAGCCGTCTAGAGACATTGAAATAAATCAATGATCTAGGTTGAAAATTTGTGCCAGACCAGAACTCTAACCTGGATGCTTTGCTTCTCTAGAACGGTTGCCTTAACCGCCTCGGCCATTCAGACACGCTTCCTGTTCAACCCAAATTCTCAACTTCTCACAAGCAAAGTAGCGTTCCCACCCTTATATCCACTGCTCATAGCAGCAGCTAAGTCCTGCAGGAGTTCGGAAGGTACGGTGCATCCGCACAGAAAGTACCTAGAGTTGTCCTTGGTTATATACAGGGAGGGTCACATACACGTTTCTGTATCAAAAATAGATATTGAGGATAGACATTCGTTGGTATGAATGTAAAAGAAGGGCTCGTGAAAATGAGTGCTGTGAGACATTCTAAAACCTAAGCAAGTGAAAGTTTCAACACTAACTTATGTCTTTCTATTTAATGGACACCCTATACTGTTTTTTACGTAACCAAACATGGAAAATCACAAAAATAACGCCGTTAGTTGTATCGCATTGCGGCATTAGGTCCTGAGAAATTGATCATCGAAGCCGACGCTTGAAGTAAACGAAATGTGCCTCTATTGCATATTGCGAGACGCAAGCATTATTCCCACATATCAGTGATTGTGGCAGGAAACCGTATTATTACTTTTGGCCCTCGTGATAACAGTGGAAATGAGATTACGTACGTCAGTCACATCGCGATTATGAGAGACGTACGGTTTATGATTCGCATCTCGGTATGTGCAACAGCGGCGCGGGTCGTTTATTTAAAGCGTCAACTGTGCTTTGAAATTTCTCGGAATGTAATCGACACTGCGATGCATCCGACGCTTTCATTTTGTTATTTCTTCATGTTACTGATCGTGTACAAAATAATGAGGGAGGTGGTGGGATGTACATTTATAAAACTTGAAGTCTGTGTTAGAAGTAATATTTGGTTCCATTTTACAATCTCGCATAGTACTTATTTTCATGAGCCCCTGTCTTACATTCATACCGGTGAAAGTCGTTTTTCACTATCAGTTTTTGTATAGTGGTTGCAGACATATTTGCGCTGAAAAGTTGAAGTGGCCACCATGCACACACAATATATATATACACTCCTGGAAATGGAAAAAAGAACACATTGACACCGGTGTGTCAGACCTGCCATACGTGCTCCGGACACTGCGAGAGGGCTGTACAAGCAATGATCACACGCACGGCACAGTGGACACACCAGGAACCGCGGTGTTGGCCGTCGAATGGCGCTAGCTGCGCAGCATTTGTGCACCGTCGCCGTCAGTGTCAGCCAGTTTGCCGTGGCATACGGAGCTCCATCGCAGTCTTTAACACTGGTAGCATGCCGCGACAGCGTGGACGTGAACCGTATGTGCAGTTGACGGACTTTGAGCGAGGGTGTATAGTGGGCATGCGGGAGGCCGGGTGGACGTACCGCCGAATTGCTCAACACGTGGGGCGTGAGGTCTCCACAGTACATCGATGATGTCGCCAGTGGTCGGCGGAAGGTGCACGTGCCCGTCGACCTGGGACCGGACCGCAGCGACGCATGGATGCACGCCAAGACCGTAGGATCCTACGCAGTGCCGTAGGGGACTGCACCGCCACTTCCCAGCAAATTAGGGACACTGTTGCTCCTGGGGTATCGGCGAGGACCATTCGCAACCGTCTCCATGAAGCTGGGCTACGGTCCCGCACACCGTTAGGCCGTCTTCCGCTCACGCCCCAACATCGTGCAGCCCGCCTCCAGTGGTGTTGCGACAGGAGTGAATGGAGGGACGAATGGAGACGTGTCGTCTTCAGCGATGAGAGTCGCTTCTGCCTTGGTGCCAATTATGGTCGTATGCGTGTTTGGCGCCGTGCAGGTGAGCGCCACAATCAGGACTGTATACGACCGAGGCACACAGGGCCAACACCCGGCATCATGGTGTGGGGAGCGATCTCCTACACTGGCCGTACACCTCTGGTGATCGTCGAGGGGACACTGAATAGTGCACAGTACATCCAAACCGTCATCGAACCCATCGTTCTACCATTCCTAGACCGGCAAGGGAACTTGCTGTTCCAACAGCACAATGCACGTCCGCATGTATCCCGTGCCACCCAACGTGCTCTAGAAGGTGTAAGTCAACTACCCTGGCCAGCAAGATCTCCGGATCTGTCCCCCATTGAGCATGTTTGGGACTGGATGAAGCGTCGTCTCACGCGGTCTGCACGTCCAGCACGAACGCTGGTCCAACTGAGGCGCCAGGTGGAAATGGCATGGCAAGCCGTTCCACAGGACTACATCCAGCATCTCTACGATCGTCTCCATGGGAGAATAGCAGCCTGCATTGCTGCGAAAGGTGGATATACACTGTACTAGTGCCCACATTGTGCATGCTCTGTTGCCTGTGTCTATGTGTCTGTGGTTCTGTCAGTGTGATCATGTGATGTATCTGACCCCAGGAATGTGTCAATAAAGTTTCCCCTTCCTGGGACAATGAATTCACGGTGTTCTTATTTCAATTTCCAGGAGTGTATATATGTTTGTGGGTGGATGTGGGTATGCGGTGTCTAGTGTGTTAGACATGTTGATTGATAATTTCGGACCTTCACCACTGATTTATTTCAATGCCTGTAGGTGGTTGAAGCTCTGGTTTCTCGTAATATAGTTTCCTTAGGGTCACTGCCCCACACATAGTGCCTGTTCTGTCGCACAAGTCCAACAGAACAGACAGATACAGTAAGGCAGGCTACTACTCGCTGCACCATGTCGTTGTCCGATAATTCATTCACAACAGCAGTCCAAATACTTCTATTTACATTTTCGTACTTTCCTTTTTTTTGTTGCTATGGTTATGTATCGTTGACCCTGGCACTTCAAGTTCATCTGCTCTTTTGTGAATGGATAACAGTTAAGCAGCTACTTATTTCCCCAGCTGAACAAAGTAAGGACTGGTACATTTTTTTGTGTGGGGACATGGCAGGATGCACAACGACGATTCTGTGGAACATTTGCGAACGGGTGGTGTGTGTGAAAGATATTAGTGAAGATTATATATACAGGGTGAAAAGTATTTAGACAGACAAACACTGGGAGGTTGTAGGGGACATCAAAACAAATACTTTTCCCTAATGTTATATTTTCCTATGAGGAGTATTTAAATCTGTCGAGGAAGATTTCTCTGGCGGCAAATTAATTGAACCAACAAACACTTTTCCATTTTTTCTGACCAAGAGATAACACACTAACACAACCCAATTTCAATTACAGTAGATTTTCAAAAATGCCTCCATTGAGACGTAAACAAAGGTTACACCGTGGTATCATGCTCTGCCTGACACGGGCAAAACCCCCAGGAGTATCCTGAATTGTTCCTGCTGCTGCTACTATCCGAGCAACCAGATCCTCTTCTGATGCAACAGGAGTTGCGTAAACAAGGTTGTGCATCTCTCCCCACACAAAAAAATCCAGAGGGGACATATCTGGGGATCGAGCAGGCCATTGTACAGGACCACCTCTGGAATCCACGTTTCTGGGAACCGTCGGTCCAAGAACCGACGCACACGACGACTAAAATGTGCCGGCGCCCCGTCATGTTGGAACCACATGCGTTGTCTTGTAGGGAGCGGGACGTCTTCCAGCCATTATGGCAATGCTCTGGCGGGAAAATGTAATAGTGTTTGCCATTTAATGGCCTAGGTAGCAGATACGGCCCAATTAAACAGTCCCCAACAACACCGACCCGTACATTAACGAAGAACCGCACTTGATGAGCTGTAGTAACTGTGGCATGGGGATTATCCTCACTCCAAACATGGGAATTGTGCATGTTGAAGACCCCATCACCCCCGAACGTTGCTTCATCGGTAAACAACACAGAGGATGGAAATTTAGGATGCATTTCACACTGTAACAGGTACCACTGCGAAATCTGTTCTCTGGGTGGATAATCAACTGCTTTCAAGTTGTGGACACGCTGTAAGTGAAATGGACTTAACAATTGCTCTCGAAGGACTTTTCTTACGTTCGTCTGATTAGTCTCCATGTTACGTGCAATTGCACGAGTGCTGAGTGAAGGATCCCGCTCCACATGCTGCATGACAGCTTCCTCAAATTGCAGCGTTCTTACCATGCGGCGGCGTCCCTGTCCAGGTAATTTGCTAAATGACCCGGTCTCACGCAGACGTTGGTAAACAGTAGTAAAGGTCGTATGGTGCGGGATACGGCGATTAGGATATTGTTGTTGATAAAGCTGCTGTGCAGCTCGTCCGTAGTGGTGCGCTACGTAGTACGCACCAACCATATCAGTGCACTCACTCCAGATGTATTGCTCCATTAGTAAACAGAGACAATGCACTACGACACTGGTGGACAGCAGTTGCCTACAACTGGAGAGCGTAATACGCCCTCTAACAACTGAAGAGTGTAATATGGCATCCACCGGTTTAAATAATCCTTATAGAAAAAAATGACATAAGGGAAAGTATTTGTTTTTATGTCCCCTACAATCTACCAGAGTTTGTGGGTTTAAATACTTTTCACCCTGTAGAGATCGACAACGGTAAAAATGTATTGGGAAGGTTGAAACGGTACAGTAGTTTCCGCTCTATAAGCAGCAGGTTTCGCTGCTCGCTCGCACCGGGAAATAGAAACAGAGGCTGCTCCGCAGCCAATTTTATTACGCGACGGCGGCCGGCCGCGGGTGCAACAGAACCCATGTGGACGGGTGGAAAGAAATGTGTCAGGCTTCATAATACGTATTTATATGTGTCGTGTATTATGCATTTCTTGTACGTAAATGTGAATCTGCGCATTAATTTTCCTAATCTTCCTCACACCTTTCCGAAAAGCGTGGCCAAATCTTTGTTGGGAAGTAGTTCTGTAATATAGTAGTGCCAACCTTACTCCTGGGTAGGGGATCAGAGAGACAGCACAGGCAGGTAAAAGTCAAAGACTTTCCAGTCTGACAAGATTTGGGGTGGACAGGTTGGTCACGGCCAAGTGGTACGACCTCCTCCTCCACCAGGGCCCAGGAAGACCTCCGGGTGCTCGCCATATTCTAGAAGGTTACAGAAGACGTGCCCTCAGTGCGTCTGTCTCAGTGTTCACGCATGGAAGACAGGTATTTGAATATTTGTACTAATTCTTTTATTTCCAGTTTCGGATTATGTAAGGTAATGAATGTGCTCGTTTAATTCCGGAAATTTGACCCCGTGTGTTAAAGTATCTGGTCCCCAATTTGCCCATTATCTTCCTCACATAGTGAATGTCCTATGTAAAATATTGGGAGACTTTGGTGGTATACATTTGGCCAACGCAATTCCGTCTTACCTGTAGAAATGTGCGTGCCGATTAGTATTTAATACACCCGAGCTATAAGTTGTAAAATTGTAATGTCTGTAAACTGAAACAATTGCTGCTATCGCCTTAACGTCGAGTGATAATGTTTAAAATAAATAGGTAAACAACTGTCATCAATCACCGGCCGGAGTGACCGAGTGGTTCTAGGCGCTACAGTCTGGAACCTCGCGACTGCTACGGTCGCAGTTTCGAATCCTGCCTCGGGCATGGATATGTGTGATGTCCTTAGGTTAGTTAGGTTTAAGTAGTTCTAAGTTCTAGGAGACTGATGACCTCAGAAGTTAAGTCCCATAGTGCTCAGAGCCATTGTTTTTGTCATCAGTCTTTAACATACCTTAAAAATCACAAAGAAGTCAAGTTAAAGAAATTTATTTAAAATAAAAGCTGTAGAATGCAGGGACCCACACATCAAGCGTGTTAGCCCTCCAGCCCCTTGCCTAGTATCGTACAGAAGGGACACGCTTTCTAGGTAGCGCTCTCAAGCTCCTCTCCCCAGTTATCCGTTGCGCAATTTTGATTCAAGGCTTGACATCAAATTTCATCTGGCGTCCCTAGGCAAGAAGGTAAACTTTCAAGGTACAGACTTGGGAGCTAGCGTTAGTTTGCGCCTGGTAACAGCGGTACGCTCAGCAAGAAATCACCAGACCAATATAGCGAAGATTACACGACAGTGGGAAACAGAAGAACAAGCGCCATCGATCACCTAGCCCATCGTCCCTGTCGTTTAGCAGCAGTTACGAAGAACAAACCGATTGTTAAAGCGACCATTACTGCCTCTCTCGCGCTCCGTACTGGAGAATGCGGCGACGGCAGAGCGCCCGGTGACGGCGGGCCGGTGCGACGCGCGCGGTCGGATTGTCGCCCGGAGGCAAGCGAGACTGAGGCCGCAGTCGCAGCCGCAGCCGCAGCCGCAGACCAGGCCCGCCCGGGGCGGACGCCCGTCACGACGATGCAAATGAAACGGCTCTATAGCCATCTTGGGCCGCGATATACGGCACACGAACCTGAATTACAACGAACGGGCGCCCGAGAGCCGCATTCTGGCCGCCGCAGCTATGCATAACTCCCCTTATTTACGATCGCTGTAGCGCAGAAATTGCTCTAACAAATATATGGTGAGCAAATACAAGTGTCCATTCAATTCCGACTTTTTTTATATAATATTTGCTGCACTGCGTATACTATGTCCCGCTCTGCCTCCTTGCGTCCGCGATCCTCCTAGCTCTCTCTCTCTCTCTCTCTCTCTCTCTCTCTCTCTCTCTCTCTCTTCTCTGTCCTCCCGCCTGTCCACCTACTTCGCCGCAAGCCTCCCCTTTGCTTTTATTTCCGGACGACGAGATTGTTCGGCCGACATTGTTTTGCCTCACTCGTGTTTTAACTTTTATCGTCAATCTCTGGAAGCGGCCGTGTTGTATTGTTAGCGGGAAGGAAAACTGCAGTGAGGTTACCTGCTCCCGTTGGACGTACTTCAGCCGCTGTACATAAAATTAGCGAGCAAATTAAATCGGCGAAAGCTTTAAATTCGCCCAGATACTAATCAAGTGACGTCGGGTTTATTATTTGTGCAGATAGCTGGAACGATACGACAAGTCGTGAGCGCCTTACGCGGGATCTACTTGCACGAACGCAGGACAATGCCGCGCTCTTGAGCGATATATCTCAAGAGCGGAAATAAAGACGTCCTTCAGAATACACGTATTTCATATCGAATACCGTAAACAATTACGTGGTGAAAGAAAGTTACTGGCGCGGACTAGGAAGCCGACGGTACTCTTTCACCCTAACTTAGATACAAAAATGTCGGATCCTTGGGGTTATTTGTCGACCATTATTTTCGAGTGACCGTAGACGCGTCCCTACGAGTATTCTGAAGCAGCCGACCTCGATTAGAAAATTCTTCTGTTCGACGCCAACCGACGGAGATGAAGCAGCAGTAGCAACTTCTTACAATCACTACATAACAGCTTGCTATCGCAGAACATTTCTGTCCGTCATCAGCAGTCCGCAAGAAACATCATCACATTATATGAATGTCTGGTGCCTGACGCCGGCCGGGGTGGCCGAGCGGTTCTAGGCGCTTCAGTCTGAAACCGCGCAACCGCTACGGTCGCAGGTTCGAATCCTGCCTCGGGCATGGCTGTGTGTGATGTCCTTAGGTTAGTTAGGTTTAAGTAGTTCTAAGTTCTAGGGGACTGATGACCTCAGATGTTGAGTCCCATAGTGCTCAGAGCCATTTTGGATTAACAGACTTTGAACGTGGAATGAAAGTTGGAGCTATATCGCATGGGACGTTACATTTCGGAAATGGTTAGGAAATTTAATATTCGGAGATGGACAGTGTAAGGGTGTGCAGAGAATTCCAGATTTCAGGCCTTAGCTCGCACCACGGGCAACGCAGTTCCCGACGGCCTTTCCTAACAACCGAGCGCAGGGGCGTTAGCATAGAGTTCTCAGTGGTAACAGACTAGCAACATTGTGTGAAACAACTGCAGAAATCAATGTGGGACGTGCGGTGAACGTATCCGTTTGGACAGGTTAACGAATTTTAGCGCCACTGGGCTCACGACAATGTCGTTTGGTCCCTGGAAGACTGCGAAACTGTGACCTGGTCAGATGAATCTCCATGGCAGAAGGTAAGAATTGATCGTGGGGGTGAACTCCACGTCACCATGGACTCAAGTTACCAACAAGGCACCACGCAAGCTGGTGGTGGCTCCATAAAGGTGTGAGCTGTGTTTATATGGGATGGACTGGGTTCTATTGTTCAACTGAACAGATCATTGACTACAAATGGTTATGTTCGGCTGCTTGGAAATCATTCGCAACATCTCATGGCCTTCATTTTCCTTAAAAAAATGGAATTTTTATGAATGTCAGTGCACCATGTCACCGGGCTACCACAGACGGGGTGGCCAAGCGGTTCTAGGCGCTACAGTCTGGAACCGCGCGACAGCTGCGGTCGCAGGTTCGAGTCCTGCCTCGGGCATGGATGTGTGTGATGTGTAGTTCTAAGTCCTAGGGGACTGATGACCTCAGAAGTTAAGTCCCATAGTGCTCAGGGCCATTTGAACCATTCACCGGGCTACAATTGTTCGTGATTGGTTTGAAGAACATACTGGACAATTCTAGTGAATGATCTCGCCATCCAGATCACCCGACAAGAACCCCATCGAACATTTATGGGACATAATAGATAGGTCAGTTCGTGCACTAAATCGTGCACCTGCAACACTTTCGGAATCATTGACGGCTATAAGGGCAGCATGGGTCAATATTGTTGCAGGGGATTCCATCGAGCTGATGAGTTCATGCCACATCGGTCTGCTGAACTATGCCGGAACACGATGTAGGAGGCAGTCCATACTTTTGTCACCTCAGTGTTGATGCAACATACATTATGGCATCAACGCATTTCTGTAGCATTTCCACCATTTTACAAACAGGGGAGACACAGTGAAAACTTGACGCCAGAAAGAAGTGTGCTCTGGACATAATAACGTACTACCAACAGATCAGTTTCTGAAGATGACTACGTACTATCGAAACGTGTTGTCCTAAACATGTTTTGACAACTAAAGTGACTGAAATAGAAAAATGTATTAAGTGTCAGAAACAAGCTGAATGGATGAGCTACCTTGGTCAATAATTTCAAACATGTCCGCATTCTTTCTTTCACAAAGTCCACACAATGGTTTGATACTGAGGAACAAGTGGCAAACTCAAGCCTGATGTGTGGTATCATAACCATCGGGGGATCTCGGGGTAGAGAAGGGATGCGGAGCGCGTGTGAAGAAGAGGAGGAGGGCGAGAGGAGGGAAGCAAGTGCGTCGTCGCGCCACCGGCGTGCGTGTGTGCTGGCGAGCTGCGCTGGCGCGGCGACGGATTTATGGCGCCAGACGCGGCGTCAGCCGACATGACGAGCTGGCGACAGGCGCGCGACGCGCCCTACCCCGGGCTGCCTGGCTTCGTCTGTCTGCGCAGGCGGTGACGTCGCCGCTGCAGCCGCCGCTGCTGTCATCTGGCCCGCGGCACTTGCTGCCTCTCCCGCGACGCCGACACCCCGCCGTTCCCAGCAACAGAGCGCGCCTTCGCGCCGTGTACACCAACTGGCGCGCAGGGGTGGAACACTATAAACCGAACACTTCGGTATAAATAAATAATGTACCGAGTCTATGCTATGAGGGGTGTCCACATTTTTTTCTCGACCAGTTTCGGTTAAAAATATGCGGGATTTGTTGTGGGACATAGTGGAAACTCCTGCTTCAGCCCTATACTTGGATGGAGTTCCGATAAATGGCGGCGCTATACATAGCCTTCAGAATGGTGTCTGTAACGGAGATGCACTCCAAAAAAATGGTTCAAATGGCTCTGAGCAGTATGGGACTTAACATCTGAGGTCATCAATCCTCTAGAACAGGGGTCTCCAAACTTTTTAGTCCGCGGACTACATTGACTCCTCCACGAAGTCATAAGGGCCAAGATCTAACTAGTGAGATTAAAGCACCCTAGCACTCCATGATCACCGTAATGTAAGGCTAAAAGAAAGATGAAATCGCAAAAATCTAAGGTTGTGGAAACAGCTAAAAAAAATATTTTATAAGATTAACTTGCTATGCGTAATTTACAACGTATTCAAAAGAAAGTGAAACCTCGCTTAAGAATCATCTTTCATAATGAGTGATTACTAAGGCTAGTCGCCGAAGTGGCGTCCATTTGAAAGACTTGCACCAGACTCGTGAGTAGAATAAAATGCAAATAATTTTTTTACTTAAAATGTTTTCGCCAAACTAGTCTGTTAACAGTTCTTTTTTTTTCACTATCGCACGGATGATGGTATGTCTGTTTATAGTGCATAGTCATAATTTTAACCATGACTTTCCGCTTTGTAAAGATAGAGCTCCGACAATGTCGCGGTGTATTGGTCGCGAAACGCCTAGAAACTCAGTTGTTGGCAGTATAGGTAGCACCTAAAATATTTGGCAGGCCGGATACCGGGGATGTCCGGCCAGCTAACGCGGGCCGGTTTGCCGGATCTCGCGGGCCGGTTTCGGCCCGCGGGCCGTAGTTTGGAGACCCCTGCCCTAGAACTTAGAACTACTTAAACCTAACTAACCTAAGGACATCACAAAGATCCATGCCCGAGGCAGGATTCGAACCTGCGACCGTAGCAGCAGCGCGGTTCCGGACTGAAGCGCCTAGAACCGCTCGGTCACCGTGGCCGGCATGTGTTCCAAACAGAGAGCTGTCATAGAGTTCGTTTTGGCGATAAACCAGAGTATCGCAGATATTCACAAGCGGTCGCAGAATATCTGCGTGGCTCGACAGTGAAGAAAAGCACGGTGAGTCATTGGGCGATCATCGCAACAAGGTCGAGCAAACCTGTCCGATTTCGCGAGTGCCTCCAGGCCACGCACAGCTGTGACTCCTGCAATGTTCGAACGTGTTCTCATTCGAGGTGATCAACGGATCACAATCAAATACCTTGCTGCAGAACTGGATATATCTATTGGTAATACTGATACAGTCGTCCTCCATTTGGGATATTGAAAGGTGTGTGTGCGCTGGGTTTCTCGCCGCCGAACGGAAGACAACAAAGAGCAACGAAGGACCATCTGTCTGGTATTACTTACACGTTACAAGGCTGATCGTGACACTTTTTTGTCTCCGGCAATGAAACGTGAGTTCATCACTTCGAACCGGAAGTAAAACCGCAATCCGTGGAATGGCGCCACCTTCTTCTCTTCCGAAGAACAAAGCCGCACCCTCAGCCAGTATAGTCACGGAGACGGCCTTCTGGGACTCCGAAGGGATTATTCTGTATGAAGTCCTCCCTCATGGTGCAACGATCACCTCTGAAGGGTTTTGTGTACCCTCAGGAAACATCATCGTGTTCGTTGCCACAAAAATGCAAACCAATTTCTCCTTCTCCAAGACAACGCAAGGTCTCAAACAAGTCTGCGCATCAGAGAGGAACTCACAAAACTTCATTGCACTATTCCTCATCATCCAACCTACAGCCCGGGTATCGCACATTCTGAATTTCATCTCTCTCTCAGTGAAGGAGGCACTCTGCGGGAAAGCAGTACGTGGATAATGGAGAGGTCATCGATCCAGCGAGACTTTGGCTCCGACATCGATCAGTAGAGTGGTAGCATGCGGGCATACAGGACCTCACAGTAAGGTGGCGTAAGGCAATCACATTGATCGCAAATTATTTTGAGATAAGGCGTTTTGTAGCCAAAAGAGTGAGAAATAATATGGTGTACTGGAATCCTGAATAAAACCAACTTACTTTCAGAAAAATAGGTATTCTATTACTTACGGACGCCTAGTGCTTTCGATAGATTTGAAGAAGAAGGAAAAAGTTCTTAGGAAGGCAGAAAGTGTTGCAACACGAAGCACTAGCCAGATATTTATCAAATACTCAGCCGATGTTCGTCACATAACGAGTTTTAAATGAGTGAACTTTCATTCCATTCGGAACATTACCAACATACACAATCAGATCAACAGTATCTGGACAGCTGTTAGTGGACATCAACATGGAGTGTGTCAACCCTTCTTCTTCATTATGAACTCTGTTGCAGACACTTCTAGAGTAGAGTCTCAATGTCTGTGGACAAATGACAACCCATTTTTCCTAAACAGTTGAGACCAGAGAAGGTAATGATGTTGGACGCTGGGATCTGGAGCAAAGTCGACTTTCTAACTGGCCAGATCAGTCCATTTCAGAAAAGTTACAGTCCGTAAACCACTGCCCCACACATGTTGCTTTATGATAGGTTGCATTGTCATACTTAAACTAACAATAATAGTCTCCAAACTTAAGAAAAAGGTTCAAATGGCTCTGAGCGCTATGGGACTTAACGTCTGAGGTCATCAGTCACCTAGAACTTAGCACTACTTAAACCTAACTAACCTAAGGACATCACACACATCTATGCCCGAGGCAGGTCTCGAATCTGCGACCGTAGCGGTCACGCGTTTCCAGGCTGTAGCACCTAGAACCGCACGGTCACTCCGGCCGGCCCATTGGTCAGAGCCAGTAGGACAATTGTATGACATTCTGGTAGTGAAGTCCTTCTGGAAGTGTCTGTCACTTTTGGGCTTACTTTTTTGTTTTTTAGATGGTTGCATAACATTTCGTGATACGAGTGTTTCGTACACAATAATCATAATCGTCGAGCAATGAAGAGCTCTGTTGTCGCTATGAAACAATTTTTATGATAGTTTGAGTTAGTAAAGAATGTAATTCTGCTCTGTTAATCGCGTTAAAATATAAAAAAACATGATTAAATTAGCAAAAAGAGAGAACTAGAAGTGGACAGAGTAGATGGAATGCGAATGTAAGAGAAAAGAAAAATAAATAGATTCTTTGGAATTTGCAAATGTCGCTGCGTCGCGATCATTAGAAGTGGCGACTAATCAGTTAGTCAGTTCCGGAGAGAGGAGGGTAAAGTAGGGTTAAAGATGTCCATCGACAAGGCACGATATATGACAAACATGTAGACTGATTCTAAGAGAATGAGAGATTTAAATGTGTAGAAGAATGAGTAGAAATAGGTTTGATGGCAGAATGGCCAATGGGAGCACGGACAAACAAAATGAATTTAGCTATCGTCTTATTATGAACATCTACCACAAAAATAATACTTCAATCAAAATAATAAAATAAAATAAAAGTACCCATGGAAAGATGAAAGGATAAGACAACATGGGAGGAATTTGAAGGAGTGCTGGAAAAATATGAAACAACAAGGACAGAAGAGAAACTGAAGTTGTTACGTGATCCTGGTTGATGAATACGAAAATAAAATACATTTTTTTTTAAAAATATAGAAATAAATGAAGAGATTACGAAACAGCGATCCGACCGGAAGTCTTGCATGCAGTAGATAGCCTGAAGAACAGGTTTGCTTAGGAAGCTACAACTTTTCGAGTGTAAGAATGTCAGGAATGAGTGGAGGCCCAAAAATACAGAAAATGGTTCGTATAGATGACAAGCGAATAAGAGAACTGTATGTCTCGGAGGGGGCGGGGGGGGGGGGGGAGCATAAGTATCTCGGACGCCATCAGGGAAAGAAGGGTAGAAGGGTAAATATTACTGACGCACATTCGTAGATTGAACTAAGGGAGGTTGGGTCACCATATATTTTAGTGGGTCATGGGAAAGGAAACCAAACATCGTGGGACGCAAAAGCGCAAACGGATTTGGAAAAAATGGGGATATGCAAACATAAATTTACAACGAGGCTACATGCATGTCGTAAATAGAGTCGGCGAGAGGTTCTCAGGAAAGAAATATTCTCGCCTGGCAAAAACATCATGTTAAGAGAAACGTGGACCAGTAAACAGTGAGAATGAAATAATACTCAGCAAGAATAAAATAATGAAAGCTGGTTCCAATACACGTAGTTCACTTATGTCCAAAACGATATGAAGAAAAAGGAGGTCTACCGTGCCTAAGCCTTACTTTCACAAATAGTTCTATTGTTCTGGTAATAACATTTTTACTAGCGAAGCGTTTATAATATGAAACAGCTCCCAGGAACCTAATAATATAGAAACAGAACGAAGCCGGTTATTTTAAATAACTTTAGCAGCATTCTTATTAAAGTCTGGCTTCGAGTAGTAACACAGTAACAGCACAACCATAAAGAAACACACGTCTTTCAATGTTACGCTTTCTCGAGCACACTACATTATTGGACAGTGATGTTATGGCTGTCACTCATTTTTAACACACTCTCCGGTGCAGAAAGCAGCACTGAAATTGCGTTCCGCGGGGCTTTATACACATCCTCTGCGTAGCCGTCCATTCCACATCGTAAATTTCGGCGCTTTGATTGATTGCTTTCATTGTCCAGCAGCTCTCCATTGGACCGTGCTATAATTACTGCGGCTCTCGCCGAAGAGGAAACAAGCGATCCTGTCGGTCTGACAGCTTCCATCGCGCCGCCGAGCGCATAAACGCTTCTAATGCACTCCGAAGGTATAAAAGAGGGCTAATCCGTCGCTAACGCGCTGTCCGAAAACACTGTAATGTCTGCGGTTCATTCACTACTGTTAAGAGGGGGTCTTCGTAAAATATCATCGCCACTGGAGCAGAAAAGCTAAGAGCTCTGTTTTGTAAAGGGCTGCTGTGACGTTTTTATGATAACGTACAGAATGGCATTTTAGTTGTCACGTCGCACGGTGCAGTTCATTTGTTTATGCCGTATATATTGCTTATAAAGTGTAAGATCCCTGCAAGTATTTACAACTATACTTCATCAAACTATAGGCATTGGATTGATTGGCAAGTGGCGATGGTCGCGTACTTTGATCGCATCTGCTTGTAACAAAAACGTACCAAAAACAAAAAAGATCAAGAGTAAATTTCATTCAAATTAATATTTGATAGCGGAGGAAAATCTGAAATGAAAAAAGTTCCAGCGTTACGTTCCACTATCTTTTTGAATATATTTTGAAAATATAAGTAACTGTTCCTTTCAAGGCAAAGTCATACGTATTCATTTCTGGCATCAGAACTATAATTTTTTATCTGGATAAGTCCCCTACCAGAGATATCAATTTATTACTTCTCATAGATTCACCAGTATGAGTTCACTATTCAGAATAAATCAGTCGCAGTTGCAAAATTTTCTAGTAAATGACCTAGGCTTGCTCAAAAGTGTGTAATGCCAGTTTGGAGGCGCACCAGAGCAGAAATCTTCATTAAATCTGATAACACCTGAAATACCAGTCGTAATTCGCGATATTTCAAACTACTGAAAATACGCTTGGCAACATCGGGAATACAAAACTTCCTCAAAATACTTGTGGCCTTCGGACATAATGCCTCAGCCAGTCTTTGATATATGATAAGCTAAAAATTCAGTGACATCTAATTACACACACAGAAGAGTCACATAGAAATGTACATTGGTTGTTAACGTAGCAATTATGATATATGATGATGCGTTCAGCAGTTAAAAATTTATACTGTATCTATGTTTATACAGAGGCACATGCATTCTGAGTAAAGTCTTCATTCTAAAGAGAAGATTCTAACCTCTAGACACTAAACACTTCAGGAAACTGCTTGTCTTGTGCTATCGCAACGGGCAGTCGAAATGATGTGGTCAATGTCGTCCTCCGGACTACAGTGACATAGCGTGAGTCAATCAGTTGTGGATGGCAGACATGCAGTCGGAATCGTCCGTGGTGAGGCGGAACACGGAACCAGAAACTTTCTGTGGTACAGACCAACAGAGTGCCATGACCGTGCTTGGTGCTATAGCTGCATAATGTCTTCCCCTTTGTTGGTACGATAGATGACGACATATTGTTGCACAAGGTTCTTACCTGCCACTGCATGTCTTGCAGATGGTACTTGTAAGCGACATGTTCTTATGTCTTTGCCCCATGGTAGTTGGCAGCACTTCTAGCAAAAGCGTCGACAATTTCAGTATCCCTTATATCATGGTGCCCTTTTACCTAGATAATGGTGAATTTCATGTTATGACAGTGTAGTTCTGCATTGTTTAGTTGTTTTGCAGTAACATGCTCATTTATATGCTTTTAAATTATTATACTCATTGTTATTATTGTTATTTTAGCAGTAGCAGCTATACTTTGTACAGCGAGAAAAAGAGCTGAAAGTGGCCTTGCGCACGCGCTTTGCGCGACCACATCAGCCAATCATATCTTGAAATTTTGTTTACGTTACCGTCGTGACACGCCCCAGTGTTGCCGTAGTTCTGGTTCAAAATGGTTCAAATGGCTCTGAGCACTATGGGACTTAACTTCTAAGGTCATCAGTCCCCTAGAACTCAGAACTACTTAAACCTAACTAACCTAAGGACATCACACACATCCATGCCCGAGGCAGGATTCGAACCTGTGACCGTAGCGGTCCGCGGTTCCAGACTGTAGCGCCTAGAAGCGCTCGGCCACAACGGCCGGTTCGTAGTTCTGGGCGAACTCTCCTTTTCAGTCAGCGGTGCCGCGTGCTTCGCTGAGGCGTGTGCCTGTACGTGTGCATTCCACTAAGTCTATGAATCTCTTGCCCCGTGTGTGGAAAATGGATTCCTATAGTGCAGATAAAAGACCCATGAGATACGCTAAAATCTCTGGCACGCCAATGTGTTTACTTTGATGGGGAAACGGACAATGGTGGCTATTGACACCAGTGAATGAAATGAATGACGGGGTGGTATAAGCATTGAACATCTGTACAGCGATGGTGCAGAATGTCACATGTGATAAAGAGGCTGCCAATTCAGCCAAGAGCCCTGTTACTGTGTTATCTGGAAAGTCAAGGAAGAGACTGTGTCGTATAACTGAAATAGACAACTTCGACGAAAGTACTATCAGGCGACACGTGCGTTTATTACAGTAGGCTGGAGTGCCCTACACTTAAAAAGTTGAGTCGGACAGTGGTTTATTTACAGGCAGACTGACAAGTATCTCCATAGTTTTAAAAAAATTGGCTTCCGGTGGAACAAGTTCTCAGGAAAAAAGGTACAAATGCAAAGCAGAGATATTGTGGTATGGAGATGTGGTTTCCTGCGTGAGTTGCTACACTGTGTTCATCATAATAATAAATTTGATGCAAACATTACACCATGTATTCCTTCACGTCTGCTGGAGGCTCATTGGATTTCGTTTCACGTAGAGCCGAAGCCAAGCTGTCTCAAGTACAGTGAAGTACAACGGTAGGGCTTGTTTTATGCTGTCCGTTACGCGCACAACAGCTTTACCGGCACATTTAACTTGGACAGCACAGGCCAGCCAGCTGATCTAACCAACCTGCAGTGACGTGGGTAGTTGCAGTTACGACGTAAAAAGAGACGAACAGAGAAACAATATAGCTTCGAATGTCATTTAATTTTTAACAGAATTCGCCAAAACTCCATCAGTACCACATACTTTTTAAGGGACCAGACAGAAAGCATAACATGCTCTCGTCTTAGCTAACACAGTATCGTAATTAAAAACAAACGTGACGAAAATTCCTTTCTGACTGAGCTATGTGTGACTCAAAAGCGCATCACAAGGATTTCACTATATAGTTAAATATTGTAGCCGCTGAAGCTACAATTTACAGTCGATCGTTTAGTAATGTCTGAACTCATTCCATATCAGAACCAGATAAATACATTTCAGTACTGGAAGTGTCGTCTGTTAAGTTGATTACGAATAGATCAACAACAGAACCCATGAAGCCATCCAAGCGCCACATTTCCTCCTTTTATGACGTGCCCTTCTGTGTCTCGCCAATGTGCGGCAGTGATGTGTAACAAAGCTTCGTACCTTAGTTCCCATACGTAAGGCAGCTTACATGTCTTGTTATTTCTCGCCACAAATCCCGTAACTCCGCTCCAGGTAAGTTCAAATTGTAGTGATACGAGAAACAAGAAGACGTGATTTTTTTTGAAAAACTATGGTGATCAGATAATTAGCACATATTTGATATTCAAAAAGACTTAGATATTCCAAATTGAACGAAAAAAAGGAAGGCGAAAGTGAGGATTGAAGCAGCGGTTTATGGGACGTCAGACAATTCTACAACGCAACCGATTCAGATTTGCATCCCAGTTACTGAATTGTCTCTACTTTATTTATTTAAGCTGTCAGAAAATTTAAAAGCCGATTTTTTCTGTAACATTATGAAAAACAGTGAGAACAGTCTCTTGGCACTTTTTAACCGTGTTCCACGCGTTTTTTTTATTTTTTATTATTATTATTACGGAGCAGGAAGAGGCGTCAGCCATTTTCACTCTACGTATTAACATCGCGACAATCACAACACAACAGTACAGAGATACGATTGTACATGATTTTTCAAAAAGAAGGTACGTAACTCAAGAATGATTTTGGCAAACGTTGCTGCCAATCAACGCATTAGAATATGCTGAACTTTAATTTACCGTAACACAGTAACAAGAACATCTACCGTAACACAGTAACAAGAATATCTTTAATTTACCGTAACACAGTAACAAGAATATCTACCGTAACACAGTAACAAGAATATCTAACACATAAGTAGGACCTACTTCCAAGAGCGTAATGGCTCAATGGCTGCTGACCATTCATCGCGTTTGTTTACGTCAGCTTTATTCGTATGATGAGCACGGTATATCAGTAAAACCTGATAATGTAATATGAATTGAGGAAAGATGTTTCAACGTGCGTCATGCACGATCTGTCTCGTCGACAGACGACAAGTGCCTTGGAACTACGAGTGTGCCAACGGGTAAGGGAGGGCGGCTAATTATAGTTCATGCTGGCTCTATGAATGGCTTTGTGTCCGGTGCTATAATGATGTTTGACTCAAAAAAATTGTCGATTACAACGGGGAAATGAAAGCAAATACATTTAAAGACTGGTTCGTAGAGCCTACTCATTTGCTACTAAACATCAGTTCTGGTAGTGTTTTTGCACCAACGGCTTCAGCAAGGAGGAACGACATAGTCAACTGATTGAAAGATAATAAAGCAGGCGTCGAACAGAATATGCGAAAAGCGGAACACGATATAAGCCATAGAAGAAGCAGTATGTAATTGATAAGGTAGCAGAGAACCA
The DNA here is from genome assembly GCF_023897955.1 of Schistocerca gregaria. Lineage (NCBI taxonomy): Eukaryota > Metazoa > Arthropoda > Insecta > Orthoptera > Acrididae > Schistocerca > Schistocerca gregaria. The sequence continues at coordinate 247,372,680 of NC_064920.1, forward strand.
TGACCACAAAGGTATACATCTTCCACGGTATCACTGCCATTACAGTGCCATTAAACTTGTCTGGGCTCAAACAAAAACTTCACGTTGCGAAACACAGAGGCTGGAAATGAGTCTGTCACACGAATAACGCCAGAAAAGTGGAAGAAAGTGGTGATCATGTGTGGAAAGAGGTTAAAAGGTCGAATATGGGGAAAGGTTTAACAGATGAATCCATACAATATATTTCAGGTTGTCTATCACACGATGGAGACAGCAGCATCAAAGATATCGAAGCCTGAGTGGTCGTGACGAGAGATGATAAGTCAGATGACGATGTTCTTGGGGTTTCTGTTCTCCCACACAAAAAATGAAGTTGCCATCTTCATTCGATATTGTGCATTTTGTTGTACCTTGTTAATCACGAAAATATATTTTGTGTGTGTTTCTGTAGGAAGACAAACACTGCGAGCACATTAGATGAAACATCTGATCGAGGAACACATCGTTCAGTGGATTACTGCCAACAAGATGCTTGAATGAATCGTGCGGCGTTGTCGGACTCTGCAGCCCTGACTGCAGCGGGGTCGATGGGTGCAAAGTTTGGGATGTGAAGGTGTGTAAGCACACACCTCCTCCAAACAGTCACTGGACAACTGCACTTCCATGTCGAATACTGCCAGCTGCTTACCAGCCGTCAGAGCGCTTCTCTAGCCGTACAGGTTGTAATTACCTTAAATGTTTTGTGACTAAATGAAGTACTCACACAATAGGCCAAATAAAAGAAACAAGCTAGCCAGACCCACTGTCGCACGCAACAATACCCAGTCCCTTGGCAGCGGTGCGGCAGCCGAGTGAAGACTGGCGGCGGGAATAAAAGAAAAGTTTCACAGGGACGATTGAGCGTGAGTGTGCGCGGTACGCTTAGACTGCAACAAGTCATTAGCAGGTATGAAAACGGAGGTTGCTAGCACCTGCAACTGGCCATCTTTCGTGAATTTTAAGCGACTGTTACCGACAGCGAACAAACGTTTAAGAGCAGTATAATACTCAAGATGGAAACTGAATAACAACGTCGTAATACGTGATATAGGATCACTATATTTACGTACGTGGGGCGTTCAATAACTAATGCAACAATTTTTTTCTAGGCCAAATTCGGTTAAAAAATGCAGAATTTGTTGTGGGACATTGTGCAATATTCTCGCTACGGCTGCAGTTTCATGAAGTTCCGGTAGATGGTGGCTCTGTGCGTTGGCTTCAAAATTGCGTGTGTAACGAAGGTGCGTTCTAAGCAGAGAGCTGTCATCGAGTTTCTTTTGGCGAAAAATCAGAGAATGGCAGAAACACACAGGGCTTGCAGAATGTCTACGGAGACCTCGCGGTGAACAAAATCATGTTGAGTCATCGGGCGACGCGTCTGCAACCATCGCAACAACGTCGTACCAACCTGTCCCATCTCCCGCGTGCCGGCCGCAAACAGTTGTGACTTCTGCAATGTTGGAATGTGTGGATACTCTCATTCAAGGTGATCGACGAATCACAATCAAACTGTGCAACTGGACGACTCTGTCGGTATTGCTGATACACTCTTCCACCAGTTGGGGTACTCAAAGGTTTCTCGCCGTCTAACAGAAGACTATAAGGAATAACGAAGGACCATATGTGCGGAATTTTTTTCGCCCTCTACGAGGCTGTTTGTCACACTCTTTTGTCAAACACCATCACAGCCGGTGAAAAATGCCTCTGAGCACTATGGGACTTAACATCTATGGTCAACAGTCTCCTAGTTCTTAGAACTACTTAAACCTAACTAACCTAAGGACATCACACAACACCCAGTCATCACGAGGCAGAGAAAATCCCTGTTCCCTCCGGGAATCGAACCCGGGAACAGCCGATGAAACATGGGATCATGACTTCGAACCGGAACAAACTGGCAATCAATAGAGTGGCGCCAAACTTCATCTCCTACGAAGAACAAAACCGCATCCTCAGCCAGCATAGTCAAGGCGATGGTCTTCTGGGACTCCTAAGGTGTTATTCTGCTTGATGTCCTCCCTCATGGTGCAACGATCAACTCTAAAGCGTATTGTGATACCCTTAGGGAAATGAAGAAATAACTTCATCGTGTTTGTCGCCACAACAATGTTAACGAACTTCTCCAAAACAATCCAAGGTCTAACACAAGTTGGTGCATCCGAGAGGACTTCACGAAACTTTATTGTACTCTTCCTCATCATCCAACCTACAGCCCGGATATCGGACCTTCCGACTTTTATCTGTTTGGCTCAATTAGGCATGCACTCTGCGGGAAGCAGTATGTGGATGATGGGGAGGTCGTTGATTCAGCGAGACGTTGGCTCTGACGTCGACCAGGAGACTGGTCGCATGAGGGCAACAGGACCTCCCACTAAAGAGGCGTAATGCAGCCACATTGAATGGGGATAATGTTGAGATATAGCGTTCTGTACCCAAAAGAGTTAGGAACAATATGGAGTATGTTGTTGTTGTGGTCTTCAGTCCTGAGACTGGTTTGATGCAGCTCTCCATGCTAATCTATCCTGTGCAAGCTCCTTCATCTCCCAGTACCTACTGCAACCTACATACATCTGCTTAGTGTATTCATCTCTTGGTCTCCCTCCAAGATTTTTACCCACCACGCTGCCCTCCAATGCTAAATTTGTGAACCCTTGATGCCTCAGGACATTTCCTACCAATCGATCCCTTCTTCTAGTCAAGTTGTGCCACAAACTTCTCTTCTCCCCAATCCTATTCAATACCTCCTAATTAGTTACGTGATCTACCCATCTAATCTGCAACATTCTTCTGTAGCACCACATTTCGAAAGCTTCTATTCTCTTCTTGTCCAAACTATTTATTGTTCATGTTTCACTTCCATACTTGTCTACACTCCATACAAATACTTTCAGAAATGACTTTCGGACACTTCAATCTGTACTCGATGTTAACAAATGTCTCTTCTTCAGAAACGCCTTCCTTGCCACTGCCAGTCTACACTTTCTATCCTCTCTACTTCGACCATCATCAGTTATTTTCCTCCCCAAGTATCAAAACTCCTTTACTACTTTAACTGTCAAATTTCCTAATCTAATTCCCTCAGCATCACCCGACTTAATTCGACTACATTCCATTATCCTCGTTTTACTTTTGTTGATGTTCATCTTATATCCTCCTTTCAAGACACTGTCCATTCCGTTCAACTGCTCTTCCAAGTCCTTTCCTGTCTCTCACAGAACTACAATGTCATCGGCGAATCTCAAAGTTTTTATTTCTTCTCCCTGGATTTTAATACCTACTCGGAATTTTTCTTTTGTTTCCTTTACTACTTGCTCAATATACAGATTGAATAACATCGGGGAGAGGCTACAACCCTGTCTCACTCCCTTCCCAACCACTGCTTCCCTTTCATGCCCCTCGACTCTTATAACTGCCATCTGGTTTCTGTACAAATTGTAAATAGCCTTTCGCTCCCTGATTTTACCCCTACTACCTTTAGAATTTGAAAGAGAGTATTCCAGCCAACATTGTCAAAAGCTTTCTCTAAGTCTACAAATGCTAGAAATGTAGGGTTGCCTTTCCTTAATCTTTCTCCTAAGATAAATCGTAAGGTCAGTATTGCCTCACGTGTTCCAACATTTCTACGGAATCCAAACAGGAAAGGACTTGGAAGAGCAGTTGAACGAAATGGACAGTGTCTGGAAAGGAGGATATAAGATGAACATTGTAAGTAGGCTGTTTAGGTTTTTTTATTGGTAACGCCGCCGCCACGTAGCGCTCTGTATAAAAATCACTAGCTGTGCCGTGTGCAGTCTGTGGCTGGTTTGCATTGCTGTCTGCCATTGTAGTGTCGGGCAGCGGCAGCTGGATGCTAACAGCGCGTAGCGTTGCGCAGTAGGAGGTGAGCCGCTAGCAGTGGTGGACGTGGGGAGAGAGATGGCGGAGTTTCGAAATTTGTAAGAATTGGTGTCATGAACTGCTATATATATTATGACTTGTGATGTAAATACATTGTTTGTTCTCTATTAAAATCTTTCATTCGCTAACTATGCCTATCAGTAGTTAGTGCCTTCAGTTGTTTGAATCTTTTATTTAGCTGGCAGTAGTGGTGCTCGCTGTATTGCAGTAGTTCGAGCAACCAAGATTTTTTGTGAGGTAAGTGATTTGTGAAAGGTATAGGATAATGTTAGTCATGGCCATTCTTTTGTAGGGATTATTGAAAGTCAGATTGCGTTGCGCTAAAAAATATTGTGTGTCAGTTTAAGCACAGTCCTGTATAATTTTTCTAAGGGGACGTCTCAACATCAACAAAAGTAAAACGAGGATAATGGAATGTAGTCGAATTAAGTCGGGTGAGATCGGCTCCTACCAGTTTTTCCATTCGTCTGTAAATAATTCGCATTAGTATTTTGCAGCTGTGGCTTATTCAACTGATAGCTCAGTAATTTTCAGATCTGTCAACACCTGCTTTCTTTGGGATTGGAATTATTATATTCTTCTTGAAGTCTTAGGGTATTTCGCCTGTATCGTACATCTTGCTCACCAGATGGTAGAGTTTTGTCAGAACTGGCTCCCCCAACGCCGTCAGTTGTTCTAATGGAATGTTGTCTACTCTCGGGGCCTTTTTTCGACTCAGGTCTTTCAGTGATCTAAGACTTTTATCCATTGTGGATAAATTATGCTGTAAATATTTCGTGTTACTGTACCACATGTTGTTGTTGTTGTTGTCTTCAGTCCTGAGACTGGTTTGATGCAGCTCTCCATGCTACTCTATCCTGTGCAAGCTGCTTCATCTCCCAGTACCTACTGCAACCTACATCCTTCTGAATCTGCTTAGTGTACTCATCTCTCGGTCTCCCTCTACGATTTTTACCCTCCACGCTGCCCTCCAATGCTAAATTTGTGATCCCTTGGTGCCTCAAAACATGTCCTACCAACCGATCCCTTCTTCTAGTCAAGTTGTGCCACAAACTTCTCTTCTCCCCAATCCTATTCAATACCTCCTCATTAGTTACGTGATCTATCCACCTTATCTTCAGTATTCTTCTGTAGCACCACATTTCGAAAGCTTCTATTCTCTTCTTGTCCAAACTAGTTATCGTCCATGTTTCACTTCCATACATGGCTACACTCCAAACAAATACTTTCAGAAACGACTTCCTGATACATAAATCTATATTCGATGTTAACAAATTTCTCTTCTTCAGAAACGCTTTCCTTGCCATTGCCAGTCTACATTTTATATCCTCTCTACTTCGACCATCATCAGTTATTTTACTTCCTAAATAGCAAAACTCCTTTACTACTTTAAGTGTCTCATTTCCTAATCAAATTCCCTCAGCATCACCCGATTTAATTTGACTACATTCCATTATCCTCGTTTTGCTTTTGTTAATGTTCATCTTATATCCTCCTTTCAAGACACTGTCCATTCCGTTCAACTGCTCTTCCAAGTCCTTTGCCGTCTCTGACAGAATTACAATGTCATCGGCGAACCTCAAAGTTTTTACTTCGTCTCCATGAATTTTAATACCTACTCCAAATTTTTCTTTTGTTTCCTTTACTGCTTGCTCAATATACAGATTGAATAACATCGGGGAGAGGCTACAACCCTGTCTCACTCCTTTCCCAACCACTGCTTCCATTTCATGCCCCTCGACTCTTATTACTGCCATCTGGTTTCTGTACAAATTATAAATAGCCTTTCGCTCCCTGTATTTTACCCCTGCCACCTTTAGAATTTGAAAAAGAGTATTCCAGTCAACATTGTCAAAAGCTTTCTCTAAGTCTACAAATGCTAGAAACGTAGGTTTGCCTTTTCTTAATCTTTCTTCTAAGATAAGTCGTAAGGTCAGTATTGCCTCACGTGTTCCAACATTTCGACGGAATCCAAACTGATCCTCCCCGAGGTCTGCATCTACCAGTTTTTCCATTCGTCTGTAAAGAATTCGCGTTAGTATTTTGCAGCCGTGGCTTATTAAACTGATAGTTCGGTAATTTTCACATCTGTCAGCACCTGCTTTCTTTGGGATTGGAATTATTATATTCTTCTTGAAGTCTGAGGGTATTTCGCCTGTCTCATACATCTTGCTCACCAGCTGGTAGAGTTTTGTCATGACTGGCTCTCCCAAGGCCGTAAGTAGTTCTAATGGAATGTTGTCTACTCCGGGGGCCTTGTTTCGACTCAGGTCTTTCAGTGCTCTGTCAAACTCTTCACGCAGTATCGTATCTCCCATTTCGTCTTCATCTACATCCTCTTCTATTTCCATAATATTGTCCTCAAGTACATCGCCCTTGTATAAACCTTCTATATACTCCTTCCACCTTTCTGCCTTCCCTTCTTTGCTTAGAACTGGGCTGCCATCTGAGCTCTTGATATTCATACACGTGGTTCTCTTCTCTCCAAAGATCTCTTTAATTTTCCTGTAGGCAGTATCTATCTTACCCCTAGTGAGATAAGCCTCTACATCCTTACATTTGTCTTCTAGCCATCCCTGCTTAGCCATTTTGCACTTCCTGTCGATCTCATTTTTGAGACGTTTGTATTCCTTTTTGCCTGCTTCATTTACTGCATTTTTATATTTTCTCCTTTCATCAATTAAATTCAATATTTCTTCTGTTACCCAAGGATTTCTAGCAGCCCTCGTCTTTGTACCTACTTTATCCTCTGCTGCCTTCACTACTACATCCCTCAGAGCTACCCATTCTTCATCTACTGTATTTCTTTCCCCTATTCCTGTCAATTGTTCCCTTATGCTCTCTCTGAAACTCTGTACAACCTCTGGTTCTTTCAGTTTATCCAGGTCCCATCTCCTTAATTTCCCACATTCTTGCAGTTTCTTCAGTTTTACTCTACAGGTCATAACCAATAGACTGTGGTCAGAGTCCACATCTGCCCCTGGAAATGTCTTACAACTTAAAACCTGGTTCCTAAATCTCTGTCTTACCATTATATAATCTATCTGATACCTTTTAGTGTCTCCAGGGTTCTTCCACGTATACAACCTTCTTTCATGATTCTTAAACCAAGTGTTAGCTATGATTAAGTTGTGCTCTGTGCAAAATTCTACTAGGCGGCTTCCTCTTTCATTTCTTAGCCCCAATCCATATTCACCTACTATGTTTCCTTCTCTCCCTTTTCCTACACTCGAATTCCAGTCACCCATTACTATTAAATTTTCGTCTCCCTTCACTATCTGAATGATTTCTTTTATTTCATCGTACATTTCTTCAATTTCTTCATCCTCTGCAGAGCTAGTTGGCATATAAACTTGTACTACTGTAGTAGGTGTGGGCTTCGTATCTATCTTGGCCACAATAATGCGTTCACTATGCTGTTTGTAGTAGCTTACCCGCATTCCTAATTTCCTATTCATTATTAAACCTACTCCTGCATTACCCCTATTTGATTTTGTGTTTATAACCCTGTAGTCACCTGACCAGAAGTCTTGTTCCTCCTGCCACCGAACTTCACTAATTCCCACTATATCTAACTTTAACCTATCCATTTCCCTTTTTAAATTTTCTAACCTACCTGCCCGATTAAGGGATCTGACATTCCACGCTCCGATCCGTAGAACGCCAGTTTTCTTTCTCCTGATAACGACATCCTCCTGAGTAGTCCCCGCCCGGAGATCCGAATGGGGGACTATTTTACCTCCGGAATATTTTACCCAAGAGGATGCCATCATCATTTAATCATACAGTAAAGCTGCATGTCCTCGGGAAACATTACGGCTGTAGTTTCCCCTTGCTTTCAGCCGTTCGCAGTACCAGCACAGCAAGGCCGTTTTGGTCAATGTTGCAAGGCCAGATCAGTCAATCATCCAGGCTGTTGCCCCTGCAACTACTGAAAAGGCTGCTGCCCCTCTTCAGGAACCACACGTTTGTCTGGCCTCTCAACAGATACCCCTCCGTTGTGGTTGCACCTACGGTACGGCCATCTGTATCGCTGAGGCACGCAAGCCTCCCCACCAACGGCAAGGTCCATGGTTCATGGGGGGCTGGGGGCTGTACCACATGTAGCGATTATTTGTTCTCGTTTCTGTCTAGCCACAGATACTCAACCACCCACACAATGGGTACAAAAAAGCACTAAATGTATATACCATCTGATGATGAGTTGCTAGGCAGCTCGAAACCGGTCATGGTTAAATAAAATACATCTACATAAAAGGCGACTGGTTGCAGTAATTTCTGAAAACCTTTCAGTGATCTGTCAAACTCTTCACGCAGTATCGTATCTCCCATTTCATCTTCATCTACATCGTCTTCCATTTCCATAATATTGTCCTCAAGTAGATCGCCCTTGTATAGACCCTCTATATACTCCTTCCACCTTTCTGCTTTTCCCTCTTTGCTTAGAACTGGGTTTCCATCTGAGCTCTTCATGCAAGTGGCTCTCTTTTCTCCACAGGTCTCTTTAATTTTCCTGTAGGCTGTATCTATCTTATCCCTAGTGAGATAAGCCTCTACATCCTTACATTTCTCCTCTAGCCATGCCTGCTTAGCCATTTTGCACTTCCTGTCGCTCTCATTTTTGAGACGTTTGGATTTCTTTTTGCCTGCTTTATTTATTGCATTTTTATATTTTCTCCTTTCATCAATTAAATTCAATATTTCTACTGTTACCCAAGGATTTCTACTAGCCCTCGTCTTTTTACCTGTTTCATCCTCTGCTGCCTTCACTACTTCATCCCTCAGAGCTACCCATTCGCCGTCTACTGTATTTCTTTCCCCCATTCCTGTCAATTGTTCCCTTATGGTTTCCCTGAAACTCTGTACAACCTCTGGTTTAGTCAGTTAATGCAGGTCCCATCTCCTTAAATTCCCACCTTTTTCCAATTTCTTCAGTTTTAATCTACAGTTCATAAGCAATAGATTGTGTTCAGAGTCCACATCTGCCCCTGGAAACGTCCTACAATTTAAAGCCTGGTTACCAAATCTCTGTCTCACAATTATGTAATCTATCTGATACCTTTTAGTATCTCCAGGGTTCTTCCGTGTATACAACCTTCTTTTAGGATCCTTGAACCAAGAGTTAGCTATGATTAAGTTATGCTCTGTGCAAAATTCTACCAACGGCTTCCTCTTTCATTTCTTAGCCTCAATCCATATTCACCTACTATGTTTCCTTCTCTCCCTTTTCCTACTGTCGAATTCCAGTCACCCATGACTATTAAATTTTCGTCTCCCTACACTACCTAAATAATTTCTTTTATCTCATCATACATTTCTTCAATTTCTTCGTCATCTGCAGAGCTAGTTGGCATATAAACTTGTACTACTGTAGTAGGCATGGGCTTCGTGTCTATCTTGGCCACTATAATACGTTCACTATGGTGTTTGTAGTAGCTTACCCGCACTCCTATTTTTTTTATTTATTATTAAACCTACTCCTGCATTACCCCTATTTGATTATGTATTTATAGCCCTGTATTCACCTGACCAGAAGTCTTGTTCCTCCTGCCACCGAACTTCACTAATTCCCACTATATCTAACTTTAACCTATCCATTTCCGTTTTAAATTTTGTAACCTACCTGCCCGATTAATGGATCTGACATTCCATGCTCCGATCCGTAGAACGCCAATTTTCTTTCTCCTGATAACGACGTCCTCTTGAGTAGTCCCCGCCCGGAGATCCGAATGGGGGACTATTTTACCTCCGGAATATTTTACCCAAGAGGACGCCATCATCATTTAACCATACAGTAAAGCTGCCTGCCCTCGGGAAAAATTACGGCTGTAGTTTCCCCTTGCTTTCAGCCTTTCTCAGTACCACAAAAGCAAGGCCGTTTTGGTTAGTGTTACAAGGCCAGATCAGTCAATCATCCAGACTGTTGCCCCTGCAACTACTGAAAAGTCTGCTGTCCCTCTTCAGGAACCACACGTTTGTCTGGCCTCTCAACAGATACCCCTCCGTTGTGGTTGCACCTACGGTACGGCTATCTATCGCTGAGGCACGCAAGCTACTCCACCAACGGCAAGGTCCATGGTTCATTGGGGGGGGGGGGGGGGGGAGAGGAGGATATGGTGTATAGGAATCCTGAATTAAACAAACCTGTTTCAAGTAAGAAAATGTTGCATTACTTATTTAACGCCCTTTCTTATGGGGGCTTCGTTTATGCTCGGAAAAATAAATGATAGCGTACAATGAAGGCTTTCACGACCGGATGTTTTAGCTGCCGAGAATTCTTCCGGGTGGTATGACCGTGGTCCATGGAACTCTTTCATCCCTAACGTTTCGTCCAAAGCTACGTTGGACATCTTCGCAGGACTCAGCACAACCAGGAGCACCTCCGAAGATGTCAGACATAGCTTTGGACGAAACGTCATGGATGGAAGAATTCTCGGCGGCTGAAAGTATGGCGTCCCACGAAATTGCATGTCATACTGTTACCCTCAATAAAGTTGTAGCCAACGTCGTGTCCACTTCCACAACTCCTCATATCTGAAGACACACTATTGCGATTAGTAAGACATTAAATGCACTAAAACAGTTTACAAAACTGAAGTTGGGTAGTTTCTAACATTCATCATTGAAGAAATACCGGCTGCCATATAAAAAATGAAACCAGGGAAAGCTCCGTGCTTTGATGGCATTCACACAGAATTCATCTGACATTGTGGCAGGTATGTGAATAGGTAGTTAGCTGAGTTATTCAGAAACACTCAGCATACTAGCACCGTATCATATCAAATGAAAAGAGCAAGAGTAGTAGGCTTGCTGAAGCCAGTTAAAGCAAATGATAGCCGGAAAGTTATTGACGCATAGCTTTTCTTAGTAAGCTGTGTAAGCTCCTGAAAATAGTAGTGTACAACAGAAATACGGCACAAGATCTCTGAAAATACACCGGCTGAAAAGGCAAGATCCAGACATAACTGCAACTGAACAGATCAAGTACTTCCCGTAACAGTCTTCTTCGTAGAGGATGCCTTCCAAAATAAAGAGATGTCATCAGTCGTACTCACTAATCTGACAGCTCCATATTGTACAGTCTGTAGGCAAAGTGTCGTATTGAAACTCTGCAGTCATCCCAAGCCTAAAACGTGGCAATCTCATCAATGAAATGCTCAGTAACCGATAGTTACTGGGTTCTAATAAAACCCCATGTCATTCCAAGCATGTGTGTCAATTTGTATCTCTCTATCTACATTATTCCGTGATTTATTCAGTTTTCAAATTTATTCTGACTTTCTGATCACCCGTTATCTTTGGTTGCATTTGTCTTTCATAGGCCTGGATGGTTCCGTATACAATCCAAACTAATCGTGGCGTCTGACCACCGAATTTCCTCAATAGAGTCTTACCCTGAAGCTCTGCACAATCAGTGCCGTATTCGCGCTCTTGTCTATGCAGCTAGTAATTGGAGACGTAGTAGGTAAGAGGGCTAGATTTACGTCACGCATGGATCGAAGCATTCATGAACTTAGGGTCCCAATTCAGCAATATGTACTCATTTCTTTTAGATGTATAGTTTTACTTCCATGTAAAATGTAAAGGTGTCTAGATAAAAGTTTTTTACATTAAGTTAGTCACTAACAAATGCTACGCACTTTCATTTTAGAACCATTTTTATGAGCAACGTAAACAGCATTAGTCAAGACATTAAATCCGTCACACTTTACTCTTGCCGACTCCAGCCACTAGTTATGATGACAGTATTCTCTCCATCATAAAATGAAAAAAAGAAAAAGAAAAAAAGAAATGCGCCATTACCTACACACATCAAAAAAAGTTTTGCATCACACCAGTTCCCAGAACTCATGAAAACAGACGTTGAATGTGGATATTGTATCACAGACACAGTGCCTTTGGCTGTTCAGAGATGTCACTAAACCCGGCCAAAGATGTAAACAACCATGCATTAGCAGCGCCTATTAGACGGACGGGGTCCGACAGCCGATCAGCTCCAGTCAGTCCACCGGGAAGAAGGTAAACGGCTCGTGTTGTCTGCAGTTCAACAAAGCCTAAACGGTCAATACCGCGGTTCGATTGCGTCGGCATTATTACTCTGTGCCGGGAAGAGCTCTCGCCAAGGGAAGTGTTCAGGCGTCTCGGGGTAAACCAAAGCGATATTGTTCTAACATGGAGGAAATACAGAAAGACAGGAACTGTCGATGACAGGCTTCGCTCAGGCCGCCCAAGGGCTATTACTGCAGTGCATGTCCGCTACCTACGGATTATGGCTCCGAGGAACCCTGACAGCCCGGTCAGGCTGAACATCTTAGACAAACTGTCCAGCGAGTGCAGCAAGGTGGAGGTTCCCTGCTGTTTTGGTGTGGCATTATGTGCGGCCGACGTACACTGCTGGTGGTAATGGAAGGCGCCGTAACGGCTGCACGATACGTGACATATCGGCAGCATATTGGCGAGGCATTCGTCTTCATGGACGACGATTCGCTCCCCCATCATCCACATCTTGTGAATGACTTCCTTCAGGATAACGACGTCACTCGACTAGAGTGGCCTGAAGTTCTCCTGACATGCAACCTATCGGACATGCCTAGGATAGACTGAAAATTGCTGTTTATGGACGACGCGACCCACCAACTACTCTGTGGGATCTATGCCGAATCGACGTTGAGGAGTGGGACAATCTGGACCAACAGTGCCTTGATGAACTTGTGGATAGTATGCCACAACGAACACAGGCATGCTTCAATGCAAGAGGACGTTCTACTGGGTATTAGAGGTACCGGTGTGTACAGCAATCTGGACCACCACCTCTGAAGGTCTCGCTGTATGGCAACTACTAGTACAACATGCAATGTGTGGTTTTCATGAGCAATAAAAATGGCGGAAATGATGTTTTTGTTGATCTCTATTCCAATTTTCTGCACAGGTTCCGGAACCAAGGTGACGTAAAACTTTTTTATTGTATGTATTTAGACCGTGCGAATGCCTGCCACGTCTTGAAATCTTAATGCTTGATGTTCATGAAAAATTCTCAACATTGCTCACTTCGAACGTTTCCCCAAAATTATTGAACACGTGCCCTGGTTCCGCAAACTTTCTTAAACAATAGTAATTTAGAGGTGGGAGAACATAGGCAAGAGCAACAAGGGGTATCATGAGGCTATTCTGAAAGATTCAGGACTGAAAACTGCATAAACAAGTATCGCCGTGTATTAAACCGTGCCTTACAAATTCAGCTTGTGCATGACAAGTATGCTTGACATCTGCAGTCTTCAGTGCACGAATAACCTGATAATCTATGAGTTGATGTGGTGGAGGGACTGAATTCCGATGCCGCTGATTCTGCAAGTGCATGTCTTACAGAACCGCATCTCGCAGCGTTGTTTGTAGAGCTGCTGAAATTCTAATATAAGAGTAGCAAAAGCGATGCTTTGTTATGGTTATACAGAATGAACTATCCCTCGTGGGCAAATATAATACACCCTACCTACGTATTCAACATACCAAACTTATGTCGTCACGCAACAGATCTACAGAACAGTATTACCAGTATTACAATGCCGGTTACATCATTTCCTAGAGAGAGAGAGAGAGACAGAGAGAGAGAGAGAGAGAGAGAGAGAGAGAGAGAGAGAGAGAGAGAGAGAGAGAGATACAACAAGTCATATATATGATCCAGGGATGCACAAAAGTCAGATATTGGTTTCCAGTGCATAGCTGAATGGACATACGAACATTAAGTTCTCGCACCAAATTAGTCAGTTTATTTAACGTAATTTTAACATTACGGAAAATTGCAGCTACGTAAATGAAACGCGAATATAGGAAGTAAGGAATTTTTTTTTTAAAATCCTTTGCAAGAGCGTGATGAATGCGCCCACCTCGAAACACACAAGGAAACGCCCAACTTGAACCGATTCAACGAAGAAGCAACAGCCAGTATCCGGAGCAGAAGTTGAAGCAAGGCTTTGTTTCACAGTGTAGTGTCTAACTAAATTCTGACGACTAATCTCCTGATTGCCAACGGTCTTGCCGCTGTGGTAACACCGGTTCCCGTCAGATCACCGAAGTTAAGCGCTGTCGGGCTGGGATAGCATTTGGATGGGTGACCATCCGGTCTGCCGAGCGCTGTTGGGAAGTGGGGTACACTCAGCCCTTGTGAGGCAAACTGAGGAGCTACTTGATTGAGAAGTAGCGCTTCCGGTCCCAGAAACTGACATAACGGCCGGGAAAGCGGCGTGCTGACTACATGCCCTTCCATATCCGCATCCAGTGACCCCTGTGGGCTGAAGACGATACGGCAGCCGGTCAATACCGTTGGGCCTTCATGACCTGTGTCGGGCGGAGTTTAATCTCCTGATTGCCTGTCACAGGTCAAAGCTTAGCGAGCGACAAAGAGAGCCCACGCGGTGCTGTGTAAAAACACACCTCGCTGACAGACGAATCCCACAGCGGCAGTTTTTCATTGAGAAAACAAGTGACTCGCGTTTGGTATGCAGATGTGCGTAATCTGTATTGCTGTTTGTTTGCCGGGGCACGGCGGCTCGATCCAGTTGAAAGCTGCCAATCTACCGGCTTCAGGGGGCAACAAAAATTGATTATCAATATTTGATAAATTTACTGTCCGAAATTAAAATGCTATCGTAATCTACGTACTAAAAGGTGTTATGTTATGTAAAAAATTTTGCATAGTTACGGCAAGTAAGTGTCTAGAGCCAGCCTAGCTCACGACACAGAAATACCAGGACTATATTAATCCAGTATTTGAAAATGAGAACAGCAAACGAGTTCCAACGTATATAAAACACATAATGTGAAACCCTTACGAAACTTATTTTCTCGCTGGCACCCCGCCCCGTCACCCCATCCCACATCATGATGAAAGCGAAAAGTTTATCGTTTAATACATTTTCGTTGTTCATGCAGTCAAACTTCAGCATCAGGCTTGAGGTTTTAATTTATTACTTCTTTGCTAATAACTCTATTCGCAACACATTTTCCGGGCAGTATCCGCACAAACCACTGAATGTAACTGCAAAATTACCTCATTTCACGACACGTAGTTCAGGATATAAGACATCCTAAACAATGAGATGTTTGAAAAACTAGTTTTTGCTTAAAATGCAGCGCATTAACACCCAGACTGTACTCATCCAGAATGAGCCGCGTGGGGTAGCCGTGCGATTTTAGGCGCCATGTCATGGATTGCGCGGCCCCTCCCGCCGGAGGTTCGAGTCCTTCCTCGGGCATGGGTGTGTGTGCTGTTCTTAGCATAAGTTAGTTTAAGTAGTGTGTAAGTATAGGGACCGATGACCTCAGCAGTTACGTCTCTTAGGAATTCACACACATTTCAACAATCTCAGATTGAGCAACTTCCAAAAAATTTTAAATATATTTTCAAACCTTTTCTAAACTTTTCCTCGCGTATATTAACGTAGAATTTTTAACACATTAACTCATTTTCATTTTTAAAGTAAACGAAAGAATAAAGCTCTTATATACATGAGGGACCCATTATTTATAGAATAGGGGCTTTAGTGGCAGAAAATAAGGATCTGTACGAAACAGTTTTGTTCACGTGTATACACTAAATCGGACCAAATGACCAGTACCCACTCACTTTCGTTTTCACGACGTGGGAAAAATTCTGATCTAAAATCTACAGTTAATAACCGTCTTAATAACAGCAGTCCTGAAAACATAGACCATTTCAACAAGTATCGTTCGTACGAAAAATGTTGTGTTTTCAGAACGTTTATTTTTATAACACAGTAACATTTTCGTACCAAGAACGTGGAAATGACTTTCGTTGTAAAAGACTCGTATTTATATGAAGTGGTCGGCCAGGGTGACCGAGGGGTTCTAGGCGCTACAGTGTGGAACCGCGCGTCCGCTACGGTTGCAGATTCGAATCCTGCCTCGGGCATGGATGTGTGGGATGTCCTTACGTTAGTTAGGTTTAAGTAGTTATAAGTCCTAGGAGACTGATGACCTTAGAAGTCAAGTCCCATAGACTATTTTTTTAAATTATGAAGTAATATATAAAAGCTCATGTTTACCGTTAATTCTATTTATTTTCTAACGTCTGGTGAATATAACTTTGAAAAACTTGTTCATTTTCTTTCTTAAGTAGTGAATTTAAAGTAACAAACTAATACTGAACTTTTCTGCGCCCATTTAGCTTCGGAGTCTTCTGTATGCCGGGAAACACGAGAATGGACGAAAGATTCGGCCGATAATCGTCAAAAATGTTGTAAATTGATATAAAGGGGGATTATCTTGAAATGATTAAATATTTCACAATGGTAATAGGCCTTTGCCAACGGCCTTGCCGCAGTGGTAACACCAGTTTCCGTCAAATCACCGAAGTTAAGCGCTGTCGGGCTGGGCTAGCAATTGGATGGGTCACCATCCGGTCTGCCGGGCGCTGTTGGCAAGCGGGGTGCACTCAGCCCTTGTGAGGCAAACTGTGGAGCTACTTGATTGAGAAGTCACGGCTCCGGATACGTGGAGCGCTACCTATGGCGCGCGGGATGTAGCACATTTGATAACCGTGCGCCTAGTATAACAGCTGTAGTGGTGGAGGACAAACAGTGCCATATGTAGTTTTACTCAAGACTGGAACAGGCTTATGTCTGTTGAAGTTATTTTATTTTATTGATCGTGACGCAGCCTCTGGGCTACGACGTTATTCATTTTTAAAAGCTTATCACTGCTGAAGGAGGCTATATTATTATAGTTGAAACCATGGTTAAGATTTAGTAGAAACATAACTAGTGCAACTGTGGGCTGTTTTTCATTCGAAACAACTTCCCAACCAACTCTTGAGTAGTATTTTTTGTCAGTCTAGCAGAATGCGGAGAGGGGTAGGGAGGAGGGGAGGTAAAGTGGAGTGTGGCATCTCATCAGGCAGTCTTCCTGCCCGTTTTTCTTTGAGTGCATCTGCAAGACCTCTCTGTTGTTGACAGGAAATGTCAGCAGAGATGATTACACCACAGGGGAGCAATTCGTAGTACACCACACATTGCTGTTCCACCAGATGCATAACATTATCTTTTGTGAATGGGAGCAGGTCTTTGTACATGGAGTTGCTACTTTGTGTGGGTTCAACCATATCTTCCTTTTCCTTGTTTTAGCATAAAGACACAATTTCTCGTCAGTAGCAACGGTGCAGGATAGAAATGGACGATGTTGTTCACTAGCTAGTTTCTGACGAGCAATCGGAGATGCACATGTGGCCACCCGCTGATTTTTGTGGTTTTGCACCACATCCTCTGTGCTGATACACCGCCAGCCGTTGTGGCCGAGCGGTTCTAGACGGTTCAATCGGAAACCGCGGGACCGCTACGGTCGCAGGTTCAAATCCTGCCTCGGGCATGGATGTGTGTGATGTCCTTAGGTTAGTTAGGTTTAAGTAGTTCTAAGTTGTAGAGGACTGATGACCTCAGATGTTAAGTGCATAGTGCTCAGAGTCATTTGAACCATTTTTTGCACATACACCCAATTTTTGAACATTCTCCATTAGATGCACATGTTGCACAATGCCGGAACCACTCATTGTGCATTAAAGCGTTTAACCGATATTCGTCAAACCCCGGTGTTCTTCGTGAACGTGGAAGGTCACTACTGTCAAAACAATCTTCCTACTTTGTCCAGTGGCATTATCCCCGTACATGGGGAGAATATGCCGGAAAAGTTTGATTTGTCCACTTAGCACTCCATTGTCTAGCTTCCGCAGATCGACTCACCATCTTGAAACAACGAAATCACAATGTGTATACTCAAATAGCAAGGGTAAACTAGAAATGAAAAATGAAAATTGATAACCCATAGCAACCAGAATACGTACGTGCAAAACAAAAATGCTACGTACTTATGAATCAACCTGGTATAAGTAGCGTCTGTAGCCCATAGCCATTCTCTTTGTTCAAATTGTTCAAATGGCTCTCACCACTATGGGACTTAACTTCTGAGATCATCAGTCTCCTAGACGTAGAACTACTCAAACCCAACTAACCTAAAGACATCACACACATCCATGCCCGAGGCAGGATTTGAACCTGCGACCGTAGCGGTCCCGCGGTTTCCGATTGAACCGTCTAGAACCGCTCGGCCACAACGACTGTAGCAGTCACGCGGTTCCGGACTTAAGTGCCTAGAACCGCTCGGCCACAACAGCCGGCATTCTCTTTGTCATGTATTCACCAGCCAATTCTTGATCTTTCGTATATTTTCATTGGGTTCTCTCACTGTTTCTTGTCTGGCGACCTGCATCCAGATACAGAATAGTGGCGGCGTGGAGGAAAGAGGCCAGTTGTCCTCCAGGAGGGATTGCGCCACTGTGTAATGGAGCGCCAAGGCCCTGGAGAGTGTGCAAGGCTGCCTCCAGAAACGTGGGGAGCGACACGAGAGGCAGAGCGTACGGTACGGCCGCCGAGAACCAATAAAACAAAGGGCCGGCGAGCGCAGCACGAGTAGCAGAGGCACGCTGCACGCCGCACGCCGCTTGTAAACAGGACGCTGCGTGCCGCGACATCCCGCCTGTTTGTAGCGCGCCTGGCGCAACGCCCCAGCTACTGTGCTGTGCTTGCTTGCTCCATGCGGGCCCCGGGCCCTGCCACCGGCCCACGGCCGGGACACTACACCGCCCTCCTGACACTCTAGCTACTGATACGGCTAACAGCACACTTGTCTCTTTCGTTTTAAAACAGCGTCCCATATTTTTACAGGAAACGGTACCTTGTTGTCGCTGTTGTGGTCTTCAGTCCTGAGACTGCTTTGATGCAGCTCTCCATGCTACTCTATCCTGTGCAAGCTTCTTCATCTCCCTGTACTTACTGCAACCTATATCCTTCTGATCTGCTTAGTGCATTCATCTCTTTGTCTCCCTCTACGATTTTTTCCTTCAACGCTCCCCTCCAATGCTAAACCTGTGTTTCCTTGATGCCTCGGAACATGTCCTACCAACCGGTCCCTTCTTCTTGTCAAGTTGTGCTACAAACTCCTCTTCTCCCCAATTCTATTCAATATCTCCTCATTAATTATGTGACCTACCCATCTAATCTTCAGCAATCTTCTGTAGCACCACATTCCGAAAGCTTCTATTGTCTTCTTGTCCAAATTATTTATCGTCCATGTTTCACTTCCATACATGGCTACACTCCATACAAAAACTTTCAGAAACGACTTCCTGACACTTAAATCTATACTCGATGTTAACAAATTTCTCTTCTTCAGAAACTCTTTCTTTGCCATTGCCAGTCTACATTTTAAATCCTCTCTATATCGACCATCATTAGTTACTTTGCTTCCCAAATAACAAAACTCCTTTACAAGTTTAAGAGTCTCATTCCCTAATCTAATTCCCTCAGCATCACCCGACTTAACTTGACTACATTCCATTATCCTCGTTTGGCTTTTGTTGATGTTCATCTTATACCCTCCTTTCAAGACACTGTCCATTCCGTTCAGCTGCTCTTCCAAGTCCTTTGCAGTTTCTGACAGAATTACAATGTCATCGGCGAAACGCAAAGTTTTTATTTCTTCTCCATGGATTTTAATACCTTCTCCGAACTTTTCTTTTGTTTCCTTTATTGCTTGCTCAATATAGAGATTGATTAAGATCGGGGAGAGGCTACAACACTGTCTCATTCCCTTCCCAACCAGTGCTTCCCTTTGATTCCCCTCGACTCTTATAACTGCCATATGGTTTCTGTACAAATTGTAAATAGCCTTTCGCTCCCTGTATTTTACCCCTGCCACGTTTAGAATTTGAAAGTACCTATCAGACGATAAACAACGACCAAAAGCCTAAGACCGAAAACAAATACTTCTGATGTGTGTGTGTGTGTGTGTGTGTGTGTGTGTGTGTGTGTGTAGGCAGTACTGGAAGTTCCCAGTACGAATCATTCATGTCACTGTTTTGAAAATGTAATGTATATGCTGGCTGAAGAGACGAATGGAAATTTGTTCCAAAGCTGGGATTCGAACCCGGTTCTCCCGCTCACTAGGCAGATGCGATAATCACTACAGCACCCCGACAAAGTGGCCTTGCACAATTTCGTGGACTATGCTAGCAGAGGCCATGCGCCCGCGTGTCGTAATGGTTAGCGCAGCTGTCTAGTGAGCAGCAGACCTGGATTCGAATCCCAACCTTGGCACAAATTTTCTTTCGCGGCTTCAGTCTGCATATATACATCATAGATATTCGAGACTTCAAAAGGTCTCTGGAACCATAAAGTTTCATTTGTTCTGAAAATTACTGATGGACTAAAATCTGTGGTTGGACTCCAACCCAGAACCTTGCCTTTCGCAGGCAACACCCTTACCAGCTGAGCTGAGCTAATGCGACCCAAGCCTTTCCTCATAGCTTTATTTCCATCAATACCCCTCTCTTACGTTCCAACTTTCACAGATGGTACCCTGCGCACCCAATACAACTAACAATACGGGAAGAAAGGAAGGTAGGAGATATGTACAGACAGAAATAAAGCCCAGCCGGTTTGCGGATTTTCTCAGCCCGGGGAATGGGTGCTTGTGTCGTCCTCATCATTTCATCATCATTCGTGAAAGTGGCGAGATTGGACTGAGTAAAGACGGGGAATTTGTACGAGCGCTGATAATAGTGCAGCTTAGCGCCCCCCCCCCCCCCCCCAAACCAATCATCATCATCACCATCACAGAAATAAGGCGACCGTGGACGATGCCAGTCGTAAGTGGATAGTCAGTTGTAAAAATCATTGCCCAAGAAAGGCAACGTACCAAGTTCGAATCGCAGCGTGGCACAAAGTCTCAGTGAGGAAGTTTCACTTTTGAAGGTGCTCACTGTGAATACGAATCACTTTTACTGCATTAGAAGCCAACTGGCTTCAAATATAGATGCGCCGTTTTAATTTCAAATTAACACAAACTGGTTGTGCTGTCTTTCTGTTTGACTTGTAGTAACATCAATAACCAGTCCCTCAGACTTGAAGGGCTGTAGGTAAAAATTATCAAAAGTTGGAACATTTACTACTAAACCATTTAGGAAAATCCTTTCCACTTACTCCGGATACACATCAAGAGCAGCCTTTTTGCGACTATCGGAAGAAAGAACAATAAGGTTTAAACCACTTCCTGTTTCCTATAGTTTGTTCGAAGTACAGTAACATCACTCACTGTAAAAAAACAGCGGTGGCATCTTCCAGCACGAGAACAGTTCGTGACACAAGGCGAGAATCGAGGTGCAGTGGTTTTAGGAGTATGATAATGAACTCACGCTGATGTCTTGGGCATCAAATCAGGCTTCTCTGGATCCAATGAAATCCGGCTGGGCGGAGGGGGAGGGGGATGAAACTGTAGTAAAGGTAAGGAAAAACGCCGGAAGGTTCGCGAGTGTGGCAACAAAGTGACCACTTCCAGTCTGTGATGGTCGAGGTCGCAGCGACAGCTTAGTAAACAGTAATCATGGAGGCGACCTTAATACGAGAAAGCCAGCCTTAAATTGTGCTGACGTCCAAGTGACGAACGATGGTGGTCCGTGCGTCCGGCACGGATTGCATTCTTGCCTTTTCCAAGTGACAGCTGCGGTAGGCAGATACACGTGCTATTCATTTGAAGAGAGCATGTATCCTGCAAAATCATGTCTCTCGCTTGAATGTGTAGAAATACCACCATAAGGGATGATGGCTTCCAACAAATGGAATAAATATTCACTAAATAACTCTCTGCCATCTGGATAATGTTCACAGCGGCTGCAAGTTCACAGGAGAGCGCTCGGACTACTACTAAACGCTATCGGGGAACACGTGACATAGGTACACGGAACGAGCCTGAACTCAATCTCCATCGTTCGTGACTCCTGCTAGACACCGCGTAAGCGCCGTGCATCAGGATGAGCCTACTGTTTTTTTCAGTAGGCACGCTGTCTGAAGGCGACCGTGTATTCGGTACGTCGCACTCTGCGTCCATCGTGATTGCGTGGCTCTGTGGTACCGAGGTGCCAGCATTTTGATGTGGGCAAATGCATGCGCCATATCTATCCTAGCTGTGAACAGCACGGCTGCTCAGGGTAGCGTTTTGGAACTGTACTTAAAAGGACAGTCCTCCCCTGAGCCATTCATCTGTTTTTTTGCAGGTAAGAGCTGTTCTTTGAATTATTTTGTAATCATTATCTGGTCGCCGGCCGCGGAGGCCGAGCGGTTCTAGGCGCATTAGTCCGGAGCCGCGCGACTGCTACGTCGCAGGTTCGAAGCCTGCCTCGGGTATGGATGTGTGTGATACCCTTAGGTTAGTTAGGTTGAAAAAGTTCTAATTTCTAGGGGACTAATGACCACAGATGTTAAGTCCCATAGTGGTTGGAGCCATCTGGTCATTTTTAGATCTGTTGTTCGAAATATTTTGTAATCATTACTAGATCACTTTAAAAGATGTCGTTGTAATCAATTTATAATCTGGTCACTTTTAGATTCACAATATCGCCTTGGACAGTGGGTCAGATTCAAAGGTGATTCTGTTTTTATGAGAAACACATTTTTTTATGCTGCAGCTTCTAAATTTCTCCCAGAGGACGGAAGTTGTAAAAACTATAATCTGGAAGTCACGATGTCAAGTGGCACGACGATATTGAGCTGAACTGTTCCATCAATTAATTGCTTATTGTTGATCTGTCTTCAGACCAATTTTCTTTTAGTTAAACTTGAAACAGACCTACTTTTCTGTAATTTTAAACTTTAATGCTATTTTATTGAATTTCAAGTATACACTGTTTTTGTATTGTTTAAAAATGGTTCAAATGGCTCTGGGCACTATGGGACTTAACTGCTCAGGTCATCAATCCCCTAGAACGTAGAACTACTTAAAGCTAACTAATCTAAGGACGTCACACACATCCATGCCCGAGGGAGGGTTCGAAACTGCGACCGTAGCGGTCGCGCGGTTCCAGACTGTAGCGCCTAGAAGCGCTCGGCCACTTCGGCCGGCTGTATTGTTTAAATGCATAACTATTGAGTAATCATTGTTACTAATTACATATGAAACCAAAGCACCTTTCCAAAATTTTGTGTTTTATAAAGATAATTTGAATTGTGAGTAACCTTACTTGCAATTGTGAAAGATATAAATAACCAGTTGCAACTTCTTGAAAAGTAAAAATTTGTTTCGAAACAAATATTTTTGGTGGGAAAATTTCATCAACTTACTTCGCTTCCTAACTGACCTGTTCACTACCACCGTTCCAAGTCCACCATAGTCATGGTACTGGTGCGATATGGAGAAATCGATTTTCATAAACGGTCAACTCAGATGTTCAAATTGGAAATTAATCAGCTGCTTGTACAGGAACAATTACTGTCTGCTAATCTTTCGCTTAACGGAAGAAAGATTGGCTAAAATGGACCTGAAATATAATTTGAACTTTCTGCAACCTCCTGCTGTCATTCGGCCTGAATGTTGCATTACGTAAGGCTGCAAATGAGAGGAGTAACTGAATATCTCGTTGTGTCAATCAACACGCGCTACCGCATCATGATTCATTAAAACGTGACATTATGTCTGCTGGCGCGCAAAATTAAGCGCTCTAACGTCACATCAGCTAAACCACCCGTGTGTCACTCATCAACACGTGTACCATGTATCGAGCAGAGCGTTTTGTAAAACGCGTTTTTATAATTACCTAATAGCCAGCCATCAATAAATACTTGCATAATGAGTGAGCGTCACATGCTGATAAAATAATCACTAATTAATAAATTGCCAATTAATTAATTTAACGCAGTGCGATTTTTCTAGTGTTCAGCTGATCGACTGGACTCTGCTAATTTGATGTCGCTGCTGAGGCTGACGGTGATATTTAATTGCTGGTTACAGCTATCAAATTACCCTCCGTGAGCACATTTTACTGGTCATTCCAGTAGGACAAACTGCCCTCAAGAAACCGAAGACTTATGAGCAAACTACACTATCACATTATTTACGCAGATATAGGCTTCCCAAGAAACCTGATACCGTGTTCTTAGTTGCCTGTAGACCCATTTGTAGAAATAAAAGGCAGTCTATATACTGTAAATAGGTGTAATGGTTCAAATGGCTTTGAGCACTATGGGACTTAACTTCTAAGGTCACCAGTCCCCTAGAACTTAGAACTATTTAATCCTAACTAACCTAAAGACATCATACACATCCATGTCCGAGGCAGGATTCGAACCTGTGACCTTAGCGGTCGCGCGGTTCTAGACTATAGCGCCTTTAACCGCTTGGCCACCCCGGCCGGCAAAATAGGTGTAGGGTAGCGATAATTTCTATTTGACAAACCGGGATATTTCTCTTAAACTGGCGACGACTGGCTTAATTTTGGAGACAGAAACCGAGACGAACGGTGACTCTTCACTCGAAGCTTAAAAAATGTCTGGAGATAGTGAAACGAGATAGCGGGCCTCCCACGATAGGAGAGAAACGGGTCATACAAGCATCCCTTGCAAAGGCACCTCAGTTAACAGCTGCCCTTCAGTCTGTTCAAATGGCTCTGAGCACTATAGGACTTAACATCTGGGGTCATCAGTCCCCTAGAACATAGAACTACTTAAACCTAACCAACCTAAGGACATCACACACATCCATGCCCGAGGCAGGATTCGAACCTGCGACCGTAGCAGTCGCGCGGTTCCGGACTGAGCGCCTAGAACCGCTAGACCACCGCGGCCAGCCTTCAGTCTGTGAGTTACACTTTGTTCGACGGGAAAGAAGCAGCCGCTGTTGCGCCTACGGTAATATTTTAGAGGAGGAGAAGAAAACTGGGGTGTCATCACCTTACTGTCCACAATACGGAATAGGATTTAGCTGAATATAAGATTTAATACAAAGGTACGTTTGCAGATTTAGTGTTTTGCCGATCAGCAGCACTCGGAAGTACTGAGAACCACGATGCACAGATTTAAAATTTTTTGTGAAATAGAGTATTTTTCCAGTTTTTTTAAAAGAAAATGCCGATTTTCTAATCAGACAGACAAAACGTTACAGATCCCAATGTGGCTTTCTAGCAACATTGTAGACAGTTACCTGTTATCCTAATAGTACAAAAGTTAGAGCTGGTACTATTTCTTTACTGTTAGAATAAACCCTCTTATATACCAGTGCGTTTGTATCAGTGGCCCCGTCAGACCTTAGATGGTCAACACTACAACTTGTGATCCGCCTACAAGTACAATCCACCGGTTTCAATGACATGTTTAATGGTATGACTGCACATTATGATTCCAGTGCTATTTCTAATTTGCCCTGTTTAAATATACTTGAAAGAAAATAACAGTCCATCTTTCTTGAAGTGCTTGCAGAATACACGTTTGATTCATACTTTCCGCTGGGTTAATGATGCTTAATACCTGCTTTTTCTCGATGTGCAATGGAAACAATTGTAGTTACAAATTAAACATTCTACTTCATAGTTACTTCTTCCTCGTTCCATGAAGAATCATTCTTGTGAATATCTTTCTTGAAATAAACATTTTTCCCTTTGGCATTCTAAGTTTGCTTGAAATAAACACTCGATATAGGGCTGAGACAGAGAAACAGAGAACTATGCTGTTGCAAGAGGTTAATTGGACGGAGATAATGAACAATAATGAAAACTCAGAGGTGTTACCTGCGCAATAATACTCCTGGAGGGACTCAGTCCGCTGCGATGAAATAAGAAATTCGTTACTTAACAGCTGGAGTTAAAACATCGATCAACGCCAGAATTTGGAGAAAAGACAGATAGCGTGAAAATATTTCTTTGAAATTCGAAATCACGAGAAGCTGCCGCTCCGAAAGTATTTTTTGGGACATCGATTTCCTTAATCTAAACGAGGACATTTTCGGAAAATTGAGACGTCTGGCAAACCTAAATTGGTGGCTTTACGATGTAACGATTCCCGAAAAAGAGCTTTCACCGGTGTTGTGCAAATTCTTAATGTTTTAGTGAAGAGAGCAATTACTTCTCCTACATTGTTCATTTTTCACATTCACGATATTCCGGAGATGTTTTCAAATTTTGTCTGCCCTAGTGTCATTGTCTGTCGGCCAAGTGAACAGAAGATATGGGGACCGTAGCTGAGAACTGCAGGTTCAAATATGAATGAATAACTATTTTCCCAATCAACTTCCATGATAGCATTGATCAAACCGTCAAAAGTACGAGTCGTTATACGAAAAATAAGAGTGGTTGCTTATTGTTTAAATGTTAGCTTCTCAGAACAAAGCGCCGTCTATTGATTGTTCAAAACGCCACAGAGGTCATTGTTTCCATCGAGTAGTCCTGAGACTTCGCCTGAAAACTAACTGTTAATGGCTTCGAAAATCATTGGTCTCGCCAGTCCACCTAATTTTCAACATACTTCTATAGCACAACGTCTTAGACGTTTCGACTGTCTTCACTGCCCGATTGACTTCCACACAACATTATGCCCCAAACGTACGTGCTCAAAAATTTACTCCTTACATTACTGCAGAAATTCGTTATTAGTACACTTCTTTTGGTCAATAATGTCCTTTTGCCTGTGCTAGTCTGTTTCTCATGTCATTCGTCCAAAGCTGCAGAATTCCCTCTCTTCGTGGCCTTCAATTTTGATCTTAACTGTATCGCTAATGTAATTTCTTTTGCTCCTCATTTCTTTCGTCTTTCTTCAATTTACTGCCAGTCCATAGTGTGCCCTCATTAGAGTGTTCATTCCATTTAATAGGTTCCTCAATTCTTCCTCACATATCAATCTTATTACCGAATCTCATCATTGCACCCTTTCACCCTGAATGTTAATCCCACTCCCGAATTGTTCTTTCATTTCCGTCATTGCTCCTTCGATGTTTAGACTGAACAGTAGGGGTGAAAGATTACATTCGAGTCTCATACAATTTCTTATCTGAGCATCTCGTTTTTGGTCTTGCAGTTTTATTGTTCAGTGTTGGTTGTAGTACATATGGCATACTTCCCGTTTTTCTCTGTAGCTTACACCTATTTTCCCGAGAACTTAGAACATCTTGCACCAACGTACATGGCAGCTATCTTTCTCTAAGACATCAAATCCTATGAGTCTATCTTGAGTTTTCTCGTCTTGCTTCCACTGGCAAGCGCAAAGCCTCTCTGGAACCATTGCCTTTCCTAAAGCCAAGTTGATAGTGGTCTAACAGAGTCTCAGTTCCTATAGGACCTGTAGCTCCTTAAATTCATCATTAAATGTGTCTAGTAGATGGATATTCAGTAATGAATGAAGGAAAGGCTGGACAAAGCAATCGTGGCATCAAAAAACGAGCGTGGTGAAGAGCAGGGTGGTAGGGCAAATATATAAACCGACGAAACCGAGCAATAAGTGGGCCTATTGTGTGATCTGTTCGACGAGTGGTACTCTGGATGATCAGTTTCCAAAAGTTACACTCGCTGCCATTTACACCACTGCCAAGGAAAAATTCGGATACTGCAAGATGCCTACCGACCAACACAAAGATCAGTTATTATAAAGGGGATGATTGTATTTGGCCTGCTATCGACAGGATAAGGATGATATGTTTTGTCAAATTGTTACGGAGTGGCGAAACATGGATATCGTACACCGGTGCTTGAACAAAACGACAGTCTTTGTAGTGGCATCATTCAACTTTGTCAAAACCGAAGAATTTCAGCCAGTCATCCTACTACAGCAGAAAACTTACGGCTATCGTTCTCTGTTAGAGGAAAGAGGGTTCTTTTGGTTCGTATCAATATGCTAGCGCCAACAGTTACAGCTGAAGAGTATTGCGAAACGCTCACAAAACTGAGACCTGTCATTGAAAATATATACTGAGGTAACAGAAGTCATGGGGTACGTCCTATTATAGTGGCGAACCACCTTTTTCCACTCGTAGAGCAACAACTCGACATGACATGGACTCAACTAGTCGTTGGAAGTAACTTGCAGCAATATTGAGCCACGCTACCTCTATAAGCAATCCATAATTGCGGAAATGTTCCTATTGAAAGATTTTGTGCACGAGCTGGTCTCTCAATTATGTTTCGTAAATGTTCGATGACATTCATATAGAGCCCTGGAACTGTCCAGAATGTTCTTGAAACCATTCGAGAACAGTTGTGGCCCGGTGACATGTCATCCAAAAAATTACTTCGAAGTTTGGGATCATGAAGTCACGAATGGCTGCAAAGATCCCCAAGTCAATGATCGGTTCAGTTGGACCAGAGGGCCCAGTCCATTCCGTGTAAGGAGAGCCCACACCATTTTCGTGGCACCACAAGTTTTCATAGTGCCTTGTTGACAACTTGGGTCCATGGCTTCGCGGGGTCTGCGCCACATTCAAACACTACCATCAGCTCTTACAACCTGAACTCGGGATTTATCCGACCAGGCCACGGTTTCCCAGTTGCCTAGGGTCCAATCGATCTGGTCAAGAGCCCAGGAGAAGCGCTGCAGGCGATTGTGTTCTGCCAGCAAAGGCACTCGCATCGGTCGTCTGCTACGATAGATGATTAATCCCAAATTTGGCCCACTGTCCTAACGGATACGTTCGTCATCCACCGCACATTGATTTCTGAGGTTATTTTGCTCAGTGTAGCTTGTCTGTTAGCAGCGAAAACTCTGAGCAACGCGCAGCTGCTCTCAGTACTTAAGTGAATGCCGTCGACCACTGCGTTATCCGTGTTAAGAGGTAAAGCCTGAAATTTGATATTGTCGGCACACTCTTGACAGTGTCGATCTCGGAATATTCAACTGCTTAACGATTTCCGAAATCGAATGTTCCATGAGGCTAGGTCCAACTGCCATTCCTCTTCAAAGTCCGTTAATTCTGGCCGTGCTGCCATTGTCGCATCGGAAAGCTTTTTACATGCATCACACGAGTACAATGACGGTTCCGCCAATGCACTACCCTTTTATATCTTCACCGACTGCGACATGGTCGCGTATACAAACAGTGATCCAATACTGCCAAATGTTTTTTATTCCAGTCTTTGATATGAATTCTTTAGACGATGACCGGTTTCAGTTCGTAATGATCATCCTCAGATTTTTTTTACACCATGTCCTATAGTGATAAGGCCATATCTTGTGTACGTGATACTACCGCCATTTTTATAGGCGTGCTGGATGGACAACGGTTCGATAATTACGGGGAATTCAAGACCATTATTGTCAACAGATTTTCTATCTAGGAGGAGAACGTCTATGAGTAGAGACTGAAGAACCTAGTTTAGCGTTACGAAAAGTGCTCAGTAGTAATGGCGATTAGATGGAAAAATGAAGTAGGTTTATAGCAAACTATATCCACCAATAATAATTCCATTCTAACGAAAATATACTTTTATTTCGTCTTTTGCTCTCCGATTAAGTCTTGCAGGTCATAATAAAAGTGTCAGATTATTCGAAAGTACTGTGATGTATCTCATTGGGAGAAATATGCTTTGTTGCTTGTTAAGCGCAGACTGTTCAAACATAGCGCGGAACCGTAATGGGAGCTTATGCTAAATTACTTCTGGTGCGCCAAATTTTCAGCAGTTATATTTAATGTGAAGAAGGAAGTCGTTCAGTGATGAACACGTCATTTTCGGTGGTAAAGTGTTTCTTCGTCATTTCTACTTTCCTTTATTTAGTTTCATTGCTTACCACTCCAACGACAGCAAAGTTGAGTCGTCGTAAGAGGGATGAAAATGCAGTCCAGCAGTGCCATACCTGAATAAAATAGTTCTGTAATCCTTTTGAGAAACTTCAGAACAGAATAACAACCGCAGGTTCGACTATAATTTGAATTCGACTTCCTTAGAATTTGACAAGGTTACTCAACCGTTCTTCCCTGAAACTATTTGGTATTCATAATCAAAGTTTTATCCTCTATATCTTGAGAAATTTATCCTTACTAAATGTCAGCTCTGAACCAACTGCTTCTAGGAAGTGTCCGTTATACTTATTAGTAGGCAAACAGCACGGCGGAATCATCAGATTGGAAATTCCGTACCCACACAGTCATTTCCAAGATTCTCATCATAACCGTTAGTTCCGTTTTTTAAAAATTTTTAAAAAAGTTTACGTATTTGTCGACTTCGCAGATGCAATGTGAAATTAAGAACTCTTATACCTACGCATCAAAAATGAAATGTTCTGAATAAGTTCAAAAGTTACTACCTCGCTCTTCCAACTTCTTGTCTATTTCCAGCGTGAGACGCAACACACACACACACACACACACACACACACACACACACACACACACACACACAATACCTTAACAGAGGAAAATTAATTAATGTTTTCATGATTCAATAGCCGTACCGCTATTCTGATGAGTGGGACTGTAATCAGTACTAGAGGTGTTGAAAGCGCCTTAATTCCCTATCAGTTCATAGACAGTATGCACAAGAAACATGCGGGACCAACAAGCATGGAAGACTAAAAACGAAGTCCTCGGATTGAAATGGATATAATATAGGGATGTAGCCTTCCGCCTGTTACTGTTCGAGCTGTACATCCATGAAATGAAATGGCGGAAATAAATGAAAGGTTTCGGAGCATAACTAAAATTCGGGATAAAATGATATCAGCAATAACATTCAGTGTTGAAACTGCTGCCATAAGTGAATATGAGGCAGAATCTAAGGATCTGTTGAATGGAATGAACAGCGTGACATAGAAAATTGGCTGAGTCTAAATGAAAGAATGACGAAAATAATAAGTAGGAGAAATGAGATTTGCAATAAGTTAATATCAAAATGGGGATCACTTAGTAGGCGATGTAAAGGAATTCTACCAACGAGGAAAGAAAACAATGCTTGGCATACGAAGGAAGGAGGATGCAGGAAGCAAACCAGCACGGCCCAAGAGGGCATTCCTTGCTATACTAAGTCTACTGTTATCTAACACAGCTTTTAATTAGAGGAAAGATTTCTGAGAATGTGCAGGAGTTAGACAAAAAAAGGAAACACTGCGAGAAATGCATGACTGAACATAAATGTAGGTTGCGGTGTTGTATTCAGCCACGAACAGCAGCTGTGCAAAGCCCTCAGTACGTTCTAAGCGTCAGTCGTGGTCGAACCTCGTTCTAGCGTCCTACGTAGTTGGCGTGCAGTATGTCTGAGCTAAGTGAATTCAACGTGAGCAAATTGTTGATGCTCCTATCGTGGATGCTCCCGTGAACAAGGTAGCCGTAGTGTCTGGTGTTTCAAGAGGCACCGTACCGAAGGTTTACACGATATACAGGGAAAGCGAAAAAATATTATCCTCCGTTTCACAAAAGAAGAACCAAAGTGTGTATTAAGTGACATTGAAGACAGTCACTGAAGGGGATTTTGACGAAGAATAAAGAGATGAAAGTGAAAGTCCGTGCAGAAGTGGATGTCACACTCCCGAACCCTGTCAGAACCAAAACAAAGCAGGGGATTGCAGAGCGAGCTGCAATTCAAAACCCACTCATCAATGATGTAAAGGCACATAACGGGAAAATCTGTCGCAGAAGCAATAAAACCTGGACTCTGGAGCAATAGAAGAAAATGATTTGGTCGGATGACTCTTGTTTCACACCATTTCCAACTTCTGGTCGAGTGGTGAACTATGGAGGAGGTCCAGTGATGATTTGTTGAATCATATCGTGCTATTCCATGCGCCCCATGGTATTCATCACCGTTGCATAACTGCCGGGGCCTATGCGACCATTTTGGGTGAGCAGGTCTGTCCCATAGTAAAATGTCTGTTCTCCGATTGCGACTGTGTTGCAAGACGCTGTTAGCACAGCTCGCGTAGTCCAGGCCTGGTTCTGTGAGCACCAGGATAAAATGTCGCGTCTCCCCTGGCCACGACAATCACTACATTTCATTACTCATTACTAATGAATTTTTGTGGTCTGCTTTGGAAAGAAAGATCCCTATCCACGTCTATCGACGTTATCTGAAGTTACCATTATTTTACATCACGAATGACATAAGATTCCTTTGAAGATCATACAAGAGCTGTATTAAGCCACTGAGGCGTTGGTCTGCTTAACTCTGATGTAATCAAAAGTTGGAAATAATTCTTTGATCGCCTTCTTCCTGGATTATCCTGCACCGACGTTCTGCTGTTGTTCACTCATCTCATGACCAAATCGACAAAAATGAACGAATAAGACCTTTTGTCTAACGGCACTGACCGGAAGGAGGTAGGAAGCGTAAGGTGTAATGCTAAGCTTAGCGCATGGCGCATGGGCACACGCAAATTCGCAACCAATATGCAAGAGAGTGCAATCGCTTGGCATCTTCGTGGTAGCAAGTAGGTGCATGGCTTACACGTGGCTGTCAAGAATCGTTCACGCGGCTTTGTTATCTAGCAAGGTAGCATCTGTCATATTCGGCAATTTCTGCAGTGCTCGCGAAGGGTATTCGCCCTCTCTCTGACATACCAAAGCTGCGTGCGGGCCACGTGGATAGGCCACGTGGCTGCGGGGCTGCGGGGCTCCTCAGTCACCTCCGAAGGAAGTTACAGTGAAATGCAGGAAGGCATGCGCAAGATCGATTCTCGATGCAGGAAGTGACAGTTCATTCTCAAAATAAAGCAATGTATGTATCACAGATAAATAGATGAAAATATTCGTTACTGTGTGATTGCACTACTGCCGAACAATCGCTGGAAGTAATGAAACAGTTGAAGTTGGGTACTACACTCCTGGAAATGGAAAAAAGAACACATTGACACCGGTGTGTCAGACCCACCATACTTGCTCCGGACACTGCGAGAGGGCTGTACAAGCACGGCACAGCGGACACACCAGGAACCGCGGTGTTGGCCGTCGAATGGCGCTAGCTGCGCAGCATTTGTGCACCGCCGCCGTCAGTGTCAGCCAGTTTGTCGTGGCATACGGAGCTCCATCGCAGTCTTTAACACTGGTAACATGCCGCGACAGCGTGGACGTGAACCGTATGTGCAGCTGACGGACTTTGAGCGAGGGCGTATAGTGGGCACGCGGGAGGCCGGGTGGACGTACCGCCGAATTGCTCAACACGTGGGGCGTGAGGTCTCCACAGTACATCGATGTTGTCGCCAGTGGTCGGCGGAAGGTGCACGTGACCGTCGACCTGGGACCAGACCGCAGGGACGAACGGATACACGCCAAGACCGTAGGATCATACGCAGTGCCGTAGGGGACCGCATCGCCACTTCCCAGCAAATTAGGGACACTGTTGCTCCTGGGGTATCGGCGAGGACCATTCGCAACCGTCTCCATGAAGCTGGGCTACGGTCCCGCACACCGTTAGGCCGTCTTCCGCTCACGCCCCAACAACGTGCAGCCCGCCTCCAGTGGTGTCGCGACAGGCGTGAATGGAGGGACGAATGGAGACGTGTCGTCTTCAGCGATGAGAGTCGCTTCTGCCTTGGTGCCAATGATGGTCGTATGCGTGTTTGGCGCCGTGCAGGTGAGCGCCACAATCAGGACTGCATACAACCGAGGCACACAAGGCCAACACCCGGCATCATGGTGTGGGGAGCGATCTCCTACACTGGCCGTACACCTCTGCTGATCGTCGAGGGGACACTGAATAGTGCACGGTACATACAAACCGTCATCGAACCCATCGTTCTACCATTCCTAGACCGGCAAGGGAACTTGCTGTTGCAACAGGACAATGCACGTCCGCATGTATCCCGTGCCACCCAACGTGCTCTAGAAGGTGTACGTCAACTACCCTGGCCAGCAAGATCTCCGGATCTGTCCCCCATTGAGCATGTTTGGGACTGGATGAAGCGTCGTCTCACGCGGTCTGTACGTCCAGCACGAACGCTGGTCCAACTGAGGCGCCAGGTGGAAATGGCATGGCAAGCCGTTCCACAGGACTACATCCAGCATCTCTACGATCGTCTCCATGGGAGAATAGCAGCCTGCATTGCTGCGAAAGGTGGATATACACTGTACTAGTGCCGACATTGTGCATGCTCTGTTGCCTGTGTCTATGTGCCTGTGGTTCTGTCAGTGTGATCAGGTGATGTATCTGACCCCAGGAATGTGTCAGTAAAGTTTCCCCTTCCTGGGACAATGAATTCACGGTGTTCTTATTTCAATTTCCAGGAGTGTATGCTTACGGAAGGTTTTAAAGCGCAACGACCACATGACACTAATCGTAGAAAAGCTAGATACGATTCATTGAAATAGTTCCCAGGAAGTACAATGTACAGACGAAGGAGGTAAATAAAAATAAAAATAAAAAAAAATAAAAAAAAAAAAACAGCGTTCGCTGATACTCGAATGTTACTCGTTAGGCTCAGATCCTTACCATATAGGGGTGATAGACGAAACAGCCAATATCCAAAGCAGAGTAACGCGTTTCGGGACAGGTTAGTTCAGTACCCA
Source organism: Schistocerca gregaria (assembly GCF_023897955.1). Lineage (NCBI taxonomy): Eukaryota > Metazoa > Arthropoda > Insecta > Orthoptera > Acrididae > Schistocerca > Schistocerca gregaria. Next base: position 247,406,901 of record NC_064920.1, read on the forward strand.
CGGAAGCAACACGTAAGCACTCGTTGTACTCAAATCGTACCCGGTACAAGAGAAGCCTGGCCCATCACGGTGAGATTTATGAATAACATTCCGACAGAGTAAGTTCTTAGAAGAGTCACTCAATAATATTCCAGTTATCAGTTACCTTTCTAACGGCTCCCAAGTAGACCAAAACTATGATGTAGAGTATTTCACATATTTAGTGTCCTAACCTACTCGGTAAGAAATATGATCTTCCGATAAAGGTTTAACGCAAAAAGTCACGAAACCGTATATATGTCTTGTGGAAATATTAATTCACCCCGCGCAAATTGGACAACCTATTTTCATCTAGTATTTTGGAATGAGAGCACCTTGCGACAGCCACCAGACCTAACAGATAATTTCACATTTTTTCGGACCGTTTTTTCCCTGATACTTCCCCCGCCCCCTCAACATAATGAATTGAAGAACTTTTTTGCTTATTGCATTTTCTCTGTTCATGCAGTAAAACGTGACCATCAAGCATGACATTTTCATTTATTAATTCTTTACTAACAATTATAGGGGAAACCGATTTTGCAGACGATATCCCAAAGTACCGGCACAATTAAATCGTTGTACGACATACACTTTAGCAGTTGTGACGTCATGAACATTGACATGAGTGAAAAACTAGCTTTTCGTAAAATGGAGCGAAAATTACCCAGACAATACTTATCCAGCGTCTGACAACACTTAGCCGTGGGGTCTCAGGCGTCTTGTCACGGTTCGGGCGGCTGCCCCCGTCGGAGGTTCGAGTCCTCCCTCGGGCACGGGTGTGTGTTGTCCTTCGCGTAAGTTAGTTTAACTTACACTAAGTAGTGCCTAAGTCCTGGAACCGATGACCTCAGCAGTTTGGTCTCAAAGTCTTACCACCAACTTCCAAATTTTCTGGATACATGAGGGCAGGATAGAGGGCGTTTGCTGGTTGGAGATATTTGAGATCATACTGGGGTTTCCTAACAATCACTCTTTTTGAGCTCTATTGTTACAGTAGCACACAAAAGAACCCTCCGCTACACACCGTCGGGCGGCTTGTGGAGTACAGATGTATATGTAGATGTAGACTTCGCAGTTGACTACATTTTGTGTCAGTAAGTTCATTTTTAATAAGCACAGGGCTCACAGTAACATCTTGCTTGTACTGGGGCTCTCAGAAGACCAAGACAGTATGCCAAGAAAGTAATGCTGGAAAGCGCAGCACACTAACGTGACAAAAGTCGTAAATTACCCCCTAACATTGTTGGGACCTCCTTTTGCTCCGTGCTGTGCAGCTACTCGAAGTGGCATGAACTCAACAAGTCGTTCGAAGTCCCTTGTAGAAGTCATGAACCATATAGCCGTCAATAGCTGCGAAAGTCTTGCCGGGGCAGAATTTTGTGCACGACCTGACGTATCGATCAAGTCCCATAAATGATCGATGGCATTCATGCTGGGCGATCTGGGTGGCCAAATCATTTGCTCGATATGTCCAAAATGTTCTTCAATCCAATCGCACGCAACTGTGCATTGTCATCCATAAAACTTCAATCGTTGTTTGGGAACCTGAAGTCCATGAATGGCTGCAAATGATGTCCAAGTAGCCGAACATAACCATTTACAGTCAATGATCGGTTCAGTTGGGCCAGAGTACCCAGTCCATTCCATACAAACACAGATGACAGAGTCAGCGTCAGCCTGCATAGTGCCTCGTTGACAACTTGAGTCCATGGCCAACCATCAACTCTCACCAACCGAAATCTGTACTCATCTGACCAGGCCCAGGTTTTCCAGTCGTCTAGGGTACGACTGACATTGTCGCAAGCCTAGGAGAGGCGCTGCAGGCGATGTCGTGCTGTCCGTAGAGGCACTCGCATCGGTCGTTTGCTGCCATAGTCCATTAAAGCCAAATTTCGCCGCACTCTCTTCACGGATAGGTTCGTCGTACGTACAACATTGACATCTGCGGTTTCATCAGGCAGTGTTGCTTGTCTGTTACCACTGACAATTCTACTCAAACGCCATTGCTCTCGGTCGTGTACGCCGTCAGCCTCTGCGTTGATTGTGTTGAGAGCTAATGCCTGAAAATTGGTGTTCTCCGCACACTCTTGACGCAGTGGGTATCTGAATATTGAATTTCCTTGCAACTTCCGAAATGGAATGTGCCACGCCTCTAGCTCCAACTGCTATCGTGTTCAAAGTCTGTAAATTTCTATCGGGCTGCCATAATCATGTCACATGAATCACCTGAGTACAAATGATAGCTCCGCCACTACATTTCCCTTTTATACCTTGTGTACACGATACTACCGCCGTCTCTGTATGTACATATCGCTAATCCATGATTTTTGTCATCTCATTGTAGGTTGCAACTTTCTGAATTGCCGCCATATAATGACACCAGCGTGTCATTTTGTACTTACCCACATTGTTTCCAGGCGACCGAGAATTTCAACACCATACTTGTGCTCAGGGGGGAGCGGTTAGTTACCTCAGCAAGGAGAGGAAGGGAGAGCGCAAGGTCGTGCACAGTAATCCCTGAGAGCGTCAGGTCTGAGAGGAGGGGGGGAGGGTGAGAGAGGGGGGAGGGAAGAGGTACGGGACCAGCTCCAGGGTGGCCACGGGCCGCTACTGCTGCTGCCGCTGCCACGCCGCTTCTTGCACCGCCGTTCATTAGGGCGCGTTTTATTGTGCGCATGCATTATATGTGCGGCTGCCGGCGCAGATAGGGCACGGATACATCAGACGACATAACTCAGGGCGCGCGGCGTGTGCTGCGGGCGCAGCGTTAGATTATCTGTGATTTACTGGCCGGCCTGCTGCTCACCAGCTCATCAGCAGTCGCCGCCGGGAGCGGCTGCGCCACGATAGCGACGCTTACGGGCAAGACATGCATCGCAATTACTTCTCTCCGCTTTTGGCCAAAGTGTAACATCCTGAGGAGCGCGCCGCCATTAGGGCCAATTTAAACCTGGAGGAATCTGCCTCATCTCTGTTGACTCCGCGTCCGCAGACACATTAGTGTCTTCTGCGTAGTGCAGTAATTCCTATCTCACAGCCACATATCAGCCTACCTAGACGACATTCTGTCTGCCCTACGGTGAGCCCAGCATGAACGCAGGCACACACACGCGCTAAGTGGATGAAAGAAAGAGAGAAAGGGGGGGGGGACTAAAAATTTCTATTTATCTCTGGGACAATGGCAAAATCAATAAATTAAAAATATGTCCCATCCGCAGCTCTGTTCAGTGCTTCCGGGAAGATTTTTGAGTATATTAAAATTGAAATTTTCGCCCAGTATTACTGGAAACTATCTAGTCCTTAAGTCACGACCTAACCACATCTCGAGGGTCCTAACATCAGCCGCAAACGGTCCGCAAGCCCGCAGTGGAGCTCTACGCATTCCTTTCCGAAACGCGACTTCGACACCTTCACTGAAATGAGCACCAACGTAAACATCCTGCTGCCGTAAAAAGACTTAACATTCTACGATATGCCGTCGTACGTAAGCGTCCTGCACTGGTTACAGATATTTTAAAAGTTAAAACCCTGTTTTTCCTTCTGTTGTAACTTGCTCGCTCATCTTAAGCTGGCCGCTGTGGTCGTGCGGTTCTAGGCGTTTCAGTCCGGAACCGCGCTGCTGCTAAGGTCGCAGGTTCGTATCCTGCCTCGTGCGTGGAAGTGTGTGATGTTCTTAGGTTAGTTAGGTTTAAGTAGTTCTAAGTCTAGGGGACTGATGATCGCCGCAAGGGATTAGCCGAGCGGTCTAAGGCGCTGCAATCATGGACTGTGCGGCTGATCCCGGCGGAGGTTCGAGTCCTCCCTCGCGCAAGGGTGTGTGCGTTTGTCCTTAGGATAGTTTAGGTTAAGTAGTGTGTAAGCTTCGGGACAGATGACCTTAGCAGTTAAGTCCCAGAAGATTTCACACACATTTGAACATTTGACTGATGACCCCAGACTTTAAGTCCCATAGCACTTAGAGCCATTTGAACCATTTGAACGGTCAGCTTATCGTCCATATGCAAAGACTCCCCCTTTCAAGGATGGCTGTGCTGACAGCGGCCCGGTACTCACTGATTTTCTTTTCTTGTCTTTCATTTACTCCCAGAAAGCATAGGACGGGCCCTTTCAGAACCCAGTTCTTTCGAGCCACGGACTTGTAGCTGAAATTGGAGCAGCGGAATCCCAAACCGGAAGAGCGCATTACTTTTGAACCCACGCAACAAAGCAGCAACACCAAGAAGTTCTGCACATGGGCCTGCAGAGCCTGAAATTGCATAGCCTTCAGTTGTTTGTGTATTCCGCTGCACACACTTTGTACTTTGAATCAGTGAGCTTCATCAACCTACTCATTGGTACATTCTTTTTTTTAAGTGTATCTTTATAATTTTCATACATGTTCCACTTAGCTATAGTGATAATGGTATCCAGATTTAGAATTACAAGGAAAATTGTTCTCATGTTACGAAGTCACATATAGAGGAGACCTCGTGTGGCAACAGGCGTAGGAGAAGGAGCTACGTACAGGTTATGTCACCTATGCACGTGCAAACCCCTGGTTTTCTACTTTGAATGACAACGCATGTTATGTAGTATACATATAACACATGCTGATCCGCAGGTATACGCCGTATTTTATTTGATATCGTTATAGAGAGAAAAAAAACAAAGCAAATTGTGATCACTTCCGAAAGTAAAATTTTGGCCTTACGGTTCTTGTTCGAGGATTCCTAGCCCTCTTTATCAGTACATCTCGTAAGAGACCTTCTCTCTTCTATCCGTCGGGCCAGCTGCTAAGTTTGCACGGCAGTATTAGTCGACGTTTCCCCAACATTTTCGGGACACAAATTTCACTACTCTGAATTTTCAGTGAGCCCAAGCTTATAAGACAACAGTTTCATCAGGCAAAAAATGTCACAACTAGAGATTCCACCACCAAACTATTTCCAGCTGGGGCCCCTCTATCCCTGTCGCAGCCTACTGGGATATTTGGTTGAACAAGCTCTCCATCGCCATATTATTGTCATGAGTGCAATGAAAGGGTAACATTCTACGAGACGGAACGTGGAGGTTTGAACGTGGTAGGGAAGATCAAAAAATCAGGAAAAAGAAATCCAGAGGTTCAATTTAGATATAAGAAGGGACAATAGAGTGAAAGGGAAAGAAAATAAGGATTTCTGGTCAGACAAATATAGGATCATATCAAAAACAGTAGGAAATGGTTTAATGGGAGAACGATTCGTTGTGAATAGGAAGGTAGGGCAGAGAATGTATTACTGGAACATTTTAGTGTTAGCGTAGCTGTCAGAACTGATACCAAACCAGCGCCGACAAATCAGCTTAGCTATACATGCCGACGTTACAAGCCGAAGAGGAAGACATAGAGAAATTGTATATTGAACAGGTAATTCCATGATCTAAAATGAGATGAAAATGCAGTCACCATGGGGGGTTGGAATGCGGTTAAAGGGATAGCAACAGATTAAAGGGATTCGGGCAAATAAGGTCTTGGTAGCAGCAATAAGAGAGCAAAAAGACTAAAGAAAATTTACAATAAATTTAAGGTCGCAATAGCGAATACACTATCCAAGAATCACAAGAGAAGGCGATGTAGATGGGAAAGACTCTTAGATATGGGAAGATTCCAGCTACGTTAAATCATAGTCGGACACAGATTCCGAAATCAGGTACTGGATTGTGAGGCGTACCCGGGACCAGATATAGACTAAGATCACGATCTGGTAGTGATGAACGGTAGACTGAAGTTAAAGTCCCGGAACAGTCATTGTGCAAGAAAGCGGGAGACTGAAGTATTAATGAATGATGAGACAGGTTTAAGTTTTCTAAACAGGTTCGAGTCCTCTCTCGGGCATGGGTGTGTGTGTGTTGTCCTTAGCATAAGTTTAAGTTAGATAAAGTAGCGTTTAAGGCTAGGGACCAATAATCTCAGAAGTTTGGTCCCATAGTCATTACCACAAATTTCCAAACATGAGGATACTACGATAAGGAATACTACAGTAGGCAGTTCGGTTGAGGAGGAATGGATGCCTCTAAAAAGAGCATTCACCCATGCTAGGAGGGCAAACCTAGGTACTAGGAACGTAACTGCGAAGGAATCTTGGGTAACAGGAGAAATACTTCACTTGATCGTCGAAATAAGGAAGTACAAACATTATCAGGAGAAGACAGGAATACAGAAATATAAATCGCTTAGAAATGAAATAAATAGAAAGTGCAGGAAAAATTTGAAGAACGAAAAAGGAATGATCGCTGGAAAGAACGACTCAGCACATAGAAAAGTAAAAGCAACCCTCGGTGGAATTAAAAGCAAAGGTGGCAATATTGAGACTGCAATGGGAATTCCACTGTTGAACGCAGAAGAGAGAGCGGATTGGCGAATAGAATACTTCGAAGGCCTCTGTGAGAGGGAGGCATTGTCTGATGACGTGATGGAAGAAGAAATTGCGGTCGATATAGGAGACATAGGGCATACAGTATTAAAGACATATTTCAAAAGAGCTGTGGAGCACTTGAAATCAAATAAGGCAGAAGGGATAAATAACATTCCATCGCAATTCCTAATATCATTGCGGAAAATGGCAACTAAACCATTAATGAAGCTGGTGTGTAGAATCCTTGAGGCTGGCTACATACCATAAGACTTCGGATAATCATCACCTACACAATTTCGAAGTATGCAAGAGCAGATAATTTCGAGGACCATAGCACAATCAACTTAAAAGCTCACACATCCAAGTTGCCGACAAGAGTAGCATATAGAAGAATGGAAAAGAGCACTGAAGACCTGTTAGATGATGGTCAGATTGTCTCTGGGAAAGGAGAAGGCACCAGGGGGACACTCGTGACATTACGCTTGATAATGTTACCAAAAGTGAAGACAAGTCAAGACATGTCCGTTGGAAGTGTCGACCTGGAGCAGGTTTTCCACAATGTAAAACTGTGCAAGATACTCTGTATGCTGAGAAAAATAGGAGTAAGCTTCAGAGAAAAGCGGTTAGTACACAATAAGCACAATTACCAAGAGGACACAATTAGACTGCAAGATTCAGAACGAAGTGGTCCCACTCAAAGGGTATAAGGCGGGTGTGCAATCTTTCGCCTCTACTGTGCAATATATACAAACAATCAATGACGAAAATAAATAAACAAGAGTGTGATTAAAATTCAGGGTGAAAGGATATCAATGATTATATTTAATGAAATTAATCTTCTCCTTGATGGAGAAGAAGAACTGCAGGATTTGCTGAATGGAATAATCAGTCTAATGAGCTCAGAATATGGACTCAGAGTAAACCCAAGAAAGATGAAAGTCATAAGCAATTATTTTTTCTCCTACCCGCTGCTCTAACATGACCTGTGAAAATAGTGAGAAGCTTAACATCAAAATTTTTGATCATGAAGTAGAAGAAGCTAAGGAAGCTGTAGAGGATAAAAACTAGACAGGATACAGAGATTGGAATATATCCAACAAATAACTGAGGACGTAGTGCGCAAATGATACTCTAAGGTGATGAGCTTGGCACTGGAGAGGAATTCGTGGACGGTTACATCAAGTCTGGCAAAAAAATGATGAGGAAAAAAAGGAACTACGAGATGTAAAAAGGTTATCTACGATGTGCGCAGTCCAATCAGAACCTTCTGGAACAACGAATACCATTAATCGTACCTACAAAGACATTCTGTAGATAAAGTGCAGATCATCCCCGCACTACCGTGGAAACCACGCACGGATCTAGGATGGTGGGGGTGGGGGGAGGGGGCAAAATACTTGAATCTGCCCTGAGTGGCTATTTCAGAGGGCGTCAAATTCATATTCTTGAAGAAAAAAAACTTTGTTTCACGAAACGCCTAGGATCCACTGCACGTTGTTCCATCGATTATTCATATGATCTTGAGACACATACCAATGGATTTTTGATAATTTTTGAACTCATTCTAAGTTGATTTCCGAATGCGTGGACAATCCCCGACGCATCTAGAAATAACGACCGTTTCTGCAGACAAAAGCGGACGGGGCTATATGAGCCGAGCCGAATAAACCCGAAAGTGTGAAAGCCAATCGGTTTTTGTTTGTGTGGTTGATTGGGTGTGCGAATGATCATCGTTGTTATAATTAGTAGAGAAATGTGGATTCAGACTATCAGAGTGGAAATAAACAACTAACAGGAATAACAAGTAAGAAAGGTTACATATTATTTTCTCGATGTAACCAAGAATATGACATTAAGAGAGTTAATTTTTTCCTGAACGCTGCACTACTAAAGACCAGTTGCACAATCCTCTATTAGGAGTCTCGTAAGTTCTGTTCTTGGAATAACGCGTAAAAAGCGTTGTACGAACACGTATGACGCCTAACCGAAGAATAAATGCGGGGTGAAAGAACCGGTCATTCTGGCAGTATTTTGATGACAAGATTGTGTATTAGAACGAGGAAGAAGAAGAAATAGGGACATCACACAAATTGTATGGGAGAATGTGACGATTTCAAATTTACATAAAAATTTCATACTAGTACTGTTCGAATTCATATTTGAGAAACTGGAGAGTATGAATGAAATAAGGAAGTATTTCTTCATATAAAACTTTTTGCTTTTAGTGGGCCTAATAGACATTTGATACTGATACATAGTCAGCTATATTCTGTCGTTGTATTTGCGTGAATAAGATACATAAAAATTACCATTTGTGCCAAAACAGTCACGCTTATTTGGCGTGTGTTACTATTGCTACAATATTAGAAAGGCCTATTTCGTTTTATCTAGCAGACAGTGACAAAAAAGACGTAATCAAATCGAGAAACCACACCAGTCTTGGTTACTACTGTAATAACAGCTTTTTCAGTATTAGAAAACAATATTTTCATTTTTTCATGTAGAAAAACATTTGACGAACTTTTATGAAATAATAGATTCATTCGCAGGAAGGAAAGCATGTAAGTCCGTAGCAAAATTAGAGAGAAAAATGCTTGTACCTAAGGATTGGAGAAATGTGTGCAGTCTTGCTTGCCTCTTTTCTTTACTGGTTTTATGTTTTCTATATTTAATTTTATGTCACACAAAAGAGAAAGTTATTACGTAAAAAGTAATAAAGTTATTACGTAAAAGGCAATAAAGTTATTACGTAAAAGGCAATAAAGAGTGCAAATTTTGCGAGGAGTTTTTATTCTCCCGTTCACAAATAACCCCACCCAGCACTAACTGTAAGATTTTCAAGGGGGATAGATCATCAAACGCTCCGACTGGGAGCAAGAAAGGCACAATACGACATTTTAATTTCCACAGTCCTGAACAAAGGTTTGATGGCTTACACTGCAAAACATACACGTTAGAATTTTACAGAGCGAAATACAATGACGTGCGATAGAAGAATGATGCGTGAAGAGGCATGACACTGCACTCTGGCGCACTTACTATCAAATAACATGTCTCACATTTCCTCTAACATATATATTTTATATATCAAACAACTCTTCAGAAACGTGTGCGCCACAAAATGAACATGTTTTTGAAAAATACATTTTTTAAATTTCTGACTTCCTACGTGAAACGCTGAAGTGAGGCGGGGAGGGACGCCACTATCAAGTTCTTGCCCCGATTAGGAAATATCGTAGATCCGAGGCTGCCGTGGTACACCCAGTGCACTTTTGGGAAGTTTCATAGAAAATTCCTCGACGCAATGTTTCTTCTACGCTTTAACCACGGAAGGTTCCGACTGCTCTTTTAGTATCTACAACTAAATGCCACACGCTAGAATAGAGCGCTGGGGAATACGCCGACCACGTCGCTTTCTGCTGATGTCGGGCCTGGTGGTCTAGCTGTTAAGCACATGCCTGCAACTGGAAAGTCGCGGGGTCGAATTTCGGTCAAATCACGGAATTTTTCAGTTTGCCTTTAATCTACTCTTCACCTCTCAACGATGCCGGGAACCGCTAGGAACGAAACATGGTTCGGGTTCTACGATAAACCCCCTTTCCAGGGTTGGATAAATGGTATTGGTTAGAGACATAAAAACTGCTGAAGTGGCCTCCCATTAGAAGATACTGGATATTGAGCCAGACGCTTAATATTCACACAATATTTTGCGCAAAACGACCGTTAGTGTACTGCAGTACACTGCAGAAGTGTGCATGGTTTGACGGATCAGTTTAACACTCGAACGCGCCAGGTGACTGGAGACTGTTTGTCGGACTCAACTAAAAGAAGCCTGAAGGCAGTTCTGCTGGACAGTGGTAACACCTATGCATCAGTACCAGTAGGCTATTTTGTGCACCTGAAAGAAACATCTGAAAATATGAAGGTGCTTCCGACTATCATTCATTATGAGGATCACAGCTGGACGGCGTGTGTGGCGATTGGAAAGTATTGGGTATGCTTCTTGGACAACAATCAGAATATTCCAAGTTCCACTGTTTCATCTGTGAGTGGGACACTCGGGCTCCAGACAAACAACGGGAGCAAAAACCGTGACCCTGAAATGTGGAATTGGTTCCAGGGGACAGAATTACCAAGTGTGACACACTAGTGGAAAGAGAACACTTAAGCCACCTCTGCACGCCAGACTGGACACAACGGAGTAGTCTGTCAAGGCATTACCGAAGTATGACAACTGTTTCAAATATCTATGTTACAAGTTCCCCAGCCTGTTACACGCTAAGCTGAAAGAGGGTATGTTCACTTGACCCGATCTATGCTGGATAAAGATATACTTTTTTCAATTAAAGACGTGGAGCGAGAGGCTTGTACTCCCATTAAGTGTGTGATTCGAAAAATCGTAGTCCATAGTTGAGAACACGGTGACGAAATTCATAATCCTGGGATCCTCAATGAATTTGAAGTTACATTTTTTTTTAAATTCACACATTTACTTTTTCCTGAGTGCTGTCAATGAGGAAAATGGTAAAAGATTTCATCGGAACAAGTGCATTGGACGACGATACCAGGGAACTTGGTTTGGATGACGGGCGATTACTGCTCGGGGCTTCCCGGCCAATGACGCCAAACGCACATTTCCATTTTCCACTTCTGCATGCTTCCGTGAGCACACACAAAAGTTCCTTAAGAAGAAACGTCGGGGCGACACTGTAACAACTATGATAGCACGGAATGAATGCGGTTAGTGCATGTTTTCTACCACATTCTTTGTATGCATCTGTTCACTGAGTACGTATTTCATTATTTCGTTGCTTTAATCTTGTATTCTACTTCATTATGATTCATGCGCCACACACACACACACACACACACATATATATATATATTAGTTCAGTATGTGATATAATTATTGGCAAGCTACACGATTGGTGCCAAAACCGCCATTTTCTGTTTCACGAGCAGAAATATATATAGAACACATACATTCGCAAGAAAAAACAAAACAGAACAACATTTTTCACTGTTGCACTGTGTTATACTTGTTCAATAACGAGAAGGACGCGCTACGGTGTAAAGGGATCGACAACAGCGAAGAATATCTGGCAGCTGGTCCATGAGGGCAAGCGTAGTAATCCCAAACAATGGTTCCGTGACGCAATAATAATGTTGCCAGGAAGGCACAAAAATTACTGTTGTAAATAATTTTTTGAACGCACTTACAAGATGTTATTAGTTTAGAGGATATTCTTCAGCTGTTGATGAAAAATGTACTCCAAGGCTTTAGATAATTGTGGGTAATACGTCGTTGGCCTATAGACACCAGGTGATTTAGGATTATCGTTCTTGAGTATTAACTGAATTAAGATTTGCTTCTACGCTGTAGGACATGTACCATTCACAAGAGACAGGTTATAGACGTCTATGAGATCAGGCGTAATAGTATCGTCAATATTTTAAATCATACCTACGCTCACTCCATCACCACCTTTTGCCTCACAAGAGATTCTTATGATTGTTTTCTGTACTGTGTGTTTAGAAACACATTTTAAGGAAAAAGTGTCTGTCGAGGAAGTTATATCTGGCGGCTGATAATTTATCGCAACATGTGAATTGATGACTGTTCAGAGAAAATCGTTTTATTCGTCTGCTGAATCTTGAAAAACAGTATCAAGTCTTCCTTTCCTATACCGAAGCAGCCCAGTGTTTTCCACAGTGCACATTGGTACGGGTACGTTAGGCTAGATGGTTATGAATGAAATTACGGAATAGACCAGGAGCTTGTCACTACATTTCCCCGATATCTGCGTGAAGCAGTTCAGAAAAGCCACGAAAAGCCTTAGTTCAAGCGGGGGATGTGAGCTTCGCTATCACTGAATATGATTCCATTGTCTCAGCAATTGTGCATTGTCGCTGACTGCTGTGTTACGTGTTTTGTGAAATGAGACTGTCTTAATTTCGGTTTATGGCTCTAATGCAATAGTTCAATGAATTTGTTAGCCAAGGCGTCCTGAAAGAGGCACTAAAATCATCAAATTTTATAAATAATACAAGAGAGCGATATACTAATTAGCTTATGGCTACTAAAATCTGTAGAATGACCTTCTCCTGCCACTCAATGTGCGGACCGCTAGCTTGTATATTGGGTGACGAGTGAAGCTCTGATCGAATCTGAGTGCCATATTCATAACAGTTCGTCTGGTACACCAGGCAGCCTGAGTCTGCTTTTAGGCCGTTCTCTTTTCTCAACTAGGCAGATGGTGGGCTGTTCTACAATATCCGACAGAAAGTTGGCGCACATACGTTTCATCACAAAGGTCGTCTGAAGACTGTTGCGAAAATGGCACACCACGACAAACTGAAAATAAGAAAACACTATGAGAGAGAGAGAGAGAGAGAGAGAGAGAGAGAGAGAGAGAGACGAAGGGAGGGTAATATCGTATATACTGCTAAATACATTTTGTTGGCGACATCGTGCGGAAGAAGAGCAGGGTGATATGTTTGACTCCCATGAAATGAGAACAAGTCTGGCTAAGCAATTACAACCTTTTTCGTTGCAATGTAAGGAAAAATGATTAAGTGTCAATAGAGCTAAGGAAAGCTTCCACATTTCGAATTGGAAGGGATTTATCTGCTCTAAGAAGTGAAACGTTGATATCTTCAGAGCTAATATAATTTGCAAAGTCAGAAAAGTTTATGTGGAGATAGTATGACCGAAAACAGCCGCTGTATTAGAAAGAATGAGAGAGATGGTAGTGTCGCAAATATATCACTTTCACATTCATTTGTATGTGAAAATGGCACTGAAGTAAATGAGAGAAAATGTCAAACCAGAAAACGGAGGCACCAAATCAAGTAATTTGTTGTGGTTACGATTGAATAAACAAACAAAAGATGAAAAATCATAGTGGGATTTTCGAGTACAAAGGAAAGTCTGTTCAGCAAAGAACACGATTTAAAAGCAGAAAAACTATAATGAAAAACGATAAAAGGAAAAATGTCTTCTAATTAAACATTGCACTTATGGAAGATAACAAGAAGAGATAGAAGTCTGTAATCGTAAGTTTACAAAAAATAGTTCAAATGGCTCTGAGCACTATCGGACTTAACATCTATGGTCATCAATCCCCTAGAACTTAGAACTACTTAAACCTAACTAACCTAAGGACATCACACAACACCCAGCCATCACGAGGCAGAGAAAATCCCTGACCCCGCCGGGAATCAAACCCGGGAACCCGGGCGTGGGAAGCGAGAACGCTACCGCACGAGACAGGGTTGCTAAACGAGCAGAGATATTAGAAACATGCTAGTACTGGAACGGAAACTATATTTCGAAGTGATGAAGCTGATGTAGGAGTTAACTTCCTTTTTTGTACTATAAACGGATTTAGTAGAATTGTATTACACTGATGAATGTCAGCGGCCAAACTGACGACACCACAACTACAGTACAGTTCGGTTCAAAAGATCATAAAGACGAAGGCAGTTGCCGACAGTCCCTTGTAAAAGTAACGGATTCAGTAATCTTTGTCTAAACTGCATGTCGGAGTGCAACTTCGTGAGCGTGCCGACCAACGTTTCTTGCTTAGCTACAACACGGCGGCAACGACGTGGCACTAGAATAAAATAAAATAACGTTTCATTTCTGCATCCTTGGGACCCTAATACATCGGATATTTCCAGAATTATGGAAAAGATCAAAATGCAGTTTCAAATCAAAGTAAAACACGACAATGACTCTGCGGTATCGCTTCAAAATCTTTAGTGTGATCCGAGTACTGACATGCCGACATCAAATTCGATTGTGCTTTTCTTTCTTCACCAGTGCTTCACTCATTCATTCCGTGGCCCAGCAAAACAACACCAGGAGATGCAGTAGATATTGTATTAATCGGATCTTCAAGTACGAGATAACCTTAAGATCAACAGCCGCAAACAATGCAGACAACAATAAGTCTTCAATAATGTTTACATCACTTCAGTGGACACGCCACTACTGAAAAGAAAAGTTACGGATGAAACATGGAGATTCTCATTGGGTATTAAATTATTTTAAAATGTGCACGAACATCTCCTTTTCGAACTAAAGTAAAGTATATTTTTAAATACTTCCTACCACCGGAAGTGACGTATTGCCTAACAAATTCCTTTTACCTACTCAGAAGCGTACTTACAAGTACTACATATCTAAAACGATTTATTTCTCTCAACAGTATTCAAAAATGGCTCTGAGCTCTATGGGACTTAACGTCTGAGGTCATCAGTCCCCTAGAACTTAGAACTACTTAAGCCTAACTAACCTAAGGACAACACATCCATCCATGCCAGAGGCAGGATTCGAACCTGCTACCGTAGCGGTCGCGCGGTTCCAGACTGTAGCGCTTAGAACCGCTCGGTCACCCCGGCCGGCTCTCAACAGCATTGCATGCACGTCAGGGTACCATATGTGGTCCATTTTGCCAACAGATATATTCGCTGCCTAAAGAAGATAGTGAGGCAGACAGATTACATGGTTCAATGTCAAGGTGATTTCCTACACGTACACATCATCAGCGGTTATGTAAATATATTGTTCCAGGTATAACGAGCACCAGAGTGGGGTTGTGTCGTTGATGTTTAGCGTTGTTACCAGGCCTGTTAGTGTATATAAGGCTCGTGAACAGTGGCAGACATTGACCCATCACTGTGAAGGACTCGTAGATGCTGTGTACTGCTCTGAGGCAGCGTTATCAGCAACTGACAGAGCTTGGGTGCCCATTGGGACGGCTGGTCGAATTATGCAATATCCACTCGAGTGTAACAGTGAACGTAAGGGCAAGCTTACTCGTCGTCAACGTTCTTGTCGACCACACCTGACCACTACACTGTGCGCCAAGTCATGGAGTAACATATACAGAGAGGATCAAAAGATCGAACAGAACCCGAGATTTCCCGAACTGTGACGCAAACTTTTCGTACAGTTCAAGCCGTTTTCGAACACAGTCGTAACTGCTGTGCGCTGTTTTGACTGTAGTACCTGGTTGGTTCAATAATACAGAGAACATATTCCAAGCCGTAATGAGCCAGTATTCATAACAAGACTTCAAGAACTGATCCTGTGCAACAAACGTTATAACATAAGGCTGAGTCTGCTTCATTATTTCCCATACATCTGCAGCCGGAAACTAGCATTTCAGGGAGTACCACGCGTTCCAATTAGTATGTACTTTATCCATGTCTTCTTATACATAGCGATTATTCAAAAATATGCAGGGGCTGAATAAAAACATCGACCAGCCACATAAGGATCAATAAGCTGACTGAATATCATTATGCAACTAATCGCTACTTTATTCAGGTCGTGCTGATTCATGGAATCAATTTATGTTCAATTTGCTAATTGTGCTCAGTGCTCAGAGAATATTTCGTTACTAACGACGGAACTAGAAGTCAGTGTGTTTAACTAATTTGTTTTCTGAGTCTTTTAGATTGGTTAACAGCTTGTTTTTACGTTGGTCTGACAGAGACTGGGTGCAATCGTGTCCTGTCATTGATGAAATAATTCCAACCTACTACACGGAGGAGTAGATGGTTACTGTTTAATGGATACCCATGTAACACCAACAGTACGTAAAAAATGGTTCAAATGGCTCTGAGCACTATGGGACTTAACGTCTGAGGTCATCAGTCCCCTAGAAAATAGAACTACTTAAACCTAACTAGCCTAAGGACAGCATACACGTCCATGCCCGAGGCAGGATTCGAACCTGCAACCGTAGCAGTCGCGCGATTCCGGATGAAGCGCCTAGAGCCGCAAGGCCACCGGGGCCGTGAGAGTACGTAATTAGCTTGATTTGCTTGCTCTGATTTTCTTCAATGTCGCCAGGGAATTAAGAGTGTATTCTTCCTTACAGTGTAGTAAGCTAACAGAATGATTCATTCCTTATAGTAAAGAACATATAATGAGGAGAATCCGCATCTGAGATACAAGGACCAAATGTTAATGTTAGAGAGTACTTCCGCTTCAGTTCTGAGCGTACAGGACTACTTTTATACGTAAATTCTCGGTGTCGATAAATCTAGGTCCTGCACTCTTATCAACAAAAGCTCCTCGTCATTTAAAGTGAGTGGGATCAATCCTGTTAGAAATACCAACCTTATGACATGACAGACAGACTACAGCATATTATTTAATATGAACACACGATAAACGAAAAAATAATAACTGGTAACAGGTCTGCTATTTGAGACATTATACTCATATAAACACACTAAGCGTACAGAGTATGTGAATATGTGTCACGACTCGGCCACTGAAATATACGAAAAACGTCACTGAGTAAAAAAAATCTAGTAAAAAGTATAAAGATTCTTAAGATTGGATACCTGTTGAGGTAGTACAATAAAGACAGTCATGCATAAATGATCAAGGACTAAAGTAATAAATTTGGTTTCAAGGTAACTTTCCCTGTCTTTCACAGGGAAAGAAAATAATTTCACCGCTGTGTTCTTGCGGGTGGATCGTGACACGCCTCAGATTCTGAAAAACACCTGTCGAAAATATTGCGTGGCGACAACCAAGCCGCCAGTAGCGTCTAAAACGTCACAGAACATCTGGCTTGCTGATGCTACGAATTTCAGTGCCATTACACCTGCCACTGGAGACGCCGGACTAGTTGACGAGCGCAGGATTGCTGTCGGGCCTCCCATATCACTGTGTGCTGGCATATGGGAGGAACTGGTGGTGGGGAAGTCCAGTACATGCCGCCTGCTACCTGGACAGTTTCCCATCTCAGCGCCGTCATACGTCGTCAAATGGAATTGCTGAAACACCACTGCCCCGCATCGAAGCTCGCGTCAACGGACTTTTACGGAGGTTTCCTGTCTGTACATCGTTAACTGTGACCAAGCGCGACATAACCCTTCCAAATCAGCAACTGACATCTGAGTACAAATAGTGGGTTCACGCGGCTCCCCCCGTCGGAGGTTCGAGTCCTTCCTCGTGCATGGGTGTATGTAGTGTAAGTTAGTTTAAGTTAGACTAAGTAGTGCGAAAGCTTGGGGTGCCATTTTCCAACAGGACAATTTTCGTCCGTGATGGCTCGTATCTCTTCGAACTTTCTGGGCGTCTGCTCCGTTCCAGAACCTTTAACCAAGAAATCAAGAACCATTTACAACCGTTGTGGGCCTCAAGAATCAATGCACGCAACCAAGCCAGAGAGGGTGCAACGTCACACTGGTAAATGGGCAAACATTTTTGTAACTCTGAAAGGATACTGCAATAACTTAAGGAACACGTCATCCCAACTGGTTTAGGGTATCGCTTTTTTTTGCTAGTAGTAAAAAAGTCATGGGTCCTAGGTTCGAATTTTGCGACTGTTTAAATTTTGAATAAAAGTCATCAGTAATGGTGGCCGAAGGCTTCCGGCGTAAGAAGTCACCCTCTTTCTCCCAATGGCCGTATCAAAGAGGACGGAGGAACCGACAGAGGTTCAGGTCTCTCTCCTGCCCTTGAGGTGAGTGCATATAAAAGGCGGATGAATCAGCAATGATCAATGGAATTAGGATGCAGAAGGCAATGAAAACCACTGCATTACGGACACATAATGTATATCCACAGGACATGTGGCCTTTAGTTGAAAAAGTGTTGTAATGATCTCTCCATTGACAGATATTCCGGATTAGCCCCATTAAGATCTTCGGGAGGAGACTGCTCAGAAAAGGTGGCCATGATAAAAAGATGGAATGACCAACGAAAGATAACATTTTACGAATAGGAGCACCAAATTTCACAAGTTTGAACCTACTAAGGAAGTAATAAAACGTGAAATCGAAAATACAAAAACTCAGCTTCAAAGGCTCAGTGAAGTGAAATGGAAAGCAGATAACGATATCCGGTCAGACGATTTTAGGGTCCTATCAACAGCTGCAGAATATGTTATAACGGGATTGGGATTTTTTGTGAAAAGGAAGGTAGGGCAGAGAGTGGGCTACTTTTAACAGTTCAACGATAGGATTGTTCTCATCAGATTCGAGGGGAAACAACGCAGGCAACGATAGTTGACGTATACATGTCAGCATCGCAAGCAAAAAATGAATTGCTAGGGGAAGCAAATGAGGATAGTGAAAGTGTAATCCAGTATGTAAAGGAAAGCAATAATGGAGGATTGGAATGAGCCTTCAGGGGAAGGAATAGAAGAGAGCCTAACCGGAGCGTGTGGGCTTGGCAGCAAGACTGAGAGAGAAGGAAGACTAACTGAGTTCTGCAGTGAGTTTTAGATGGCAGCAGCGAATACTCGGTTCAAGAATCTTTAGAGGCAGAAGCATAGTACATGGAATAGACCCGGAGACATGGGAAGCCTCCAGCTGGATTACATCATGGTCAGAGAGATATTTCAAAATCAGATATTGTATTGTAAGGCTTGCCCATGTGCAGAAATAGATTCAGATCACAATTTAGCAATGATGGAAAGCTGAATGAAGCTTAACAGAACCGTCTTCAAGAATTAGTGTGAAAGAAAGTGGAATACTGAAGTGCTGAGAAATGCTTAGACTTGGAATTTGGCTTTGGAAATGGATACTGATATAAGGAGTACCGGAGCAGGCAGTTAAGTTGAAGAGGATTGGACCTCTCTAAAAAGCGTGATCAGAGATGTTGCACAGAAAACATAGGTAGAAGGAAAAATACTTCAACTGAATGACGAAAGAAGAAAACACAGAACTGTTCAGGAAAAGACAGGAATAAAGAAATATAAATCGCTTAGGAATGAAATAAGTAGAAAGTGCAGGGTAACCAAGACGAAATGGCTGCAGGAAAGGTGTGAAGAAATCTAAAGAGAAATGATAGTCGGGAAAACTGACTCAGCACACAGCAAAGTTAAAACTAAGTTCGGTGAAATTAAAAGCAAGAGTGGTAACATAAAGATTACAAAGGGAATTCCACTGTTAAACGCAGAACAGAGAGCGGATAGGTGGAAAGAATACACTGAAGGCCTTTATGAGAAGGAGGAATAGCCTGACGACAAGATAGAAGAAAAAATTCGACTCGATGTGGAAGACATAGGGGATCCATATTAGAGTCAGAATTTCAAACAGCTCTGGAACATTTGAGATCAAATAATGCAGAAGGGATAGATAACGTTCCACCTGAAGACAGTCCTGGCGTTGCGCTTGGTAATGGAAGCAACACTGAAGAAACATAAGGACACGTTCAAAGGATTTTTCAATCTAGGAAACTGAAGGTAGGCTTAACTTCTACGCCGCAAGGCCAATTACCCATCGGGTAGCATATAGAGATCATTGAACGGGAGAAACGAGTCACAGAAAAGTATACTTCGTTATTAGCTTGCCCTGACGACATTTTATTTTGACCAGCTAATTTCCTGTCTGAAGCAAATCAGTGTTCTGTTTGCGATCGATCACAGACGTAAATTATTACTTTAATTACGAAATGTATATAGATACTATTATCAGAATGAAATATATGTATAGAGGAAAATAAAAAGTGTTAAGCATGGACGATTACGAACTGGGTCGGAACTCGTACCAGAATATCTATCGCTCAGTCCGTCTCATATTGAGATACTCGCGCGATTCTCATCGTTAGACTCACAACATTAATTTTTCACCCGTTCATCCCCGTACCCAATCTACTGAACAGAGACTGCTAGAACTCTATATGAGACTTGCAGCTACGGAGGAATAAGTGGAAAGACTGATTTGCCAAAGCGCCATACGCAAGCACCTAGAGGACATCAGACTGAATTTACGAACGTGAATGGGTTTGAAAGTGAACACGAGTAGAAAACTGCACTCCTGGCGAAGTGTTCGATCGGAATATTTGTCTTTCGTGATAACAACCTTTCGACTAGCGGCCAGCGGTAGATGGCACCCTGTTCGTGCCTTTATTGTCCTCAAAACATAGGCTCACCTGCCAAAGAACACAGACAAATATTCTTCTCGAAGCGATTTGCCTGAGAATGACCTATTTCATGCATAGTAGTCTGTTATATACTTCTTTTGTGATGTTCGATATGATTTACATGGCCATGCAGATTACGATATTTTATACGCTGTCGGAAATGCCATCTCACAGCTAAGTAGCTTTCAGTACATATATGCAACCTGCATATCCCAGACTTATGTATCTAGTTTGACAAGGCAGGGACAGGTGATCGGCCATGACCTTAAACTAGGAACCATACTTGAATTTGCATGGAGTAGCTTCAGGAAACAGCGGAAAACCTAAATCAAAATGGGAGGATGGATGTTATTGCGTCCATGCTCCAGAATACAAGGCTAGTCAGTTAATGACAGTTTAACCTCGTTCACTTTATTCCTCGCGCACACTGCTGTTACGTTTATTCAGTCTTATGAAGAAGTTATTTTGCAATTTAGAAAGCTAGTGCCACACTGTGAATCCATTTCTCAACATCAGCCACTAAATACACACACTCTCCACACCGGCAGTTGTCATTAGGATCGTGACTACTATATTTGGTTTTCAGTTTGTGAGCTTTTCCCATTTGCCTATCTGATTCAGTGACTCTGCATGTTACCACACAAAGTGACATCTTGAGCTCAGGAAAAGACTATCGTTTTAGTATTCAGTACGAGATTATCTAGAAAAATAAAAGCACTATAATGAAAAAATGAGTTTGAAACGAGAGACATGTTTTTTTTTATTATTGAGCGAATTTTTTTACTAACATCTACACTATAATTCTGCACTATTCAGAATGTACTGCCTAACGAATACTGTGTCACAGCCTTTTTTACATAGCTTCTTTATGTTGTTTCTTTGACCCCCGTATAAAATTTATTACTCAGTTTTATTTCTCTATAGACCACGCCATATTGAGTTTTATTTTTATTCTTTCTCGGTAAATGTAAATTGAACCCAGGCCATGTTTAATGGTCATTAACAGAGCTATTTATGCAGTAATTGTCAAGGTATTTACTACATACTATTAACGCGATGTCAGTCTTAACATCTGAAAGACACAGACATTCTTGCGATGAGCAGTTTTCATCGGTATAACACACTACACCAATGTTGTTATAAGAATTGCACTCGAGAAATCGCGAAATACGTAAAGAAAGGTATAGCTTCACGAAGACATTACTTGAGTTTCAGCATTTATTTGAACGTAAGGCTCATTCCTCTATTCATCATAAGATAAGCAAAACAGAATGCAAACGTCTTCATCATTCAAGATAAAATAAAGGTATTAAGATAAGGGTATTTCCTCTACTAAAGCCGTTGCAGGACTAACATTGTTAGCTTCCAAATGTGTGACAAGCAACATTATGATTTGTTCTCCCCAATGAAGGCTTCCTCAGAAAATTTCCCTTATTATATATTATTTACTTCACAGCTTCATAACAGCTTCTTCTTTAGAGGATGGGGTTGTCAGATAGGAACACCAATATATATGGAAAAAAATGGAATGTACGGATTCTGAGTTGTCAGGAGAAATAACTAATATAAATGAAAATGTTACTCTTTTTCCTAAAATCAAGAACCAAAAAAAGACTTGCAATTACTGGGATATAATTAATTTACACGTAACGTATACGTTGCCACACGTATTTGGTACAGTATTTTACTGAGTCCGCCAGTTTAAATCATTTAGTAGTATTCAGAAACGATTTAAAATTCCAGTGATCTGCATCAAAATTTAGCATAATTGTTAAGGACATTATTAAGTCAAAGGAAACAAGGTTTATCTCTTTGATATACAAATTTTTTTAGCAGGCTCAACACCCTTTCACTTTCCATAGTGAGCTTTGCTTACAGGGACTGAAAACACAAATTGTATATTAGTTTGGAGCCTCATCTTTTAAATAAATAAATATGCCCGAGTTTTGTGATATGAGATGTCCACATCTTGTGCAAGATGTTCAAATATTTCTCGAAGATAGCAGTAATCGGAGCAAATAAATTTACTCATTTCAGTTTCGTATCTCCGTCTAATATTCTTGTCTGTGGGATAAAGTAATTGAACACTTTTTTACATAATACTGATTGTTGTTTCAGCTTCTAGCGCGTGCACGATCAACTGAAGAGCACGCCCGCACGTGAGCTGACGTCACCACCCACGAGGCACCCAGGGCAAAGCGAGATATCCCGCCCGACGGCCTCTCATGTTCGTTCCGTTCGACAATGCAGTGAATGAAAGTGAAAGCGAAAGGCAAATTCTAATTATTACCTTGCACAGACCTTTACGAGAAGCTGTTTGTCGGGACGTTTTGTGTGTAGTCTGGAAGCTGGACATCGTATGAACTACTGGAGAATCCCAACGAATCGTGGCCTTATGGCAACCGTAAGTGAACACTTTACGTCCTGACGCAACGTTTCGGAACCTTCCTTAACGTCATTTTTAGGTGAAGATTTTGTAATTTGACTTACGACTCGAGAAAGATGTCTTGCTGCCAAAGATCGTGTCGCGGTAGATATACGGGTCCCTGTCATATCACAGAAATTAACGACCATGGGGCGTGGTTGGCACTTTGACGGATACCGCTGTTTGAGCTATGGTGCTCTCACCCTCGTGATGCCAACTTAGGAACTATTTCACCGAGTAGTAGCTGTCCTAGGTCACAAAAACTGACAACCGAAAGAGCGGCGTACAGACCCTACGACCCTCCATACCAGCACCCGATGTCACCAGTCGGTTGAGGACGACACGGCGGTCGGTCGGTATCTTTGGGCCTTTAGATGCCTATTCGGACGGAGTTTTGAAGTTTCCTAATTAATTCTCCTGAGGTAGTATATCACGCTTCGGATTTACAGCAAGAAATCTAACTGAAGTCGCTTGTGGTTGCAGCTTACTATACTGGCCAAAGGGCTAGCGAATTTCCCACGTCGACAAGCGTTTCCCAGGACTTATATAGCTTAATTTCCATGACCGTAACACAATGCAAGGGAGAATATACATTTGTTTCAACAATCTAAGAAGTAATGAACACTGTCAACAATACTGGAATATGGGGGTGGCAACTGGCGCTACGCGCCAGCTTAATGGTTTTCATGGCTCTGAGCACTATGGGACTTAAGATCTGAGGTCATCAGTCCCCTAGAACTTAGAACTACTTAAACCTGACTAATCTGTGGACATCACACACATCCATGCCCCAGGCAGGGTTCGAACCTGTGACCGTAGCAGTCGCGCGGTTCCGGACTGAAGCGGCTAGAACCGCATGGCCACCGCGGCCGGCGCGCCAGCTGAACTTCTGTTCGTGTTCTCCTTTGTGAACTTCCGCTGACTTGATTTGGAGCGCTCTACTTTCATTGTTTGAATCACTGTCTCTTGTGTGCTCTGCGTATTTGCAGACAAGTTCTATTTTCCGTAAGCAGTTGTTGAGTGACACACGGTATGGAATTGTATGACGAAAGGAACTAATAAAGAGACAATTCAGTTTTTACTGCAATGTTTATGCTGATAATTAATCGAGTGACAGATATTAGAAATCGGCTTAGTGAGGCACGATCTGTACATGATGTACGTACTGTACGTAGTGGGAAGGACAAGGGAGTGATACGATCTGTTGGAAGCTCTGGGAGTAAGGAGTTCTTCACAGAAGAGTGCTGTTACTGGAAGCTCGAAATGGCCAATGGAAATGTCTGAAATATATTCTTGAGTTTGACTGGCTGAGAGATAGCTGCATATTAAAAGATGTTTAAAAGATTTCATGGAGTTGCTAATATTAGTAGACTTCTTTTGGACAGAAACTTTTCCGTATTTTTATTTGAGTATTTCGAAAGTATTCAGTTTCGGTGATACACTGCAGTCAAGATCTTTCGAAAATTTCCCATTTTTAGTACGGTCTGTGCTGCTAAAGTCGATAGAAATGTGACACAGGTGTCTTAAATCTGCACCAATATTTTCTTTGGCACAGTCATGCAAAATGTTTGAAATGGTTAACCGTTGTCGTCAGAATTTTCATACCTATTGTAAGTAGCGCCATTTAGTCACTAGGTAATACTGGACAGTACCGGTTAGCGATTGTCTCAAAGAAAGTACTAAATATCAAGTTAAAAAGTCTTTAAACGTAGAAATAGAGAGCAGGTCACTATGTCCTTTGCAAAAATCATGTTTCAGAAATTTTAAATCCGTTTTACTGGTCAAAGAAAAGCTGCGACCCCTATCCACACATATTATAGTTGCAGCAGTGTAGAAACCTTATCTAGGTTTGCTAATAAACTCCGACAGAATCTGCTGAGAAATCTGACTTTTGAGAAGTGGTTGTACTTTTCTGTGTGAATGCATCTTGTTGTCGATTGCTAATTCGACCATAGAACTTCGCATCTGAACACACGCATGGGGTAGACTTTTGTCGTAGGCTTAGTGAAGTTGGTAACAGCTAACGTCAGAGGTTTTTCGGCCAAGTGAATGGACATGTAGGATTTGGCGGTGTCACATCATCGGTTCCAGGACACTGCTCTCAGAGGACTGTCTGCCACTGCTGCTGCTGCTGTGTCGTCTGCTGAATGTGGCAAAGTGTATGGACACAATTGCACGCTCCATCTGCAATATTTGTAATATTATTACGGAAGAACAACAATGTCGTGACGTTTTTGATACGAGATTCATGAATGGAATATCATTGGCTTGGTTTCCGTTTCATTGTAGTCACATGAATCTAAGCATTGACCTTAATAAATCTATTTATTCATGTAGCTCGATCTGATCTGAGAGTATATCATGATAATTATTACGTGGAGTCAGACTTTGACTCTAAGCACTCAGTGAAATGGTCCGGTCTGTTCAAATTATGGCTACGTGCTGTTGACTTAAAGCAGTCTTAGTTAACGGACGGCCACTGATTAAACCACCACAAATGTGTTCAAGAAGTCGTCCTCTCATCTCATTCCTTCTAAAAATAGGAACATATTTCATGTAGAAACCTTTCTACGAATGTGTGTGGCCGGCCGGAGTGGACGAGCGGTTCTATTCGCTTCAGCCTGGAACCGCGCGACCGTTACGGTAGCAGGTTCGAATCCTGCCTCGGGCATGGATGTGTGTGATGTCCTTAGATTAGTTAGGTTTAAGTAGTTCTAAGTTCTAGGGGACTGATGACCTCCGGTGTTATGTCCCATAGTGCTCAGAGCCAATATGTGTTATGTATTCGCCTCTGTATTCCATGACTGACTCCACGTAGTCCTGACAAAGAATGTTGTCTAAAGAGGTACCCACTGTAAATGCAAATGGTGACTTTTAACGATATATTTGTTTTTATAGTTCCAGTATAGAAATTGTACTCATGTAAATTTTTGATTCACGTTACTTTAAGAGTCCACACTTCCCATTTACCGATGGAAAACCACTGTGTACAAATAAGAGCAATCGCAATCCATAGCACGGAGATTTATATGAGGTGCAGATGCTGACGGTTATATTTCAGGTACTCCCGCAGAGCAGAGCAGATCTCTCGTTGCTCACGCAACAGTTTTAATTTTAGAGCCACGAGGAGCAGTTATTTTTGTATATTTTAGAGAGATAGAACATGTACTCCGTTCGTCATAAGTTCAAAGCTTAATCACAATTAACGTCTTGGATTAGCATACCACGCTGATTTTGAATAAGTTCAGTCCTTCACCCACAATGTTACCCATTTTGAGGATAAGAAAAGTTACAGTCGAAATTTTAGCATACACAGTGTCCAGTCACATTAACGTGACTGTTCCTCAGAAGCCTGATCAACCACATTCACAGTGCGTATCTCTGTGAGACGTCCATGAAGAGAGTCATTGAGGGCCTGGAGGGTACCGACATGGGTGTGGAGCCATGGAGACTCCAGTGCCCTGGTCAGCTGCCCAAGGTTTCTCGGGTGAGGACCCAAGGTGCGAGCAGCCTGATCGAGGTGGTCTCACAGATTCTCGATTAGTTTTTAATCCAGGAGTCTGGTGGCCAGTGGATTACGGTAGTATCATACTGGTGTCACTCGAGCCACGTGCGTACACTACGAGCTGTTTAACGCGTTGCATTGTCCTGCTGGTGGGTGCCATCAAGCAAAAAAAAAAAAAAAAAACTGCATTTGGAGATGGAAATAGTTCAAATGGTTCAGAGGGCTCTAAGTACTAAGGGACTTAACATCTGAGGTCATCAGTCCCATAGACTTAGAACTACGTAAACCTAACTCCTCAGGACATCAAACACATCCATGCCCGAGGCCGGATTCGAACCTGCGATCGTAGCAGCCGCGTGGTTCCGGACTGAAGCGCGTAGAACCGCGCGATCACGGCGGCCGGCTGGAAATGGTCCTCAAGGATAGACGCGTACTTGTGTTGATACACTGATCCCTCCAGAATCACGAGATCACCTAAGGAATGATAATAAAACATTATCCACACCATAAAGCTCCCTCCTCTGGCCTGGACCATTCCAACAATTGTCTTGGGGGCATGAACCGGACACCTGCTGCGGACGCCCATACGCAGCAGCGTTCGCTGAACGGTCGTTGAAGATACACTGTTGGTAGCCCCTTGGTTCATCTGGGTAGCGAGTTGCTCAACAATTGCAGGACCGTTCGTCCATACCCATCTCCTAAGCCGTCTTTCACCCTTGTCATCTATGGCCTGCGTTGCACTACATTTTACACGGCGCTGGTTTTGGATAGAGCTATTTTGCCATTCACGGTATGGTTTATCCACGGCGACACAGGCACAGTTAACAAACTTAGTCGTTTGGGAAATGCTTCCACCCTCGGTCTGAAAGCACATGATCATATCCATTTGGACGTCATATAAATTGCTGCGTTTCCACATTAGTACAACGATTGCACTGTTCTCCGTGCACCCTGAAACGCTGTATATACGGTCCACTGCTACTGCTGCCACCCTGCGTCTGTGAGTGGTTATTGCATGTTCACGTCGAACATAGGTGGCGCTCACATTAACGTGACTGGGGCGTGAAAGCAGTAACACTGACCGTTACTGATTACAATTTACGACAAATAACTCACGCTTAAAATATTCAGCGACGTTGCTTCAAACATGGCAGTTCTACAGAAGTAGATTCACTTAATATACGAGAACGAGCAAGAAATTTTCAGCATTCATTCCAGATCACTAGTTTCGTGTCTGAAAGTAAGATATTTCTAAACTCTGTATGTTTTTTTTGACCCAAATGTTTTTGGTTGTACGTTACGTATGGCTAAACGATAACCAATGTATCCAGCGCAGCTTACGTACCATTATTACTTCAAGCGAGACTAACAGCACTCGTATTTGTTACAGCAGACGAGGGCAGTGACGTTGGTGGCAGATGAGAATTCGGTGTGGCTGCAGAAGGCCGAAAGCTTGAGAGGGGCAGACCGATAAACTCACAAGTGATGACCGCAGATACGGGTCGGCTACCGGCGGAACGCACCGTCCCTCCCCGTGATATATGGACGTTATGGACAATGGCCGGAGGACCAAGAAATGGGATCTTATTCATTCGCTGAATACATTGCGCACCTAAGTTATGGGTGTGCGGAAACAAAGACAACAGCTGGCCAGTGTCCCTGCGAAAACTGCGGGACTGTTTATGCATTTATTCATAAGTATCGGCGACGGTGACGTCACGCGGGATCGTTGATGACGCGCCAGATAGTGGGCCCAGTGTTGGCGCTCTTGATTTGGAGCACGCGTGCTCTCGCCGGCCGCCATTCGTTTGTTTGGTCGGGGCTCGCTCCAGCCGCAAATAAACATGTCTGCCGGGGCAGCGCTTCGCGAGCGGTCGCTGCCGTCTGTCAGATAAGGGCATCGACGACCGCGGCTGAGCATGACCTCCTTCTTCTGACGACGACGTCCATTAAGGAAAAGGTCGGTATCAGCACCCAAAATACGGTGGTTACGTCGAAGGAAGGAAGAATGCTGTTTAATGGCCTGTCCATGACGAGTTCATTACCGCAAGCTGGAATTAGGAAGAATGGGAAGGACAGGGCCAGCTTAATTTCCAAAGAGACTGTCCAGACACTTGCCGTAATTGGTTTAGGGGAACCAGGGAAAGCCTAAGTCCGCCTCCTAGGTGAGACATCAGCAGAAGTAGCCCCCATGCCGTCTGCCGCTGTGGCATAGCGGTTCTAGGCGCTTCAGTCCGGAACCGAGCTGCTGCCACGGACGCAGGTTCGAGCCCTGCCTTGAGCACCAATATGTGTGATCTCCTTAGGTCAGTTAGGTTAAGTACTTCTAAGTCTAGGGGACTGATCACCTCAGATGTCAAGTCCCATAGTGCTTCGAGCCATTTGAACCATTTCGAGCTCCTTTGCGGAGTACCTGGGCTCGATTTCTGGTACTACCAAGGATTTTTACTTGGTGGGAGGACTAGTACGGTGAACAGTCAACCTCTTAATGCCAACTGAGGAGTTACTTGGTCTCGGCAGACTGCAGGGACAGCGGTGTGCCAACCATAAATCTCTGCGCACCACATCCACATGACGCCGCCAGGCGTAGGGTGACACTTCTGCTGGTCGACATCCCTTGGGCATTTATGGCATGGCGAGGAGCTCACATTATACGATAAACCTGACCCTGGATATTCATTCGGTGATTTCAAAGAATAGGAGTCCAGTTTCTTCACCCTTGAGCAACTACTTAAATGAAACAGCGTGACTTTTTCAACTACTAAAAATTCTAAAATGCTAAAGCAACCCTCGTATCGGCCATATTGCAGTAGCCTTCCTCATGCAACAGACTAATTTAGCTGGGGAAGGGGATCCTGTGACAAGGTACGTTCCTGCAGTTGTCATAATAACATATACGTCACTGTCTTATGTTTTATCGGCCCCAGAATATTACGCGTCAATATTATAAAAGAGGGACAAGATATATATTATACTATTCGCGACTAAGGCATGGCAAAGGAAGCTGTGTTAGTCACAGAAAAATGACTCCAGTTCTCCGTGTCTTTTTTGTTTATCTAGTAGTGGCAATGTCTGATGAGATCGATGTCCTAGATCACATTCAGACCATCGTACAGGTACTGTAGGCAGCCAAGAAGTTGGGAGCCTGCAAGCAACCCTATGTACTGTTGTGTTTGGTTGCTTCAGGACTTCTATTGCATTTCTTATTTTGTGTGTGCGCGTCCACCGCCGTCTCGCAAGTACTCTGTCCCATCCTTGTCAAACAGGTCCGTTAAGTATATAAATGTCTGTAAAATGAATTACGTTATTTTCGTTGTTCTTGAGCTGCAAGGGGCAAGCACATGAGTACACTGATGAAACTTTTCGATATACGTGGCAGAAGCCGGAAGAGGACAAAGACATGTACTCCTATGGCTGTCGGTGGCATTTGGCACCACATCCACAGAAGCCTACTTGGTACTTATCCACTCAATCCAACCGTCAGATATGGAGCAGCGGCAGCGCACTGGCTGAGTCTTGGCCGGCAAGATACAATAAGAGAAATAATGGATGCAGAAATCCCAACCAAAACTGACTTTAAAAAGATTTAGGGTGAATACCTGGAAACATTAACGGGACTCAAGTGTAAACGGAAGGCGTGTGTATCCATTCTTCCCAAACATAAAAGAGCGCTTATGGATGAAACATGCAGACACAGGCAGAGGAATGATTCCTTTCCTCAGAGGCCACAGATCATACCCCATATTCTTAAACTACATTTGCACGGGCCGAGGAGAAAACTGCCTATGTGGGCATGTCAGTACGCCCGGGTATGACGTTTTAACATTCAACACACAAGAACCACGACGGCAACATCAGCTGCCACTTAAAAGAACCATTACCTGATCCAGAGAGATGACAAGGACTAAAAGACACAGCGGATAAGATTGAAACGCCTCTCAAAGAAGAGTATAGAAGGGCAACCCAACACAGAGCTACACAAGCAAGGCAACAACTTCAAAACACCACGGATAACAACAGCAGCAGCACAGTTGCAGAAGATGATAGCAGTAACAGTAACTCGGAAGAAAAAACGCAAGTAGTAATACCAAGACGTAACCGTAAAAGCCAAACAACTACAATTTATATGTAAATACGCTCGTAATAGGAAATTTCAGTGGTATCCTATAAACTACTATGTTCCATAAATGTTGAGAACGTGTTACTGTTTTAAATGGAAATGGAAATGCCGTGTGGCTAGGGCCTCCCGTCGGGTAGACCGTTCGCCTGGTGCAAGTCTTTCGAGTTGATGCGACTTCAGCGACTTGCGTGTCGATGGGGTTGAAATGATGATAAGGACAACACAACACCCAGTCCCTGAGCGGAGTCGAGCCCTGGCCGTTAGGTATGACATTCCGTGGCGCTGACCACTCATCTACCAGGGGCGGACACTGTTTTAAATGATTTTATTGCATCAATTGATTTTTTTATCGCAACCCATAATGCCTTAATGTGTAGTTCTGCATACTAACTGGATCAGCATAAGAGAACGACGTTGGTTCTTTTCATCATCAATTGAACTAAAATTAAAATAAGTTAGAAAATTGTAAAGATCCAAAAAAACACCTGATCAGTCAGACCCAATGAATCTACTAACTGTCTTATCTAAGGGAACGATTTTGTAGAATGTCATTCTTAATAGAATAAAAATCAAAATACAAGCCCAGAAAAAATGCAAAATCTGACAAACAAGATAACGTTCTTAGCGTATATAGAAACATAATCACCATTGTATGGTGCTGATTCTATCTGTGAAAGCAATTGCGAACGTGTCTAGATAAAATCTTACTCACAATTTACTTTTTCCTAACTTTCGTATTAAGTTGTGTAATATATTTACTTTGTACTTCGCTTACTTTTGTTTTTATAATAAGACAATTAAGCTGCAAAGAAATTCTACGAATTGAAGGCATACTGGTGCACTTCCATGTGGTGGTGTACGCGTAACCACACAAAATGCTCTGGTTGGTGGCTAAGAAGTCAGCCTGTATGTATAATTAAGACCAGTCTTGAAGACGAACGAATCGTTCTATCTTGGAAGTAAAATAACACATGGTGGATGAGAGAAATAGGCTGTCAGAAACTGGCTAGCATAGTCAAAGAGTGCTAAAGTAAAACTACTACTATCTTCTGTAGGTATAATCTGGAAATTCTTGGACGTAAGAAATGAGGAGTTAGCGAGTGGAAAGGAATATTTTAAAAATGCTGACTAGAAGGAAGAAAAGAACGATGAGACGTGTTAAGGCACCAGGGAATTGCGTCCACGGTATTAAAAGGAGACGTAGAGAGGAAAAAGCAGCAAAGGAAAACTGAGATTGAAATATGGCCAAGAAAGAGTCGAGAAAGTTGGTGTGCTATTCTGGCACTTTAAAGGAAGCTGTCAGAAAATTGCTTAAAAAAAGGGAAGTCCCAAACTCTTCAGCTTAGGACGCTCGACCAATTGTATACTTTTATCGTAAAAGGTTTTGGTATCCTGCACAATGAGACCATAAGGCAACCGTTGTTCTGGACAAAGCCCTAGTGAAGTTGATTTGTGGTTGTATCTTCCGAAACGATTTGAAGTGCCATGAGTGTATCTGTATCGAGGCCATAAACGGATCAATCTAGGTGAGGAGTAACTATTGGTGGTCACTGTCAGGCTTTTCTTTCATCAATTTATGTAACCTGGTTTAGAACAAGTCTAGGTCACAATAATACAGGGTGACCGAAAATAACGGGATATTTTGGAATGGAAATTAACGAATGACCACAATTAATTTATACAATCTTATTCATGTCAAAGTATAGTACAGTCTTTGCAGTTATTGAATGTCACAAGCAGTTTTACTTCTCGAAAGTTACATCTGATAGATGTGCTCTCCCTCGGTGCATATTTTCCTGCAGTCTGGTGGGAACGGAGTGCATGACTGTACCTAACATTTCAATAGGAATCCTGGAGGTTTCCTCACGTATTCTTGTTTGTAAGTTCTTCGGTGCCAGCAGTTCGAGAATGGTAACCGGCGCTCCTAAAGTAGCCGCACAAGAAACAATCACACTCTGTCGTGTCAGGCGAAGTGTCACCGGGGCCCGCGTAGTGTCACCGTGACTTCAAATGCAACCAAAGAATCGTTGCCATTTCTACTGATATCCGTGAAGTATGTGCCGCTGCTCCCTCACGTTGAAACCGACTGTTGGCAGAAAAATGGTGCAGTTCATGCACAACAAAACTTTCCATCATGGTAACATATCGAACAGACGTTACAGTGGCTTGGCACCTGCCAACATCTTAAAAAAGCAGGGGCCTGTAACACCACTCGATGACATGGCACACAATACAGTAACCTTGGTGCTGTGCAGTGGATGCTCCTGTAGCTGACATGGATTTTGCTGAGCCCAGTAGCGAAACTTCTCTCTATTGGTAAAGCCACTGAAGTGACTAAACGTGACATCAAACAGAGCAATGTGGGCTTCTTACGGAAGCAGGACGCTCATCCTTGATATTGCCTCTCTTACCTGCGGTTCGGAATCTTCCTGAAGATAACGTCTTCAAAACTGCGGCCCTAGGTGCTGACTGCATGTTCAAATGTGAATTCCTAAGGGACCAAACTGCTAAGGTCATCGGTCCCTAGACTTCCACACCACTTAAACCAACTTAAGTTAAGAACAACATACACACACACACACACACACACACACACACACACACACACACACACATGCCCGAAGGAGGACTCGAACCTCCGGTGGAAGGTGCCGCACGATCCGTGACATGGCGCCCCAAACAGCGTGGCCACTCCGCGCGGCTTAACTGCACGCACTGAGAGAACACGACCATACCGTCAGACTATGAAATGACGCCGAAATTCTCGATGCGCGGTTTCCACCCTTCTATTCTTGTAGTAGGCTTTTATTGCAAAGGCTTTCTGCACACCGTTTCATCGTTCCATATTTGTTTCTTGTTGTTGTGGTCTTCAGTCCGAAGACTGGCTTGATGCAGCTCTCTGTGTTGCTGTATCCCCTGTGCTAACATCTTCATCTCCGAATAACTACTGCAACCCACATCCTTAAGAAGCCGCTTACTGTATTAATCTCTTGACCTCCTTAGACGACGATTCCTCGCCCCCTCCCCTGTTCCCTGTCCCCGTCCCCGCTGCACTTCCCTTCAGTACTAAATTTGTGATCCTTCCAACCGATCCGTTCTACTAGTGAAGCTGTGTCACAACTTTCTTGTCTCCCTAGTTCTACTCAGTACTGTCTCATTAGTTACGTGATCTACCCATCTACTCTTCAGCATTCTTCTGTAGCATCGCATTTGAAAAGCTTCTATTCTCTTCTTGTCTAAACTGTTTACCGTCCAATTTTCACTTTCAAAAATCGCATACATATACTTTTAGAATAGAGTTTCTGACAAATCTATACTCGATGTTAACAAATTTCTCCTCTTCAGAAACACTTTCTTGCCATTGCTAATCTACATTTTATATCCTCTCTACTTTGTCCATCATCAGTTATTTTGCTACCCAAATACCGAACCTCATCTACTACTGTAAGTGTTTCATGTCCTAATATAATACCCTCAACATCTCCTGATTTAATTCGACTACATTCCATTATCCTCGTTTGGGATGTATACTGTTTACTAAATGGAAAGACAGTGTGAGCAGCGTTCTATATGTCATTCAGTGACACCAATCTCTCGGCTTTGCCACAACACGTTCCAGAAATTGCCATTCTTTTGAGTCATCCTGTATTCTATTAATGACCGGTTTATACTGCATGTAGAAATCGTCTTTAGGTAATGAACACTGTAGGAAGAAGAGTAGCAGAGTTACAGAAGGTTAGATGAGTATGGCGTCATACCCACCAGAGCTTCGGTAATTCTGCTATTCTTGTTCTCACAGTGCTCTTTTTATGAAGACAACTTCTGTATGAAGTCGGAAACGGTAATTATTATAATATTATGACGATTCAGACTGTTTCTTTAACCCAGCTGTGTCTCCAGATCGTATTTACTCCACAGCATCATGTTGTCCAAATTTGTGTTTCGTGGACTTATATAAACGCCACTAAATTTCTAATGAAAGAAGTTAGGCACACGTAAAATTTCTTTTAACTCAAGAGTGCTTCTTTGCACCTTCAAGTGCGCTACCCGCCCCTGGCCTACCATTCTAGAGGAGTGGACCTCCGCGTCACGAGAGGCACGGACTAATAGTACACAATGTGGTGGGAGAATCTGCCATTAAACTGGCTATTACCGGCGCTTAGATAATGAGCTTTACGGCTCTTTGACGGCTGGTGCGGTCACTAAAGACCGGTAAATCCCAGTGGGGGACGCGCTGTAACTAGGAGGCAGCACCAGACAATTGCAGCCCGCGAATCGCTATTAAACACCACATTGTTCCCCGCTTCAAGGCTCCAAATGCAGCCACCCATACTGGCAGACGGGATAAAAACTTAAACCTTCGTCCATGAGGCACGTAAGAGTTTCACTGCTGCTCGGATTATAATGCATAGCGTGAGCAATCCTGTGAGCATGTGCCACTTTCTTTCATTTTTGCTTCAGAAGACGGGCAGTCATTATGCCAGTACAGACCTGAGAAAGGTTTTTTGAATCCAGAAGAAAGTCTTTCATCCTAAGGGCTGTATAGTATGACATGGACAAGCACAGTAGATGGTACAATGACTGATTAAAAAATGTGAAGCACTCAGAAGAGGAGGAGGAAACGAAATGGAAATTTGAGGTAATTCTCATTTATTGTTCCGTCTCAGTGCAGATACTCTGATATATGGTTAGGAGCAGACAAGACGAATTGATGACTCAACTGCTTAGATGTGAAGGTGGATGTGATGAATGGCAGGTAGCTCTAAATGTGAAAAAATATAATGCGGATGAGTAGGAAGAACAAACCTGTAATTTTGGGATACGGTGTTTTCAGTATCCTGCTTGACACAATTAAGTCGTTTAAACATATGGGCGTAACGCTGCAAAACGATACGAAAAGCAACGAGAGTGTGAGAACTGTAGTAGGAAAGGCGAATGGTTGACTTCGGTCTATTGCGAGAATTTTAGGAAATAAAGGTTCACCTGTAAAAGAGACTGCGTACAGGACCCTGGTGCGACGTGTTCTTGAGTACTGCTCGACTGCTTGTGATCTGTACCAGGTCGAATTGGAGGAGGACATTTAAACAATTCAGAGGTGGGCTGCTAGATTTGTTACTGCTAGATTCGAACATCGCGTCAGTGTTACGGAGATGCTTCAGGAAATCAAATCGAAATCCCTGGAGGGAAGGCAACGTTCTTCTCGAGAAGCACTATTGGAAAAATTTAGAGAAATGGAATTTGAAGCTGATAGCTGAAATATATTATTGTCTCCAACGTAACTTGCACGTAAGGACGACGAAAATAATATTGGAGAAATTAGGGCTCTTACGAAGGCATATAGAGAATCATTTTCCCTCTCTCCATTTGCGAGTGGAATGGAAAACAAAAAATGTTCAAATGTGTGAGAATTTCTAAGGACCAAACTGCTTAGGTCATCGGTCCATAGACTCGCCCACTACTTGAACTAAGTAATGCTAAGAACAACACACACATCCATGCGCGAGGGAGGGCTCGAACCTCCGACGGGAGGGGCCGCGCAGTCCGTGACATAACGCCTCAAACCGCGCGGCTGCTCCGAGAGGCGCGAAGGGGAAACGAAATGATTAGTAGTGGTAGTGGGTACACTCCGCCACGCACCGCAAGGTGGTTTGCGGAGTATCTATGTAGATGTAGATCCGGTGATCTAAACACGTAATCTAATTAAAAATGTGCAACTGAGAGGGTACAATATATCATAATTATCTGATGTATCTATGCAGTTGCTGAATCTCTCGAGACGGTTATATGGATTACAGTGAAATGGAAATTCACGCATTGCGAGGATACGGGATGTTCTTGCGCTGATCACAAAACCTGGAAATTTTTGATGAGTTCCTATGGGACCAAATTGCCGAGGTCATCGGTCCCTAGGATTACACACTACTCAACCTAACTTCAGCTAACTTATTCTAACGACCCTCCCCCCCCCCCCCCCCAC
Source organism: Schistocerca gregaria (assembly GCF_023897955.1). NCBI lineage: Eukaryota > Metazoa > Arthropoda > Insecta > Orthoptera > Acrididae > Schistocerca > Schistocerca gregaria. Next base: position 247,443,220 of record NC_064920.1, read on the forward strand.
ACACACACATACACCCATGCTCGAGGGAGGACTCGAACCTCCGACGACGGGGGGGGGGGGGGGGGGGAGCCACACGAACGGTGGCAAGGCGCTACAGACCGCTTGGCTACCCCGCGCGGCCACAAAATCGAATTAGATTTGCAAAATACTTGGGAGTATGAGCTCACTTAACGGCCCTTCCTGGCCTGCGTGTATGTGCTGATTCGGTTATAAAGAGAATCATAAAGTCCTCTTCTGAGGCACAATGGCCGAGAGCTGTTGTAGCTACTCCTTGGTATCTTGGATACTGGCGCTAAGATGCAGCTGACGTACGAGCTGGACCCACACAGTCATGGGCCGTCTGGGACATTTCTAGAGATCTTTCTGGCCACGTGAATACCTCAGCATGGACCAAACGCATCATAGACACTTGCCATGTGTGGACAAGCCCTGTGCTGCTGGAGAATGGCATCACGATAACGTCGCGTGAGGACGCTGGATGTCCGTGACGTACCGTTGTGCTGTGAGCGATCTCGCAACTACTATCAGCCATGATCTGATGGCTACCCACACCATTCTACCAGGAGTCACACCGCTGTGCCTCTTCAAAGCTTTGGGAGATTGGGAACCCCGCCCATAGCGTCACCATACTCTCCGACGATGGTCTTCTGGGGTAGCACAGAACCGAGATTCATCGCTGACCACAACGCTACGCTATTCATCATTAATCCACGCTTCCTGGTCGTGGCACGCGAAACACAGCCATTCGTGTTGTGATGTTAACGACAACCTACGCACGGGGTAGTAATTCCCTAGTACAGGTACGGATAGCCTTCCACCAAGCTTCAGCATGACGCACAATGTTGCAGGGAATCCATTACTGATTCTCGGTTGGCAGTCGCAGATGTGAAGAAGTTACGACGTGCTTAGTACACAATAAGGCGATCGTGCGTAGTCTGGTCAGACGAAGTCGGCCGGAACCTTAAAGAGCAGTATGTTCTCATACAATCCAACATCGGCAACTGTCACAGTCACATTCGAATTCTTCATAACGTAACTGGATTTTTGCACGATTGGACTAGCCGGCCAAATGGAGACCCAGAATGAGGGCCCGTTCAAACTCTGTCCGATGCTGAAAACGTCTCTTAAAACTAGTACTTGGGCGATCATTCAACACCTGACGCTGTTCACACCTCTTAAACACTCTACCAGCTCTGTTAACACGAACACGAGCAACACTATTGCAGTTTGGTGGCACTTCTACCTGTCGCAAAGAACGGCAGCTCTAATCATTTACTTATTCGAAAATCGTGTGTTCACGTGTGAAGTTACAAAGACATCGGACAATATCTTCTGGGCTCTTAAATTTTTTTTAGGCAGCCAATATGAACCACTGTCAAGGGCACAAAAATCAGCTCTATGAATTTTTCGGACAATCACCCTCATGCATGCGGTGTTTGTCTGTCGTATGCGCTACCGGAATTTTCTGCTATTTTTTCTGTTTCGAAAATGGTGCAATAAAGTTAACCCTCGCTCATTACGCTAATATCCGTATGCCACAATTACCGAGGAGATGTGGCTAGAAGTGAAGAGTGTACAATATACGAGGTGCATTGCATTCGAGTTCTAAGGCCTCCGATTTTTTTTTCTCCAGATTGGAAAGAGATAGAAACATGCGCATTGTTTTAAAATGAGGCCGCGTTCATTGTCAATACGTCCCAGAGATGGCAGATCCGTACGGCAGATGGAATTTTACCGCCAGCGGCGAGAATGAGAACTGTTTTAAATACTTAAAATGGCGACGTTTTCCTTACTTGAAGAGCGTGCAAACATTCGTTTTCTGAATTTGGGTGGTGTAAACCAATTGAAATTCATCGACAGTTGAAGGAGACATGTGGTGATGGGATTATGGAGGTGTCGAAAGTGCGTTCGTGGGTGCGACAGTTTAATGAAGGCAGAACATCGTGTGACAACAAACCGAAAAAACCTCGGGCTCGCACAAGCCGGTCTGACGACATGATCGAGAAAGTGGAGAGAATTGTTTTGGGGGATCGCCGAATGACTGTTGAACAGATCGCCTCCAGAGTTGGCATTTCTGTGGGTTCTGTGAACACAATCCTGCATGACGACCTGAAAATGCGAAAAGTGTCATCCAGGTGGGTGCCACGAATGCTGACGGACGGCCACATGGCTGCCCGTCTGGCATGTTGCCAAGCAATGTTGACGCGCAACGACAGCATCATTGGGACTTTCTTTTCATCAGTTGTGACAATGGATGAGATATGGATGCCATTTTTCAATCCAGAAACAAAATCACCAGTCAGCTCAATGGAAGCACACACATTCACCGGCACCAAAAAAATTTCGGGTAACCGCCAGTGCTGAAAAAATGATGGTGTCCATGTTGTGGGACAGCGAAGGCGTAATCCTTACCCATTGCGTTCCAAAGGGCACTACGGTAACAGGTGCATCCTACGAAAATGTTTGGGAGAACAAATTCCTTCCTGCACTGCAACAAAAACATCCGTGAAGGGCTGCGCGTGTGCTGTTTCACCAAGACAACGCACCTGCACATCGAGCTAGCGTTACGCAACAGTTTCTTCGTGATAACAACTTTGAAGTGATTCCTCATGCTCCCTACTCACCTGACCTGGCTCCTAGTAACTTTTGGCTTTTTCCAACAATGAAAGACACTCTCCGTGGCCGCACATTCACCAGCCGTGCTGCTATTGCCTCAGCGATCTGTTCATCTTCAGCTTGCGACGTCGGCATGTATACCTGAACTGTCGTTGTCGGTGTTGGTCTGCTGTCGATTCTGATTAGAACAACCCGGTCACTGAACTGTTTACAGTAACACACCCTCTCCTAGCTTCCTATTCATAACGAATCCTACACCTTTTAAACCATTTTCTGCTGCTGTTGATATTACCCGATACTCATCTGATCAGAAATCCTTGTCTTCCTTTCACTTCACTTTACTGACCCCTACTATATCTAGATTGAGCCTTTGCATTTCCCTTTTCAGATTTTCTAGTTTCCCTACCACATTCAAGCTTCTGACATTCCCCACTCGTAGAACGTTATCCTTTCGCTGATTATTCAATTTTTTTCTATGGTAACCTCCCCCTTGGCAGTCCCCTCCCGGAGATCCGAATGAGAGACTATTTCGGAATCTTTTGCCGATGGAGAGATCATCATGACACTTCTTCAACTACAGGCCACATGTCCTGTGGATACACGTTACGTGTCTTTAATGCAGTGGTTACCATTGCCTTATACATCCTCATGTCGTTGATCATTGCTGATTCTTCCGCCTTTAGGGGCAGTTTTCCACCCCTAGGACAAGAGAGTGCCCTGAACCTCTATCCGCTCCTCCGCCCCCTTTGACAAGGTCGTTGGCAGAATGAGGCTGAGTTCTTATGCCGGAAGTCTTCGGCCGCCAATGCTGATTATTTATCAAAATTTAGGCGATGGTGGGGATCGAACCCGGGACCGAAGACGTTTTGATTATGAATCAAAGACGCTACCCCTAGACCACGGTATAACTTTACCAGATCTGAAAAAAGGCCATAATTACTCGTTTGGTATTTATAGATAACCACCACAGACAGCAAATTCATGCCAAATTATGCCAATGATACAAAAAACCTTTAATTCGAGGACCCATCGTATGAAACGACACCTTTTGGCACAAGAGGAAATAGATAAAGAACTCGACATCCTTAAAAAACAGCCTGTGCTACTGTATCCAAAGGTAAAGAATAAATGAACATTTATTAGAAGACCAAAAAGCGAAAAGAAACCATGGGAACAAAAGTCAGAACAAAGACAGCAAGAAAACAGAATATGTTGCGATGAAATAAAGGGGAAAAATATCACAAAAATAGGAAATTATTTTAGCAAATCCAGTGTAAAATTAGATTTTCAAACTAATGACACACTGCAAATTCGTCATCGCCATAAAATTGGCCAGAACCACAGTAAATTTTCAAATTCAGGGGCTTGTAGGATTACATGTGATGATCGCACTTCTTTTATATTGGGCTGACGATACATAATTTGAAACAAAATTTAAAGAACACACATATTCCCGCAATAAAACAGCATTTAGTAACCATTTAGTAAATTCAAAACACAGAGTAAAGGACATGGTAGATAATTTGAAGACTTTGCACCCCATTCCCAAAAGCAGGTACATAAGCATTTTGGCAGTAAGAGACAGCATCCTGATCGTGTTCTTAACGACCGAAGTGATTTCATCCAAACTCTTACTACGAAGTAATTGAACTAATTTCCGCACAGCTCAGATTCTAGTGTGAAGAGTGCTGTGAAAGGTTTGCAGAGGTCAGCAGTGCCATCGTCATTTATAGATCTTCGTTGAAACTTGACACACGGAGCAGTACTCTGCTTTCTGCAGGAACGTACGCCATCTTGAATAGCACAACAAGAACTACAGCTAAGCGAAACTAAGATCGAAGTATGAGTCGCAAGCGTCAGCAGGTGACGACCGCTGCACTTCACTACCTTAGAACTATAAATTGCGCTTTCTCTTAATTTATTTTATTGAAAAAATCTTGACAGTTACTCATTATTTGTTACTTGTCATCCCCTTTGCTTCCGACTGCCATTTTTGTAAATAGCTGACATTTTCAGAAGGAGAGTGATCTCTACATCGGTGTAAAAAAGCTTCCAAAACAGAACATTCATTGCCCAGATCGCAGTCGTTACGTATCCTGATTACTGATTTCAACAGAGTTGTGTTGCCACCTTCAGATCTGTAAGAGATACAAATATGTAACAAGGTTTATAACTGTTGTTGTTGTGGTCTCCAGTCCAGAGACTGGTTTGGTGCAGCTCTCTATCCTGTGCAAACTTCTTCATCTCCCAGTACCTACTACAACCTACATCCTTCTGAGTCTGTTTAGTGTATTCATCTCTTGGTCCCCCTCTACGATTTTTACTCTCCGTGCTGCCCTCCAATACTAAATTGGTGATCCCTTGATGCCTCAGAATATGCCCCTCCATCCGATCCCTTCTCATAGTCTAGTTGTGCCAAAAATTTCTCTACCTCTTCAATTCTATTCAGTACCTCCTCATTAGTTATGTGATCTGCCCATCTAATCTTCAGCATTCTTCTGTAGCACCACATTTTGAAAGCTTCCATTCTCTTCTCGTCTAAACTATTTATCGTCCACGTTTTACAATATTCATGTGACAGTCAACTTAACGTACAAATGAGCAGCATAAAGCAAAAACTGTATGGGAAGGCGAAGTTTATAACATACAAGAACTGCTGTTGCGGACGTTCGGAGCAGTTGTTACGCAGATATAAGAGATAGTAAAAGAGGATAGAACAGAAGCAGTCCATAGACTGCTGATTAAAAATAGTGAAATAAGCAGCAATGGCCTTTTTTTTTAATTGAAAATAGAAGAATTCACGTCTGAAGGCACGCAGGATAACTACGGGAAAAAAAACAGAGAGATGTGCGCTATTCAGCAGGTTTCATTTTCAATACGCTTTCAGAAGAACTTAAAAGACTCATTGTTGAACGCAAAATCTTCAAATCTAGGTTGGAAAGTGTCAATGTTACAAGTTTCTATTGGGTAGATGAGTCCCTCATGGTATCTGATAACTTTTCCTGAAACGTGTTGTTTATTCGTATAATGGCTTACTACTTTTCGAGTTTTATTAATTGGGCTATATGAATATAAATTTTCTAATCAGTATTCTGTCAACCATTAATCTAGAAAGCTCCCATCCAAATAGCCGTACGAGTTGGCAAGCCGCTTCCAGGATCCGTGAGGCGCGACAGCCGCGGCTCGGTTCGGCGCGGTGGATTAACTGAAAATGCTTTTAGGTGGTTTCCCACTTCAGACTAGTGAATACCGGGCTCTTGACCAACTTTTATTCAATACAGAAGAATTGTGCATAGCGACTGTTCCCTTCTGCCTGCACACTAATGAAGTAGTATGGTGAAATGTACTGCTGGGAGTTTGTTGAATTATAACTCACTCAAATGCAGTGAAGATGGCTATTTGTAGTTGAAATTTTGATATGCAAGAATAACGCAAATATTTCGAAAACGTTTTCACACTGTCACATCGATAACACTAGACGCAGGCAGGCAGGATACACTAATTTCGTTCTTGTAGGGAAGGGGTGGCGACAGTAAGGGCATCCGGTCATCCCCTACCGCTAACAGTGTCAAATACAGAACAAAATGCTGACCCCATGATGGCAACGGATAACGCTGAAAAAAAAAGAAGATTAATCTACAAAACGAGCTGTAGACGTCGCAGCAGCAGGGACTAGCTTTGTGATGTAACTGGGCATAGTCCGTGCCAGTTCAACATACTGCGCGTGTTTTTTACGTCTCCCTAAGCAAGCACGGAAAGTGAGAGCGGGGAATGGTTTCTCGGGCAGCCGCGACCGGTCGCTGTTAAAGTCATTAAATATACTGACGATGAGACGGAGAAAGCAGTGGCAGAGCTGACGCTAAAGGGGACGCAACATGCAACCATATGTATAATTTCAACCCATACCTATTGTTAATCGACGGTGACTGTTTCAAAAAGATGAGAAGTTCAAATACCCCCACCAGTCACAAAATTTGTTGGCATCTAAATTATTTATTTAGCGACATGTTTCGACAGGCTGTATTGGCATTACAAAAAAACATTGAACACATGCGTATACAGATATTAAAGCGTCTTTACATGACCGCTGTTATCATTCCGTGGAGAAAGAGAAGGAAAACCTAGAAAGAGACGATCTTAATTTGTGTATTGGTCTTCTGTTCACATGAAAATTATATAAAACAACCACTTATTTTAATCCTGTGGCACGGTAGTTTTTTTTTTAGATCTATCGATGCAGAGTCTGTTGGAATGTAGTGTAAAGGTGCACTTGTAAGTAAAAGATTAAAGTTATTGGTGATTTGACAACGTATTATCGCAACTGAAATAAAGAACCTACCGTTAGCTCATCACAAGAAGACTGCCATATCACATGATGAAAGTGAGTGATTGTGTTACAAAATTTTCATGTGGAAGGAAGACCAATACTAGGTTATCCTACCCTCTCTCCACAGGATGATCACAGCAGTCATGTAGAGGAGCTTTAATGTCTGTATACACGTTTTCAATGTTTTTGTAGTGCCAATATAGCCTGATGATGAGACATCACGTCGAAACATGTCACTAAATAAATAATTTATTTGGAACAAATTTTGCGGCTGGTACCAGTATCTGGGAAACTATTCATATTCATCCGTAATGTTAAAGCTGAGTAGATGAACAAGTGCATATTACGACATGAGGGACACGATACCTAGCGGAGTGGTGTTGAAATACGTAAGCCAAAGAAGAAGGAAAACACGCACATAAGTATCCAATTAATGATGGGATAGGTGTGTTATCAGGAGGCAATAATATCGATATTATTAACAATACAAAGGACTATTAAATTCACAGGTTTTATCGCATAGAAATTGACTTAAACGCTATCAAGGAAACAGAAGAATAGTTCTATCTGTTGAATGTGGTCTCAGATAGTGCGTGAATAAATAGCTATTCACGTGTGAGCGGGACGACATCGTTTAAAACATGACAAATAACATTAGATTTTTACGAAAAATTGGAGCATCGGAACTAACAGTTTTTTCAGACACAGCTGTTTTTTTTTTTAAGTTTCTTTAAAAGGAAGCGCAACCAGATATCCAGATATGTGTTCCATCTTGTAACCTCCCCCCTCCTTCCTACTTCCATCTATTCTCCACATTAAACAACGTAAAGACCAAGTAATTAGTAATCAGTCTTATGAAGATTTGAGAGGAGCAAAGATTACAATAAATTTTCAGGTTTATTTAGCTTGTCATGTTGAGACGGATCCAGTTCTTTTTGTCTAGGGGCCTGATTCTTAGAGCTGAAAATGTCACATCAGGTTTCTCACGGCTAGTTTGAACTCATTAAATCTGAAAATTGTTGTTACAGTAGTCTTTATGTAAATATGATCTCTAGCAGTTTGGTATAGCATGCAGTATATTGATTTTTCACATTAAGAAAGCCGAAATTACATTGTTCGTACAAAAATAAAACAATGCGTTCAATGACATCGGAGGCATGCTTACGACTCTCACACGCTGCGGAAATAACAATATTTCAAAGGCTATACAGTTTTTTCTTAACACATGAATTTCTACTAGTTTCCGTTATAGTATTATTTTCGATTATTATTTCATAAATGAATCCAGAAATATATTTTGTAAACAGTATAGGATTGTGTAATTAATGATATAAAATTTAAGTGCGCCAATAATTTGTAATTTCAAATATTTCTAAAAATGTAATTTTATCTGTACATTCAGAACTATTTCTAATCGATTATAATATCTAAACAAATATTGTATAAAGAAATCCCTTTCATACATTTTAGCTTGATATATGGCACACTGTGTATAAAATGATGCGAAAGATTTGAGAAAATCAACTGAGATTATGTTGACCTGTCCAAAATTCGAAAAAAATACTGGTATAGTCAATTATCGTTCAGGAAAAGTAATGCTACAAGAGGATGGCCCGTTACAATCGTCAGGTACGTATAAAATGTGATTCCATAACAGTCGAATAATAGAGATTAAATTAGGTTAAAACAGTGCATCTCCGGTACATTACATAAAAAAGGAGACTCAATTCCTAGCCCCACCAGAAAGCCTATCACGCCACTGTTTAGTTGTTGAGCTACGCAGAAAATTGGCGTATAGACGACCACCTCATGTCTGAGTATCTGTCTGGGACCCTTTCCAAATAAGGTTGAATAATGAATGCAATGAAGAAGAGCGTGTTTCGCCAAAAGTCTCTCCAATAATTCCGGAAGCTTCACGGAGATGCTCTGCAAACTCCAGTAGCAATCGCTGGGAGAGAGGCGTTTTCGATTAGAATTGCGAGAGCATACATTGTAGAGCAGTCAACCAATATGGGGGCTAACACTCCTCTTGCGCACCGCTGGCGACTGGAACTGGAAAGAAGGAGAGTGACAGGTGTATACACAGTATCCTTCGCCACACCCAGAAGCTGTAATTCGGAATATAGATGTAGATGTAGTGTGTGACAACGCTCCACTTCCAGCAACACCGGGGTCTACCGAGTTGATACCTCCCATTCTTGTTACCTTTGAATTAACAATGCACTGCTCCAACACTGCCTAGGTGTTTATTGGCTTTGCCGGATAATATCTACTGGTTTTCCAAGAAAACTCGGATAACATATTACTTCCTTCAAACCAGTCTCAGGACTGAAGACAACAACAACAACAACAACAACACTCTTATGTCTCGCGAAATGACGATAGATATTACAAAAATGGTGCAAAAGGCTCTGAGCGCTATGGGACTTAACTGCTGAGGTCATCAGTCCCCTATAACTTAGAACTACTTAAACCTAACCATCCTAAGGACATCACACACAACCACGCCCGAGGCAGGATTCTAACCTGCGACTGTAGTGGTCGCGCGGCACCAGACTGTAGCGCCTAGAACCGCTCGGCCAGTAGGGCAGGCGATAGATATTACACGTGCTACGCAGCTTTATCGGGGAAGGTGACGTACCACCACACGCCAAATGGTACCTTGCTGAGTATAGACGAACATGTAGATGTAAACTCGTTCTTTGATCAAGTAGCTCTGAGCATTGTCTCGCATAAGTGGTAAATAAATGCAGCAAGTAAATACTTTGGGAAAGCCTCAGGCAATACGTTTGAGTTGTTGCTACTATTCTCGGAGCCTGTGTCAAACGGTATCGTTGCACCTGGGATATTGTTTTGATGGACCCTAATGGCTCCATTTCTGAAGAGTGGCCTGTTGCCTTCCGCATGCAGCGGCACTGTTACGACTATGTGTCGGTGTGGCGACCGGGCTTCTCCTTCCTGTTGGATTCTATTAGCGCTCGTTAGGCGGACGGAGACAGCACGTGCCAGCGGATCAATACGGGCTCGATCCGCTGCGTCAGTCGGGCCGCGCCACCGGCCGGCAGGTCCGCAGTAATAAAAATGTCCACTGTCAGCTGTTAGTCTTGAAGGAAGCCCGGCGGTGGCGGTGGTGGCGGCGGCGGCGGCGGCGGCGCGGTGGGGGCGGCCATCAACCGGTGGTTGCCGCCGCCGCCGCCGCTGCCGCCTCCGCCTGCGCCGCGGTGGCCAACTGCTCGCCTTGCTGTTCGTCTCTTATTTGCTGGCCTGGACAACACAGCGGCGGCAGTACAACCCCCGGCGTCGGCCGCTCCCTCGCTCTCTCACACACACACAGTAATAGCTACGGCATAGTGACGCTCGTAAATATCAAGCAGGAGGCGGAATAATCTCCCCGCCCCTCCTCGCCCCCGCTGCTCCTCCCCCGCCACTCCGCCCCCGTCTCCCTCCGATGCTAATCTTCCGGAGCCATGCTTCGCTCGCTCAAACTCCAGCAGCGGCGGCCCTCGGAGCGCGCGCGGCGCTGTGTGTGGGTGTGGGTGTCCCCGCGTGTGTGCTGCAGTGTGCGTGTGATCTCTTGCATGGCTGCTGTGCTGGCGGGGGTGTAAGAGGACGCAGGGCACAGGAAGGACGGCGGTGGAGGTGGAGGAAGAGGCGAAGGAGGGATGGCGGGACGGTCGCTGCCTGTGGTGGTGGCGGATCTGCTGCCTCTGCTCTGGTGGTGGGGGCGGCGCCGCTGCCGCTGCTGCTGGAGGGAGTTTGTAATTAAGGTCCGGCAGGCAGGCGGCGCCGTAGTTGAGCGTCCGGCCGCCCGGAGCGCTGCTGGTCGTCCCCTGATAAGGAAGGCGACGAGGCGACGCGCTAAGATGGACGGCCGGCCGGGGACCCCAGCCTCCTACTCGGCCTGTTTTGTGTGTGTGTGTGTGGGGGGGGGGGGGGGGGGGAGGGGGGGAGGAAAGGGTGAAAAGAAGGGTGGGTAGGTGTATAGGTGCCTCTGTGGGTGTGCATCGGAAAGATTCCCCATCTCGCTTCCTCTTCTCGATCATTAGTGATCGGCAACCGTCCGTATAAAATACTTCACTATCAAGTAGCCACACCTCACATAACTCGCTATGTAAAGTATTTTATTGTGCAGCTGAGGGTAAAACAAAATTTTTATAATCTGATGTTACTCTAGGAGCGTCTTTACGCATGCAACTACTGTAACAGTCATACTACCACAGTCGTATGTTCATTAAAAAAACAGTAAAAGTCAGTGCAATTGTGTATTTTACTGACTCACGTCGTGGACAATAGACGGAGCGTTTGACTGTTGTAGGTAGGGAAGTAAAAGACAATGAAACAAGCAATCAGTGCTTATGAACACAGCCCCCGAAGCACATGGTTTCCCCGGTTTGACTTATGCGCAAATCTACATCTACATCTACATACATACTCCGCAATCCACCATACGGTGCATGGCGGAGGATACCTCGTACCACGACTAGCATCTTCTCTCCCTGTTCCACCACCAAACAGAACGAGAGAAAAATGACTGCCTATATGCCTCTGTACGAGCCCTAATCTCTCTTATCTTATCTTTGTGGTCTTTCCGCGAAATGTTAATAGGCGGCAGTAAAATTGTACTGCAGTCAGCCTCAAATGCTGATTCTCTAAATTTCCTCAGTAGCGATTCACGAAAAGAACTCCTCCTCTCCTCTAGAGACTCCAACCCGAGTTCCTGAAGCATTTCCGTAAAACTCGCGTGATGATGAAAACTACCAGTAACAAATATAGCAGCCCGCCTCTAAATTGCTTCTATGTCCTCCCATCCTACCTGATAGGGATCCCAAACGCTCGAGCAGTACTCAAGAATAGGTCGTATTAGTGTTTTATAAGCGATCTCCTTTATAGATGAACCACATCTTCCCAAAATTCTACCAATGAACCGAACACGACTTTCCGCCTTCTCCACAACTGCCATTACATGCTTGTCCCACTTCATATCGCTCTGCAGTGTTACCCCCAAATATTTAATCGACGTGACTGTGTCAAGCGCTACATTACTAATGGAGTATTCAAGCATCACAGGATTCTTTTTCCTATTCATCTGCATTAATTTACATTTACCTATATTTAGAGTTAGCTGCCATTCTTTAAACCAATCACAAATCCTGTCCAAGTCATCTTGTATCCTCCTACAGTCACTCAACGACACCTTCCCGCACACCACAGCATCATCAGCAAACAGCCGCACACTGATATCCACCCTATCCAAAAGGTAATTTATGTAGATAGAAAACAACAGCGGACCTACCACACTTCCCTGGGGCACACCAGATGATACACTCACCTCCGATTAACACTCAACATCGAGGACAACGTAATGGGTTCTATTACTTAACAAGTCAAATGCAGTTAAACAAAGGCTAATCGAGTATTAGAATGACACAAAACATGTATTGATAAAGATCCTACGCCGAGATCACAGTTTTCCTTCAGTGACTATCGGCTTCGGCTCATTACCGAACCATCTTCAGATCAATCTAAAATATTGTTCAGAGTGTGATACTCATTACACCTCATTGTATTTTTTAGAGCAAAGTCGCCCTAGTCCTAAAGTGACAATCTCAGCTGGTCATGTAAATTGACAACGTTGATCATCAATCAAAAGTTATCAGCTGAGTTGGCTTACAGCTGTCACACAATCACGTCCTGGTTGCTGATATGAATGTTAGAAATGGTACCTTTTTACATCTATCCATAGGCGACGCAACTATCACTGCCATCGATCGTGTTACAAATAACAACATCTGATTACCAATTAATGTTGTCAATTTACATGACCAGCTAAGATTTTCACTTTAGGATTTTTATTTAACTAGGATGACTTAGCTCTAAAATATACAATGCCGTGTAATGAGTGTCACAAACTGAACAACATTTTAGACAGCTTTGAAGATGGCTCGGTAATGAGCCGATACCGGTTTTCGACAAAGAAAAATTGTGATCTTGACTTGTGATTCTTATCTACACATATATTAAATCTACATACGGCGGACAATGTCAAAGAATAACATATCTGGATGATGTTCTGTATAGTGGAAGGATGCGGTGTGGTACACGCATGTTAGTACCTGAAACACTTTGAAGGGGCTGTCCGAGAATGCCTACCACGAATCCTCTTCAACAGTTGTATCGGCCTTGACTCATCATTACCATGGCGAGCCATACCCTCACCCCACCCCACCGCTTCATAGCTTGACCCGTTAAATTATTTTGCGTGCGAAACTTAAACAGTTTACTTGCATGTCTTGATCAACAGTCACCGTTGACGATAGACAGCCGTCCGAAATTACTCCAAAATAAATGTGTTGAATGCGAATAAATGTTGGAGACTACGGTGTAGGGATGTAGGCACTGTGACATATGGAAGCTTGAGTCGGTCAGGGAGGCGTGCACAGATAGCGTAACGGTCAAGGTGACCACTCGCAATGAGCAGGAAATTCGCGTTCGAGTCCCGGTCGGGCACAAGTTTTCGCGTTTCAGCAGTTGTTAGTACGTCTATATCTAACACACATGAAGCCTAGTTATCCGCATTCAGCGAATTTATTTGGAACATATATAAAAGCTTTGGTGTATACGAGCCTGGTTGCTGGTGCCGATGATGTTCACGAACTCATTGTGAGTTGTAGTCAGTTCATTTGGAACACATTCGGGATATATGAAACTGCACAGGCGTCGATGAGGGGGCCTGCCGAAGCCTGCCTTCACAAGAACTGTGGCCATGTGGAACATCTTTCGTAGTGTGCAAAGCTGCAGTTTCATGTCTAACATTACTGCAATGGTATAGGCCTAAGAGAAAGTAGGGATTGTGAGAGGGACACATAGGTAGGTACTGATATGACTGCTCAGATGCGTAAATGTCTTCGAACATACGCCACTGCTAAAATGAAATGAAAAGTAAAAAAAAAAAAAACCCTAGAGGTACCAGTGCAGTGTAGACGATGCTGCCGGATATCGATCGTCTAGTAAAGTTATAAGAAGATCAGAACAAATTATAAAACGATTTAGAAACGACATCTGTATAGAACGAAAATTGGCAGTTGATCCTAAGTAATGAAAAGTGTGAGGTCGTCCACATGAGTGATAAAAGGAATCTATTAAACTTTGGTTACGTGGTAAATTAATCAAATCTAGAGGCCGTCAATTCAGTTAAATACCTAGCAATTACAATTACGAACAACTTGAATTGGAAAGAACACATAGAAAATGTTGTGGGGAAGGCGAACCAAAGGCTGTGATTTATTGGCAGAACACTTTAGAAGATGCAACAGATCTACTAAAGAGACTATCTACACTATGCTTTTCCGTCCTGTTTTAGAGTACTGCTGTGCGGTGGGGAACCCTTACCAGTGAGAATTAACGGAGAACACCGGAAAAGTTCCAAGAAGAGCAGCACATTTTCTACTATAGAGAAACAGATGAGAGAGTTTCACTGACATGATACAGGATTTGGGGTGGAAATAATTGAAACAAAGGTGTTTCTCGGCGCGGTGGGAGTTTCTCACAAAATTTCATTCAATACCTTTCTCCTACGAATGCGCAAATATTTTGTTGACGCCAAACTACTTAGGAAGAAACGATCATCATAATAAAAGAATGTCAATCAGAGTTCGCACGGAAAGCTATGGGTGTTCGTTTTTCACGTGCGCTGTTCGAGAGTGGAATAAGAGAGAATTATTGTGAAGGTGGTTCGATGAACTGGTAGGAACTTAAAAGTGAATTGCATGTTATCCATGTAGATCCAGATGTAGATGTACTAAGAGAAAGTTCAGAAAATAATGGATCACTGCCACTAACGAAAATCGGGAGGAGACCTGATATTTCGTGCAACATGGCTTTCAACACACATCCTCAAAAGCCTGCATACTAACCGATAACAGAATCAGCTCTGAATCTAACGAGCAAAACTATAAATTAAATAAGAATGTTATTGGAAGACACATTGAGGGGAAAGTGAGAAGCATTTTATATGTGCCAGTTGATATCACCAAGCTGTTTCCACAACTAGAGCAATGGCAAAGAGAAGATGAGACTTCAACATATATGAGGTTCTTCTATGGAACACAAATAACATTGAAGAAAGGAATGTGACACAGACTTCTTCACATTAACACACCGAAAGTCAAGTCGTTATATTTTATTGGTGGATTGGTACTGGAGTGGAACTGTAAGAGTGACATTGCTATTAATCAACTCCAATGGAACAAAATTGCATACTACATAGGCTCATGAAAAGATGCTATTCTCTTGTTACAAAAACGATATTTATACTTCCGAAGAGTGCTTGCAATATACTGTACAGACGAAAATTTTCAGTTTGTTGGACATTAGGACAGGTCTGAATTAATGATATATTGCAAAGGAAGTGCATCTAGCTAAAGAAAAGGCAGAAATAATAAAGACGGGGGACTCTCACGGGCCATTCCAAAGCTATGCCAGTCATCGACGACAAGTATGAAATTTCGCTCAATTTCTCAATGCCACCGAAAGTGACAACTCGTACGTGGGAAGTGAGCAATGGTGAGTAATTTCATGCATGTCCTCGATGGGTAGCATAGGTTTGAAATGGAATGATTCTTGAGAAACTCTCCCTCTTTATTGTAGTAACCTTCTAAAAGTTTGGAATATTTCGGATTACTTTGTTCAGATATTCTGCACGTAAATGATGTTTATATGACATCTGCAGCGAAAATCTCACGGGATCTCACCCCAGCTGAGAACTTTTGGAGCACTGTTGACAGGACCTCCGACCATATCAGGATTTTTAGGGTCTAACGCGCCACTTGGAAAAAATGTGGCATGATGCTTCCCAGGAAGACATCCAGTAACTCTGCCAATCAATGACAAGCATAATAAGTGCTGGCATAAGGACGTGAGGTGCACCAACGCGTTACTGACTTGCTCAACCCATTCGAATAATTCCTTTGTGGTGCGTCGATTTTTTAAGAGTGTATATAGGAACGGAATTACAGCACTAGCAATGAGAGATTCAGCGAGAGTTCTCGCCATCCTGGTTACCAGACATAGATTTACTTTTAGTGGTACCATAGCGACGCAACGAAAATATCTTTCCTTAAATTTAAAAAGTGCAATGCACCGAGTGATTTTGGTGGTGGTTATCGATATTTAAATTTTATAGCTGATTTTGTTAATTGAACTGTCCAGCTTCTTCTCTTGTTAAGTAATAAACTTTCTTGGTAACTTAAATTCCTTGGTTGAAGGGACCGATGACCTAGTAGTTTGGTCCTTTCCCCCTCTTTTAAGCCATCCAACTAACCTTGCTTGAAATCTGCGAATTACGCCATGCCCTGGCGGTTTCAGTGTTGAAGAATATTTTGTCCAAGTTGCGTGACTGTTGTAAGTGCTTCGCAGATGTGTTGCAGGAGCTCGTTTTACTGTGTACTAAAGTTCTATTCTGAAATTGATGTTAGGCAAAAAGGGAAGCCATGAAGCCATAGCGGTGGCACGTATAAGTGATCCAAGTCGAGTGCCGAATCTGGAGCAAATGCCGCTATGTAAACAGGTTTGCATTTTTGAAGCAAGGCGTCGTCTGATTTCCACTTACTGTTAAGGGGAGTGATCTGATTGCTTGCCATTTCATTACTTTCTTTTGAAAGATTTAAATTTGTTGATAAATTTTGGATATCTTGGTTTTTTAATTTATTGTGGAGTTTTACCTAAAGCATTTTTAGTAATTTATGAAACCTTTCGAAGTTGAAATATTTGAGTGCTTGGTGATTTTTTATTTATTGTAAAGTTTGCTTAAAAATGCTGTATATTTCATTGGGAAGCTCACTTACATTCTAATTTAAACAGTCATAATTTGGAGATGAAAAGAAAAGAATGCATTGCTTAAATTGCAAAAGACTTCAACAAGTTGAAATTTTGAAATTACCGATCTCTAGTATTTAGTACAATAGATAGGTACTTTTAGTATGGTGGTTAAACATTTCTTTTCCCAGTATCTCTCGTATTCGAAAAGCTTGAAACAGCTGTCTACTGCAAAATAATTAATATTTAACTTTTTAAAATTTTGATCTTTCGTTTTTAGAATTACCAGACCAATTGACTCTTGATTTCTTGTGTATTTGTTTTCTGACACAACGACGAAATAGCCACACACGATGACCGATTGCACTTCGTCACATTGTCTGTTATCGTCCACATCTCCATTAAAACCTCACTATTGAGTAGTGGTTGTTTTGTGATTGCGAAGGAAAAAACGGCCAATCACTTATTTAGTTGCTGTAGGAACACGCACTATCCCAAATGTAAACTTAGTACTTTGAGAAAATAAACTAATGGTCGGACGTGAATATTTAGCTTTTTTGGTATAAGTGAGTTACATCTACAGCAAATTCAATTCATAGTAACTGTTTCAAGTGACGGCCGCTAATCTTAATGAGAGTCTTACAATATAATAAGTTGACAGAACTGGACAATGGTTGTAAAACAGTGGTTGTAATTTCTGCGGCGCCAGAAGTCTCCACACCTAAAACAGTGCGTTCTAGGAATAAGCTGACAAGGGGTTAGTGGTAATTTTTTTCTATGGTATCCCACAACCTCTCGAGATTTTACTGTTCGAACGATTCCTGTTGTTCCAATGTCATTACGCATGAGACTTAAACATGTTGTTGTTGTGGTCTTCAGTCCACTGGTTTGATGCAGCTCTCCATACTACTCTATCCTGCGCAAGCTTCTTCATCTCCCAGTGCTTACTGCAACCTACATTATTCTAAATCTGTTTAGTGTATTCATCTCTTGGTCTCCCTCTACGATTTTTACCCTGCACGCTGCCCTCCACTACTAAAATGGTGATCCCTTGATGAATCAGAATATGCCCTACCAACCGATCCCTTCTTCTAGTCAAGTTGTGCAACAAATTTCTCTTTCCTCCAATTCTATTCAATACCTACTCATTAGTTATGTGATGTGCCCATCTAATCTTCAGCATTCTTCTGTAGCACCACATTTCGAAAGCTATTCTCTTCTTGTCTAAACTAATTATCGTCCACGTTTCACTTCCCTACATGGCTACACTCCATACAAATACTTTCAGAAACGACTTCCTGACACTTAAATCTATACTCGATGTTAACACATTTCTCTTCTTCAGAAACGCTTCCCTTGCCATTGCCAGTCTACATTTTACATCCTCTCTTCTTTGACAATCATCAGTCATTTTGCTCCCCAAATAGCATAACTCATTTACTACTTTAAGCGTCTCGTTTCCTAATCTAATTCCCACAGCATGACCCGATTTAATTCGACTGCATTCCATTATCCTCGTTTTGCTTTTGTTGATGTTCATCTTATATCCTCAAGACACTGTCCATTCTGTTCATCTCCTCTTCCAGGTCCTTTGCTGTCTCTGACAGAATTACAATGTCACTGGCGAACCTCAGAGTTTTTATTTCTACTCCATGGATTTTAAATCCTACCCCGAATTTTTCTTTTGTTTCCTTAACTGCTTGCTCATCTTAAACAGATGAAGATTATATTGAAGCACGTACATTCCGGTTTTGTACTGTGATTGGTTGGATACACCATCATTCTTGCAGTGGCCATGTTGTTAAGCCTTCACTCTAAAAGCAGCCAAGAGCAGTAGCAGTACGTACAGTTTACTCTGTCTTTGTGCTCTCGTTCTCTCTTCATGAGAGAGCATTCTTTCTCAGCCTTTTTACATGCTGATGACTTTAGTTATAAGTTTGATCTATTTAAAATTTTACATGTGCTGAAGCACCAAATTTGCGCTGTATTCCACTTCGACACAACTTAACCCCTTAAACTGATAGTGCAGATTTTGTAAACAAGTATTTTTAATTGCCAAAGGCGACAATGAGGCCAATGAAAACGTTTTATATGACTGAACACCCACCAAGGAAAAAAGTTAAATCGTTCTTATTTATTTCTTATAACAAAAGATTTTTCACTACCGATTCCTGCAACTGACTGTCCCAGACGTTAGTACGTATATGGCCCCCTTACTGTCCTCAGTGGCTATCCGATTCCTCTGTTAGACGGCCTAGTATCCTCCATGTAACACGCCAAACTCTCCTGTCTTTCTAGTTAGGTACTAAGTCGTTAAAGAGTTGCCAAATCCCAGTCTGATGTTTTCTATTTTCTTCTTCCCCATTAGTAAGTTAATTATTTCTGCTGTCTCTGGTTTCTGCTATCATTGCATTTTTTGACAGTTTGTGCCACTCACATACAAATCTGTTTCTGTTATTCATTTAGTCCTGTTGACGTGTCTGTTAAGATATTCTCGCCATTTCGTGTCTTTCTGTTTAATAGCTATCTCATTTATGCTCATTAACGAAGAAATTCTATTATGAAAGTTCATAATATTTAAAAAGTAAACGGTTCTTCACTATGTCTGTAGTATATATTAAAGCAAATCTCATAAAAATTATTCACTTAAGGGCTTTCTTTTGTTAGTGATTACCAACAGAAGGATTAAAAATGTTTTTGATTTAAAAATGGTAGCGGTGATGCTCCTCTTTAGAGGGCTAGTATATTTTTACTATTCACAGTATTTACTCATTTCTTCTCTGTGCATCGTAGTATTACAGCGTCTCATGCAGCGATATAAATCACCTTAGTAATGTGAGATTTTTTATGAAGAATATCACTCACGACGTATTTGAAACTAAAATTCCATTAATTAGCTCCGTCCCCCATTAAAAAAGTTAGTGTTTCTAGTCGTTTTATCCATGCTAACTATCAAATTTACGAATAACCAGGAATGCATATATGAAGGTACTGTACGCTTCTAGTGTCATCATTTAAATTTTATGGCGACTGTAGTCTTTTCATCTGTTCTAACGTTTATGTTTTTTGTCTTGGACAGCATGAGGTACGTGCCGGAAATGGTGAATATATGAGCAAACAGATCATCGACTAGCATGTACGATAACAAGTGAGTTAGACGTACCTGTTAGATGGACCAAAAAATTATTAACCGTAGCTTTCCAATGAAGGATCACCAAACAAAAGATTTATTGACGTAACAAAAGTTCTTAATCTATAAAGATAGCGATTAAATTACTCAAGACATTTGAGTGAAGAATTTCCCTCCTCCCTCCCCCCAAAAAAGAGAATACTTTAGGAAGTAAAGTTTCGTCAGTGTAGAAATGTGGGTAAATCTAATCTAGAAGTTCCCTACCTGAGTTATTCTTTAAGCGGAAACAGTTACATGGCCATATGGAGATCGAAATGAAGATGTCGCTGACATAACAGGAAAATAATCATATCACTAGAAAACGTGAACAACTGGAGACGATTCAGTCCAGAAACATCTGCCAAAGTATTCGGAAGAAACTCTTTAACAAAAGTGTCCAGGAATCAGTGGTAGGAGTTACTAACAACACTGGGTGTCGATTATATGTATGTGAAACTACAAAAATTAGAAGAAAACAACCAAAAAGAAAAAAAACACACACACACACAACAAACAAGATAGCTGTGCAGATTGAACGATGAATAACCCGTTATCTGAATAATGGTGCCACTGGTTTACAATTCGTGCTTAACATTTTGAAAAATTTGGTGTATGCCTTGCTTATGTTACGCAATGGGGCAAGCTGTGTGTCTTCTCGAGAACACAACACACACACACAACAAACAAGATAGCTGTGCAGATTGTACGATGAATAACCCGTTATCTGAATAATGGTGCCACTGGTTTACAATTCGTGCTTAACATTTTGAAAAATTTGGTGTATGCCTTGCTTATGTTACGCAATGGGGCAAGCTGTGTGTCTTCTCGAGAAATTCCGTTCCAACACCTGTGGTAAGTCTCTCTTCGCTGTGTACGCCTGCAGACTTGCCGTTCGGCAACCCGCTACTCCGTGAAGACGCAACGGGTGGTCTTTAGCAGGCAGAAGCTTACCTTATATAACCACACAGCGTTTAGCCACTTGTACGCATATCTCATGGCCTCCTTTGTGTTATGAAAACTTACTACCAGAAGCGCTCAACACTTGCGCTGAGTATAGCGTACAGGCACCAAACATCTCACTTGCGTCTCTCTGTATGCTTAGAAGTTTGTTCACTCACGCATTGAAACTTAGAGATGCATACTTCGATCATCAGCTTTGCATACCAGCTACTGTTTCCAGACGACAAAGTTGTAGGTTCTTCTCGTAATGCTTCCAGTATAGCGCCGAATGAGGTAATTAGTGCGGGCGTCATCTTAGTGCGCTGAGAATGGGTTCCTCATAAAAATCGTAAGTAGCATTGAATACCATATTAAAGTGATTTTAGACAAATGGCGAAGAGTCACTCACGAATTAATTTCAAATGATGAAGATTAATTCCGGATAGCTTTCGAGGCGTTGTGTATTCATGTAGCGTGCAGGTGAAGAACAGTTTAACATGTGACTAAAAGAAGGCATAGTCACTGATAATACAAATTTTCTATTGCGATATCATTAATAAATTTTTATTCAATGGTCAGACCAAATTTATGTGACCCCTGCGCTGGAATTTCAATATTTTCAAAACATTTTCTGCCAGTCCTTCAGAAACTAATGGAAAAATCGGGATTGCTGTAAATGAGGAAATGTTAACACAAATCGGTGATAAGGCACCATTTCAAAAGACAAGAACAACAACCTCATCACTTCCAAAAATCACATACATTTTGAAAATTTATTTCCTTACATTTTATGGATATGAAATAGCCGGCTGGTGTGGCCGAGCGGTTCTAGGCACTTCAGCCTGGAAGCGCGACCGCTCCGGTCGCAGGTTCGTATCCTGCCTCTGGCATTGATGTGTGTGATGTACTTAGGTTAGTTTGGTTTAAGTAGTTCTAAATTCCAGGGGAGTGATGACCACAGGTGTTAAGTCCCATAGGGCTCAGAGCCATTTTTTATATGAAATACGCAGAAGACATGGAAAATTGTACTCTGAAAACATAGAATTAACTGTAATTCTTAGTATCGAAATTTCCGTGTAATGTCTTTTTCCTTTGGTTGCTGAAAATGTAAAACGCGCTTTCCCATACAAGTTCTGTAACTAGATCTTTAGAGACGAAAAACATTAACTTGCACGACGGAGATCACTATTTAAGGCAATACGGTGATGTGATGTAATGCGGGTAAGGTAAAAATCTGTTATATTTTCTGTCTTGACAGCCATCCATGCATAGTGCTAGTAGGTTGTTTCCACAAGCAAGAAATCTGTCACAGGTCGACAAAACTCATTGTAGTAGCGTACATCAGCAACTTTTCAATTTATGTAAAAATTCGTTAGTAAATTTCAGCACTACATTCGTCCTTCATTAGTCAGTCCTACGATATTCGTCTATGGGTCCTGTATCAGCCAGAGAGAATGAAGTCTTTTCAGACACGTTCAAATTGATTTGGGTACCCCTTTCATATGATGCCAATTTGAGAAGTGCGTATTAACGAGTCTCTTGAAGTAGGCAGTGAAAAGTAACTTCTTATTACTTTATATGAAACACATAAGATGAATAAACAAGGGGCTACATTGAGAGAAAGAGCGGAAATAAGAGGTATTTCTTTCTACTAAAATCTGTTTGGTTTACCACCAACATTCACTGCAGTCTTCTTCGAAACGGCTAAAGAATATGCGGCGTAATAGTTCAACTGAATCTGTAAGTGAGATATGTCTGAGGTTAATAATTTCAGAGTTTTAATTCATCGCTAATCACTGAAAATAGACTATTGGTCAGTCTCTTAACAGGTTCCCCATTTTTTAATAATTTGGCAATTTTATATACATTTCAGAAATTTTTGGTGCAGTTCGGATAGAACAATGGTTTTAGATTAGAGTAGATTAGATTAGATTAATACTTGTTCGATAGATCATGAATACGACACTCATAATGATGTGGAACGTGTCACGTTAATAAAAGATGTCTGTACAAGATATTACATTACACAAAATATTGCATGACACTAATGTTTAAGCTAGTTTTTTTTCCTTCTCCTCCCTTAATTTACATCTAAAAATTCAGCCAGTGAGTAGAAGGAGTTGTCATCTAGAAATTCTTTTAATTTATTTTTAAATGTTGATTGACTATCTGTCAGGCTTTTGATGCTGTTTGGTAGGTGACCAAAGACTTTTGTGGCAGCATAATTTACCCCTTTCTGTGCAAAAGTCAGATTTAAGCCTGCATAATGAAGATCATCCTTTCTCCTGGTATTATAGCTATGCACACTGCTATTACTTTTGAACTGGGTAGGGTTATTAACAACAAATTTCATAAGTGAATATATATACTGTAAGGTTACTGTGAGGATCCCTAGATCCTTAAATAGATGTCTACAGGATGACCGTGGGTGGGCTCCAGGAATTATTCTGATTACACGTTTTTGAGCAATGAATACTCTTCTACTCAACGATGAACTACCCCAGAATATGATGCCATACGAAAGCAGTGAATGAAAGTAGGCATAGTAAGCTAATTTACTGAGATTCTTGTCACCAAAATTTTCAATAACCCTAATAGCATACGTAGCTCCATCAATGTGTTGCTTTCATCAATGGCCACACCTAAAAATTTTGAAAATTCTACCTTAGCTACAGACTTCTGTTTCAAAGTCTATATTTATTACTGGAGTTGTGCCATTTACTGTACAGAACTGTATATACAGTGTTTTATCAAAATTTAAAGAGCGTCCGTTTGCTGAGAACCACTTAATAATTTTGTGAGAAACATCATTTACAATTACATCACTTAGTTCTTGGTTTTTTGATGTTATTACTATACTTGTATCATCAGCAAGAAGAACTAACTTTGCATCTTCATCAATGTGGAATGGTAAGTCATTAATGTATATCAAGAACAGTAAAGGACCTAAGTCCGAACCCTGTGGGACCCCGTACTTGATAGCCCCCCAGTTTGAGGAATCAGCTGTTGTTTTAATATTACATGAATTACTTATTTCAACTTTCTGCATTCTTCCAGTTAAGTATGAATTAAACCATTTGTGCACTGCCCCCCTCAAACCATAATAATTTAGCTTATCTAAAAGAATTCAATGATTTACACAAAGGCCTTTGAGAGATCACAAAAAATACCAATGGGTGATGTCCGGTTATTCAGAGCATTTAATATTTGATCAGTGAAAGCTTATATAGCATTTTCTGTTGAAAAGCCTTTCTGAAAACCACACTGACATTTTGTTAGTACTTTATTTTTACAAATATGGGAGGCTACTCTTCAATACAGTACTTTCTCAAAAATTTTTGATAGAGCTGTCAGAAGAGTGATTGGGCGATAGTTGTTGACATCCGACGTATCCCCCTTTTTATGCAATGGTTTTACAATGGTATATTTCAGTCTATCGGGGAAAACACCCTACTCCAAAGAGCTATTACATATGTGGCTGAGAATCCTGCTTATCTGTGGGGAACAAGCTTTACGTATCTTGCTGGAAATGCCATCAATTCCCTAAGAGCGTTTACTTTTCAGTGAGTTTATTATTTTACTGATTTCAGAGGGAGTGATTGGTGGAATTACAGTTGTTTCAAACTGCACCGGTGTGGCCTCTTCTATTAGAAGCCTTGCCTCTTCTAGTGAAGATCTAGATCCTATTTTCTCCACAACATTTAAAAAATGATTATTGAAAATATTTTCAATTTCTGATTGTTTGTTAGTACACTTGCCATTCAATTTTATGGCACTAAAGTCTTCCTGTGCTCTTGGTTGCCCTGTTTCCCTTTCAATAATATTCCAAAATTGCTTTAATTTTATTATCAGAGTTACTGATCTCAGACATGATACACATGCTTCTGGACTTTTTAATAACTTTTCTCAGTACCGCACAATAGTTTTTATAATACTGAACAATTTCGGGGTCAGTACTCCCTCTAGCTGTTAGATACAGTTCTCTTTTACAGTTGCAAGATATTCTTATTCCTTTAGTTAGCCAAGGTTTTTTTAATATGTTTTCTTCGAATTATGTTTAACTATTTTCTTGGGAAAACGATTTTCAAATACCCTTAAAAATGTATCGCGAAATAAGTTATATTTCAAGTTTACATCAGGTTCCTTATACACTTCATCCCAGTCTAGCTGCTTTAGGCTTTCCCTAAAGTTTGCAATATTTATATTGTTAATTGAACGCACTGCTTTGAAATTCTGATTTGATATACTGCATGGAGCTATGTCATGTACTGTAACTAACTGTGCACCATGATCTGAAAGACCATTCTCAACAGGATAAGCATTTATGTCCTTAAATTTATCTTGGTCTATAAAAAACTTATCTATCAACGTCCTGCTGTTCTTTGTTATCCGAGTAGGAAAATCAATGACGTAGCTCAAATTGAAAGAACTGAGTAATACTACAAGGTCATTCTTCCTATTACACTCTTTCAGGGAATCAACATTGAAATCCCCACAAATGATAATTTTCTTCCCCAATTCTGATTCAATTCATACATCGTCGTTAAAAGTTCCTGCAGCATATTCCGTTTAGAAAAAAATGGTTCAAATGGCTCTGAGCAGTATGGGACTTAACATCTGAGGTCATCAGTCCTCTAGAACTTAGAACTACTTAAACCTAACTAACCTAAGGACATCACACACATCCATGCCCGAGGCTGGATTCGAACCTGCGACCGTAGCGGTCGCGCGGTTCCAGACTGAAGCGCCTAGAACCGCTCGGTCACACCTGCCGGCTCCGTTTAGCATGCGAACATTGAGGTCACTGCTGCAGAAGAAACTAAAAAAATCACTCGCGATAATGTTGATAAACGGACAAATATTTGTCGAAAATCATCATGTCGCACTTCACATAGCCCATTTTTGTCGTATGAGGGCCTGTAATACAGCTAGGAAAATTGTCGAAAATAATCTTTTTGGTGGTCCAGGTGTCATGGAGTAGGGAGGTACAATGTTGCATCTTTGGACACAGCACACTCACTGGTCAACATTATTGTCAGACTATTTTTCTTTTCAGGAGTGCGTTCGGCACTCGCGTCATTTTTATGGATGACAACGCGCGACCGCATCGAACAGTACATGTGGAGCGGCTGTTGGAACGAGAGGATCTTCGGCGAATGGACTGGCCTACCCGTTCCCACAAATTAAATCGCATCGGGCTGGTGTGGGATGCGTTGTAAAGACGTACTGCAGAACGTCCACATGTAACAAGGGCAGTCCAGAATTTGACAACCGCGCTGGTGCAGGAATGGAGCGCTCCATCGCAAGAACTCCTTACAAAGCCTTGTGACCAGCTTGTGAGCACGTTGCAGAACATACATTGCCGTCCGTGGTGGTAACACAGTTAAGATGCTACTGTAATGTCCGAAAATCCTGGTTGTAGTCAGTGCAAATATAGTCTTCGAACAAAAGCGTCCAGTTCGTCTCACTGCGTATTTCTTTTGCTTACTTTCTGTTCTATAGCGTAACAGTTCCAGGTTTCATCGAGCTCCGTCACTTGGCATGACACGTCATACGAAAGTTACTTTTGTCCTTTTCCAAGGGTAGAAAACCAATGTATACTACGTGTTTTTGGAGATATGTATTACCTTTACGTGGGGATTTTTCGTATGGAATTTTTTCTCCCTTCATAAGCACAACAACTTCGTTAGCTGTGTTTTTCTGTCCCGTTTTCCGCTCACCAGAGTTTAACAGGCAGCGCCGTTTATCAAAAAGTATTCGCTGTTTTTACTTCGACGCAGTTTCGTTACTTGTCCTTTATCTTGCGTCAGAACAATGCACTCCTACACTAAAATTATCCATAGTTTCATTTTGGATCAGTGTAACAATGCCCAGTTGTCGTCCTACAGTACTTTATTCTCATCTAAATATACTCCAAATTTCAAATTACATGCTTGCTTAAGCTTACTTTTAGAGCATGAATGAGAGACGATACGTGAGTCGTAGTCTGGTGGAAGTATTGTGATTAAAATATTGACGTTAGTGTTGTGTACAGTCGCACTGGATGAGAAACAGCAGCTATTCACACTAGGCGTTTCTGTTAACGCAGTCACTACCCAGTTTGCAAAATTCTTAATGTTGGTGAGGTCAGTTTCAGTGGAAGCTCCACTGTTTTTTCTTTGTCTGAAAGCTGATAACTGCGTGACATGCACTCCATCATCATGTTACTTTTCAGAAGTAGGGATAGCGTATAGTTTACAAATATGACAGCGCCATCAGGCCGAAGTAAGAAATGCGATGTCATGTTCTAAAGTTCCTTATACTACCAAATTCCCACTAACACGTGGTTTCTCATAGTTATGTTGCTGGTTTAGCCATATGAGTAATGAAATAGTGATGGATAAGACACTCTGATTTACCAAATACACTCGTTATTGGTCGAAGAGTCCACCACTGTACTGCCGGTCCATAGTGTCCAAGGGGCACATTGGATCACCTAATTGTGATGCTGATGTTAAATAGGACCGTCCCTTCAAGTGTTAAACAATTATCTGAGATTGTAAATGTGTGATTCATGTTCTCTTCTGAAGCTGACAAGTCACGCAATTATTTAAATAAATTGATAATCATATACGTATCGACGGGAAACAGTAAACTTCGGCGCCCGATGGACGAGTATGTGACGCTGCATCGCAATTTCACCCTCCCCCCCCCCCCCCCCCCACTTTGGCAAGAATAGTAGACAGGGTTCAAATGGCTCTGAGCACTATGGGACTCAACTGCTGTGGTCATTAGTCCCCTAGAACTTAGAACTACTTAAACCTAACTAACCTAAGGACATCACACACATCCATGCCCGAGGCAGGATTCGAACCTGCGACCGTAGCAGTCACACGGTTCCGGACTGCGCGCCTAGAACCGCGAGACCACCGCGGCCGGCAGTAGACAGGGAAATGTCGATACTTGGACATAAAGTCTTCGCGAATTTCATTCCATGTACTCAGCTGAACAGTAACTCCGCCTCGCACAGACCGGTGAATACAGGGTGTATCAAGAAGAATCATCCGATTTCGCATTTCTGTAATTCTGAAACTAATGAACATATACAATGACATTTGTTTTTTGACGAACAGGGAATTCATACCTTTTCATAGGTGTTCAATATGCCCCCCCCCCCCCTCGAGATGCACGACGTATGCCAGTACGGTATTCAAATTGTTCCCATACTGCAGCCAGCATGTCTTGAATTACAGC
The DNA here is from genome assembly GCF_023897955.1 of Schistocerca gregaria. NCBI lineage: Eukaryota > Metazoa > Arthropoda > Insecta > Orthoptera > Acrididae > Schistocerca > Schistocerca gregaria. The sequence goes on from NC_064920.1 coordinate 247,471,317, forward strand.
GTCCACAGCTGCTGTTATGCGATGTCTCACTGTTCATTGTTGTTGGTAATGGAGGTACATCAACAGTGTCTCTTATAAATCCCTACAAGAAATAATCACATATAGTCAGGTCCGGTGACCTTGGGAGCCAGTAATGTAAGGCTGAATCATTTGGTCCAGTGCAACCAATCGATCGTCCAGTAATCCTTTGATTTAAAAACTCCCGCACTTCCAGATGCCCCTGTGGCTGTGCCCCATCCCGTTGGTAAATGAAGTCGCTCGAATCTTACAACTTTTCCCGCGAAACTGCATAAAACACGTTAAATTTTGGATAGTCTCTCTCATGTCGTACAACTTGGTGTGGTTGTTGCGTACCTCATATTCGTATATGACGACGGTTCACCTTTCCTTTTAAATGGAATGTTGCCTCGTCACTACAAACTGTCATCCTCCATCTTACCAAGAACGACATTACAGAACTCCACACATTTTTGTTTGTCACCTTCACGAAGAGCTTGCAGTAGCTGAATTTTTTTATGGTTTCATTTTTAAACGTCGACGCAACACACGCCATATTGCTATCGGTGACATGTTGATCTGTCGAGCTGCAACGCGAACAGGTTTCTGTGGACTCACTGCGAACTACGGAGGATGCGTTCAACGTCTGTGCCAGACACTCAGGAACGGCCCGGCGATTTGCGTTTACACAGACAACTTGTTCCTCGGAATCGTTCATGCCGTCGCCTAATTCTCTGTGCCATTGGAGGGTCGACACCATACCTAGTACGAAATTCACATTGAACAGTTTTTACTGACCCGCACTACGCATACGTAGAACACAAAACGCTTTCTGTTATACCGACACCATTTTTACTCGAACTGAAGTAAGCGCACACTGCTGCTATCTAGCGGGAACCATGTAAGACTCGAGAGTTTTCTCTTTCCAACAGTACGTTGTTCACGCACATATCTCAAATGACATAAAAGTTATGATTTTTTTTAAATTGGGTGATTCTTTTTTATACACCCTGTGGTATACGCAGATGCCAGCGAACGAGAGAGGACGTCTAGTTTGGTTCAAAGAAGCCAGTTGGAGTAAATGGCGAATCACTCAGCATCTGAGTACGAGTGATGCCACTATTCTGCGATGTGGGCAGGAATGGTTAAACAATGGCTGATAACAGCGTCAAGAAAAATCTGTCGAACTAGAGAGCTGACATAACGTGAGCAGTTGTCAAAGAAGCACTTATAGTCCGGGATTCGTCTTAATCATCGATAAAACGTTCAACTGGTACTTCAGAAATCACAAGGACCATTAATAGGTGGTTCACGGAAAGAGGGGTCAGCTCACGACGCCCCTTGCGCCGACTACCGTAAACCTCTTTACACCAAAAAAGCCCGTTTGCAGAGATATCGGGCACCTTCGGTCTGGAATCTCATTGACCAGAGTAGAATTGTCTTCAGTGATGAGTCCTGCCTCGAACTGAGCCCGAATGACCACCGAACACGTGCGTGGAGATGCATTGGACAGGTGTGGGATACGAACTTCAATGTCGAACTCCACAAGGCCAGACAGCCAGGGGTGGTCGTCTGGGGTGCCATTTCATTTCATTGGAGGACCCCTTCGGTTGACAGAACAGTGGTACGTCGATGATAATCTATGCCCCGTTTTGTTGACCTTCGTGGTAGACGTTTCTGGACTTAAATTCAGCGAGATAATACCCTGCACACACTACTGCTTGGCTTTATAGCTGCAAAACCCTTGCTTGGGCAGGATAGTCGCCGGTCTCAAACCAGTAGAAAACTTCTAGAGCAATTGGGGCAGGGTCCTCCGACCATCTCGAGATTTTGGCGATCTAACACGCCAATTGGACGGAATTTGGCATTATATCTGCTACGAGAACATCCAACAGCTCTGTCAATCAATGTCCGAATAACTGCTTGCAGGAGAGCCAAAGGCGGACCAACGCGTTACTGAATTGCAGAATTTGTGAAGCTGTTTATCTTGAATCAATAATCCAATTTTCCTGATGTTGTAACCATTTGTTTTTCTGTACATGTACATCACATATAGTGGTATCCGTCCCATTCTGATAATTCCTTCGTGGTGGCTAGTGTTACTATTATTATTATTATTATTATTATTATTATTATTATTATTATTATTATTATTATTGTCTTAAAGTGTATCATGTAGTCTCAAGCTATGGCACACTTGTGTTTTGCGCCTTGCAGTCAGGTCATATACTGTCATGCAACAATGTTAACGGAATTTAGGGCCCTAACGGATATTGAAATTCCAAGTCATCACACACTCTCCGGTTAAGTGCTCAGTATTCCTAAAATAGGTATGGAGAGACTGCCAAAGGAAAATAATACCCCGTTTGCGAGCAGCAGTTACAACATTACTGCGAAAGACACAATGGTATTCAAAGATGACATATAAATAATTATGTACAGAATCGACGTAACCAATGTGTGCTCTAAATCTGCTGGTTGAGTATAAACATAAACGCAGGTGTAGTAAGTCCAAGTAGTAAGTAACACCAAGATTTTCTGTAATTTGTATTAGTGTATTGCGCCTCTTCGTGTAAAATAAAACGGTAGGACAGAAAATTGTGCTTGGGAAACACTAAAGTTTTCGTGCTAAAATATGTTATGACTTCAGAATTCATTATTCGATAAATGAAGCACACGATCGCCAATTTCAATTAAGTGAATCGGCAAACGTAATTTGGGTAAGAACTGGAAATCTGTAAAAGATTTGAGAATAACAATCACGTAGAGCGTAAGTACAGAATATTAATTCAGCAGGCAGAGTCGTTGATAGATGGTCTTGATGCAATAAGGATAACTAGCATTAGTGAATACGTTGTAATTAATGTTAATACAGTGCAGGAACGTTAAACTGAAGTTTAAGGAAGAAATTATGTGACTTCGACTTGAAAGTTTTACGTGTACATTGTTACCCACAACTTTGTTGCGTAAACAATCGATTACGGAGCTACAGAATTCATAGGGGCTTGACTTCTAGAAATAAAAGGATTACATTCAGCGGATAAGATTGATTTGTGAGTTTTGTTGCATATATTTGCTTCAATACAATTTTCTGCAAAAGTTTCACACAGAGCTAGCGCCCAGGCTCCGCTTCAAGTTCGATTTAACTTGAAAATGTAAGATCCAGGAATTCACGACATACGAAACAGAAGTTTTGCTGATAGCGACACACAGGTTGTACTTCTTTTCTGAGTTTATACTTCACTTGCTACTCAGAAAGAGGAATCTAACACCATCATAGCGAAGAAGCAGAATGCAATGAAAGAGGAAACGAACTCTTAAAATATGCAGAAGCAATACAGTACTCACGAAGAGGAAGCGCAGAACAAGAATAAAGTAGTGGTTTTACACAGTTTTAAACATTCTCATGACAAAGGATATCAAGTTAGTATATACAAGTGCAGGTAGTATATTTCAGTTAAGCACAAGTGTAGCATTTCATAAGGAGGCGACTTCACGATACGGAGTACATTATCTCGGTCCAGAAGTTCTGGAACAATAAAATATTCGAATGTTAGTCGTGGCATGTAAAAAGTTGACAATAATACGTCCAGGTATTCGAGCCCAAAAGCAGGAATAGTAGTTTCCTACTGCAACTGAATCCAGTTTGATCTTGTGACTGTTTAGAGCTTTTGTTAGACAGTTAGGAAATGTTCGAACAACAGTAAAGACGCTCTATTTTTCGACACTGTGTTGTATTTAGATATACAACAACAACTTACAGAAATAGTCCTACAAAACTGAATCCTATACGATTATTGCAACATATTACTTGAACATACTATTTCTGCTTTTGGGCTTGTATACTTGGGCGAGATCTTGTCAAGTTTTTACTTGCCACGACTAAAATTCGAATATTTTATAGGACCACAACTTCTGGACAGAGATAAGTAGTCCATTCCGCTTGGTCCTCGTGTTTTAAGAGCTCACATTCGCCATTTTCTTAGAAGTCACAGGAACCCATTTGGTGTGGCCCTCAACCTTTCATACATATCAAAGAGTCCCAACTTCCTAGAAATGCTCGAGTCTCGGAATACACTTACATTCAGTTGTGAAACCACTAAAAAGACTGAACTGCTGGCAGGAGCAGATCTCTGTACTTTCTGAGTGAGAACAAACTTTACCAACAAAGTTTAAAATATTTTAGATTTTTTGACATAGAACTCTGACCCTCTCTCTTTCTCTCTCACGTTCTACCCACTTATAGCCTGTTCAATATGATTTTCTCGTACATTTACGAGGGCGTGCTAAAAAAAATAATGCCTCAGAACTTTTTATGTGAGAACGCTTATGGATTTTTACACACAACAGACGGTATTAACAGTCTACGTCTTTATTCTTCATGTCTACATATTTGCAGCATTCTGCTGCTGTAGGCCTAAGAATTGTAATGTGTACATGGCGGTGTGTAACGTTACTATGTCGGTATGTGAGAAACAGCGTGGTGTAATCGAGTTTCGAATTCGAAGATTTCGTCCACACTTGGAGCAGCCTCTTCTTCATCATGGCAATATCCCACCACACATGAGCAATTCGACAGTTGCAACAATCCAACTTGCGTTCACCGTCGTCGATCATCCCCCATATAGCCCCGACATGGCTCCATCCGATTTTTATGTCCCCAAAACTTAAAGAACACCATAGAGGACTATACTGTGAACAGTGATGAATTGGTGCACACAGAGATGACGTGGCTCCATCTACAACGTCAAATATTCTACAGTGACGATATCGGCAAACTGGTCTCTCGTTGGTAGGAATGTATTCCTCACCAGGGGGACTACGCTGAGAAATAAATATACAGCCCTGAAAGATAAAGATGGAGTATGTTTGTTTTGTTTATAAGTAAAATGCTTTTAGAGCTTTCACGCGCGCTCTCGTATCAGAAGAATTAACGTTAGTGCTTTCATGAAGGACATAGTTTTTAGTAATAAGTTACATCATGATAAATATCCTGTTCAGGTTGTTTCTGCAATTTTGCCAAATAATGCGACATGAGACATGTTTCAGGGTGAAGCAGAACTTAACCGAGAAATTTTATGAAGTTATTCAGAGTATCGAGTATCTAGTTATGGCCCATATTATCCTGTGACCCGTTACAAAATAGTAATGTAACTGCAATTATTTGCTTCACTACTCCAGTTAATGTACTGTGATGTGGTCCCTGTCGCTACAGTAGCAATTTATTATAGCGTCTTCACTGGGTCTCTTTTTCCATTGGATTCAGTGATCTCATATACAAAGTTCATACCCGTCAGTAAACCCATTTATAGAGTTGTGTACCAGCGTCAACGTTCTACTAGCACTGCCGGAAAATAAATCCGACAAGGAAGCAGTACCGAATGCAAACTTGCCGGCAAAAATTGAATCATGGATTACAGTTTTAAATAGCAAATAATGTCGTTGAACGAAACAAGTTGTTTTCAAACAACGTACCTAACCCGTATGACGAATTCAAATAGAAAGAAGAAGGTTCTGCTGTAAGGTGGTTCTCATAGCAGAGATATAGGCCAACAGTAGCAGGATGTGTTGAGGAGTGAGCACCAGGTCGCCAGCGTTGTGAAGCGTAGTGCAGGATAGGCTTGTCCGATTGATTGCATGGCGGAGATATGTAGGAATTTTCCGAAAGATGATCCCAGAGGGATTACAGGTTGAGCTGGGAAAGTATTGATAAGGGCAAGGAGTTTGACGTGGGTGATGAGATGGAAAATATAGCTACTCATACTGGTGGCACAAATGTTCATCTTGTGCAGATATTTCAGCTTCATTATCAGCTTCCTTTAATAAAACTGCCAGGAGTATTAACTTGGGGCTTGAAATGGCGCTGATGACACGAGGGTATGGCTCACAACATACTGGTGCCATTTGAGTCTATTGCTAGACATATTTCACTAGGTATGTTCTGTAGTTCACTAATTATGGTATAATCTTAAATATAATAGTGTGGTGAGGGGTGAGGGGGTCAATCATGGGAAAATTGCTGTAGTAACTGATGGTAGAAGAGCACATTTTTTTAGACTGAAGTCAGCCGACAGGCATCGTTGCGTGAGATAAGTCTCTTTGACAAAGGAACTACCTTCAGAAAGGCCTAGTAAGGCAGGAGTTGGCATATTATGGGGAGTATTAGAGAAAACGACAGTGAAATGCTTACAGATGTTGACTCTGGCATTATTTATGCATCAGATTACCACTTAAACAGCTCGACCAGAGGCTTCCTATGCCGGGATAGAGGTTAGGTACTTATTTTGCAAGGAGTTCTTTGCATAATGGTGGACTGGCCATGTACGTGAAAACGGTATTACGTTTGAATGTGTTGTGGAATCCATGCACTGCAATGAACAGATCACTGAATATTGTGCAGGAGGAGTTGGATTTAGTGAAACAGAACTTTTAATTATAGTCATGTAGGAGTTCTCCAACTCTGATATCAGGAGATATTTGTTCAAGCTAGAGAGAGTTCTTGGCTCACTTTATGGAAAATACCAAAAATTAGTTGTATTTGTTAATTTTATATGTTTTTTAATTTATTTTACAGTTGAAAGAATGTTGGAAGATCTCCTAAACTAATGTCATCTGATACAGATTGCTTTCCAACCAGAGTGCTTGAGGACAGTAGCACAACTAAAGACAACATTTTCGTTGATTCTTTCTGTACTACTTCATACCTCATTCCGCTAGTAAAAGCATAAATTTTTGTAAACCTCATTAAAGAACCAGAGTCACACGATGTTCATAGTGCTGATAAAGTAGACGAAAAAAATAATTCTTTTCTCAAAACATTTCTCATGCTCTTTGAAATTTGCTTTCCATTAGAAGGTTTAAAACGGGGTAATAACACTGACAGAAAACCTGGGGTGCTGACTAATGGGGAAAGGATATCACGTAGAACAAAGTGGGAATTATATCAAGGCGTGAGAAACAGTCACCCTTGAGCTGCAATAGTCCATTAGGAAAGTTACTGTGAGGTCCTTAAAAAGCCACTAGCAGGTTTTACGCAAATAGAAACCCTAGTTGTCTGGATAAGGTTAAAACAATATATAGTCACTCGTAAAGAACGTGTCTGGCGAATGGCAAAAGGTCAAGAGTAAGAGTTCCATAGGGAGTACAAATGTTTTTGTTAATGATAAGTCAACTATTTGTACATTATTTAACAATCACTTTACGAATGCAGCAGGTGAAATAAATAAAAACTTACTTTCTATATGGAATCATACAACTGTTTTGAAAATGGCTTTCCAATACTGCTACCGGAAAGATACCTCCATGATACTGACAGAAGGAGTACTGAGTCAGTAACTAAATTGCTGAAAACTAAGGATTGTCATGGATATGATAGGGTGTCTGCCAGGATGCTACAGCACTGTGTTGCCTGTATTAGCGTGTACTTACCCACATTTGTAATTTTCATTTTGGGAATAGTCAGTTTCCTGAACAACTAATGTTCACAGTAGTGAAATTGTTTTCTCGAAGAGGAGAAAGGGTCAATGTAGACAATTTCGCATCTATTGCTTTGCAGTGGGTGATTGCAAAAGTTTTTGAATATATATATATATATATATATATATATATATATAGGGTAGCTGACCATTTCAGTTCACATAATTTACTGTAAAACGTACAGTTTAGTTTTAGAAGTGGCTTAAGAACTGAAAATGCTATGTTTTCTTTACTCTGTGGGACACTGCACGGATTAAACAAAAGTTGCGAACATTTAACTAAGGTGTTTCATCGTGTTGATCTCAAAATATTGCTGCACCCGTTGAACCATTACGGAACATGAAGAGTAGTCCACAATTGGTCCCTCTCGTCCAGGCCTCGACTGCTCAATGGACGTCTGTCACCGTGTCTTCCACGGCCTTCGGTTGACATGCGCATGCAGTACAGAGGGGCATGTCGTCGGTGCACCCCTCTTACGGCCGTTTTACCGACTTCCCAGAAGGTCCATCCGTTACTTCTGAATCGGGTAGCACCTCTATTGGCATGACGCTGCCGAGTGCACTCCTATCAGTTCTCTGACCAAGAAAAAATCCCTGGCAGTACCGGGAATCGTACCCGGGTTCTCCACATGGCAGCCGTCTACCCTAAAGACGCGGCTATGTAGGCTAACTGCGGAAAATAAATTAAGGGTAGATTACTGGAAGACTCAGCTTGTACCGTTTCTAACACACAGTTCAGCTAAAACATTTCAATTACAAAGAGTGGGCATGTGCTTAGTGAAACTGAACTGTTCAAACTCCTAAATATTCGGATAGATTTTACGTGAGCTGTCATGGAAAACCCATGTTCATGATATTGTTCAAAAACCGCAATCTGCTATATTTACCATTACAATATTATATAGAGTAAGTGATAAACCAACAGGAACATTAGTGTAATTTACTTATTTTCTTATGACATGCAACCTAATTTCTGGTGTCACTCTTCGGATTCACAAAGATTGTCTTTGGCTAAGAAACTGGCAGTTCATGCAGTGTTCGATTAACGTTCGTGAACCTCTTATCGATCACTGTTCAGGACTCTGGGAATTCTGGTATTGGCCACTTAACTTATACTTTCTTCAATGTCGTTAGTTGTTAACAATATGAGCTTATTCCCAATAATTCCCAGCTCTCACTTAGTTAATATTAGGCAGAAATTCCATTTTCATTTTCATCGCACCCCCTTGATTCTTGCGCACATGGGCGCACACTATTGTTCTGCAGCTATATTCAATAGGCTACCATAAGAATTAGTCCACAATCTTAATAGTTACGGCCTCAAAAAATGGCTCTGAGCACTATGGGACTTAACATCTATGGTCATCAGTCCCCTGGAACTTAGAACTACTTAAACCTAACTAACCAAAGAACATCACACAAGACCCAGTCATCACGAGGCAGAGAAAATCCCTGACCAGCCGGGAATCGCACCCGGGAATCCGGGCGCGGGAAGCGAGAACGCTACCGCCCGACCACGAGCTGCGGGCTCTTAATAGTAGTCTGCACACTTTCAAGTGCAAATTGAACCATTCCCTCACGACTCACCCCTTCTATTCTCTCAGGAATTCCTGCAAATATTAGAGTCTATTCATTTTTTATGTTTCTCAGCATCTTGTCCTCTGCATAGATTGGTATAAATTTTATTTTATTTATTATTAGCAATTCTGATATAATTTGATGAACTGACTAATTCCGTGCCCATGAAGAATGGCTCCTCAATAATAATAAAAAAAGAAAAAAACTGACGTCGGCACAAGTCTATCGACAAATGGCGCAGAGTTGTGTAGGAAGCCTTTCGAAGCATAACTCCTTAGATGCTCTGCCAGATGTTAAGGATACAGTGAACCATACATAGAGCTCTATGTAAGGCAAGATGACGCCCGTTCAGATGAGCTGGATGCATAAACTGCCAGACAAAGAAAAGTTAAGTATCAAGAAGACACGGTCGGAAGTCACGTATAGTTACAGTTCTCCGAGCTATGTACAGCAGCCACCAGAGTGAATTACTGTCGTTCGTGTTTACTGTTGTTACCAGGCATGGCAAGGTATATGGGAGTCATGAACGACGTCTAATGTTAAGTGATCACTGTGAAGAACATGGAGAAACCACGTACTAGTGTGAGCGTTATCACCACCTGACAAAGGTTGATGGGCTATCATTGCGGGTCTCTATATGGCCAAAGGGTCGAACTGTGCAATATCCAAACTTGTGGGGCATTCTAGGGCGACAGAGACCCGATGTTGGACACTATGGTAACGTAAGGACAGGCAGGCATTCTCTCTTCAACGTTCCAGCCGATCACGTCTCATCTCCATTAAAGAGGATCGGCATATTATGCACCAAGCGCATCACATCCCTTTCACATCTCCGTCTACCGTCCGAGAACAAGTAATGGAATCCCTGCCAGATTCTGTGGCATCACGTCCCAAAGATCAAAAAATATCAGGAGCAGGACTATGGCATTACCGTCTCATGCGAAGGCTGCCGTTAACATCACAACAAAAAAGGCGGGGATCTCGAGAAGGGTCCCGTTCCCCCAATGCTTCAGAGCGGATACAGTGGTAGTCCTTCTGGCATGTGTGGAGCCATTGGGTATGACTTAGGGCCACGGATGCTCATTGTTAAGGGAACACTGACTTCACTGCTGTACCTTACTGAAATCCTGCTTATTCATGTGTTACGTCTCTCGCGACAGTATCGTGGCTCTATTTTTTTTTTTTTTTAATACGGAACATGATAATGTTCCTCAACACATAGTGCGTATCTCTATGAACTGTCTGCCTGCGTTTGGAGTGGGGTACTCCAGTGGCCAGTAATATACCCAGATCTATCACAAATAGAACGCATATGGCACTAGCTCGGAAGTCAAATATGCCCTCGTTCGAGTATGCTTGATATAGAGGACCAGTTGCAACACTTTTGGGCCAGATTGCCTCGAAAGATATTAAATGGCTTCAAGATACCATCCCTATCTGAATACGTGCATGTAGACAGGCCAGAGGGGTGTAATATGCTGTTAAGTGGGCTGTTACTGCTAAGTTCAGTTTGAATTTGACTACATTTTTTTGACCCGTTCGCTAACATAACATCACGCCTCTTCTATATTCTTGACGTTTCATTCAGTTTACTCCTCCGTTTCAGGGCCCTTCACTTATTTCGTCGGGAATTATAATTTCTACATGCTATTGTTGTGGTCTTCTGTCAAAAGACTAGCTTGACGCAGCTCTCCTGGATAATCTGTCCTGAGCAAGCTTATTCATCTGGATAACTAATACAACCTCCATCCATTTGAATCTGCTTAGTGTATCCATCCCTTGGAATCCTTTACAATTTTAACCCTCCACAGTTTCCGTCATTGTCAAACTGGACAAGTCTTGATGCCTCAGGATGTATGTTATCATCCGATCGCTTCCTTCAGTCGATTTGAGCCAAAATTATCTTTCCCTCGAATCCGGTTCAGTACCTCAACATCAGTTATCTGATCTGTTCATCCAATCTAAAGCAATGTTCTTTTGTTCTATTCTTGTCTGAACTTCTTATCGACTATGTTGCAATTCTGTATAGTGCCACACTCCAGACAAATATCCTCAGAAAGACCACCTAAAACTTAGATCCGTATTACGTGTTAACATATTCTTCTTTTACGGAAATGATTTTCTTGTCGTAGCCAGTCTGCGTGTTATATTGTCTCTACCTCCAACGCCATAACTTACTTTGCTATTCAGATAGCAAAACTCAATTTATACTTTTAGCGTCGTCTCTCCTAGTCAGATTCCTGAGTCATCGTCTGATTTACTTTGACTACATGCTGTTACCCTTGATTTACTTTTCTTGTTGTTCACCTTAAAACTTCTTCTCAAAAAACTATCAATTCTGTTCAGTTGCTTTTCCAAGCACTATGCCCTCTCTGACAGTATTACATCGTCAGCAAACCTAAAAAATTTTCATTCTTCTCCCTAACTTTAAATTTCTTCTTGCTTTCCTTTACTCTTACGGAATGAATAGCATCGGATAGGCAGCAAAACTGTCTCTCTTTCTTCTCAACTAGGGCTTTCATTTCATGTCCTTCAAATCTTATAACTGCCATCTGGTTTTTGTACAAGTTTTAAATGTGTGCTTTCCCTCCCTGTAATAAATCCCTACTACTTTCAGAACTTCAGCGTATTCCAGTCAACTACAAGAAAAAGCTTTTTCTAAACTCACGTATGCTATTAACGTGGGTTTGCCTTTCCTTAACTTATGTTCTCAGTTAAGTCGTGATTTTCCCCGAGGATGGTTTCTACCAGTTTTTCATTCTTCTGTAAATAACTCGTGTCAGTGTTTTACAGTCATGAATAACTAGGTGGCTATCATTGGAGTAGAGCTACTCACAGAGTCCCAGTTGGGCTGTAATTTTTGTGTGGTAGCGAAATTTGATAAAGATAGGTTAGTTCATAACCGATTTACGCTGGAAAATATTAGTTCCAACGTTGGCCACCAGATACACATCTGGGGCTGTGAAAGCAAGATAGACACACAGGTATGTTTCCATATGTAACTCATTAGGAAAGGGATGTATGAGGAAGGGGTCAAACAAGTGAGAAAGGCATGATGTTTATTTCTTTATTAACCGCCACTTGCACAGTTTGTTCAGTGCGAGCACCGGTGACGTCGATGAGGTGCTATACAGTGCTATATTTGCACATAGTGGCCAAAATTGGAACTATTTTTTTCCTAAAATGTATCGGCACCGCATATACGTCTTAGTATATCTAGCAAATTTCGCTGCCACATGGTAATTTCAGCCTGCAGTTGACCTAGGTGAGTAGTTGCACTTTAATTTAACCACCTAGTATTAAGCTGATGCTAATGTTTGCTGTACGCCAGTTTTATCGGGAGGGTTTGTATGACCTCGTGGGACTTCTCTACTGGTCGAAGTCGGGATCAACGTATTGCTGCATCAGTAACCTCCCCATCATCCGCGTACTGCTTCCCGAGGAGTGTATCGTTCAGTGGATCGCACAGATGAAAGTCGGAATGTGTGAGATCCGGGCTGTAGCGTGGATGAGGAAGAGCAGTCCAATGAAATTTAGTGAACCCCTCGCGGATTCGCAGACTTGTATGAATTCTTCGGTAATCACGGCGAAGGAGAAGGTTGTTTGCATTTTTGTGGTGACGCACTTGAACTCCTTTCTTCAGTTTTCTGATGGTAGCACAGTACAGCTCAGAGTTGATCGTTGGACCGTGAGAGAGGACATCAAACAGAATAATCCCTTCAGAGCCCTAGAAGACCGTCGCCTTGTCTTTATTAGCTAACAGCGTGGCTTTGAACACTTTCTTCGGACGAGAGGAAGTGTGGCGCCACTCCATGGATTGCCGTTTTGTTTTCTTTTCGAACTGATGAACCCATATTCCATCGCCTGTGGCGATGTTAGACAAAAAATTGTCATTATCAGCCTCGTAACGCTCAAGCAATTCCGCACAGATGGTTGTTCGTTGCTCCCTATGGTCTTCTGTTAGGGGGCGAGGAAAGCAGCAGACACAAACCTTTGAATACTCCAAATGGAGGATGAGTGTCAGCACTAGCAACAAAGAAGTCCAGGTGAGCAGCGACTAGTTTGACTGCAATCCATCGATCACCTCGAATGGCTGTCCCCACGTTCAAACATCGCAGGAGTCACAGCTGTGTGCGGCCAACCGGCAAGCAGGAAATTGGACAGGTTGGCGTGATGTGGCTGCGATGTTGACAAACACGTCGCCCAACGACTCACGCTTTTGTTCACTGCCACGTCTCCGTAGGCAATCTGCTAGCGCCTATGAACAATTGAGATACTCTGCTTTTCCGCCAAAAGAAACTCTGCTTGGAATGCACCTCCGTTAAAGACGCTATTTTCACGGCTACGTATAGCGCCACGACCTACTGGAATGTCATCAAAGCTGGAGTATTCTGCGATGCCCACCACAAATTGTACATTTTTTTGAAGCGAAATGGCCGAGAAAAAGAATGTGTTGAAGTAATTATTGAGCGCCCCTCATAGATCTAGAAGCAGCCTCTGCCATACACTACGACCTGGCGTGTGCCATTTACATTGAAACGTACGTGTGGAGGGAACGGAGTGCAGCGGTTGCGGAATGTGGCACGCTGTTCTTGTTTCTTCCACCGGAGACCTCTCGAGTGGTTTTATGTCCTTGCAGGGAGAGGCTACTCCACGCCCGCGGGACCTTGACAATCGCAGCGAGTGACAGGAGGGAGGTCCCGACGGGACTCGAAGCGCGGACCGGCTCGCGTCATTGGCAAAGGCGGTGCCGTGGCGACCACGCCCTGCGGCCGCGGCGGTGGGGAGGCATGCGGGCCCGCCGGCGGCCGGAAAGAGAGGAGCGGCCGCCGCCGCCGCCGCCACCGCTGCCGTATTTGGGGATGGATTCCGGATTTAGCGGAGATTTACGGGCCGAGTTTGCGCCGTCCCCGTCCCCGGCCATTAGATAAGTCACCGGCGCCGACGGCGATGCCGACGCCGACGCCGACGTCGCGATGGCGTCCCCCGCGGCCAGCGGCGCCCACGACAATGGAGCATTGTCGAGTGAAGGTCCTCCTGCGGCTGCTTATACAACTGCAGCTTACAGCCAAGGCAGAGCGACGGAGTGCGGCGAGAGAGATAGAGAGAGAGACGGCGGTGGGGGAGGTGCAAGGCAGAGTCGCAGGGGGAGGGAGGGGCGAACAGAGAGGGCCGCAGCGCGCCCACCAGTAAATCACTGGCAACTGTGCGCCCAGTCATTGAAGAACAATGGCGAGCTGTGATGGATGATGACGTCTCGCGCCGGCCGCCCGCCCGCCAAGCAGAGGTGACTAGTGCCTCTCTCTCCCCCTCTCTGCACCGCCGGTCCGTTCTCCTGTTCCCTCCTCCTACTCCTCCCCCTCGTAGCCTCTCCTCCCCCTTTTCCATCACTTCTCCCGCCCTCCCCCCTTTTTTATTTCCCTAAACGGAACGGCGAGGCAAAGGGCAGAGGGGTAGACCTTTCCTACCTTTATCCGCCGCTATCTTCCCAAAGACATTGCCAGCGCGACGGGCGTGGGGCAGCAAGGGAAGGGGGAGGGAAAATGGTTTGTCAGATTTATTACGTAAAACCGGCCAATGAAATAAAGAGCATCTGCCGCGGATGCGCAGGTCTGCGCGCTGTCTGCCCTGGCGCGGCGAGAGATCCCAGACGTAATGTGTGGCGCCCGGCGTGAAAAGGAGACCTGCCATCGGCGCCGCGCCGGCCCTATTAAAAAAAATAATAAATTAATTTTTCGGGGGGGAATCCGCTGCGCGAAGACAAAAAACGGAATCCAGAGCTGCCCACTGCCGCTGGCGTCGTCGTCGCCCTGTGTGTGTGTGCGTGTGTGTGCGCAAAAGCCATTCCGGGCGCGGGCGCGTCTTTCGTCCCCCGCGCTCGCGTGTGCGCTGGGAATTATCGTGCAAGTGCGGTGATTTAGTGCGGGGGAGTGGCACCGCAGCGCCGCCAGCAGGTCAGCTTCGCCTCATGCCAGAGAGCTCCCGCTGACGTCACGCGCAGATCGCCCGCTGGCCGCCCGCTATCCATTCTGCGCGCCCACGTCGCCTCGATCGCGTGCTGCGTGCGATGATGAGGTCGTCCGCAGGCAGGGGAAGCTGCTATATCGCTCTTGCCTTGGGAGCGCACAGATCCGAATAACTTCCGGTAATACGTGTACAAACAATACGGGGACTTTAAGCAACTTTAGAGATTTGTTCTTGACATCGAAACATTACCAAAGATTCATTTGAGCATGGGCCCGACAATTCTTTACGGAGGTATGAAAGGAGTTCCATGTAGTGACTCCTGGTTCTGTAATTTACCTCAAATGTGCACTTTTACTGCCAGCCGGAGTGGCCGAGAGGTTCTAAGCGCGGCTACGGTCGCAGGTTCGAATCCTGCCTCGGGCATGGATGTGTGTGATGTCCTTAGGTCAGTTAGGTTTAAGTAGTTCTAAGTGACTGATGACCTCAGAAGTTAAGTCCCATAGTGCTCAGAGCCATTTGAACCATTTTATTTTTTGCGCTTTTACTCACTTTCTTGACTACAGCAGATCATAGCATTTCATTTGTTTCGTCTGACTATCGTGTATTCTCTCTTAGACTCGCTTCCAATACAAAACAACAATGCTTTCAGTCAAATGGAAATATGTGATTCGAGAGATATTTTCAAGTCTCAAACATCTATGATACATATACTCGGGCTGAAGCAACGAATGAAAATGTATGCCAAGGACGGGACTCAAACCCTGCTAGACATTTTTGCTAACCACCACGCCACTCTGGCACAGTGGCTTTGCAGAACTTCAAGGACTATCCTAGCACCTCCCTCCTCTACTATGAACTACAAATAAAAAACAGCGACCGAAATACCAACCAACATGCAAAACACAAACGCTACGAATTTTTTCACCAACCTAATAGATAAAAATGTGATGGAAAATTTGACAGAGTGACAAGAATTTGACAGAACAGCATAGGTCAAAGTCGGAGTAACTCACCTGGAGTAGACGACATTCCCTTAGAATTCAAAAATGGTTCAAATGGCTCTGAGCACTACGGGACTTAACTTCTAAGGTCATCAGTCCCCTTGAACTTAGAACTACTTAAACCTAACTAACCAAAGGACATCACACACATCCATGCCCGACGCAGGATTCGAACCTGCGACCGTAGCGGTCGCGCGGTTCCAGACTGTAGCGCCTAGAACCGCTCTGCCACTCCGGCCGGCCCCTTAGAATTACTAAGATCCTTGGGGGAAACTACAACCGTTGCAAAGCTATTCCACCTCATGTGCAAGTTATATCAGACAGGCGAAATACCGTCAGCCTTTTAAAGAAAGTAGTAGTCTCACTTGCAAAGAACGTAGGTGTGGGCTTGTCAGTAATATAATACCATTACATTAATAATTAATGATTGCAAAAAAAGTGACAATTTTTTTAATAATGGAACGGAAATACTGCCAGAATCTGAGTTTCGGTCCCACATGATTGTGGGAAGAAGACAGGAAATACTGCCCATGTATCTTGTCTTAGAATACGAACTGAAGAAAGGTAAAACTACATTTAGAGAATTTCTTGATTTAGATGAAACTCTAGAAAATGTTGACAGGAATACACTCTCTGAAACTCTGAAGGTAGCAGAGATAAAATACAGGTAATGAAAGGTTATTTACAACTTGTATAGAAACCAGAGTGCAGTTATAAGAGTCGAAGAGCGTGAAAGTGAAACAGGAGTTAAGAAGGGGTTGAGACGAGGCGCTAACCTCTCTTGGATGTTAGTCGGAGTGTACACTGAGGAATGAGCAAGGGAAACCAGAGAGAAATTGGAAAAGAGTTTGAAGTTGAGGGAGGAGAAATAAAAGTTTCAATGTTTCTTGATGACACTGTTATTGTGTCAGTAACAGCGAATAACTTGCAACAGCAGTTGACCGGAATGGATAATTTCTTGAAACTAGTTAGTGGCATAAAAAAAGGGAGAAGGGAATATTATCTCATTAAATCAGGCGATGGTGAGGAAACTAGAGTAGGAAATGAAGCACTGAAAGTCGGCGCAAAATGACTGAGGTTGAACGAAGTAAGGAGGACATATAATGTAGACTGACACAAACAAGGAAAGAGTTTCTGAGAAAGATAAATTTGTTAATCTCGAATATAAATTCAGGTACTAAGAAGTCTTTACTGAACGTTTTTATATGAAGTGTAGTATTTTATGGAAGTGAAACGAAATAAATAAACATTCTAGAAAATAAGAAAAGAGCAGCTTTTGAAACATGGTACTGTAGAAGAATGCTGAAGATCAGGCGGGTAGACTGAATGACATGAAGAGACACTGAGTGGAACCAGAAACAAAATCTACGACCCAACTTAACTAAAAGAAGGGAGAAGTTGATAGGAAACACCCCGAATCGTGAAGGCGTCGTCAGTTTGGTAATTATAGAATGTGGAAGGGTGATGTATAAGTGGCAGTAATGAAGCAGGTATGAAGAGAGCTGCGTCAAGCCAGTCTTTACACTGAAGGCCACAACAACATGACGAAACAGACCGCTTTCGATTCCGAGGTTATCTGGGCACGCTTGTACGGAGGTGTAGCAGAGATAATTTTGGCTGAAGAATACTTCATCGCCAGTGCATCAGCTGTTAAGGCAACAGGTATCGCTTTGTCCCTACTCTCATCAGCATCTTCATCATCATCTTCAAAAACACAAATACGACATTACGCTTTACGCACATTTTTTACAGCCCTCTATATCTGGCAGCTACAGCTATGGTCCCTGATATACTAGCCTACTAGCCAATATGGTGCCAACAACTCGGAATGCTTACCATTTCTTTGCTGGAGACCTGGGGTTCAAGTGGTTCAAATGGCTCTGAGCACTATGGGACTTAACTTCTGAGGTCATCAGTCTCCTAGAACTTAGAACTACTTAAACCTAACCAACCTATGGACATCATACACATCCATGCCCGAGGCAGGATTCGAACCTGTGACCGTAGCGGTCTCGCGGTTCCAGACTGTAGCGCCTAGAACCGCTCGGCCACTCCGGCCGGCAGATTTGTGGTGTTTATAAAGTACGTCCTGACGTTTAGATCCTTATTCGTAACAATGGAGGCAAATCTCGTTGTAATTTTAAACAAATTTATCCAATTCAATGAAGCAGTTTCCCCTCAACTTCCCTGCAGATAGATATCTGTTTTTCCTAAGTGAGTCATTGGGAACACAATACCAAATAGAGGAATACCTGTGTCGGGTAATTAGCGTATGTCATACTGTGTACATTGTAAACTTTGTAACAGAGGGTACAACAATCAGCAAAACGTTACGCTTCTCTGTTATAGAGGCTTTTCAAGACTCCCAAGATGTGCGATCAGAGATCTTCGACTTTCCCATTACAGCTATTAGTTCGCAAATCACTCCTTGTCCCAACGGAAGCAAATCCCTTCACGTGTGAGACATTTCCATTTTAATAAGAAAATGAAACTTATACAGCCGTCCTTATGATCTTATTTATTGTGTAGCTACCAGTTTCGGGGCTTCAGTGCGCCATCTTCAGGCCTAAGTTGATGCTGAAAGGGTTACCACGCTGCATGGTGGCCAACATAACTGATTTGCGCAGACTATCTGTAACTATGATATCACATTTACAGACAGTCTACCGAAATCAGTTACAATGGCCACTGATGCAGCTATATATGGATCTTGATAACCCCTTCAGCTTCAACTTAGGCCTGAAGATAGTGTATTGAAGCGCCGAAACTAGTTGCTACATAATAAATAATAACATAATAGATAACAGTCATGGTCTCTAAGACCTTCAGTCGAAAAGATGGATATACAATAATTTGCTATTTTCTCAAAAAATCACATTTTCGGACTGTACTTTTTTTATCTTCAAGTTAATTGTCTTTGTAGTTCAGTCTCAGTCGAACACCTTTCTTGTATACGAAACGCAGACTGATGAAGTCAAGCAATAGCATCAGTCTTGATCTGAAGACTCAACTTGATCAATAAGACTGCTGCTCCATTGTAACAACGAGAAGGTGTAGGTCACGAAAAGGCGCAACAAATGCTGGGAAAGCACGGAGATCACACCGTCAGATGCAAGTACAGAGAAAAGCAATAGCAACCTTGGCAACAACAGACCGTATTGACCCGTGGTCTGGAACCAGTAACACAACAAATGTAAAAACTTAATAGACCAGCAATGAGAGCAGGTCTGCACACCATTTACATTAATACTAAAAGAGTCACAATGAAAAATTAAGTAGGGTAACCTAACAATGAACAACCTGCGTTTGTGTGTTTAATTTGTAAGGATTATCTAATGCCTCTGCTTTAGAGAATCGACATCATTATTACTACTGGAAAGTGCACACTACACTCATCATTCAGTTATGAAGGTGGATGGCAGTTGAGTGTAGCATTTGGGCAATGATATGGTGCTGACATATGCTAGTTTCAGCTCGGAACGAGTAAATATCTAAGCAATGAGAAAATTTCTTTTATTAAGACGCGTTATCGTTAGTGCTAAGAAATATAAAAAAAAGGATGCAGATGATGATGACTGATTTTGGTTCGTGTTCTAAAATTCAACACTGCAAGTGTGTTGATAAAAGCGCTGTTCCGTTGTCATAGGAAATTATGACAGTGACTTTCTCTCCTCGGACTAGTCATAATATATGTAAAATTTTTAAATATGGATGATACTACGTAAATTCTCCGACAGATTTTCAGTGTAGTGGATCGAGAGTGAGATAGTTTAGACTGTGAACAGTCCAGGAAGGCAAATTATTGGTGTTTTACTGATCACATGTGTACCTACACACAACTAAACGTGTGCTAGTAACATTCTGGCCATTCACCGTAAGTAGAGAAGCAACAGATTCAATTACAGTCCCCGTAAACTAAAGTTCGAAAATCTTCGGGAAACCTGAATCTCGATGGCTGGGTCGGAATTCGAAGACTGCTCCTCTTCGAAATGAGTTTACTGTCATACTACCGCTCAGACTCTCTCTGTACAGATAAGGAGACAGGCAAAATGTCTTATGACGCATGTTGTAGGCCCACAGTAAAGGAGCCAACTTCCTTTGCCCTCACGGCGGCACGATAGAAGAGAATAAATTGAGTAACTATTTTATACACAGCACTGAACCGTACTCTCAGGCCGTATGAGGTCATAGCAGGAATCTATATTATCATTTAATTCTTTGCGCCGACATATTGATACACCCAGATGTTTGTATGAGTTAACCGATTCCAATTTATGAATCACTGATACTATATTTCAGACCCTCAGCTTGGCACCGGTGGAGAGTGAAATGAGAGATCAGAAAGTCATTAGATTTGTTCCGTCTGTTTCTCTATTCCAGCCCTCAGCCGTAGTACATCAGGAACAACTTGGTGGAGGCATACAGTTGCCTCTCATGCGAAACAAAAGATGTCCGACATATCTGAGAGTGGACCCGAGCTTGGCGTCACTTGAATGCCATTTCAGCGATGTCTCTGGCAGCGACCGTAATGACATCGCGGCGGTGCGGTTTCCTCCAGCGAGCGGGCGGCTCTTTGTGACTCAGGGCACGGTGTCACGTCTTGTGGTCGAAAAGAGGAACCCGGTATGTCTCTCTGGGTCTCACCGGCTAGTGGTGTGGGCTGTGGTACTGAGACGAGAATGATTTACTACACAAATGGCTGAGTACTTATACGCTCCAGACTGTTAGATTAGGACTTTAAGGCACATACTCTAAATACTTGCCGCACGAAGTAGCCGTGCGGTCTCAGGCGCCATGTTACGGTCCTTGCGGCTCCCCCCGTCCGACGCACGAGTCGTCCCTCGGGCAGGGGCGTGTGTTTTGTCCATAGCGTAAGTTAGTTTAAGTTAGATTAAGTAGTGTGCAGGCTTAGAGACCGATGACCTCGGCAGTTTGGTCCCGTAAGACTTTACCACACATTTCCATTTCTAAACACTTCCGAGGTGGCAAGAGAGGAAAGACTTCCGTCCCTACACTAATGTACTGAAGTGGCAGCTGTTTCTATGCCGTGCCCAAATGGTTCTGCTTTGCAACGCCAGTTGGCCATGTTTTGATTTGCAACGCATAACACTTTTTCCCACCTGCAGCTGGCTCTGTTGCAACTCACTTCCGCTCTGGCGTATTTTGTAACCAAATGTGGTCGACGCGCTGCAGTACGAGTTCCCAGTCTTTGAAGTCTTATGAAGATATAACTGAACATCTGTGAAGCGTTTTTCGGGCAGTTCTTAATTAAAGGTATCTGGACCGTCTGCAAGAAATCTCAGGTTATAATTAATAGTGCCTGCCACAACGTTAACAAACACCTTGAATAAAGGATGACTTAATGTACTTCCTTGGGGCGCACCTGAAACAAGTTCCCTGTCTGTTGATGACTCTGTCTCTCCAAGTTAATAAAAGAATTCATATTTCCGATCCCAAATTTTGTTCAGTACCCCATAATTTCGTTAATAATGGTGGTGTGGTTCTGAGTAATGCGTTTCGGATATGTAAAAATACTGCCTGACCCGACCACCTTGATCAATTTCTTTCATAACGTCATGTCAGAAAAACTGTGAGCTTGGTTCCAGATCCTCGATGTTTCCGTAATTAATTCTGTTTGGAATGGAAGAGATTATTATGTTTGAAATATATCATTACACAACAGCACAGAATCTTCTAAGGTTCTGCAATAGACAGATTCACAAAGATATTGCAGAGCAGTTTTGTGACTCACTTCTGTTATTCTTGTTGTAGACTGGTATGATTTCAGACATATCTCAACACCATTGACACTAATATCTACAGATAGTTAAAAAAGCATCACACATTCCCACAAGAGACAGTATAAGTCAAAATTAGAAAAAGTTACTCTAATGTTAAGCCCGTAAATTAATACCCACTGAGATGTGGATCAATCTACTATCTGGTTCCCATCTGCCGGTTACGTAGAAGTGGACGTTACAGACAGTACTGCATGTGGTTACCGAGTATGCTGACACATTGTACAGACTTTTTCGCAGTGCACCGCGCGCTCTTTCAAATTCATTTGGCTTCTTTCGGACAGTATCACATACATTGGTCACACGCTCCTTCAACATCTGCATGTTGTTGACAGGTTGGGTACACGCATACACTGCGCCTTGAAATGTCACCACTGCCAGAAATCCAACGGATTCATATCCACTTAAGAGGGAGGCCATACTACCGGATCTCCTTTACCAAACCATCGCCCACAAAACTTTGCGGTGAGGTGCAATCGTACGATCTGTAGGAAATGGGGTGGTGCCCCATAGTGTGTAAACAGCAGGTCATTGTCTTTCTGCAGGGATAAAGTTCTCCAGCAGAGCTGGTAGTTCATCCAGCAGAAATCGGTGATACACAGCACCTTTTAATCTGTTTCCTAAAGTGCGCTACACTTTGAGTCTGTCACCGACAATTTCTGACCACACCTTAATAATAAATCGATCTTGTTCCCTCACCTCTGTGATTGTTTAATGGTTTGCCTCTGCCCACATGTGCATATTTGGTAATTTTCTATGTGATCCCGCGTCAACCATGCCTACTCATTACTCGTCACAAGGAAGACAGCCCGTATCTCAACACGTACCGATTTTCTCACTTGCTGGGTGTTAGGGGTATATATTGGTATAATTGATACTTTAGTATGTACCCTCTTTAGTACGATAGTTGCTTTCTATCGGCGTCAGTCTTCCTGCAGAAACCGCACATAACTTACAATCTGGTGATTTCAGCACGGTCGTAACTGCATTACACCTTTCACTGTAGACTAAGTGTTTTGTTTCCACGTATTCACTTTTCAATACCTGACCTACTGCCCAGCGGAAATAAACAGCAATGGTTTGCTTTTTCATACTTAACTTGGAGGAGCTACCAACCTAAGAACATACTACTCGCGTCGGCTATAATTACAAGTCTACAAATGAAGTAAATACTCATTAAAGTTCAGGACACTATCTTCTGTCATCAACAGAAATATCTGCTCTTGTACCAATACCCCTTAGACCGTGTATAATCATAGGAATTTTTCTTCTTGTTTTGAGTACTGCTGTACTACATACTGTGGGAATATGTTGCACTTTTCTTTAAACACCCTATGTATCACTCAGCAAACCTCTTTAAGTGTACATTGGAAAAAAGGCAGCATTTCTACTTTTCACTTGCTACTCGTATTTTGAGTTTCAGTTCCTCTATTATTCGCCAGTGTCTGGCCACTAACTTTGGTACCACTGAGCAGAATTACCAAGAAACAACAGAAGATGTGTCCAAGACATAACGAAAGAACTTTCTGCGCTTTGTGTGTCTTATAGTTTGTACGAGATCGACGACTGTCAACGAACAAAACAAAATTTATGGTGTTATAGCTGATGTCGAGTGTCTGCGTTCTGGAGCTTCTTTAATTGAAATGCAGGATCATTACGTTTCGTCAAACTTACGTATAGTCTCTATACTGAAGAATCGCCTCTTCGCCTCTCTCTCCCTCTCTCTCTCTTTCTCTGTCTGTGTGTGTCTGTGTGTGTGTTTGTGTCTGAGGAGGAGGACACTTAAAGGAACAGGACGAAGGTAAAGAGGATGACGGAGAAAGAGACAACGAAAACATTGTGCATCGTTATGTGTTACACTGAAACCGCCAAAACGATCATAGCATTATATCTCTCCGAGTAATACCACCTAACGGCAATGGCATGCTGCTATTAGTGTTCTTTTTGCCAGCTTGTGCGCATAAATTCGGAGGTACGCGGTCTTTTTCTGTATGCGACATTGGGCGGGATATTTACTCGTCATCTGGAGAATAACCATTCAGGCTGGAGCGAGCAATACTTGGCGACTCTAATTTCACAGTTCACTTTATACGATCAAATAGTAAAATGTAATGGCATTCAAGACTATAATTTGAGAACACTATTCTAATGAGAGTAGGCTTTAATTCGCAAGATTAATAATGTCTGCGATTGGAATTGCTACGATTAATTCAGCGATATAGTCCGTGCCACTAAAGACTTAATTACCAGGACATTTCACAACGACAGTAAGGCGTGTGTATGTCCGACAGCGATCGAGCGGTTTCGAGTCTGATTTTGACACACCTATAATGTCTCTTGCCAAACAGACAACAAAATTATTATTTCGGTCGCCAGAGTAAGCAGCTCCGATAGTTATCGAAATTGTCGGTACAAATAATACAACGTCTGCGTTGCTGCCAATACTTTCCTTCGAGAGCAAAGTTTGTCTCACTTTTTAAAGGTAACGATAATCGATACGAAATAATTTCGAGGCCAGTTTATTGTTAAATAAGTGGTCGGTGTTGTCATGTTACGTGATCATACTCGGAATATTAACTTGCTTCTAATAGTTCCTAGAATTTCCTGTTGTTTCTGTAGTCGTACGGCATCGACACACCTTTGTTCAAGAATTGCAATTTTCTATCAGAGAATTAACGTTTGCTGCCGTTTATTTCTGTAACTTCGTCATCAGGTTCTGTATATGTGCTCGAGGTGGAGTGAACTCTCATGCAAAAATATGCACAATTATGTTATGTAACGGAGGGTGAAGTCAGTCATAATCCTAAGACTGGTCGGAATATCACAGTACTTTATAAGTTGGTGTCCTGTAGAAGATAGCACTTGCTTGCCTTCTTCCGGCAGCACAATCGAAGTACCAACTACGGTACATATTGGTATCTTCACTCCAACAAAGCACAGAGATGATTGTTTCGTTCATGCGAAAGAACAATTCTAGGAGAGGTAGAAATAGAATCTGAGACCTAGTGTTTGTGAAAAAATGAACAATCCACAAGAGACTCGGAAAAGGCAGTCACAAAAACATTTTCATACCCGATAATTAACAGTATGTACGTATTTCAAGAAATGCATGACAGCTTTGATGAATTCAGTTTCCTACATTTATTGCTACCGATTCCAACCCATGGCCCAGGGAAGTAGGAAAACAATACCATATGCAAAAGTCGTATTGTTTTTCTATTTCCTTGAACGACATGTCTGAACTGAAACTGATAGGAACAATTGTATCAATTTCAATACAGCGAATCCATGTATATTTTCTCTTGATTAATCACGCAGAATGTGACGCGTCGGTTCCCGAGTGCGACCGTAGGCTAGTTTTAGTCCCTATTGTAACATCTGTAGTTTTCTGACTTCCATGGATGGGGGCTCTTCCACAACCACTTTTTTTTTTAATCATTTGCCTTACGACTGGTTTGATGGCCCGTAACAAATTCCTCTCTTGTGTCAATCTCAGACTGGCGATTCCATCCTACGTCCTTATTTGTTGGACAATTCAAACTTCTGTCTTCCTCTACAGTTTTTACCATTTACAACTCCCACTAATAACATGGAAGATATTCCCTGATGGCTTAACACGTCCTATCATCCTTTTTGTCAGTGTTTTCCGTGTTTCCTTTTGTTCGCTGGTCTTGTGTAGCATCTCTACATTCCTTTTCATTATCTCTAATTTTCAACATTCTTGTGTAGCACCAAATGTCAAAAGCTTCCATTATTCGCTGTTCCGGTTTTCCCAAAATCCAGAACTCACTCTCTTACAATGCTGTGCTATAAACGTACGTTCTCAGAAATTTCTTCTTTAGATTAAGGCCCATGTTTGATACCAGTCCACTTGACTTGGCCAGGAGTGCACTCTTCCCTTGTGGCAATCTGCTTCTGTCCTCGTCAAGGTTTAGTTTGCTTCCAAGGTAGCAGAATTCGTTCACTTGGTCTCCTTTGTGGTCAACAATTTTGATGTTATGTTTCTCGCTATTCTCATTCCGCTATATGTCATCAATTCTGTCTTTTTCCGACTTACATTTAGTGTTCTGTACTCACTAGGCTGTTCATTCCATTCAACCAATGTTTTAATTCTTCTTCAGATTCACTGAGGATAGCGTTAATATTATCGAATATTAAGACTGATATCTTTTCAGCCTGAATTTTTATCTCATTTTTTCGCTGTAGAGATTGAACAGCACGGGCGAAAGACTGCATCTCTGTCTTACACACTTTTCAGTCCGAGCACTTCGTTAATGGTCTTCCAATCCTATTGTTCCAGCTTGGTTCTTGCACAATTGTACGTTACCAGTCTTTTCCAATAGTCTACTCCCTTTTTTCTGAATTTCGAACTTCTTGCACCATTTGACGTTATCGCAATTTTTAGTTGAAGAAATCCAATGAACGTATCTTGATTATTCTCTAGACTTGCTTCCATTATGAAGTGCAACGTTAGGATTACCTCTCTGGTGCTCTTACCTTTTCCTGAACCCAAACCGGTCGTTATCTAACAGATATGCCAATCTTCCCCCAACCCGCGGAAAGTGTGGTTGTCTGAACCTAGTGTTTTCCACAGGCTTACTGCTGTTTCCGAATACGCTTAGCGGAGAAACTCTTAAAAGTATCGGCAAGACGCAACAACACTTTAGTAGGAAACAGCCAATCGAAGTTTACGCTCTGCACTGGAGGCTTTCTGACCGAAAGGTGTACACGTTAAATTATTGCTTGGAGTGGTTTGGAGAAGTCGGCCGGCAGCCCTCTACGGGTGCAGGTGGCAAGTTGAGAGCCCTGTGAGGCGGAGGTACGTTGCGACGCGGGTTTCGGAAGTCGGTAGTCAGTGATCCGTAAAGTTATGTTTCCTATGCGGAAAGTTTCGACTCTGTTCGAATGAACTTACCCATGCACGGGCGTAGGGACAGCCTTAGTCCATTGCAACTGTTTGACGCGGTTATGGTGTTCAATGAGGGTGATCGCATTCTCTAGCAAGAGGCCTCCTAGCAGAGAACGGAACCCCAGGTAGTAAAAGGGAACCCTTACAGGATCACTTTGTTGTTCGTCTGTTTGTCTGCCTGTCTGTTGGTCCAACTACCCTGGCAAGGGTAGTGTTATCATGTTTAAATTTATGTCACAATCTTCAGTTTACGATACGCTGGCAGTGAGAAAAATTTAAGCTTCTAAGTCAATGCAGACAAAAGTACGGTTTTGTACGTAACATACAGTATTGTGATACTCTCAAAGTCTCTCGTCAAATATCTAATATACTTCCTGTTGGCCTAGAATCACGAAATTTGTCAAGAAGCAAGGTGACACACTACAAATAAAGGAGAAATTCCGAAAACTTAATTTGTAGTTGAAACACATGTCATTTTTTTCTGTCCATCCGTCTGTTAACATATCTGTCCATCCGTCTGTTACATCCGTTTTTATCACGAACGGGTAGAGACATCAAGTTGAAATTTACGTCGAGTACTTAGGTCTACAGTCACAGACCCTTGGCGGTGTCAGCAATTTAAACTTTCAAATCAGTAATGTCAAAATATACGGCCAAAATTTGTCACAAATTTTTATACTTGCAAACTCACTCGCCAAAATCTGTAGATGAGCTATTTACATACGAGTTGGAACTTGTGATCTAGCGGTAATAGGAGTGACTCGAAACCCAGACGTCGTGGGATTGGATCGCGATTGCACCGCGGAGATTTCCCTGTTCGGTTTAACAATGCCTTCACCTCTCAACGATGTTAGGAGCCACCAGTTACCAGAAACGACACGCGGTTCAGATTCGACGTTAACCTGTAGGTCTCATTTCTCCAGTCGGATAACTGGACTGGGTTATAGATATGAAAGTCACCGAAGTGGCGTCCAAAAGAAAGACTCGCGCCATGTAATTAAGTCGGATGAAATTATTCTTATTATTATTACCTACGCTTAAACGCAAAAGAGACTGGTGTAGGCATGCTTATTCAAATACAGAGATATGTAAACGGGCAGAAAACGACGCTGCGCTCGGTAACGCCTATATCAGACAGCAAAGTCTGGCGCAGTTGTTAGATCCGTTAATGCTGCTACAATGGCAGGTTATCAAAATTTATGTGAGTTTAAACGTGATGTTATAGTCGGTGCACGTGCGATGGGACACAGCATTTCCAAGGTAGCGATGAAGTGGAGATTTTCCCATACGCTAATTTTACGAGTTTACCGTGAATATCAGGAATCCGACATCGCTGCGGCTGGAAAAACATCCTGCAAGTCCGGGACCAATGACGACTGAAGAGAATCGTTAAATTTGACACAAGTTCTACCCTTTCGCAAATTGCTGCATATTTCATTGCTAGGCCATCAACAATATCAGTATGCGAACTATTCAATGAAACATCTTCTATATGGGTTTTCGGAACCCAAGTCTCCCTCGTGTACCCTTGATGACTGCAAGACACAAAAATTTACGCCTCGCTCGTGACTTCTACAACACTGACACTGGGCTGCTGATGACTGGAAACATGTTGCCTGGTCGGACGAATCTCGTTTCAAAATGTATCGAGCGGATGGGCGTCTAGCGGTATGGAAACTACCTCATGAATCCATGGACCCTGCGTGTCAGCAGATGGCAGCTCAAGCTGGTGGAGGCCGAGGCGTGTGCAGTTGGAAGGATATGGGACTCCTGATACGTCTACATACTACCCTGACGGGTGACAGTATGTAAGTATTCTGTCTGATCACCTGCATCCATCCCATCCGTTGTGCATTCCGCCGGACTCAGCAATTCCAGCAGGACAATGCGACAACCCACACGTCCATAATTGCTACAGAGTGACTCCAGGAACACTCTTCTGAGGTCTGAGGCCGAGGCGTGTGCAGTTGGAAGGATATGGGACTCCTGATACGTCTACATACTACTCTGACGGGTGACAGTATGTAAGTATTCTGTCTGATCACCTGCATCCATCCCATCCGTTGTGCATTCCGTCGGACTCAGCAATTCCAGCAGGACAATGCGACAACCCACACGTCCATAATTGCTACAGAGTGACTCCAGGAACACTCTTCTGAGGTCTGAGGCCGAGGCGTGTGCAGTTGGAAGGATATGGGACTCCTGATACGTCTACATACTACTCTGACGGGTGACAGTATGTAAGTATTCTGTCTGATCACCTGCATCCATCCCATCCGTTGTGCATTCCGTCGGACTCAGCAATTCCAGCAGGACAATGCGACAACCCACACGTCCATAATTGCTACAGAGTGACTCCAGGAACACTCTTCTGAGCTTAAACACTTCCCCTGGTCACCAAACTCCCCAGGCATTAACATTATTGAGCATACATTGGATGCCTTGCAACGTGCTGTTCAGAAGAGATCCCCACCCCATCGTACTCTTACGAGTTTATGGACAGCCCCGCAGAGACGTTATTCGAGCCCATGCCACGTCGTGTTGCGGCACTTCTGAGTGCTCGCGTGGGCCCTACACGACATTGGGCAAGTATACCAGTTTCATTCTCTCTTCAGTGTATATGGCTTAAAAAGAACCGTTAGATCAATTAAACCCAGTTCCTTTTAACTCTCTATGCACAACGATTTTGCTAGTTAGATTGCTGGCAGAACTTTCAGACTCACAAGTGATTCATTTCACAGATCTGATGCGACTGTTTACACCCACTCTCCGCAATTTTCGACAGTCCCTTCCCGTCAACACATGACGCCTACCTGATCTTGGTTTAGCTGTGACTATTCCTTTACGTTTCGACTTCATAATCGCATCATCAGCAGTCGGATTGGACACCTTTATAAGGGTCGAAATTTCGTTGATGGATTGGTTACTTCCGTGGTATCCAGTGACTGTTTCAGGATCGAAGTCGCTGAGCTCTTCTCCCAACCCATGCTGCTGTTACCACTTCTCTTGTTCCTTTTATATTGGATGGTCCGCTTGTCGTGGTACCTTGTGGGAAATTCCGCATTCAGATGCTTTTGATCAGACAGTCGTTGAAAGTGGTTATACTGCAGACCTATGCATTTTGCGCTAGTGAAATTACATTGAAACTCGCTTCACACAGAACTGTAACATAGACTGCTTCAGTAGTCCGGCTTATGTTTTTCTTCCGTATGACCATTTTTTCTGGGCCATTTTCATAGACTTTTTCTTTTAGGTATACCTACACACATGAATCAAGAGCAGACAGTTGCGGCGAACTACCTGGTTGCAAGCTTCTGCGTATTTTATTTACTTAATTTTAACCAGTGTAGTTCCTTAGGAGCAAACTAAGGAGCAAATTTCCTCCGTCATGGAATGTGTCAGTATATGAAATTACAACTGAAAATTACTAATTGATAAAATAAAATGTTTATGAATCCTAAAAAGACAACAGGCTACGAGATTATATGAACGCAGTCAAAAACATAACAAAAGAAAGAGGTCAATTTTTCAAGCAACTTTGCAGTAGAATAGAAGGAGTGGCCCTTGCGTAAACTCTTCAGTATCGATTAGAAACCCCGTGGATTACTAGATGTACTCTTGTAGAGCTTACTGAAAATGGATGCAGCAGAATTCCGCATGTCTCTCTGCACAAGAGTCAGGGAAGTGCGATCCAAATGCAAAATGGTTCAAATGGCTCTCAGCACTATGGGACTTAATATCTGTGGTCATCAGTCCCCTATAACTTAGAACTACTTAAACCCAACTAACCTAAGACCACCACACACATCCATGCCGGAGGCAGGATTCGAACCTGCGACCGTAGTAGTTACGCGGTGCCAGACTGAAGCACCTAGAACCGCAGCCACACCGGCCAGCCTCTTGTATTCTATCTTTTATAATAAGCCGGCCGGGGTGGCCGAGCGCAACGCAATCTGACTTTCAATAATCGCTACAAAAAAATGGCTCTGGCATACAATAACCTATACCTTTCATGAATCATTTACCTCACAAAAATCTTCGTTACTCGAACTACTGCAATACAGCGAGCCCCAATCATGCCAGCCAAATAAAAGATTTTCACTACTGAAGGCACTAGCCGGCCGCACTGGCCGAACGGTTCTAGCCGCTACAGTCTGGAACCGCGCTACCTCTACGGTCGCAGGTTCCAATCCTGTATCAGGCATGGATGTGTGTGATGCCCTTAGGTTAGTTAGGTTTAAGTAGTTCTAAGTTCTAGGGACTGATGACCTCAGAAGTTAAGTCCCATAGTGCTCAGAGCCATTTGAACCACTTTTTTTAATACACTCCTGGAAATGGAAAAAAGAACACATTGACACCGGTGTGTCAGACTCACCATACTTGCTCCGGACACTGCGAGAGGGCTGTACAAGCAATGATCACACGCACGGCACAGCGGACACACCAGGAACCGCGGTGTTGGTCGTCGAATGGCGCTAGCTGCGCAGCATTTGTGCACCGCCGCCGTCAGTGTCAGCCAGTTTGCCGTGGCATACGGAGCTCCATCACAGTCTTTAACACCGGTAGCATGCCGCGACAGCGTGGACGTGAACCGTATGTGCAGTTGACGGACATTGAGCGAGGGCGTATAGTGGGCATGCGGGAGGCCGGGTGGACGTACCGCCGAATTGCTCAACACGTGGAGCGTGAGGTCTCCACAGTACATCGATGTTGTCGCCAGTGATCGGCGGAAGGTGCACGTGCCCGTCGACCTGGGACCGGACCGCAGCGACGCACGGATGCACGCCAAGACCGTAGGATCCTACGCAGTGCCGTAGGGGACCGCACCGCCACTTCCCAGCAAATTAGGGACACTGTTGCCCCTGGGGTATCGGCGAGGACCATTTTCAACCGTCTCCATAAAGCTGGGCTACGGTCCCGCACACCGTTAGGCCGTCTTCCGCTCACTCCCCAACATCGTGCAGCCCGCCTCCAGTGGTGTCGCGACAGGCGTGAATGGAGGGACGAATGGAGACGTGTCGTCTTCAGCGATGAGAGTCGCTTCTGCCTTGGTGCCAATGATGGTCGTATGCGTGTTTAGCGCCGTGCAGGTGAGCGCCACAATCAGGACGACATACGACCGAGGCACACAGGGCCAACACCCGGCATCATGGTGTGGGGAGCGATCTCCTACACTGGCCGTACACCTCTGGTGATCGTCTAGGGGACACTGAATAGTGCACTGTACATCCAAACCGTCATCGAACCCATCGTTCTACCATTCCTAGACCGGCAAGGGAACTTGCTGTTCCAACAGGACAATGCACGTCCGCATGTATCCCGTGCCACCCAACGTGCTCTAGAAGGTGTATGTCAACTACCCTGGCCAGCAAGATCTCCGGATCTGTCCCCCATTGAGCATGTTTGGGACTGGATGAAGCGTCGTCTCACGCGGTCTGCACGTCCAGCACGAACGCTGGTCCAACTGAGGCGCCAGGTGGAAATGGCATGGCAAGCCGTTCCACAGGACTACATCCAGCATCTCTACGATCGTCTCCATGGGAGAATAGCAGCCTGCATTGCTGCGAAAGGAGGATATACACTGTACTAGTGCCGACATTGTGCATGCTCTGTTGCCTGTGTCTATGTGCCTGTGGTTCTGTCAGTGTGATCATGTGATGTATCTGACCCCAGGAATGTGTCAATAAAGTTTCCCCTTCCTGGGACAATGAATTCACGGTGTTCTTATTTCAATTTCCAGGAGTGTATTAAAAATCATCAGTAACTTCCAACACTTTTTAAATTGTGTCTCCATGAGGGTGTGTTACCCTTCAGCAATATTACGTTAGTGTGCAACCCAAATATTATTTTGCGATGTGTAGCACAACCTTCCAACTCTCGCTCGTTATGATGGTTGATAGCTGTTATATCTGTTGCTGCAAACTGATCCACTCGACAATGACTCCTGTCAAGTCGTCCACCATGGACTAGGAGCAGCGAATCGAAGTGTCCCAACAATAGCTTATACGATTTGGTAGTCGGTGACGTCCGTATCAGGAGTCACCCTCATTCTGACAGTGGCAAGAGGGGTGAGGAGCGGATAGAGGTTTAAAGTACTCTCTTGCACTTCGTGTAAGAAACAGCTTCTAAAAGCAAAAACTTCTGCAATTATCAACGCTATGAGAATACGGAAGCCAGTGTAACCCTTTGGCTATAGACACACAACGTATGTATCCAAATAAAAAGAGAAGGAAGGGTCATGATGGCTTCTCCATCGGTAACAAAC
Organism: Schistocerca gregaria; assembly: GCF_023897955.1. Classification (NCBI taxonomy): domain Eukaryota; kingdom Metazoa; phylum Arthropoda; class Insecta; order Orthoptera; family Acrididae; genus Schistocerca; species Schistocerca gregaria. The sequence continues at coordinate 247,504,307 of NC_064920.1, forward strand.
TTCGAATTAGTACTAAATTTGGATCCCTGGAAGGTTACTTCCAATGGGGAGTCACCACGTTTGTTTCCGTGCCAGAGTAGGTTTAAAAGTATTTCTCAATTGGTTACGGTACATGTTATTAACTGTTATTGTTGAGACTATCAAGCAGTTTGATCGAAATCACTTTCCGTGAAACAGGCATGTAAATTTGTATCAGTAGGTCACCACTGTAAAGTGTAATGTTCTTATAAAGTAATAGTAAACAAATGTAAATTGACTGCTACACCTTCTGAATCAGAAAAGGGCTATGAACTCTATTTCCCTGCCCTTAGCACATCTTCTTTAGTTTGAGCTTCATTATTTCGCACATTCTGCAGTGTTCAAAGCAATAGGTAAAGATACTTTATGGATTAGCAGCATCGCTGCCGACATCATAGCAGTAAAGAAGGGACAGATGGTTTCTCAAACAAGAGCTCAGAGTAATTTACAATCTCAAGAAGGCTCTTTGAATTACAGGTACATTAGGTACAATGACTTATATTCGTTTGAGTACAGTAAAAATTACCAAGGACTGTTAGTTAAAATTACTATCTAACGTATCACAGCGTAACGTAAGTGTCTAGTTACATTTCGCAAAGCGACAGCATATTGATTGCTGTAGTATTATGTGTAACTTGCCTAGGAAAAGCACAAGGTCTGTTAAGTCTGGAACGTGAGAGCAAAATTTCTCCGCTGTCGGTGCGACGCGTAAATAGCTGGCTGCAGGCTTGTGGGCAGTGCAGACACAAAGCAAGGATTACCGAGGAGAACACCGGCGTTATCGTGGCCGAAAGGCTTGAATGGTTCCACTTCACGTGGCGGCAACCCTAAGCCAGAGATACGAAGTGTGTTTTCAAATGGCATGAGAAGCCTGGAGGGGTCCTGAGCGAAGCTAGAACGGGCCACGGACTATCCCACTTGAGTATGCGTATCAGAGCCTCCATTGGTTTTCCGCACTCGGCTGCCTCCTCGCCCAGTAAAATTCTCAGCCAATGACGGCTGGAGCCTTGTACAGTGGCTGCCTCTAGTGAGTTTACGGGTGTGCTACAACCGTCTGCGAAGACAATGTCGCATTATTTTCCCGGTATTTCGAAGAAAATGGAGAAATTCCAGATGGTCAGAGTGACAAAACTTGCTCGTCCTCCCCTTCATGGTATAGCATTCAGGAGTGGGAAGAAGTGCAAGAGGCACTCTAACGTTCAACTCGTGAGGTGTACGAACAAATACACTCATGCTCATAAATTAAGGATAATTGCAGAATGTGGCGCCACACAACGTAGTACTACAAAAACTGGCGTTAATAGCTTGGGCACATAGGGAACACACACGACACAGATGTGTAAGTCCACGGTATTGGTGATAAGTTGAGAAAACCATCCCAAAACACATGTGCTACAAAACGGCGCTGTTTCTTGCGCATGTATCCCCGACATAAATATGGGATATTATCACTATGCATACGTACACAGGCCGCACAACGGGTTGGCATACTCTGGATCAGGTGGTCGAGCAACGGCTGGGGTGTAGCCTCCCATTCTTGCACCAGTGCCTGTCGGAGTTCCTGAAGTGACCTAGGGGTTTGAAGACGTGCAGCGATACGCCGACCGAGAGCATCCCAGATGTGCTCGATGGGGTTTAGGTCTGGGGAACAGGCAGGCCACTCCATTCACTTGATGTCTTCTGTCTCAAGGTACTCCTCCACAATGGGAGCTCGGTGGGGTCGTGCGTTGTCATCCATCACGAGGAAGGTGGGACCCACTGCACACCTGAAAAGGCGGACATACTGGAGCAAAATGACGTCCCGATATACCTGACCTGTTACGGTTCCTCTGTCAAAGACTTGTAGGGGTGTACATGCAGCAGTCATAATCCCACTCCACTCCATCAAACCACGACCTCCGTACAGGTCCCTTTCAAAGACATTAAGGGGTTTGTATCCGGTTCCTGGTTCACGCCAGATGAAAAACCGGCCAGAATCACAGTTCAGACTATACCTGGACTCGTCCTTGGACATAATCTGGGACCACTGTTCCAATGACCATGTACCGTGTTCTTGACGCCAAGCTTTACGGGCTCTCCAGTAACCAGGGGTCAGTGGAATGCACCTTGCAGATCTCCGGGTGCATAACCATTACTGTTCAGTCGTCTGTTGACTGTGTGTCTGGAGACAACATTTCCAGTGGCTGCGGTAAGGTCCCGAGCAAGGCTGCCTGCAGTACTCCGTGGCCGTCTGCGGGTACTGATGGTGAGGTATAGGTCTTGGTGTTGTGCACTGTGGACGTCCCGTACTGTAGCGTGTGGACATGTTTCGTGTCTGCTGGAATCGTTGCCATAATCTTGCGATCACACTTTGTCGCACACGGAGGGCCCGTGCTTCGACCTGCTGTGTTTGATCAGCCTCCAGTCGCCCTAGTATTCTACCCCTCATAACGGCCTCAATATGTGTTCTTTGAGCCATTTTCAACAGACAGTCGCCATTAGCACGTCTGAAAACGGCTGCACACTTACTCGCTGCACCGTACTCTGACATGCACCAACACACCTCAGCGTATGTGGACTGCTGCCAGCGCCAACGTGCGACTACCGAAGGTCAAATAAGCCGAATGGTCACACCCCGATGTGATTTTAACCCGCAAACCGTTCACTAGAGCGTTGTTTCACCATGTATCAGCATTATCCTTCATTTATGATCATGAGTGTAAATTATCCTGTCTTCGATACTGAACTTACTGTTCGACACACTGGGTGTCTAGCATTTAGCTTTCGGCGTTCGCAACTGCGAGGCGAGGAGCTGCGTTTACACACAAAGATCAAGAGGCGTCCAGCTACAGCTCGCAGTTGTCCCGGTGCGGTTATTGTTAAGTGTTGCATTTAGCGTTTGTGCAGTTTTATGCTCTGCGCAGCCCACAATTTGCGTAGTTATTCAGCAAAGGGAGTTGTTTTCTTGTTTATCGTAGAGAGATTTCGCTACAGCAATTGTGAGTCAATCTAGTTTAGTAACATTTCTGAGCTGCTCAGACTTATACCAATGGTTTGCTTTATCTTGGAGCAGTCTTCCACATGAAATTCAGGTGCCTTCGACACATTTAAGATAATCAGTAGCCCTAAACAACCGCATCCTGCTAATTGATGTCAAATATTCTCGCGTACTTGTACACCAATTAATGTTGATCTCGTATTCAACAATTTGTAACTGCACTGAGTAACTGAATATTATAATGAATGGCTTTAGTCGCATCTTTCCTGCCTTGCAACTAACTGAAGAGACGTCCCGATAGTAAAAAGAAATATCGACAGTACATTTCTGTGTTCTTGCTGTGACAGTGTTGTAACGACCGAATCATAAAGGGAATGCCAACACTAAATATGTCATCTTGGTAAGAACTTTAAGAAGTAGAGTCTGCAAAGTTAGATGGAGATGTAAAGTGCTTGACGCTTTCGCCAGACCAATATGAGCATTAAGAAACCACTGATTCCATGGTTGATTCCGAATTGCGGGTAAGAATGCGACGTGGACGCGTACCATCTATAAGTAAGAAGCCCCAAAACAGTATAAACAGGCCACCAGTTGACGAACAGGGAGAGTTCAACAGTTAGAGAATTCCTGCCAGCAGAGGAGCCTTGGGCGTCCGTCAGCCGTCAGCCAGCAGAAAATTGTGTGAGTACAAGAATCTATTCAGTTGAGCTTGTGCTCTAAGAAAGACTTGCGTTCTTGTCTGTACCGCCGGCCGGGGTGGCCGAGCGGTTCTGGGCGCTACAGTCTGCAACCGCGAGACCTCTACTGTTGCAGGTTCGAATCCTGCCTCGGGCATGGATATGTGTGATGTCCTTAGGTTAGTTAGGGTTAAGTAGTTCTAAGTTCTAGGTGACTGATGACCTCAGAAGTTGAGTACCATAGTGCTCAGAGCCAATTGAAATTGAACATGTCTGTACCTACCTCTGGACTGTGGGTAGTTAGTCTGTCATGTCTTACTTGTACCTATGAATGATTGTCGCTTACAATGTGACCTGTAACGGAACATGAGGATTCCATGTGAGCATTAATAAACTGGACCCTTTTCATGATTTGAGTCAAAGTGATAGTAATTCTAGTAGTTTGAGTAGGTTTTAAGCCTCACCTATGTTCTAGGCTCATTGAAATTATATCCCAGTGTCTGTCCTCTTCGACACGTTCATGTGAACTCGGGAAGAAACAATAAAATCAGGCCAAGATACCTATATAGTAGCTCGTTTCTTCATTTCTACCTCGCTGGGTCTTTTTGGACTGTCTCCAGCCACAGAGATCTGCTAAACCTCAGCTAGACCCTGTTGCAGGCTTATTCCCTTGCACGAAGTTGCTCCCTTGTCAAAGAGTCGACAGACCTGAAAAATTCCACATCGCTTCCTCTTCGACAGAGCGATTCACGTAAGTATGTTGCGACCGCCATCGGGTTACGACATTGTTTTCTCTTGTAAAACAAATGCCATTATTAGAAACCTTCCCAAGTGGAAAAAGTTTGATATAATTATTTTATTTTAAATAATTGATCATCAACTGCTAGTCCACTAAGCACCGTGAGTGAACTTTCATTTCCGGTGTATTTTATGACGTTTTTTTTGCTTTCAAGCGTAATATCAAAAACACTGTGTTCAGTTGGCAAGTATGACATTCAAATCACTCGCCCACGCGACACATATAAAGCACCGAACAGGCAACACACTGCAGGCATGACCTTAAGATCATGACTAACGTTCATGGTGTACGCGTATCGTTGAAAACGCCCATAGGGTCAGAAATGAGCAGTAGCATAAAATGACACCTTCTGATAAGAAAACGTCACCCTCGCAACAGTGGCATCTTTCACCTGCGTATCGGTAAGTACGTACAAAGAAAGAAAAAAGTCGCCACAGAATGCAAGAAAAGTAAGTTAACAGATAGGAATAGATCTAAATTTAAAAATAACCCGCTCCAGATACTAGACCGAAATGGGAACAGCATAATTAAGGCACTCATTCCTCTCGAGTGATGTTTCTTAAACTACCGAAGAAAATAAAGAACGTGGCAGACATAAGAAACAATTGCTTCATGGGTAAAAGTGGAGGAAAAGGGGTGGAGACGAAAGGGGAGGAGAGGACGCGGAGGGGAAATGTGAGAGAACTTGCTAGTGACTCTTGACTGATTTTCCAATTTGCATTCCTCTTCCTATTTGTCAGTCGGGAACGTGTCCGCCGGTAAGATTGCGTTTCACGAGGCAGATTTGTTGGCTCAGCGGGTGTTACTGGCACGAAAATTTACTGTACATAAATCACGGGCTCCAGAATGAGTGCCACGACGCGTTAACGGGTCCCAGCGCGGCCGGGCAGCCCTCATCCGGTCCGGCGGGAGCACGTACGGCGGCGCGGCGCCGCGCGGGACGCAACAGCTTCAGCGGGGACAGGTGGCGCCAGAGGCGAGCGCACTGTGGGGGCGGAGTCAGTCAGCTCGTGTCGTCGCAAGGTACAAGAACAAGCAAAGTTTCCGGTAAGACGTTACGCATTTATTTCCGTATAGTCAGAAGTCACACATTGTTAGGTATACACTGAGGAGCCAAAGAAATTGGAACACCGGCCTAATATCGTGTAGGGCCCCCGCGAGCAGCCAGAAGTGCCGCAACACGCCGTGGCATGGAGTCGGCTAATATTTGAATGGACTGACACCTTAAATCCTACAGCGCTGTCCATAAACCCGTTAAGACTACGGGCGGTTTGAGATCTCTTCTGAACAGCACGTAGCAAGGCATCCCAGATATGCTCAATAATATTCATGTGTGGCGAGTTTGGTTGCCAGTCGAAGTGTTTAAATTCAGAAGAGTGTTCCTGGAGCCACTTGTACACTACTGGCCATTAAAATTGCTACACCAAGAAGAAATGCAGATGATAAACGGGTATTCATTGGACAAATATACTATACTAGAACTGACATGTGATTACATTTTCAGGCAATTTGGGTGCATAGATCCTGCGAAATCAGTACTCAGAACAACCACCTCTGGCCGTAATAACAGCCATGATACGCCTGGGCATTGAGTCAAACAGAGCTTGGATGGCGTGTGCAGGTACAGCTACCCATGCGTCTTCAACACGATACCGCAGTTCATCAAGAGTAGTGACTGGAGTATTGTGACGAGCCAGTTGCTCGGCCACCATTGACCAGACGTTTTTTCAATTGGTGAGAGATCTGGAGAATGGGCTGGCCACGGCAGCAGTCGAACATTTTCTGTATCCAGAATGGCCCGAACAGGACCTGGAACATGCGGTCGTGCATTATCCTGCTGAAATATATGGTTTCGCAGGGATCGAATGAAGGGTACAGCCACGTAACACATCTAAAATGTAACGTCCACTGTTCAAAGTGCCGTCAATGTGAACAAGAGGTGCCCGAGAAGTGTAACCAATGGCACCACATACCATCACGCCGGGTGATACGCCAGTATGGTGATGACGAATACACGCTTCCAATGTGCATTCACCGCGATGTCGCCAGACACTGATGCGACCATCATGATGCTGTAAACAGAACCTGGATTGCTAAAAAAAAATGACGTCTTGCCAATCGTGCACCCAGGTTCGTCGTTGAGTACACCATCGCAGGCGCTCCTGTCTGTGATCCAGCGTCAAGGGTAACCGCAGCCATGGTCTCCGAGCTGATAGTGCATGCTGCTGCAAACGTCGTCGAACTGTTCGTACAGTTGGTTGTGGTCTTGCAAACGTCCCCATCTGTTGATTCAGGGATCGAGACGTGGTTGCACGATCGACCAACGCGAGCAGCAATGTCGCGATACAATAAACCGCAATCGCGATAGGCTACAATCCGACCTTAAACAAAATCGGAAACGTGATGGTATGCATTTCTCCTCCTTACACGAGGCATCACTCTAAGTTTCACTAGGCAACGCCGTTCAACTGCTGTTTGTGTATGAGAAATCGGTTGGAAACGTTCCTCATGTCAGCATCGTGTAGGTTTCGCCACCGGCGCCAGCCTTATATGAATGCTCTGAAAAGCTAATCATTTGCATATCACAGCATCTTCTTCCTATCGGTTAAATTTCGCGTCTGTAGCACGTCATCTTCGTGGTGTAGCAATTTTAATGGCCCGTAGTGTAGCAGTTATGGACGTAGGGGGCGTCGCATTGTCCTGCTGGAATTGCCCAAGTCCGTCAGAATGCACAGTGCACATGAATGTATTCAGGTGATCAGACAGGATGATTACGTATGTGTCACCTGTCTGAGTCGTATGTAGACGTATAAGGATTGTCATATCACTCTACCTGCACACGCCCCACACTATTACAGAGCCTCCACCAGCTTGAACAGTCCCCCGCTGACATGCAGGGTACTTGGATTCATGAGGTTGTCTCCATACCCTTACACGTCCGATACAATTTGAAACGGGACTCGTCCGACCAGGCAACATGTTTCCAGCCATCAACATTCCAATGTCGGTGCTGACGGGCCCAGGCGAGACGTAAAGCTTTGTGTACTGCAGTCACCAAGGGTACACCAGTGGGCCTTAGGCTCCGAAAGCCTGTATCGTTTCGTTGAATGGTTCGCACTCTGACCCTTGTTGATGGCCCAGCATTGAAATCTGCTGAAATTTGCAGAAGGGTTGCACTTCACTACGTAGAACGATTCTCTTCAGTTGCCGTTGATCCCTTTCTTGCTGGATCTTATTCCGGCCGTGGCGATGTCGGACGTTTGATGCTTCACCCGATTCCTTATATTCAAAGTACACTCGTGAAATGGTCGTACGGGAGAATCCCCACTTCATCGCTACCTTGGAGATGCTGTGTCCCATCGCTCGCGTGCCGATTATGAAACCACGTTCAAGGTCACTTAAATCTTGATCACCTGCCATTGTAACAGCAATAATCGATCCAACAACGGCGCCAGACATTTTCTGTCTTATATAGGCGTTGCAGACCGCAATGCTGTATTCTCCCCGTTTACATATCGCTGTATTTGAATACGCGTGCCTATACCAATCTCTTTGGCGCGTCATTCTTGGATAGCGGTTGCCAAACAGCGGCCCCCGAAATGCATGGGACCCGAATCAAGTGTTAACAGCGGCCCGCGATTCTCAGCCGTGTTTTATAATACTATGCATCTAGAAACTCACAGCAGAATCCAAAAATGTTGGCTAACGTTAAGAGCTTCTTAAGAGTATGTTTCTCTTGTTCAGTAACAAACAAAAATACAGAGATAATAGTATTTTAAGATGGCTTTATGAATTCGACTGTGAGCTGAGTTTGCATCTTACCTCAGGGGCAGTGCGGTACGTAGCGCGGTCACTGTGGGGTTAATACAAGTGAGAGGGGAAATGGTTTATTATTTGTCTGCCGACCACTCACGCGTGTGCAGCTAGCACCGATCACCTCCTATGGTACAAGTAGCGAAAGTAAAATTAGTGTAAACGTAGGCTCCGCGGCCGTTATCATGGACAATAAAATTCTTCTGGCTTTGAGGCCGCATTGTCATCTATAAAATTCCGACGTTTCGGTGACTGTTGCAAGGCGTCTTACTCAGGGTGCATTGCTAACTGCTGAATGAGCACTAGTTTGGTTACTCCTAATACCCTTCCTCCTCACCCTCACATCCAATGACAGCACTCCTCCATACTTCATAAGTAACCAAACTAGTGCTCATTCAGCAGTTAGCAATGCACTCTGAGGGAGGCGCCTTGCAATAGTCGCCGAAACGTCGGAATTTTGTAGATGACAATGCGGCCTCAAAGCCAGAAGAATTTTATTGAGCGGAAGTAAAATGAATTCGTGAATGTGCATTATAGAGACGATTATTTTCAAATGTAGTACATGTATGTGGCAAGCAATATGAAATCAAATTAAGACTTTTGTAATACAGTGCAACGAGTTAAAGGAAATTGACATTCAAAACATTTAGTAAACATTTGTGAGTGTCTCGTATTGAAATTACTGTTATTAATTAAAATAACATAGTAATTTATGTAGGGTACCAATTACTAGTATGATCGGTAGGGGACAGTGTGGCAAACTGATCAGGGTGGGAAAATTGGCCATTGCACGTTTTTCGCCCTGAAAAGAGCTGCTGCCGGTCAGGAAGTGGTCAGACAGTTCTAATGTACTTCGTAGTTGTTGTCAATGAGTGTGGCAAGGAAGCTGAACCATTATTTTTAGTAAAAACTTTTTTGTTTTTGAGTCGTGTGATGTAAGGTAAGTCACTTATACTATTCTTGTTGAGTCACTTGTAAGGAGAGTAATAATTTTTTATAATACCAACGTTCGAACAACGTCTTTTGGGCTATAACTGTAGTTCCCAGTTATTTATTTGAGTGTGATAGTTTCGACAAGGATCACTGATGCCCACATGGCGTCCGATCGGGAAAAGTGGTCACACTGCTCGCCCGTAAAAGTAGCCAAAGTGTTCACCGGCTCAAGTTCTTGGATTAAGCTGTCTGCGTCGGAGAGCATATGCCATTTCCGACGCAGACACCTTAACTCAAGAACTTGAGCATTTGATGACTGTTTTTAAGAAAAATGGATACACCGAGAAGCAGATTCGTCGGGCTATGGAGTTTGGACCATCTCCGGAGGTGTACGAAGAGGAACATAGAGGAATGTTTTCGTGGCACTCCTTGGATTTTTGAATGCATAGTGAAAAAAGACGACTATGCATCTATCCTTTGGGACCATGTCCACCCTTTCATGCAGTCTGTTTTTCCTCGGCACCATGGCATCTACCAGCAGGACAATGTAGCGTGACACACAGCTCGTAGTCTACGTGCGTGGTTCGAAGAGGCCGAGGATGAGTTTACCGTACTCCCCTGGCCACCAAACTCCACATTTAAACACAATCGAAAATCTATGAGATCACTTCGATCTGTTTGCGCCGTATCCATAACCGAGAAACCTAGCACAAAGCAATGGAGTCACAATGGATCCAATCCCTGTCGGTGCCTTCCAGACCCTCCTTGACTGTCTCCGTGCACGTCTCACAGTGGTCCACGCCGAAAACGAAGGTTATTCAGGCTTTTGACAGGTGTCCACATTAACGTGGCTGTCATGAAGGTGACTGTGCAGTATAAAATAAAATATTCATATCGTAGCATTACAAATGAGCATCACATCTCCGCTGTAATCTTCTCAGCCTTGGTAATGGTTCATTGACGCCAATTTATACGTTCACCTTCACCTAACGACTGCGAGACAACAAGTGGTACCACAGAGCTCGGTACTTAGGTAAATATATTGGACAACAAACGTTTTTTACACCTCGATCATCGAACTTGAATCAGGCGGAGCCTTTCCGAATGTTTTTGACTTGTTGATCGACGTTTTGTCTCCTAAGTTCTAATCATGTAGTTATGTATGTAAATCACAGACAAATTTATTTGCAGCATCAATCCTTAATCTCTCTATTTCACTGCTGTCTTGTATTGATGTACAAAACTGACAAATCCAGTGAAACAAGTTTTACTTAAACTATTCTACGAGTATGATTTTTGGGCAAAGTTTTATCGCATTCAACAAAAAAAATTCTTTCAGTCAGCGTAATTTTTCATTTCTTTCCTTCTGCTCATGGTAACCGGCGCTTAATTTTTTCATTATCGTATGCACTGACTTTAAGACTAATGATACATTCTACCTCTGCCTTTGTGCCGATATGTATGTAATCTGTAGGCTATTGAAACTGCTACACGAGCAAGGATAGCAAACAACGAAATTCTACTTATTAGGCATCTACAATATAGCAGGAAGAAAACAGGTTTATTCCGTGATGATGTTACTAACTTTCTAAGATGACGGAGAAGGATCAGTACATCTTATTTGAGACAAGGGTCGCTGGTCCGGGAACGACCGAGTCGAAAGTTATAAGCGAAAATCGTTCTGATACCTCTGACAGTGGACGTCTTCTACTGCAAGCTCTTTTCTTTCCGTTTTTCGGGGGTTGTGGTATGAATCAAAACAAGAAACAATTGTCTAGTAAACTTGGGCACAAAAATGCATACCTTACGAGATGTGAGCACTTGTTGAATAGAAGTGATGTGTATCACAGTAGCACAGATGAACAAGTGCATACCTTCAAACCTTTTGATACATTACACCTCCTCCCAAAGTATTGAAAACAAAGAGAGTTTCCAGTAGAAGAGGTTCACTATCAGAAGTATCAGAACTATTTTCGCTTATAACTTTCGACTCTGTCGTTTCAGGACCAGGGTTCCTTACCTCAAATAGATACATTTAACCTTCTGCCACATCGTTGGAATTTTCTGACTCCATCACGGAATCACCCTGTGTATGGAGATTACATTCGTATGAATAGAAAATACAGGGTGCGAAATTTATTACACAGAGATGCCAGTCTCTGGCAGGAACAACGGCTTTATCCAGGCTGGGTAACGAGATGAACTAGGCTTCGCTGACAGCTACGGACGCTTCATTCCACGCTGTAGCATCTCCGTAGCATAGTTCGTTTCTCGTAGTGGCTGGCAACCCACAACCACATGACTTTAATGTGTCAGAGGTATGGGGAACGTGCTATTCAGGGCCACAGTCGTACAACTTTTGTAACGCACAGCCAACTGCCTCCATGCGTCTGAAATGTAAAAGCTGTTGTTCCAATTACCAGAGTATCCAGTTACAACTCATACCAATACACCAGGAACTGGGAATATATATTGATGACAAGTGCAGTCCGGCAGTATGTGTAGCCCTCAATGCCTCCACACATTGATATGACGCCACTCCTGCGTACAGTGTTATCGTTGGATGCATCACTGGAGATTGCGACTTTTCAGAGAAGCCGCAACAACGGCCTCCGTGCTGTAGTTCCCTGGTGCTCCAGACACCGTGAGAATACCCTATGGAAGCTTGTTGCAAACAAGGCCATTTCCTGACAGAAGGCACGCGACGGTCTTGAACTGCGGAACAATAAACAGTCCGTCCTTTCAGGCGCTAATCGGGTCGACGTTTTGAATACAGCCCTACTAAATACATCGATTACGTCTTCGCATAACAGTCGTCGGATAACGACCAACGCTTCCGGCAATATCACGGAATGGTAAAGTGCCGTCCCGATAGGTCACTGTCGAATACCATTTCTGGCAGACGTTTTCCTTCTTGCAAGAGCCATAGTACGATCTCCTCACAAAAAACGTTCAAATGCGATTTCTGAATAAGAAACCCCTGCATAATACCTTCTTGTATACCACACGTAGATGGCGTTATCCTCAACATTTGTGCGGTTGTGCTGGAATATTAAACATTCTTCACTGGACATCGTACAGATTGTGCCAATTTCAGGTTTGTTGGCTCAAATGTCTGTGAGCACTATGGGACTTAAATTCTGAGGTCAACAATCCCCTAGAACTTAGAACTACTTGAACCTAACTAACTAACCTAAGGACATCAGACACATCCATGCCCGAGACAGGATTCGAAACTATGAACATAGTGGTCGCACGGTACGAGACTGTAGCTCCTAGAACCGCTCGGCCACCCCAGCCGGCTCAGGATTGTTGCATTATCGCGGTGGCCGAAGTAGTTTCCTCAAGTTCTACTAGTTTCACTTAGCTGAATTCAAGATTATGTCACATATTAATGCGAATGTTGATTCGTTGATACTGCTGACTATTAAAGTGATGTGTACAGTGGAGCGGAAGAATCACTGGTCCTTTCATACTCCTTACCAAGTGCCTTTACTTACACTGCTTGACATTTGCTAAAGAACAACCGACACTTTCTAAAGACCAACTGCCACGACAATTGCCACGGAATATCCGAGCAATGATATCTCAAGAAAACGTAGAGCGCAGGACGTGTTAATTGCAACGAAGCCGGTGTGGGAACGCTCAGCTTGCATTCGACTGGTCACGCATTAGGTTTGTGAAGGTTATTGTGGAGCGGATTAGTGCGTCATCCCATGTGGTACGGCACCGTGTCTGCAAGACATCATTTAAGTGTTTACGATCGTGGATTATTAGGTGGGCGGTTCAAAGCAGGTCAAAGTGCCACTACTGCGGCTGCAGTAATGGGTGTGACCAAAGGCGTCATCTACCGATTTAAAAAGCCGCTGAAGGTGTAAATGCTATTCGAAAGTATGCTGGTGGTCGCAGATGGACCGCCAAACTGCAAGAGGATCGATGTGTAGCCCTAGTCGCGAAAAATGACAGACATCTCGCTCCTAGCAAGATGGCTGTATATCTCACAACCTTTACCGGTATATGTAATTCTGCCATAACCGTTTCCCGGCGATTAGATCTGGTTGTTTCGTATTCTCGGAAGACTGTTAAATGCGTTCCATTTTAACCATGCTATATTGGAGGAAGAGTTCGTTGCGGTAGAGCGTATATTGGTTGGGAGCAGCAACAGTGGTCCAGAGTGATGCTCTCCGACGAATCCTTCTTCATTGTGACAAGGGATTCTAGTCATCCGTCAGTGTGGAGAGACAGGGGAACACGTTACACACCAGAGAATGTCCATTACGTCGTTGCCGTGACTTAGGCATTGTGGTACAGGTAGGCACTATGCAAAATTGTCAAACACCGCTCTTTATCAATGTGCGATGTACCAGTGGTACTGCAGGGAGGTTATTCTGGGCCACGTGCATCTGTTTAGGGGTACGGTAGGTCTCGACTTTCTATTTATGGACGACAATGCCCGTCCACACAGGACCACTGAGGTGTCGGACACACTGGAAACTAAAGATACTGAACGTATGGAATGGCCTGCATATTCCCTGAACATAAACACTATAGCGTATGTCTGAGGGACTGCTGGCAGACGTGTTTGTCATAGAACACCCCCTCAACGAACAGTGCAAGAATGGAAAACCGTCTTGAGAGAGGAGTCGGAAAATATCCCCCAAGGAATCCTCAACAATAACTGATGCAAAATGTGCGTTAGTGCCCAAGAAGGGGATATTCCTTTTTGAGAGTCCGATATCGACCCTTATGTTGGGAGCCTGACCTGTGTCAACCGCCAATATTGTTTATGCCTGTTGTCCTGCTTTTCCATGTGGTGAAATCTGTAGCATTTTTTTTTTTTAAATTCGGAGTGATCAAAAAGTCAGTATAAATTTGAAAACTGAATAAATGTAGATAGAGAGGCACAAATTGACACACATGCTTGGAATGACATGGGGTTTTATTAGAACCAAAAAAATACAAAAGTTCAAAAAATGTCCCACAGATGGCGCTTCATCTGATCAGAATAGCAGTAATTAGCATAACAAAGTAAAACAAAGCAAAGATGATGTTCTTTACAGGAAATGCTCAATACGTCCACCATCATTCCTCAACAAAAGCTGTAGTCGAGGAAAGATGTTGTGAACAGCACTATAAAGCATCTCCGGAGTTATGGTGAGGCATTGGCGTCGGATGTTGTCTTTCAGCATCCCTAGAGATCTCGGTCGATCACGATACACTTGCGACTTCAGGGAACCCGAAAGCCAATAATCGCACGGACTGAGGCCTGGGGACCTGGGAGGGTGAGCATGACGAAAGTGGTGGCTGAGCACACGATCATCACCAAACGACGCACGCAAGAGATCTTTCACGCCTCTAGCAATATGGGGTGGAGCGCCATCCTGCATAAACATCGTACGTTCCAGCAGGTGTTTATCGGCCAGGCTGGGGATAATGCGATTCTGTAACATTGCATTGGGGCTTAATTAATATAAAATGCTAATAATTTTAATTTTGGTCGCTGTTTGTCCGGTTACGCAGTGTCGTAAACGGTTGGCCCTGAATAATATTAGTACGCAATCTGACTGCATAGAATAACAAAAAAGAATGAAAGGAAATTTCCGTTAACACAATTAATGAATTATGTCCCCAGCCACTATGTTGTTGTTCTTGTGGTCTTCAGTCCTGAGACTGGTTTGAAGCAGCTCTCCATGCCACTCTATCCTGTGCAAGCATCTTCATCTCCCAGTACCTACTGCAACCTACATCCATTTGAATCTGCTTAGTGTATTCATCTCTTGGTCTCCCTCTACGATTTTTACCCTCCACGCTGCCCTCCAGTACTAAATTGGTGATCCTTTGATGCCTCAGAACATGTCCTACCAACCGATCCCTTCTTCTCGTCAAGTTGTGCCACAAACTTCTCTTCTCCCCAATACCCCTCGTTAGTTATGTGAACTACCCATCTAATCTTCAGCATTCTTCTGTAGCACCACATTTCGAAAGCCTCTATTCTCTTCTTGTCCAAACTATTTATTGTCCATGTTTCACTTCCATACATGGCTACACTGCACACAAATACTTTCAGAAACGACTTCCTGACACTTAAATCTTCTTCAGAAACGGTTTCCTTGCCACTGCCAGTCTACATTTTATATCCTCTCTACTTCGATCATCATCAGTTATTTTGCTCCCCAAATAGCAAAACTCCTTTACCACTTTAAGTGTCTCATTTCCTAATCTAATTCCCTCAGCATCACCCGACTTAATCTGACTACATTCCATTATCCTCGTTTTGCTTTTCTTGATGTTCATCTTATACCCTCCTTTCAAGACACTGTCCATTCCGTTCAACTGCTCTTCCAAGTCCTTTGCTGTCTCTGGCAGAATAACAATGTCATCGGCGAACCTCAAAGTTTTTATTTCTTCTCCCTGGATTTTAAAACCTACTCCGAATTTTTCTTTCGTTTCTTTTACTGCTTGCTCAATATACAGATTGAATAACATCGGGGAGAGGCTACAACACTGTCTTACTCCCTTCCCAACAACTGCTTCCCTGTCATGTCCCTCGACTCTTATAATTGCCATCTGGTTTCTGTTCAAATTGTAAATAGCCTTTCGCTCCCTGTATTTTACCCCTGCCACCTTTAGAATTTGAAAGAGAGTATTCCAGTCAACATTGTCAAAAGCTTCCTCTAAGCCTACAAATGCTAGAAACGTAAGTTTGCCTTTCCTTAATCTTTCTTCTAAGATAAGTCGTAAGGTCAGTAATGCCTCACGGGTTCCAACATTTTTACGGAATCCATACTGATCTTCCCCGCGGTCGGCCTCTACTAGTATTTCCATTCGTCTGTAAAGAAATCGTGTTAGTATTTTGCAGATGTGGCTTATTAGACTGATTGTTCGGTAATTTTCACATCTGTCAACACCTGCTTTCTTTGGGATTCGAATTATTATATTCTTCTTATAGTCTGAGGGTATTTCGCCTGTTTCACACATCTTGCTCACCAGATGGCAGAGTTTTGTCAGGACTGGCTCTCCCAAGGCCGTTAGTAGTTCCTGTGGAATGTTGTCTACTCCGGGGGCCTTGTTTCTACTCGGGTCTTTCAATGCTCTGTCAAACTCTTCACGCAGTATCGTATCTCCCATTTCATCTTCATCTACATCCTCTTCCATTTCCATAATATTGTCCTGAAGTACATCGCCCTTGTATAGACCCTCTATATACAGCTTCCACCTTTCTGCTTTCCCTTCTTTGCTTAGAGCTGGGTTTCCATCTGAGCACTAGATGTTCATACAAGTGGTTCTCTTATCTCCAAAGGTCTCTTTAATTTTCCTGTAGGCAGTATCTATCTTACCCCTAGTGAGATAAGCCTCTAAATCCTCACATTTGTCCTCTAGCCATCTCTGCTTAGCCATTTTGCACTTCCTGTCGATCTCATTTTTGAGACGTTTGTATTCCTTTTTGCCTGCTTCATTTACTGCATTTTTCTATTTTCTCCTTCATCAATTAAATTTAATATTACTTCTGTTACCCAAGGATTTCTACTAGCCCTTGTCTTTTTACCTACTTGATCCTCCACTGCCGTCACTACTTCATCTCTCGAAGCTACTCATTCTTCTTCTACTGTATTTCTTTCCCCTGTTTCTGTCAATTGTTCCCTTATGCTCTCCCTGAAACTCTGTACAACCTCTGGTTCTTTCAGTTTATCCAGGTCCCATCTCCTTAAATTCCCACCTTTTTGCAGTTTCTTCAGTTTTAATCTACAGTTCATAACCAATAGATTGTGGTCAGAGTCCACATCTGCCCCTGGAAATGTCTTACAATTTAAAACCTGGTTCCTAAATCTCTGTCTTACCATTATATAATCTGTCTGATACCTTTTAGTATCTCCAGGCTTCTTCCATGTATACAACCTTCTTTCATGATTCTTAAACCAAGTGTTAGCTATGATTAAGTTGTGCTCTGTGCAAAATTCTACCAGGCGGCTTCCTCTTTCATTTTTCTCCCCCAATCCATATTTACCTACTATGTTTCCTTCTCTCCCTTTTCCTACAACCGAATTCCAGTCACCCATGACTATTAAATTTTCGTAACCCTTCACTATCTGTATAATTTCTTTTATTTCATCATACATTTCTTCAATTTCTTCGTCATCTGCAGAGCTAGTTGACATATAAATTTGTATTATTGTAGGTGTGGGCTTCGTATCTATCTTGGCCACAATAATGCGTTCACTATGCTGTTTGTAGTAGTTTACCCGCATTCCTATTTTCCTATTCATTATTAAACTTACTCCTGCATTGCCCCTATTTGATTTTGTGTTTATAACCCTGTAGTCACCTGACCAGAAGTCTTGTTCCTCCTTCCACCGAACTTCACTACTTCCTACTTTATCTAACTTTAACCTATCCATTTCCCTTTTTAAACTTTCTAACCTACCTACCCCATTGAGTGATCTGACATTCCACGCTCCGATCCGTAGAACGCCAGTTTTCTTTCTCCTGATAACGACATCCTCTTGAGTAGTCCCCGCCCAGAGATCCGAATGGGGGACTATTTTACCTCCGGAATATTTTGCCCAAGAGGAGGCCATCATCATTTAATCATACAGTAAAGCTGCATGCCCTCGGGAAAAATTACGGGCGTAGTTTCTCCTTGCTTTCAGCCGTTCGCAGTACCAGCACAGCAAGACCGTTTTGGTTATTGTTACAAGGCCAGGTCAGTCAATCATCCAGAGTGTTGCCCTTGCAACTACTGAAAAGGCTGCTGCCCCTCTTCAGGAACCACACGTTTGTCTGGCCTCTCAACAGATACCCCTCCGTTGTGGTTGCACCTACGGTACGGCTATCTGTATCGCTGAGGCACGCAAGTCTCCCCACCAACGGCAAGGTCCATGGTTCATGGGGGGAGGCCCAGCAACTATAAAAGCTACGAAACAACAAAGTACAAATGTAACTGTTCTGTGTGTGGAAGTGTGATTCAACGCACACATCTGGCACGGTTCTACCTCAATAAGACAAGATATTTTAAACATGATTTACAATGAAGTAATTAAAAAAACTAGAAATACTATAATTGCACATAGAAACCATAATTACAGTCTAATACATGAATACAAGCCAGATGCTTGTTGACTGAACCTGTGACCAAGAAGCATTGTTATTTTGGACTGAAATAAAAAAAAATTCTTTACCTTCATATATATTGGCGAAAAATACATTTTGATCATTACAACATCCCCAATCGAATAACATATGGTGTCTTGCCCAACAGAACAACTAGTACTCTATCGACGTCTCAACAAGCACAGATCACGCCTACCTCAGAACTACCACTTCCCTCAGCAACTTCTCAGCGGCAACTGCCAGTGGAGGCGGCTAAATAATACTCTTTGGCGCAATCTCTGGCGCTGTGACTCAGTGTAGCCACCTTTCTACATATCAGCGTACCTCTCACCCGTCACGGTAACAATTACAAAACCAGAATCACGCATTTCCTCGAAGGAACAAGGCCCGATAACGTTAGATGTGGTAACCGTGACTTTTTGCCGTGCACTGGAGTTTCCACGACAGTTCTAGGATTTTCGGTAGCCCAAATTCTGCAGTTGTGGGCGTAGACAGACCCTCGTAGCGTAAAAAGAGCTTCGCCGGTCCACAACACGTTACTCAACCAATCGTCATCTTCCACCATCTTTTGAAACGCCCACACCGCAGATGCCCTCCGCTTCACTAAATCGTCAAGTAAAAGTTCATGATGCTGATGGATTTTGTGCGGATAGTATCGCAGGGTACGCCTAAGTTCCTACCAAAAAGTTGTGTATGGAATGCCGATGCGACGTGCGACTGCCCGAGCGCTGACTTCTCCGTGGATAGACGAACCTGCTACAGTCTCCATTTCTTCCTGAACGTCTCAGCAGCGTTGCGCCTTGTGCTCGGTCGGCCACTACGGAGTGTATCGTCTAAACAGCCCGTGGCTTCGAACTTCGAAATCATTCTCGTCACAGCTGCATTTGCAACGGACGTTTACCCGTTCGAATCCCCTTCCTATGGCGATAGGACCGTAACGCTGAACTAGCACATTCCCCATTCTGATAATACAGCTTCACTAAAAGTGCCTTTTCAGGCAATGACAATATGCTGCGACTGCTGGCTCATCTGATTCTCTCTCTGATTACAGCTCCTTTTATACACGATTGTCATGCGCAGTCACTGACGTTTTGTTGTCCAGCGCCATCTGTCGGACATTTTGTGAACTTTGTTTTCTTTTTTTCTAATAAAACCCCATGTCATTCCAAGCATGTGTGTCAATTTTTACCTGTCTATCAACATTATTCCGTAGTTTATTAAGTTTTCTAATTTATACTGACTTTTTGATCACTCGGTACATACACCACTCCACTTCCATTACGTATGTGCTATGTTTCATGTCGTCCATCATTGCCTGTG
This sequence comes from Schistocerca gregaria, assembly GCF_023897955.1. NCBI lineage: Eukaryota > Metazoa > Arthropoda > Insecta > Orthoptera > Acrididae > Schistocerca > Schistocerca gregaria. Next base: position 247,523,952 of record NC_064920.1, read on the forward strand.
ATTATTCCTGTGTGTACAATGTCTCTGGTCCTTGTCGTATGTCAAGCAGTGCATACTAAATGTTTGAAACCAAAATGCGAGTTGTATAGTTGGAACCTACCGGCAGAAGAGACTCACAATGTTCGGTTAACATCAAACAGAACAACGCTAAAAGCCAAATGAGCGTCGTGGATCACTGGCGCCACGTTAGAAAGGCACACAAAGAGTGACCGGCCTTTCGCTGCGGCCGTTTAGCGATTTATGGGCTCAAGACGTCCGTCCGTCCGAAGCGTTACAGAGTGAAGGTAATTCCGCCATTTACAACGGGGTCATTTACTATTTATACGATCGCCGCCGCCATATTTTAACTAAAATCGTCCTATATATCATGCCAAAGATGTCAGTTACACACAAATCCGAGCGACCGGAGTTAATTACAAGAGTCGAAGTAAAAAATAAAAGTTTAATACGTCTGGCTGCTGTCATAAATACACACACAGCAGAGATCAAGCGCAGCTTATTACAAACTGTCTTTGTACAGAGTTTCGAGACGTTATTCGTATCTGCCGCTCGAGTATAAATCACGGGCGCATTTTTCAGTATCCGGCTGTTGGGCCGTATATTAAGCCTGCCGCGGCGAGTGTCTGTCGCGCTTGTTTGATTTAATGTGGCTCCTTTCAGGCGGAGGCCGCGCTGAGACGTGAGAGGCGGCCGGTCACGCTGCGGTCGTTCAACTCGGCCGGCCCGAGGGGGCGGTCGCTGGGGTCCGGGCTTCGAGACCGGGACACATGACGGAGATATGTTTACTCGCCTATTCCTCGATGTCATCTGAGCCCTTATAACAGTCACTGCCCGTCAGAAGTACACACTGCTGGCCATTACGATACCAGCACTAGGAAGGACAGCAAACAACCAAACTTTTCTCATTGTTTGCTTGCAATTTAGTAGGAAGTATTGGTGGAATGAATTTGTTGGCAATTTGGGTCCGAAGTGTAATTCACAGACCTGTCACCACTGTAAACAACAGTAGCTTCCACCTGGCTGGGCATCAGAGGAAGTGAGCTTGGGTGACGCATACGGATACCTTATTCCACGCTGCTTCGACACTATGGTAGACATCATGGGCGGATAATGGTGGCATGACAGTTTATCGACAAGCCATGACCAGATGTTCTGAATGGGGGAGAGAGCTGGAGAATGTCCTGGCCAGAGCGACAGTTGAACACACACTGTATCTAGGCTGGTCTGGACATGTGGTCCTGAGTTATCTTGTTGTAAGACAACGTCAAGGAGATCTCGAAAGCAGGGCAGAGCCACCGTCCTGAACGCGCCAGACATCTAACAGCTGTTGTCCAGATTACTGGCTATTTGAACCAAATGTGATTGTATTGTGCATGTAGTGGCATCCTGTATTTTCAAAGCAGGTGCAGGGCCCGTTTGACGATGACGAATGTAATCGTTCTCGGAGCTTCCACACACGGAAACATCCAGTTATGTTGCATGTAGAACCGCAGGTTTCAGCGCTGTGAACCAGTGCCGGCGCGTTTTTCTTTGCTGCCGTAAGAATAGAAGCTGCAACAGTAGTCAACGAGTAGTGCTCCAGACATCGCCTTGCCAGGAGTTTTCGGGACACGATTCCCTCGCGTAATACACTAGTAACAGCCATCTGTCTCAGAGCAACGGTCACGATACAAACCTGGCAGACAGCACGATGATTACTCTTAAAGTTGTATTGTATCACCGGCAGTGTCAGCTTTGTTGTTGCTTCTCAGCTAGCGCAGTGGTCGTCCCGGTGGCATGCGACATGCAGCAGAGGGTCACGTGAGCTTCCTCTATGGTAAGTCGTGAAACGCAGTAACAGTAAACATACTAAGAGGAGTAGTATATGGCCTTGCCAATGCAGACAAGCGGTAAGCACTGGAATAGTCGTCTAAGGTTTTTGCTCACGAAGTCATTTGAGACTCACTAGCATCCAAAGCCAAGTGTGGTCATGACGATGTCCGTTGTCAAACCGTACCGTGTTCACACAAAACAGTAGGAAATCCTTCTGAACCCAGTACAACGAGAGTTCTCCAGTTAAAATAAAACGTGCTCTAGACCCCAACAAAAGCGTCCTCAACAGTGATTCGTCATTGTGGTCGAACGAATATGCTTGATACGAGTACTTTCTTTGAAGGTAAAAACAGTGTAACTGCCGGGGAAGTTGAAAATTGTTTGGAAATTTGTGATAAGTTCCTATGGGACCAAACTGCTGAGGTCATCGGTCCCTAGACTTACACACTACTTAATCCACATTAAACTAACGCTAAGGACAACACACATACCCATTCTCGAGGGAGGACTCTAACCTCCGACGGAGGTATCCGCGCGGATCCTGGCAAGGGCTACCCCGCTCCGCTGGGGAAGTCGCGTGAACTGTGTGCCCAGACATGATAGTCACCAGCATCTGACTTCTCTTTGGGATACGATGCAACCCTTTTCAGACACATGGTGATTATCCTAAAATCTGTCAGAAACTTAGCTGTCCCTAGCTTCCAGGGTAATGGGCATTATGAGCGACTACCAAACGTGCTTCAGAGGTAACACGGATGTTTCCTCGATTGTTCCTCATCCAACGTGGCGAGAGAAGCCACAACAACACGAATTTTTGTACATTCATGGGTCCAATGGGACGAACTTGGGTATAAATGGGCTAAACATTGGTGAGCCCGAGGGAACCTGGGTTCGACAGTCGATAGATCAGGTAAAACCCGTTCCTTCTACAAGTACAGTTCGACGCTTTGCTCACTGTACCATGAGAACTGGCAGTCGGTGTACGCTGGCAGCAGTGGTTAACTGCGCTCTTCCATTTATACAAGGTGGTCAGAAACAGAGTGAAAAGCTTGTAAAGGTGTTGCAGAGTAAGTTGAGCAGAGAAATAACTGTTAAGAAACAAATTGGATATGTTGTCCTCTTCCCGAGTTAAATACTATTGACGTAAACCAATCTGGCCGCTGCGCGTCCAAATTCAAGTGTTACGCCAGATACAGTTAGTGCCAGTTGTTCTCATAGTGTAGATTAGGGCAGTTCAGCAAAGTCGATCGTGAGTGCGTAGCCGCGAGAGGTAAACAAAGCGACAGACGAGAGCAACGGAAAAGAACAGAGCGTGGGCCGGATCGGCAGCCAGTCCCAGCCGTCATTGCATTTAAGGTGGGATTCCTATGCTGTGTCTGACGCATGCGGCCGCCGTGCTGGGTCTGCCGCACTGTACTGCTACAGATGGTGTTAAACGGGACTGTGTCCCATGTTGCGTCAGCTGCAAGCAGCTGCCCGCGACTGAGAGCAGTCTACACGCAGCCGAAAAGGGGAACACGACAGCATGTCCGAGGGAAAAGTACTGTTCACGGTGGTGGAAGATGAGAAACTGGTAGAAATGGTTTCTAAATGTCCTTGTATCTACGATGTATCGTTATCAGTATACAAGGACCAAACTGTGAAGGATAATGTTCGGAGAGAGATGGAGAAATTCGTGGAAAGAACAAATAAGAAAAGTACTATACACTTTTTGTTTATTCGTAATGTTTATTACTTAGTTGTCAGGCAAATAATGCATATCGTAATAAACAAGAATAAGTAGCATCGCCCCACATAATATTCAGTTATTATAATGATAATAATGAAGTGTACACAAAGTGAATACCAAAACATGATGTATGTTATACCAGTTCAATTTATTATAATGTGCATACAATTTTTTAAAGATTATTCAGTAACGCTTGAAAGGTGGTTACACTGAGTCACAGCGCCAGAGATTGCGCCAAAGAGTATTATTCAGCCGCCTCCACTGGCAATTGCCGCTGAGAAGTTGGTGAGTGCAGTAGTAGTTGTGAGGTAGGCGTAATCTGTGCTTGTTGAGACGTCGATAGAGTACTAATTGTTCTGTTGGGCAAGACACCATATGTTATTCGATTGGGGATGCTGTAATGATCAAAGTGCATTTTTCGCCAATATATATGAAGGTAAAGAATTTTTTTTTTATTTCAGTCCTAAATAACAATGCCTCTTGGTCGCAGGTTCAGTCAACAAGCATCTGGCTTGTGTTCATGTATTAGACTGTAATTATGGTTTCTATGTGCAATTATACTATTTCTGGTTTTTTAATTACTTCATTGTAAATGTCGTTTAAAGCATCTTGTCGTATTGAGGAAGAACCGTGCCAGATGTGTACGTTGAATCACACTTCCACACACAGAACAGTTACATTTGTACTTTGTTGTTTCGTAGCTTTTATAGTTGCTGGGGACTTAATCAATTAATTGTGTTAACGGAAATTTCCTTTCATTCTTTGTTGTTATTCTATGCAGTCAGATTGCGTACTAACATTATTCAGGGCCAACCGGTTACGAGACTGCGTAACTGGACAAACAGTGACTAAAAACTAAAATTATTTGCATTATATTTAATTAAGCCCCCTTGCACGTGGCGACCGCTGCTTCGGATCGTCCCTTGGAATTCTTTTGATAGTAAAAGTAACAAACAGTAGCATTGTTGTGGTAATTTGTAGTTTAGTAACTGTAGTCTATTTTGCATATGTAGATTTGGTAATGAACATTTGTAGTTGTCTTGTCTTTCTTCTAATGGTATCTTTGCAGAATTTAATTTTTGATGTCTTATATACGGGTTTGACAATTTTGTGCAATTATGAACATTTCAATTCTTCGTTAATCGTGTTTGTCGGGAAGCATTTCGTGTGAATGGTATTGTTGGTGATAAAGTATCATATTGTGTGTAATTTTCGTATAGTGGCGAATGAAGAAAATGTTAACATGGCGAACTCGCCAACACAGGAGAACAGTATGATGAATAATGAAGCAGAAAATAATTTAATAAGTCGGGAAAATAGTCCGGAACCAGTTCAAAATTTTTCACAATCAAAAAATTTTCAGAATATTAGATTAACGATAGTAGATTCTGAAATAGTATCGTACAAAGATAGCTTTACGGCTATGCCGAAGGAAGTTAGTTTTAAGGGAAATGTTAGAGGCGAAAGGAATTTCGAACCAGTTAATATGGAGCAGTTGATGAGCGCAATATTAAATTTGGGATCACAAATAGGAACAATTAAAACTGGTATGGGAACAATGGAAACACGGTTAGAATCACAAATAGGAACAATAAAAACCGAGATGGAAACAATGGAAACACGGTTAGACTCACGAATAGGGATATGTTTTAAAAACATGAAAGATGAATTAAAGAAAGAAATTAGAGAAGGAGTACAACCGATTTTGAATGCTCACAATAATAGATTAATTTCAATATAAATCAGACAAAAGGAACAGGATAGAGAACAGGAAGAAAGAGATCGTGTGATAGTACAAAAATTTTCAGAGTTAAATTTACAATGCGCACACGATAAGGAAGAAATATTTGAAAGAATCGAGGAATCTGTACCAAATGACAGAATAAATAACCTAACACAACAGTATGAACAGTTAACTTCTAAATGTGTCAATACTGAAACCCGAATGGCGACACTTACGGAAGACGTAAATAAACAGAAAGAAAAAATAGGTGACTTATGGGAAAGGTTGAGGAGATTTCAGATAAACTGACAAGTCTTAGTTTAAATGGGGACAGAGATTCAGACGATACAGCTCCATTGCCATTTGCAGAAACCGAAGAGTACCAGAACATAATAAACTTGTTGAAAATCAGGGAAAATTTAATGAACGCGTTAAAAGGGAATTTGAAGTTTTACGAAAGCAAGTCAAACAAATTGAAAGCGAAATCATGGGAAAAGACAGCAGAAGAAATTTAGAATCACAGATAGCAGAGGGTTTTGAAGAAAATAATTTATTTCATTTACGAGAAGCAACAAGAGAGCGCCAGGCGCGCGAACTTAACAATAATCGACATTGGGACGGGGACAGACGCGGTAGGTCTTTGTCGCCACGAGGCGAAAACTTTGACTATAAACACTTCTTAACTGTTCGGAAATTTAAGATCTTTCACAATTCTAAGAATGACATACATCCATGTTCATGGTTAGACCAATTTATGTAAGCACTTCCACCAAATCGGCCACTAAGTCACAAACTGGAATTTATATGCGGCTATAAAGTCCTCAGGGGATTCGCTACACTATGTGAATATGTGCCGTAGGGTGCACAGGGCCCCGAGCTGTAGTGGTGCTATTTCACTTTTAGTTTTCTGCACCGCTGCCTACTCTTTTACTATCCTTTGTATCCATCAAAACAACTCTTCAACTATCAATCTATTTAGAGAGTCGGTAAAGAATAACCGGATATGACTATTTTACTCAAAAGTAATTCGGAAATTACCGTTTGGACTTACTATATCTTCTGCAGCATTCATTTGTAGGTTAAACGAAATTTTATGTGTTTATCTTCGTGACAATATTACTTCATATGTTGACGATATTCTTATTGCTAAACGTTCTTTGAGTGAGCATAACAAAATTTTGCATTCATTATTACGTATTTTTGCAAGAGTTGGCATTACAGTGAGCTTGGAAAAATCTGAATTTGGTCGTTCTCAGGTGAAATTTCTTGGTCATATTATTTCTACAGAAGGTATTCTTCCTGATCCAGAGAAACTAGACGCTATTCGTAATTATGCTGTTCCTACTACAAAATGTGATGTTCGTAGTTTCCTTGGTGCCTGTAATTTTCTTAGACGCATTGTTAGATAGGGCAATTTGGCCACAACTCGTTTACCGACAAATCGCATTTCTGAAATCGTTCCTTTTCCGCGTTCATGGAAACTGCGGCATTCTGAAGTTGTCAATCTGGCTCTACAAAATATTGCATCTGCGGCTGCTAGAAGAGAAAAATCAGCTAAACGTCCTGGTCGTTTAAAAACCTTGTCAGTTGGTCAAACGGTGTTAATTAAGTCTCATAGCTTGTCTCACAAAGGAAAAGGCTTGCGTCGCAAATTTTTTCTGCTTTATAACGGTCCATATAGGGTTCGCAAAATTATTCATGATAACACTGTTGAAGTAGAAACTCTTAAATCTCGGCGCTCTAAGGGAATACATCATATATCGAACGTTAAAATTTTTGTGGAATGACATACTTTTGAGAAACTAACAGTTATACGTAAACACACGTAGAGTACAAGGATACCTTACCGTGTTCTGGCGGCGGCACATACTCAAAGCAACAGTCAAGTCTGCGCGCCGCACAAGGCAGTCGTTGACCGCAAACAATTACTTCCTCCGTCACGCGTACCTGCAGCTGATCGAGCGCTCAGTGCGAATGCACTGACAGCCGTGAACAAATACACAGTCTAATTTATCTGATTAAATTCAGTGTAAAGCTATAGTGACTTGATAAATTATGTTATCAACGTTCAGTATTTTTCAGGATACAGCTGTAAAAAAAACTTGTAAGAACTTCCGGTAAATTCTGTGTGTGTCTGACGTTAAGAGGACTTGCTGTCGAGAAAATTTCAGGAAGAATGTAATTTCGAAGAAGAAAGTAATAAACTAAAAGGGCAACTATTAATTGAGTCTATTTTTGAGGTAACATATTTCCACTTACTTACGTACTTTAGACGTAATTTGCTGCTCGCGATTACGTGATTTATACTTTGTGTTAACTGATTTTGATAATGATTGATTAATGAACAGGGTTGTCAATTATGTCTATTTTGTATAGCTTGGCTGCACTGCTTTTTCACTGATGTCACTTTTTTATTGTGTGCCTGCTTTGTTTATTTATGTAAATTATAATTGTCACCTGATTAATTGTGCTGATATGGTTATGTATGTACGTTATACTTTGTGGTTTACCTGCTTGCGCCTTCATGTTTACTTATTAAGATTACATATGAGCATTTATTTGCGTATGCTGATATGATGCTAATGACCTGTTTATTATGTAAGATATATATTTGCTGCTTTGTTAAACTCATTGCTTTATATTTTAAGATAAGAAAATGAACTGCTGTAATTCTACGAACGACATTGGTACAAGAAACTTCATTGAAGTCACATGAGCAGGAGTTTTTATGGAAGCTGTATAAATTTATGCTAATAGGAAGGAAGTTAACGACATGACATACCAACACTAACTGCATTCTTCGTGAGCAATTGAAATAGCAAGTGACACTTGAGACAAGAAATACTCCACATGTTTGCTTCCGTTTTGGCATGATTCTTGAAATGGTGTACACACTGTGAAATATTACGATCATTCACACTCCGTACTCGTACTTACTTACTGAAAGTTATTCAAACTAAAGGCTGTTAGAGGTCATGTACGCATTTCTTTTATTTAATGATTCACAAGGTAACCAAAATCTATTTTATAATTCATAATGAGTAGAAGATTTGGGTCAGATGGATTACACAGAGGTTGTGTGTGGACATTATGTCTTTGGATTGTATGGGATGATGAATTGAAATTTGCACTAGGATTTTATCTGTACTTGTTCTAGGAGACTGACTAGAGGAAAGAGTTGTTATGGAAGTGAAATGATACTGGCGATAAGGTTTATATGAGTCGACGTATCGATGAGGTATTATTGAGGTATTGAGATTATGCGATGCTGATGATTATTGGAGTTTTGGTCGATAAGAGGTAAAGTAAGTGGGAAGCATTTTTTTTTTTTTTTTTTTTGAGTTTATATGGAACAAGGAGGATGAAGATGGCAGACTAGAACACTAGAAGATTGTCTACACACACACTTTGTTAAATCAATAAGCAGTATATACTATTTTTTGCAGAGAGGAAGTATTTGCATATCATGGCACACTGACAGTTGTCCAGAAAAAGTTGACTTGGCAAACATTGGTCTTGACATGATGAATATGACGTTGACTAACTATTATTGACTGTTATACACTGTACCACTACTACTTGATACACATATTGAGCATCAAATTTTGACAGAATTGCATTTAAACAGTTAACACTATTCAATTACACAATAGTACTTAATATGTGGATGAGAGATGAGTGAGTGTTTTGTGTGTTTTCCTTTCCAAATAATTGGTACCGACCTATCTCCTAAATATTATTTTACATGTTTCTTGTGGCTTGCACTGACACCCATAAATATTATAAGTTTACTGATATTTGTGTATTTGTAATAGTTAATATGACAATTATCTGATACCATTTGTGTTTTTATTATAATTTCTATGTTTAGTGTAAGAGTATTTATAATGATTTTGTAAAAGCAATTGTGTGTGCATTCAAACTGTTGTTCGTGCTTACACATATTAACGTTGGTGAGTGCCACTTGGAAATGTTTAATTACTGCTGATGAACTCTGATGAACTGTCTAATTAGTGATAGTGAGTGTTGTGGACTGTTACCTGCACTTGTTCAACATTGATGGGTGCCACTTGGAAATGTTTAATTTCTGCTGATAAACTCTGATGAACTGTCTGATTAGTGGTAGTGAATATTATGGACTGTTACCAGCACTTGTTCAACATTACTGGGTGCCACTGACGGAACTGCTTCTACTGAAATGATGTCACTTGATGGTGTCTGCACCTGTTCAACATTGCTGGTTGTCACTAACAGAACTGCTTCTATTGAGATAATGTCACTTGTTGGTGTCTGCGCCTGCTCGCCATTTTTGGGTGCCACTGTTGGAGCTGTATAAATATTGCTGATGGAATGTTATGAGACTGCTATTTGCACCTGTTGACCATTGCTGGGTGCTACTGCTGGAACTGTCAACGACTCTACTTGTTTATTGAACTATTGAAAGGATTTTATGTGAATATTTGTATAAACTGATTTTTTGTGTGCTTACTGTTTATGAAATGTTAAGAGACTCTTACATGCACCTATTCGTCATTGCTGACGCTATTGATTGAATTGTTTAACCACATGATACTTGTGTAAACTATTATGTAAAATCACATGTATGGAAGCATTTATATTCCTTACTGTATTTTATATATTAGGTTATTGAAGGGTCAGTGCAAAGCCAAAATTTATTTAGTTATGTGGTATTTACTTATTTAATACTGTCTTTTATTTTTGTCTGTATTTTTTTATACGGATTTGGTGGTATTTTCACCACCAATGCTGGCAAAAATACCATCAAATTCTAGCCCGTGGAGGAGGGGCATACGAAAGGTAGCTACACTGAGTCACAGCGCCAGAGATTGCGCCAAAGAGTATTATTCAGCCGCCTCCACTGGCAGTTGCCGCTGAGAAGTTGGTGAGTGCAGTAGTAGTTCTGAGGTAGGCGTAATCTGTGCTTGTTGGGACGTCGATAGAGTACTAGTTGTTCTGTTGGGCAAGACACCATATGATATTCGATTGGGGATGTTGTAATGATCAAAGTGTATTTTTCGCCAATATGTATGAAGGTAAAGAATTTTTTTTTTATTTCAGTCCTAAATAACACTGCTTCTTGGTCGCAGGTTCAGTCAACAAGCATCTGGCTTGTGTTCATGTATTAGACTGTAATTATGGTTTCTATGTGCAATTATAGTATTTATGGTTTTTTTAATTACTTCATTGTAAATGTCGTTTAAGGCATCTTGTCGTATTGAGGAAGAACCGTGCCAGATGTGTACGTTGAATCACACTTCCACACACAGAACAGTTACATTTGTACTTTGTTGTTTCGTAGCTTTTATAGTTGCTGGGGACTTAATTAATTGTGTTAACGGAAATTTCCTTTCATTCTTTGTTGTTATTCTATGCAGTCAGATTGCGTACTAATATTATTCAGGGCCAACCGGTTACGAGACTGGGTAACCGGACAAACAGTGACTAAAATCTAAAATTATTTGCATTATATTTAATTAAACCCCCATGCACGCTATGGAGTTCAAATGCTACTGAGTTTGGTTAACGTGATCACTTTGCCACGGTGCTATCCCTGCACCTGCACGGCTGTTGAAGTATTCTGTAAATGAATCTCGCACAGAAAATCCATCAGCATCTGCATAACCGCCACTCCTTGCTAATGGTCCAAGATTTTCAGTAGGTAGTGGTTCTCTTCTGTTCAATTCAAAATGAGACTCGTTGTTTTTCTCTAAGAATGCATCTCTAAGTAAATTGTGTAAACAGCAAGCAATAATAATCAAATTATGAGTCATTTCTGGCTTCAGACTGATCGGCGCATAAAATATGCGAAATATTTGACTTAACAGAGCGAAGGCATTTTCAGAAACTCTACGAGCTCGTGGAAGACGATAGTTTTTTTGGTCAGTACTAGCAACTCGACGAGAGAAAGGTTTCATCATGTTTGGAAGTAATCGAAATGCGTCGGCGCCTACAAAAACATGTGGCACAACTATGTCCGAATCCGGCAGCTTAGTAGGCGGAGGAAACATCTTACTATTTGAAAACAGTTTCCCGATATTAGTTTTATAAAAAATTCCACTGCCACCTTCTTTCCCATATGATCCGACATAAATGAAAATGAATTTGTAGTTCGCGTCAACCACATCAAGAAGGACGGTAGAGAAAAAAATGTTTGTAGTTGTAATACAATGAGCCTGGCAGTGCAGGGGAAAAAATTGGCACATGTTTCCCGTCGATGGCACCAACACAGTTAGGAAATTGCCATTTTTCTTCAAATTCCTTACATTTTGATTTCAACATTGAACTAACAGCACAACTAGTATGATTTCAACGATGTCAGAAGGAAGATATTCTGAATACAACGAACAATGGGCTGCTAAAGCGATGTCGGCATGATTTACCGGTCTCCACTGATGTCTTTGGCTGCTTGGTGACAGCCAACAGTCTTCGTCTCCAGATTTCACGATTTCGAGACTACGCCTCCGAGCTCATTGCCTAATCTGTTCCTCGCTACAATGCTGTCCGGTGGCCGATGCTGTTTTATTGTCGTCAAGCACAGCGTCCATTTTCTGCTGCAGGTGTCTTACAGAGGACGTGTCAATGTAATTTTTAGGGGCTGAGGTCAGAAAAGGAATACATTATTTGCAGGAAAGAAGTAATAGCCGAGAATGAAGCTTGCTAAGCTTACATTCAAATTAGATTTTCTTTCTGTTAAGCATTCAATATACTTGTGTAAGTGAGCTAATAATTTGTAGCAACATTTTCACTCGTTTCTCAACTGATGTCAGTTTTGACTAAATATAATAATGAATAGCCGCGAGGGATTAGCCGAGCGGCCTAGGGCTCTGCAGTCATGGACTGTGCGGCTGGTCCCGGTGGAGGTTCGAGTCCTCCCTCGGGCAAGGGTGTGTGTGTTTGTCCTTAGGATAATTTAGGTTAAGTAGTGTGTAAGCTTAGGGACTGATGACCTTAGCAGTTAAGTCCCATAAGATTTCACACGCATTTGAACATTTGAAAATAAAAATAAGATAGGTGTAACTTTAAAAATTGTTATTATTTTTACAGCTAACGAATATTAACGTACATAATTATTTGACTGTAGTGTGTTTTGTAGTTGAAGACTGCAAAAATAGGTGGAGGAATATAAAAGACACACATCAAAAAAAGGCAGAGTGAACGAAAAAGTACTGGAAGTTATGTTTCCAGTCAAGGAAATAAATGGCCACTGGCTGATATGTTATCATTTCTAAACAAAATGGATCACAAGCGAATGTAAGTTGCCGTACAATTTGCCTGTTTACGTTATCTTTTATTATGTTTCATTTTATTATTGAGACTGAATTACCTGTAGTTTTGTAATATATTTCACAGAAGTACATCCAACGTTGAGGCAGATGAAGTGCAAAGCCCAAAATATAATGGTGAACCTAGTAACAGAGATGTGTGCCAGACATCGCCAACTTTGTCAGAAAAAGAAATTTTTTCCGAAGACGTGGAAGACATCGCATCGTTCAGACCACTCAGGAAAAGGTCACGCAAAATGAATAAATCATGGATTTGATGAATTCTCGGCGGGCTGAGAGAGAAACCTTAATGAAAAGACTGGCTGAAGAAAAGCGTGATGACGACATCGATTTATTTTTTGAAAGTATCGCTCACAGCGTAAAAAAATTGAATCATAATTTGATCAGTGAAGCCAAATTGAGATCCTTGCAGATGCTTATGATTTGGAGAATCGCAGTTCATCTGAATACTACACTTCCGTGCGACTTTCATCTCCGAGTACTTTCTCATACTCAACAACTCCAACGGCATCAAGTGTGGATAACACTGCCATCACACCATCTGACAACACAGAGACCGAAACGCCAGCTTACGAACCCATTTAATGATGCGATAAATGTTAATTTCATATTTTTGTATTGCGCTATTTTCATTTTTGACACTGTGTGCATTATTAATAATGCAATAACACATTAACAGTTTTTCTACATCTACATCCATACTCCGCAAGCCATCTGACTGTGTGTGGCGGAGGGTACCCTGAGTAGCTCTATCGGTTCTCCCTTCTATTCCAGTCTCGTATTGTTCGTGGAAAGAAGGATTGTCGGTATGCGTCTGTGTGGGCTCTAATCTCTCTGATTTTATCCTCACGGTCTCTTCACGAGATACAGGTAGGGGGGAGGGGGGGAGGGGGCAATATACTGCTCGACTCTTCGGTGAAGCCCGTACCGAGCTACTGAGCGTCTCTCCTGCAGTCTTCCACTGGAGTTTATCTACCATCTCCGTAATGCTTTCGCGATGACTAAATGATCCTGTAACGAAGCGCGCTGCTCTTCGTTGGACCTTCTCTATCTCTTCTATCAACCCTATCTGGTACGGATCCCACACTGCTGAGCAGTATTCAAGCAGTGGGCGAACAAGCGTACTGTAACCTACTTCCTTTGTTTTCGGATTGCATCTCCTTAGGATTCTTCCAATGAATCTCAGTCTGGCGTCTGCTTTACCGACGATCAACTTTATATGATCATCTGTCGTCTGTTTCGATATATACCATTTTGTCATCTGTGCGACACTCTAGAGAAGGAACTGCAGTGCAGTCTTCCTCTGTGAAACAGCTTTGGAAAAAGACATTTAGTATTTCGGCCTTTAGTCTGTCATCCTCTGTTTCAGTACCATTTTGGTCACAGAGTGTCTGGACATTTTGTTTTGATCCACCTACCGCTTTGACATAAGATCATAATTTCTTAGGATTCTCTGCCAAGTCAGTACATAGAACTTTACTTTCGAATTCATTGAACGCCTCTCGCATAGCCCTCCTCACACTACATTTCGCTTCGCATAATTTTTATTTGTCTGCAAGGCTTTGGATATGTTTATGTTTACTGTAAAGTTCCCTTTGCTTCCGCAGCAGTTTTCTAACTCGGTTGTTGTACCACGGTGGCTCTTTTCCATCTCTTACGATCTTGCTAATCACATACTCATCTAACGCATATTGTACGATGGTTTTGAATTTTGTCCACTGATCCTCAACACTATCTCTACTTGAGACAAAACTTTTATGTTGAGCCGTCAGGTACTCTGTAATCTGCTTTTTGTCACTTTTGCTAAACAGAAAAATCCTGCCTTTTTTAATATTTCTATTTACGGCTGAAATCATCGATGCCGTAACCGCTTTATGATCGCTGATTCCCTGTTCTGCGTTAACTGTTTCAAATAGCTCGGGTCTGTTTGTCACCAGAAGGTCTAATATGTTATCGCCATGAGTGGGTTCTCTATTTAACTGCTCAAGGTAGTTTTCAGATAAAGCACTTAAAAAAATTTCACTGGATTCTTTGTCCCTGCCACCCGTTATGAACGTTTGAGTCTCCCAGTCTATATCCGGCAAATTAAAATCTCCATCCAGAACTATAACATGGTGGGGAAATCTACTCGAAATATTTTCCAAATTCTCCTTCAGGTGCTCAGCCACAACAGCTGCTGAGACAGGGGGCCTATAGAGACATCCAATTACCATGTCTGAGCCTGCTTTAACCGTGACCGCCATCCAAATCATTTCACATTTCGGATCGCCGTCAATTTCCTTCGATAATATTTTATTCTACATTCCTCAATGTTAAAGCTAGTTTTTCATCTGGTGTTGTAGGGTATGGATATCTGGGAGACGAATCCTTCCTGATATCTTCTTTGGCGAGACCGAGAACTTAGTTAAACTGCGCTGTGTACAACCTGAAATACTCTCTAAATTTCTGGTCATTTTTTAACAAATGCCGATTGATAAGTTGATCAAAAGAGCCTTCCTCAGTTCTTGTGAGGTAAATCGGATGTGTTTCATCATTTACCTCACATAGATGAAGCTGAATTTCTTCATCTTCAACGTCTTCTAACATTAGATAAAACAACAAATCGCACTCTCTCATCGTTTCGGCACAGACGCAGCAGACCAGCTAAACAATGTGCGGCCGCCGTTCTATAGGAATCGCCAGCTATGAGTCAGCCGCACTACGTCAGATGCACAACGGCTGCCACATGCGACAAACGCGGCATAGGAATTCCACCTTTAGGCTAGGCGCAAATTGAGACGCGTATAGCACGTGTGACGTGACACGACACTACAGCGCGACACGCACGAGTCGCGCGGGTCCAGCGCATATTGCGACGCGTACACCATACTTCGAACGCGCCGACTGGCAACGCTCAGCGCTGACTGAACCGAAGCGCGCGCAACCTCTTATCTTTCTCAAACGATTTTACAGAAACTATTCTCTGAAAATATATGATTTTTGCCTTACTTGCAGCGTTCTATGTCAGCTTCGTGACCATCACCTCGCTAATGACCATTCTTCTTGTGATGTACACATTTTAGTAAGACACTATGCAAAACTCAAAAAGTTTGCAACGAAAATTAGGGGTCGCTATGATTTTGCGTTTGATGCGTAATACAGCGTATGTTGCTGCGTATGAAATTTAGCTAGCATGCTGAATTTTTTTTTAGACTTGGGAGGAGATCTCTATCTGCCTCCGATCTGGAGAAAATGGATCCCATGTAGCGCACTCACTTCGATCTCACGCCCGTGAGAATGAAATACTCGCAACATCTCTCGTATCTCCTAAACCGCTCGAGACATCGAAACGAAAGTTTGGCAAACTATAGCACACAAGGAGGAGAGTGTTTTGCCAATTATTAAACGCACGGTACTATGTCTATGGCGATATATCACTACTTAAACTTCTTTTTTTGTTAATTTCACTCCAGTGACTGTAAATTTTTAAGAGTTATCGACAGCTAGCGAAACAAGAGCCTCCTAGTATGAACATAAACATGAAATTCCTTCTTTTATGTTACTGCAAACCGATACTATGAGGTTTTTCGTAAGCTATTGAAGTCTGTGATTACCAATTACTTGTTTAATGAGGCCCTCTGTTTCGGAATTCTGTCTCAATAGCTGCTGTGACATGAGTTGGGCAAATTACATTGTGACAAAGGAAGTACAATTAAACCAGTCACCAAGAGAAATGGGGCCTTTACTCATAAGTGGTGATGCTTCTTCGAATGCAAAAAGGTTAACAACTCACACAAAAACAGATCGGCAATTATGTTGGAATTTTGGTGGAATCCCCGTAACCCATCGTATTTTTAACACTGAGCGACTGAAATGGAAATTTACCAAATGATTTTATTCCCTCTCTTGATGACGATCGTTCCTTTAGGCGGAATGATAGACACATGGCAGATACTGTTTACTCACCTAGGGCTTTCCAAACTGACAATGCGTGATCGCGAATGAAAGACTTGTTATTGAGAAAAATAAACAATTGGTCTGTCGCACGACACAATGGTCAGTCTATTGTCAGCAGCGAATGCACGCGACAGGAATGCACAAGTTGCCATGTGTGCCTTGTGAGATGGAGTTCGAAAAACATTGTCATGAAAGTAGATCTGCCTTTGTCAGCAGCACATTTCAACAAATTAAATATATCTAATCATAACACTGTTTTAGGATATTCCTACTTTCGTAATAATACCGACCATTTTCTTCATTTGTGTAGCCTGTTGTTGTATAATTAGTTTATTAATGCTGATAATGTCCATGCAACAATTGAAATGCTTTTTCTCATCAAGACGAACCAATTAAAACATCGTTATTTGTGACTGCTTTTCGACTGTTTCTAGCATATGTTGTTCACATGCATGTAGTACAGTGTGTCGTATTACATTATTACATCCATATCACATTAATCACAGTGAAACTTCTATACCACAAGCACAAAGGGATCACACATGTGGAGATTATCCCTTTCTAAGATTTTGTAACAGATCGTTCAGATACGCTAGCATACTAGGCAGCGAGAACATAACCTTGCCTTACTTCCCTGCCTTGGTTCTTAATCACATGATTTTATAACATTCCTTGCTTCCTCATTCACTACCCTCTGTCCGTTCTCGCGATCTGAAAACATCGCGGAGGCATATGGTGCAATTCCAGCGGCCAATGGCTCATCTGTTACTGAAGTGCCGGCCGCGGTGGTCTCGCGGTTCTAGGCGCGCAGTCCGGAACCGTGCAACTGCTGCGGTCGCAGGTTCGAATCCTGCCTCGGGCATGGATGTGTGATGACCTTAGGTTAATTAGGTTTAAGTAGTTCTAAGTTCTAGGGGACTGATGACCACAACAGTTGAGTCCCATAGTGCTCACAGCTGTTTGAACTTTTATTTTTTCGTTACTGAAGTATACATTTTTCTTGAAAGAAGAAAAACAAAACAAAACTATGCAGATATAAATAACAGAAAAGTATAACGTGCTAACGAAGAAAGCTGGAGCGTTTAAATGGCGAAAAGCGAATCACTACCCAAAGACAATAAAATTTAGTACACAGTAAGGCAAAATTTATCGTATGGGCAATACTACCACTGCTGATGTGCGCCGTTCCGATGTCAGCATATGGCCGGGCTAATTTTCAGCTCCTCGCCTCAGATTTCCCACGGTGCGACGCGATAAACTGTGCCTCAACCACAACGCCGCGCGACCTGGCGCAGGCGCGTGTCGCGTCCCGGTCGCGTCGCGTCGCGATTTGCGCGGTCCCATTTGAACCTGTGATGTTACAAAAACACGCGCTAAGCTGCGCTGCGTCCCGCCACACGCGCTATACGCGTCTCAATTTGCGCCTAGCCTTAGACGTGGCAGGAGCAGCAAACAAGACTTTTTAGTGGAAGCAGGGGAGATGCTCTTGAGCATTAGACGCCAACTGTTATCGGATAAGTTCTACATTATTGGTGGCTAAATTGATTTGCTACACTGAAGGCAGAAAAAAAAAAAAATAAAAAAACCAGCAACATTTCTAACAGTAGGCCCTCAGCACCGCCTTGTAATGCTACTTGAGAGGATCTATACCTTTTTTACTGAATACGAGGTCGTAATGTTTAGCGTGTCACTAGGTATTAAGCCATCTAAAAAGTTGAATTTAAGACGTCATTATGCAGTAAATCACTCGGCAGGATATGACGGATATGTCGACGACGAATGAAAGACAGTAACCCTTGACCTGAAAGCCAATTTTTCAAACGAAGTAAATTACCGCTTAGTAGTAAGTTTTGTTTCTAATATGGTGGCAACGAAGGGAAAAAGACAAAACTGCTTCGTTTCAACAATTACCATGTCAGCTTTGAGAGCTCATGCTACTCACATTATCTGATATAAATATTTCACATTATTTGCAGCACGTTGATCATCTATGAAGAGACTCTTCTGGGGAATTTAGCTACAGATTTTCCCATCGTACTGCTGTGCATTTGAAGCCATTTGCTGAAGCTAAATTTTTGGGTGCAACTGATTCCGCAGCTACAGTCGGTGTCACTTTCTCGAAGCACTGCAACGCGCCGAATTCAAGAATTAGCAGAACATTTGAAGGCGCAGCTGACAATGAATATTAAAGACAGTGTTGCTTTTTCTTTGTGATTAGATGACTGCCCGCATCTCGTGGTCGTGCGGTAGCGTTCTCGCTTCCCACGCCCGGGTTCGATTCCCGGCGGGGTCAGGGATTTTCTCTGCCTCGTGAGGGCTCGGTGTTGTGTGATGTCCTTAGGTTAGTTAGGTTTAAGTAGTTCTACGTTCTAGGGGAATGATGACCACAGTAGTTAAGTCCCATAGTGCTCAGAGCCATTTGAACCATTGGATGACTCTCTTGACTTACGAGACACAGCACAACAGGTTATTTTAATTAGGGCAGCAAACAAAATGCTGGAAGTTCACGATGAAATGTTAGTTCTCATCCCATTGAAGGACATAACAACAGGTGAAGACATGTTTTATGCACTTGAAGCGGTTATGTAGAAGTTTGATCTGCTGTGGGGATTACTAATTTCCGTAGCGGAAGAAGGTGCTCCGGCTGTGATTGGCAACAAACATCAGTGGTTTAGAAGGATACGTCCTGAGAAAAATGGAGAATTATTATGTGCTGGTTATCACTATACATTACCTGACTCATCAAGAACACTTGCTTTACAAAAGCGTAAAACTGAACAACACAATGAGCTTGGTAGTGAAAATCACTGATTCTGTTCAAGCATAAGGATTCAACCATTGCTTGTTCAAAAACGTTTCTGCCCGGTGTAACACCTCGGTTCAATTTACAGTGATAAAAGCTACAGAAAGAATAATTTAAAATTAACAATAGAATTTTTAGAGGGGAAAATAGTGTAGAAATAGAGTTCGGTAATTGCAGATCAAAATTATATCAGCAAATAGTCTAACGTCTAAGTACAGCAAAGCCACGGAAGCTCCGTCATGAAGAAGGCAGTGGCGCTAAACTCTTGTGATGAAAAACCTATAAAAAGGCCTGATCGTCATTATTGCCTCTTTTTTCCTTGACTGTTTCGTTAAAGGGCGGGGAACCCGTGTCAATCAGCGAGACAATAATTAGATTGGACTTTATCGGGTTAAGATTCACGATAAACTGTTAGAATATTACGGAGATTAAAAGTCATGTAGTGTACGATCATATAAACGGCAGAAACTCAAATTAGCTGCTGATAAGAGTGAGTTCAGAGGTAGCGGTATTCAGATATTAACGTGTGGACTTTTGATAGTGTCGTGCGCCGATAGTTGCGAATCTGGACGTAGAGCGCGTGTATATCGGCATTTGCGGACTATGTAGATTCCTCCAAGCTAGGAACCTTTTAAATAGACCCTCATCCATCACCATCTTAATCCTTGAATATAGAGTGAGAGTGAAATACAAGAGTGTTGTACTTATTTCATTTACCTAGTACTAATCAGTGAAGGTTTTACGGAACCAAAGCTATTCAGCAGTAAATCAGCACCATCTAGCGGAAAGCATAGGCATTAACTAACACGCTAACTGAAGTGAACGTTTACTTGTTTTACGTACTCCTTAATATGAACTTTTGTGACTCTTTGACGTCCCCACTCCCTCCGAAAGGTGGCGCAGGTTGTCTTAATCATAAAAGGGGAGAGTTTTAGCCGGGAAAATTACTAAATAAAAGAGAGAGAGACGTCGCCGTCACGTCGGGAAATAAAGCCGGAAAACCTACCGACGATACGTATCTACGAGCAGACGTCGACGTGGAGTACCTAAAGAGGGAACCACAAGAGAGCTGGGGATGCTTCAACGATATCCGTTGTGAATATGGAGATTTACCTTGTCTCTATGAGGTTCTCTGTCTCAGTCGCGCTAAAGTTCTGGGGTACATCATGCAAATGCGCCAAGCAATATTTTTATTCATGGAAATGGAAGGAAATGTGTTCCTGAACTGTCGGATGATAGATTGGTTTGTGATGTAACCTTTTTGACTAAAGGGTGACAATGCGTCTTTGCGACTTGTGTCTGTCTCTTCAAGGGATGGATTTTGTCATCACCCATTTCTGTGACAAAACAAAGGCATTCAGGATGAAACTGTCTCTCTGGGAAAGGCAGCTGGGGGCTAGAAACGTCTAATGCTTTCCAAAATTGTCAGAATTAACAAAATTGCCATTACTGCAGATTTTGGAGAGTATGCAGATTTTGGAGAGTATGCAGATTTTTTAAGAAACTGCATACTGAATTTTAAAAAAGATTCACTGTTATCTTGCGCTTGGAAACAGGTTTAGGAATTTTTTCTACTCCGTACTCTCTGGCCGTCGATTTTGTAAGCCGCCCTCTTCAAATGGAAATCTTAGATCTTCAATGCGATTCAGAATTGAAAGATATCAGAGCTGGAAGACATTAACTGTTCTCATAAACATTTATCACAGAAGCGTTACCCGAAACTCCATAAAAATGCAGCATGGATGCTTAGTCTGTCCGGAGCAACGTACAATTTTAATTCCTTAATAAGACTTCGTAATACACGTTTGAGATGCTCCTTACCAGATTGAGATCTGACATGTGTTTTGAGACTTAGTTGTATTGGATCAATCATTCCCAACATTTAAGCTCTTACGCAAAGAGAAGTAAATAAATGTAGAAAGCAATAAGAGGAAACAGGTGGATTAGTTTTGTATGTTTTCTTTGTTATTCAGTTTCCTAGTTTTGGCTTCCAATTCGCCATTATCCATTAGTTTTCGTATTTAGTACGTATTTACATTAATTTTGTCCATATTCCTATTTACCAGCAATGTTTTCTTGAATTCGAAAATCTCTTTTTGGCATTAAGACTATTGTAAGAAGCGTCTTCATTAAATGTTCAACATGTTCATTTTTACAGTTCCTTTAGTGTGCATATTCCCAATTGGTCACTAGAGTACTGATTTAATTTCGACTAAACAATTTCATTACTGTTTTCTATTTACGACACCACAGTCTTCCACAAAAGGAGAATAAGCCAGCTTTGTGAAGCGCCGCTTGGCTGCCACTGTCAGGCTACTCCATAGAGTGGTACGTTGAACAGCCCTGGCGTGCATGATAGCTTACGAGACTGCTCAGCCTTTGGATCGAGTTCGATCCTTATTAGCGTAATCTAATTTCTATATTTCTCTCTTGATCGCTTTTAGGAAACTTAACGGAAGACAGGTTTCAAAATTTGCGTGTACAATGGCCGGACTGGCTAACTTCAGTGCTAATTAACCCATAAACGTGGCAACGTATCGAACTTTTTCCTTAACAATTATTTCTCTGAACAACCTACTCTGCAACACCCTTACAAACTTTTCAGTCTGTTCCTGACCATCATGTAGATGGTCCTCCTCCTTTTCAGGGGTAGTTTTTCCTGGTCCATGTGCCATATTGGCATTTGGTGAAGCTGGCAATAGATATTTATCAAGGGCCTAACAACACGTCAGAGAGCTCGAAGGGCCTGCCGGAGTGGCCGAGCGGTTCTAGGCGCTACGGTCGCAAGTTCGAATCCTGCCTCGGGCATGGATGTGTGTGACGTCATCAGGTTAATTAGGTTTAATTAGTTCTAAGTTCTAGGGGACTGATGACCTCAGAAGTTAAGTCCCATAGTGCTCTGAGCCATTTGAACCACTTGAGCACGAAGACTTAGGCATACATCTTTAAGTTCGAGATTTCCCGGCCTGCTTTATAAATACTGCCCACCTATAAACCAATAATGCTATTCATTATCCGTGCGGATACTTGTGTCAGGTGGGCCCGCTTTCTGACTCAGTGTATGCGACGTCGCTGTATGATTTTGCACGGCCGAGCAAACAGTGTGTATGTGTTGTGGTTGGCACGAGAGCCAACACCCTGTTACTAGAGGAGGCCGAAAGGCACGCGTTTAGCTCAAGCAGGCTGACGTGAGGTCTGGAACAGGACAAGGAAATAAGAATTCAGAAAAACGGACGTAGCTGGTGGAATACTTAACTTTAATCCATTAATGACGAACGTCGATCTTGACGATAAATGATTCAATATCAATAATAACTGAGAATGGCGCCTTGCTAGGTCGTAGCAAATGACGTAGCTGAAGGCTATGCTAAACTATCGTCTCGGCAAACGAGAGCGTATTTTGTCAGTGAACCACCGCTAGCAAAGTCGCTTGTACAACTGGGGCGAGTGCTAGGAAGACCTGCCGTGTGGTGGCGCTCGGTCTGCTATCACTGATAGTGGCGACACGTGGGTCCGACGTGTACTTCCGGACCGCGGCCGATTTAAAGGCTACCACCTAGCAAGTGTGGTGTCTGGCAGTGACACCACCATATGTACTCCCAGGAGCTAAAAATAAAATTTGGTGATTTTTGTGAATGAAGGTGTCCAAAACGTGCTTTTTGATGTGTAAAATCCTAATTTAAAAGGCTTTTCTTTATTGATAAACATTTGGCTTGGTAAAGTTGTACTTGATTATAATGTATATTGACAGTTCCGACAAAAGTACATAAATAAATCCAAATTCCACAAAAAGTTCCTTAAAAATGTGGTTTAATGACCACAAACAATTTCTTTAAGTTCTTTCTCTGTTGTTGAATACTAAAAACGTGTTGTAAAAAAATCGAAAAAGCTTCAACCAACAGCCGACCGGGGTGAACGAGCGGTTGTAGGCGCTTCAGTCCGGAACCGCGCCACTGCCACGGTCGCAGGTTCGAGTCGTGCCTCGGACATGGATGTGTGTGATGTCCTTAGGTTAGTTAGATTTAAGTAGTTCTAAGTTCTAAGGGACTGATGATTTCAGATGTTAAGTCCAATAGCGCTCAAAGCCATTTGAGCAATTTTTTTCAACCAACAATATTCATCAAATCTTGTTTCGATTCGTTTTTAGATATCGTT
This sequence comes from Schistocerca gregaria, assembly GCF_023897955.1. Lineage (NCBI taxonomy): Eukaryota > Metazoa > Arthropoda > Insecta > Orthoptera > Acrididae > Schistocerca > Schistocerca gregaria. Next base: position 247,547,414 of record NC_064920.1, read on the forward strand.
GTCCTGCTTGATTCCTGCCTTTTAATGTATCATTCTCGTTCTTCATGAGTATACACTTTACCAGAAGCTTCTGTTATTTGTTTCACATACCTTTATATGGACTGTCAACTACATGGCCTCTTTGCAATTAGGATTGACTCTTGGACAAACTTTCTTATTTCTGATATTTTAAGTTTAGAAGTGGAGGACCATAAACTTTTCTGATCATTCTTTCATTTCAATAGTGAAGTTACAATCTGATTTGCGGCAGGTGTTTCCCTACGCAGGACAAATAGGTCTCCACGTGCATCATCTTCAATCCTCAGTTCAATTAACTTCTGTACCCACGCTTTCCTTTCTTCTTGGTCTTCCGAGCATAAAAGTATCTGGGTAACTGCGAACCACGATGAACGTTGGATTATTGACAAAACGATATCTGAAACTTCCTGGCAGATTAAAACTGTGTGCCCGACCGAGACTCGAACTCGGGACCTTCGCCTTTCGCGGGCAAGTGCTCTACTATCTGGGCTACCGAAGCACGACTCAGGGCAGCTACTCACAGCTTTACTTTTGCCAGTATCTCGTCTCCTACCTTCCAAACTTTACAGAAGCTCTCCTGCGAACCTGGAAACATCCCCCAGGCTGTGGTTAAGCCATCTCTCCGCTGTATCCTTTCTATCAGGAGTGCTAGTTCTGTAAGGTTCGCAGGAGGGCTTCTGTAAAGTTTGGAAGGTAGCAGACGAGATACTGGCAGAAGTACAGCTGTGAGTACAGGGCGTGAGTCGTACTTCGGTAGCTCAGATGGTAGAGCACTTGCCCGCGAAAGGCAAAGGTCCCGAGTTCGAGTCTCGGTCGGGCACACAGTTTTAATCTGCCAGGAAGTTTCATATCAGCGCGAATTCCGCTGCAGAATGAAAACATTATTCTGAAAACGATATCTGCTGTTGTCCTTTGCTGAGATTTTAAAAACTTCAATTGATAAAGAACATGCCAGGGTCCTTCCACCCAAGGAAATTTCCATTTGAATGTAAACATACAAATTCCACAAGCATCTGTAACGTCTTCACGTTAAATGGCGTGTTTTGAAACCCATATGTGACAAATCTTATTTGCAATTGCTAACGTCTGAGAACTGTTTACCGGACCAATTTCTAATAATGCCACATCAGTTGGAAGTGCACCTATCCATATAGCCTGACTTACACCGTAGCCATAAGCTTTTTCTGTAGAGAGAAACTGACAACTGTGTTGTTCAGTGGAATCAAAGGTTCTGGAAAGCACGTTCTGACACACGAGGAATTTATTTTGAGTTCTGCTACACTGTCAAGCATGTTGACGATCTTACCACTCTACTTGTTGTCAGGCAAAGTTTTCCCAACCAACTGTATCATCAAGTTATATAAAGGTAAGTCAGTAGTATGAAGACCATAAACGTACCAGACGAGATTACGATTCAGCTTTGTTTAACCAATGTTAAAAGTGAAGAAATGTGAAAGTGAAGAAGAATTAAATGATCTGCTGAACGGAATGAACAGTCTAATGAGTACACAGTATGGTTTGAGAGTATATCGGAGAAAGACGAAGGTAATGAGAAGTAGTAGAAATGAGAACAGCGAGAAACTTAACATCAGGATTGATAGTCACGAAGTCAATGATGTTAAGGAATTCTGCTACCTAGGCAGTAAAATAACCAATGACGGACGGAGCAAGGAGGACATCAAAAGCAGACTCGCTATGGCAAAAAAGGCATTTCTGGCGAAGAGAAGTCTACTAATATCAAATACCGGCCTTAATTTGAGGAAGAAATTTCTGAGGATGTACGTCTGGAGTACAGCATTGTATGGTAGTGAAACATGGACTGTGGGAAAACCGGAACAGAAGAGAATCGAAGCATTTGAGATGTGGTGCTATAGACGAATGTTGAAAATTAGGTGGACTGATAAGGTATGAGGAGGTTCTACGCAGACTCGGAGAGGAAAGGAATATGTGGAAAACACTGATAAGGAGAAGGGACAGGATGATAGGACTTCTGCTAAGACATGAGGGAATGACTTCCATGGTACTAGAGGGAGCTGTAGAGGGCAAAAACTGTAGAGGAAGACATAGAGGAAGACAGAGACTGGAATACGTCAAGCAAATAATTGAGGACGTAGGTTGCAAGTGCTACTCTGAGATGAAGAGGTTAGTAGACTGATGGCCAAAAAAAAAAAAAAAAAAAAAAAACTTTTCTCATGCTGTTTTCCTTTAAAAAATCCGCAGTATGTTTAGCAATAGGTTCAACAGGTTTCCTTTTCCTTAAGTTTTTCTCTGGAGTAAAGCGGCAAAGATACATTCCACATGGTCCACTGGAAACAATGTAGCGCCATTCTTGTACATTACTAGGAAACTGATGACTTGAGTTATCTGCTTGTAACATAACTCCGGTGGAATCTTGGATTCCATCAAAGCAGGTGCATTAAGTTGTCCTGCGTCGAACATGCAATTCTTCAAGTGATTTCATGACTTTTTATTGGGTGTTTTTACTATATTGTGATCAACAAGTCTCACGTCTCCTTCAGTAATTAATGCAGCTGTTGTAATGGCAGCTGTAACGCGTAGACCAACGCCAAACCTAATACTTTACAGAGAAACTTGCACAATTGTAATGCATTATACTGACTTGTACTTGAAGTAAAATGTACATCAGAATCATCACATGGTATTTACTAAGGATATTCGAAGCCTCCATCTTCTTCGGAGAAAAGTACTTCGATTGGCTGTAGTGTTGATTCTTCCTTCCTTCTTTGCTTGTATTCAGATATTCTTCTTAATTCATCTTCTTGCCTCTTGTGCTTTTTAATATGTCTTATGTACTCAGGTAGGTCAGATAACGCAGTTTTATGCTGTCGAACAGATCCAACTTTTTCTGACCTCTAACAAGCACTTGTTCTTTACCAGGGATCTTCATATCCCTAGAAGAAGAGCAGGAGATGTGTACTTCATGTTTACAGTCAGCACCACCTAGACTAGGACTCTCAAATTCTGAAAGTAGCTTAATCTAACACGTGCAATTGACATCAAAGAGCTTATCTAACGTTGCTATTAAAGCCTCTTTCTCTTACAGCGTTCCTGTGAATGTGAATAACTTCACACTTTTCCTTACTCAGGGTCAACTGCCACTATCTTATCTAAATCATTTTGCAAGTCGTTTTTATCATCTGATGACTTTACAAGACGGTAAATGACAGCATCATCTGCAAACAATCTAAGACGGCTACTCAGATTGTCTCCTATGTCGTTAATATAGATCAGGAACAATAGAGGGCCTATAACACTTCCTTGGGGAATTCCGGATATTACTTCTCTTTTACTCTATGACTTTCCGTCTGTTACTACGAGCTGTGACCTTTCTGAAAGGAAATCACGAATCCAGTCGCACAATTGAGGCGATTCTCCATAGGCACGAAGTTTGGTTAGAAGTTCGCTTGTGAGGAACGGTGTCGAAAGCCTTCTGGAAATCTAAAAATATGGAATCAATTTGACATCCCCTGCCGTTAGCACTTATTACTTCATGAGTATAAAGAGCTAGTTGTGTTTCACAAGAACGATATTTCATGAAACCGTGCTGACTATGTGTCAATAAATCGTTTTCTTCGAGGTACTTCATAATGTTCGAATACAGGTCCAGAAAGAAATGATAATAAGAAGACACTTCTTGAAAGAAGACAGTTTGCTGAGAATTTTAAATGAAACGGCAAAATATCACGAAACTGCGGTACCTATTTACCAAACAGAACAAACGTTATTACCATTTCTTGTTAATATACTTGAGAATCGATAACCAAAACGTAATTTTATGACCCCCTCGCTTCTTGGAAAAACAAGTAAAAACATTTGGATCGACCTAATCGTGCATGTCGTTAAGTGTGGCTCTCCTGAAACTGACGATTAGAGGCTAGCAGTTTCGAAACTTATTTTCTGATTGCGAATTCTTTGACATCAACTGCATTAGGTGTAGATGTACTGCATATCAGTAGTCTATGATAGGTGATCGCTCGCGATGAGCAGGAAATTCGGTTTCAAGTCCTCGGTCCAAGACAAATTTTCATATTTCACTAAAAGGTATCTACACCTAATACAGGTTATGTCAAAGAATTCGCAGTCAGTTAATAAATTTCTAATTGTTTCGTGCAGCTGTGGATCGCCAAAAATGTCTGTTCCTTCAGACACGCAAATAAGGCAAACAGTTTAGTAGCTGCCTTCATTTTTAATTGATTTTTGTTTAAATTACTCGCAGATAACGTGGCTGATCACTACAGGAAATTATCAGTGCACTACTGCCTGTTCCTGGTCCATCTCAAAATAATCAGCTCTTACATATGCGAAACACGCTAAACAGGCGTAGCAATGAAGCTAGAACAGCTAATTATATGCATGGAAAAGAAGCGGTTCCTGAAGGTAAAACACGTACGCTTAAAACATCTGAAGGTACCCAACATAACATGATCAACCATTTGAGGGCAAATTAAATCATTTACTTGTCGTTACATTCCAGGTCAACTCATCATAATTCTGCCATTGTAAGTGGTATCTATTAATGTTAAGCTGTATTACTGAAGATAAAAGCAATGTGTAATGACATTTTATCTATTTCATCCATTGTTCTTTCTTCTCTAGCGTTTCTTATTCATGTGGGGGAACAGTTCAACTACATTCAAGAAGATGACATCCAGATGCTACGGCAAAACATGCAATCTGAACAATCAGAATTATGCAGAGAAGATCCTGTTTTGAAATTAATGGATGTCTTGTACTCCGAGTAAGAATAGCCTCTGTAAAACCATGAAACCAAAAAAACAAGAATATCACGTGGTTAATTAAACTTAAATACATCTCTGACGGCAATCAGTTATTGTAATTTCCACCAGAAGGAACCTTTCCACATTAAATTAGTAGCAGCTGTTACGTTGGTTGCGTAGTAATTAATAAATTCCTTGAGAACATTGAAAATCTGTATTCCTACAAGATAGCTTTCTCTTTTCTGCCCTTTGGTATAAGCGTGGATAGGTAGAGTCTGACGAAAAAGTTAAGTATACTAGTGAGGCCGTTTTCTGCTTGATGAATCCTGCCTCGCGAACGTGAACGATTAGGGGTAAAAAGTACGAATGTCGTTTCTGAGGCTTTACGGGCGTAATTGAAAGATAGTGTGTTTACGTGTTCCAGTCGCACTGACGATTTATTTTTTATGTCCAGTGATTGAACCAGTGTTCCAGATCGGTTAGTCCTTCAATCAGTGTTTCACACAGAGATTTTGGCAAATTTTATAAGCAAAGGTTTCCCAGTCTTTCATTTACATTACCACTTTCCGGCACTTCCAGAACTTCTGATCAGCTTCAATCGAAATAAAATGTTTCAGATCTACTCCAGCACAAAAAATAGCGAAAACTTAACTTTAACATAACCACAGGAGATCTGAAAAGCCAATGAAACTCCTTAAAGATGGAGCCTCAAAATCTTAGATGCTTGGGAGCAACGTACGTGTAGTGTGTAGACCTGGAGCACGTTTTACTTGTTTAGGCACTTCTACATTCTGATATGTTTTGTTAGATATAGTTATCCTGCTATAATTTTTGGGTTCGTGTGTGTCTGTGGTGTGTGTGTGTGTGTGTGTGTGTGTGTGTGTGTGTGTGTGTGTGTGTGTGTGAGCGAGTGATTTTAATAAAGGCTACTTATGCATGTGGCATGAACTTACTGCAAGCAATGGGACAGTGTCCTGTCGCCTTCTTGTACTTGACAGTACTGACTTGAAAACGCACGTGGTATTATGGAGTGACAATTGCGCAGCACAGACATAAACGGGATGATGAGGTTCCTTCTTGTTTATCATATGTCATTTAGAGTCTGCAACATCACTGAACAAACGTTCTTAGTATCCAGCCCTAGGTACTTCCTTTGCGATGGAGACTTAGCGCTAAGAAGAGGCTGTGCAAGGCACTTGTAACTGAAGACTTGCATATTATTGTAATATCGGTTACGTATGCTAAGAAGTTTGAAGTCGTTGACTTAACTGAACACAATTTTAGCAATATTCAGTCTGCTGCCGATTTCTTGGAACAACAAAAACCTTTCGGATCTCAAGTGTAACTTTTCTCAGCAAGGAATCTTGGAGACATATAAGTGAAATATATCGTTAGCGAATTGGAAACTTGGAAAGTTGTTAATGTTCTAAAATAGCGAGCAGACGTGCCTGACATCGGAAACGTAATATTCAATGGAGTTGAAGGGCAAAGAGCACTTAGCAAAGAAAAAAAAAAAAAACTAGTGGCTGTCAATGATACCATATTTGGATGAAAAATACAGACTATCTTGTGAGAACTTGTGCTATAATAATGTGGACTGTTTCGTATTTTGAGTTTCTTTCAGATAGTGTGCTAGTACTAAGACAGAAACTTCCTTTCGACCTATCTAATATTTGAGGAAAAGGGTATATACTCTTAGCCATTTTCAACATGTATGTCTTTAACAATTAGTACTACTTATGTGACATGCAGCATCATTAATTGATTATTAAAGTCTATCTACAATCCCCCTTCTGTGTAGTGTACGGTATATATTTAACACTAAAAGTTAAAATGAAAGCTCCTGTGATATAAATTTTTAGTATAAATCCTAAGTAACTTTGTGGCACGGACAGGTGTTTGGGCTACACGCTTCCTTTTATTGTTGCTATACCACTGTCATCAAACTAGTCTAGTAACTGTCCAGCCTTCCCTTCCCGTGCTGTCACTATGGGCAGGAAGCCGCAGCAGGACGCCGCAGGCATCAAATCGCGTCGCATCGCGGCGACCTGTCTCTCTCGGTGCTGACGCGGCGGCAGTATTTATATGAAGTGCGGGCGGGGGCGGGGGGAGGGGGGGGTGTGTGACGTACAGCGCGGTAACTCAGTGCCGGTGACGAGTGCTGTATCGGCAGCCGGCGCCGAACCGCACAGATTTATGGTCGCGCCGCCGACCGACCGCGGGATGGCCTCGTGCGCCTAACGTACGGCCTACTCCTGATGGGGGAGGACAGCTTGCAGCCGAAACGTCACTCCGCTGATCGGCGCTTCGCTGTCGCTTATCACACCGCTCACAGCTACCCCGGTCGATGGAATTTTAGAACAGTGTCAGGCCACGTCGCACTCGGCTCCATGTTATGGAGAGGAACGTTACACTCGGTAAGAAAATTGCCAAATAAGGTCAACTAATATTTACAGATAGTTATCAATACCTCTACTAATCACATAAAAATATCACCTACCTTGCTGATAAAGTGTATCCCAAACCTTTTGGGTGATCATTAAACATGTGATAATGGGTGCACAACCCATTATATTGAGACACGAAACCAATGGTCTGAAAGGTATGTTTATTGCGTTATGGACATACACAGCGTACACACATAACAACAACGCAGCTCATAGTAACTGTCCAAAGCGACGATCGTCAGTCTCAAAGCACAGTGAAATGCCCTGCTTACCCCGCAGGACAGGACAAATGGTTCAAATGGCTCTGAGCACTATGGGGCTTAACGTCTGAGGTCATCAGTCCCCTAGAACTTAGAACTACTTAAACCTAATGAGCCTAAGGACATCACACACATCCATTCCCGAAGCAGGATTCCAACCTGGGACCGTATCGGTCGCGTGGTTCCAGACTGTAGCGCCTAGAACCGCTCGTCCACACCAGCCGGCAGGACAGGACAGAGAGAATAAATTGTGGAAAGGGGCCAACATAAGGAGCTGTCAGTTACACTAAAACATACAACTTTATTATTTGATCAAACAGTACAACAGCGCAAAACTATTTTTTAAACACACAGCTTTAATCTTTTGGACTTAATTACCGGCTGAAAGCCACTTTAATTTAAGAACGACTGAAAGGCAATAACTTAAAACGCAAGCATAATCATAAATTTAAAATAGAAGTCTTATCATAAAACAGTTCTTTAGTTTGGCTGAAGTAAACAAGTTAAATTCAGATCGGCTGAACACTTAAAACTCCAAAGCATTAATTTTTAAAAAATACCAAAGTCCTTACGTGAAACAGTTCTTTAATTTAGGCTGAAGGCCTTAAGAACAGCCGGCCGGTGTCGCCGAGCCGTTCTAGGAACTTCAGTCTGGAACCTTGCGACCGCTATGGTCGCAGGTTCGAGTCCTGCCTCGGGCATGGATGTGTGTGATGTCCTTAGGTTAGTTAGGTTCAAGTTGTTCTAAGTTCTATGGTACTGATGACCTCAGAAGTTAAGTCCCATAGCGCTCAGAGCCATTTCAACCATTTGAACAGACAGCGCGTGTTAAATCCACCGAATAGACTCACTGTACATCACTCATAGCACTCGTGTCATGTGATTACCGCAGAAATTCCACAGTTCTTGGAGACTGTACCCATTGTTTTTCGCGGAAGGATCTGGTTGCAAGACAGCGGAGCCCCAGCCTATTCCTGCGTTAATGTCCGCGAAGACATGAACAACACATACCCTCATTGTTGGGTTGTAACGGGAGATGTTGTCCCATGGCCAATGCGACCGCCGAAACTCACATCTCTGGACTTTTTTAAATCTGGGGTTACGCCCAGACTTCTTTCTGTGAAACATCTGTAGAAACGAAAGAACACCTGCTTGCTCTGGATCAAGCTGCCAATCTCCTAGTACAACAGACACCAGGAATCTTTAACAGAGTAGCGGAAGAACTTCATGGGTCATTGCCACGCATTCATTGAGACTGGCGGTCGTAACTTAGAACATTTACTATGAGCTACATTGTTGCTTTGCGGTGTACGCTGTGTATATCTATAACACAATGAATATGCATTTCCGACCATTCGTTCCCTATCTCAGTATAATGGGTATGGAGACCAGCTATCCACTTGTTTCAATTTCACCCAAAAGCCTTGAGACACCTTGTACTTAATGACATATTTACAGTCAGTATACGGGCCGTCAGAAACGTATGGGATCGAGATCATTAAAACGCCAGCTGGTCTTAAATCGAGTACTCTAAGATACTGAACTATGATCCTAGATGAATCTTTGATTGCTGTTCTACAATGAGGCAGGTACCTCGGACCCTACCAAATGGTAGCTCTTTAGTTCTTTCTTATGTTCACACACAATGACTTCATGTACCCCATAGCAAAACAGAAACAAAAAAATTCACGGCAAACATATTACAGTCCAGTCTTCCTCCAGGTAGCGCCACGAACGTCAATGCAGAAGCATAAGGAGTATACGCACAAACTCCTTACACGCACATTGGTCATTTTAGACGTCGTTTTTCTAATAGATAAATTCTCAGTTGTGGATATTACGAAGGTGGTTTGAGAATTTCTCGGTTCGGAATAGAAAAAAGTACTTACATCACTGAAACTTTTTTTGGTTTTCAGTGTAGTCTCCTTGTAGATTCACGCACTTGGTCCTACGATGTTCCAGTGCCTTGATCCCATCTCGAAAATGAGTTTTCTCTAGGCCTGCAAAATAGTTATCAACTCCAGATATCAATTCCTCGTTTGAAGTGAATCTTCGTCCACCAAGAAAAAACTTCAATTTTGGAAGAGATAGGAGTCTGCTGAATAAGGAGAGTGTGGCAACATTTCATACCTTAGTTCGTGTAATTCTGTAATGGCGACCTCACAAGCGTCCTTGATCCAGCGTCAAGAGTCGCAGCACCCATCTTGCAGATAATTTTTTCATATCTAATACTTCAGTTAAAATGTTATATACCCATTCAGATGACATCTGGCAAGCGTTATTTCACGCACTTTCAATCGGCAATCGTTCATGACCGTTTTGTGCACTTTCGCAATGATTTCTGGATTAGTGAATCATCTTGGCCGACCACTGCGCGGATTATCATCTAAGCTCTCCCGACCAACTTTAAATTCATTTATCCACTTGGATGCAGTTGAATATGAAGGAGCAGTCCTCCCCCCCTTCCCCCCCAGAGTGTACTCTGGTTCAAATGGTTTCAAATGGCTCTAAGCGCTATGGGACTTAACATCTGAGGTCGTCAGTCCCTTAGACTTAGAACTACTTAAATCTAACCAACCTAATTACATCACACTCATCCATGCCCGAGGCAGGATTCGAACCTCCGACCGTAGCAGCAGTGTGGTTCCGGACTGAAGTGCCTAAACCGCTCTGCCACACAAGCCGGCAGTGTATTCTGGAAATCGGCATGCATGTCCTTTGCTTTCACACCATTCTTTACAAAGTATTTGATTACTGTTCGAATCCCGATTTTTTCCATCTCCGCAAATCACTACGCGGGAACAACAACAGAGCCACGTCACCGCCACACCTCTCTTCCAAGAGCACTGATGTGGCACGTGTTTACAGGCAAGAGTCCAACGAATATGTTGTTAACAACTCATTGCACTAGTGCTGACCTCTCGTGGTGATTCCGAGAACTTTTCAAACCACCTTCGTATATCATTTGCTTAATTTTGAGCCTTAAGACTTACCACACTTCACATGAAGATAGAATAGGACAAATGTGCGACGTTAAAGCGACGACCCCCTGGGATAGCCGTGCTTGTCAAACGTCGCCTGCGAGCGTGGAGGTGGGCTGGCCCCGGATCGAATGACCAAATCCACCAGGCTGATTAACGATGATGGCTGGTTCATCGACCAACCCGGAAATAGGCTGGAACCAAACTTACGCCTCAGTTACTTGATTCGCAAACCACTTTCACATGAATAACACTACACCCAGACAGTTGGGGTGTACATATCCCTTCCCGGGTGTTGATAATGCGACGTCAGGAAGGACATCGGGTCACTCATTAAAACTAATTATACCGAATCCGCTCGTAACCATGCCGAACCTGCACAGAGGAGGGACAAAGATACAAGTAAAGAATAGAGTCGTTAATGCGGCTGTCTATACCAGATGTTTCGTTCAGGCCACCGTTGACTACTTTTTTAAACTGCTGTTGTTGTGGTCTTCATTTCAAAGTCTTATTTCATAAGCTCTTCATGCTACTCTATCCTGTGCAAGCCTTACCTTCGAATGACTGCTGCAGCCTACATCCTGAAACTACTTACTTTATACATCCGTTGGCCTCCCTCTAAAATTCTTCCACCCCACGCTTCCGTTCAATGCGATACTGTCAGATACTTGACGCCTGAGAATACACCCTATCAACCGATCACTTGTTTTTGTCAAGTTGTACCATAAACTTCTTTTCTCCCAAATTCTATTCAGTACCACCTCATTACGAACGCGATCTATTTTTCCCTAGTGCCACCTTTCAAAACTTTCTATTCTCTTCTTGTCTGAAATGCTTATCGTCCATGTTTCACTTCTGAACAAGGCTCTGCTACAAACAAATACCTTCAGAAAAAAGACTTCCTCACACATTTACATTCAATATTAAAAAATTCCTGTTTTAGAAACGCTTTCCACGCTACGACCAATCTGCACTTTATATCCTGTCAACTTCAACCTCCTCAAGTTATAGCTGCGCAAATCAGAAAACTCATCTACTACTCTTCGTGTCTCATTTCCTAATATGATTCCCGCAACGTCACCTGCTTTAATTCGGCTATATTCTGTTATCCTTTTTTTACTTTTCTGATGTACATCATGTTATTTCAACACACTATCCATTCCATTCAACTGCTATTCCAAGTCCGTTGCCATCTCTCACGGGATCAAAATGTTTCGCAAATCTCAAAGATTCCCTCTGTAAATTTGTCGTTGCTTCCCTTTACTGCATGCTCAGTGTACAGTTTGATTAACGTTGCAGACAGACTACAACACTCTCATACTGTCTTCTCAACCACTTCTTCCTTTCATGTCCTTCGACTGAAATAAGTGCAGCCTGGTTACTGTACAAGATGCATATAGCGTTTAGTGCCCTGCGTTTTATCCCTGCTATCTTCAGAAATTCAAACTGTGTATTCCAGCCAACACTTCAAAAACCTTATGTGAGTCTGTAAATAGTACAAACGTAGGTATGCCTTCATTTAGCTATCATTTAAGATAACTCGTACGGTCAATATTACCTCAAGTGCACCTACATTTTTCTTGAACAAAAACATCTTCCCCGACCGCGGCTTCTGCGAGTTTGTTCCATTCTTCCGTAAATAATTCCCGTCTGTGTTATGCAAACTTGACTTATTAAACTGGGGATGCGGTAACACTCATACCTGTCGGCACCTGCTTCTTTTGCAGTGGAATTATTACACCCTTCCTGAAGTCTGGTAACATTTCGCGTGCCTTGTATACCTTGTACACCAGGTGGAATAGTTTTGTCATGGCTAACTCTCCCGAATGTCTCAATAATTCTAAGGGCATGTCGTTTACTTCGCGGGCCATGTTTCGACCTACATCACCCAGTGATCTGCCAAATGCTTCTGGCAGAATCTTATCCCCCTCATCATAACCGTTATTTTTCATCGCTTTTTCTTTCGTAATCACTTAGTATTTCTTCATTCTATTCCGAACTCCTCTGCTCTGTAAAAGAGATCTTCTCCACTGTGTGATACCCGCTGAATTAATTAATCTCTTGTCTACATTTACATAGGCTCACCAAGTTTTCATTTATTTCTCTTAATTTTTCTGCACAATTTACGGTTTCCGGAACGATTTTAGGTCCTCTTTCCTTTCGTTATAAAAGGCTAAAGTTCTTTCCGTTTTTCTGTCGTCGTCTATTCTTTATAAGTGTCTATAAAAGTCGCTTGTCTGGGTCCAGTGTCTTGGGAAGCAAGATTCTGTATGCCACAAGTCAGGACGTAGGTTAATTGCTACAGGAGTATCACTTATACGGATAAAAGAGTTGGTCGAAGTGAATGGCTGTAAGTCCATTGTCAACGTTACCGTGGAGACCCCTACTCCTTATTCGATAAACAAGTACTGCTTAGCATAGTGAATTAAAAGGGAGACACAAAGAAGAAGAAATCCAGGCATAGCGTATGTTGTCACATCGGGTGGCATGTTGGTCGTTGTCTGTTTCCCCATGTACTTTGGTTGCAGTTTACCAGAGCACTGGACTTTCAATTTTTATCTTGAATTTTTCATCCGAAATTTATTTTTTGCGTTATTTATTAGACAGTTGACATCTTACGGATTATAATGCATAAATACTAATGTAATTAAGCTCACTTCATCCCATCAATGACGCCATGTGTGGCTTAATCAAAATGCATGTATTTTAATCAGTAATTTTACATGCATCTGGTATGTGGAAATCGGTTAAAAATCAGTGCGCGATTCCCTTCCTGTGTTAACATAGACGATACGTAGCGTAGAGGTAGCACGTAAACCCTAAGTCAGCTGTTTTCAGTGGGGAACTATTACGGAACTACAAGATGGTTCAAATGGCTCTGAGCACTATGGGACTTAACGTCTGAGGTCATCAGTACCCTAGAACTTAGAACTACTTAAACCTAACTAACCTAAGGACATCACATACATCCATGCCCGAGGCAGGTTTCGAACCTGCGACCGTAGCGGTCATGCGTTTCCAGACTGTAGTGCCTAGAACCGCTCGGCCACTCCGGCCGGCGGAACTACAAGAAAAACTGGCTAAGAATCTTATGCCACCGAAATAACGAGGTCCGTAGTTTATGGGAATGTCAGCTAATTTTTATTATAAACATTACTTCAGGTAAAATAGGAAACTGCACAACAATATCGCGGAATTGTGTGTATGGCCACGCAAGTCGCTTGCAAAATCATCAGTCATTCTCGTTAGTAAGAATACAATTCTTTATCACTTTTCAGTTGAGAAACAAATATTAGTAACATAACACAAGACAAATTAGACTTTTCCGGAGTCATAAAATAATCTGCACTTCTCGCAGATGTCTGAGCTTTAGTGCACACTTTTTCGTGCCGTGTCATCGTTCGTGATGCAGCCTACGACATGCGAAGTGATTAGTCCCTTCCATTTAATTCATTTTTTTTGTAGTCAACAACAAAATGTTATGCATTATTTACGTCATGACAGTCCAGTACTGAGAAGATCTCGCACAATGATTATGACAGAATCAGTTGTAATAATAACTGAAGAAATACGTTAGGCGGGCAGACACGAGGATTTCGTCTGTCTTTCATTCCACCAACCAATCAGAACGCAAGTCACCTCTGACGGCACAGATAACCATGTTAACCATGAGTGCTGTGTTCAAGCAGCAGCGCCTGTTGTAGCCTCATTAAACTAAGATGTCAGAGTAAATATATGGCGCCCAAGAGCCAGAAATTTTATGGTTATCAACTCAGTATTCATAAAAGAGAGAAAGACTGACACATTAAATACCTTTCAGCTGATTTAGAACAGCTCTTGAAATATGGAATGGAAATACTAGTTCATACAGTAATACAAACATTAGAACGAATCCCACACTAATAGTACACAGATGACATGTTGAACTACCAACGAGGAAACTGATTAAATATAATCATTTATTGTACCATTTCATTACCAGTTTTAACACCACACGCTTTGCCGGCGGGCAGCAAAGTAGAAACGCCAACTACCACCCTGGCGTTCCTACCGTGCGGCTGCCTGGTGGAGGACAGCCTCCACCAACATTCAGCGATTAAAACTCTTGGGCTGACTGGCGCTACGGTGTGTTATTTGTTACCAAATACAATAACTTCACACACCTGCAGATGGACTGTTAAAATAACTAAACCAGTCCGGGTCTGAATAAATAATTAGCGCAAGTGAAGCGGATCAGTCTAAATTAATTATCGTGCCTCTCATTTGCGGATGTTTCACGTAACAAACAAATCTTGTCTAATAGCATACGTCAGCAGTGTAAGGTCACATGTACACTTGGTGCCATTTCTACAAAAGCGACCAGAGTACTCTTTGGCAGGATGACCAACATTTTTTTCCGTTGAGCCTATTTGATTAACCAATCGAATGGGGGAGTGCAGTCATGAATAGTCGGGAACCGAGCGCCACAGGTTTCGAATCCGCGCCTGACGGCATGGACCTCCATTACCACTTGAAGTCTCTGCAGCCGCCGCGCTGTAAGCCGTGGCTACGCGCTTTCCTGGCACGCATACACTCCTGGAAATTGAAATAAGAACACCGTGAATTCATTGTCCCAGGAAGGGGAAACTTTAATGACACATTCCTGTGGTCAGATACATCACACGATCACACTGACAGAACCACAGACACATAGACACAGGCAACAGAGCATGCACAATGTCGGCACTAGTACAGTGTATATCCACCTTTCGCAGCAATGCAGGCTGCTATTCTCCCATGGAGACGATCGTAGAGATGCTGGATGTAGTCCTGTGGAACGGCTTGCCATGCCATTTCCACCTGGCGCCTCAGTTGGACCAGCGTTCGTGCTGGACGTGCAGACCGCGTGAGACGACGCTTCATCCAGTCCCAAACATGCTCAATGGGGGACAGATCCGGAGATCTTGCTGGCCAGGGTAGTTGACTTACACCTTCTAGAGCACGTTGGGTGGCACGGGATACATGCGGACGTGCATTGTCCTGTTGGAACAGCAAGTTCCCTTGCCGGTCTAGGAATGGTAGAACGATGGGTTCGATGACGGTTTGGATGTACCGTGCACTATTCAGTGTCCCCTCGACGATCACCAGAGGTGTACGGCCAGTGTAGGAGATCGCTCCCCACACCATGATGCCGGGTGTTGGCCCTGTGTGCCTCGGTCGTATGCAGTCCTGATTGTGGCGCTCACCTGCACGGCGCCAAACACGCATACGACCATCATTGGCACCAAGGCAGAAGCGACTCTCATCGCTGAAGACGACACGTCTCCATTCGTCCCTCCATTCACGCCTGTCGCGACACCACTGGAGGCGGGCTGCATGATGTTGGGACGTGAGCGGAAGACGGCCTAACGGTGTGCGGGACCGTAGCCCAGCTTCATGGAGACGGTTGCGAACGGTCCTTGCCGATACCCCAGGAGCAACAGTGTCCCTAATTTGCTGGGAAGTGGCGGTGCGGTCCCCTACGGCACTGCGTACGATCCTACGGTCTTGGCGTGCATCCGTGAGTCGCTGCGGTCCGGTCCCAGGTCGACGGGCACGTGCACCTTCCGCCGACCACTGGCGACAACATCGATGTACTGTGGAGACCTCACGCCCCACGTGTTGAGCAATTCTGCGGTACATCCACCCGGCCTCCCGCATGCCCACTATACGTCCTCGCTCAAAGTCCGTCAACTGCACATACGGTTCACGTCCACGCTGTCGCGGCATGCTACCAGTGTTAAAGACTGCGATGGAGCTCCGTATGCTACGGCAAACTGGCTGACACTGACGGTGGCGGTGCACAAATGCTGCGCAGCTAGCGCCATTCGACGGCCAACACCGCGGTTCCTGGTGGGTCCGCTGTGCCGTGCGTGTGATCGTTGCTTGTACAGCCCTCTCGCAGTGTCCGGAGCAAGTATGGTGGGTCTGACACACCGGTGTCAATGTGTTCTTTTTTCCATTTCCAAGAGTGTATAATGTGAGGGCGCCAGGGTGGAGCACATGGTTCAAGCGCCCAATAGCGACGTACCATATCATGAATTTAAGCTCCTGCCTCTCGCTCAGCGAGGCAGTCTCATATTCGTGTGAGTCTATCGACATCTCGCCTACAGACAGCACGTTTATTTTACTTTATTTCCGTGAACTAGTGGACGTTGTGGATTCGTGAGGTTTTTGCTTGTGACCCCATTGCTTCCTGCGTGTTGTTGTTCGTAAAGTCTTGTCCGGTCAACCGTCGTTGTTCGTATCTGTCTTTTCCTGTTCGTTTTGTTTGTTCGCAGGCCGCTCCCTTTTGGTCCCTCGGCCCTTTCGTTGTCGGCAAACTCGCGACCGGAACGGTCGTGGTTACAACAAATACAGCACCGTGTCGGTATTCTTGGTTTGATTTTCTATGATTTCTCCTAATATTGGGACTCAAAGGCTAGTAGGCCCCGAGAGCTCTGAATTCGTGCAGAGAGGTTAGAGAATTGAAACACTGTCAGCAAATTTATCTCCCGCATGGCCCCCAAGCAGTACACTCCGAATGGGAAGTGGCTAACAGGAAGGTGTGACAGACGACCCCCTGATGACTTAAAACTGGACAGTCTGGCTAACAGAGCCATCCCTGACAGCTGGAGGTCTGAAGGTGGCAGCCACGGCTCCACCATCAGAATTACCGTTTGCAATGTCTGTGATTCGGTCTGCGGACATTTGTTCACTGCAAGTTCCCAAACAAGCCTTAGAATTTTACTGAGAACACGTAGGACAAACTCAGCTATGAAATAGCACAAGTGAAACGAACCTTAGAAACACTGAATGTTGCTACCTTGAACAACAAAGAAGATGATGATGAAGAAGAAGAAGAATTAGTAAATTTGTTGAAACATACTGAAATACACTTCACCACTGTAACTGAAACAAAGGGCTTTGCCAAGGAATAAATTTTCTGGCAAATCTTATGCTCTACAAAAGGCGAGATTCACGGTAAAGGTATAGCAATCTTCCTTCATAAAAAAACTAGGAGAGAAAATTTAAGAAGATAATTATATCCACAGTGGTATTAATGACAGTATTGCGTATTCACGAAAAAAAGAGAAATTTGGCTGTAATCGGAGTCTATGCATGTGAAAGAAAATTTGACAAGGCTACAGGATTTTACAATACCCTACAAGAGACGTTAGACAATGTGACCAGACTCTTTGGGGCGCATAAATGTTAAAGCAGTGGGAACTATGTTGGAGAAACAGTAAACGAAACCAATAGGTGGCTAAGAGAGTATGCTGTTCTTAATAGATTGAGATTATGCAGTAATCAGTGACAAGCTGCAGGGCATGCTAAGAAGACACGAGAATTCTTAGACAATACGATGTGCGATCAGATCATTTTGAGTAATATCCCAAACAGACGTGATCACACGAAGTGCGGCGGGCATATGTGCATGCCACTTTCATTAAAAAGAGGATTCTATCTATATTTAGATGATTTCCATAGACAATGTCTTTATTTAAAAACTTATAATCTTAGTGACTGTAAATTCTGAGCTCTATGTAACAACCCCCCCCCTCCCCCACCAATGAACCATGGACCTTGCCGTTGGTGGGGAGGCTTGCGTGCCTCAACGATACAGATAGCCGTACCGTAGGTGCAACCGCAACGGAGGGGTATCTGTTGAGAGGCCAGACAAACGTGTGGTTCCTGAAGAGGGACAGCAGCCTTTTCAGTAGTTGCAGGGGCAACAGTCTGGATTATTGACTAATCTGGCCTTGTAACACTAACCAAAATGGCCTTGCTGTTCTGGTACTGTGAACGGCTGAAAGCAAGGGGAAACTACAGCCCTAATTTTTACCGAGTGCATGCAGCTTTACTGTATGATTAAATGATGATGGCGTCATCTTGGGTAAAATATTCCGGAGGTAAAATAGTCCCCCATTCGGATCTCCGGGCGGGGACTCCTCAAAAGGACGTCGCTATCAGGAGAAAGAAAACTGGCGTTCTACGGATCGGAGCGTGGAATGTCAGATCCCTTAATCGGGCAGGTAGGTTCAAAATTTAAAAAGGGAAATGGATAGGTTAAAGTTATAAATAGTGGGAATTAGTGAAGTTCGGTGGCATGAGGAACAAGACTTTTGGTCAGGTGAATGCAGGTTTATAAATACAAAATCAAATAGGAGTAATGCAGGAGTAGGTTTAATAATGAATAAAAAAGATAGAAAAATATAGGAGTAAGGTAAGCTACTACAAACAGCATAGTGAACGCATTATTGTGGCCAAGATAGACACGAAGCCCACGCCTACTACAGTAGTACAAGTTTATATGCCAACTGGCTCTGCACATGATGAAGAAATTGATGAAATGTATGATGAGATAAAAGAAATTATTCAGGTAGTGAAGGGAGACGAAAATTTAATAGTCATGGGTGACTGGAATTCGAGGGTAGGAAAAGAGAGAGAGGGAAACATAGTAGGTGAATATGGACTGGGGCTAAGAAATGAAAAAGGAAGCCGCCTGGTAGAATTTTGCGCAGAGCATAACTTATTCATAGCTAACATTTGGTTCAGGACTCATGAAAGAAGGTTGTATACGTGGAAGAACCCTGGAGATACTAAAAGGTATCAGATGGATTATATAATGGTAAGACAGACATTTAGGAACCACGTATTGAATTGTAAGACTTAACCGCTAAGATCATCAGACCCTAAGCTTACACGCTACTTAACCTAAATTATCCTAAGGACAAACACACACACCCATGCCCGAGGGAGGACTGAACTCCTCCGGGACCAGCCGTACAGTCCATGACTGCAGCGCCGCAGACCGCTCAGCTAATCCCACGCGGCAGAAACCGGGTTCGAATCTCGAGGAATTTGTAGGGTTTTCATTCTTGAAAATTGTAAGTTCTCGTATCAGAATTCATAGGGATATGGGGTTAATAAGTTACGCAACTCAACAATGAATAATAATAGTAATATGGTAGGCAAACTAATTTCCCACACGACGTGAGTTAGTAAAGAATTAAACTTTTAGAACTTGTCACATGAAAACAACTCCGAGTAAGAGTGATGCGAATTCCTCACGAGAGACCACAGATATCCACCCCCACGACGCTTGTTTATAGCGAGGCATGGAACAGAATACACTGTTTTCCCTGCTACCTGTTCATCATATCGTAGTTGTGAACCTCGAAGAAATGGTTCATAAGGCTCTAAGCACTATGGGACTTAACATCTGAGGTCATCAGTCCCCTAGCGTTAGAAACCTTAAACCAAACTAACCTGAGGACATCACACACATTCATGCCCGAGGCAGGATTCGAACCTGCGACCGTAGCAGCAGCGCGGTGCCGGACTGAAGTGCCGAGAACTGCTCGGCCACAGCGGAAGACAACCTCGAAGAGTGAGGGTGTCCAGCACGAACCTTATAAAAGTCAATCACAAATAGTTGTTTTCCGTCAGTAGGCTGCTGCGAACCTCGAGGATACACGTAATGATTTTTCATCATTGATCCGCCGAATAAACATGTTTTGTGAAAGAATAGAGTCATCTTCCGTAAGTAACATATGACTTGTTCTGTATGTAGTTTTTAGCAATTAGGTTTTCTGTTTGTGACGTAGTAACTAGTTATTGTTTGTTGTGTCATACCTTTCAGCTACATAATCTGAATAATGGAGGATGTACACCATTCGACCAGCGCTGTAATATTTAGTTGGGAGTCTGTCACAGACTACTGTAAGCGGGAAGTTACCGACTGTGTTTTGGTTTGTAAAAGTGTTTCAAGACAGATGTATTATCAACGCACTACCGGAAGCAGGCAGTTCTGTTTCTCGGCGTTCCAGATTGATAGGAACGACTATCGTCGAGCGATGTTTTGTTCTGACTAACGAAATGACTTCTGTTGATTCTGTAGAACTACACCATGAAGGCGGAGAAAAAGGTGATTCACTGGAAGATATCACGACTAGTGGAACACAAAATGGTCATACCACTTTTAAATGTCCATGTTGCAGGCAGTCTTAGATTCATCTGTTCCCGATGAGTATTACGAACAGGATACTAAACGATTCAACTACGGAGCTAAACCTCTAGAAGTAAAAGTGAAGGTGGTAGCGCTAGACAGGAACATCCAAATTGGGACCTATACTGCAAAAGAATGGAGCAACCACAGCCCTGAAAAGGAAGAAGGACCTAAAATTGTGGGGACATTATATCGTTAAAGGAGGGACAAGATATGACAAATAACAGGCGATAAATAAGTGGACATACCACCGATTTGACGAATCTCGTGGTCGTAATGAGAATGTAACCACGACAATACTCCGGTAGTGGGCTGCAGGTGCAGTGCTTCAGTATACGACCAACAACAACTTTACGTGTGCTGCCTCATTATCTTGGGCAAGGAATTTCAAATAGGAATGTAAAATTCGTCACTAAATACGCATTTCACAAGGAGGCAGAAAATATAGAAGATATACTGAAATTGGCGGCTCTTTTCAGCACGCAAGCACGGGTTTTAGAAGAGGTCAGTTGCTTAAGCGACCCTTTGAAAAATTACCTTATTTGCTCCAAATCCGGGAAATTGACAAATGCGATTTACAGATGTTTTAAAACCGGACGTTGTTGATAACAAGTTTTTTCTAATACTGGATTCCTTGAGTAGACAAACTAATACTTTAATGTATGATACCATGTTTTTAGATGACGAGTGTCAACCGACGTGCACGGTGAAAGGAATACCGCCAAATTGCACACCTGTGTGCCAGACGTGTGAAGGAACAGTGTAGCCATCGAAAGATTGCATTCAAAAGATGTTCTTGGTGCCGTGAGTATATTTGTTTCGAATGTCGATATAACAAGAACCATCCATCTAGTTCGAAGAAAAGTGAGGACACGTAACAGAGACTGGAAGAGCCAATGTAAAGTGACCAGGAGCAACAGCTTAGTTGTTTACTATCCCAAGAAGTTTGAGAAAATTATTTGCCTACCTTTTTATTATTCCTTGTTGATTTACTTATCAGTGCTCCAATCCCTATCAACGGAGATATAGAAAAATACACATGAGAAGAATAACATCCACCAGGTTTTCTCGAGATTCGAACGCGGATTCTCCGCTTTCCCGCCACTTACCTAGGCCGTTGCGCTATCGTCGCTGGCGGCGAAAAGCTTTCACCATGTGGATACATAAACAACAGTTCAGAAGTTTCTCTCCTCGATTTCTGGAAGAGTATGCATTTGTGGGCCCCATACCTATTGATTTACAATTATCTATCGATCCCGCCAATTTTGAGTCGATTGCTCGTCATAACCCTTTAGGGGCGATTTTCCCAAAAACGGGAGGGTGTTGAGCCAAAATATGTTACAGTCCTTCGTTTTAGGTTGTACACAAGCGACTTGCCCAATTTGAGCCGAATCAGTTGGCCGTATCTGAGGCCTTCCCCTTATGAGACTCATTGGCCTATTCGATATTTATCGGGAAAGAAGATCCAATACAAGAATATGAAAAGAAGGAAAAGTTGTATCGATGTTTAAAACCGAAGACAGAAGCAACTGCCGGAATTTTAGAGGGATTATCTTACTGGATGCACAATACACGACTTAGGCTACCATCTTAAACATCAGGTTGAATGCAACATCAGACTGTTGATTAAGTGAAGACAAAATGGGTTTCAGTATAGGAAGTTCTACAACAGAAGCAGAATTTCTGATGAAACAGGCCATTAAAAGCATAATTTAATCAAGAGTCCCACTTAGGATTTCTTGATTTGTAAAATGATTGCGATAAAGTTAATAGAGAAAAAGTCAGTACAAAAAAAAGATTAATAAGCCTATAAGAAAACACAACATTCAAATTCGATGTAAATAGGGGGCTGGCAGCACCTTTCATCACTTGTATATGGGGGGACGGGATGATGGGGAGGCAAGGATGTAACATTCCACCCAAACATTTTATTATATACTGACGATATAATGCGTGATCAGAAATAAAAGTTTCATACAATTATTAGAATAGACGAAGAGACTGAGCACAACTGTGTTTTATGTGCATACGATGTTACAATTTTAATAGGAAAAGAGAATGACACGCAAAAAGGAATCCACACTCTAAACAAAATAACAGAAGACTATGTTTATCTCCAGAAAGAAAATCTAAATAATTGTTTATATAGGAAGGACCCTACACTAACAAAGACATTGTTGAATAATGAATTACTATAATAGACCAGGCCATTTAATTACATGAGATGTGTTGTCTCATACGAGTACCACATATAGATAACAAAGTAGCAATATTATTTTATCCATGTTCGATCTCGCGAACTCCGCAGTCGTTAATGATGCAACCAGCCACAAATAATTTTTAAATGTTTCATTTTAGTATCACAACCGCTTTCGGGCTACCGTGCCCCTCTCCAGATGGCTAAAATTTTCAGCTACATAGATGTTTTGATGTTTGCTGGTATACTGCACAAGAGTAAATGAGTATTTAGTGTCACTTTATAACTTGTTTCATTAATGGAAACACGCTAAAGTGCATGTATTTATTTAGATACAATGCGAAATAGTTGTGTTCATTTACACAAATTCCAGTAGATGGCGATTTGTTTTGCTGTGTGGTGTGTGTTCTCCGGGTCGATGTATATGTAGTTGAATTCTACACAGCTCAGGTATTGTAAATGAATTACTGAGGCACACTTCAGAATATTCTTAACGCCAGTGTTGAGCATCACACATTAACAATGCATTTGATGATTTTGTTTACGATAAAAAGAGTATCATTAAACAAAGATACAATGATATAATTGATTTCCTATTGATCAAAGATATAAACAGACTAAAGTTGATCTATAGGATGTGAAAAATGTAACATGTTAATAACAGAAAAATGTGTGACTTTTTAGAGTAAACTTATTGTTAAAAGACATTAGTACAAATTGTTTTTAGCAAGTCTTTTTTTCATATAACTGTCAACGAAAATTTTGACGAAAT
The DNA here is from genome assembly GCF_023897955.1 of Schistocerca gregaria. Classification (NCBI taxonomy): domain Eukaryota; kingdom Metazoa; phylum Arthropoda; class Insecta; order Orthoptera; family Acrididae; genus Schistocerca; species Schistocerca gregaria. Next base: position 247,570,837 of record NC_064920.1, read on the forward strand.
ACTTTAAAGCCAACTGACTGCATACTATAAGTCAGAGATATACGTGCGCACATTTATACACTCCTGGAAATTGAAATAAGAACACTGCGAATTCATTGTCCCAGGAAGGGGAAACTTTATTGACACATTCCTGTGGTCAGATACATCACATGATCACACTGACAGAACCACAGGCACATAGACACAGGCAACAGAGCATGCACAATGTCGGCACTAGTACAGTGTATATCCACCTTTCGCAGCAATGCAGGCTGCTATTCTCCCATGGAGACGATCGTACAGATGCTGGATGTAGTCCTGTGGAACGGCTTGCCATGCAATTTCCACCTGGCGCCTCAGTTGGACCAGCGTTCGTGCTGGACGTGCAGACCGCGTGAGACGACGCTTCATCCAGTCCCAAACATGCTCAATGGGGGACAGATCCGGAGATCTTGCTGGCCAGGGTAGTTGACTTACACCTTCTAGAGCACGTTGGGTGGCACGGGATACATGCGGACGTGCATTGTCCTGTTGGAACAGCAAGTTCCCTTGCCGGTCTAGGAATGGTAGAACGATGGGTTCGATGACGGTTTGGATGTACCGTGCACTATTCAGTGTCCCCTCGACGATCACCAGAGGTGTACGGCCAGTGTAGGAGATCGCTCCCCACACCATGATGCCGGGTGTTGGCCCTGTGTGCCTCGGTCGTATGCAGTACTGATTCTGGCGCTCACCTGCACGGCGCCAAACACGCATTCGACCATCATTGGCACCAAGGCATAAGCGACTCTCATCGCTGAAGACGACACGTCTCCATTGGTCCCTCCATTCACGCCTGTCGCGACACCACTGGAGGCGGGCTGCACGATGTTGGGACGTGAGCGGAAGACGGTCTAACGGTGTGCGGGACCGTAGCCCAGTTTCATGGAGACGGTTGCGAATGGTCCTCGCCGATACTGCAGGAGCAACAGTGTCCCTAATTTGCTGGGAAGTGGCGGTGCGGTCCCCTACTGCACTGCGTAGGATCCTACGGTCTTGGCGTGCATCCGTGCGTCGCTGCGGTCCGGTCCCAGGTCGACGGGCACGTGCACCTTCCGCCGACCACTGGCGACAACATCGATGTACTGTGGAGACCTCACGCCCCACGTGTTGAGCAATTCGCGGTACGTCCACCCGTCCTCCCGCATGCCCACTATACGCCCTCGCTCAAAGTCCGTCAACTGCACATACGGTTCACGTCCACGCTGTCGCGACATGCTACCAGTGTTAAAGACTGCGATGGAGCTCCGTACGCCACGGCAAACTGGCTGACACTGACGGCGGCGGTGCACAAATGCTGCGCAGCTAGCGCCATTCGACGGCCAACACCGCGGTTCCTGGTGTTTCCGCTGTGCCGTGCGTGTGATCATTGCTTGTACAGCCCTCTCGCAGTGTCCAGAGCAAGTATGGTGGGTCTGACACACCGGTGTTAATGTGTTCTTTTTTCCATTTCCAGGAGTGTAGATATAGGATTTTGATCATCATAACAGTTTGTAAGTTAGTTGCAGAAGATACGAAATTAAAAAGTCGAAGGTAGGGATGAGAGCAACACATTTGTTCATCGTGATAGTTTGTATTTATACAATTTTATACTGACTCTCAACCTCATTCTTGTGTCTGTTAGGGGTCTTGTCACTGTTATGGGTCGAATTTTGTAACACGTGTGGAACTTTAGAAAGAAGAAACAAAAAAATAGCACGAACGTTCTTCTACTCTAAAGAAGTGAGACGAGGTCATTTACAAACGACAAGGAAATGAGCTATAGGAAGTTGAAATTGAGTTCCTTTGGAGACTGCACCAGAGTAGACAGGTTAAGAAACAGAGAAATTATGAAGGAACTAAACACGTTTAACGTAAGAAATAAAACTGAAGACAACAGCAGAAAAGGGATTGAACATCTCGACATAATGAACTGCAGCAAACTGCGTTAAGAAGTCAGAAATGACAACAAATCTGTGAAGGCCTAATACAGGAAGTAGATAATTCTCCAAACATCGAAAGATGTACACCGCCACCGCAGGTTTCCTATCAAATCTGTGTCCAAAAGAGCGTTGTCAACGACGAAAGTACAAGTCCAGCCTTCTTTCGTTCCCTCAGTTTCCCTTGCAGCTGCATGTATAAATTTCTGAGTCTGTGGTATAGTCACAGAATGAATGAGCATCCCTCTCAGTTTTTTTAATTTCAATGTATAATTTCTTTAACGTTACAAGTTAGAGAAGATTTCGCTGCTGGCTCGGCTGCCACATCAGTAGAGATGGCGGGGCGTGGATTCAAAGGAGTGGCGTATTTCATGCAAGCAGCTGCCGACAGTTGCATAGCTTTCTCCGTGAGTAAATCATTCGGACGTTGAGAAATAAGGAGGCGAGTGACGTTTACCAAATTAAATCGTTATCGTGCTGGCCACTCGATTACTTGCTGCGTGCCATACCTACTGCACATTACAGAGAGGGTACGTGAAATTGATGAGGTGTCAGTGGAGCGCATTTGCATTAATTACTCTCTGTACGTGAGTTGACAACGTGTAAGAATTTTATCTGTAGGACGGTCGTTTAGTTTCATTTGTCTCGGTATCATGAGTTACGACAATGATTTTGAAACAGATTGCAGAACGATATTGGGCATAAGAGGTGATGTAACTTCACCTAACTACTAGTTGACACTGTATTACTCACAACACTATTTGTTTCTTCAGCAACAAAGCTGTTAAGCTATTAGAGACAGAGAACCACTCAGATTCTGGAGACAGCATTTTTGAAGAAACAGGCAATGATCACGAACACTGTGGAGAGCCTTTGGAAGAATGAAATGTGTTTAATCCAAAAAGCGTTTTGTATGTGTTTAATACACCGAATGGATTAAAATACACAGCCTTACTGTTCTCTGCTGGACTTCTCTATTGATGACATAAGTTTTCCAGACTGATCGGTGCTATAAACACTATCATAACTAATTCAACATTATGTTTCCATGTCGTGCAACACATTTCATTTATGGAATTCGTTTCGTATTGCACTCATTGTTCAGTATTAGATTCATTGTAGTTTATCATATCAGTAAATATCCATCTAGCTATTGGAAATAGATATTTTTGCAGATGACACAATTACTGCGATCAATCTCAATAGAAATGACGACAACAGGAAGAAATAAATACTCTTTTTAATAGAAACATCGATAGGCTTTTTGTAAAGGATCACTCTTCCCACAAAAAGAAGCGTTCTATTCAGTTCTACACAACAAGTATAACATCAAGGATAAACTGAAAGCTGGGGAGTGACTTAGTTATTAAACCACAACCTTAAAAATTTTAGACATACCTACCGATGAGAATTTAAATTAGAAAAAATGACACGCCTCAGAGATTATTCAACAACTGCGTCTGGCTACACTGTGTGTTTTCAGACAATATCCTTCGCTAATTTTCATTCAGCAATATCATTAAATCCTGGGATAACTCATATTTAAGGAAGCGTTCATTACATGAGCGGTTATCATCAGGATAATATTTAGTGCTCATTCTACTATATTCTTGAATACAACTGTCCGAAATACGTATTATAACGATATAACCGTAACACATTCTTCTTCTCATAAAACTGTTGTAAATAATCTACGACAATCAAAAATAATTAATGTTGTACAGACATATGACGCTATAAGAGGACGTTTTCATCATTATGTGTGTGTGAAATCTTATGGGGCTTAATTGCTAAGGTCATCAGTCCCTAAGCTTACATACTACTTAACCTAAATTATCCTAAGGACAAACACACACATCCATGCCCGAGTGAGGACTCGAACCTCCGCCAGGACCAGCTCCACAGTCCTTGACTGTAGCGCCTGAGACCGCTTGGCTAATCCAGCGCTGCTATTCATTATTATATTTAGTCAAAACTGACATCAGTTGAGAAACGAGTGAAAATGTTGCTACAAATTATTAGCTCACTTACACAAGTATATTGAATGCTTAACAGAAAGAAAATCTAATTTGAATGTAAGCTTAGCAAGCTTCATTCTCGGCTATTACTTCTTTCCTGCAAATAATGTATTCCTTTTCTGACCTCAGCCCCTAAAAATTACATTGACACGTCCTCTGTAAGACACCTGCAGCAGAAAATGGACGCTGTGCTTGACGACAATAAAACAGCATCGGCCACCGGACAGCATTGTAGCGAGGAACAGATTAGGCAATGAGCTCGGAGGCGTAGTCTCGAAATCGTGAAATCTGGAGACGAAGACTGTTGGCTGTCACCAAGCAGCCAAAGACACCAGTGGAGACCGGTAAATCATGCCGACATCGCTTTAGCAGCCCATTGTTCGTTGTAACAGCGACTCTGCCGCCCCCTTACTTGCCCAGTTACTCAGCTGTGTCTATGCCCAATCAAATTGTCTTGTGCTTATAAATCAAAACAATCGCTTCAATATATCTATAATTTTTAATTTGATTTAATTTGTTTTTGGCGCCCAGTAATTGCATGCCAAGTCCTCGATGAATTTACTTTACGTCACAGTTTGACACTCTATTTGCTTATTAGTCTCTCAATAAAGCGATTTTTTGTGCATTTTCTTGCCAAGCTTGGGAAGACATCATTTGCGTATCGTCCCCTGTATTTAATTCTTTACTGTTTTGGGGTCCAGTGTGGGATAACCTTACTAGACATTCAGTTTCTCAGCTAAATTAAACTCCAACCAAAGGCCCTGGCCTTGGTTGTATCGACCGACCTAACAGTCACCCTCTGCCAATGGTATCTTCGGATGGGGTTTGGAATTAGTGTAACCTGAAGCCGCTACTATTCTGTCAAGCAGTTCCTCATTCGGCATCATGGTGGTGAGAGTACCTCGTTCCAGTCCTCGCACCAACGAGAAATCTTTAGCAGTGCTGGGTCGTCCACATAACTGTTAGTCGCGCCGTCCACTCAGCTACGGAGGCGGTTGTTCGATTTCTCAAATTATTGTATTACATTCCTAGCACCCAGTGTAAGGTGACCTCATTTTCAAGCAATCAGTCAGTTCACTTCACTAAATTATGCACCCGTATCAGAACAACCTGTAAGGTTATTCTTCGTCATAACGATGCATCGGAAAAGTGATCCATGAACGTTGTTAGAACGACGTGCCATTTCATCGGCTCATGAGGAAGATTCCAGCAGGGAGGGGGGAAGGGGGGACAAAACGTTGACTTTGGAGAAGTTGAAGAAGAATATGACATGGCCTAACTACGCAGTACAATTCACCAACACTAGTGAAACCTTTGGTCCACCTCCGTTGCTGACTGGTCAGCTCAGACAATTGTCCTGCAGGGGACCTGGGATCGATTCCCGGTATGGCAAAAGATTTTTCGTAGTTGAGAGAACTGATACTGGGTGTACGCAGCTTCGTGAAGCTAAATTAGAAAATACTCGACCTTTTAGTAGTGGTCCCAAGGTCAAGAAATCTGACAACGACTGGAGAGCGGTGTGCTAAGAACATGCCCAACACATCGCATGCAGTGACGCACTTGCCAGAGGGTCACTTGGCAGTCGGTCGGGACCGAGTGTTCCGTGTAGGGCCAGAATGCGGAACTCTACTTTTACTTTACTTAAAACGTTTGCTGAAATGAAGCAGTGTTGGAAGTTTCGGACACAGATATTCATTTGTTTATTGCATTGTAGTCCATTACCTAGAATTTAAACAAAGGCTGGTGCACAGGGGTATTTTATTTTTTGGTCCAGCCGAAGTGTATAATAATGAAAATTAACACTTTAGTTTCAAAATACGAACAACAACATTAATACGATTCGTTGAAGAAAACTGTAAAAACAAATGACCAGGCAGGCACTGCACATAAATTGCGCTCTAACACAAGTCTGTAACAGAAGTATTATTATTAGACATTTTTAAACGTGAATTATTGTTTAGGATAAGGCAACTCACCTGTAAACTAGCGTAACAAGGCATGCCGTCTGATGATGAACTGTACCAATCTGAAACCGGTTACAGTATATTTTCAACAGTGTAACCTCAAATCAATTTGTTGTTGGTTCCTACTGTATATCTTCAATAGGCTGTATCAAGTCTTAATCGAATTACTATTATCAATAGTTGATTTTGTCGATACTAAGAGTATGCAGCCGGAGCGATTACAAGTGACACGAACACTTACAACTAATCGAAGATACCAGACTGAGACCCATTGGAAAAAGCCTCGGGTAGTTCAGTTCAGTCCAACGACAAAGGAGTTAGCTTACAAAAGCCTCGTTCAACTAATTTTTGAATATTGCTTGTGAGTCTGTGATCGGTATCGGATAGGAATTATAGAAGAAATAGAAAAAATCCAAAGAAGAGCAGCGCATTTCATTACACGTACATTTTCTAACTGAGTTAGCGACACGGAGATGTTCAGCTAACACCAATGACAAACACTAGAAGAGAGACGTTCGGCCACAAGGTGCGAATTTGAAGTTAAAATTCCGAGAGTATACGTTAATCAAATAGCGAAGCAGTATTTTGCTTCCTCCTACGTATATCTAGCGAAAATATCAAAAACATAAAACTAACAAGTTTCGTGCTCACATAGAGGCTTACCAACAATAGCTCTTCCCACTAATCATTACCGACTGGACATGGAAAGGGCATAAGTAATAGTGATACACAAAGTATACTCCGCCATACACCTTAAGCTGACTTGTGTTGCACAAATATGCCAATTTGTCTTACAACGCACTACCTCCTTGGAAACGGGTCTTCCATGCCGATTGTTGCAGATCGCTGTCAATCATATCAGCGTACATTGGACATCCCCATATACACTCCTGGAAATTGAAATAAGAACACCGAGAATTCATTGTCCCAGGAAGGGGAAACTTTATTGACACATTCCTGGGGTCAGATACATCACATGATCACACTGACAGAACCACAGGCACATAGACACAGGCAACAGAACATGCACAATGTCGGCACTAGTACAGTGTATATCCACCTTTCGCAGCAATGCAGGCTGCTATTCTCCCATGGAGACGATCGTAGAGATGCTGGATGTAGTCCCGTGGAACGGCTTGCCATGCCATTTCCACCTGGCGCCTCAGTTGGACCAGCGTTCGTGCTGCACGTGCAGACCGCGTGAGACGACGCTTCATCCAGTCCCAAACATGCTCAATGGGGGACAGGGTAGTTGACTTACACCTTCTAGAGCACGTTGGGTGCCACGGGATACGTGCGGACGTGCATTGTCCTGTTGGAACAGCAAGTTCCCTTGCCGGTCTAGGAATGGTAGAACGATGGGTTCGATGACGGTTTGGATGTACCGTGCACTATTCAGTGTCCCATCGACGATCACCAGAGGTGTATGGCCAGTGTAGGAGATCGCTCCCCACACCATGATGCCTGGTGTTGGCCCTGTGTGCCTCGGTCGTATGCAGTCCTGATTGTGGCGCTCACCTGCACGGCGCCAAACACGCATACGACCATCATTGGCACCAAGGCAGAAGCGACTCTCATCACTGAAGACGACACGTCTCCATTCGTCCCTCCATTCACGCTTGTCGCGACACCACTGGAGGCGGGCTGCATGATGTTGGGGCGTGAGCGGAAGACGGCCTAACGGTGTGCGGGACCGTAGCCCAGCTTCATGGAGACGGTTGCGAATGGTCCTCGGCGATACCCCAGGAGCAACAGTGTCCCTCATTTGCTGGGAAGTGGCGGTGCGGTCCCCTACGGCACTGCGTAGGATCCTACGGTCTTGGCGTGCATCCGTGCGTCGTTGCGGTCCGGTCCCAGGTCGACGGGCACGTGCACCTTCCGCCGACCACTGGCGACAACATCGATGTACTGTGGAGACCTCACGCCCCACGTGTTGAGCAATTCGGCGGTACGTCCACCCGGCCTCCCGGATGCCCACTATACGCCCTCACTCAAAGTCCGTCAACTGCACATACGGTTCACGTCCACGCTGTCGCGGCATGCTACCAGTGTTAAAGACTGCGATGGAACTCCGTATGCCACGGCTAACTGGCTGACACTGACGGCGGCGGTGCACAAATGCTGCGCAGCTAGCGCCATTCGACGGCCAACACAGCGGTTCCTGGTGTTTCCGCTGTGCCGTGCGTGTGATCATTGCTTGTACAGCCCTTTCGCAGTGTCCGGAGCAAGTATAGTGGGTCTGACGCACCGGTGTCAATGTGTTCTTTTTTCCATTTCCAGAAGTGTAGTACGCTGAAGTGACAGGTCTTGGAGTAGCTAGATGCATCCGTATAGATGGCGGTAGTATCGTTGGTATGAAATGGCGGTGCACTGGCGGAGCTGCCATTTGTACTCAGGTGTCAAGTGAAAAAGTTTCCGTCAGGATCACAGCCACACCATCGTAATTAAGACTTTGAACACAGATTAGTAACTGGAGTTAAACACATGGTGTATTCGGAAATCGTCAGGATATTCAATATTCCGAGAGCCGCAGTGTTCAGGGTGTGTTGAGAATACCCGATTGCAAGACGGACAACGCAGTGGCCGACAGCCTTCACTTAACGACTGAGCGCAGCAGCATTTGCGTAGAATTGTCAGTGCTAACAGACAAGAAACACTGTGTGAAATAGCCCCAGAAATGAATGAGAGATGTACAACAAACGTGTCTTTTAGGACAGTGCGGCGAAATTTGGCGGTACTGGGCTATAGTAGCAAGCGACTGACGCGAGTGCCTTTGCTAACAGCACAATATCGCGTCCAGCAACTCTCCTGTGTTCGTAATTATATCGGTTGGACCCTAGACAACTGGAAAACCGTGGAATCGTCATATGAGCCCCGATTTCAGCTGATAAAAGCTGATGGCAGGATTGGAGTGTGGCGTAGATCCCAGTAACCCATGGACCCGAGTTGTGAACAAGACACTGTGCAAGCTGGTGGTGGCTCCAATGCGGTGTGGGCTGTGTCTGCATGGAAAGGACTGCGCCCTATGGCCCAGCTGACCGATCATTGACTGGAAATAACGTTCGACTACTTGGATATCGTTTCCTGTGATTTTGGATTTCATGTTTCCAAACAGCGATGGAATTGTGACTGGACCAAAACTGTTCGCGATTAGTTCGAAGAATAATTTGGCCACCCACATCATCATGCATAAATCCCATCGAACTTTTATGAGACATAATCGAGAGGTCAGTTAGTGCACAGAATCATGCACTTGCAAACACTTTGCCGGCCGCGGTGGCCGAACGGTTCTAGGCGCTTCAGTGTGGTTCAAATTGTTCAAATGGCTCTGAGCACTAGGGGACTTAATATCTGAGGTCATCAGTTCCCCAGATTTAGAACAACTTAAAGCTAACTAACCTCAGGACATCACACACATCCATGCCCGAGGCAGGATTCGAACCTGCGACCGTAGCAGCAGCGCGGTTCCAGACAGAAGCGCCTAGAACAGCTCGGTCAGAGCGGCCGCCTGCTTCAGTCTGGAACCGCGCTGCTGCTACGGTCGCAGGTTCGAATCGTGCATCAGGCATGGATGTGTGTGATGTCCTTAGGTTAGTTAGGTTTAAGTAATTCTAAGTCTAGGGGACTGACGACCTCAGATGTTCAGTCCCATAGTGCTAAGAGCTATTTTTTTCAAAGACTTTCGCAGTTATGGAGGCCTATAGAAGAAGCATGGCCCAGTATTTCCACAGGAGACTTCCAGCGACTGGTTCAGTCCATGCCATATCGATTTTCTGCACTACACCAGCCGAAAAGAAGTCCGACACGATACTAAGTGGTACCCCATGTCGCCTCGGTGTATGTCTTCACGTGCCTTCTTTTTTTTCAGACATCTCCATACTAATAGGTGGCGCGAATGGCACAAAGCATATGGCTTTAGTGTGTTAGCAAATTTGAGGATTTCAGGTGATTTATTCCGAGTTTCATGTCTGGTAAGAAATGGTGGATACGCATCGCCGATTAGGTAGCACCGTATCGTTTCTACCAAACAACGCTCTGATCTTCACACTATACGTAAAGGCTTTTTTCATATTTGGAGATCGAGCTACTATAATCTGAATTACGTACACCATTGGCTATCAAAATTGCTACATCACGGAGATGACGTGCTACAGACGCTAAATTTAAGCGACAGGTAGAAGATGCTGTGATAGGCAAATGATCAGCTTTTCAGAGCATTCACACAAGGTTGGCGCCGGTGGCGACACCTACGACGTGCTGATGAGGAAAATTTATAATCGATTTCACATACACAAACAGCAGTTGACCGGCGTTGCGTGGTGAAATGTTGTTGTGATGCGTCGTGTAAGGAAGAGAATTACGTACCATCACGTTTCCGACTTTGATAAAGGTAGGATTGTAGCCTATCGCAATTGCGGTTTATCGTATAGCGACATTGCTGCTCGCGTTAGTCGCGATCCAATGACTGTTAGCAGAATATGGAATCGATGGGTTCAGGAGGGCAATACGGAACGCCGGGCTGGATCCCAACGGCCTCGTATCACTAGCAGTCGATATGACAGGCATCTCATCCGCATGGGTGTAATGGATCGTGCAGCCATGTCTCGATCCCTGAGTCAACAGATGTGGACGTTTGCAAGACGACAACCATCTGCACGAACAGTTCGACGACGTTTGCAGCAGCATGGACTATCGGCTTGGAGACCATGGCTGCCGTTACCCTTGACGCTACATCACAGACAGGAGCGCCTGTGGTGTTGTACTCAACGACGAACCTGGGTGCACGAATAGCAAAACGTCATATTTTCGGATGAATCGAGGTTCTGTTTACAGCATCATGATGGTGACATGCGTGTTTGGCGACATCGCGCTGAACACACATTGGAAGCGTGTGGCGTATCACCCGGCGTGATGGTATGAGGTACCATTGGTTACACATCACGGTCACCTCCTGTTCGCATTGACGGCACTTTGAACAGTGGACATTACATTTCAGATGTGTTACGACTCGTGGCTCTACCCTTCATTCAATACCTGCAAAACCCTACATTTCAGCAGGATAATGCACAACAGCATGTTGCCGTTCGTGTACGGGCCTTTCTGGATACAGAAAATGTTTGGCTGCTGCCCTGGCCAGCACATTCTCCAGATCTCTCACCAACTGAACACGTCTAGGCAATGGTGGCCGAGCAACTGGCTCATCACAATACGCCAGTCACTACTCTTCAAGAACTGTGGTATCGTGTTGAAGTTGCATAGGCAGCTGTACCTGTACACGCCATCCAAGCTCTGTTTGACTCAATGCCTAGGCGTATCAAGGCCGTTATTACGGTCAGAGGTGGTTGTTCTGGGTACTAATTTCTCATGATCTATACACCCAAATTGCTTGAAAATGTAATCACGTGTCAGTTCTAGTACAATATATTTGTCCAATGAATACCCGTGTATCATCTGCATTTCTTCTTGGTGTAGCAATTTTAATAGCCACTAGTGTAGTACCGTGGCGCCGATCCAGTGGCTAGCGCTACGTTCGCCAGTGTCCTCGGGCTCTTGCGGTCACACCCCGTACGTTGTGTCATCCGCGATAGACGGACGTGAGCAGCCGGGCCTGCCCTCTGCGAGAGTTGGCAGGCAGCGACCAGTAACTGCGTTTGTTAAAGCGCGCAGTATTTCGCGGGCGGCGGCAGCTGGCAGCCGCCCACCAATCAGCGCGCTTGTCCCATCAGCCCGCCGTCAATAGCCGCCGCATTTGTTGACAAAACACGGTGTACACTGGATGACACGGGCGGCGCTCTCTGTCGCGCGTGGCGTGACGTTAATGTCTTGGCAGTTTATATCGGCGCGCCGCAGATTTGTAGGTACTGAAAATGATAAACAGTGGAGCGGCGTGCTGCGATTGACGGCCGGTCGGCAATCATTCAGCGCGCTCGCCAAACAGATTGCGTCGCTGCCGTCCGCCCACCCTCGCCCGTGCACATGTGCGGCGGCCGCGACCCACAGTGCCACAAATATTCTTCGCGATGAGTGGCGTCCTGTCATGTCGGGCGCACACGCTCGTGAAACGTGGGCACGAGAGCATACGCTGTCGCCTCTGCTGCCCTCCCCCCCCCCCTCCCCTCCCCTCCCCTCCCCCCTGGACTGCTGCTAGTCAGAGTACAGTAATTAGCCTCCGTCGGTCCAGCCAATGCTCTATGCGGCCGCTCTGCTAGTTCTAAAGCGCGTGTCACACCATTCGATGCTGTACGATATACGCGCTGTCATTTCGTGGCGCAGGCAGGTTTGGATCTTTTGTTTCCTTGCAGCGTTCTCTCAAATACCTGGGTGACGCGGTATTGATGCAGCGAAGGTGCAGTGCGTGTTACGCCCAGGTGAACGTCCCCTTCAACCAGGAAGTGCAGGAAAAAGTTACGCAGACGGGAACTGCCGTCTGAACTGGACGAAGAATTGAGATTCCTTCACAATGTCCTCTGAGTAGTTGTCGAAAGCCAGTTCTGCTCCAGTTTACCACATAAGCTATATTACGGCTAAATGGGTAAAAGATCGAGGAAAAATCATGAAAAATTTATGCAAAAACACGATTTACGAAAGAGCTCTTTTTACAATAAATACGAGAGAAAACTGCGGGCATGACGGAAAATAAACTAGAATGAAGGAAAATAAGACTTTTTCAAGCACTTTCACTGTTTCTAACTCACTTTTTGGAAAAAGAGGTATTTTAAAACACTAAGGAAGATCTTGACTTTCAGGGAACACCAATATAAAATGCCGCGCAGCCGTACTTTCCAATAATCCTACTGCCCCACATCCCATCTGCCCCGCTGTCGAAAACTGCCCCATTAACACAGCCACCCATGAGAACAACGAAAGGGGACAACAATAAATAGGGGAACAAGAAAAAAATTGCAATTCGCGCATGAGGAAGCACTTGCCGACATTTTTAATCCGTTTTCCATAATTTTTTCAACATTTTTAACCATTTTTTAAAACATTTTCGCCATATTCCCACATTTTTCAAGCATTTTCACCACATACCTCCAACGATGTACCTGGAAAAATTGCGAAATTTCAAGAAAAACCCACGCAAAAACTGAAATAATAAATACTCACATTGTGTACATATATATATTGAGAAATTCCCACTTAATATTCTGCGCTGAGCAACCTGTGTCGAAGTTTGCTTTCGATGCATGATTACGTAAGGAAGTGTAAAATTATAGAGTGCAGCAATCAGTCGTCCTTTTGAGATTTTATTACGCAAATACAGATTTCGGATATTAGTTAGCCATTCTCAATCTTCTATTGTCATTGCATGTAAGTCCCTGTCGTTCGGGCATCAGTCATAGTTCTTTGAATATGACTTATAAACTATAGAGGGCAGCAATCAGTAGTCCTTTTTAGATCTTATTACACAAATACAGATTTCGGCTACTAGCTAGCCATACTCAATGCACTATTTTCTATTGTCAATGTATGTTAAGTCCGTGTTGAATACTCAAAGAACTGTGACTGACGCCCGAACAGGGACTTACATACATTGACAATATAAAATAGTGCATTGAGAATGGCTAGCTGCTATCCGAAATCTGGATTTGCGTAATAAAATCTAGAAAGGACGACTTATTGCTGCGCTCTATAATTTAGAAGTCACATAACACTCGATGAGTGCACCCAGTTTCCGAATGGAAGGTAACCCGATGAAGTGTTAAGTGTATCATTCAATAGTTCATCAACGAATGTGGCATACAGATTCATAGTGGTTTTTTGTAGTGCCCAACACATTCATTCTACGTGGCATGTTTATGAAATTAAGCGGATAAATTCTTGTGAAACGGCACAGACTTATACTAACATCACCTTTCCACTGTGGAACATGTTTAAAATCGCGAAATGCATCTTCATCTTTCAGAAAGTTGTTTGGTGGTTTTAAATTCCGCATCTATTTTTCAGCACTTCTCACAGAGCCGAAGTGTACGGATCAGAATGCGACTGACAGTGAGAAATATTAGATTTGAGAGATATGTAATAGATAATTTTCTGTAATTACACACCATAATACCTGAAGACACATGCTTGTACACATGTAGATGTAGTAGTAGTACCTAGCGATAGTGGTAGAATTAGCAGCAGTAGTAGAAGTAACAATTTTTATGTATGCGTTCTCTGGCAACAAAGTGAAGCACCCACAAGACATGGCAAGCTTTCAACGTAATTATTTACACGTACACGCGATCGGCGGGTATTTAAAAGCTTAGAGCTGCAATTCGCCGTGACATGTAGAATGGCCACTCAGTACGTTGCATTTTGCTTAATTTCCTTTCATGTTTAATGAGAATGTTTTGTCTACAGTCATCTAAACTATCGTTAATGTGGAACCAAAAATCATCAATTTGAATATTATAATGAACCTTAATTTATTTTTAATTCTATGTACGAATAGTAAGCTTTTTTGTTTAACGCATCCTTCTTAGTATACACGGCACTTATTTTTTTGGTTATGACTTTGTACACTCAAAGAAAAAATGCTTTAGGCTTAACATCTTAGAAGAGCTAGAAATTTTTAAACACTTACCTCTAAAGGACGGTCTCACTCTTAACGATCAGTTGCAGTTACGAAACAAAAACTTGTTTCAAGGTGTACAGCTGCTAATTAAAATGTCTGAATGGCGACATTCTCCTCAGTGTAGTCTCATAAACATCGTTTTGCCTTCCATTCTTATGTGTTCTCTGTACATAACCTTAATGGTATTTTCTCCTGCAAAAGAGACTGTTACGTTATGTTGTAACTTTCATACACTGGTTCCTATTTGTTACTAGTAATCTTTAAAACTGAATTTGCAGTGCCTTATTTTCTCGTAAGAGATCTGTATTTCGATTATTTCCTGCTATATGCCCCAGTCTGTTTTCGTGTCAACCTCCCGGTTGCTTCGGTGTGTTAGCCACTTAGTCTGGCGGTACCGGCCGTATTATGCCGCTCTTGGCCCCAAGCGACTTTGAGGTTGTCATTATATTCCACGGAGAATTTTATCTGGTTGACAATTATGTTATATCTGTACATTTTAGTTTTTATTCCCAAGACATTTCTGTTTGGGGAGAGCTCTTTTGCTCGGACTTTTAAACCATGGTGTGATTACATGTAATTACATTCTGTTAACACGTAATTTAGGGAAATAATCCTATTAAGTGTATATTATTTCAATCTATGTCATTATATTTTTAAGTATTCCCTGGAATTTTTATTCTGATGAAGAAGATTGTCCTGGTGCAATCGAAACCGCTGTGAACTGACAAAATTTTGTGCAACCGAAGTGGCTGTATATGTGGGGTGTTCAAAACGTCTCACCGCAGTGCCGTACGATTGTTAGCCGCGCTTGCCGTATGCCACCATGAATATGCCGAAATGAAACTCAGTGAAATACATTAATTTATTGAATATTCATATTTACTTACAAATTTTCACGTTGAATGTTTAAAGTGTCCACCTTGTTGTTGAATAAACAATTCAGTTCGTCTAATCATGTTTCCAACAGTTCATCGATGGATTTTGGACGGTTTTTATAGACCGTTGCTTTCGCTGCACCCAATAAGAAAAAGTCAGGTGGTGTTAGGTCAGGCGATCGAGAAGGCCAAAGTCCCTGTGAAATTATGCGATCACCAAAAACATCAGCAATCTGTGACACTGAAACGCGAGCTGTATGCGCGCTTGCAACATCTTGTTGAAAATAACCGTTCAGTAGCTCACTTAACAGAAGTTCTACTATGAGTGGGTACAGAATATCACTGCAGTACCGTTTTGCGTTTATTGTTTCGTTGAAAAATATGGGACCCACAATACGATGTCTAGAAATTGTAATCCAAGCTCCTATTTTCACTGAATGAAGTGGTTTCTCATGAATACACAATGGATTTTCAGTACTTCACCAACGAGAATTCTGTGAGTTCATGTACCCGGATAAATGAAACCTCGCCTCATCACTGAAAAATGTTTCATTAAGAAGGTCCATTCCATTTTACTGAACGAAATTTTTGAACCATTGACAATAATGCAGTCTCTTGCCATGATCAGTATTCTTCAGTTATTGCACGACTGTCAATTTGTATGGGAAAAGTTCTAATTTATTTCTTTACAGCACACTAAAATCGATTTCCTGGGCGAGTTTTCTTACTGACTTGTTCGGTCTGATGGACATTTTATCGGAAATATTGAGTAGTTTTACCTCAGACAAAACGCTAGGGCGACCACTTCCCGGAGCGTCTGTCACTGAACCCGTACTTCGAAATTTGTCAATCATTTCTCGCATAGAATCGCGATGTGGGAGTGATGTCTCCGGGAAAACTGAATTAAATATTTGACGAAATGAAACTGTGTATTTACCGCCAGCTTTATACACTTGTTCGACTAAAACACACGTTCCTCAATGGTTAGCATTTTAACAGTGACAAAAACGAAACAAACGAACAAAGGAACTACACTTAATCTTTCACGTCAACACGTAACGACATTCACCAACGATACTACTGACACTGGCTGAGATAAACGAAACAGTGGAATGTTGGGAGAGTCCACTTGAAGGGAAGTAACCCAGGCATGCAAACAATCATACGGCACGCATGGCTAACAATTATACGGCACGCATGGCTAACAATTATACGGCACTGCGGAAAGACTTTTTGAACACCCCGTACGTTCTATAATGAAACAGCGTACGTACGGTTGCTGGATCACAACCAATCAAATATTTAGAATGTGACACAGTGTTATCAGCACGAGACAGAAATTGGAAGGAGTCTCATTGTGAATGTCTATTTGACTGGCTAGTCGAATTATGCACTATCCAGTTTTGTGGGACACTGGACTGCATGCGAATGTCATGGTAGGCATAGTCATTGTGAGACACCCGGTGACCAAGTCTGTTCACCGTACTGTGTATGAAGCGCATCGCAATCGATCACATCAGCGTCAGCCATACGAGAAGAAGTCATCGGCTGCCGGCAACTTTCTGTGTCGGCCTGCACCTTTAGACGGAGACTAGAACCACCCAAATGTGGAAGTTATCATCCCTTGCCACTAACAGCGCAACACAAATCGCTGCATAAGGCGCGGTGTGACAAGGAAGCGTAGACTGCTGACGAATGACGTCACATCGTGTTCAGCGGTGACTCGCAGTTCTGCGCCAGCCATCATTGATGAGTATGGCCGCAACCTGGGGACAGGTCTCATTCTTCAAAATGTTTTGGAGAGGCACAGAGTTCGTTACTCTTGGCGTCATGATGAAGGGAGCCATCGGGTATGACTTCAAGTCATGGCTTGTAGTGGTTGAGGGAACTATGATGGCACAACGGTTAATCCTGGACATTTGGCATCCGCATGTAGCTCTGGTTCAAATGGCTCTGAGCACTATGGGACTTAACATCTGACGTCATCAGTCCCCTAGAACTTAGAACTACTTAAACCTAACTAACCTAAGGACATCACACACATCCATGCCCGAGGCAGGATTCTAACCTGCGACCGTAGTGGTCGCGCGGTTCTAGACTGTAGCGCCTAGAACTGCCCGGTCACTCCGGCCGGCACCATCCTCATGTCTTGCCTCTCATGCGATAGTATCGTGGTGCAATTTTTTAATACGTCGGTGCTCGTCCATGAATGACTCATGTCTCCACGAACTCTCGGTGTGATGTTGAGATACTCCGGTGGCAAGGAAGGTCTCACCTTCTGTTCCCAATGTGTGGGACCAACTTGGAAGTCACCTCTGTCCCAGTTGCCGATCCCCGTTATTAAGGACCAGCTACAATAGTTGTGGACCATTTCGTTTTAGGAGAGGCTACAAGGATTTTTGACACTATTCACATTCGAAACAGCGCATGCATCCAGGGAACAGGTAGGGCAATATCATACTGATAAGAAGGTTCACTGCCAAGTTCGGATAATGGAGAAGGCAGGGATGTACACATGTAGATAAAGTAACAGTATTATTGGTAGTGATATTGAAAGTACTAGCAGTAGAATAGATTAATAACGTTGAATTCTCTTTTTCGTAATCACTGAAATAACATCAAATCCGGCTGCTTTTGCGGTTAGTTCCTCTACCACTTCTGGACGCCTTACTTCTTTCCTCAGGCAGTGTATCAGCAGTAGTAATAGTAACATTTGATATATTTTTCGCCATACAGGTTTTATTGTCTTGTTTAAAGTGAATATAAAACTAAAACTGTGGGGAAAGAATACGGGCTGTTATATAACATTAGGTCATAAGCTATAACGTAGAGTAAATGGACGAAGTATTTGCCATCGTACAGTAAATGAAGGACCTGGTGTTATGGTGTTGACATCGTTTGTAGTGTCGAATCTGTTAGAGGATGGGCAAGCAAGTGTTGTCCTGTCAGAGTGGCCATTCCAGCTCCTCGCCCGAGATGCGAGTTCACTATTGGATGGTCGGTTGGTTGTTTTGGGGGAAGAGACCAAAGTGCGAGGTCATCAGTCTCATCAGTTTAGGGAAGGACGGGGAAGGAAGTCGGCCGCGCCATTTCAAAGGAACCATCCCAGCATTTGCCTGGAGCGATTCAGGGAAATCACGGAAAACCTAAATCAGGATGACCGGCCGCGGGATTGAACCGTCGTCCTCCCGAATGCGAGTCCAGTCACTATTGGAGAGCAAGAGCAAACACAGCAATGATCGTGCTGCAGTCGGATCCATTTGTTAGTCGTCTATAAAGAACAGTGACGCTCCAGGCTCTCGACAGTGGTCAGGGGTTGCTTCGAAACCTCGGTCCTTGGAGGCCGTAAGGCCAGCCATGAGGCCGAGCGGTTCTAGGCGCTTCAGTCCGGAACCGCGCGACCGCTACGGTCGCAGGTTTGAATCCTGCCTCGGGCATGGATGTGTGTGATGTCCTTAGGTTAGTTAGGTTTAAGTAGTTCTAAGTTCTAGGGGACTGGTGACCTCAGATGTTAAGTCCCATAGTGCTCAGAGCCATTTTTTGAGGCCGTAAGCAGTCAGGATCCCTGCCACGGCTGTAAGCAGTTCAGAGTTGAGCCTTCTTTGGCAGGCAGCTATGTGGTAAGTGATGATGGGGCGGTGCTTAACAGCCAAATGGGGAGAGGTTACTGCCGATGACGTACCCGACAGCCTTGCGGCGAATGCGATATCGTCCTGGAGAAAACTCAGGCGCCTGACGTCTGGCTGGAGGCGTCTTGCGACTGCAGACACTAAGCATGTGATAAGTGGTATTGTCCTAGCCAGTCAGTGCTAGAAGCAGGATCTTACGGAAATCGGTCTCTTTAAACCGTGCTGAGTGACACAGATGACTGCACCAGCGGATGGCCATTGAGCAACGATGCATCTGCGGAGCAAAAAATATAAACCGCTCTGTAGCGGTCGGCGAGCCGGCGACCTTTGTCATTTGACCGGTCGCTGCTTATATGCGCCCTCACCTGGGGTGTTATCGTGCAGAGGTTCTAAGTGTCTTAATGTCGTAATGCCCAATTGGAGTCTCGGACTTTAGTATTTAGTGGTCATACCGATGTATTGGGGACTAACAACTGGCACGATACTGACACAGTTGCTTGCAACCATCTGCGGCCGTTAAACAGTCATCTTACGGTGACTTGAAAGAACCGGCTAGCGGTACTACACAGGCTTCGCTATATTTTACATTTACATCTATATTTTCATCTACATAGACATTCCGCAAGCCACCGTACGGTGCGTGGCGAAAGGTACCCTGTACCAATACTTCTCGTTTCCTTCCCTGTTCTACTCGCAAAAGAGCGAGGGAAAAAACTACTTCTGTATGCCTCCGTATGAGCCCTAATTTCTTTTAACGTATATTCGTGGTCCTTACGAGCAATGTACGTTGCTCACAGTAGAATCATTGGGCAGCAGCTTCAAATATCAGTACTCTAAATTTTCTCAACAGTGTTTCTCGAAAAGAATGTCGCCTTCCCTCTAGGGATTCCCTTTTGAGTTCCAAAAGCATCTCCGTAACACTTACGTGTTGTTCAAAACTAGCAGTAACCAATCTAGCAAGCAGCCTCTGAATTGTTTTGATGTCTTCCTTCAGTCCAAGCTTGTACGGATCCCAAACACTAGAGTAGTACTCAGAAGAGGTCGCAACAGTGTTCTGTATGCGGTCTCCTTTACAGGTGAACCACATTTTCCTAGAATTCTCCCAATAAACCATAGTCGACTATTCGCTTTGAAACATCCCCTTAGAAAAATCTATAAATGACAGTGCTGAAAAACCTCTTACGTTATTTGATTTCCAAACAGCTGAGCAAAACCGAACGTACCCAGACATTTTTCTCTTTACTTATTCTGATAATCACTAAACTGACACACAATATTTTTAGCGCAACGTAATCTGACTTTCGTTAATCCCCACAAAAGAATGACCCTGACTAACAATAATCTATACCTTTCATGAATCACTTACCTCACAAAAATCTTCGTTACTCGAACTACTGCAATACAGCGTGCGCCAGTACTGCCAGCTAAATAAAAGATTCTAGATTAGATTAGATTGGTACTTGTTCCATAGATAATGAATACGACAGTTCGTAATGATATGGAACGTGTCAGGTTAATAAAAGGCGTCTATACAAGATATTACATTAGACAAAATATTATCTGACACTCAATTTTTTTGTGGAGGTTGGGAAATTACCCACTTCTATATCCAAAAATTCATCTAATGAGTAGAAGGTCTTGTCATTAAGAAATTCTTTTAATTTCCTTTTAAATGCTATATGGCTATCTGTCAGACTTTTGATGCTATTAGGTAAGTGACCAAAAACTTTTGTGGCAGCATAATTTACCCCCTTCTGAGCCAAAATTAGATTTAACCTTGTGAAGATCGTCCTTTCTCCTAGTGTTGTAGCCGTGTACACTGCTATTACTTTTGAATTCGTTCGGATTGTTAATAACAAATTTCATAAGTGAGTATATATATTGTGAGGCTACAGTGAAGATTTGTAGCTCTATAAATAAGTGTCTGCAGGATGATCTTGGATGAGTTCCAGCTATTATTCTGATTACATGCTTTTGTGCAATGAACAGTCTTTTACTCAATGATGAGTTGCCCCAGAATATGATGCCATACGAAAGCAGATAATGAAAATAGGCGTGGTAAGCTAATTTACTCAGATTTATATCCCCAAAATTTGCAATGTCCCTAAAAGTATAAGTAGCTCAACTCAAACGTTTCAGTAGATCCTCAGTGTGTTTTTTCCAGTTCAACCCCTCATCAATGCATAGACCTAGAAATTTTGAATATTCTACCTTAGCTACCGATTTCTGATCGAAGTCTATATTTATTAATGGGGTCATTCCATTTGCACAGAACCACTTCAGGATTTTTAAAAATCATCGTTTACAATTTCACCAGTTAATTCTTGTCTGTCGGGTATGATAGCTATACTTGTATCATAGGCAAAAAGTACCAACTTTGCATCTTCGTAAATATAGAATGACAAGTCATTAATATATATTACGAACAGCAGACGACCCAAGACCGAACATTGCAGCACCCCACTCTTGATTGTTCCCCAGTATGAGAAATCACTAGGTTTTTTGCATATTATGTGAACTGTTTATTTCAACTTTCTGCACTCTTCCAGTTAGGTATGATGTAAACCATTTGAGCACTGTCCCATTCATACCACAGTACTTGAGCTTATCTAGAAGTATTCCATGATTTACACAATCAAAAGCCTTTGATAGATCACAAAAAATCCCAATGGGTGACTTCCGGTTACTAAGAGCATTTAATATTTCATTAATGAAAGTATATATAGCATTTTCCGTTGAAAAACCCTTCTGGAAACCAAATTGACATTTTGTTAAAACTTTATTTTTATAAAGGTGTGTAGCTACTCTACAATACATTACTTTTTCAAGAATTTTGGATAACGCAATCAGAAGAGAGGTTGGGCAGTAGTTGTTGACATCAGACGTATCCCCTTCTTTATGCAGTGGTATAACAATGGCATACTACAGTCTATCTGGGAGAATACCCTGTTTCAGAGAGTTATTACATATGTGGCTAAGAACTGCACTTATTTTTTTTTTTTTTTGGAACAAGCTTTTAATATCCTGCTGGAAATGCCATCAATCCCATGTGAACTTTTATTCTTGAGAGAGTTTATTATCTTCCTAATTTCAGATGGAGAGGCGGGTGGAATTTCAATTGTATCAAATGATGTGGGTAAGGCCTCTTCCATTAACTGCCTTCTTCTGATGAACATTTAGATCCTATTTTCTCTACAACATTTAAAAAAATGATTATTCAAATGTTTTCGACTTCCGGCTTGTTGTTTATCAAGTTTCCATTCGCTTTGATGGTGATGCCGTCATCCTGTACTCTTGGTTGTCCTGTCTCCCTTGTAATAATATTCCAAATTCTTTTGATTTTTTTATCAGAGGTATTAATCTCAGACATGATGCACATGCTTCTGGACTTTTCAATAACCTTTTTTAATGTAGCACAGTAGTTTTTTATAATATTTGGCTGTTTCTGGGTCATTACACTTTCTTGTTGATAGATACAGTTCCCTTTTGTGGTTACAAGATATTTTTATTCCTTTGGTAAGCCAAGGGTTTTTGCACAGTTTCTTATAATTAGATTAACTACTTTCTTGGGGAAACAGTTTTCAGATTCTCTTACCAGTGTATCATGAAATAAGTTATATTTTGAATTAGCATTGGGTTCCTTGTACACCTCATCCCAGTGTAACTGCTGAAGATTTTCTCTGAAATTTCTAATTGTTGACTCCTTGATTGAATGCACAACTTTGGAGGGTAGTTTTGAATTACTGAATGGAGCTATGTCATATACTGTAACTAGCTGATCATCATGATCAGAAAGCCCATTCTCAACAGAACAAGAATTTATGTTTCTAAACCTATCTTAGTCTATAAAAGTGTTATCTATCAATGTGCTGCTGTCCTTTACTACCCGAGTAGGAAAATTAATGACAGATGTCAAATTGAAAGAACCGAGCAATGCTTCCCAGTCATTCTTCCTGTTACACTCTTTCAATGATTCAACATTGAAGTCCCCACAAATAATAATTTGCTTTCCTTATCTGACAGATAGCACAACAAGGCATCCAAGTTCGCCAGGAGCAAATGAAAGTTTCCAGAAGGGGACCTATATACTGTTGCAATTATAAAAGAGCCCTCCTTCAATTTAAGTTGACAGGCACATGCTTCTATATGTTGCTCTAGACAAAACTTTTTTGTATCTAAGCTTTCTAGACAGTGATAACTTTTGACATATGTGGCACCCCTCCTCCCACCTTATTCTCTCTACTCATATGTGCAGCTAGTTTATAACCACTGATACTTACCTTCACCATATCAGACACAATGTGATGCTCTGACAGGCATAGTACATCTATTACATTATTAGATTCAATGTCATCTAAAGAAACCAGGAGCTCATCTACTTTATTCTTCAATCCAGGAATATTTTGGTGAAAAATGGTAACACTTCTTACTTTACTTTTCTGAGAATCTTCTTTTTCCTTTAATCCACCAATATTTTGGTTAAATATGGTAACATTATTATTTACTTTCCTGTTGTGAGAATTTTGTGAGTTTTGCACCTCTTTAGCACCTGTCTGCCTGAACTTCTCATTGGATACTGATATTAGCCTAAAAAAGAGGTACATCCATGAGTACTATTGTCCCCCCTTATGGATTTCGCTAACAACCCTGTCAGTTTACCCTTACCTTTCCTACTGATATGTAGGCCATGCCTTGTGAAATCTCCCCTGTCAATAGCTTCGACAGGAACCAATCGAATGTCTGACAGAGTGGCCGCCCTACGCAACTGACCCAACTCCATATTTATCCTCCTGACAGAGTGGTTCAACTGGGGCTGATCATGCTGCACGAAAGCAGGCACCAGCCCAACATTGGTATGGGTCGTTGCTGAGGCTATT
The DNA here is from genome assembly GCF_023897955.1 of Schistocerca gregaria. NCBI lineage: Eukaryota > Metazoa > Arthropoda > Insecta > Orthoptera > Acrididae > Schistocerca > Schistocerca gregaria. Next base: position 247,594,697 of record NC_064920.1, read on the forward strand.
TTCACCAGGTCACACTCAATGCTGTAGCCCAGATTCCTATCAATACTGTTTCCCACTCCACCCACTACCATCACATGATCCTGCTTCGTGAATCCCTTGCACAAGGTACCTATATCCTCTACCACCTGGCTAAGACTTGCACTTGGCTTCAAAATGTTTGTGACCTTACATGTCACCTAATTTTTCCTGCAATATCTGGCCCATACATCTTCCATAGCTGCTACCTAGCAACAGAACTTTCCTTTTACTTTCTACTTTTTTTGAAACAGTTGGTTTCCTAGTGAAATTCTGTTGCATCTTAACTACATCTACTTCTACTGGAGCCTCTTCCTTATTTAACTGTGGTAGCAAGGCAAATCTATTGGTTGTGCCAATTGGGAAACTGTCAGACACTTTCTGTGGCCCCTGTTCCCAGCTACCACTTCCCACCGTTGTTTTCCCTCCTCCCCTCTTAACCTCTTCAGTTCCTCCCTCGCTCTGTCCAAATCAGGCAGAAGGGCCTTAATTTTCTCCTCTTGTTCAGATATAATACTATCTCTTGAGCAAACCATGCAAGAGAATCGAAGAGTCTCGTTTGCTTCCCCAATTCCCAAGCCGCTACAATTTCCCCAATGAAACCACCTGTCACAACAGCTGCACAAAACCCCTGAACTAACTTTCCTACTGCAGCTTACACACTTAGTATCCATGGTAGTTTTGAAATTAGTTAAAGAAATTTACTAAGTGATAACAATAATATACAGATGCAAAAAGACACTAAATATGTTTTGGAAACTAATATGTAAGATAGCTATTACCAAATGCACTTACATTTTGTGGTATAACACTAAATATGCACGATCAAACATTAGGTCTAAACAGCCGAATGTAACCAAAACGAATTTTTTGCGATAAGTGGAAGAATACGTAAATAAAAGAAAAACCTTTAATGGCAAGCTTAAAGAGCACACTAATGGATGTATTTGATTGTTTAATCTATACCAAATGCACTTAAGATTGCGGTATAACGCTAAGTATGCACACTCGGAAAGTAAGGCAAAGCCGCGAAATATAAACAAAACGAACTTTTCGCGATTACTGGAACAATACGCAAATAAAAGAAAAACCCTTAATGGTGAGCTTGAAAGGCACTCTAATGAACGTATTTAATCAGTTAAACTACAGAAAATGTACTTCCAATTGCGTTATAACGCTAAATATGCACACTCGAAAAATTAGGCCTAAGCAGCAGTAAGTACACAAACGAACTTTTCGCGATTACTAGAACACTACGCAAATAAAAGAAAAACTTCTAATAGTGAGCTTGAAGAGTACACTAAAGAACATGTTTAATTAGTTAAAAGTGTTCAACTACAATTAATTACAACCTAAATAACGTATCTTTCACGAGAGCTCTGTCTTCGTACTTGCGTCCCTTGAGCAGGGATACCAACCCAACTGAAGGCACTAACTACTGATAAGCACAGTTTGCAAATGAAAGATTTTGATACAGAACAAACAATGTATTTACCTTAGTATAGTTCAATAAGGCATAATATATATAGCGGTTCATGACATCCAGTCTTACAAATTTCCTTTTTCTGACGGGCACACGTCCAGATCGTCCGCTCTCAAAATTCTGCTATCTCTCTCCCCTCATCCACAACTGCTGGCGGCTCACCTCCAACTGCCAAACTCTACGCGCTGTTCACATACAGCTGCCCAACACTACAATAGCGAATATTCCAACAATGCCAACCAGCCACAGATGGCGCACAGCACAGTAAGTGATTTTCATACAGTGAGCTACGTGACGTTACCAACATAAGAACCTAAACAGCCTACTTACAGCATTCCATACCACAGTTCTCACATACTCGTTCTACATCTACGTCTATCCCTCACAGCTAATTCGCTGCGAATAATAACCTGAAGCTGTGATCTACATCTACATGTATACTCTGCAAATCACATTCAAGTGCCTGGCAGGGGGTTCATTGACCACCTTCACAATTCTCTATTATTCCAATCTCGTATAGCGCGTGGAAAGAATGAACCCCCTATATATTTCCGTACGAGCTCTGATTTCCCTTATTTTATTGTGGTGATCTTTCCTCCCTATGTAGGTCGGTGTCAACAAAATACTTTCGCATTCGGAGGAGAAAGTTGGTGACTAGAATTTCGTCGGAAGATTCCGCCGCAACGAAAAACGCCTTTCTTTTAATGATTCCCAGGCCAAATCCTGTAAAATTTCTGCGACACTCTTTCCCATATTTCGCGATAATACAAAATGTGCTGTCTTTCTTTGAACTTTTTCGATGTACTCTGTCAGTCCTATCTGGTAAGGATCCCACACCGCGCAGCAATATTCTAAAAGAGGACGAACAAGCGTAGTGTAGGCAGTCTCCTTACTAGGTCTCTTACGTTTTCTAAGCGTCCTGCCAATAAAACGCAGTCTTTGGTTAGCCTTCCCCGCCACATTTTCTGTGTGTTCCTTCCAATTTAAGTTGTTCGTAATTGTAATACCTAGGTATTCAGTTGAATTTACGCCTTTTAGATTAGACTGATTTATCGTGTAACCGAAGTTTAAAGAGTTCGATTTTGGCACTCACCTCATGTCGCTTTGCAACGTTTGCACCTGTCCCTTGAAAGCATTTCTGTTGAAATACACTCCTGGAAATTGAAATAATAACACCGTGAATTCATTGTCCCAGAAAGGGGAAACTTTATTGACACATTCCTGGGGTCAGATACATCACATGATCACACTGACAGAACCACAGGCACATAGCCACAGGCAACAGAGCATGTACAATGTCGGCACTAGTACAGTGTATATCCACCGTTCGCAGCAACGCAGGCTGCTATTCTCCCATGGAGACGATCGTAGAGATGCTGGATGTAGTCCTGTGGAACGGCTTGCCATGCCATTTCCACCTGGCGCCTCAGTTGGACCAGCGTTCGTGCTGGACGTGCAGACCGCGTGAGACGACGCTTCATCCAGTCCCAAACATGCTCAATGGGGGACAGATCCGGAGATCTTGCTGGCCAGGGTAGTTGACTTATACCTTCTAGAGCACGTTGGGTGGCACGGGATACATGCGGACGTGCATTGTCCTGTTGGAACAGCAAGTTTCCTTGGCGGTCTAGGAATGGTAGAACGATGGGTTCAATGACGGTTTGGATGTACCGTGCACTATTCAGTGTCCCCTCGACGATCACCAGAGGTGTACGGCCAGTGTAGGAGATCGCTCCCCACACCATGATGCCGGGTGTTGGCCCTGTGTGCCTCGGTCGTATGGAGTCCTGATTGTGGCGCTCACCTGCACGGCGCCAAACACGCATACGACCATCATTGGCACCAAGGCAGAAGCGACTCTCATCGCTGAAGACGACACTTCTCCATTCGTCCCTCCATTCACGCCTGTCGCGACACCACTGGAGGCGGGCTGCACGATGTTGGGGCGTGAGCGGAAGACGGCCTAACGGTGTGCGGGACCGTAGCCCAGCTTCATGGAGACGGTTGCGAATGGTCCTCGCCGATACCCCAGGAGCAACAGTGTCGCTAATTTGCTGGGAAGTGGCGGTGCGGTCCCCTACGGGACTGCGTAGGATCCTACGGTCTTGGCGTGCATCCGTGCGTCGCTGCGGTCCAGTCCCAGGTCGACGGGCACGTGCACCTTTCTGCCGACCACTGGCGACAACATCGATGTACTGTGGAGGCCTCACGCCCCACGTGTTGAGCAATTCGGCGGTACGTCCACCCGTCCTCCCGCATGCCCACTATACGCCCTCGCTCAAAGTCCGTCAACTGCACATACGGTTCACGTCCATGCTGTCGCGGCATGCTACCAGTGTTAAGACTGCGATGGAACTCCGTATGCCACGGCAAACTGGCTGACAGTGACGGCGGCGGTGCACAAATGCTGCGCAGCTAGCGCCATTCGACGGCCAACACCGCGGTTCCTGGTGTGTCCGCTGTGCCGTGCGTGTGGTCATTGCTTGTACAGTCCTCTCGCAGTGTCCGGAGCAAGTATGGTGGGTCTGACACACCGGTGTCAATGTGTTCTTTTTTCCATTTCCAGGAGTGTATTTCCAACAAAAAAGATTTTCTCCGTGTAATTTGTCAAAGCTGAGTGCAGTCTTCACACCATATGTAAATGAAGTGAGAGTCTTCTGCCTGCATCATAAAAATAGTGCTAATCGATGTTTCCGTTATCGCTGCAAACATTCTACTTAACCATGATTACTTGTGACGTATTATTTCTGCTGCGTGCCTAGTGTCCCATGTTTAGTGTTCCAAAACAGTTATTCTGGAATGCAAATGCACGAAATGTGAACACAGTTTACGAACTCCAGAAAAGGGCCGTAAGAATAACAACCAGAAATAGTGATCGATCTCATGGGAAAGATTTTCAGATTTTCAGTGCATCATGTCAGCATATTTACTAATGATTTACACAAATAAAAAATAACGATGATAATTGCAGCTGAAACACCTCTGTCTGTGGACATTATACAAGGTTTAGATTAAGCTCACATTTTTCAAGAAAAAGGAAACATAAAACTCAAAGCAGCATTTTCTACTAAGAAATAAAACTTTGCAATAAACTGCCTAAGAATATTAAAGTGATTACCAGAACTAACTTGTTTAAAAAGGCAGTAAGAAAATACCTGTTAAGCAATAAATCCCGTACATTGAAGTATTACAGCAGAATACAAATTAGGGGTTTGGTAAAAAGTATGTCATAAGTAAATAATAAGAAAACATCTCTATCATTTAACAAAACACTTTGTTTTCTGGATGACTTTACATCACAGCTCTGCAATAGATAACAAATCATCTTCTCCCTCATTATGGAGCCGAGCGATGCTGACTAAGTTTCCAAGCAAGCAGATGGGAAATTTCGGTACAAAACTGAAAACCAGACATCGTCGTTATGGTCATAATGTCAGTTGATAGGTTGTTTAGTGGCACATTATGAAACGACGAGTCTCTAGTGTGCGCTGTCTGTACAATGACTGCTGTTGAGAAAATAACGTAAACTATGGCACATGTTTTTTGCATTGTGAAATAACTTGCTTGCAGGAATATTTACACAAAACAGTATGCTACACTAGGAGAAATGAATGAAGTTTTTCTGTTTTATACGGAATGGACTTATATTTGAAATGATATAGTCTCTAATCTCCATCCGGTGATCCACATTTTTATTTTCCATGTATTTTCTAAATTACTTCGTGCAAACATCGTTCGTAGTACAATACCACGGGTGACTACCTGTCCCATTCCAACTGATTACTCGGCAAAACGGTATTTATTTAGCTCGTCATTAATGTGCGTACCTTTTTTCCCGTTTGTTGAACATTTTGAAACCAAAAGTGATTTGTATACTGTTAAAAAGATACGTTCAAGAACCTTAGAGAGGAATGTACTTACACTTTTCGCAGAAAAAGACAGCTAAAGTGCGAAATGTGAAGTTAACAAAAGGCCATGATAATTATACTTATTTCATTAAATTACATGGCGGCAGTTCAGATCTTCCTGCAGATATTTACCTTATATTTAGCAAGTTCGCTCTTTTTTCTGAAACATGTTACCGTAATCACTCAATGACAAAACGTAAAGGCACCATATCTTTGCGTAGAGGGTGCTTAAAAGCAGTTATAAATATCACATCTTTCCTTTAATAGATACGTCCTTCAGTATTTCGCTGTACCAAATTACTATGTGTATTACACTTACAGTAAAGTACTTGCCCATTTCTAAAGTCATCAGCTGTTCTGAAAGTATATGGAGCAGCCCACATTTTGATGTGAACTTTTTCTGATCTACTGGGAACCTCCTCCTCCAGTTATTACTTTGCACGTAACAACTGTAACATGTACAGAAAAGTCATTTGGTCGATTGTGTGGGTACAGGAAGTTGCTGACTGAAGTGACAAAAGAAACGGACGCCAGGAAAACAGGAAGTAAGCCTTACTGTATATTCACTTGCTGACATCTATACTATCGATAGCGACAGTATAAGCCTTAATAAACACCAAGTTGGTGTCGGTAAACATGGGAAAACGTAAGCCATATGAGCCTACCAGGTCATTACCAATATTCCAAAACAAGAATAAAACCTGAAGCTGAATTCAAGACAAAAGGTGCTGAATAATAATGAATGAAAAACTTAAAAAAACGAATAGCAGAATTGTTCATAGTACCTGATTGATGGGTGGGATTTGGATGAAGAGTTTCTGGTAAATGTAATGAGATTAGGAAGGTGACTGTCTTTTTCAATGTCTATCCTCATTGTACATTATAAAAATATTGACACCTGTTTCCGTGCAGCAGACGATGATTCACTGTTCTTACAGACATATATTATCAGTCTGTCTTGCTGAAATTGACTATCGCGGCGTTTAAGAGATGGTTGGTAACATCGAACATCTGAAATACTTCCCTTGGTGAGCTACACGACGTGCCGCTAAGGTACTTCACCCGGAGTAGAGTGTGAAATGGACACGTCACCTTACGGTACTTTGTTGCGAAATTTCGAAAGGGTTGGTTGGAACTTAGCAGATTGAAGGCACCTCCACGTGGCATATGGCTAGTAAAGACAAGTATCGACTGAAATCCTTCTTAAAAAGGCACGTCATTTTGTATATGGGGCACACAAACGCATTTGCCATAATTTGACTGCCATTCACTTTTTTCAAATTTTTAGCACTTCACTGAGTGTATGCTTCCTTAGCCTTCAATTCTCTTACACACTATTCCAGGGAATAGATTACAACCAGGTGGTAAATTTCGATTTAAATATTCACTCTCACTAACGCACATGTGTCAGTACCTTAAAGAACTGTTTATACATTGTGCACTTTGCCTATGCTCTACTGTGCCTGGAACGCGACTTTTCCATGACGAGATACGACGATGTATGCACATGTGTTTTAGATGTACTTGAAAATGGGCCATGCCCGAAACTAGTTCTACTGTACAAATTATACGTTTAAAATACAGCCGGTGGGGGCTGATGTCTCCTCTAATTTATCGAGGTTGTGAAGCTCATCTAGAAAAAAATGATAGCGAGTAAGTCTCGTAACTAATGAAATTCGTAACATCTATGGCGATTATGCTGCTACGAACTTCTTAAACATGTTGAGATTCTGAAGGTCTACGGCCGGAAATGAACTGATCCGAAGTCCGCCAGATGCAACGAACACTGACTGATCTTTTAACTCCTTCATTCTTATTCTTCCATGATAATTGTTGTTTTATGTAATTGTAATACTAGCTCAGTGAACATGTGTGTGTCTGATTAACATGCGCTATTGACCATATGCTTATGCATTTTTATCCATACACGGTGAGGTCACAATATATCCATGTATTTAACTGAAAATATAATGCAAAGAAAGAAATAGCTTTTTGAGAAGAGCACCACCCTCCTAACTTCAAACGTTTCTGTTTCCATTATTCTGTAACCTTTCTATGACCTAATACTACATTTGTGAATCTTATATGCTCACATTTCAGGCAGTAAGTAAGTACATGGCTCTGAGAACAGTGGTGTCACCGCCAGACACCACACTTGCTATGTGGTAGCCTTTAAATCGGCCGCGGTCCGTTAGTATACGTCGGACCCGCGTGTCGCCACTATCAGTGATTGCAGACCGAGCGCCACCACACGGCAGGTCTAGAGAGACTTCCTAGCACTCGCGCAGTTGTACAACTGACTTTGCTAGCGGTGGTTCACCGACAAAATACGCTCTCGTTTGCCGAGACGATAGTTTAGCGTAGCCTTCAGCTACGTCATTTGCTACGACGTAGCAAGGCGCCATATTCAGTTACTATTGATATTGTACATTATGTACCGTCAAGAGCGACCTTCATCATTAATGGATTAAAGTTAAGTATTCCACCAGCTACGTCGGTTCTACTGAATTCTAATTTCCTTGTCCTGTTCCAGACCTTGCGCCAGCCTGCGTGATTTAAAACCCGTGTCTTTCGGCCTCTCTAGTGACACGGTGTTGGCTCTCCTGCCAACCACAACAAGAACTATGGGACTTAACATCTTAGGTCATCAGCCCCTTGAACTTAGAACTACTTAAACCTAACTAACCTAAGGACACCACACATATCCATGCCCGAGGCAGGATTCGAACCTGCAACCGTACCAGTTCGCGGTTCCGGACTGAAGCGCCTAGAACCGCTCGGCAACCGCGGCCGGCCAAGTAAGTACATCACAGCATGGAAAACAACTATCGCAGAACAAACATGCAGGTGAATAGCCACGCAAGTTTTGGGCCTAAACTAATAAACCAGTCAATTTTTTTCACTACAATATTTATATTTTTGTCTTGAGTCGTGGGCCTTAGTCTTAGTCATGACCGTGACTTTATGGTTACCAGTAGCTTCATGAGTAGCCATTGTACGTGATTAAGTGGCACGTGCACAATCACTTTCTAGTGTCAGTACTACCAGAGAGCACAAAAACAATAAAGATGAGCTCGTGGCCGATTGACTACGAGCTTTCGCCATCAGTCTACAGCGAAAAGTTAAACAGACTTAAAGATTGCATAGCGCCACAGCGTGCTAGAATCCGCGGCGAGTTACTGAAGTTTCTCGGCAGAGAAATTAAAATCCACTCAGACGACATGGAACTGATAAATGGAAGGAGAAATAATCCATGATTTTGAGAAAACACGATAGGCATTCTGTGTACGAGAAAATCCAGTGAACCATGACAATACAGTACCCACAGTTTGTAATGTCATACTTCTCTTCCGGTTACGTAAACTACTCCCTTTAGTTCCGCAGTTTGTAGCTTCGACTTTTACTCGTTATTAATCGATATTTTTTTCACCTACATATTAATTCAGGTGTAGAAAAAAAAGTCAGTGAACTATCAGCACAAGAAATCAAACTATTCCCTTGTGGGAAGAGAAGTAGCCCCGATGGGGAGATGACTGAATCAATAATTCTTTTCCATCAAGGCTTAATGACCAGAAATTATTAATAACTATTATTATTACTGTTATTGTTGAACGAGGACGTGGAGGAATGTTCGTATTCTATTTTTGTAGTTCACCATTAATTTCTGTGCTGGAGTCATTGCAATTGTAGCTGTCTCTGATATGAACGAGTGAAAGTAACCCCGGAAGACTCGTAATTGTGATTATGTAAATATTTAAGCTATAAATAAACAATAGTCCATCTTAGACGTATCCTTAGTTCAATATAACTCCTGGAAATGGAAAAAAGAACACATTGACACCGATGTGTCAGACCCACCATACTTGCTCCGGACACTGCGAGAGGGCTGTACAAGCAATGATCACACGCACGGCACAGCCGACCCACCAGGAACCGCGGTGTTGGCCGTCGAATGGCGCCAGCTGCGCAGCATTTGTGCACCGCCGCCGTCAGTTTCAGCCAGTTTGCCGTGGCATACGGAGCTCCATCGCAGTCTTTAACGCTGGTAGCATGCCGCGACAGCGTGGACGTGAACCGTATGTGCAGTTGACGGACTTTGAGCGAGGGCGTATAGTGGGCATGCGGGAGGACGGGTGGACGTACCGCCGAATTGCTCAACTCGTGGGGCGTGAGGTCTCCACAGTACATCGATGTTGTCGCCAGTGGTCGGCGGAAGGTGCACGTGCCCGTCGACCTGGGACCGGACCGCAGCGACTCACGGATGCACGCCAAGACCGTAGGATCCTACGCAGTCCTGTAGGGGACCACACCGCCACTTCCCAGCAAATTAGCGACACTGTTGCTCCTGGGGTATCGGCGAGGACCATTCGCAACCGTCTCCATGAAGCTGGGCTACGGTCCCGCACACCGTTAGGCCGTCTTCCGCTCACGCCCCAACATCGTGCAGCCCGCCTCCAGTGTTGTCGCGATAGGCGTGAATGGAGGGACGAATGGAGACGTGTCGTCTTCAGCGATGAGAGTCGCTTCTGCCTTGGTGCCAATGATGGTCGTATGCGTGTTTGGCGCCGTGCAGGTGAGCGCCACAATCAGGACTGCATACGACCGAGGCACACAGGGCCAACACCCGGCATCATGGTGTGGGGAGCGATCTCCTACACTGGCCGTACACCTCTGGTGATCGTCGAGGGGACACTGAATAGTGCACGGTACATCCAAACCGTCATCGAACCCATCGTTCTACCATTCCTAGACCGGCAAGGAAACTTGCTGTTCCAACAGGACAATGCACGTCCGCATGTATCCCGTGCCACCCAACGTGCTCTAGAAGGTGTAAGTCAACTACCCTTTCCAGCAAGATCTCCGGCATGGATGTGTGTGATGTCCTTAGGTCAGTTAGGTTTAAGTAGTTCTAAGTTCTAGGGGACTGATGACCTCTGATGTTAAGTCCCATAGTGCTCGGAGCCATTTGAACCCTGTTTGAAAATCGGATATCTTCAGATATTATAAAATTATTTTCAACAGTCTGCGTAGCACTAATCTTAATGTGGGAGAAATGCAATAAAAACCATTCTGCGTTATTGATGCCAATAGTAAAATGCAGTGTAATATACAGTCAAAGTCTTCTCATAAACTCATGATCAGTAATCTAATTCCTAATGATCACAATATAAGAAGATTTATTAAATGTCCCAGTACAATTCACTATTGAGTGTATGATGCAGTTTTCTATTCAATGCGGTGACGCAGGATGGTTGTTACTTCATTTACCACGTAGGTTGTTGCAAACAACTTTATGATAACTGAAATAACCATGTATTCAAAACCGGTATTAATAAGCAATAATTTTTAGAAGCTCTTGCCAGTTTTCAAATACGACTGTTTTAAACGAAAGTTCTAACTATATTTAAATTACAAGCTCAGTAGCTCCAGTGGCGTTCTGCAACTAGAAGACAAATAGGTGTTTTGAACTTCATCACTATGAGATTCTGGTGCTCACAGTTCTTCAGATTTACGACAGTTGGACAGAGCTTGCGGAACTTTCTTCGGGCTGTGTTCTGTGGGAGCCGCGTCCTGAGACGCGTCAATTCTAATTCGAGTTGTCGGCGGCGACTACTTTATTATGATGCGCACGACGCTGAGTTGTGGGTGTGGGGGATGAGGGAGCGCAGGCGGGGGTGGCAGCGTCGCCGCGATGGATAGCACCGCCCCCGATAGCCGTGATTAATTTGTTTTCGTTCACGCCCGCTGACTAAAGAAGCCATCCCATATTTATTGTCTTCTCTAGTTAGAGCTATATTTCATTAGTCATCGCCCCATAGATTACCGATGAGGAACGTTGCCCTTCGGTTCCCTCTTCCGACTGTACCTTAGCCCACGGACAGTGGATCTCTCGGAACTTTTCGGGTATTTTCTTCTGGCTACGTTGAGATAAATTTCCTACCAAGAAAGAGAAAGTTCTTCTGTGGTGCTTCAGAAGTGATAGTGGTATGTATGTGAGATACTGAACTCTATTTTTTAGATTATTACTAGGAACAGCATTAGGAACAGAAAAGTACCCAGAGAATATCCCATGAACAGAATTAAGTACGGAGATGTATCGGGAGGATAAATCAGAATAATACTACAAGGAAACACTATTGTTTTGGTATTACAAGAGAGTTCACCGAAACCAGCAATAAGATTTTGGTGGCTAATTTCAAACCACACAGTTTTTTTTTTTTTAAATTATTTGTATTCATGTATTTAATAACACTACAAAACTGGGCAATGGCAGTGCTTATGTTACTTTGTGGCAGCCAATCCTCGAACAGAAGAAAAAGAGATAAAAGTGACATGCATTCAGCAGGAATGACATTTTTGAGAACTTTCAAAGACTCTTGAAGGAGAGAGTACATAAAAAATAATAACATCCACGCAGAATTAGAATTTATCGCTTAAATAAGAAAACTGAAGAACACATGCTGTACTGGCGACAACAGCTCAAGTGGATGGGTGGAGACAGAATTCCAGTCGTAGTAAACAAGTACAATCTCTCAGGAAGGAGACATGTAGGACGGCCGTGACAGATGGAGTTATTTATGTGAAGTTGGAACAGGGGTACTGCCTAAGAATTGAAGGAGAGTTAAAGAAGGACAATTTTTATTTATTTATTAATTTTTCTTGAAACAGAGCTGCGAAATTGTCAAGCCTTCGTGGCCAAAGTAGGTTGACATTTGTGTAAAATGGGGCGTCCACAAAGAATCATTCAGACTAGTCCAAAATCATATAATACGTACATTAATGTACAATAATGTATATTCAAATTATGAATTACTGTGCTGGTAAACCTCTTACGTTATTTGATTTACAAACAGCTGAGCAAACCTCAACGTTTTCAAACAGTTTTCTCTTTACTTATTCTGATGATCACTAACACAATATTTTTAGTGCAAGGAAGTCTAACTCTCAATAATGCCTACAAAAGAATGGCTCTGACTAACAATAACCTATACCTTTCATGAATCACTTAAGTCCCAAAAATCTGCGTTGCTGAACTACTGCAATACAGCAAGCGCCAGTACAACCAGTTACATAAAATGTTCTCACTACTGAAGGCACTAACTACTGATAGGCTTAATTAGCAAATGAAAGATTTTGATAGAGAACAAACAAAGTATTTACCTTAATAATGTTCAAAAGTGATCATACATATATCAGTTCATGACATCCATCTTTACAAATTTCCTTTTTCTGGCGAGGGGCACATATCCAGATCGTCCGCTTATAGTGACCTCTCAAAACTCTGGCATCTCTCTCTCCACATCCAACACTGCTGGCGGCTCACTTCCTACTGCACAACGCTACGCGCTGTTCCCATCCAACTGCTCAACACTACACAAACGAATATTCCAACAATGAGTCCAACCAGCCACATGATTTTCATACAGAACGCTACGTGGCGTTACCAACATAAAAACCTGAACAGCCTATTTACAATATATATGAGCTCGCACGCGCGCGCGTGTGTGTGTGTATATATGTATGTGTGTGTGTGTGTGTATGTTTTCCACATCTGCTCCTAAACCACTAGACCGGTTTCAAGCACACTTAGTGCACATATCATGTACTATCGGAAAGAATCGATGTGGGAGTGTGGGGGTAATAACCTCCCAACTATCAAAGAGGCGGGGTGGAGGTGAAAAAACTATGTCGCCTACGAGACGTGAATACTCATAATATTGTCATCCAGTATCTGAGACTGTTAGCACCTAGAGACTTTCAACAAACTTTACACACAATTTCACACTTTTATGAAGCTCTTTTTGTTGACTTTCCCCACAAAATGATGAAAGGAAAAAAGTTTATCGCTTACTACATTTTCGCTGTTGATGTAGTAAAACTGCCGCATGAAGCATGACATTCTAATTTATTACTTATTTACTACTTACTGTATTAGTGACACATTTTGCAGACAGTGTTCACACACACCATTGAATGTACCAGAAAAATTACATCATGGTACGACACTTTATTCAGGAGATACAACGTCATAAACAATGAGACGCGAGGAAAATTACAGCATCATGCATGACGTTTAATTTATTACTTCCATGCTACTAACTCTATTCGCTCCACTTTTCGCAGTCAGTATCTACACTCCTGGAAATGGAAAAAAGAACACATTGACACCGGTGTATCAGACCCACCATACTTGCTCCGGACACTGCGAGAGGGCTGTACAAGCAATAATCAGACGCACGGCACAGCGGGCACACCAGGAACCGCGGTGTTGGCCGTCGAATGGCGCTAGCTGCGCAGCATTTGTGCACCGCCGCCGTCAGTGTCAGCCAGTTTGCCTTGGCATACGGAGCTCCATCACAGTCTTTAACACTGGTAGCATGCCGCGACAGCGTGGACGTGAACCGTATGTGCAGTTGACGGACTTTGAGCGAGGGCGTATAGTGGGCATGCGGGAGGACGGGTGGACGTACCGCCGAATTGTTCAACACGTGGGGCGTGAGGTCTCCACAGTACATCGATGTTGTCGCCAGTGGTCGGCGGATGGTGCACGTGCCCGTCGACCTGGGACCGGACCGCAGCGACGCACGGGTGCACGCCAAGACCGTAGGATCCTACGCAGTGCCGTAGGGGACCGCACCGCCACTTCCCAGCAAATTAGGGACACTGTTGCTGCTGGGGTATCGGCGAGGACCATTCGCAGCCGTCTCCATGAAGCTGGGCTTCCGTCCCGCACACCGTTAGGCCGTCTTCCGCTCACGCCCCAACATCGTGCAGCCCGCCTCCAGTGGTGTCGCGACAGGCGTGAATGGAGGGACGAATGGAGACGTGTCGTCTTCAGCGATGAGAGTCGCTTCTGCCTTGGTGCCAATGATGGTCGTATGCGTGTTTGGCGCCGTGCAGGTGAGCGCCACAATCAGGACTGCATACGACCGAGGCACACAGGGCCAACACCCGGCATCATGGTGAGGGGAGCGATCTCCTACACTGGCCGTACACCTCTGGTGATCGTCGAGGGGACACTGAATAGTGCACGGTACATCCAAACCGTCATCGAACCCATCGTTCTACCATTCCTAGACCGGCAAGGAAACTTGCTGTTCCAACAGGACAATGCACGTCCGCATGTATCCCGTGCCACCCAACGTGCTCTAGAAGGTGTAAGTCAACTACCCTGGCCAGCAAGATCTCCGGATCTGTCCCCCATTGAGCACGTTTGGGACTGGATGAAGCGTCGTCTCACGCGGTCTGCACGTGCAGCACGAACGCTGGTCCAACTGAGGCGCCAGGTGGAAATGGCATGGCAAGCCGTTTCACAGGACTACATCCAGCATCTCTACGATCGTCTCCATGGGAGAATAGCAGCCTGCATTGCTGCGAAAGGTGGATATACACTGTACTAGTGCCGACATTGTGCATGTTCTGTTGCCTGTGTCTATGTGCCTGTGGTTCAGTCAGTGTGATCATGTGATGTATCTGACCCCAGGAATGTGTCAATAAAGTTTCCCCTTCCTGGGACAATGAATTCACGGTGTTCTTATTTCAATTTCCAGTAGTGTATATCTGATATTTGTCGCTGAATGCACCTACAAAAATACGTCACTATACGACTCACAGTTCAGAAGATATTATGTGAAATACTGAGATGCGTTAAAATCCGCAGGATCATTCATGACATTTTAATTTATTAGTTTATTATTACCAGCTTCATTCACAACAAATTTCACGGACAGTAACGACATATATCGCTGAATGTACCTGCAAAATTATGTTGTCGTAGAAAACATAGTTCTGGATAAAGAGTTAGCACCGGATAGTGAAACTGCATTGTGGAAGTTGCAGGAGATACACGTGAAATATGTATACAAATACGGGTTAAATAAATATATGTGAAATATATTTGAGATGTGGTATGCAGGCAAAGCCAAGGGTAAAAAACGCATCCTAAATCCAGGGAATGGTTTGGATCAAATTTCAACGCATATTACTTGCTATCTGGAAAGAAATACAGAGGGGTAAGAATCATCAGCTTCCTAGTGTGGTGAACGTAATAACGTGGAGAGAGAACGGGGGAAGAGGAGCTGAACAGACAGTGAGGAGGAACGAAGAGATAGGCACAGATACGAGGAGGAGAAGGTGGACAGAGATAGGTGATGGGGACATAGAGAGACGGGAGTGGATGAGATGGGCAGCAAAAGAAAAGAAGAGGACGGAGAGGAACAAGAGATATAAACTAAGAGGGAAGGAGATGAATAGACAGAGGGATGGGGAAGAAATGGAAGATGAGGAGATGGAGAGAGAGAGGAGATAGGAGGAGGTGGACAGAGAAAGGGAAAGGAGGAGACGGATTACAGAGAAGAGGAGCAGTTGGACAGAGTGGGAAGGAGCAAGTGGACAGAGGCGGAGGAGGAGAGGGAGAGAGGGAGAGAGAGAGAGCGAGAGAGAGAGTGAGAGAGAGAGTGGGAGAGAGAGATAGGAGAAGATGGACACGGGGTACACGTTGGAGGAGGTGGGTAGAGAGTGGGTATGGACGAGATAGACTAATAGAACAGTGGATTAACCACATACTTGGACAATGCAAAGTACTCCCCCAGTAATAAAGCGATCCATTATCAGAAGATTAGTTTGAACACTGTAATATCTACTAGGCATGACGCTGTTGCAGGTGGTATGCCCTTCCTCCTGCCTCTGGCTTACCCGACAAATTTAGGGTGGCCCGCAATTTAATGTTGGATCCGAAACATTGTCATATTGGCATCTTTCTCATATACATATCATAGTTAGCGGTGAAAGAAATGAAGACTTCATGGAAATAAGTCCGGAAATGAGGATTAAAGCGCGAAAATTTTGATCTGTAGTGTGACACCCTCTAACCCATGGAGCCACATTATATTTATATAAGGTTCCAGATATCTTATGTACACGCATGACTAGCCACACCCTCACTTTTATGGACATGGAGGAAGCAGGTACACCAAGTTCATTCGACGAAAAGTCGTCAAACCAAGTAAAAGGATTCATTATGTCTCTTAGACGGCAAACCGAGCAGGTGGCGTAATGGTTTAGAAACCTGGAGTCACATTAGGGAGAACGACGGTTCGAATCCCTGTACGGTCATCTTGATGTAAATTTTCCGTGATTTAAGAAAGTCGTTTCACGTGAATTTCGGTATGGATCCTTCAAATGGGCACGGTCGAATTCTTTCCCTAATCGGAAATTGTGCTCCGTCTCTAATCACCGCGTCATCGACTGAATGTTAAATCCTGATTTCCTTTTCTTTTTCGATGTCACAGTGCTCAATACCAACGTGTAAATGAGCTCCAGTTCCGCTCAAAATTCGGTGCCCGTGATACCATAACATTGCCAGCTGATTGTAACTTGCTAGCGTGACAGAGATCCCTGTGAAGATAAATGAGGGTCGTACGCCGCGATATTCGAGAACTGGACCATGCAGTGTATGCAGTGATCGCCGTCTTGCATGCTTCAGCCTTTTGGGTTCTATAACTTCAAAAATGGCTCTGAGCACTATGGGACTTAACTTCTTAGGTCATCAGTCCCCTATAACTTAGAACTACTTAAACTTAACTAACCTAAGGACATCACACACATCCATACCCGAGGCAGGATTCGAATCTGCGACCGTAGCGGTCGCGCGGTTCCAGACTGTAGCACCTAGAACCGCTCGGCCACTCCGGCCGGCTGTATAACTTCGTTCACGGTGTTGGCTGGAGGCTGGTGCTCTGCAACGGATATGAAGAGCTCGGAGTCGACGGTTTGAGACTCTTCGCTGTGCTGAACTGGTTATATGTATACAGATACGTCGGATTCCATTTTGCACAAACACCTCAGAGTGCAATGAGCATAAGGAGTCTACTGCTGATGTCCAAAATGCACTTCCATCAGCCGAATCGATATTCAAGCTGTGTTCATCGGACCAGTCTGAGTTTAGATTGGCCGATAAATTATTCGTCAGTATCAGCAATTAACAATGAAATTGCCGGTCGGAGTGGCCGACCGGTTCTGGACGCTACAGTCTGGAACCGCGCGACCGCTAGCAGGTTGCAGGTTCGAATCCTGCCTCGGGCAGTGTGATGTCCTTAGGTTAGTTAGGCTCAAATAGTTCTAAGTTCTAGGGGACTGATGACCTCAGGAGTTAAGTCCCACAGTGTTCAGGGCCATTTGAACAATGTGAAATGTCCCCTTTGAAAAATTGTGCAATACTGTGCTTAAACTGACACACATTATTTTTAGCGCAACGCAATCTGACTTTCAGAAATCCCTACAAAAGAATGGCTCTGACTAACATTAACCTATACCTTTCACAAATCACTTAACTCACAAAAATCTTCGTTACTCGAACTACTGCCATACAGCGAGCGCCACTACTGCCAGCTAAATAAAAGATTCAAACTACTGAAGGCACTAACTACTGATAGGCATAGTTAGCAAATGAAAGATTTTGATAGAGAACAAACAACGGATTTACCTCAATAGAGTTCAAAAGTCACAATGTATATAGCAGTTCATGACATCCAGTAATACAAATTTCAAAACTCCGCCATCTCTCTCCCCACATCCACCACTGCTGGCGGCTCACCTCCAACTGCGCAACGCTACGCGCTGTTAACGTCCAGCTGCCCAACACTACAATGGCGAGTATTACAACAATGCCAACCAGCCACAGACTGCACACAGCACAGCCAGTGATTTTCATACAGAGCGCTACGTGGCGTTACCAATATGAAAAACCTAAGCAGCCTACTTACAAATGAAATTCGCAAAACAGCCGTGCAATTGAGAGGTTATTTGATTATATCTTCGTTATCTGTATCGGCAATGCGTTATACCATCTTCAGGCCCTATATGCACCTATGAAAAATAATCGACATTAGCATACTGAGGCCATTTGTTTCCCCAGTATGCCAATTTCATTTGACAGGAAATTCCCGTTGCACTTTCGATGTTACCACCCTTGCTTTTAATTTCACCGAAGGCTGTTTTGACTTTTTTTCTGAATCCTCAGGCAATCATTCCGACCATCATTTGTCTGATACCCACCGACTTTGCCATGGTGACTACTCTGCGCCAAACTGGCAGCCTGCAAGACACTAATGCACGTTGGTAAAGACATGATTGCGTGACATCGACAGATCCTAGACTTTTAGTACGCGGTGCACCAAACTGTGGCGGACATGCGCCGACATCGGCAACGGTTAATCACACGCCTCACGACGCGAGACAATCGCTACTGTACGACCCAAGTAACCACTGTGAAAACCATGGAGGATCTATTTCGTCATCTTTACCAGGAAAGGACCGTAGAGGTAATGGCGGAAGTGTCACAGAAGGTGACGTGCAGTATCGACACGGTAGCTGGGATGCTTTTAACGGAAGAAGTCTCATCCGAAGAGGTGGGGCCAAACGTGCCGTCAGTAAGTCTCCAGGGCCCGATAGATCACCAGAGCTTCCACGACTTTATGATGCCTCGCTGGGTTACAATGTTCCGAAAACTCATGTCGCCAGATTGCACTGTACCTCTAACTTCAGTCAAAGGACTTCTTCTATTGGTACAAAAGCCAGTGGGAGGGCAGTTGGTCAGTGACTATCGGCCTCAGTATTGTGAGGACTGAATACGGGATCTACGCCAATGTTTTAGCAGGCCGCGTTAAGACGACATTGCCGATGATCCTCGCCCCGGAAGTGAAGCGGTGGGGGAGATGTCAACATAGAAAAGGTCCTTGGCGATCGCCTCAGCTTTGCACTTGACAGAGGCGATCGAATGGATCTTTGCTAGGCCGATGGACGAAATGGAACTTCCCCTGACGCCTCTGACATCCTGCCAACACCTTTTGGCAGCAGCCATCTCTCAGGTCCAATTCAAAGGACGGATTGTGGGCCCAATACACATTTAGAGGTCTCTATGAGAATTTTGT
This sequence comes from Schistocerca gregaria, assembly GCF_023897955.1. Classification (NCBI taxonomy): domain Eukaryota; kingdom Metazoa; phylum Arthropoda; class Insecta; order Orthoptera; family Acrididae; genus Schistocerca; species Schistocerca gregaria. The sequence goes on from NC_064920.1 coordinate 247,614,034, forward strand.
TCCCTTTCTACTTGTCGTTATGCAATTGCGCTCGAGCCACTTCTCGGGGGTCTTAACCACTGTCAGTTTGGCGTGACCCTGCTGAACCTCACCCTCCGCTACAGGGCATACGCTGACGACCTGCTACTGCTGGTTCGTTCCACTGATGAAGTCCGCAGAGTTATATGGAAAGGCTGCGGGCAGCCTGTGGGCAAAAGGTACGCCGAGACATGGGCTGCACGCTGTCGGAGTAACGGAGTCCCCCTTTTTGACTATCGCCTCCTGGACACTGATGAACATTGCTTCACGCGTTTGTCGTCGTCCCACTTCTGGCGACTGACACAGAAAGTCTTAGCTTGTTACATTTACGTCACAACTGACGTGACTGATCCTCGAACCTTCTTTTTTCCAGATGACTATTAATTTCCCTCGCAAAATGTCATGCGCTTACATGGTTCGAGAGAATGACTGTCGGCTACGTCTTCGATGAAGCTGAGAAAGTGGAACATGTTTATTAGTGATACCATAAACGCCCTCAAAAACACACCGAGACACCGTACGCTCTTCGCAAATTTTTTATGCAGTTTTTTAGTGAAGCTGTCGCCACTCCCCACAATTGCGGAGTGCTAGGCACGGTTTGAATTTTTACACATCATTACATTGAAGACACCATTTCCTCAATTATTGGCAGTAAGGAAGCAAAGAGAAAGGCTGGTACATGGAAAGCTTCATTAATTGAGATATTAGCAAAGAAAATAAGTCTCTTGTAAGTATTTTTACAAGGCATTGTTGTAGACGGAAAACGCCAATGGGTGTAACTAACAAAAGATCCAGTTGCACCATTTCCTGAAGCAAGATTCTTTTAGCTTAAGTAGCACAAATAATATATAAATGTTTTTTTATGTTTATGCTCTGAATAACATTTTAGGTTAAGTTATGTTTTATAAGATTTTATTTACTAATTATCAGTATGTGATTAAAAATAATAATAAATAAATAAAATAAAATAAATTAAAACTAAAAAATTGGAAGCACCTAGGATCTTATGGCCTTAGTACTTGCTTTAGGAATGATTGGGGGCAACGCCTGAAGAGGGATAGTTCATTTTTTTATGGCAGGGTAAAATTGACATTGCCAAGCAGGCGTCACTTTGATACACGTTTAAAATTCAGTAAGATTAAATTTAGTTGGATAAACAGATAGTCAGGCAAAAAAAGAAAGTCGTAGATCATTTGGCAAAGCACCTTAATGTCACAGGAACGAAACTTGGCCGAGTTAATTTTTTTTTTCATTCTGTCTCACGCCTGGTCTAGGGGTAGCGTCTTGTACTAGTGATCAGAACGTCTTCGGTCTCTGTTTCGAAGCCTGACGCTACTTAACCTTCGAATAAAAGTCAGCAGTAATGGTGGACTTCCGGCATAATTTACCCTCAAAGAGGGCAGAGGAGCGGACTGAGGTTCAAGGGTACGCTGTTTTACGTTTCGTGAGAAACTGCCCGTATAGGTGAAAAAATCAACAATGATAAACCGTACGAGGATGTATAAGGCAATGGAAGCCACTGCACTAAAGTCACATAAAGTTTTTCCACAGGTTATGTGACCTGTAAGTGAAAACGAGTCATGATGATTTCTCCATTGGAAGATGATTCTGGATTAGTCCCCCATTCCAGCTCCTCTAGCGATGTGCTTCGATATTCTGGCCTGAGAAATTCACTGTGTACCAGGACTGCAGACGTGTACCGTGAAATAAGTAACAAAAATGAATAATGTAACCTAGCTTTTCGAGTTGACAGTCAAACCTTTCTGACTACTGCTCCTATACTTATTTATGCAGAGGAGGGACCCAAATTAAACGTAAACGTACTCTGCCCCGGCAAATGTGAATTAGGCGTTTGTCATGCGCCTTAGCTGTGGCTGTGCCACGTTTTATCACCGTGCAGCCGTCTCCTCGCCGCCAGCATGACACAGACATGGCGGCCCGGGCGATGCGACCCCGACACCGACGAAAGAGTTACGTGCGCTCGCAGCAGCCCGCAGCAATAAGCTAGAGCAGAATCTGGCGCCATCTCAAGGCACCTCCTCGTGCCTCCCGAAGCGGCGACGCCAGCAGTTATGCAAATGTCTCGTGAAATGTGACCCTGTCTCAAATCTGAGTATTTATTGCCTACTGTTCGAGACAGATGCGTCTGCGCTGGAAGCCCGCGGCTCTTCCGAGAAGGAGCAAAACACTGGCTACAAGTTCGGGCGTAGACATCGCTGTACAACGTCTAATAACGTCACCGCGTATTTCTGACAAATGTGACAGAGTTTTGTTTTGTTTTTCTCTTGTTGGGCATTATCTAATATTACTTAACATTTTCAGAATTGTTATCGACTAATTTATAGTTATAAGAGGACTCAAAGTTTAGCCTTACACCATCGGACAGCGCCAAATGTATGCAACATTATTCACCTAAGTTAATCATTTTATCTATACCCGGATCTGTTCGTGGTGACATAACTCCGTTTTCATTCAGACGAATTGTTACAGAGTCTTCACTAAACAACGCGTACTTTCCTATCGCATCTATATTACTTACAAAAATATCAGTATCACCTTTACACTTTCGAATGGAACTATATTAATTTCTGTTGGAATGGAAAAGAAAGTTGAGGATGTGTTAGATGATTATCAGTTCGCCTTAGGATAGGTAAAGGCGCCAGTGCGACAATTCTGACGTTGCGGTCGATAATTCAAGCAAGACTGAAAAAAATTAAGACGCGTTCATAGGATTATCGACTTGGAAAAAGCGTTCGGCAATGTAGAATGGAGCAAGATGTTCGAAATTCTGAGAAAAGTAGAGGTAAGCTGTTGGGAGAATCGGGTAATATAAAAAAAATATGTGCAAGAGCAAAGAGGGAGTAATATGAGTGGACGACCAAGAACGAAGTGCTCCATTTAAAAAGGATGTAAGACAGGGATGTAGTCTTCCTCTCCTACTGTTCAATCTATGCATCGAAGAAACAACAATGTAAATGAAAAATTTCAGGAGTGGAATGAAAATTCAAGGTGAAAGGATATCAATGATACGATGTGCTGATGACATTGCTATTGCGAGTGAAACTGAAAAAGAATTACATGATTTGTTGAATGGAATGAACAGTCTAATAAGTGCATAATACGGATTGAGAGTAAATCAAAGAAAGATGAAAGTAATAAGAAGTATACTACTGGCCATTATAATTGCTACACCACGAAGATGACGTGCTACAGACCCGAAATTTAACCGACAGGAAGAAGATGCTGCGATATGCAAATGATTAGCTTTCCAGAGCATTCAAGACAAGGTTGGCGCCGGTGGCGACACCTACGACGTGCTGACATGAGGAAAGTTTCCAACCGATTTCTCATACACAAACAGCAGTTGACCGACGTTTGCCTGGCGAAACGTTGTTGTGATGCCTCGTGTAAGTACGAGAAGTGCGTACCATCGCGTTTCCGACTTTGATAAAGGTCGGATTGTAGCCTATCGCGATTGCGATTTATCGTATCGCGACATTGCTGCTCTCGTTGGACGAGATCCAGTGACTGTTAGCAGAATATGTAATTGATGGGTTCCGGAGGGTAATACGAAACGCCGTGCTGGATTCCAACGGCCTCGTATCACTAGCAGTCGAGATGACAGACATCTTATCCGCATGGCTGTAACGGATCGTGCAGCCATGTCGCGATCCTTGAGTCAACAGATGGGGACGTTTGCAAGACAACAACCATCTACACGAACAGTTCGACGACGACGTTTGCAGCAGCATGGACTATCAGCTCGGAGACCATGGCTGCGGTTACCCTTGACGCTGCATCACAGACAGGAGCGCCTACGATGGTGTACTCAACGAAGAACCTGGGTGCACGAAGGCAAAACGTCATTTTTTTCGGATGAATCAAAGTTTTGTTTACAGCACCATGATGGTCGCATCGCATCCGTCTTTGGCGACATCGCGGTGAATGCACATTGGAAGCGTGTATTCGTCATCGCCATACTGGCGTACCACCCGGCGTAATGGTATGGGGTGACATTGGTTACACGTCTCGGTCACCTCTTGTTCGTTCTGACGGCACTTTGAACAGTGGACGTTGCATTTCAGATGTGTTACAACCCGTGGCTTTACCCTTCATTCGATCCCTGCGAAACCCTACATTTCAGCAGGATAATGCACGACCGCATGTTGCAGGTCCTGTACGGGCCTTTCTGGATACAGAAAATGTTAGACTGCTGCCCTCGCCAGCACATTCTCCAGATCTCTCACGAATTGAGAACGTCTGATCAGTGGTGGTCGAGCAACTGGTTCGTCACAATACTCCAGTCACTACTCTTGATCAACTGTGGTATCGTGTTGAAGCTGCATGGGCAGCTGTACCTGTACACACCGTCCAAGCTCTGTTTGACTCAATGCCCAGGCGTATCAAGGCCGTTATTACGGCCATAGGTGGCTGTTCTCGGTACAGATTTCTCAGGATCTGTGCACCGAAATTGCGTGAAAATGTAATCATGTGTCAGTTCTAGTATAATATACTTGTGGAATGAATACCCGTTTATCATCTGCATTTCTTCTTGGTGTAGCAATTTCAATGGCCGGTAGTGTAGCATCAACGAGAACAGCGAGAAACTTTATATGAGGATTGATCGTCACTAAGTAGATGAAGTTCAGGATCTCTGCAACCTAATCAGCAAAGTAATGAATGACGGACGAAGCAAGGAGGGCATCAAAAGCAGACAAGCATGGGCAAAAAGGGTATTCCTGGGCAATAGAAGTATGCTAGTATCAAACATAGGCCTTAATTTGAGGAAGAAATTTGTGAGCACAGCATTGTACGGTAGCGAAATATGGGCTGTGGGAAAATCGGAACAGAAGAGAATCGAATCATTTGAGATGTGGTACTACAGACGAATGTTGAACATAATAATGTAAGGAATGAGGAGGTTCTGCTCAGAATCGGAGAGGAAAGGAATATGTGGAAAACACTGACAAGGGGAAAAGACAGTATGATAGGAAATCTGTTAAGACATCAGGGAATGACTTACATGGTACTAGAGGTACTTGAAAATGTAGGTTGCAAGAGCTACACTGCGGTGAAAAGGCTGGCACAGGAGAGTAATTCGTGGCGGCCCGCATCACACCAGTTAGAAGACAAATGACTCAAAAAAATAATCGCAAGTCCCAGTAACACAAATTCAACAGCCAAACTTCCTGGCAGATTAAAACTGTGTGCCGAGCTGTGGACTCCAATCCAGAACCTTGCCTTTAACGAACTGTGTTCTTACCGAGCCATGATCCGCCATCACAGCTATAATTCCGCTAATACCTCTCATTCTTCTCTCCAAATATTTTCGTAGTTCAACAGCGGTGATGTAGGTTCAGACCATTTACAATATTTACCGTTACGGTCGCAGGTTCGAATCCTGCCTCGGACATGGATGTGTGTGATGTCCTTAGGTTAGTTAGTTTAAGTACATCTAAGTTCTAGGGGTCTGATGACCTCAGCAGTTAAGTCCTATAGTGCTCAGAGCCATTTTTTTAAATTGCATGTGTTGCACGGGCACGGCCTGGAAATCGTTCGTGATAAAGGCATTGTGCTTATCAACCATTTCATCCATTTTCACCATAGATGAGCATCATGTCGGTATACTCGGAAGACGTGTACTCTACCATTCTGTAATGCACCAACTTTCTCGATCACTCAGTTGCAGTTGATGTACATGTGCGTCTGCTCATTGGATTGTTTACTGATGAAACGCGACATGACGTCACACAAGACGTCACGAAACACGAGACACCATCTTTCGTCAATGTGTATTGAATTCCGTGGTTCAGAGTCGTTTATCTTCCAAACGGCGCATTTCCGCACGTGGGCTTATTACCAAAATTTGTTGTCCTGAGTTACCTGTGCAACACCTACAACTGTGTAATGGGAGTTCTGAGTAGAAGTAGAAGATAAGTTTTGTTAAATCCAATTGTGATATAGGCAATGGTTGTGTTAGAGAGTAGAACCCCACAGAATTCCTCGCAGTGGGGAAGGGTTCTGGTTCCCTTCAGGGACTTGCTAAGTGGCGGGTTACGAATGTAATATCAATTGTAACGAGTAAGAAGGAAATCATTGTAACAGCCAATGTAATTACAGTTTTCAGTAAAGCAAAGTAAGCAGTTACTTTGTAGGACCTGTTATTTTCTCTAGTCAACAGACTAGAAGAGTAGTTAATAAAGAGAAAAAGCCACCTTGTATATTAGTGAAGATTAAACTATGAACATCCCGATCTTCCAAGATGACAATAGCTGTGTTTAAATTGCAGCATGCATGCGATTCTGACTTGACAAATAGACACCTAATAGCACCTCGAATTGCCCGGCTAATGGCTCTGAGCACTATGGGATTTAACTTCTGAGGTCATCAGTCCCCGAGAATTTAGAACTACTTAAACCTAACTAACCTAAGGACATCACACACATCCATGCCCGAGGCAGCATTCGAACCTCCGATCGTAGCAGCAAAGCGGTTCCGGCCTGAAGCGCCTAGAACTGGTCTGCCACAGCAGCCGGCTCTCTCTGTATGTCTTTCCGACCGTTAACAACTTTCTTCCAAGGACAGGCAATTTCATCAAGTTGCAATTTTTATGTCATATACTGAGGTCTATAATCCCTTGGCGGTGTAGAAAATAGAAACTTCTGAGTCTATGCAGTAAAAGCATATGGCAAACTCACTCATCAAATCATGCAACTGACCTAGAATTATGAAATTTGTCATTAAGTAAGGTTTTACACAATAACCACAGGACAAAATTCGAAATTTGTTAATTTGTAATTATATAACACGAAAAAAGTGTTTTGTCTTTTGTTATCAGACTGTCTGCCTGTCGTTCCGTCTTAAGACCCATTCTGCTCAGGAACGGGTGGACGTAACAAGTTGAAATTTATGTTAAATATTAAGTACTAAGGTCTCTTGGTGCTGTGAATCTTCTAAGTCATCGCAATCAAAAGATACTGACATTCATGTCACATATTTTGATGCTCGAAAACTCACTCATCGAAACCTATAGAGCACCTACCATTTGTCTAGAACCATAATATTTGGCAAACCGAGGTTTCAATGTGCATGTAAAAATTGTTAATTTGTAAGTATATCACACGAAAAAATATATCTTTTGTCATTTGTTGTCAGACGTCAAACTTGAAATAAAAGTAATCAGTAGTTCTCCATTCAGGCTGGCTGGGTCACAATGGCAAAAAAACTAGTCTGCGAATGTTTGTTTCGCATACAACTGGGAGTAATAGGTCCTTGATGTCTGATCATGGATAGATTTCGAAACGCGTCAAATGAGCAATAAGGTCAATCTATTCCTGATGTTTTAGTTTTACCATTGCGACCTAATCATCATGAATAGAGGTCTACGAATTGTTAAAACAATGGTCACCTGGGCACTGCATAAGTTTCTGCCATATTTATATTATTGAAATTACAAGATTGCTGAAGATCTTGGGACGCCTAGGACTGATATCTTGCCAGTATCAATGTCGATAACAGACAAAAATGATCGAGATTCTCGATTCCCGGAATTACACCCCAACGACCCCTTAAAATCAGCTTTAACACAATATCATAATATGAAATAGGGAAGAGTTATCTTGGCAAATACGACATCATTGCCGATAAGCTAACACCAAGAAGTTTTGATAACAACAACATTATACATCACTGAGAGTTTTTGTTATGAAAAGAGGAGGAAGAAACCTCAGATTTAGTTAATGGAGACACATTCAAGTGATAATTGCAATTAATATCTTGAAAGCTAGGTCCAAGGTGATGTTAGTCAGAAATAACTTTTATGTGGAAGAGTGTTGTAAGCGCAAAGAAGAAATTCAATGCGCTTACAAATACTCTTTCACAGAAGTCGCTTGCTGGCTCTCGTCCTGTAAAGACGTGCGAGAACAATTCTTGTCTTAGTTATTGAGAGTACGGAACGCGACGAGATTGTTTTGCGTTCAGAAGTGTTTCTTGCGTGACGTGATTCACCTTCTTCTGAAACTGATTTTCTAAGCAGAGACAGGAATTGATAGACGCGTTTAACCGTACATAACGGGTTAATTGAACTTTATTGACGAACCTAGTGAATATTGGACATGACTTTCAAATAGTTGGAACTAAAAGAAGAATGGATAGTATATCAAAGGACTACACTCAATTAGTCTCGAGTAGGACACAATTATACGACTTCAGGAAGATAACAGAATTACGCTGAAGAACCAAGTTGCCAAGAAACTTAATTTTAATAGAACTGACTTTACCAACCAACTGCGTGTGCGTGTGGTGCGAAAGTTATAAAATATTTATTTGGCAAGGAACAATTAACTGTTCGTTCCAAGTGTAATATCAAAAAAATGGTTCAAATGGCTCTGAGCACTATGGGACTTAACATCTGTGGTCATCAGTCCCCTAGAACTTAGAACTACTTAAACCTAACTGACCTAAGGACATCACACACATCCATGCCCGAGGCAGGATTCGAACCTACGACCGTAGCGGTCGCGCGGTTCCACACTGTAGCGCCTAGAACCGCTCGGCTACTCGGGCCGGCGTGAAATATCAATCGTGGACTACATTATTAAGTGATTTAATCAATGATAGTTAACCAACGACTGTTCAGCAGGGACAGTTTAATCTGAATATCCAAATACTTACTTCATTAATTGAAAAGAAAACTTTTGAACATTTTTTTAACATTACGGCGTAGGTTCACTCAGACGTGATCAAAGAGTATCTGTGGATCTCGCTTCATACAGGTTCAACAACTCCATAGCAACGAGCCAACAACGTACGAGAAGACTGATAATTACAATGTTTCCTCGAAATTGGTGGTGGGTAAGATTCGGATGAGATAAGATTTAACAAGTACTGCATATCCGGGCAATGAATCGTTCAAGCTTAAATCAGAACAAGCATCCATCCTACGTGTTCGCATTTCTGCCTCCTGTTCACCAACAGGGACCTACGTCATCGAGCATCGTGTCTAAACTCCACTGCGAAAGCTGTGGCAGTAGCAGCTCTGCGGCGTTGACAGCGGTTGGAGTGCGGGGACGCCACAGGATGAACTGTCTAAGTCCAAATAAAAGTCTCTACCATAGCTCACTGCGTATGTCCTATTCGTATGTGGCCAATTTTTAACATTCATCCCGCTGAGGTAAAGAAACTTCTTATTCCACTTTCCATTGTAGACGCTTTTCTCTGATAAGCATTGGTTTCATGAACATGCACGGTAGTGCTGCTGGGGAGGCCAAGATCTGTGATGCCCGATCCGCCGAGAAGCGACTCCCCTTGCCTCAGTGGAGCAATTAGTGTTGCGGACTCCAGACGAGCGAGGAGGCGAACCGATGCCGTTGACGGACAGACAGACAGACAGCCGCGAGATCGATCGGGGCGCAGCAGGCCGTTGCCTCTCCAGTCACGTAGCGGACGGCTCCAGCTCCAGCTCCAGAGGCGGCGGCAGCCAGCCAGAGGGGAGGCGGGGAATGGCGGGGGCGGGGCCAATTGTCGGACAGCCGAAGGAGGCGCCGGACTTGGCACCGGCGCAGAGTTACGGCCGGGGAGGTCGCGTCAACAACAATCTCGGGCACTGCGCGCCGCTCACCTTAATCTGCGCACTCGCCCGTAATTAAGCAGCGCGGCCGGACGCCAAATTGAATCGCCGGCCAACGCCTCGCCGTGGCCGGCCGGCGGCCGCGCGTCGTCCGTCCAGAGGAGGCCAGCGGAGGCGTCGTAACGGGAGGGGGCGGCAGGCAATCGAAGTGGCGGCGGCGGCGCGGAGATTGAGCTGCTGCCGCGCCGAGAGTTATGTGCGGGGGCGGAGCCGCGGCTCTTCTGGGCACCGCCCCAAAGCAACGGGTACCTGCGCTGCACCCTCAGCGGGTCGGATGCCAAGAGGCGCTCATACTTCAAGTGGCCGACCCGGGGGCGGACGCGCCGCTGGCGGCTGGCGGCTGCAGGCGAGGCCTCCTCGCTGGCTGGCTAGCTGGCGCTTCCCTCGCCGCGAGATTTTTCTCTTTCACCCTGCAGAGCAACGCAGAACCAACCCCTTGCATCGCGTCCGATTCGCGCTCCTGAAGAAGTGGCAGCACCATCGTAATGATGCAGATTTGAAACACACTGGATTGACAGAAAGGTTATGGGATAGCGAAGTAGATATATAGAGATGGCCGTAGTATCGTGAACACAAGGTCTAAAAGGCAAGTCTCATTCGTATTCAAGTGATTCATGTGAAAAGGTTTCCGACATAATTATGGCCACGCGACAGGTTCCAAATGGTTCAAATGGCTCTGAGCACTGTGGGACTGTTCTAGGCGCTACAGTCTGGAACCGAGTGACCACTACGGTCGCAGGTTCGAATCCTACCTCGGGCAAGGATGTGGTTTTCTCGTTTTGTTTAGGTCGCAAATTTACATTTCAGACCCCTCAGCTTGTCACCCGTGGAGAGTGAAATGAGACATCAGGAAGACATTAGATTTGTTCCACCAGTTTCTTTATTCCAGCCCTCAGCCATAGTACGTGAGGAACAACGTGGTGGAGGCATCCAGTTGCCTCTCATGCGAAACAAAAGACGTCCGACATTGCTGACAGAGTTAAGAGCGGGCCCGAGCGTGGCGTCAATTGATTGCCACTTCAGCGATGTCTCTGGCCGCGACCGTAATGACATCGAGGCGGTGCGGTTTCCTCCAGCGACCGGGTGGCTCTTTTGTGACTCCGGGAAGGCTGCCCTGTCGTGTGGTCGAACAGAGGACCCCAGTATGTCGCTCTGTATCTCACAGCCTCGTGGTGTAGGCCGTGATACTGAGACGAGAACGATTTACTACACAAATGGCTGAGTACTTACACACTCATATAGGGCTTAAGGCATGTACAATAAACAATTCTGGGTGGGAAGTGAGGAAGGACTTCCGTCCTTACACTAATGTACTGCAGTGCCATCCGTTGCTATGCCGTGCCCAGCTGTTTCTGCTTTGCAACGCCAGTTAGCCATGTTTTGATTTGCAACACATAACACTTTTGCCCACCTGCAGCTGACCCTGTTGCAACTCACTTACGCTCTGGCGTATATTTAACCAAATGTGGTCGATACGCTACAGCAAACGTTGCCAGTCTTTGATATCTTATGAAGATATAACTGAACATCTGTGCAGCGTTTTTCGGGCAGTTCTTAATTATAGGTATCTACATCATCTGCAAGAAATCTCACGTTTTTATTAATACTGCCTGCCACAACGTTAACATACACCATGAATAAAGGATGACTTAATGTACTTCCTTGGAGCACACCTGAAATAAGTTCCGTGCCTGTTGATGACACTGTCTCCAAGATAACATAATGAATCCTTACCAAGAATTCATATTTCCGATCACAAATTTCGTTCAGTACCCCACACTTTCGTTAATAATGGTGGTGTCGTTGTGAGTAATGCTTTTCGGATATCTAGAAATACTGCATTGACCCGACCACCTTGATCGATTGGTTTCATAATATCATGTCAGAAAAAGTGTGAGCCGGCCGCTGTGGCCGAGCGGTTCTGAGCACTTCAGTCTGGAACCTCACAACCGCTACGGTCTCAGGTTCGAATCCTGCCTCGGGCATGGATGTGTGTGATGTCCTTAGGTTAGTTAGATCTAAGTTCTAGGCGACTGATGACCTCAGAAGTTAAGTCGCATAGTGCTCAGAGCCATTTGAACTATGGGACTTAATTTCTGAGGTCATCAGTCCCCTAGAGCTTAGAGCTACTTAAACCCAACTAACCTAAGGACATCACACACATCCATGCCCGAGGCAGGATTCGAACCTGCGACCGTTGCAGTCACGCGGTTTCAGACTGAAGCGCCTGGAACCCATGGGACATCGCAGTTGGGAAATCGTTAGGGAATTCAGTATTGTGAGATCCACAGGGTCAAGAGTGCGCCGGGAATAATGAATTTCAGGCATTAACTGTCACACAGACAACCCAGTAGCCGATGGCCATCACTTAATGACCGAAAGCAATAGCGTTTGCGTACTTGTCAGTGGTAACAGACAAGCATCAATGTTTGAAATAACCACAGAAATCAGTGTGGGACATACAAATAAGGTATCCGTTAGGACAGTGCGGCAAAATTAGATGGTAATGGGCAACGGTGACAAACGACTGGAGCGACTGGCTTTGCTAACAGCACGACATCGCCTGCAGTGCCTCTCCTTTGCTCGTGACTGTGTCGGTTGGACTGGCGTGGTCAGATGAGCCCCGGTCTCAGCTGGTAAGATATGATGGCAGGATTCATGTGTGGTGCAGACCCCAAGAAGCCGAGGACGCAAGCTGTGAACAATTAGCATTATGCAAGCTGGTGGTGGCTCCATAATGGTGTTGGCTGTGCTTCTATGGAGTGGACTTAGTCCTCTGGTCCAAATGAGCCCATCATTGACTGAAAATTGTTATGTTCGATTACTTGGAGACCATTTACAGCCAATTCGTGGACTTCACGTACCCAAACGACAGTGGAACGTTTACAAATGACAATGCACCATGTCGGTGGTCCATAATTGCTTGCGATTGATCTGAAGACATTCTGGACAGTTTTGGTGAATGATTTGGCGAACCAGGTCGCCCGACATAAACCGCTCCGAATATTTGTGGGACATAATCTACAGGTCAGTTCGTACACAAAATCTTGCAGAGGCAACACTTTCGCAATTATGGACAGCTGCATGGGCGGCATGGTTCTATTTTTCTGTAGGAAACTACTAATGACTTCTTGAGGTCATACCAAAACGACTTGGTGCACTATGGCGGGCAAAAGGAAGTCAGGGATGTAAGTGAGTGGGATGTAAGTCATAAGGGACGTAGACTGCACGACTTCCTCCCTGACACGAGAGAGCGGTTGAGAACGAAACATATCGATGCCAACGCGGACGTTATCCACGCACTTAAACCGCGTGAGTCTGTGTCAGGCACCTACATGCACTTACGGGAAGAAGGTTCCCCAGAACACACTGTGTTTCTTTTGCGGGCAGCACGCGAACAGTGTACATACGCTAAACTTAAGTTACACAGGAACAAACACAGATATACCGAGTGATTAAAAAGTCAGTATGAATTTGAAAACTTAATAAACCACGGAATAATGTAGATAAATGGCTCTTAGCACTACGGGATTTAAAATCTGAGATCATCAGTCTCCTAGAACTTACAACTACTTAAACATAACTAACCTAAGGACAACACACACCTCCATGCCCGAGGCACGATTCGAACTTGCGACCGTAGAGGTCGCGCGGGTTCAGACTGTAGCGCCTAGAACCGCTCGGCCACCCCGGCCTGCTTAATGTAGACAGAGAGGTAAAAATTGACACACATGCTTGGAATGACATGGGGTTTTATTAGAACCGAAAAAAAAAACAAAGTTCACAAAATATCCGACAGTTCTCTTGCGCGCGTCCTTTGGTGATCGTGTGCTCAGCCGCCACTTTCGTCATGCTTGGCCTCCCAGGGCCCCAGACCTTAGTCCGTGCGATTATAGGCTTTCGGGTTAGCTGAAGCCGCAAGATTATCGTGATCGACCGACATCTCTAGGGATGCCGAAGGACAACATCCGACCACAATGCCACACCATAACTCCGGACCTGTATTACAGTGCTGTTCACAACATTATTCCTCGACTACAGCTATTGTTGAGGAATGATGGTGGACATACTGAGCATTTCCTGTAAAGAATATCATCTTTGCTTTGTCTTACTTTGTTATGCTGATTATTGCTATTCTGATCAGATGAAGCGCCAACTGTCGGACATTTTTTGAACTTTTGTATTTTTTTTGGTTCTGATAATACCCCATGTCATTCTAAGCATGTGCGTCAATTTGTACCACTCTATCTACATTATTCCGTGATTTATTCAGTTTTCAAATTTATACTGACTTTTTGATCACCCGGTATATACGCAGCAGTGAGAGACGAAGAACAACAGGCGCAACTAAACACATTAACAAACAGGATTTCAAAAACGACACAGTGAGAGTACCTGCGGACACGACGTAACAGATATGCTTATGTCCAACGTAACAACAATCTATAGAAGGTGGACATCGATACTCCCACTGACATCGAAAACAGTGACACTGAAGAGGAACAAGAGGGGGAAGACGAGATGTAACAGTAAATAAGCATAAGATGCTGGGTGATCTACCAATGAAAACACCAAGTACTGTATACGGATGATCACCTGAAGTTAATACATAGGATTAGAAATACTATTTCTCTACCACCAACCAAACCTTTCTGTTGTGACTGGCGGTCAACAGGTCGAAGAAACTAGAGATTGGTCGTTCGCGAACTAACGGGTCCATAGGAACGGTTCACCAAGATGAACCGAAGGAGCGAGGAACGTATTCTAAGGAACGGTCTTTCATAAATCACTTCGGCCGCGGCTTTCTACGTATCGTTCCCGGGAACGGGAAACGGTCGGTCTCGTTCCAGCCTCGGTCCCATTTCCGTCTGTCTCAGTCTCGGTCTCCCTCGGCCGGACTCGTCCTTTCTCGCGTGGCCGCTTGTCGCAGTTCCACTGCCGACTGCTCCTAGTTGGTTCAGTATCGAGTTGTTGTTCGTTTCGTTCTCTGCGTACGCCCATTCTATATCTGTTTCAAACTATTTTTCAACGCTGGACTTTGGTTATTTTCGCATGCCATTCAGCGTCCACGATCGGTAATCAAAGTGTATTTTATAATTACGTAGATTATATAAAAACTACGTGGTATGCAATACATACATCTTTTCGGGAAACTAAATGGCATATTACCTTGCTTTACTATTTCGATAAAGACCAGAAGACATACTTATAAAAAGGCAACTTTAGTGTTATTACACTTCCAAAGGAAGTCGGCACGGCACACACGAGTGGCCATTTTACGTCTTTTTTTGATCCAAGGTAAAACAGCATATTCATTGTTATGGAAGGCAGACCGACCTACAACTGAATGAAACCCGCGCTCCATAATCGAGGGTCTGTCCTCACATTTTGTAAAGAGAATACGATAACTTATACAATATTGATTGGCGACTCCATGGAGTGCTGTGTGGACAACGACCATATATGTCAAAATAAAAGGAAGGTCAGCGTTGGCCGTAATATTGATGGTTTATTGATAGCAAAATCGATTTTCAATCACATAGTGATCTTCAGTGCTGGAATTTAAACATTTCACACAGCGATGAGTGAATAAGAACAAAGAACCACAAATACACCTGAGTATAAACCAACTGTTGGAAAGAACATACCTGTGGTGTACAAATTAAACTCATAGAAGCTGGTATCAAGTTATCAGTACCAAAACTGAGAAGCGATCACAATAACAGAAGGCGCTGGTTACATTCACCTATACAGCAGACCTCGGTGCGACAGGGTCTTGGAACGTCCTCTAAGTGGTATGAGTCACGTGAAGATTTAACAGTTCTTTATTTGCCAAGACATTACCACAAAATACCAAAGGGCACGTGCAAATCATTAATTGAATATTTCAATTTTAAAATTGTACATTAAAAAACGCATAGAAAAAAGACATGGGGGAAATGCACATCTTCTCAACATACGCTGGCGTGTTATTTTCAAACAAATTAAAAAACATGTCAGAATAAAAATCAACAGGTGAAGTTATATGGTGTCAGATTACAGGACTAGCAAAGAATAATACACAAATAACATGACATCAAATATAATAGAATTAGTTATAACACAGAAACAACCATCTGGCGTAGGGAGTCAGAGGTATAAAGTTCTTAATTTATGTAAAATACATAAATAGTGGTAATTATACAATGTATGTCACAATATAGCAGGTCAAAATACCACGAAACTCATCACGTGTTATAGAAAAAAATTTTAAGGGTGCAGACTAACAATTTATTATCGCATTTAACGACTTGATGAAACACAGGTTTCATTCATCCTGTTGGGACATGTGAAAAGTTTATATAAATTAAAAAATCATCGTAAATATGAAAGCAGTATGTTTTAAAAGCACATTGTGGATGCAGAGATCGTTCAGCGCATTCGTGAGTGAAAACTACTGTTACAAATTGCAAAGATTAAATTATATGTTGGATAGAGACAAGTCTACAAAATACGCTAGGTTAGTAGGTACCTCCAATATCACACCTATTATTTATAGAGACATTTTTCATATGATACAAACAAAACTTGGGTATAAGGAAACAGTGTTCTCTTTAAAGCATAAAAGCTTTTGCTATGCGTTTTTTAATGTATAATTTTAAAATTGAAATATTCAATTAATGGTTTGCAAGTGCACTTAAGTATTTTGTGGTAATCTCTTGGCAAATAAAGAATGGTTAAATATTCACGTGACACACGCCACATAGGGGGCTTTCCAAGATCCTGTCGCACCGAGGTCTGCTGTATAGGTGAATGTAAACAGCGCCTTCAGTTATTGTGATCGCTTCTCAGTTTTGGTTACTGATAACTTGATACCAGCTTCTGTGAGTTTAATTTGTACACCATAGGTATGTTCTTTCCAACAGTTGGTTTATACTCAGGTGTATTTGTGGTTTTTTGTTTTTATTCACTCATCGATATGTGAAATTTTTAACTTCCAGCACCGAAGATGATCATTATGTGATCGTATATTGATTTTGCTATCAATAAACCATGAATATTACGGCCAACGCTGACCTTTCTTTTAATTCTACAATATTATTTCAGTAGTACATTGTGGTTCACGAAAAATCGGCCCCGAGCGCTAGACTGCTGATTGTCGCCCACCAATCGTCATCTGTTGTTTCGAAGGTATTGTTTGTATTAGCTTATTTGTTGTTTCTTTACTGCATAATTATTCCATGTTTATCTATTCTGCTCGTAGCGGTCAACAAGTCGTGAGTATTTGGCGAGTAAATTGTATTCTGGGCAGGTTTTTCGCTCATCACCTTACTTTATTTCACTGCGATTAGCCATACAACGCTACAGTTGGATAAACGAGAGGTTTTGCAGAATCATGAAAATTACTTCTATAACTGTGTGAGAATACTTTAATGAATAAGGACTCTGTATTCCAGAGGGTAAGCAAGTGCCTCCTCTTGGCGCCTTCCATCTTCAGTCACCTATGCTACTAATTTTCAGTTTTTCGTAAGAACCATATGCCAAGAACAAATGAACGGTTAACGAGTAAAACTGAACGGTTCCAAAAAAAGAGTGGTCACCAATGAACTAGATCCCAATGATGAACGAATTTGTCCATCTCTAGGAGAAACCATTCTGAGGCATTCACTGCCAGTTACAATCGATGATGGCGCTAATAAATCTGTCCTCTATCCTATCATCTTTTTATATTCTTCTTAAAAAATTATTTATATTCGAGTCTTAAATTATTGTTAGTTTAAAAAGTATTATTCTTTATAAAATGTTGTAGACGATGACAAAAGAAAAGAAAACTACAGAAAAAAAGGTAAACGAAGACTGTAAGATGTGCGACCCATTTCAAAACATCAGGTAACAGGTCCATAATGTGGCAATAAATAAATAAATAAACCCAGTATGATATGATGAGGTAGCCATGACTTGTCACTTCAGAGAAATCCACAACCAACGTTAGAGGCATGTGGCTAAAACTTCAAGACAAATGTAGTTATTCGTTTCTGAGGGCAAACAAACTGCTCACCGAGCACGAAAGAGTTTAATTATTCATGCACGGTCTTGAAAGAACAAGGTCATCAGGACAGGGGGATTCCGCCTTCCCAAACTTCCGACTGACGTTTCACACTATGCCAAATAGCTGTTTCTCCACAGGGTCGGCATCGGTATATAGGGGTTGGACAAAAAGTGTGAGCACCGCGAGACATGCGTACTTGGTCGTAAACGCAGATGCTAGCTAAGCCTGCAGGTTGCGCTGTTGTGTGAGGACCATACTGAAAGCCGTGAGCAACACTATACATTTCACGCTACATGTCGTCATACTGTGACGTCATTGGTGTCTATCACGTGACTAAAGGCTGCGCTGCCATAATGGCATCGGTACTTCGTGTCGGCTGCACGTTGTCATTGAGCTCCTTATTAAAGAGGGAAAATGTGATGTTGGAGTTCGTCTCCGACGTCAGGGTAGCTGTAGAGTTGTCTGCATGGGCGCCAGTAGTGTTAGAAAATGGGTGAAAAGCTGTAATCATGGAAAAATGACTATCCAAGATGAGAGTCGTTGCAGTCGCACATGGATTCCTTCCGTGGAACGCAACAAGGAACAAGCTCATTTGAGAAGACATGCGTCTCCCTGTGAATGATACTGCTGCGAAACGTCCAATATGTCACAGTGCACTGCGAGAAATGATTCAAATTTTAAATGCGAACTTTTAGGTTAGGCTTTACCGTGACTATTATTGGCATTAAATGAAACAACAAGTTTACGTTACCAGGTACTGTTTATTTACCTCCACGATGTGTTTCAAAGGTTTAAACATCCATCATCTTGTGGATTTACATTTGTTAGTATGACATTTGCGTGTGTGTTGTGTTACTATTTTTGGAGGAACTTGTAGCACTGTGTACTAGAGAAACAAAACACTATTTCAGAGAATGGTTTTGGGTTTCTTTCTACAAAAAGTTAAACTTGTATCTAAGCCTGAAATAAACAATATAAAGCACCTCCAATGGTTACAGGTTCCTTTCACTGTAGTAACACATCACATGTATTCTGTCATATTTTGTAAACAAATTTGGCCTCGGAAACTATTGGGTGCATGGATCATATAGCAAAAGAGGAAACATCACAAAGTACAAAGAATGTAGGTCCTAACAATTTTATTGCAGAATAATTTTTAAAGGATTTGGAGATGTTCTTTTGAGGTGTCTAATACATTTGTTGAAATAAATATTTCAGGTGGTATATAAATCCGATTTTGAGAAGTTAAATAGCTTTAACTTCATACTCGTTTATACAATCAGGTGAAATGTTACAGACTTTAAGTACAGTTATGATATTGGCTACAGTGTTAAAATTATACGCGAATAACAATTTTTGTTGGGATTCATAGATAGATATGAAAGGCTGGCGGAACCACGTTAGTTTTCTGCTTACTACAGATACTGCTGTACAAATAGCGAATTAACGATCAGAAGGAGCTGCAGATTGATAAATTCTGATTCCAGAAAAAAATTACTAATTATCTTTGTTTCCTTAGAAATCTACTAGTCAGCTTTTACTCATTCAAGCAGTTAAAAAGTCGTAATCCCATATAACGGGTAATGAAAAATATAGCGCCTTTGCATTTCAAATTTCCCTTGATGAGAGCTCGGATATTATTTCCATTTAACGTGCGAAATTCGATATAGGCATCTGTTCAAACGTTGGTACTGCTTAGATCAGCAGAAGGAACTGAATCAGACTGCAATATCCGGGTCAGAACGAAACGAAAGTCATCTTACGACCTCTGGCGTGTGAGATGCAGATAGCAGCGACTCTCAAGATTCAGTAGCGGCCCGTGGTTTCCTCCCGAGTGGTTAGTCAGCGGTTTGGAAGGCGCTTCGAGGGAAATTGTCTCTGATTAAGGCTACCTGGATACGCGCGGGCACGACCGCTACCCTGCCGGCCCTGCGTAGACGTCTCTGCAGAAGGGACGGGGCCCTCAGGGGAAGGGAAGGCGGTTGCTCCGTGCTCTGGCTGTGGGCCTCGGTTTTGTTTCCCCTGCAGTTCGACTCTGAAGCATTTTCAACTTCCATCAGTCAACATCTATGTAAACAACTTGAAGCGTTCGTGGCGGGGAATTACGTCGCCTTTCAATAATTATCTGTTTTTTTTTTCGAATATCCCCTCAAATTAATCAGGTTGTAAGGTTACCACATTGCAATTATCACGTAAAAGTGAGAGAGTGTTTCAACATCTTAAGACATTTCCACTGAAAAAGGAGAGGCTGTGTGAAGAAATGTTGTTAAATTACAGTTTGTACACCTACTGAAAACTTTTACGATTAGTATAGCTAGAGGGGTGACACGAAATCATTTTTTTAAAATTAATGTTTTATGTATTTCCAACAGTAGGTGAATGCTGGAGATAAGCACGAGAGTTTCCTCGTTATCATTTGCAGATAGGTGTACGTTTTTGCCTGTAATACCTATAGAGCAAGCACTTCAACATGTTTTTTATCTGAGCAGTGCAACTACTGTGTAGTTTATACTGGTATATCTAAGCTAGAGGATTTCATCGGCTGTTCTGTGCTATATCCTGAATATGCTTACCCAATAAAGTCACAGTACATAGTCTTGAGTGTGCTCGAGGACATGGGGTGTAATCTTGCTATGAAATTCTTTATCCGCACTGACACCTTAAGCGCCCTGCAGGCTCCTCGTGACATACATACTGAGAACCCTGCTAAGCCCGTAGGTCAGGACAAGTAGTAGGAATTGTGGAAGAGGGCCAGAATGAGCGGCTGTCAGTTACATTCCAATCATATTTAGTTGTCCAAACATTACAGCGCAACTTCTAAGCTTGACTATTGACAGAAGACGTCTTTAATTCTAAAACGGCTGAAGGCCCATGAATTAAATACAACTGCTATAAATATTATTTTTGAGTCAGAAGGCTCTAGGCTTTAACCTTAAATAGCATTTAAGACCAAGCGATGTAAGACTTGATAAGTAAGAATCCATAATTTTAAAGCGGCGTAAGTCCGATCATTTTAAGAACAACAGATGAGGAAAGGACACTTTCTTAATTTACGTCAGCGACCAGGGCAGGTAACCGGAACACTGACGGCCGCAAGACTGAAAATTCCGCTGGTGCCACACGGCGGCTAAATCTTCACCAACTCGAACACTCTGTTGCTCCCAGGAATACCGCCAACAGCGAACCACCCACCAAGGGGACAATGTGAACAGACCAATAAACTTTCATGTCCTGGGTCGGTGAGCCACGAACCTCATAGCACCCGGAACAGCCCCCAAACGCTCCGACACTGCATAGAAAGCGCCAGCGGGCGCGGCCGACTGCGCCATGCGGAGACTTGCTTACTGATCCACTCCAACCGACCGACTCACCGTCAGTGCCCGACAACATTTAAAACAAGTTGTCAGTGGAAATTGTGGTGTCACCGCCAGACACCACACTTGCTAGGTGGTAGCCTTTAAATCGGCCGCGGTCCGGTAGTATACGTCGGACCCGCCTGTCGCCACCATCAGCGATTGCAGACCGAGCGCCACGACACGGCAGGTCTAGAGAGACTTCCAAGCACTCGCCCCAGTTGTACAGCCGACTTTGCTAGCGATGGTTCACTGACTTCTACGCTCTCATTTGCCGAGACGATAGTTAGCAAAGCCTTTAGCTACGTTATTTGCTACGAACTAGCAAGGCGCCAGTATCCGTACTATTGATATTGTGAATCATGTACCATAAAGAGCGACGTTCTTCATTAATGGATTAAAGTTAAGTATTCCACCAGCTACATCCGTTTTTCTCAATTCTAATTCCCTTGTTATGTTCCAGACCTCACGCCAGCTAAAATGCGTGCATTTCGGCCTCCTTCAGTATTATGTTGTTGGCTCTCCTGCCAACCACAACAGAAATGACACCAACAATACACACAGTTTGATAGACACTTGCAGGAAGACTTGGACGACGCCAAGCAGTGGCTGTGCAATCACGAAGACAAATCGGGAGTCGATACACACACACACACACACACACACACACACACACACACACACACAAAGTCAACTCATAAGCGATAGGCGAGCCAATCCACGAAGATCGGCCCCGGCTCAAGCGATGCGTGGAGACAACGGTCGGGCGAGCCATGGACACCCAGGCCTCACTGCTGCTCCAGCCTGACTGAACTAGTGCCGCGTTCCAACTACACGTCTGGTAGGTCGGAACAGCCCTAATGCACGTTCCAACTGGCTCCACGACAGACGACAACCGATAACTAATAGCAGTGCAGTAAAGATAACACGTGAGGACTATATCGATAGGCGCTGCTGCAGCCGCTGATGGGCGTTGAGCGCTATTGACAAGGAATTTCAAATTGATTCCATATTTCTAGATTTTCAGATGGCTTTTGACACTGTACCATATAAGCGCCTTGAGTGAAATTGCGTGTTTATTTATATTGTCTCAGTTATACGACTATATTTGTGATTTCTTGTCAGAGAGGCTACAGTTGGCAGTAATTGACAAAATGTCATCGAGTAATACAGAAGTCATTTCTGACGTTCCCCAAGGTAGTGTTATAGGCCATGTGTTATTCCTTATCTACATAAACGATTTAGTACATAATCTGAGCAACCGTCTTAGGTTGTTTGCAGGTGATGCTATGGTTTATCGTCTAGTAGTGTCATCAGAAGATCAAAACAAATTGCGAAGTGATTTAGGAAATATATCTGAATGGTGCTAAAATTGGCTATTGACCCTAAATAATGAAAAGCGTGCGGTCATCCGCATGAGTACTAATTCAGTCAAATGTAAAGACCGTAAATCCAACTAAACACCTAGAAATTACAATTACGAACAAATTAAATGGAAAGAACACGTAGAAAATGTTGTGGGGAAGGCTAAGCAAAGACTGCGTTTTATTGGTAGAACGCATAGAGAGTGTAACAGATCTACTAAAGAGGCTGGCTACACTACGCTTGTCCGTCCTCTTTTAGAATACTGCTGCGTGGTATGGGATCCTTACCAGAGAGGATTAACGGAGTACATCAAAAAAGTTCAAAGAAGAGCACCAGATTTTGTACTATTGCGAAATGGGGAACAGAGTGTCACTGACATGATACAGGATTTAGGGTGGACAACATTGAAACAAAGGCGCTTTTCTTTGCGGCGGAATGTTCTCATGAAATTTCAATCGTCAACTTTTGTTGACGTTGATCTACATAGGGAGAAACGATCAACACAATAAAATAAGGGAAATCAGAGCTCACCCGGAAAAATAGAGGTGTTCGTTTCTTCCGCACGCTGTTCGAGATTGGAATAACAGACAATGAATGTGAAGGTGGTTCGATGAACTATGATTTGCAGAGTATCCATGTGGATGTAGATGCAGATGTACATTTCGGGATGTAGCTACTTTGGATAATACACACTACCTGATCAAAAGTATCCGGACACCTCTAAGTAAGTGTGGAACTGATCACTAGATGTCATGAGAGGCCAATACCCCAGTACGAAAGGAGGCAGTGAATACTGCATTGTTAGATTAGAGGCAGAAGTAGCAGAATCTGTCGTTGAAAAGAGCACAGTGACTTTGATCGTGGACTTGTCGCTGAATGTCACCTGAGAAACAAATCCGTCAGGGACATTTCTACTCTTCTAAATCTGCCCAAGTCGACTGTTGGTTATGTGACTGTGAAATGCAAATGCGAAGGGACAGTCACAGCTAAAGACCAGGCGTGCCTCATGTATCGGCAGATAGGGGTCATCGAGCGTTGTGGTGGACGGTTGTAAAAATCGTTTCAAGTAATCGAAAGAAATCACGCGTGAGTTCCAAAGAGCCACCAGCAGGCCAGCTAGAACAAGGTGCGTGGGCAAGTAAAAATAGTTGGGTACAGTGGCCGAGCAGCTTTTCATAAGCCACACATTTTTGTGGTCAACGCTGTGCAACGCCTGAGGTGGTGTAAAGTGAGACGCTACTGGACGGTGCATGAATGGAAACGTGTGATTTGGATTGGTGAATTACACTATATCCTAGTCAATATGATGGAAGCGATTCGGTTTGGCGAATGCTTGGGGAACGTCACCTGTCATCGTCTGTAGTTCCAACTGTGATGTACAGCGGAGCTGGTGTTACAGTCTATGAGAGTTTGTCGCAGTTAAGGTGTGGTCCCTCATTGCAATTAAGAAAACATTAAATGCGGAAGCAGAAGAACTCATTTCATAGTACTCTGTACTGCGCACAATAGCGCAGCAATTCAGAGACGATGGCTGTTTCATCGTGACATTGCACCCTATCACAATCGAGCATCTGTGAGCTAATGAACTGTGGATAATAACATTCCTGAAATGGACTGTCTTGCCCAGCGTCCAGACATGGGACTAATGGATCACCTTTTGGGCGGTGTTAGAAGGTCGAATTGCGTCCAGAACCCTGGATCCAACATCACTACCTTCCCTGGGTTTGTGCGCTTGAGGAGGAATGGGATGCCATTCTTCCACAGAAAAGGTGTCCCAAGCAGAGCTGAAGTGGTCGATAAGGCGTAGGGTGGACACACTCCGTGTTAATGCTCCGTGTTAATGTGCTGTAATAAGTGTCCGGATACCTTTGATGAACAGTGTACACTGAAGGTGTATTGATTTGGAAACATCAATAGGAAGTGATAATTTTGCATATTTGTGGAAAGTTCCTGTGAGACCAAACTGCTAAGGTCATCTGTCCCTAGGCTTTCACACTACTTAATGTAACTTAAAGTAGTTTACACTAAGGACAACACACGCACCCATGCTCGAGGGAGGGTTCGAATCTCTGACGGGGTGATGCCTGTTTTCCTCCTGTGTGGCAAAGAGACCCATGGAAATTTTAGCCAACAGTCCATAACCGCTCAAAACGCTCATTAGTTACTGTACGCTGTAAATATACATTTACTAATGTTGACGTAGAACAGTTACCAGGACCTTCAACAGTGGTTGAAGAATCGTTGGATGAGTTTTGTCAACTTTGGGAAAAAATAATTATGAAAGCATTTTGGACAGATTTCTGTCTTCGATCTTAGCTGGCTACGGAAGCGACGCTGCTAGAAGCCTTCGTAAAACGCTTAAAACTTTGAACCTCGATTTCTTACAAACGCTAGAATGGCTCATTGCAGACATTCCAATAATTCGGATCAAGAAGGACTGTCAACATCAGTAACTTAAAAGCAGATATCCTTGGTGTAGCAAAGCAGCTTATAACACTTGATAAAGGCAAGATCTCCGGTCTATACCAGTCAGGTTCCTTAACAGAGTATGCTGATGCAATATCCCCATGCTCAGCAATCATATGCAACAGCTTGTTCAAAATGTTCAGATGTGTTTGAATTTCTAACGGACCAAACTGCTGAAGTCATCGGTCCCTAGACGACTTAAAGTAACAACACACACACACCCATGCCCGAGGGAGGACACGAACATCCGGCGGGAGGTTCAAATGGTTCAAATGGATCTGAACACTATAGGACTTAACATCTATGGTCATCAGTCCCCTAGAACTTAGAACTACTTAAACCTAACTAACCTAAGGACATCACACAACACCCAGCCATCACGAGGCAGAGAAAATGCCTGACCCCGCCGGGAATCGAACCCGGGAACCCGGGCGTGGGAAGCGAGAACGCTACCGCACGACCACGAGATGCGGGCCCGACGGGAGGGGCCAGGCAGTCAGTGACATGGCGCCTTTAACCACGCGGCCACTCTGCTGTTCAACATCAGGAAATATAAGTAATACGCTGAGTTACAGACCTATATCACTAACGCCGATCTGCAGTAGGATTTTGGAGCATATAGTGTTTTCGAACATTATAAGCCAAAAAGAATTAAGAATTTACCGTTCTTGTGAAACACAATTAGCTCTTTATTCGCACGAAGTAAAGAGTGCTATCGACAAAGGATGTCAAATTTCAAATCAAATCGCGTGCCTGTGCAGTATCGTCTCAGTTGTGTGACTGGATTCTTGATTACCTGTCAGAAAGATCATATTTTGTAATAACTGACGAACTGAAATTAAATGATCGTGTGGAATTGTTGGCCAAGAGGCCCCATCCGGGAAAATTCGGCAGCCGGGTTGTCAGTCTTATATCAGGTGATGCCACATTTGCCGACTTGGGTGTCGGTGATGATGATGACGATGATGATGAAAAGATGATGAGGACAACACAACACCCAGTCAACGAGCGGATAAAATCTCCAACCCGCCCGGGAATCGAATCCAGGCCCGCTGCATAGTAGGCAGACACGTTACCACTCACCTATGCAGGCGGACAGCTGACGAAAACATATCGAGTAAAATAGAATTAACATCTGGCATTTCCCAAGAAAATGTCATAGGCCCTCTGCCGTTCCTCATCTGCGTAAACGGCATAGGAGAAAGTCTGAACGCCACCTTAGATTGTTTTGCTGATGACTCAGTCGTTTACTGTCTTGTAAAATCATCATATGAACAAAACGAATTGCAAAATGAGTTAGACAAGATGCCTGTATAGCGAAAACTGTGGCAGTTGGCTCTAAATCATGAAAAGTGTGAAGTCATACACAGGAGTACTAAAATGAATTCACCAAATTTTGTTACACGATAGATCACACAAATCTAAAGGCTGTAAACTCAGATAAATACTTCTACATCTACATGGATACTCTGCATATCACATTTAAGTGCCTGGCAGAGAGTTCATCGAACCACCTTCACAATTTTCTATTATTCCAACTTCATACAGCGCGCGGAAAGAGCGAACACATATATCTTTCCGTACGAGTTCTGATTTCCCTTGTTTTATCGTGGTGATCGTTTCTGCCTATGTAGGTCGGTGTCAACATAATATTTGCGCGTACGGAGGAGAAAATTAGTGATTGGAATTTCTTGAGAAGATTCCGTCGCAACGAAAAACGCCTTTCTTTTGATAATGTCCAGCCCAAATCCTGCATCATTTCTGTGACATTCTCTCCCATATTTCGGGATAATACAGACCGTGCTGCCTTTCTTTGAGCTTCTTCAGTGTACTCCGTCAGTCTTACCTGGTAAGGATCCCACACCGAGCAGCAGTATTCTAAAAGAGGACGGACAAGCGAAGTGTAGGCAATCTCCTTAGTAGATCTGTTAAATTTTCTAAGTGTCCTCTCAATAAAACGCAGTCTTTGGTCACGCATCCCCACAACATTTTCTGTGTGTTCCTTCCAATTTAAGTTGTTCGCAACTGTAATACCTAGGTATATAGTTGAATTTACGGCCTTTATATTATAGTTATTTGTCGTGTAGCCGAAGTTTAACGGATTCCTTTCAGCACTCGTGTGGATGACCTCACACGTTTTGTTATTTAGGGTCAACTGCTAATTTTCGCACCATTCAGATATCTTTTCTAAATCGTTTTGAAATATGTTTTGATCTTCTGATGACTCTAATAGACGATAATCGCCAGCATCACCTGCAAACAACCTAAGAGGGTTGCCCAGATTGTTTCCCAAATCACTTATATAGATAAGGAAAAGAAGAGGGCCTATAGCGTTATCTTGGGGAATGCCAGAAAACATTTCTGTTTTACTCGATGGCTTTCCGTCAGTTACTACGATCATTGACCTCTTTGACAGGATATCCAGTAACATAACTGAGACGATATTCCATAAGCACGCAATATCACTACAAGCCATTTGTGTGCTACAGTGTCAAAAGCCTTCCGGAAATCTAGAAATACGGAATCGATCTGAAATTCCTTATCAACAGCACTCAACACGTCATGTGAATAAAGAGCTAGTTGTGTTTCACAAGAACGATGTTTTCTAATCCAATTTTGACTGTGTGTCAATAGACAGTTTTCTTTGAGGTAATTCATAATGATCGAACACAATATATGTTCCAAAATCCTGTTGCATATCGACGTTAACAATATGGGCCTGTACTTAAGTGGATTACTCCTACTACCTTTCTTGAATATTGGTTTGGGTTGTGCAACTTCCCAGTCTTCGGGTATGGGTCTTTCGTCGAGCAAACGGTTGTATATGATTGTTGAGTATGGAGCTAAGTTGTATATGATTGTTAAGTATGGAGCTAATGCATCAGCATACTTCGACAGGAACCTAATTGGTATACAGTCTGAACCAGAACACTTGCTTTTATTAAGTGATTTAAGTTGCTTCCCTACTCCGAGGATATTTACTTCTACGTTACTTATGTTGGCAGCTGTTCTCGATTCGAATTCTGGAACACTTACTTCGTCTTCTTTTGTGAAGATATTTCGAAGGGCTGTGTTTATTAACTCTGCTTTGGCACCGCTGTCTTCGATAGTATCTCCATTGCTATCACGCAGAAAAGGCTTTGATTGTTTCTTGCCACTAACATACTTCACGTTCGACCAGAATCTCTCTGGATTTTCTGCCAGATTTCGAGAAAAAGTTTCGTTGTGGAAACTGTTGTAAGCATTTCGCATTGAAGTCCGAACTAAATTTCGGGCTTCTGTAAATGATCGCCAATCTTGGGGATTTTGGTTGTGTTTAAATTTGGCATGTTTGTTTCGTTGTTTTTGCAAATGTGTTCTAACACGTTTTGTGTCCCAAGGGAGATCAGCTCCGTCGTTTGTTAATTTATTTGGTATATATCTCTCAATTGCTGGCGATACTATTTCTTTGAATTAAAGCCACTTCTGGTCTACACTTATATTATTAATTTGGAATGAGTGAAGTTTGTCTCTCAGGAAGGCGTCAAGTGAATCTTTATCGCTTTTTTGAACAGGTATATTTTTCGTTTATTTTTGGAGGATTTGGGGATTACAATATTCAATCTCTCTGCGACAACCCTGTGTTCACTAGTCCCTGTATAGGTTTTGATGCTCCTTATTAACTCAGGATTATTTGTTGCTAAGAGGTCATGTGTATTTTCACAACCGTTTACTGCTCATGTTGGCTCATGAACTAACTGCTCGAAATAATTTGCCTCTCTCACACACCACGAGCGCGAGACCGCCCACGTCACAGCCTGGACATTTATACTCGCGTCGGACATACTCCTATGTAAATATTCTAGCTAAACTATGACCCGAATACTGTTGTTCAATCCACACGGTCTAAGACATGGCCAAAGCACACCCCCAGTGATATTTTATGCATACCTCCGAAATTAAACATGTATTTTCGCCAACATATCGAGGGTAAAATAGATTCACCACCAACTATAATCGCATGAGTCGAGTACGCGTTTGAAATCAGACACAAGTTTTCTTTGAACCTTTCAGCAACTGTATCATCTGAATTGGGAGGTCGGTAAAAGGATCCAATTATTATTTTATTTCGGTTGCCAACAATGACCTCTGCCCATACTAACTCACAGGAAGTATCTACTTCAATTTCAAGACAAGTTAGACTACTTCTAAGAGCAACAAACACTTTATCCTTTTGGAACACCGTTTGGTTCTTCGCAAATATTTCGGCTGAACATATAACCGGCTTCAGCCAGCTTTCAGTGCATATAACGATTTGAGCATCAGTGCTTTCTATTGGCGCTTAGAGCTCTGGTACTTTCCCAACACGCCTACGACAATTTACAACTGTTATACCAACGGTTCCTGTATCGACGTTCTTCCTGTGTTTGGTCTGCAACCTTTGTAACTGAAGCCCTTCTTGGGTTTTCCCGAGGCCCTCCAACCTAAAAACCGCCCAGTGCACGCCGCACAGCCCCTGCTACACGTGTAGCCGCTTCCTGCGTATAGTGGACACCTCACCTGTTCAGCGGAGCCCGAAACCCAACCATCCTTTGGCGCAAGTCAAGGAATCTGCAGCCTACACGGTATCAGAACCGTCTAAGCCTCTGATTCAGGCCCTCTGCTCAGTTCTTTACCAGAGGTCCGCAGACAGTCCTGTCGACAATGCTGCAAATGGTTAGCTTTGACTTCACCTTGCAAGCAAGACTGGCAGCCTTTACAACTTAGGGATTACAGTTAAGAATAACTTAAACTGGAACGATCATACAGATTATATTAGGTGGGAAGAAAACCAAAGACTGCGATTTATTGGCAGACCACTTAGAAAAGGTAGCAGGTCTAGTAAAGAAACGCTTACACTCTGCGCTTGTCCGCTCTGTTCTGGATTATTCCTGTGCAATGGGGGATACATATCGGATAGAATTGGCGGAGGTCGCCGGAAAAAGTTCAAAGAAGGGCGAAAAATGGGAGAGAGTGCCGCAGATATGATACACGAATTGGGATGAGAGTCGTTAAAACAAAAGGCAGGACCTTCTCATGCAATTTCAGTCACCAACTTCCTCCTCGGAGTGTGAAAATATTTTGTTGTTTCCCATCTACATAGGAAGAAATGATCACCACAACACAGTAAGATAAATTAGAGCTAGCAGGGAAACATTCAAATGTTTGTTTCTCACGCGCGCTGTACGATAGTGGGTAGGAATGGTTCAAATGGCTCTGACAAGGGAACATCCCCATCGCACCCCCCTCATATTTAATTATAAGTTGGCACAGTGGATAGGCCTTGAAAAACTGAACACCGATCAATCGAGAAAACAGGAAGAAGTTGTGTGGGACTATGAAAAAAATAAGCAAAATATACAAACTGAGTAGTCCATGCGTAATATAGGCAACATCAAGGAGGACGGAAGCTCAGGAGCGCCGTGGTCCCGTGGTTAGCGTGAGCAGCTGCGGAACGAAAGGTCCTGGGTTCACGTCTTCCCTGAAATGAAAACTTTACTTTCTTTATTTTCGCAAAGTTATTATCTGTCCGTTCGTTCATTGACGTCTCTGTTCACTGTAATAAGTTTAGTGTCTGTGTTTTGCGACCGCACAGCAAAACCGTGCGATTAGTAGGCGAAAGAACGTGCCTCTACAATGGGAACCGAAGACATTTGATCGCAAGGTCATAGGTCAACCGATTCCTCCACAGGAAAACACGTCTGATATATTCTATACGACACTGGTGACGGCATGTGCGTCACATGACAGAACACCGAACTTGTACACTTGGCGAATGGGTAAAAAGATTCTTCTGCCTTCCCCGATTTAGGTTTTCTTTTGGATGTGATAATCGATCCGAACAAGGTGATGAAAGCCCGCATCTCATGGTCGTGTGGTAGCGTTCTCGCTTCCCGCCCCCGGATTCCCGGCTTCGATTCACGGCGGGTTCAGGGATTTTCTCTGCCTCGTGATGGCTGGGTGTTGTGTGATGTCCTTAGGTTAGTTAGGTTTAAGTAGTTCTAGAGGACTGATGACCACAGCAGTTGAGTCCCATAGTGCTCAGAGCCATTTGAACCAAGGTGCTGAAAACATAAACTTTGTCACATAAACTGCAACAAATGAATGCAATAGTTTCACAGTCGCACAGTTTTCCTTTTTAATGTTTTCAAAATTTTCCGTATGTAGACTGTCAAATCCTGCATATGTCCAAGAAAATCTGAGCACGTCTTGGAATTTTGGAAAGCGAAGTTGATTATGTGTGAGTGTCTGAACTTTGACAATTGGCTGAACATTAAAAAAAATTAAACTTTCCACTTGAGGGAAGATTTGAACCAAGGACCTCTCGTTTTGCAACTGCTCACGCTAGCCACTTTTTTTATGTGCCATGTCATGAATCATTAATTATTACATATCATGTTTCACAGATTCAACATTCATAAAATGTCATAAATCTATACAAATACTTAAATAATATTTACATACAAGTTAAATGAAAGTGAGGAGAAAAAATAAAAACGTTTGTTCCACGTGGAATTGAACCCGCAAACGCCGGTTTCAGAGTCCAGTGCGCTAGCACGTAGCTATACACTCTTTTGTTTACCTTTTTTTCCTTTATTAACACAATCATATATGTACATAAGCACAAAAACAAAATATTGAAGAGCTGGAACTGATTCAACACGAATTGTATCCTACAATAGACTGAAGAACACATTTCAATATAGTGCCATTTGTAAGATTACAAAATAGAACATAAATAGTAAACTGACAATAGCCTCTTCAGTCCAGACAGAGATATAGAACTGAAACTGGGCCACGGCGCTCCTGAGCTCACGCTATCCTTGATGTTGCCTATCTTGCGCATGGACTACTCAGTTTGTATATTTGTGCTTATTTTTTTCATAGTTCCACACAACTTCTTCCTGTTTTCTCGATTGATCTGTGTTCCGTTTTTCAAGGAGTATCCACTGTGCCAACTTATAACAAAATCTGCCGGCCGCGGTGGTCTCGCGGTTCTAGGCGCGCAGTCCGGAACCGTGAGACTGCTGCGGTCGCAGGTTCGAATCCTGCCTCTGGCATGGATGTGTGTGATGTCCTTAGGTTAGTTAGGTTTAATTAGTTCTAAGTTCTAGGGGACTGATGACCACAGCAGTTGAGTCCCATAGTGCTCAGAGCCATTTGAACCATTTATAACAAAATCTGAGAGGGGTGCGATGGGGAGGTTCCTTTGTGAGCACTATGGGACTTTACAGCTGTGATCATGTCACCCAGAACTTAGAACTACTTAAACCTAACTAACCTAAGGATATCACACACATCCATGCCCGAGGCAAGATTCGAACCTGCGACTGTAGCGATCACGCGGTTCCAGACTCAAGCGCCTAGAACCGCACGGCCACATCGGCCGGCTGGAAGGGTAGAGAATTAGCTGTAAGGTTGTTAATTGCGAATTGGAGAGTAATCGTTTAGATGTACCGCGTGATCAAAAAGTCAGTATAAATTTTAAAACTTAATAAACCATGGAATAATGTAGATCGAGAGTTAAAAATTGACACACATGCTTGGAATGATATGGGGTTTAATTAGAACCAAAAACAAAAAAAAGACCATTTATTGCTAGACGCGTGAAAGATCTCTTGCGCGCGTCGTTTGGTGATAATCGTGTGCTCAGCCGCCACTTTCGTCATGCTTGGCCTCCCAGGTCCCCAGACCTCAGTCCGTGCGATTATTGACTTTGGGGTTGGCTGAAGTCGCAAGATTATCGTGATCAACCGACATCTCTAGGGATGCTGAAAGACAACATCCGACGCCAATGCCTCACCATAACTTCGGACATGCTTTACAGTGCTGTTAACTACATTATTCCTCGACTACAGCTATTGTTGAGGAATGATGGTGGACATATTGAGCATTTCCTGTAAAGAATATCATCTTTGCTTTGTCTTACTTTGCTATGATAATTATTGCTATTCTGATCAGATGAAGCGCCATCTGTCGGACATTTTTTGAACTTTTGTTTTTTTTTTTGGTTCTAATAAAATCCCATGTCATTCTGAACATGTGTGTCAATTTGTACCTCTCTATCTACATTATTCCGTGATTTATTCAGTTTTCAAATTTATACTGACTTTTTGATCACCCGGTCGATATAAGTGGCCTAGAACAGTGTTTCTAACATGAAAATATGAACTAAATTAATGGAAGGTTGGTGACCTGCTGGTGTGTGCTTCCCTTTGTCAGTGAAAACAGGAAAAGCACAAAGTAGGAGAGACGATGTTTTGGATATTCACACAAGTAGCTAAGTATGAGAAGCAGTTTAGAGGGAAGATTTGGGACTAAAAACAAATCCTAGTAGTGTAAGCAGGCTACTGGTTTAATGCCACCCGATCCAGCCGTGCTTTTAAATCGGCGATCAACTCCGGTGTAAGCTTCCGCACAGGTCACCCGGTGCGTTATTAGTTAAATATGTCTGGCAAGTGCATTAGCAAGGAATCCAATTATTTCTGTGTACCGAGACGTAATTGAAGCAGCGAGCCACGGGAAGGGGGAGAGCCAGCCCCTCAGTAGGGTGCCAGGGTGGCTTCTGAGATGCAGGAGAAGGGTGCGGGAGGACGGGAGGGGTTGGTCTCGCCCCACGATGGCGTAGCGGGTGTTGGCGGTGGCGCATCCGAGAATGACGCCGGAGATGAGGTGAAACGCGGCTGTGCCAAGGTGGGGGGGCGAAACTCAATTTTGTGAAATGGCGGAGCGCCTCCGGAAGGAAAGATCAAAGCGATACTAAAACAGACATAACACGTGCTTGTTCAGACATCAGTCAGGCAATTCACTCGCTGTTGGCTCCGCTCTCGAGGGGACGCCAAGACGGCAGCGGCGACGACGGCGGAGCTAATAAGTTACTTTAGCGCGGAGGCGTCGGGGTTAAGGAGGGAAGACGACTGCCGGCTAGCGGAACGGGGTCGGGGCACGCAAACAATAATCTCAGCGGCACTGTGTCTCTGTTGAAGTGTGAACCGTCGGTAGTCCTTATTCTTTCCGTTTATTTATTTCTTTTCGGTGCCTATACGTCGCAAAGTGTTTCGTCTGTGCCGAGGGTTCTGGCGGTTGCGTGATAAGGCGAGAAAATTGTCATCCTTGGACTGATCCCTAGCATCCCCTTGTGTCGTCAGCCGTACTGTACTCGTGTGCAGACGGAGGTGTGGGCCGGGGTGGGGTAAATACTGGAGCAGGCGATGCTGTGGAGAGGGAGTGAGGACGAGAAATAGAAACGGTAATGTGCTTAGAAAATTTGTTTCTGGTAACGGCGAAAAAGGGAGCAAGCAACAAAGGGGAAAATTCAATACAGCCGGCCGGTGTTTTGTTGTGAAGAATTAACCTAACGAGGGGAGAAATGTGAAGGCCGGAAGGAAAAGTTTACGAGAGTTACGAGAGCAAAGGAGGTGTCCCACGGCGGGAAGAGCAGAACTCGGGGAAAAGGCGAAAGAAGATCTGTACGGCAGCAAATCGGCTTTGTAGTTTTAAATCACGCCTGCGTCCTCTCGTGTGGTGAGTTGAGGGTGGGATGGAGGGGGGGAGGTGGGGTGGTACACAAAGAAGTAAGTGATGAAACAGAAAGGAAAGGTGTAGGACACGAGGCTGACGGAGTTCTCTTCATGTGTCTCAGGGTTAGAGTGTGTGCTGGGAGTGAGTGGATAAGGGGAGGAGCGTGCGAGGTGAAAAGGGAGGGGACTGAAGGGGTGGAGGAGGAGAGGTGGAGAGATAGGGAACGTACATCCGGACGTCCACCGCAGGCGAGACAGAACGGCGGGATAGATGGGGTCGAAATAAATCAGGATTTTTAAAACTAATCACGGCGGGGCTTGAGTCGCGGTGCCATCTGCCTTGATTAGAGGGCGTCGTGGTGCGCCGCCGCCCCGCTGTGAAAATTACGACCGCGCGGGGGCGGAGCCCGAAGAAGGAGTAACAGCCGCCGGCAGAGTTTTAGGAAATATTGTTGCAAGGAAGCGGGCGGCGGAAAAAAACAACGCGCTCTGTGCTGTGTGTGCCGCCGCTGCTGTAGCCCGTGCTGTCGCGCGCCGCTCTAACTCTCCGCTGATAAACACCGCTCTGCTACCCGCGACCACTTGCCGTCACCCCCTCCCCCTCCTCCTAACCGCCCCCCCCCTCCCGTAACCCCCCACCTTCCCCCCGGCCAAGCACTTTCCGCGCCAGGGCAGCGGCAGCGGCCATTGGCCGCAAAACAAACGTCTGCAAGCCGGAGTTCACGCTCCGCCTGGGAGCTTAATGACACGAGAGCAGAAATTAATTTCTGGATATATTGTCGCGGACGTGAATTAGTGCCTCCGTTGTTTGCTGCAGACCACGGCGTCAAGACGTCGGCAGCCAAGGAGCGTTTCCTCGCGACGAGAACCGCAGGGGCCAGGCGAAGACTCAGTGGCGTTCTGGGCTCAACTGTACTGCCAGGTCTCTTGTTGCGAACAGCGCGGGACAGAATCTCCCTGTGAGCATGCAGGGAAACCGTGGTAATAAAAACAAACGCCGGAAATCGAAGGAGGAGAGTGGAAGGCGAATATAACAGTGTCAGTTGTCTGCGTTAATACATGGTGTTATCGATACGCATGCGACAACGTACACTACCTAATATATTCCGAAACGGTGCCCATAAAACCTGTTTTTTTTTGTTTTTTTTTTTTTCGGGGCTCATTTCATTGGTGACAGAAAGGTCGGGTCAAATGATTTGCCTAGCTCTTGGGGTAAGAATCATTTCTATACAAGACAGAAGAATCGTCGCCCGCAACTCGTGGTCGTGCGGTAGCGTTCTCGCTTCCCACGCTCGGGTTCCCAGGTTCGATTCCCGGCGGGGTCAGGGATTTTCTCTGCCTCGTGATGGCTGGGTGTTGTGTGATGTCCTTAGGTTAGTTAGGTTTAAGTAGTTCTAAGTTCTAGGGGACTGATGACCATAGCTGTTAAGTCCCATAATGCTCAGAGCCATTTGAAGAATCGTCGTAACCGTAACTACCTACAGTACAGGATCTCAGTTGAATATTACACATGTATCCACCACTGGAAACTGTGAGTTGTTTAGCTGGCGGGGGTGGCCGAGCTGTTCTAGGCGCTACAGCTACGGTCGCAGGCTCGAATCCTGTCTCGGGCATGGATGTGTGTGATGTCCTTAGATTAGTTAGGTTTAATTAGTTCTAAGTTCTAGGGGACTGATGACCTTAGAAGTTAATTTCCCATAGTGCTCAGATCCATTTGAACCATTTTTTGTGAGTTGTTTTTCGATTTGTATTAGTATTGTAAATTTATATCCACAATGTGCCCGTTTCGTAATATACCACTGTAATCTTACCACGGCCATAATTAAAATAATCGATGAAGACTGTCAAAATATCTGAAGAAGAGCCCCCAGGACTTGAAATGTGTCGTGAATTGAAACGAAATTACGATTGTGATTGGAGGCGGTTGTTTTTTCTTCTACGAAATCAGTACAGTAACGGAAGAAACACTGAGAGCAATGGATAAAATTAAGATTTATTTTCACATCAACAACATAAACATTCAACTCTTTGGGAACGTTTTCGTTTATAGTCCGATCACTTCTTTTGCAGCCCTTCACCAATTTCAGGAAACCTATCTGTGCCTCTCAAAATTCAGATATTTGAAACGTGACGTCTCTTCTGTTAGTTCGGTGTCAATTCTTCCATCTTTGATAGTATAATGCAGTTATCTTGAAAGGCCATAAATTTAGTCTTATCCGATGTTTCTTAATTGTATTCTTCACGCATTTGGTATACCTTCAGATTTTCTTCACTTATTTGTACTATCACTTTACAAATTGCAAATGGTATTGTGTTTATCTAATTGCATTCCCAAATTATTCTCTGAATTTAATTTTAGGGACATATTCAGTACAAATGTTAGCCGGCCTCTATGGCCGAGCGGTTGTTGGCGCTTCAGTCCGGAACCGCGCGACCGCTACGGTCGCAGGTTCGAATCCTGCGTCGGGAATGGATGTGTGTGATGTCCCTAGGTTAGTTTGGTTTAAGTAGTTCTAATTTCCAGGGGACTGATGACCTCAGATGTTAAGTCCGATAGTGCTCGGAGCCATTTGAACCATTTAACTACAAATGTTAGAGAGATTGTGTTAAAAATAATACTTCTCTCTCCTTGGTTAAGTTCTGTCTCACCGGCCCTCTTCTCTTCTGGCCGATGTCCAATGGTTTTACGTTCCTCACCTTTCCAGCACATTTTTATAATGATGAAACAAATTAATTAGGTACTTTGATAATTTGGAATACACTCAACGTGTTTCTGTAGCTTCCACTTGTTGTGTGTGTTTTGTTATCCATGAATTATGTTGTGAATATTTACAAACTTTTTTCTCATCAACACGTCATTTACACAATTAGCTTGTTAATATCGAATCTATTACTTTTTAATTAGTCTTGCTATATATTTCTCCTGATCGGCCTATGCAACTCATTAACTTCTATGCTACTGTTTGTCATTCATGTGCACCATGTCCCAAGATCCATTCAGGGAAGTTAATCCTGATACCCCCTGTCACCCGCTGGCATAAAGTTGTTTCCTCGGTCCTCGTCCATTGTTGTTTTTCGAAGTCACAGTCGTATGCAAATATTAGCTTCTGCGCAGCAGCTTTAAAAACGTCTTATTATTATATTTCATGGAATACATCGTACAGCCAACGAAAATATTTCCGGCTTATGCACGGTGTACACCCACGAGAGTTCTAATGGGGTTGAGGGACCCATAAACTGTTAGTCGCTTCTGCGTTTCTTGACCGTGCGCCCTATCCACACCACGTACCTGGTAATCCCGTAGCGGTCGTATTGTTCTGCTCCACACTGCTGCTGGCTTGCCTGAAATTATCCATCGAGTTATGAAAGCGGATTTAGGGAAGCCACTCAACGTTAAAGCACAACACTGTTCGACGTCTGGTATGAACAACTATATTCTGAGACGATATGGAAATCACAGGTTGCACTGTTTACACTCTAAATCGTAAACGTTTATCCCAATTGACAGTCTTTATGATTGTCTGTCCACAATATCACTTGGACGAGCGTACGCGTACCGAACACGGCGCGGATGATTGTTGATGATGTGAAAGCCGAATAATCGAACGAAAGTTCTTACGCTCATCATGCATACACAGATGTCTGGTACCAGTCCTCGTTGATACACTGTTTACAAAGTTAAATTTACAGTTCACATTTCTCAGTTGTACGAGCGTGCGCGTAACCGTCGTGGCGCGGTTGATTGTTGATAATGCGGAAACGCGATGATCGAAAGCACTTCCTCACGCTCGCTACATGACACTGGCACTCAAATGCTCTCTTCTGTGGTAAATAGTATTACTGATTCAGATTAGTTCATTCTTGGAGACTGAACACGGCGCGGATGATTGATACTGTACGGTACAACACGCAACGAGAGGACACACAAATACGTTATTAGCAATACTGCTCATTTTTAAATTACTTCTTGACGCACTTCCCTCTGAATCATTTGGATATTTTATCACTTTACTGTAATAGTACTTGTAGCAACACTTCAACTTCCATACTAACAATGCCTCTCACATGCAGAGCTACTCACTACAAAACATAACAATTCCGTGTCCCGCGTTCAACTCTGCAGACGCGGCTGCCCGCAAAGATACTCCACAACTAAACCAGCGATGTGACAGTACACTTACCACGGGAGTGTGTCACCGGTATTAAATGCAACGTTCATATACTGAGAGGTAAGATGTACCACGTTGTCACAATATTGCATAGGTTTCCTTTACAATCATCTTAAGTTCTGTCGTCTTGGCTAGTGGATATAACTTATAATTCTAGCAATATTAGGACAGACGTGTTGCACGTACGAAAGAAAAGTTGCGAACTCTGTATCACTTTGTTCCTCTTGCTGTTCAAGCTGTTCACGTGGCATATTCGTTTGCAGAGTTATTCGGCTACAGAGCTTCGTTAATTTCGTGGCAGCCAGCCCAGACAGAAGGCTCTACGAATGTATCATCTTCCAGGGAAAAGACAGATTTTCGCCCCGACCTCGTTATACTGATCGAATTCTCCACGGTTGAAGTGTTCGAAGCTTGGGAGAGCGCTAAACTCTCAATTTCATTCCTTTTTGAACAGGTTCACACACCAAATGAAATACAACGTGCTGTTAAATGAAATTCGAACGCCGGCAACAACAGGGCCATGGTGTGGTTCCATTATAATGTAGTCACCACACGCGTTAAGACATTTATCGCACTGGGAGACGAGACGATCAAGTCCTGTTTCATAGGACGCCGTGGGTCGCTGAGGGTTACACGACCAACCAACACATGTACTTTCTCGATCGACTGAAGCTGACGTCGATGCATGTCCCTCTTCAAATCGCCAAAGATGTGAAAATCACACGTTGAAGCTTCTGGGTGTACGAAGGATGTTGCAGTGTTTCGTCCGACAGGCAGTGTGGAGGTGGGCGTTATCGTACAAAAGGGTAATTCCGTGCGACGCCATTACTATGCGTTTTGCTTTTTGGCCTTTCTTAGTATCTGCAAAAGTGTCTTGATCGCGCTGGGCATTGATTGTGTCTCTACACTTGAAGAACTCGACGGCGGACGGCACCTACAACCGAAGAAAACCATCATGACCTAACCGGCACTTGTGTGAACGGATTTGGATTTCTTTGACGGTGAAAATGTGGGATGGTTCCACCGTTGGCATTACCGTTTGCCCACGGGCTGTGAGAATGATGTCGCCGAAATTCACAAACTTCTTTGATGTGAGAGTCGAGATAGTAATCTCTGGCGGCCTGTTTCTCGGTATGCCTGACCGGGAACCTGGCGGTACTCTTCTTTCTCCATCGCTTGGAGCTGACTGGTAGGACATCGCATTCAATGCGGTGTCGCTGAGCATAAAGGAGCTGCTATGCAGTGTTCTTTTTGCTGTATAACTGCAATCCTGTTGCAGTTTTTTTCTGATCAGTCGCGTTTGTGTCACTGTTTTTGAATTTTCGACTGATTTTATAATCCCTAGGTGCGTCACGAGCAAGATGTAAGACAAGGGTAAGGGCTATCGCCCACTATTTCTGTTATTTACATTTACTACATTCTTCATTAATGGAAATGCAAAGCAAAGGAGTGAAGCTAATGGGTGATAAGTACCTGAAGGTGCTTCTGTTTTCAGATAATATCGCTGTTAGACTATCCAAATGAATGAAGATGGTCTTAAAGGAACAGCATTCCAGATGAACGAGATATGTAAGGAACGCAATTTAAAAGTTTCTAGAAATAAAACAAAACTAATAGCATTCCCAATAAAATATCCAGCAGGATCAAATACTGTTTTAGATAACTGGGTTCCAGAATAAGCCTCTTTCTCACTTAGACTGTAATATGATCAACGGCATGATGATGAAGAAGCCAATGGAAACCACTGCATTAAAGACACTTGAGGTGTATCCACATGACATATGGCGTGTAATTGAAAAAATTGTCGTGATGTCATTAACAAAAGATTCCGGAGTAGTCCCCCATTCGGATCTCCGGGAGGAAACAATGAGTAAGAGGGAAAGGATAAGTTGTATGAGTTGAGACGTTGAATGTCAGACGTTTGGACGTGTTAGGTAAGCTAGAAAATCTGAAAAGAGAAATGCTAAGGCCCAATCTAGATATAGTGGGGGAGGGGTTAGTAAAGTTAAATCAAACTAAGACAATGATTTCTGGTTAGACGGGTATAGGGTAATATCAACAGCAGCAGAAAATTGTGTAGGAAGGTAGGCCAGTGAGCTACTGTGAACATTTCGGTTACTGTGTTTTTCTCATCAGAACTGACAGGATATTGAATGGCTAAGTACGTGCACGAAGGGCGGCGAAAATCTAATAGTCACGGCACGGGGGATTCGAATGCGGTTGTAGGGGGAGGAAGTAGAAGAAAGGGCTACGGGGCAATATGGGCTTCGTAGCAGGAAAGAGACAGAGAGAGAAAAACTAATTGAGTTCTGCAGTAAATATCAATCAGTAAAGAATCACAGTAGGAAGAGGTATATTTAGAAAAGGCCGTAAGGTAGAGGACAGCTTCAAGATTACATAATGGTCAGGCAGAGATTCTGAAATCAGATAATGGATTGTAAGGTGTACCAAGGACTCAGATCCCAATTTAGTAATGATGAAATGTAGGCTGAAGTTGAAGAGACAAGTCAGGAAAAATGAGTGCGCAAAGAAGTGGGTTACGGAGGTACTAAGGAACGAAGAGAAACGCTTGAAGTTCACTGAAGCTGTTGATACTGCGATACGAGAGAAACCAGAGATAACATCCCACCCGAATTTCTGAAAACGTTGGGAGAAGTAGCAAACAAGCAACTATTCACGTTGGTATGTAGACTTAATAGAATTTGGTGGTGGCTTCCTTTTGTACTTCGTGACACAGTGTTCTGGTAATGGACCACAGACAGACTGGACTGCGTATATTTTGTTTTCATATCGGAGTCAATGAAAAAGTTTTCCAGTCATCAGTCGTCTGTACTGGTTTAATGGGGCCCGACGAACTTTTCATATCAGAGTAGCAGTTGCAAACTACGGCCTTAATTATTTGCTGGATATGTTCCCAGCTCTGTCTTCTACAGCTTTTTCCCTCTAAAGCTCTTTCTAGTACCATGGAACTTATTCCCTGATGTCTTAAGAGATGTCCTATCATCCTATCACTTCTTCTTGTCAGTGTTTTCCATGTGTTCCTTTCCTCGCCCATTCTTCGGAGAACCTCTTCATTCTTTACCTTATCAGTCCGTCTAACTTTCAACACTTTTCTGTAGCAACGTATCTCAAAGATTTCGTTTCTCTTCTGTTCTGGTTTTCCATACAATGCTGTTCAAACGTACGTGCTCTGAAATTTATTCCCCAAATTAAGACCTTTGTTTGATACTAGTTGACGTCTCCTGGTCAGGAAAGCCCTTTTTGCCAGTGCTAAACTACTTTCTATGTCCCTCTTGCTCTGTACATCGTGGGATACTTTGCTGCCTAGGTAGCAGAATTCCTTAACTTCATCTACTTTGTGGTCGTCAATCAGGATGATACGTTTCTCACTGTTCTCATTTCTGCTACTTCTCACTACTTTCTTCGATTTACTCGCAATGCATAATCGGTATTCGTTAGACTGTTCATTCCATTCCGCAGATCCACTAATTCATCTTCACTTTCACTGAGAATAGCAAGGTCATCACATAATATTATCACTGATATCCTTTCACCCTGAAATTTAATCTCGTTCTTGAACCCTTCTTTTGTTTCCGTCATTGTTTCATTGATGCACAGCCGGCCGGAGTGGCCGAGCGGTTCTAGGCGCTACAGTTTGGAACCGCGCGACCACTACGGTCGCAGGTTCGAATCCTGCCTCGGGCATGGATGTGTGTAATGTCCTTAGGTTAGTTAGGTTTAAGTAGTTCTAAGTTCTAGGGGACTTACGATCTCAGCAGTAGAGTCCCATAGTGCTCAGAGCCATTTGAACCATTGAAGCACAGATTCAACAGTAGGAACGAAAGACTACATCCTTGTCTTACACATTTTTCAATCCGAGCACTTCCTTCTTTATTTATGTACATATTGTACATTACACATCTTTCTCTACAGCTTATCCCTACTTTTCTCACAATTTCAAACATCTTTCTTCATTTGACCTTGTCAAACACTTTCCGGGTCGACAAATCCAACGAACGTGTCTCGATTCTTCTTCGATCTTGCTTACATTATTAACCGCAACGTCAGAATCGCCTCTCTTGTTTCTTTACTTTTCCTAAACCTAAACTGATCTTAGTCTGACAGATCCTGAATTTTCTTTTCCATTCTTCTGTATACAGTACTTGTCAGCGACTTGGATGCACGAGCTGTTAAACTGATTGAGCCATAATTCTCTCATTTGTCGACCCTTGCAAACTTGGGAATTGTGTGGATGATGTTTTTCCGGAAGTCTGACGGTATATCACCAGTCTCAAAACCCATAGTCTCATACGCAATGTGTTTTTTATTGGTATATTTTTTAATTAAATGGGTTTTGTTTTATATATGACCAGACAGATTTGTACTTGTGTAACTCGTCAGTCTCAGAATTATGTAGAAGCCCTAATGACGTAGTGTTACCACACACGCAGAGCTTTTTATGACGCGAGCTGTGACAGTCGTCATTGGTGACGCTTCTGCTAGCGCCACCTCGCGACGCGGCCTGTAGTGTAAGAACAGAGCCGGAGTCGCGGTAGTACTTAGCGTGAGCTTGTGTGTGATGGAGACACTTAACATTTATAATGTCATCTCTCTTGGACACCTATGTGCTACGTATGTCAATTTTGAAAGACTTGCGTGTTATAGGCAACTATTAATATCACCATTGTATGCCTTGATGTTGTAACCTGTATGAGTCCTAAGGTATGAACCCAAATTTATATGTATACATGTTACATAAGTGGAATCCAAGCCTACTTTTATAGTGTTTTCTGTCCTCCCTAGATTTTATGATGGCGGCTTTAGTTTCGCAGAAACCGGTAATCATGGAATTAAAAGAATTCCTGCGATCTTGGCTATCAGTTTATTGTTTTACAACCATCTAGATCGCTCCCACATGGGCACAATGTGCTCCCTACAAGACTGCAATTGTTGTCGCGCGCGAGTTGCTTAATCTGCCTATAAAACTGAGTAAATTCTATTGCAACTTTAAGACCAGTTCCAACTAAAGTAAGTCTGTTATTTTTGTCTTTCTTCATAATCAGCATTTAGTCCACCTACATCAGTGCTTGGGGCGGAATGGTTTACAGGTGTGGTCCGTTCCTCTCTTGTCCCTTTTCATTCTTCATTTGACGAATTATACCTCATGGTTTGCCTTTCTCGTTTGCAGATGGTACTTCATTATGTACTGAAACGGAGAGACAAAAGTGGTCCACGAAAAACATGAAACATACTGAAACTTCCTGGCAGATTAAAACTGTGTGCCCGACCGAGACTCGAAATCGGGGCCTTTGCCTTTCGCGGGCAAGTGCTCTACCA
The DNA here is from genome assembly GCF_023897955.1 of Schistocerca gregaria. Taxonomy (NCBI): domain Eukaryota; kingdom Metazoa; phylum Arthropoda; class Insecta; order Orthoptera; family Acrididae; genus Schistocerca; species Schistocerca gregaria. The sequence goes on from NC_064920.1 coordinate 247,657,938, forward strand.
TCTGAGCTACCGAAGCACGACTCACGCCCGGTACGCACAGCTTCACTTCTGCCAGTATCCGTCTCCTACCTTCCAAACTTTACAAAAGCTCTCCTGCGAACCTTGCAGAACTAGCACTCCTGAAAGAAAGGATATTGCGGAGACATGGCTTAGCCACAGCCTGGGGGATGTTTCCAGAATGAGATTTTCACTCTGCAGCGGAGTGTGCGCTGATATGAAACTTCCTGGCAGATTAAAACTGTGTGCCCGACCGAGACTCGAACTCGGTCCCGAGTTCGAGTCTCGGTCGGGCACACAGTTTTAATCTGCCAGGAAGTTTCATATCAGCTCATGAAACACACTGTTGAATCGGTAATTACTACAACGATGACCCAACAAAAAGCATCTAAACAGTTTGTCGTTTATTTGGTGTTTAAAACGATATAAAAAATGAAAATGAAGGATCCACTTTAAACAGTTGACAAAACCTGCAGAAAATATCAGTGCGTTTTCAATATTTACCAAAAGTTTCAAATATCTTACGTATCTGCAAAAGTGACGTTTTGGTATGACTACGAATGAACTGCGTAGATTAGCTCAATAGCACGGAGAACGAAAAGGACGCCCGCACCCATTCCACGAGCAAACGAAAATGGCTGCAGAAACTGGGTCCTTGGATTTCTGGCTACTCATCCTGACTTAAGTTTCATGAAGCAGTGCAAGCAATGGGCTCATAAGTTATGTGCTGACATAAATATGGAGGACGATGACGCTCACCTTACTTACATAATGCGTCGTCGAAGGAAGTTAAAAAATAATAATAAATAAAAAAAGACCGCAGACCATTCCGCTCCATGCGCGGTCGCAACGGACTTAATGACAATTATTTTAATACAACAAACGAAACACGTATATCATATGATGTTATCTTTGTTTCCAAATTTTATTACAAAAATTTTTGAATAAACTATTCTTTTTTTTCTTGCTTCATTGAGACCTCGAAAATTTGCTCCAAACGTTATGCCGGCCGTTCCGACCCACTCTCCCCTGCAGCGCTACCTGCCACGAATGGGAAGGAATGGTTTCAGTAAACCGTACGTATTTTTTGGCGTAGAGTCCTAATGCGTAATAAAATTGGGGGTTTCCACTTGGAAATACACTGAAGCACCAAAGAATCTGGTATAGAAATGCGTATTCACATACAGAGATATGTAAACAGGCAGAATACGGCACTGCGGTCGGCAACGCCTATATAAAAAGACAAGTGTGTGGTGCAGTTGTTGGATCGTTTACTGCTACTACATTGTCTGATTATCAAGATTGAGGTGAGTTTGAACATGGTATTATATTCAGCGCACGAGCGATGGGACACAGCATCGTCGAAGTAGCGATAAAGTGGCGATTTTTCTGTACGACCATTTCACGAGTGTACCGTGAATATCAGGAATCTGGTAAAACGTCAAATCTCTGACATCTCTGCAACAATGGGACCAACGACGACTAAAGAGAATCGTTCAACGTGACGGAAGTGCAGCCGTTCCAAAAATTGCAGCAGATTTCCATGCTGGGCCATCAACAAGTCCCAGGGTACGAATCATTCAACGAAACATCGTCGATACGGGCTTTCGGAGCCGAAGGTCCATTCGTGTACCCTTGATGACCGCACGACACAATACTACGAGTCGCCTGGGTCCTTCAACACCAGCATTAGACTGTTGATGCCTTGAAACATGTTGCGCGGTTGGACGAGTCTCGTTTGAAATTGTATAGAGCGATTGAACATGTACGGGTATGGGGACAACCTCATGAATCCATGGACTCTGCATGCCAGCAAGGGACTGTTCAAGCCGGTAGAGGTTATGTAATGGTGTGGGACGTTGAAGTGACATGAGACCCATGATAGTCCAGATACGACTCTGACAGGTGACACGTATATAAGCATCCTGTCTGATCACCTGCAATCATTCATGTCCATTATACATTCCGACGGACTTGTGCAAATCTAGCAGGACAATGCCACACCCCACACGCCCAGGACTGCTACAGAGTGGCTGCATGAACACTCTTCTGAGTTTAAACTCTTGCGCTGGTCACCAAACCCACCAGATGTGAATATTATTGAGCATGTCTGGGAAGCCTTGCAATTTGTTGTTCAGAAGAGACCTCCATCCCCTCGTACTCTTACGGATTTATGGTCCGCCGCGGTGGCCGTGCGGTTCTAGACGCTGCAGTCCGGAACCGCGGGACTGCTACGGCCGCAGGTTCGAATCCTGCCTCGGGCGTGGATGTGTGTGATGTCCTTAGGTTAGTTAGGTTTAAGTAGTTCTAGTGGACTGATGACCTATAATGTAAAGTCCCATAGTGCTCAGAGCCATTTGAACCATTTGGACGGATTTATGGATAGCCCTGCAGGATTCACGGTGTCAGTTCCCTTCATCACTACTTCAGAAATTAGTCGCGTCCATGCCACGTCATGTTGCGGCACTTCTGCGGGCTCACGGGGGCCCACGTGTGTACCTGCTTCTTTAGTTCTTCAGTGTACAAGGCTTACACCACCGATGCAGGAGGGCTGGTTAGAGGGTGGCCAGTTGTATATTAATCTTCCACCTAGGACTTTTTTTTCGATGCGTCATTTTCGAGATGTTTACTTGTCCCAGGTTAAAAGAAACACTCTTGATGACGCAGGTTTGGTGGAAGCTTAGAGAGAGGGGCCATTCTGGGTATTGTGATGTGGTCAGCACGAACTACACCGAGTGCGTCTTCGGACGCGGACTGCAGTACGCGACGAGTTCGTACTGCGATTGTCGAGAACAGGAGCCGTCTGCGGGCGCTGTGGAATCAGTATGTATGAAGCGGAGGCGGCGGCGACGGCTGCGGTCCCAGGTGGAGCGACGCTGCAGCGAGAGGTCCGCGACGGCGCAAGAGTGGCGCTGAAAGGCGGGCCATGTTTAATGCAGGCGCCGGATTACTGGCCGGCGTAACGGCGCGCCGGCCGGGGGCGGAAGGCGTTTAATCTGGCGGCGGCCGGACCGCCCCCAGCCCGCTGCTTACCAATAAATGCGGGGCCGTTCAAGTGCCGCCTGAAATATTCACCGTCCGCCTCTGGACGGGGTGCGCGCCGTCCCGTCAAGGCGGCGGGCGAGTCTACGGAGACCCGAGGAAGGCGTCGCTTGTCGCGTGGGTGCAGCGGCAGGGGGCTCTACGCAGACGTTGCCAAACGGAATGAGGAGCTGACAGAGTAAGCGGGACAAGATAGCCAATTCTACACCATACTACAATACCAGTCTAGAAATTGAAGGCTGAAGTGCGACTCCCTATCAAGGGTTAAAATCAAAACGCAATGACGGTTGCAGGTGCTTCATTTTATAAAACAAGTGAAGTCCCTCAGATCATCATTCGGAAGGATGGATATACAATAGCAGACGTTGTAAGACGTGTATATTTCTACTGTCAATTGTCAGACCACAGTTTATGAAAAATGTTTATAGTTTATTAATAGGATTAAGTAGGAATATTAATACACTCCTGGAAATGGAAAAAAGAACACATTGACACCGGTGTGTCAGACCCACCATACTTGCTCCGGACACTGCGAGAGGGCTGTACAAGCAATGATCACACGCACGGCACAGCGGACACACCAGGAACCGCGGTGTTGGCCGTCGATGGCGCTAGCTGCGCAGCATTTGTGCACCGCCGCCGTCAGTGTCAGCCAGTTTGCCGTGGCATACGGAGCTCCATCGCAGTCTTTAACACTGGTAGCATGCCGCGACAGCGTGGATGTGAACCGTATGTGCAGTTGACGGACTTTGAGCGAGGGCGTATAGTGGGCATGCGGGAGGCCGGGTGGACGTACCGCCGAATTGCTCAACACGTGGGGCGTGAGGTCTCCACAGTACATCGATGTTGTCGCCAGTGGTCGGCGGAAGGTGCACGTGCCCGTCGACCTGCGACCGGACCGCAGCGACGTACGGATGCACGCCAAGACCGTAGGATCCTACGCAGTGCAGTAGGGGACCGCACCGCCACTTCCCAGCAAATTAGGGACACTGTTGCTCATGGGGTATCGGCGAGGACCATTCGCAACCGTCTCCATGAAGCTGGGCTACGGTCCCGCACACCGTTAGGCCGTCTTCCGCTCACGCCCCAACATCGTGCAGCCCGCCTCCAGTGATGTCGCGACAGGCGTGAATGGAGGGACGAATGGAGACGTGTCGTCTTCAGCGATGAGAGTCGCTTCTGCCTTGGTGCCAATGATGGTCGTATGCGTGTTTGGCGCCGTGCAGGTGAGCGCCACAATCAGGACTGCATACGACCGAGGCACACAGGGCCAACACCCGGCATCATGGTGTGGGGAGCGATCTCCTACACTGGCCGTACACCTCTGGTGATCGTCGACGGGACACTGAATAGTGCACGGTACATCCAAACCGTCATCGAACCCATCGTTCTACGATTCCTAGACCGGCAAGGGAACTTGTTGTTCCAACAGGACAATGCACGTCCGCATGTATCGCGTGCCACCCAACGTGCTCTAGAAGGTGTAAGACAACTACCCTGGCCAGCAAGATCTCCGGATCTGTCCCCCATTGAGCATGTTTGGGACTGGATGAAGCGTCGTCTCACGCGGTCTGCACGTCCATCACGAACGCTGGTCCAACTGAGGCGCCAGGTGGAAATGGCATGGCAAGCCGTTCCATAGGACTTCATCCAGCATCTCTACGATCGTCTCCATGGGAGAATAGCAGCCTGCATTGCTGCGAAAGGTGGATATATACTGTACTAGTGCTGACATTGTGCTTGCTCTGTTGCCTGTGTCTATGTGCCTGTAGTTCTGTCAGTGTGATCATGTGATGTATCTGACCCCAGGAATGTGTCAATAAAGTTTCCCCTTCCTGGGACAATGAATTCACGGTGTTCTTATTTCAATTTCCAGGAGTGTATTTGTCATGATGGAAATAATTGTGGTAGCAGGGAATGTCTGCACCAAATTATTGTTGTCAGGAGTGACCACACATTTATATAATTTTAAAAAGGGCCGGAGAGACCGCGCATGGGTACATTTTAAGAAAAGAGCGGGAAAGACCGCGCATTGATACATTTTGTAATGGTAGCAGGGATTGTCTGCACCAGAAAGCATTGTTGGCGGGAGAGACTGCATTTTAGCGTTCGTAGGAAGTCAGTAGCAAACGAGATGTGAAGCGAGTCGGTAGCAGGTCTGAAGCGAGAGGCTGAGAGCAGCGGTGTGCCTGCCAGCCACCAGCTATGATTTACAAGAGATTATAAACGGATGTACAGACACATCAGATAACTATTATCATAACAGGAACTAATATTATTGAATTATGGTTTTGAGAAACTCAAGACTACTGAAGGTATGTTTGCGCAATGCTAGTTGTAAGATTATTGTAAAGAGTAAATCCCATTTGAACGTTTGTAAAATCATTTCATTCAGAATATAATTAATTTTTGCCAGCAATATTGCATTACTGATTATAACCCATCCCAAAAACCATCAACGTAAAACTTTGCAAAATTTTATTGTTGTCAAGAAAAAGTTTAACTATGAATTACGTAACTTCAGTCAAATTAATTAAAGAATAACGTCAGCTATGGTAATAAATATAGCCACTTATTATGACAATCCATCAGAAGTTAGTATAGCAAAACAGAGTAAGTATATTCATGTCGCAGTTCGACGTAGCAGTCAGATGGCGATCCAGCAACAGTAAAAAAAAGGTAAGGAACAGTTAACGACTGAGGGCCACGACGACGACACATTCTATGTTTCGTCGAAATAATCAGAAAATCACTTTTAATAAGCAGCATTTAAATTTGTATGCGAAGATTGAGAAAAAGAATTGATTTCAAAGGAAATATTTCATTTGTTATTATTAAGCCAGAGACAGAAATCCTAAGGGAAGGTTTCATAGGTTATTGTAGAAGGGAAGGTTGCGTAACAAAAGAGATGTAGAGGAGACGGGAAGATTTCAACGTTGGTTTGTTAAGCACTTGTCAGTCTGAGCGCGGTCTAGCGCCTCTTGATGAAATTACACGACCGAGACCGTTCTAACCCGGACTCCCCTAATCGACAAGTTTGCCTCTTCTTTTTTCAATTAAGAACCGAAGCGTTTGATTCTACATTTTACGTACGATGTAAATGTAAACGATCGTGTTCTAACGGTTGAAATTATGTTACATATTACTTGAGGTATGCGTTTGTGATTCTGTGGTGGACTTAAATAGCTAGTCATTGACATTTCTGGAAAAGAAGATAGTTTTGTTCCCCACGGAATTGATTGTTGTGAGTCCCCAAATCATCAGAATACTTCATTTCGGTGGCCGCCCTCTAACCCCACCATCAGCGTGACTGATTGCTGTTTGTGTTCCATCCAACCGCCGTAACTCTCGCAAAGTCACTACGCGGTTGAGGCCAAAATAAAAGCATAACCACTGCAGTCAGCTAAGGTGTCCTTGAAGCGACAGTGACAGCTACACCTGGCACTAATATTCACAGAAATCAAATACCCCAACGATGAGAGGCAAGGGGACTCATCGAAATCCCGATGGAAACAAAAATATAGCCACGTTCTTCTTTAAAGTCAGTACCGCCAATAGACTGTTGTTTATCTGCATTGTTAGATTTACACTTACTTGATCATGATTTCGGCTTCAAAGTGCCATTATCAAGTGTTCTAAGTGTAACACAGTTCCTAAGATGGCATACTCCCGTATTTAAAATACGAGTTGGAATATTTGATTTCGGCACTGTATAACACTTAAAACACTAGATAATGGCACTATGAAGGCGAAATCATGATTGTGTAAGTGTAAATGTAATACTACAAATAAACAACAGTCTAATGGCGGTACTGACTTTAAGCAAATATATTTTGACTTTGGCCCCGCATTATGAAAAAATTATCCACGTTCTTGTTCCTAGAACACGCTAAGCGTATTTCTAACCAGACACTGAAACGGCTAACCATACTGTACTGTGCAATTAAATTTGCAACACTCAAGTATCGTTTGAATTTAAATATCAGCAGTGAGAACACAACGATTTATATTCACGTTTTTAAATGAAACTTAGAATCATATGTATCAGTTCTTAATTGCAAAAACAGGCACACTTGATATTTGTCGATTTCACTCAAATCTACAACGGATGTATAACAATGATATGAGTAATACTTACGTATTTTGGCTTAGAATCGGAATATCTCATGAAGAAAGGGGGGGGGGGGGTTCACATTTGAAAATACAAATTGATTCCGCCCATGCAGGAGGGGTGATTAGGAGATGGCTAGTTGTAACACAGACATGTCCCCTTTACTGATGCAGTGTCGCCTACTGTGAGTCAGCACCGACACAAACAAGGAAGGAGCGGAGTTGCGAAGGCCAGTGGCAGGAATCAAAAATCATTTGCATATTAAACTTCCAAAGTAATATACTTCTGTATTTGGATGACGAAAAGAAACATACCTTCTCTTTGTAAAGTGACTTGATGTACTTCCTGTACCTCCTACAAGCAGTTACTTTTCTCTGTTACTACTCGCAGAACGAAGGCTACATATCGGCTTACTATTACTCAAAATGGCTAAGCAGGGATGGCTAGAGGACAAATGTAAGGATGTAGAAGCTTATCTCACTAGGGGTAAGATAGATACTGCCTACAGGAAAATCAAAGAGACCTTTGGAGAGAAGAGAACCAAGTGTATGAATATCAAGAGCTCAGATGGCAGCCCAGTTCTAAGCAAAGAAGGGAAGGCAGAAAGGTGGAAGGAGTATATAGAAGGTTTATACAAGGGTGATGTACTTGAGGACAATATTATGGAAATGGAAGAGGATGTAGATGAAGACGAAATGGGAGATACGATACTGCGTGAAGAGTTTGACAGAGCACTGAAAGACCTGAGTCGAAACAAGGCCCCTGGAGTAGACAACATTCCATTAGAACTACTGACGGCCTTGGGAGAGCCAGTCCTGACTACACTCTTCCATCTGGTGAGCAAGATGTATGAGACAGGCGAAATACCCTCAGACTTCAAGAAGAATATAATAATTCCAATCCCAAAGAAAGCAGGTGCTGACAGATGTGAAAATTACCAAAGTATCAGTTTAATAAGCCACGGCTGCAAAATACTAACGCGAATTCTTTACAGACGAATGGAAAAACTGGTAGATGCAGACCTCGGGGAGGATCAGTTTGGATTCCGTCGAAATGTTGGAACACGTGAGGCAATACTGACCTTACGACTTATCTTAGAAGAAAGATTAAGAAAAGGCAAACCTACGTTTCTAGCATTTGTAGACTTAGAGAAAGCTTTTGACAATGTTGACTGGAATACTCTTTTTCAAATTCTAAAGGTGGCAGGGGTAAAATACAGGGAGCGAAAGGCTATTTATAATTTGTACAGAAACCAGATGGCAGTAATAAGAGTCGAGGGGCATGAAAGGGAAGCAGTGGTTGGGAAAGGAGTGAGACAGGGTTGTAGCCTCTCCCCGATGTTATTCAATCTGTATATTGAGCAAGCAGTAAAGGAAACAAAAGAAAAATTTGGAGTAGGTATTAAAATTCATGGAGACGAAGTAAAAACTTTGAGGTTCGCCGATGACATTGTAATTCTGTCAGAGACGGCAAAGGACTTGGAAGAGCAGTTGAACGGAATGGACAGTGTCTTGAAAGGAGGATATAAGATGAACATTAACAAAAGCAAAACGAGGATAATGGAATGTAGTCAAATTAAATCGGGTGATGCTGAGGGAATTAGATTAGGAAATGAGACACTTAAAGTAGTAAAGGAGTTTTGCTATTTAGGAAGTAAAATAACTGATGATGGTCGAAGTAGAGAGGATATAAAATGTAGACTGGCAATGGCAAGGAAAGCGTTTCTGAAGAAGAGAAATTTGTTAACATCGAATATAGATTTATGTATCAGGAAGTCGTTTCTGAAAGTATGGACGATAACTTCTTTGGACAAGAAGAGAATAGAAGCTTTCGAAATGTGGTGCTACAGAAGAATACTGAAGATAAGGTGGATAGATCACGTAACTAATGAGGAGGTATTGAATAGGATTGGGGAGAAGAGAAGTTTGTGGCACAACTTGACTAGAAGAAGGGATCGGTTGGTAGGACATGTTTTGAGGCATCAGGGGATCACAAATTTAGCATTGGAGGGCAGCGTGGAGGGTAAAAATCGTAGAGGGAGACCGAGAGATGAGTACACTAAGCAGATTCAGAAGGATGTAGGTTGCAGTAGGTACTGGGAGATGAAGCAGCTTGCACAGGATAGAGTAGCATGGAGAGCTGCATCAAACCAGTCTCAGGACTGAAGACAACAACAACAACAATTACTCAGTAATGATCTGCTCGGAGTCTTTAACGGAACTGGGGCAGACCAGCAAGTGGTGGCTTGTTAAGTCAGCGTTGACAGGCGGCGCTGAACTCCGTCTTCCTGGTTGAGTGGCGCTGCCCGCTCCTTCCATTGGCGCTCTGGACAGCGACTTCTTCATAGCGTTTCGCGGCACTGCGCTGGTCGGTGTGCAGTCGATACGTTAGGACTGAACAACCTGTATTGACTTTTCACTGAGAACTTTTTTTTTTAGATTAAAGCAATATATTTCAAGATTATTATTTGCATCGTGACCATAAAGGCCACTATCATTCCAAACATTTGTAACTTGTAAACTATTTCAGACTGAGATTCGTGGCTTGTTCTACATCTACATCCATACTCCGCAAGCCACCTTATGGTGTGTGGCGGAAGGTACCTTGGGTACCTCTGTTGGTTCTCCCTTCTGTTCCAGTCTCGTATTGTCCGTGGAAAGAAAGATTGTCGGTATGCCTCTGTGTGGGCTCTAATCTCTCTGATTTTATCCTCATGGTCTCTTCGCGAGTTATACGTAGGAGGGAGCAATGTACTACTTGACTCCTCGGTGAAGGTATGTTCTCGAAACTTCAACAAAACCCCGTACCGAGCTACTGAGCGTCTCTCCTGCAGAGTCTTCCACCTCCGTAACGCTTTCGCGATTACTAAATGATCCTGTAACGAAGCGCGCTGCTCTCCGCTGGATCTTCTCTATCTCTTCTACCAACCCTATCTGATACGGATCACACACTGGTGAGCAATATTCAAGCAGTGGGCGAACAAGTGTACTGTAACCTACTTCCTAGCAGCTTAGCAGCTTATATAAGCATTGACGTGACTCACTCTAATCATGGGCGAACATGAATATGAGAAGAGAAAACTAGAAAGTTTCAGCTGAGGTCGAAGCAGGATTCAGAACAGGATAGTCCATGTTTTGTTTTAATAATGAAGCAAATCCGGTAACCACTCGCTGAAAGTGGTTTCAGGCGAGCCATCCCTCGAATCTGAGCGCAATGTTGTCGGATGTTCCTAAACAAATGTTTACGTTTACTGTTGTTGTCAGGGAAAAGCGGTTCTGTGGTTAAGGCGTTGGACTCAATTTTAGAGTTGTGGCGTTCGAGTCACACTCTTATTGTCCAGATTTAAGTTTTACGTGCGGTACCGTACATCACTTAAAGGAACGTTAGGATAATAGGTTCTTTGTAAAGGACACGGCCGATTTCCTATAACATCCTTGTCCATTCCAGGCGTATGATCCGTCTCTAATGGTCTGATCGTTGACGGCGTATTAAACCTTGATTATATTTTTTCTTCCTTAGACACGGTGTAGTTGTCACCTCGCATCTAGAATTAGAGAAATGCCGCTAAAGCATAGCCCAAAACTGCTAACGATCAACGTTTCGCAGAGTTACTTATACGTGGTATAAGCTAGATCCTTTCTTTCCAGAAGGAATTCACAGTACTTGATACCGAGCCATTATGTATAAAACTACTGCTGCTGGTGAAAAACCATCGTTTCGCCCACGGTTGCAGCGGCCTTCTTCTGCTTTTTTTTTCTCCAGCAGCAATAGTTTTATACACTCCTGGAAACTGAAATAAGAACACCGTGAATTCATTGTCCCAGGAAGGGGAAACTTTATTGACACATTCCTGGCGTCAGATACATCACATGATCACACTGACAGAACCACAGGCACATAGACACAGGCAACAGAGCATGCACAATGCCGGCACTAGTACAGTGTATATCCACCTTTCGCAGCAATGCAGGCTGCTATTCTCCCATGGAGACGATCGTAGAGATGCTGGATGTAGTCCTGTGGAACGGCTTGCCATGCCATTTCCACCTGGCGCCTCAGTTGGACCAGCGTTCGTGCTGGACGTGCAGACCGCGTGAGACGACGCTTCATCCAGTCCCAAACATGCTCAATGGGGGACAGATCCGGAGATCTTGCAGGCCAGGGTAGTTGACTTACACCTTCTAGAGCACGTTGGGTGGCACGGGATACATGCTGACGTGCATTGTCCTGTTGGAACAGCAAGTTTCCTTGCCGGTCTAGGAATGGTAGAACGATGGGTTCGATGACGGTTTGCATGTACCGTGCACTATTCAGTGTCCCCTCGACGATCACCAGAGGTGTACGGCCAGTGTAGAAGATCGCTCCCCACACCATGATGCCGGGTGTTGGCCCTGTGTGCCTCGGTCGTATGCAGTCCTGATTGTGGCGCTCACCTGCACGGCGCCAAACACGCATACGACCATCGTTGGCACCAACGCAGAAGCGACTCTCATCGCTGAAGACGACACGTCTCCATTCGTCCCTCCATTCACGCCTGTCGCGGCACCACTGGAGGCGGGCTGCACGATGTTGGGGCGTGAGCGGAAGACGGCCTAACGGTGTGCGGGATCGTAGCCCAGCTTCATGGAGACGTTTGCGAATGGTCCTCGCCGATACCCCAGCAGCAACAGTGTCCCTAATTTGCTGGGAAGTGGCGGTGCGGTCCCCTACGGGACTGCGTAGGATCCTACGGCTTTGGCGTGCATCCGTGCGTCGCGGCGGTCCGGTCCCAGGTCGACGGGCACGTGCACCTTCCGCCGACCACTGGCGACAACATCGATGTACTGTGGAGATCTCACGCCCCACGTGTTGAGCAATTCGGCGGTACGTCCACCCGGCCTCCCGCATGCCCACTATACGCCCTCGCTCAAATTCCGTCAACTGCACATACGGTTCACGTCCACGCTGTCGCGGCATGCTACCAGTGTTACAGACTGCGATGGAGCTCCGTATGCCACGGCAAACTGGCTGACACTGACGGCGGCGGCGCACAAATGCTGCGCAGCTAGCGCCATTCGACGGCCAACACCGCGGTTCCTGGTGTGTCCGCTGTGCCGTGCGTGTGATCATTGCTTGTACAACCCTCTCGCAGTGTCCGGAGCAAGTACGGTGGATCTGACACACCGGTGTCAATGTGTTCTTTTTTCCATTTCCAGGAGTGTATATTATGACGTGGCACCATACCCATAAAACTTTTATGTTGACTGACTCTGGCGGCGGAAGCCCATGCAATTATATTCACAGTACTTCTTTGATGGACGCCGTATCCAGATTTTTTTTTTATTTTCTCATCGCTCAGAGAAATAGCAGTATTTCCTAAAAGAGTCAGGGTGAGTGTCTTGTAACTAAACTGTTTTACAGTATACATCAGCCGGTGAAGTATCACACAACTATTATCAATGCCGATTTGGACGTCTTCATCAGACTCTGCTAGACGCGATAGGTTCTGCCCGCCTACAGACGCAATACGCGAGTGCCAAACTGGTAGGTGGCAGACGCGACTGACAGTTGCCTCTTTGGTACTCACGGATTGCGCCTACGTCCCAAGACGTCGACATCGCTAACGAAACTACTTGTGTGACCCGAGGCTGAATGTACCATACGAAGTTACTTCGGTTTCCATTTCTGTTTCTTTTGTTCAGTAATAGAAGTTTGTGTTAGCGTTCACCGTATTGTCGACTTATAGGTCCCTATGAACAAGATTCTATCTATTCTGGAAGGAGAACGGAGCAAAGGGGCAGGCATGGGCTGTTTATGTTCCATCCCAGTATTCAACAGGACATTCAGCGCAACTACATAAAACCCGTAATACGAGTTTCAACGAATGCGAAACTAGATAGCTGTTGATTTTCGTAATTTACCGCTTTTGTTTCTTCTTCATATTTATTTCACGCTCTTTCGCTTCTCCTAGACAGTTCCTTGGTGGCTCCATGGCTACAGTTCCAATCCTTCAACCTCTCTGAAAATTCGTTCACATTCCGTGTGTAGACAAAAGTGAACTCAAAAAAAAAAATGGTTCAAATGGCTCTGAGCACTATGGGACTCAACTGCTGTGGTCATTAGTCCCCTAGAACTTAGAACTACTTAAACCTAACTAACCTAAGGACATCACACACATCCATGCCCGAGGCAGGATTCGAACCTGCGACCGTAGCAGTCCCACGGTTCCAGACTGCGCGCCTAGAACCGCGAGACCACCGCGGCCGGCAAAGTGAACTCAGACATCAGTACAATCTGTACCACAAAGCTTTCTATTTTTTTCAAACGAACATGTTAAATCCGAGAAATGAAAACAGTATTACACACACGAACGTTTTTGGACACATGTCTTGGACGAATATAGGCTGAGAATACGTACTTCCTGGCGTCAGGATATCATTTATGAGACACGTCGAAAAAATATAGGTTTGGTGAGGTGAAGCGGGTGCAAAGGTAGTTCAATTGTGCATTGCTGTGAACGCAGTCTCTTGAAGAAAATTATCACTCGTAGGGAAAAAAATGATTCAAATGGCTCTGAGCACTATGGGACTAAACTTCTGAGGTCTTCAGTCTCCTAGAACTTAGAACTACTTAAACCTAACTAACCTAGGGACATCACACACAGCCATGCCCGAGGCAGGGTTCGAACCCGCGACCGTAGCGGTAGCGCGGTTCCAGACTGTAGCGCCTAGAACCGCTCGGCCAGCGTAGGAGAAAAATTTGTTCGACAAACTAATATTGTGCCTTAATACACAAAAATACATTTCAGTTGCGTTTCATACAAATGAGACATCAGAAAATTTAGATGAGGTTCGTCTGATGTAAGCAGAAATGTACGGTCAAATAAAGTTTTAAAGAATTTGGCTCATTAAAGTTCTGACAGTGTTGACATTACAGAGGGTCCGTTAAGGCTACTAACCTGAAGCTGGATTAACGCTTTGCTCAACAATATATTCTAACAGTTTTTCAACATGTAATGTTAAATCTGACTTAAAGGCTGTAAATCTAAGGCTGCTTGGCACCACCTCTGTTTACGTAATGTGACAGTGACACGTTTCATTGCCTGTCGCGAGAGAGAACCTGGAAATGTAATTGGAACAAGTATCCATTGGCTGGATCAGCAGGCACTACTTGAGTACCCACGCGTGGGTAGTGCCGGCAACAGTATCACAATTATTTTTTGCTACAGCGTCAGATTTCTTAATTGAAGCCATGCGGATTGTCCGAGACAGCATATGGCTTTAGAGGGGTCGTAGAGTAGTATTCAGTTACGACATTTCATTTCCTTTTTGACGAAGTGTCCGTTTTGAATATATTTATACGTGTTGCACTATATGGTGGCATACGTAATCTATTGTGTAGACGCCTAAATAGGTGTACATCATGTATAAAAGATTGAGTTACAGCCCGCTCTTTCCCTTCCCCGCCCTTGTGGACATTATGGCTACAAAAAATTTTCTTTCGTTTTGCCCCTCCCCTTGTAGCAGCTCTGGCTGATGGCTTAGTCTATTTTGATGTTTTTGGGTAGAAACCAGATTCGCAAACTTATTTTATACACATAGATGCGTATTACTCTCTTCACTTCTCTCGAGAAACATGGTGCATTTCAGAATAAGTATTGCAGTCGTGTAGTATTTCTGCGCAGGAAATAGCAACCATGCAAGATACTCCAAGATAATCATTTACTTCTGTAGGTGATTTGTGAATAAAAGAAGTAAAAACAAGAAAGGAACTACAGTTGTACTGCATACTTCATCTCATTAGCTAAAGTGAAGTCTTCATCAGTTTTCATCACATAAGACATGTGACTGCAAGGGGTGCACCAGACTTCTTTGACAAATTGCATTTACCGTGGGAGTGCATAATGAAAAGAAGGAACGAGAAGGAATTCAAAAGAACTCCCGGAGCAGCGTGGCGCCGCAAGTCAGTCGCCTTTGTGGCCGGCAGAAGACGGGAGACGGGCGCCAAATGAAGCATTCCGAATAAGAGACATAAATTAGACATTTGAAAAACCGCGGAGGTGAAAAATATGAAATCTGTGACAGGCGCTTTCATTTCACGATTCCCTTCCGTTCGGGTCCCTCATCAGCGTGCCAACGGCCCACCCACCCTACCGCATCTGCGACGCGGGTACCACCTTCACCCCTCCGCCCCAACTCTAGCCCCAACCTCGCCGTCTTCGAGACGTCGCGGCCTTTCGCGGCAACTGGGCACGGGGAAAATGAGTTCATCAGACGCCCGTGACAGCTTGATAATTCACGGCGCAGGGACGCCGGGGACGGGTTTGCGTCAGTGGCTCGCCCGCCGGAACGGAGTCTGCGGTCGCAGGCCGTTCGTCTCGTGGGCGTTCGTCTCGACCAATCGCTCCACTGTGCTTCCACCCTCCCCCCCCCCCCCACCCCTCCCCATCCTGCCTCTTAACAGTTCCCTGTTTGCGCTGCTGGAGAGAGGCCTGGAGAGTTGATCTGCATCTGTCATCCGGTAATGAGATCGCCTCGGTCGGTGTGGCCAGCTGCGGATGACCTCCTTCGACGGAGGCGAGTAAGGGGGAATTTGGAGGGTAGGTGGGGGCCAGAGGGGCGACCGGGGCGAACTCCTCACTTCTTGACGCCGCCGCGGAGACGCCTTTCAATGCTAATTGAACGGCCTCCTCGGCGCTTTGTCCCTGCGTGCCCGCGCCACCAGCCGCCGCTGCTGGCGATGGCATTTACAATTTTCTTGGGCCCCTCGAGGCGGCTTGACCCTATAATTGGCCGAGCGGGACCAGCTGTCAGCCGCCGCCGCCACCTCGTCAATGGCGCCCAGGCGGGGGCGGAGGGTCGCAGACGGCAGGGGATCGCCCAAGCTCGTCACGGACAGCTCAGCGTGGCCGGTCCGGTTTCTTAGACATACATCCTATGCACGCATAATAGGGTGCAGCAGTCACACTTACATAATTTATTGTTTGGACTACTAATACTTAGATGATTTTATGATGCGTTTAGGCTAAAACATCTCCAGAAAAACTGTACGACTATTATACTAGTAGTCATTAGTTTCAACATGGCATGATCAACAATCCACTACCGGCCGGAGTGGCCAAGCGGTTCTAGGCACTACAGTCTGGAACCGCGCGACCGATACGGTTGCAGGTTCGAATCCTGCCTCGGGCATGGATGTGTGTGGTGTCCTTAGGTTAGTTAGGTTTAAGTAGTTCTAAGTTCTAGGGGACTGACGATCATAGAAGTTAAGTCCCATAGTGTTCAGGGCCATTTGAACCGGTTTTTGAACAATACACTGACAGAAAAAAATCACAACACCAAGAAGGAGTTTAGTGACATAAACGAAAGCCTGATGATGCCAATTCACATTTGGTGCCACGTGGCACTACGGAGAGAAACAACCTTCGTGTTCGGTGCATGGCTCTGGCGCATAGTACTGCATCTCCTGCAGCAATATGAGCAGCAGTTGGCACCACAGTGACGTAACGAACGGATAGAAATCGGTTACCTGAAGGACAGCTCCGAATCAGACGCGCTGCAGTATGTGTTCCACTAACACCAAACCACCCGTCCGGTTAGCCGAGCGGTCTACCGCACGGAGTAGTAAGGAGCGCCTGGTCCCCGCCACGAATCCGCCCGGCGGACTTGTGTGGAGGGCCGCTGAGCCGGCCAGTCTGTGGATGGTTTTTAAGCGGTTTTCCAGCTGCCTCGGCGAATGCGGGCTGGTTCCCCTTATTCCGCCTCAGCTGCACTATGTCGGCTGATTGCTGCGCATACAATTTCTCCACGTACGCGTATACCATCATTACCACGCAAACATAGGAGTTACACTAGTCTGATGTGAGACGTTCCCTGTGGGGTTCCACCGGGGGGCGAACCTCACAACAACCCGGTGTTCGGTATGGGGCGGTGGAGTGGTGAAGTGGACTGCGGCAGTCGTCGTGGGATTGTGGACCACTGCGGCTGCGCCGGGGACGGAGCTTCTCCATTGTTTCTAGGTCCCCGGTTAAATACAATACAATACATAACAATACAACATCAAATCACTGCTATTTGCGACATCAGTGGTGTCAAGAAGAGCTCATTGCAGTTCAGAGTGGAAATCTGCTGTGTTTTTTAAGGAGGCTGATTCTGCCTCAGTGTCAGTGATGGCCGTGTTGGTTAGAAGACCAGTTGACGAGCTGCAACCAACCTGTCTGCATGCTAGACACAGTGGACATACATCTGGACTTATAGCCAGGAGTGCGATTTCGTGACAGCTGGAGCACTCTCGTAGTTAACTTATTCACCTTTACTGCAAATTTGTACGTCAGTCTGGTGATTCGACCTGTTGTGCTGCCATTCATGCACAGCATTCCACGTGGTGTTTTCCTACAGAATAAAGTTTTCCACATACCGCTGTTGTAGCTCAGCATGATATACAGAGTGTCGAAATGTTTCCTTAGTCTGCTGGATCACTAGATCTGTCTCCAGTCGAGGACATACGGTAAATCATGGGACGAAAACTTCATCCACAACCAGCATCAGCCTTCCCTGTATTGACCGACCAAGCGTGCACGTTTGCAATGCTTGCATTCCCCATTCTTGTGTTTAGACTGGTTATTAATGTAGCAGTAATGCACACTTGCAAAGGGATATCTCGTGCTTACATTAAGCAGTGATCTTGCAGTGTTAATGACTTACGCATGTTACCTAAACAAACGTATTTCAGAAGTTAGCTCCACACTAATAACTTTTTGGTGTTGCGATTTTTTCCGTAAGTGTATTGTGATCTGGATTGTTATTACTTCGTTGATTTTATGATGCGTTTCAGCTAAAGTTCGTCTTTAGTAGAGCTGCGCAAAAAAGAAAAGTTTATGAAAATAAACGTATTAGTTAT
The DNA here is from genome assembly GCF_023897955.1 of Schistocerca gregaria. Taxonomy (NCBI): domain Eukaryota; kingdom Metazoa; phylum Arthropoda; class Insecta; order Orthoptera; family Acrididae; genus Schistocerca; species Schistocerca gregaria. The sequence goes on from NC_064920.1 coordinate 247,675,966, forward strand.
CATTGGTTTCACCATGCATGATCTACAATAGATTATTGTGTATATTGTCACGCTTGCTAACAAAACATAAATTTAAACTGAAAGAGTTCTTGACAGTTGAGTGTAAAGGCGGGTAAGGTATTGCAAAATAATAAAGGATACAGGATTAAAAGTTAAGACATACAGTGATACAAAGTATCTAGTCTGTGTTGCTGGTACAAATTGAAGCGGTACTGGTAGTACGCTACATTTGCGTCTTAGGTAATGATTACGTAGGGAACAATAGTACTAGGTATGGTAGTTTATGTTAGTTCGATGAGAAACTAGAAGTTAAAATCTCGTTTCACCATACCCACTGGGATATGGAAATATTAATAAACAGTGACTTATTCTTTCAGTCACACTTCCTTAATCCTATCTTTCCTTTCCTCGCAAATGTATGAACGGATGAACATCTAGTTTTTGCAGATAACAGAAAGCAGGAAACTAACCAAAGATGTGTGGAACTGGTGGTTTGCGAAGACAGATCAGAGGAAAAAGCTGAGCAAAGAAACTAAAAGATTTTTTTTTTTCCAACTATCGATAGTCTAGAGGGAGGGAGGTCGCTCAGCCAATGGTAGGCGTCTTCCTCGAGGTGTTTCAAATCGGCGACACGTTGGTCTCGGATTCGCCATGTTCTGCACACTGTGGTAGAAGGGCCCAGTGTGGAGACGTCTCCACGTCAAAAGTCCATCTGGTAAGAAAACTGGGTAGCAAAATAAGCTACGTCACCGTTGATCAGGTTCATGACGTGCTAGCAATAATTACTGTTGGTAGGGAAATGGTCGAAAATGTAGTGATTCTTGTTCTTTTGGCCGATTCGGTTGTTGTAAGTGTGCAGCTAATAGTGGTGCTGGCCTTTAGCGTGGCGCCTTTAGGTTTAGGAGATCTTCACTTAAATGTTTTTCAGTAAGAAGAGCGCGTAAAATGATTTATTTTTATATACAGTTTTATCAAGTTTTTGTGCAAATTGACAAATTTTTCCTTGTACGTAATGTTAGTGCTGAGCGCTCTTGACGCCAGAATGTATAAGTGCCTTAAGATACTGAATTTCAGGGTTCCTCGCTTCGTAATCGCCTCGAAATGTGCGGGAAATATAATCTGACTGGTTTAACTGGGTCAACTTCAATATTTAAAGGGTTTCCTTTCTGACTTGAAATTGCATAACGGTTCGTACCATGTGCTTTGTAACGAACATTAAACTTCAGAAACTGGCGTGCTCAAGTAAGAATATTTGCCGCACTAATCATGTAATGGATATTAAATCAACGTCAAATAGTTTTCTGGAGTTAATAGTTGCATTCGGGACATAGTTTCCTTTGGTACCACGGAGCTCGTTTCGTCTCAAACGCGGGAACCAGTTCTCACAGGGGCCATTGATCATCAGCATATTTCTTTATCGAGGTACAGCGCTTGCAACAGGTAATAACAGCCTAGTGAAAGTAATTTAATCATCTTATCGTGATTATTTTGTGTGTGTTCTTCCTGATGAGCGGTGGCAGGACGTGGTTAGCCAAGTATGGTTAGGCATGCTTCGTGCACAGAACAGAGGCCGTGAAACTGTGGCTAAATTCTGAGTGTTTGCATTTACTAATTTCACGTGGTAAGTATGATTGTGGCTACCTCAAGGTAGATTTCCTTAAATTTGGAGGCACCTACACTTTATAACAAATCACAGTAAAAATGCTAAGAAAGCAAAGCTTATCTGCCATGTAGCTTCAGTTACTTCAATTAGCGTGGTTCGATGAAGAATTACGAGAGTGCTCGAATGGCTATTTTATGATCATATACTCCACAGGGACATTTCCAGGGGCAGATGTGGACTCTGACCACAATCTATTGGTTATGACCTGTAGATTAAAACTGAAGAAATTGCAAAAATGTGGGAAATTAAGGAGATGGGACCTGGATAAACTGAAAGAACCAGAGGTTGTACAGAGTTTCAGAGAGAGCATAAGGGAACAATTGACAGGAATAGGGGAAAGAAATACAGTAGAAGAAGAATGGGTAGCTCTGAGGGATGTAGTAGTGAAGGCAGCAGAGGATAAAGTAGGTACAAAGACGAGGGCTGCTAGAAATCCTTGGGTAACAGAAGAAATATTGAATTTAATTGATGAAAGGAGAAAATATAAAAATGCAGTAAATGAAGCAGGCAAAAAGGAATACAAACGTCTCAAAAATGAGATCGACAGGAAGTGCAAAATGGCTAAACAGGGATGGCTAGAGGACAAATGTAAGGATGTAGAAGCTTATCTCACTAGGGGTAAGATAGATACTGCCTACAGGAAAATTAAAGAGACCTTTGGAGAGAAGAGAACCACGTGTATGAATATCAAGAGCTCAGATGGCAGCCCAGTTCTAAGCAAAGAAGGGAAGGCAGAAAGGTGGAAGGAGTATATAGAAGGTTTATACAAGGGCGATGTACTTGAGGACAATATTATGGAAATAGAAGAGGATGTAGATGAAGACGAAATGGGAGATACGATACTGCGTGAAGAGTTTGACAGAGCACTGAAAGACCTGAGTCGAAACAAGGCCCCCGGAGTAGACAACATTCCATTAGAACTACTGACGGCCTTGGGAGAGCCAGTAATGACAAAACTCTACCAGCTGGTGAGCAAGATATATGAGACAGGCGAAATACCCTCAGACTTCAAGAAGAATATAATAATTCCAATCCCAAAGAAAGCAGGTGCTGACAGATGTGAAAATTACCGAACTATCAGTTTAATAAGCCACGGCTGCAAAATACTAACGCGAATTCTTTACAGACGAATGGAAAAACTGGTAGATGCAGGCCTCGGGGAAGATCAGTTTGGATTCCGTAGAAATGTTGGAACACGTGAGGCAATACTGACCTTACGACTTATCTTAGAAGAAAGATTAAGAAAAGGCAAACCTACGTTTCTAGCATTTGTAGACTTAGAGAAAGCTTTTGACAATGTTGACTGGAATACTCTTTTTCAAATTCTAAAGGTGGCAGGGGTAAAATACAGGGAGCGAAAGGCTATTTATAATTTGTACAGAAACCAGATGGCAGTAATAAGAGTCGAGGGGCATGAAAGGGAAGCAGTGGTTGGGAAAGGAGTGAGACAGGGTTGTAGCCTCTCCCCGATGTTATTCAATCTGTATATTGAGCAAGCAGTAAAGGAAACAAAAGAAAAATTTGGAGTAGGTATTAAAATTCATGGAGACGAAGTAAAAACTTTGAGGTTCGCCGATGACATTGTAATTCTGTCAGAGACGGCAAAGGACTTGGAAGAGCAGTCGAACGGAATGGACAGTGTCTTGAAAGGAGGATATAAGATGAACATTAACAAAAGCAAAACGAGGATAATGGAATGTAGTCAAATTAAATCGGGTGATGCTGAGGGAATTAGATTAGGAAATGAGACACTTAAAGTAGTAAAGGAGTTTTGCTATTTAGGAAGTAAAATAACTGATGATGGTCGAAGTAGAGAGGATATAAAATGTAGACTGGCAATGGCAAGGAAAGCGTTTCTGAAGAAGAGAAATTTGTTAACATCGAATATAGATTTATGTATCAGGAAGTCCTTTCTGAAAGTATTTGTTTGGAGTGTAGCCATGTATGGAAGTGAAACATGGACGATAACTAGTTTGGACAAGAAGAGAATAGAAGCTTTCGAAATGTGGTGCTACAGAAGAATACTGAAGATAAGGTGGATAGATCACGTAACTAATGAGGAGGTATTGAATAGGATTGGGGAGAAGAGAAGTTTGTGGCACAACTTGACTAGAAGAAGGGATCGGTTGGTAGGACATGTTTTGAGGCATCAAGGGATCACAAATTTAGCATTGGAGGGCAGCGTGGAGGGTAAAAATCGTAGAGGGAGACCGAGAGATGAGTACACTAAGCAGATTCAGAAGGATGTAGGTTGCAGTAGGTACTGGGAGATGAAGCAGCTTGCACAGGATAGAGTAGCATGGAGAGCTGCATCAAACCAGTCTCAGGACTGAAGACAACAACAACAACAACTCCACAGGAGGAAATCAGTAAAATTGAACAGCAATCAGCTCTTCATTAAAACAGTTTAGATGAATTCTCCACCTCGCAGAGTCTCCTCCAGTGATACGTGGTGAGGAAACAGGATGAAACTCTGCACGTTTGGTTGCCTAGCCTGCCACTTAACAACAATATTAATAATGTTTAGATCATAGTTGCTAATCTTAAGAGTGTTTTCAATCAAATGAGTTTGGAGTGAAAGGAGAGTTATTTGATTTTAATAGGGTAACGCTCTTACAGTAATTTCAGGACATCTCATGAATACTCCAGTGGTAACCATCTGATGTGGTAACATAACTATAAATGCTCTTATCAGAAGTTTGTACAAACCTGTTCCGCTTTTGAGACGTAAGAAATAAATACGACTTCTTAATCAGCTTTCCTGTAGTGCTCTTGAGATTATAGTAACCTCCAGACATCTCCTCTCAAATGAAACCAAATAATAATAATAATGTTAATATTAATAATAGTAATAATAATAAAATACAGTAGGAAAGTCAAATATCAATAATGGGCAGAAGTAAATACTTCATCCCCCCCCCCCCCCCCTCTATTCTGCTTCTTCTGGCAATGCACAGGTACGGAGAGTATTGCCAGTTGCGTAGTATTACATTTATTCTAGTAAATAAAGTCAGTAAGTTTTGGCTTATTTAATCGAACTAGCAGTAATAACAAATGAAAAATCCTACTGTCCTTAGCCGTGACAAACAGGAAGAGGTAACGTTAATTTATAATAAAAACGAGTAAAAGGTTAAATAAAACCCCTAATACTCATACATAATAACATAAGTGAGTGGCAATAACGAATATAAACAGTAAGTTTCTTGACCAAATGTAGAAGGATAAAAGAGAAATAAGAGCGATCGGATAGTATGTAAAATCGTAAGTGTAAAGTTATAGCATTGGACAGAGAATGCCCCATAAGTAAACAATTTGCCAACAGATGGCACTGCATTTCACTACCAAGAGAAAAATGTGGTACTGATTAAAAGAGTCTTCTAGCGCATCTTTCCTGGTGCGCATTTTATCAGCACTGAACAACGATGGACGGATCTCTTGTTTTCGTGGTATGTTCTTGCACCTTATACAGTAGTTGCCGACCAAAGATGTATCTGTTTTTCTTGCCACAATCAAGATTCTCAGTTCATCTCCTAATACTTTATTTTACTTTGCTAGTTGTTTTCAGACCTTCGTGTGTCTCTCGCAGCCTCTCGATCCTCGTATAAATCTTCTTTCAAATTTCTTCGTTGTATGTCCTACTCCACTTGTTTTTTTTCCTATACTGTACAAGGTCTTCCTCTTTTTCTTTCGAATGGAGGTTGCCAACCTAGTACTTTCTTCGACGACTGTTCATCTCATAATCTCATCACACACTATTTTAAACACCATTTTTCCACCTCTTCGGTGGTGACGTCGAATTTCTCATTAGCTTTCTGATTAATTTATCTGAGCTTTTCCGCCTTAAAACACTACAACTGCTTCTGAAAAACTCCAATTGCGCGGTTTTAAGTCTTCGTCTATCTTGTTTTGTCATTTTCCAAAATTCCGCTCAATAAAACAAGTGTTTTGTAATATTGAGTCCTATAATCTCCTTCTTTTTTTACTTTTTCTTAATTTTATCTGACTACAGGACGGATTTCAGCTTGTTGATTACTTATTTAACTTATGTTGTCCTCTGCCTTATTTCTTGTTTACTGGAACCATCATTCAAGATCAGAGCTCCCAGATATTTATACTTCTGACATGGTTCAATTTCCGTCTATGATGCTTACTTCCTACAGAGACATATTTTGTTTTAGGAAGAAATATCGTTATTCCGCCCTTAATGTAAGTTTCTATGATTTTTATTTATCACAGTCATCTGCAGCCAATATTATTTGATCAACAGTGAATAGTAAAACTCGATAGGTAATCCCCATCTGCAGAGGAGAGTCAAATGAAAATGTGAAAAAATATGTAAACTGTTCGTTCTTTGAAAAGTAATCGCTGTAACTGTTAATACATTTATCCCACTGTGAGACAAGACGGTCAATGTCTTCATGGATAAATATTTGCTGCTGCTGACGATACTATGATGCTATCCACGCGTGCACCTTTTCATTCGAAGCAAATGGACGACCACGAATGTCTTTCTTCATCTTCCTTTTATCTTCCATACATTTTACAGATATCTCCCCATGCGATTTCGTCGTTTTTGCAGCGTTGAAAAAAGACATTCTTGCCGTCTACTTGCTTCGGATGGAGAGGTGCAGGCACAGGTTGCGTTGGCAACAGCAAACGTTTTTCCATGATCTTAATGACCATCTTGCCTCACAGAGAGGTAAATGAATTAACAATTATGACGACTACTTTAGAAATAATAAACAGTTTACTTACTTTTTCCATCTGTCTCGTTTCATTTCATTGACCCTTATATGTCTAGGTCAATTCCTCCACATTTTGTCATCCATTCCTTAAAAACTTAAACTATGCAGCACCCTTGTCGATGGCTTTTGTTTGGTATTATTACTTAGAATATTTCGTTTCCAGTTTTAATTCTTATCTTTAATCACTCGTAAACTTTTTAGTTGCAGCAACATGTACCTTATTTGTTATGCTCGGGTCAAGATGATGACATAGATTCTTTACTGGCACTGTGTCATATGCTGTTTGAACATCTATGAAAATCACACTTGTGTGTTTTCCCCTGGCTCTTCTTTTCTCAGTTGTCTCTTTTATAGTAAATACATTACTTACATAGGATCGGCCTGTGATAAACTGCGTTCTTCCCCTGTTATGATTTTGTTCTCCAGACGTCATTTTATAATTCACCTGTAGCTGCTTCCCCCAGATGTGGTAATGCTAAAGCCCCTATAGGTTGTGCAGTCTTCTTTAGATCCTTGCTTTCGAAATTGTCCCAAGTATGCTTTTTCCATACTTTTGGGATGTTTTCTTGTGTAATCACACACTTGTTGAAGATAAACCGAATTATTTTTAGGATTTCTTCTGTTGCACTTTTTATCCTCTCAGTGGAAATTCACCCTGGATTTGGGCGGTTTCCTTTTTTTCATTTCCGTGGATTTTTTAAATTTTTTCAAGGACGCACCTGATCATAAGTGATATTGTGTGTAGGAAGTCTTCTCGACCTTCTGTTAATATATTTTAATAGTATTTCACCCATTCCCTCATCTTTAGCAGTGGTATATTTATATTGTCCTTCTTCTCTTTACTATTTCCCAGGCGATTTTCTATCTTGTGCCTCCTATATATATCTCTGTTTCATCATATTCATTTTCCTAGAATTCATTTTCAGCTTTTATTGTCACTTATCCATTTGTAATTCAGCTTCCAGTCATTCTGATCTTTCGTACGCTTTCCATTTATTTGCACCTCCGCTTCTGCATTCTGATGATGTCCAACTACAGCGACAGAAGGTCAGTGCTACATTACGCTCATCTATATACTCCTACATCCTGCGACCACAGTTCCAAGTTGGAACTTTGCTTTAATATTTATGAACCTCATACAGCTAACAAGAAACATGGCGATATACATGGCGTTATACATTAAATTCATCCTAACTGATATCATTAGCAATCTCAAGAAGGGAATGGTTGTAATAAAGTAGATAATGACACTAACCGCATCATCATAGCGACTGTTACAAGTCTTACGTTCTTATTGCCAGTAAATTTAAGTACCAGTAGTAACTATACAAATGAAGTAGATTTGTACGGTAAGCCAAGACAGCATGAGCCATGAAGTGAAACTGAAGAAACAGTTAGGACAAAATAACTCTCCTATATTCAACAGTAGATAAAAATTGCTAATGATGAGTGCCAGTTGTGGCATTTTTCCAAAGAACAAGCATAATATTAGTTATGAAATTTCATTGTGATACTGACCTTGTCGCCTGTTGTGTTTGATCCTATCCTAAATGCTGTACTCGGTCAAAAGTTAAAAATATGCGTAGGAATTAAGAGAATATTTCAGATAGATGGATGTTGGGTCTATGAAATACGGTCTTGCATCTTGGATGCAAACTAGATGTTTTATTATTCCCTCTCCATGACTCCAGAAGAAGCTAACTTTTGGAGAAAGTCATTTAACACAATAGTCACGTTATTAAAATTAACAGTTTTCTAAAACTACAGAGCAGCGTTGTTTTTCCTCCTATAGTAAACAAAATTTGTTAGATTATCATCCCTAATTTGTTGTACTGACTGATTTACTCTACTGCTAAAGACTGTTTTGAATTGCAAGCTTACCTGTTTTAGCTTTGGATATTTTTCATGCTACAGTTGCCACTTTTCCCCATCCCAGTCTATACCAGATATCACGCCTTAACTTAGTGAATAAATTCATTACATTTTTCACATTCGACTAACATCTATTTTGCAACCTACCAATAATTAGAAGCACATTTTTTTCCCAATAAGTCTTGTGCCTGAAGTCATTCAGTCCACCACGACTTCCTTCTCTGAGAGTAGCATACAATGTTCTAGATTTTTTTATGTGATACTATTTGTGACTTCCCATGTAGTTTGTCCATTTTGAGGCTCTCTTTACTATCATGGAAGCTATTGCTGGACAAATGCCCCATCATCTGGTCCCTACTTCGAGTTACTGTTTTTCACGAATTGCATTGCTCGCCGCTTCTGCAGGAGAATTTCTAGTTTCTCAGCTCTTCAGTACACTTAATTTTCAGTCTTCCTCTGTAATAACACTTCGGAAACGCTTCGACATTCTTCTTTCCCGGTTTTCACACAGTCCACGATCTACAGCCAAACAAAGCCTTACCCCAGACGTATATTATCATATATTTCTTCGTCAGAGTAACAGCTATGTTATATACTACTGGAGTTTTCTTTAGGGATGATTGATATCTTTATCTGTGATGGAATGCTTCTTACATCTTCTTTTCTTCCTTGCTTCGCCCAACATGCGTTATTCTGCTTCTGAGAACACAGAATCCTTTCATTTCGTCCCCTTAATTGTTGTGTCAAGTTTATAGTTAATCGCATTCGTTTTACTCATCATTAAATTAGTCTGCTTCGCTTCACTCTGAGTCTGTATATTCTCAACAGACTGCTCATTCCATGTAAAAAGGTCGTGTAACTCTTCTTCACATTCTTCCGCACTGAATTCACAATGTCATTAGCGAATCTTATCGTTGATATGAATTAGTCTTGAATTTTATTCCGATCTTTAACCTTTTCTTTATTTGTACCATTGCTTCTTCAGTATACAGATAGAACTGTCGTGGAGAATGACTGCTTCCTTTCCTTACGATCTATTTTATCCGACAAATTGCCTTTTAGTTTTACATTCTTATTGTTCCCTCTTGGTTATTTCACACATTGTATATGATCCATCGTTAAGTCATTTCCAACAGCTCCCCTTTTCTGTGAATTCTAAATATCTTTTATCAGCTTCTGCCTAAGAAAACTTTACTAAGCAATATTGTTGAAGGTACTGTATGCACTTGTGCCTTCTGTATCATAATTTCTTCTTTGTGTCTTTCTTAATTCGCCTTCGACTATCAAAACGTTATAGTTCTATTACTTCTGCATTTTTCGAACTTTCGAATAGTTCTTTCGTTTCTATTTCGATGGTCTTATTCGCTAATAAGCTGTCGTTAGTACCACGTCATGAACTTATTGCTGTCGTCCATTGATACTTTCACCTCTACTGACAAAATAGCGGCTTATTACATTGTTGGTAAGAAATGGAGGTACCAAGACGTAGTTGCACCAACTTTCTCGAAAGGTTCTCTTCCTTTGTGCTATTTAGCATCTTCCTTTCGGAACGGTTCAATGCCGCATTTTGCCTGTAACTGCTTTGCGCGTATCAAAGGGATAATGATGCTGAGGGTGCAGTGCTGTGTTTGTGATGTTGGTTTTCAATATATGGTGGAGAGAAGCCGTTCCATCAACTAACTGTCGCCACAGTGTCACGGGTCTTCATACCATGAGAAACAGCCAAAAGAATGAGAGTGAATACACGATACTGGTGCACTGTCTGTAACTTTTTGTTGTCAGCTATTCTTTGGCTTTAAAGAACATATGTGGATGGATAACATGCTAAATGAAGATGCTAAGAAGATTTAGTACATAATAAAACATTAAATAATATACAGAAGTGCACCAATCATTTGAAAAGATTGGAATATCGAGGACTTCCAAATGAAGCGTCAAATTACATGTCGACGAAAAGAAGAGATGAAGGATGACCCAGGACACTCTGCAGTCAAATGTAAAGCCGGAACGGCCAAAAATGCCTAATCCACGAAGTGTAGAAGAAGAGGTATTTTGTCCTTTGAGGTGTAATGTACCATTCAATAAAATTACTTGGCGAGCCATAAGAATATGTAACTTACTATATGAAGCCTCCTCGTAGTTCATTGCACTATAGATAACACAGCAGTGACTGTTCTAATTAGTGGGCGTCACAAGCCAAATTGTTCTAAATATATTGCGTAGAAGGTGTTACTAGAGGCAGTGTCCAAAAGAATCGAAGGCGGCGACTGAGATAAACACGTTTTGAAGTGCTGGAGAGTGAATCTTGGTTGTCAATGGTTTAATATGTAGATGAACAGTGTATTATATACGGGGTTATTTATAAGACGACTGCGCGGAAACTACACACTGAAAATAGATGCCGGCCGCTGTGGCAGAGCGGTTCTAGGCGCTTCAGTCCGGAACCTAACTGCTGCTGCGGTCGCATGTTCGAATGTTGCCTCGGGCATGGATGTATTGATGTCCATAGGTTAGTCAGGTTTAAGTAATTCTAAGTCTATGGGATCGATGACCTCAGATGTTAAATCCCATAGTGTTCAGAGCCATTTGAAGCTTTTTTTGTGGTGGGGCAAAGGCAGTGTGCCGTTTTATTAGTGAATAATTTAACCTGTTATTTAATATCTTTTGGTGGTTGTTTACATTTTCCTTGCGGACCTGCTCTGTGCGCTTGTTAAATGTTACAGCTTGCTGGCTGGTGTTTTGGAGTAAGCGCTACCTTTCCACCTATGGGTACTGGGGCTGTGAAATCCCGCGTAGCGGGCGGTGACTGCAGGTCGAAGCTCGAGAAATGGGTCTTCCGCCTTCCGCCTTTAGCCTCCAAGTTAAGTTTTCGTTCTGCCTTCGGACTATTTATTAAACCTTGTCTTACGAGCAACATACAGTTGTGAAAGGTTGTTGCTGTGCTACTCCTAGTACGACTTTGCGCTGACTGATTGTGTTACTGGGCCTTGGAGCCGAAGTTTGAAACCTTAGTAAGCCTCAGTGACATTGGTTGACTCTTGAGTGTGAAACAAGTGCCTTTGTATTAACTTCATCCTCCTATTTCTTGGGTGCATCTCTGGCAGGTTGTTATTTAGGTAAATCGTTTGAGAACATGAGTTCTCAGTGTTCGAAGACTAGTCAGAAATATTGTGTGTCTTAATTTAAGCCGTCAGGCACATAATTGTCAGTGGCTTTAAAATTTTCTTATATATGACATAGACATTGTTTCAGAAAAAGACATTGGTAGCAGATTCACTAAATTCTTGTGACTTGCTATGCGTATTACCTAAAGTAATCAGGATTAAGATATAGTTGTTTTCAAGGAATTTCTTGATATGATCGTTAAATAAAACGAGTGATAACAAAAGGGGTCCAGTCCTTCAGGTTGTTTCCTTATTCCCTAGTAGAAGAACGTTTCATGATTATAGTGTACTGACCAACATTACATTGCTGTTTAAGTAGTTTGCAGAATAATAATTACGTGTATTAGGGGTACTATGTTTTCTAGGTGATTCGCATCTCCAAGTACACAAGGGTCAAGTAAGCCGTTAATTATATGAATTGTAGTGGCCTCTGTTTCGAACATGTCGCAAAGAACAAGCACCACAGGGTATCCGCAGCTGTGACACGTATTACGTAAATTGAATGTTGCTGGGGCACAAAAGAAAGGGCAGGGAAATAACTAATAGTACCAGCTACATTGGGACTTTATGTGGGATCAACGTCAACGAGTGAAAATGCGTGCCCGACTGGGACTCGAATACGCGATCTCTTGTTTATTAGGCACTTGCATTAATCACTGCGTCATCCAGACTAGGTGTTTGCCACACATGTGTCGACTATCCCGGCACGCTCACTGCCCGACTCACCTTCCCAGCCGGCCGCTGTGGCCGAGCGGTTGAAGGTGCTTCAGTCTGGAACCGCGCGACTGCTATGATCGCAGGTTCGAATCCTGCCTCGTACATGGTTGTGTGTGATCTCCTTAGCTTAGTTAGATTTAAGTAGTTCTAAGTTCTAGGGGCTGATGACCTCCGAAGTCCCATAGTGTTCAGAGCCATTTGAACCATCACCTTCCCACCTAGCGCCACTTTTTCACAGTCCCCATCCATGTTCTCCATGCTCGCTGATTTTTGGTTCCCACTGGAGGTCGAATATAAATGTGCATTCGCATGAAAGATTATGCATTCATTGCCCATAGATGCAAATCATCATGTCAGAAAGAACAGGATCTAGCATTCATAAAAGCGATTAGCGTCGAAGGGCAATGAATCCACAATCTTTATTGCAGGTGCGCTTTTACGTTCGACCTCTACCGAGAAACCAAGATTAGCGAGCATGGGTTACATAGATGGAGACATTTGTGCCGCAAGGCGGGAATGTCAGTCATCCGGGAGGTACGTCGAGATAGTTCCAGAATTTGCGCTAATCACTGGGTGCGCATGACGCAGTGGTTAACGCAACTACTTGCTAAGCAGAAGATTCTCGGTATGAGTACCAATCCAGCACAAATTTTCACTCGCCGCTGCTGTTTCCAAGTTCAGCTGAAATAGTTTGTTTCCTTTCCTTACTCCCCCTCCTCCTTCAGTATACGTAATAAGCCATTAATGTTTATTTTCCGCTGGGCAGGTTCTCAAGTATTGAAATGTGGACCCCAACGGGATTGTCTTGACTGAAAGGCGCTGTGCACTTCGTGGTGCAGTTGCGACCGTGCAGAAAACATCAGGTACGTGAAGTATTTGCGGGAGGACTACTAGACTCAGAAAAAGATAAACAAGTAACACATTGCAGTGAATATCCAAACACTCTATATAAGCCTATGAAGGTCACCTTCGTTTATGCCTACCACTGAGTCGTTTCAGTCTCGAGTGATTAGCGAGTGTCCACACTCGACGTCGGGTAAAATTAAACGGTGTCCTGTTTGGTCGCCGTCAGGAGGGGCCCGCGACAGCTGCGCCGGTTGTCCGTCACGGCGGGTGTCACCTTGGAGGCGGCGGCGGCGGCGGCGGCGGGGCAGTGCTGGGGCGTCGGCCGCATACTTGGCAGGCGGCAGCGACAGCGACAGCGACAGGCGCTTTTAATTTAAAGCGTCGCGCCGCCGCACTGCGCCGAGCCGCCTCAAATAGCGGCCGTGATTGATCAAGCGGCCGGGCAGATTTATAGGGACAATGACTCCCGGCCGGCGTCGCTTTTAGAAGGCTGTGGGTGCCACCTGCCGGCCATCTGTCCGTCGCGCAGGCTTGCCTTCAGACGCGTCACTCTCCGCCCGACAGCCGCTGCGGATCTCGGGCCAGACAGTGTGCTGCCGCACGAGCACTGGCACACGAATTCTGTGGAAGTCCCCGTCGTGAATCTCTCGCTACCCATCAACGGGTACAGTCCCGACTAAAATTCATGTAACGGCACTACATTTACAATTTTGACCGTAAGTCACGGTGCGGTGTGTGGCAGAAGCTACGCAGTGTCCGTTGCTAAGAACAATGCGATGGGATTGTGGAAGTGAGTTGGATATGCATTCTCACGTGCGGCCCAAAAAAGGAAGGAAGATTAAGATGGGCGTTCAAATTGCCAAAGCAACACATTGTTTTCTCGGCCAATTTCGTTTTAAAAAAATGCGGGATTTGTTGTGGCACATCGTGTAATACTCCCACTTCAGTCCCATATAGTTTCCTGCAGTTCCGATGAGTGACAGTGCTGCACATATCCTTCAAAACAGCATCCGTAACGGAAGGGCGTTCCAAGCAGAGAGGTGTTGTGTTTCTCTTGGTGGAAAACCAGAGTATCGTAGATATTCATAGGTGTCTGCAGAATGTCTACGGATCCTTGGCAGTGAACAGATACGATGCGGCGTTGGTTGATGCATCTGTCATCATCGAAAAAGGTCGCGCAAACCTGTCCGATCTCCCGGCCGGGCGCACACAACTGATTCTCCTGCGATGATGGAACGTGCGGACACTCTCACTCGCCGGATCACAAACATCTTGCTGCACGCCTGGACGTCTCTGTTGTTAGTGCTGACAAACTCCTCCACCATTTTCTCTATTCAAAGGTGTGCGCCTGCTGAGTTCCTCGGCGTCTAACACAAGACCATAAAGAGCAACGAAAGACCATCTGTGCGGAATTGCTTGCACGTTACGAGACTAATCGTGACAATTTCTTTATGCTGCAAGACATTGGTCGGACGTTCACCAATAGAGTGGTACTACGCTGGCCTGCAGGTCCTACCAGTAAATTGGCATAAGGTCGTCGCACTGAACGGGATTATATCGAAAAATGGGATTTTTTAGCTAAAAAAAAGGGTCGTATTATGGCATATTGGAATCCTGGGTAAAACCAACCTGATTTCAGAAGAAAAAGGTGAACGACCCTCGCACAAGTTCGGTTTACGAAAGGATGGGGAAGGAAATTGACCGTGCTCTCTCAAAGGAACTGTCTCAGCATCTGATAGGATGTTTTCTCTAGCACAATACGGAACGCGGCATTCTAAAGACAATGAATGCAGTTACATGAAAACTGTAACTGCGAACGTTTTGATGAGGTTAGAGCCATGTAGATATCCAGAATGAATCCTCTGTGTAGTGTCTAAACCTTTTCCCCTCAGTACTCCATCATCCAGCTGTGCCAGCTCACCAGGCATGCAGAAGAACTGTATGAAGTTTGGAAACTGGAACAGCTGGGGAAGATAAAGACGTTAGGACGTAATGTCTTTCTTGCCTGTGAAATGCAATGGAACCAGATTCGAGTCTCGATCTGGCACACAATTTGGTGTAAACCACAAGGTTTGAGACACCCTGTATATTGAATCTTTTCACCTCTTCAGACCACTGGTACTTCAGGAGTAAAATCAGTACATTTCTCCATGTGTGTACGTGATATCTGTAGCTGCTGCACTCAAAGTTTATAACACAGGCATTTAAAAAAAATTGTTTACAGAACATCTGAAACACGGCGTTTCGTCACCACACACGTTTCGTTTCATTCCGCTGAAACACCGATAATGGTTGCGTTTTGTCGTCCATTTATAGCTTACAATGGGGATGTCATGTCTGCTTTTGTGTGGTATTCTACACCAGAAACAAAAAGTAAGAGATTGTATAAGGCAAGCAATGAAACACACTGCAGCAGACAATAGAATCTTTTCGTAAAGTAACATTCCTGGACTGCCAATAACACACACCATGGACAGCTGCGATGTGGGAGGGTGCAAGGGGAGAGCAAGGATCCCCACTCCACGTCTTCAGTCCTTACTGTTACTCTTCTCAGCTGCCAAGTGTAGCTTACCAGCACAATTTTCCCACTTCCAGCAGCATTCACAGATGGTATACGGGAAGAAGGACGCTTGTTACTCCAATCTTTCAGCCAGAATTTGTCTGTGTTTAGAAAGGTAATCAACACGAGTGATGTTTTCAGGAGAAAACAGAATGCTTCTTCACAGGTTTTGGGAATAGGGCTCCCGGAATTTCGCAAGGGTGCCAGGCACAGCGCCTTTCTAGTGCCGTCTCCCTCTGTATAGGTCACTTTAAAGACGTTGTCATTTAGTAGCACGCGGATTGGTCTCATCCTGCCACCGCTGACCAATGGGTGCGAGACTTGCGATCCGCGTTGTTCCCAGTTTCGCTGCCCAGACCATCGTGCATGCCAGTTCACAGTGAGTCGTTTCACTAGCAGATTCGTGTGAGGTTCAAGTGGCCTATGATGTGCGATAAAACTATCCAGAACAGGAGAACAGGAGAGACAATGTAGAGATGTATATCAAATATGAGTTGCAAAAGTGTTACGTTACTTTAAATTCATAATTTTTGCAAGTTAAATACTGACTGCAAAAAAGCCTTTTTCCGGAACTTATACCTATCAAACGCAGTACTATACACAATTTTGGAAAGATCCATTATCGAGTGAAGTGTTTTGATAATCAACAAAAGAAAGGAACGTTAGTGACTTGAATAGCTTCAGAGAGATGACGTGATAACGTGGAAGCTGTTTCCTCAGACATGAAAGCATCAAAATACTTAACGTGATCCTAGCCAAAATTAAAATTAATAAGTTTTTCACACGGTACAGATACTATAGCTAGCTATTCCACACCAGATTTTTTTTCTTTATTTTTTCACAGCTTTGTAGGAGATAGAGACTTGAAAGCGAGTTTATATCACCAGGGAATAGAGAACCATCTAGCACTGCCTGCAGACCGCATCTCACGCGACGTCATCAGAACTTTTGGCTTTAAAACCAGATGCTAGCTAATTCGAAATAGATTTCAGTTTGTTGAGCATTTCACGCTCTGTCTAAACAAATATGTGATGAATCATTCAGCTCTTTTTCGAATCCTGTCTATTCACCTACATGGAACCAATTTGTTAATGGTCCCATTACAATGAATCATATTGAAATAACTGACCGAATGAGGATTTTAAAAGTGGCCTCTTTCGTGTGCATGAAACCAACTTGTTAACTGTTCCATTCCAATGAACCATATTAAACAACTGGCTGAATGAGGATTTTGAAAGTGGTCTCTCGTGTGAGATTAACTTCTTTAGGTTTCCTCTGTTAATCCAATGTAAGACAAAGAAGAAAACTAACCATGCACAACGAATGGATTATCCGAATGTTCACAAATCAGTAGATGTGCTGTACATGTAGAGGCAAACAAATGATTCGAATTTCAGAAGAACTGGATAATTTATTCAATAGAAAGAGCTGCACAAATTGAGCAAGTAAATAACGCATTGCTCCACATCTGACCCTTACGCAAGCAGGTATTCGGCTTTACATTGACTGATAGAGTTGCTGCAAAACTCTGCCCAATTGGTACTCTAGATTATCAAAATCTCGAGCTGGTTGGAGGGTCCTGCCCATAACGCCAGAAAAGTTGTCAAGTGGTTATAGAACAGGTGACGTTGTTTGCCAAGATAGTGTTTGGCAGGCACGAAGGCAAGCAGCAGAACTCGCCGTGTGACGATAGGCATTATCTTGCTGAAATGTAAGCCCAGGATGGCTTTCCATGAAGGGCAAAGAAACAGGTCGTAGAACATCTTCGGTGTACCACTGTGCTTGGGGGAGCGCCTGATGACAACCTAAGGGGTCCTGTTGTGAAAAGAAATGTCAACGGAGACCATCAGTCCTGGTTACCAAGCCATATGGCGAGCGATAGATAGGTTGGTATCGCTCCAATATTCGGCGCGTTGATTCGAAATCTCATTGGCTGAAGTGGAATTCTCTCCAGTGATGTGTCTTGCTTCGAAACGAGCACCGATGGCCACGACATGCCTCATGAGGACATCCAGAAATTCTATCAATCAGTGCGAAGCCAAATAACTGCTTGCGTAAGGGCCAGAGGCAGATCAACACTTTATTGACTTGCTTAATTTGTAAAGGATCTTGTCTTGAATTAATCATCCAATTTTTGTGAAATTATAATCATTTGTTTACCTGTATATGTACATCGTATCACATTTCCGTCCCATTCGGATAATTCCTTCGCTGCTCGTCGTTTTTTATGTCTTCTAGTGTATGTGTCTGGTGTCACATTGCGCCCTGCATAGGTTCATGTAATCGTATCACCTTAAATCCCTCTACTTAAGAACTTGCTTGTACTTGGAGATGGATCTGATTCCAGAGACTGGTCGCCGAACAGTATGGGATATTTCGTCTATTTACGGTAATTACAACACTATTGTTAATGTTTAGTACCAGCTAGAAATCGTTACAGCAGGTGTTGATCATCTGCAAGTCTCCATGCATTTCGTAACCAGTTTCTTGTCACTTCCCTGTTCAGCACTGCGTAGACTGTAACCAGCCTCATACGACATGTTGTCCACCGTATAATTTAATGCACTGCCCGAAAAAATGAAAAAAAGATTAGCATCCATGATCGAATGTCGGTGTAACTTCGTACATATAGACGGCATTGTAGGCTATGTAAATGATTAGTGTAGTCGTGTGAGACAGCATTATTAGCACCTGACAGAGTCTGAAAGGAGCTTCATTGTTAGTCTCTATTTGTCTGGGTGATTGAATATTGCAATATCCAAATTTGTAAGACTTTCGGATGTGCCAATGTGCGACTGTATGGGAACCTGTAGATGTCACACTCGTCATTAAGATTCCGATAGACCACGTCCGACCATCACAAGCGAGGGTCGCCACATTATGGAACAAGCACATCGTAACCCATTCACACAGCTGCCCGTCGTAGTAATAGACCCACTGCAACATTCTGTGTCATCTCACACCATTGGTCGGAGTTTATCAGCAACCAGTATAGGTATTTACTGTCTACCGAGTAGACTGCCGTTAACACCACAGCAGCAACGGGTGAGTTTGGAGTGCTGCTGTGACCAGGTAGCATGGTCTGTTGATGAATGGCATCGCATTGTGTTCAACGATGAAGCGCTGTTGTAAACCACCTCGTTGGCGAATAATGCAGTGACCTGTGGAGAGACCCCAATCTTCCAGTTTTTTAAGAGGCACAGTGGCAGTACCTTGCTGGTAACGAGTGAGGTAATTCTGACAGCATGCGTCCCTGGCATCCCGCGGTCTCATATATTTGACAGTGTGATGATGCCACTTTTCAACAGGACAATGCTTCTCTACACAGGTGTGTGTATGAGAACTATACGCTTGATGTTGAGGTACTCCCGTGGCCAACAAGATCCACAGACGTGTCGCCGAAAGAGCGTATGTGAGACCATCTAGTCCGAATCCCAGTTCCATTACCCAGGATATCAAGGACGAGATACTACCTAGCCTCAGGAGAGGCTGCAACGGTTTTATGACACCCTTTCCAACGGAATCAGTACGTGCATCCATTCCAGGGGGTGCAACGTCATGCTGATAAGTGAGATCATACTGCCAAGTTCTTTGTAAATCTGATTAGCATTTGTAATCCCTGCAATAACATCGCATACCCTCTCAGCTCTTGAAGTTTCATTTCGTTTTCCTTTCCAATTCTGAGTGATTCACGTTTCTTTTTCAAGCTCTATATATCGTGAACAGCAGCAGTTCTGTCGTGCCACCTTGAGGGTCATCGGTTGTACCTTTGCTTCAGACTGTGCCGCCCATTACTGTAAGTAGGCTGTTTAGGTTTTTTTTATTGGTAACGCCGCTGCCCAACACTACAATGGCAGACAACAATGCAAACCAGCCACAGACTGCACACGGCACAGCCAGTGATTTTCATACAGAGCGCTACGTGGCGACGGCGTTACCAATAAAAAAACCTAAACAACCTACTTACATTACGAACGATGTAACGATGTACCGTGTTTTGTTTTCTAGAAACTTTTCAGTACTATCGCATTCGTGTTAGTATATTCCGTATTTATATCTGCTAGGTAAAGGGGTTGAACGATTGGGAATCTTGTGCTTCAAAAGGTAGTCTAAATGGAATGTCCACCATTGGTAACCTTTCCTGATCTTGGCATTCTGCATACATCTATCTATAGAGAGCAGAAAAGGTATTCTCAGGAACGGTTAATTCAGAGCCCCTCAGCTACGAAGATGTGATACTAGACGACTCGAAATTATTCGAAATATTTTAGATTTCTTAAAATTGTTAATGTTAGTATCATAGTATGATAGAAAAGTATGACTGCTAATGGTGTGATAGTATCAATGAGTCAAAGATGCAGTAGTAATAACTATGTGTGCTGTTGTATACCTCATAGCATTTGAGCCACTAGAGATGACTTACATGAGGATATTCCTGTTTTATTTTGAGACCTCATACAGATAGCGCGATTACATACCACCAAATAATACCGTTCGTGGAGAATTTCGCACAACACTGCTAACGCTTCATCACTAACTGCATACTGTAGGTAGATTTCCGGCTAAAACTCATTTCAGCAGTTTGAAAAACTTGAAGTTGTTCGGCGATGGAATGAAGTTTTGATGGTAGTTCATTTTTAGCAGATCTTGCTACAGATCCTAAGTGGCATCGTGCTAATTTATGTAACCCAAGAAGGTTCAGTTGGAGAACGCTTCTTCACTGTATTCACACTGCGTGTGTGGCGAAAGACCGATGTGCTGTAGCTATTCCTGGAACAAATCGTGATTGAAACGTAGAAATGCGATGTTTGGTCTGAAGCCCGTTGAACATTGGCATTTGCCACACTACTGACCTGCTGCTAGTGACTGGTATACTTGGGCGTAAGTTGTTCCATTGGCTAAATCTCTACATTTTGCCAGGTTATGGTTAATTGTTGGTTTTAAAATGTATTTTGTACTTCGTTCTGATAGTTTGGCGGATGTCTTTCCATCACTTATGAGTCACATTACAGATAGATTGGCCGCGGAGGTGAGCGCTGACTAGTGAACGTGAGCCCCAAGCACTTTACCTTATTAGTCATAAAACCAGAAAGTGTGAACACTGTGCTACTATCTGGTCTAGTGTGAACTACCTCGCACAGTCTACACTGCTGTCCCAGTTCTTGCAATGTCAATCTGATATACTTTTCGATGGTTCTATCATGATTTTAAGTATTGGTATGAACGCAACCACACGACAGTAAGCTTATTTATTGGTACAAAGGATACACAAGCAGTATTACTGATTGTTCCTGTATGTGGAATGGAGTGATTCAAATGTATCACGCTTAATCATTAATGTACACTCATGAAACAATTTCACTATATGTTCATTTAAATTAAATATTTTCTTTTTACAAATCTTACAGTTAAATAACGTGAAGAGATCCTTTCGCATTTTTTACTCGATCGCACTGTAATTTACCTCTGTACCTCTACTGAGTAGCGTGGAGCATAGATTACGGCGCTGGTTTTGCACTCGGCGAAAAACAAGCGTTAAGTCTTAAGGCGACTACTACTAAAGCAACGTATTTGTTTTCTTTTGTACAAACCTAGCATACAACATTTTCCAACGTAATTCAGAACAAGAAAAACGGCACCACTCAAATTACCCGCTACAAATACTTCACTAGTAAAGCGAGCACATCCGTTTCTCTCTACGTCGCAGTAGCGTGTCAACGTTTCGTTACGTATTTTTTCTTTGCTCTTAGATGTTTCCTTGTCCTCGTCCACATTTACGTGCTGCATTTTGTTCCTTAAGAAATCGTTAGTCTAATAGCCAACAAGGCAAATACACTCATGGAAATGGAAAAAAGAACACATTGACACCGGTGTGTCAGACCCACCATACTTGTTCCGGACACTGCGAGAGGGCTGTACAAGCAATGATCACACGCACGGCACAGCGGACACACCAGGAACCGCGGTGTTGGCCGTCGAATGGCGCTAGCTGCGCAGCATTTGTGCACCGCCGCCGTCAGTGTCAGCCAGTTTGCCGTGGCATACGGAGCTCCATCGCAGTCTTTAACACTGGTAGCATGCCGCGACAGCGTGGACGTGAACCGTATGTGAAGTTGACGGACTTTGAGCGAGGGCGTATAGTGGGAGTGCGGGAGGCCGGGTGGACGTACCGCCGAATTGCTCAACACGTGGGGCGTGAGGTCTCCACAGTACATCGATGTTTTCGCCAGTGGTCGGCGGAAGGTGCACGTGCCCGTCGACCTGGGACCGGACCGCAGCGACGCACGGATGCACGCCAAGACCGTAGGATCCTACGCAGTGCCGTAGGGGACCGCACCGCCACTTCCCAGCAAATTAGGGACACTGTTGCTCCTGGGGTATCGGCGAGGACCATTCGAAACCGTCTCCATGAAGCTGGGCTACGGTCCCGCACACCGTTAGGCCGTCTTCCGCTCACGCCCCAACATCGTGCAGCCCGCCTCCAGTGGTGTCGCGACAGGCGTGAATGGAGGGACGAATGGAGACGTGTCGTCTTCAGCGATGAGAGTCGCTTCTGCGTTGGTGCCAATGATGGTCGTATGCGTGTTTGGCGCCGTGCAGGTGAGCGCCACAACCAGGACTGCATACGACCGAGGCACACAGGGCCAACACCCGTCATCATGGTGTGGGGAGCGATCTCCTACACTGGCCATACCCCTCTGGTGATCGTCGAGGGGACACTGAATAGTGCACGGTACATGCAAACCGTCATCGAACCCATCGTTCTAACATTCCTAGACCGGCAAGGAAACTTGCTGTTCCAACAGGACAATGCACGTCCGCATGTATCCCGTGCCACCCAACGTGCTCTAGAAGGTGTAAGTCAACTACCCTGGCCAGCAAGATCTCCGGATCTGTCCCCCATTGAGCATGTTTGGGACTGGATGAAGCGTCGTCTCACGCGGTCTGCACGTCCATCACGAACGCTGGTCCAACTGAGGCGCCAGGTGGAAATGGCATGGCAAGCCGTTCCACAGGACTACATCCAGCATCTCTACGATCTTCTCCATGGGAGAATAGCAGCCTGCATTGCTGCGAAAGGTGGATATACACTGTACTAGTGCCGACATTGTGCATGCTCTGTTGCCTGTGTCTATGTGCCTGTGGTTCTGTCAGTGTGATCATATGATGTATCTGACCCCAGGAATGTGTCAATAAAGTTTCCCCTTCCTGGGACAATGAATTCACGGTGTTCTTATTTCAATTTCCAGGAGTGTATATATCGGACTAGGTACCTTCTGTGGTACTGAATCGGTTGTTTCTGCTGTAATGTTTCCGTTCGTCTTCTGCCGTTATTTGCAGGTTTTACAGGATCTCATCCACTTTACATGAGGCCCAGTTTTGTTACACAATGTAATTAACCAAAGAATCATAAAGAATACATTTATCAGCGTTGAGACCCTTGGAATACCGAAAGAAGCGGAAGAAAACAATACGACAATATAAAAGTTGCTACGTAGCGGTGACGTACGGTGACAGGAAGAAAATGGTTCAGTATAAAGAGTCAGTCTGTTATTTTTAAAATTTTACGGCAATTTTCTTCACATAATGAGTATTAAATAATTAAACTTTATATTGCCCGTATGTGATGTCCATCATCAGCATCTATACAAGGCGTGTGCTTACCGGGCACGGATAGAGTCATTTACCCGTTCTGACAGAAAATCAAAAATATTCTTAATGTTATCTTGTAGAATTGCCAGCCGGAAGACACATGCTGCGTGAAATCATGAAGTCTGATAATTGGAGGCTGGTATGGAAGTAGGTTTACCCATCGTATCCCGTACACGCTATATTGGTGCATAATCAGGGCACCAAGTAGGCTGGTCAAAGGTCCGAAAATTCCTTAAGCCGACTATGGTTTTAACTTTACTGTGGGCCGAGGAAAATCTTGCTGGAATATGCTCATTGGTATCCCGTTCATGAAAGGTATGGCAAGCGTTCTTACCACATACTGGCCGCCAATAAGCCTCCCTTCTACAACACTGTCAAATCAAATATGTTGTCATTTCCAACAGCTTTCCACAGTATGATTCCAGGAGATTGAGAGGTATCGTTCTCGAGATTCGTCGATTCCTTTGACTTCTCCCTGGTCTTCTAAAGACGCACTGGAACCGGTCGATCCGACCACCAAACAAGAAGCGAGACTTACACTACAGAACGTCATTCAGTGTCCCAGTTTGTCCCAGTTTTTGACCATGCAGATCGCCGTGTTCTGTGGTACGGCGTTAGTGGTACACGACACATGGAAACTAGACTCTCAACCCACTTTCTAGTAAACAGTTCCACAACGTTTGTTGTCACAATCAGCTTGTAACCTCTGCTCTGTTTTCCGTTATTGACGTCTGTCTGTTCGCGATAGTCATTCGAACAGTCCTGCTGTATCCTCGTTTGACCTGACTGTATGATATTCTCATTTTCATTAAGCCAACGATTCGGCGATTTTCAGAGCCTGAAATATGCCAACAAGCTGCACGCGTACGTCTTCCGGGCATGCTGTCTTACAATTTTCCCCCTGTAAATTTCCGATAACCAACGGCGTTGCCGCATTGGTAACACCGGTTCTCTTCAGATCACCGAAGTTAAGCACTGTCGGGCTTGGGTAGCACTTAGGTGTGTGACAGTCAGGTCTGTCGAGCGCTGTTGGCAAGCGCGGTGCATTCAGACCTCGTTAGGCAAACTGAGGAGCTACTTGAGTGAGAAGTAGCGCCTCCGGTCCCGTAAACTGACATGTGGCCGGGAGAGCCATGTGCTGACCACATGCCCCTCCATACCCGCATCCAGTGACGCCTGTGGGCTGAGGATGACACGGCAGCCGGTCGGTACCGTTGTGCCTTCATGGCCTGTTCGGGCGGGAATTTACTGTTGCATAAATTTCCGGTAACGTTACTGACCCTCTCCATGCTCAGATCTGTCTGAGCGTACCATGTTGGCAATGCCAGTCTACACATCACATCTACCGTATTCATTTCGCATTTACGAAAAGATCAGCACAGAAAAGACTGATAAAAAATAGCTTCTAAAACGCGTGATGCTTTAGCAAGTTAATCTTTATAAACATATAAATATTGAAAGGGACAACTCGTTTAACACCCCACGATGGAGAAATAACATTGTAATGAGCAAGTATAAGCGCTTATGAAAGACATATAGTAATACTCAGGTACTTGGTAATTTGCAAAAGCTAAGCTGATATTAAGTTAGAATGAACAGTCAAGATCACAGTACTATTAATTTGTTTGGCAGTTTCGGCTTACGTAAAAGTCATCTTCACAATATTTGGTCCCCTATATGTGGCGCTGGGCAAGGGTCTTGCCGCAGTGGATACACCGGTTCCAGTCAAATCGCCGAAGTTAAGCCCTGCCGGGCGTGGCCGGCACTTGGATGGGTGACCATCTGGGCCACCACGTGTTGTTGCTATTTTTCGGGGTGCACTCAGCATCGTGATGCCAATTGAGGAGCTACTCGACCGAATAGTAGCGGCTCCGGCCAAAGAAAACCGTCATAACGACCGGGAGAGCGGTGTGCTGACCACACGCGCCCCCCATCCGAATCCTTAGCTGAGGATGACATGGCGGTCGGATAATCCCGATGGGCCACTTGGGGCCTGAAAAAGGAGTGCTTATGGCTGGTGCTACCGGCTCCGCGATTGTCTCTTGTTACCACGATCGTACACTCAGAGACAACCGAGGCGCCTCCAGCACCAGCCATAGGGGACCAAAAATTCTGTAGATGGCTTTTACATAAGGCGATCAATAAATAAATATTATTGTGATGTTGACTTTTCATTTTAACTTAAGTATAGCATCAGGTCGCTGTTCTGCATAGACTATATTGTCTAAATTTATGGTATTGTGATATTAAATTTTCTGCAGTTTTATCGTCTTCACCGTTGAGCCACACTATTCCCGAAACATAACGTGTCCAACGCATTTCATCTAGTCTGCACTTCTGGTCTATGCAAATTCAAGTGCCACCAGACTTCTCACAGACTGAACAAAGTTAACAGATAATCACTTTTCAGTCGGCGATTCATTCACCCGCAACGATTTGTCTGTGCAAACTGTGTCTGTACAAACAAGCCAGTCCGGATATCTGAGTGTGTAAAGGGCCGTTTACACGGTCAGGTTTGTCTAAGCAGACTATGTTTGCAACGACCGTCTGCACATCTCGTCTGCTGTATTCAGTTCGCATTTACACGTTCCAACCACAGTGCAGCTTTAGCACAGTCCTGAAGCTCGAGGGTACATAGTTTTTTCTTGCCATGGCCAAGTTAAGTAAATTTGCTTATTGGAAAATCACTCTGCCCAGTGCTAATACTTCGGGAACTATAAAAGAAAACATTCATTATGTAGAAAATCGATGAAAGAGTCACGTCTAAAATGTGTAACGATTTCGCATGATAATCTTTAGAAGCAGTAAAAATTGGTTAAGAGTGGACTGGTTTATCTACCTATGAGGAGGAGATGTACTTTGTGTTGTTGCAGTATATTACACCATTTGTAGGGAGACATAACACTAAAAGTGTAAACTTCATCCGATGAGGTCTCGGAAGACCCAACGGTACCGACCGACCGCCGCGTCACCCTCAGTTTCTAGGCCTCACTGGTTGTAGGTATGCAGGGGCATGTTATCAGCACACCGATCTCCCGGCCGTTGTCCGTATTCGTGACCGGAGCCGCTACAATAATGTTGCTGCTCGATTGGCCTCACAAGGGCTGAGTGAACCCGCTTGCCATCAGCGCTCGGTGGACCCATATGGTCTGATAGGAAACGGTGTTACCACTGCGGCAGGGATGCTGGAAGAAATAACGTGCACTACTTCTTCTTTTTCTTGTGCCTTTGCACAGCAACTGCGAAGGGTTCTCATGGTTATTAAAAGCTATGGCATGGTTAATTTAAGGGATGACCGGATGTCATTCCTGTCTCCACGCCATCAACCCTGAGACGACATATGTGTACCCCAACTCTTTGGGTGTAGTGTTATTTATTTGAAAGTGTGCGGAAGTTATCTGCATGTTGGCGAATGGTGTAAAAATATACCGGGTGATCTAAAGGTCAGTATAAATTTGAAAACTTAATAAACCACGGAATAATGTAGGTAGAGAGCTAAAACTTGACACACATGCTCGGAATGACATGGGGTTCTATTTGAAACAAAAAAGAAACAAAGTTCACAAAATGTCCGACAGATGGAGCTAGACAGCAATACGTCAGTAACAGCGCATGACAATCGTGTATAAAAGGAGCTGTAATGAGAGAGAGAATCAGATGCGCCAACAGTCGCAGCACGTTGGCGTTATCTGAAAAGGCGCTTTTAATGAAGCTGTATTATCAGTATGGGGAATGTGCTAGTTCAGCATTACGATCCTATCGCCATAGGAAGGGGATTCGAACGGGTAAAGGTCGGTTGACAAATGCAGCTGTGACGAGAATGATTTCGAAGTTCGAAGCCACGGACTGTTTAGACGATAGACCCCGTTGTGACTGACCGAGCACAAGGCGTAATGCTGCTGAGACAGTTCAGGAAGAAATGGAGACTGTAGTGGTGCAGTCGCGTGTCGCACGTCACACCTGAATTCCATACACTACTGTTTGGTTTGCACTTACGCGTACCCTCCGATGCTATCCGTACAAAATCCATCGGCGTCATGAACTGTTACCTGGCGATTTAGTGAAGCGGAGGGCATTTGCGGTGTGGGCGTTTCAAAAGATGGCAGAAGATGACGATTGGTTGAGTAACGTGATGTGCACCGACAAAGCTCATTTCACGCTCCGAGGGTCTGTCAACGCCCACAACTGCAGAATTTGGGCTACTGAAAATCCTAGAACTGTTGTGGAAACTCCATTGCACGACGAGAAAGTCACGGTATGGATTGGATTTACCACATCTACCGTTATCGGGCCCCTTTTCTTCGACGAAATGCGTGATTCTGGTTTTGTAATTGCTACCGCTCCACCCCATATTGCTAGACGCGTGGAAGATCTCTTGCGCGCGTCGTTTGGTGATGATCATGTGCTCAGCCGCCACTTTCGTCATGCTTGGCCTCCCACGTCCCCAGATCTCAGTCCGTGCGATTATTGGCTTTGGGGTTACCTGAAGTCGCAACTGTATCTTGATCAACCGACATCTCTAGGGATGCTGAAAGATAACATCCGACGCCAATGCCTTAACATAACTCTGGACATGCTTTACAGTGCTGTTCACAACATTATTCCTCAACTACAGCTATTGTTGAGGAATGCTGGTGGACATATTGAGCATTTCCTCTAAAGAACATCATCTTTGCTTTGACTTACTTTGTTATGCTAATTATTGCTAATCTGACCAGATGAAGCGCCATCTGTCGGACATTTTTTGAACTTTTGTATTTGTTTGGTTCTAATAAAACGCCGTGTCATTCCAAGCATGTGTGTCAATTTGTACCTGTATCTACATTATTTGGTGATTTATTCAGTTTTCAAATTTATACTGACTTCTTGATCACCCTGTATATTAATGTAGCCCATAGTTTCCCAAACTATGCTTTTTGGAGACACTATTTTCTAAATTTCTTATGATTTCTTTGTTATTAGTTGTGATTTGAAATTGGATTTATCACTAAATAAAACAATCTTTTCTTATTTTTAAAAAGTTCATAAAACTTCAAAACATGTGAAATGTTCCATCCAAGTACCGGATGATCAAACTTTTCCGTCAGCGGAATAGGTTGGGAATCCGAACCCCTGATCTAGTCAGATGTGGAAAACAGAGGAGAAGAAATGACACTGTAATGGGAAAATCGATAAGCGCTTCTGTGTGCATCAGTTAAAACGGCGCGACTTCACACAGGCCAAACACAGACAGCAACACAGACATATTTTTTTGTATCGGCGATTCATTCAGACGCATAGAATATTTGCAAACACTGTCTGTGCTGACATGTCGGTGCTGAATCGGAATGTGTGAAGGACCCTTCTCACACAAAAGGCGTTATGTACTTACACAATTCTTCATATGCAGAAACCGCGTTTTTCCTATCCTCAGAAAGCTGAATACGAGCTTGTATATGAATTACATACACTGAGGTGACAAAAGTTATGGGATGCCTCCTAATATCGCGTCGGACCGCTTTTTAACCGGCGTAGTGCGACAACTTGACGTGGCATTGGCCCAATAAATCGTTGGACGCCCCTGCAGAAATATTGCGCTATGCTGCCTCTGTAGCCGTCCATTATTGTGAAATTGTTGCCGGTGCAGAACTCTCGATTACGTCCCGTAAGTGTTAGATTGGACTCAAGTCGGGTGATCCCGGTGGCAAAACCATTGGCCAAACGAGTCGTGAACAATTGTGGCCCGGTGACACGGCGCATAGTTATCCATAAAAATCCCATCGTTGTTTGGCAACATGAAGTCCACGATGGTTGAAAATGGTCTGCAAGTAGCCAATGAACCACAGGACGCAGTCCATTTCAAGTAAATAAAGCCCACACTGTTATAGAACCACCACGAGCTTGCACAATGCCGTATTGACAACTTTCCCTCAAGGGGTCGTCTGCACATCACTCGTCTGATCCGGCCATGGTTTTCCAGTCGTCTATGGTTGTACCTACTCAGTCATGTCATGAGCTCAGGAGAGGCGCTGCAGGCGATGGTGATTTCGTGCTGTTAACAAAGGCACTCGCCTCGGTTGTGTGCTACCATGGCCAGTTAATGCCAGATTTCGCCGTACTGTCCTAATGGTACGTTCGTGGTGGTCTCATATTGATTTCTGCTGTTATTTCACCCAATGTTCCTTGTCTGTCAGCACTGACAACCCCACGCAAAAGCCGCTGCTCTCGGTCGTTACGTGAAGGCCATCTAGTACTGCGTTTTCCGGCACACTCTTGACACTGTGGATCACGTAGTACTGAATTTTCTAATGGTTTGTGAAAAGGAATGGCCCATGTGTCTAGCTAGGACTATCATTCCGCGTTCAAAATCCTTTAATACGGCTATAATCACGTCATGAACCTTCTCACATGACCCATGAGAGTACCAATTACACTTCCACGAACGCACAGCTCTTTTATACCTTGTGTACGCGATACAGCTGCATTTGTGTATATGCGTATTGCTGTTCTATGACTGTTGTCACGTCAGTGTAATGTAGTACCAGTTTGACAGCGCTGAATCGAGGTGTTTTATATATTCCGTACGCGATACTGTCGCTTTTGTGTATGTCCATCTCACTATTCCACGACTTTTGTTACCGCAGTGTAATGGCGTAGCAGTTTGGTAGCGATGTGTCGAGGTGTTCATGATGTAACACTTCCAGTTTCGATCAATGTAGTAAGGATACTAGCATTCCCTGTTTCCCTGCAGTGCGAGTAAAGTACAGGTGGTCCTGGCGTGGTCGTACTGCCTATCGCACGAAGCTAGCGCCTATCGGCTGAGCTGCTGCAACTAGATAGGCTCTCCCGTGATTTACGCGCAAGCCGGCTGGCAGATTTGCGGCGCGTCCCTCAAGACCGCTTCACACGTAAACACGTAAAAAAGTACACAAGGCGGCCGGAGCGGGGGTGGGAGGAATGAGGGACGACGGCGAGGGAGACAGGAGGTGGGGAGAAAAAATCCCAGAAAAGGAGGGCGCGTGCCGGCAAATGAGGCTGTTAAGCACACAGCTCACGTAAACTCATCTAAGTTGAGTGTCGGCTCTCCGGGCCGGAGTGACAACAGGCATTGCGGGCGAGATAGTGGCTGGCGGCGGCGGCGGCGGCGGCGGAGGCGGCGGAGGCGGCCAATCGGCGGGGCGGCCGGGGGCGGTGGGGGCGGAGGAGCCGCCGCAGCGCCTGATAAGCGGTTTAATTAAAATGCTGTCTCTTGAAGGATTGATGGCAGAAGAAAAGTATAGCCGCCAGTAGGGCGCGCACCGCCGCCGCCGCTCTCCATCCACCTCGCGGCGATCCGCCCCCGATAGCAGCCTGCGGGGCACGTCCGCCACCAGGCGCAGCAGTGCGCTGGAAAAGCCCGTATGTCGTGTCCGCGAGTGGCAGAGGAACGAGCTTAAATATCAGCTCGCTGGCCGGTGAACCCGCGCAGCACTCCCAAACGGAAACTCAGTGACTAAAATTCGTGGTACTGTAACGTACGAACCTGTAGGAAAAATCAGCTGTGGCTCCACATAAAGAGGTGGAACCTTACCGACGGTACTTAAAGGCTGATTAACTGTGTAAGAACATTTCACTATTGATTATGTAATGTAGTTTTTAATTAACAGCAGTGACGCAGAATGGCTTTTGTTTTATTAGAAGCCACAGTAATTATGTTGCCAAGTAGGCAATTGTCATTAATTTTATAATACGTGAAGATTACCTGAATGACGAATCTGGTAATTAATGGAGACTTACGAGCAGTTTGTAACGGTTCTGGATTATGACTTTTTTTTTCAAAATGAAACTCGTAAAGATAAAAGATAATGTTCTGCGTTCTGGCCTGAGACGGACGAATCGGACCTGACCGACTGCAGCATAATACTGTACCTATGGCGTCGCATCGTGGGCCAGAATCCAGAACACCTAGCCAAAATTGCATAATCTGCTTCAGTATGGCCACAAGTGGGTACAATTTGGTTTGTGACCCTTTCCAATAACGATTTTAATATCAAAGCGGAAAATTTAAAGCGGCGGATCCTATGTGGGTAAGAGAAACTGGAAAAAATTGGTGAAATGGACAAAAAATGTTTTCGGTGAACATGTATAGTTTTAATTATAATCTTTATTACAAACAGCCTCTACTACAGAAAATATGTATTAGTAATAAAAACTTAAAGTCTTATAAGTATTTTTAAACATCTTTCTCTTGTGCTTCATGTTCTTCGCCTCATTTCCTTCTTCCTCAGCGACATTTGTTCAAATGGCTCTGAGCACTATGCGACTTAACTTCTGAGGTCATCAGTCGCCTAGAACTTAGAACTCATTAAACCTTACTGACCTAAGGACATCACACACATCCATGCCCGAAGCAAGATTCGATCCTGACACCGTAGTGGTCGCTCGTCTCCAGACTGTAGCGCCTGAAACCGCACGGCCACTCCGGCCGGCTCAGCGACATTTGTATTTTCCTCATCATCCTCATAATCTCATTCATCGTAATCTATTCCAGCAGGTATGAAGAGGGCAATGGCATCCTCCGAGAAGATTTTCACTTTCCTCAGAGACAGTGTCTTGAAAGAAGAAATACGTTATAGGAAAGTACGTGGGTTATTCGGAAAGTAAGGAACGATCGGTCGTGAAATGGAAACCACAGTGAAAATCCGACGAAGTTTTGCATAGATGTGTTGAGCAGTACCTCAAGTATGCCTATCGATCGCGTTACGTCGTTCTTTTTTAGTTCTGACCACTCAGGGAGCACATGAAGATACCTAGAACAATAGTGTCTCTCGGCAAGCCACATTATGTAGGGGCAATGAAGATGTTCCTGCATCGTTTTCAATTGGAAATGTTTGATTACCCACAATACAGCCCGTAATTGTCTCCCACCGTGTTCCATCTCTGCTCACGTGAACCGCTGGCTACGAAGACAACAGTTTGGCACAGCCAACGAGCTGTAGGGCAGCGTAGAGGATTGTCGGTAAGCAGTGGCGGCTGCTTTCAATAACGAGAGTATTGGATCGTTGGTACACCGCTACCACAAACGTCTAAGTCAGAGCGGCGACTATGGAGATAATTAGCTGGAAGTTGTAGCCAATCCAAATAAAATAGTTTTTATTTTCACTGTGGTTTCCATTTCGCGACCTATCATTCCTTACTTTCCAAATAGCCCTCGTATAATTTAAGAAAATTAAATTAATCAAGGAAAAGCCTAAGGTAATGAGATAATATAGTAATATGATTCTGATATTTATTTAATGTAGTCTGTATGTCATTTTCAAGCTGGTAGCTTACTTCGGAATCCTATTTTCCTCTACAGATTGTTCTCGCTTTCTTGTAACGTTATTTGATCGTTCGAAAACATCGTGCGATTTATGCAGTTATCTCGTCCTACAGTTTAGGAACGAAAGACGTAGTTCATATATCCAGACATATACATAACTACATGTCTAGCTTGTCAAGGATGAGCCTATTAGCTGGTATTGCCCTTGTTTTAGGAACCACACCAGCATCTCCTGAAATGAATTAGGGAATTCAAGAAAAATGTAAACCAGGTATGCTAGATGGTGCAACGTATTCGGTGGTTTATGATAAAAAATAGGTGAAGTGGAATTAATCGTCACATGAACCCAGTTTGTTTCTACCTAACCACTGGAGGGCGCGCACACAACCGTATATTAATGGTGGACCTTGGAATCCGGTTGTGTTTGTTGCATTGTGCCCTAATGAAGAATCTATTAATAAATGAAAAGCAAAAATAAATGTGAAATGTTAAAGAAGCTGATACATGAATAATTCGTTAGAACGAGAATGAACCGGTGTGCTAATCAAATGCCCCACCATATCCTCATTCAATGTTGCCTATAGCCTGAGGATGACATGGCGGTCGGTCCGAGGCCTGTTTATGGCTCATGCAAGAGACCGTGGAAGCGGGCAGCTCGGGCTGGCCAGGCGAAGTTGCAGCAAGGACTACCTGCTGATATAACAAGTACTGTGTCCGAGGTGTCGAACTGGTAACCAGATGCTATGAGCAAGCACAGAGAATAGAGGCATAACAGCATTGCCGCAGCAGGCAGCAGAAAGGCAAAACCGCTTCGACATGTGTTACCAGGCTGCTTTATGCCTCAGCCATGGTTCTGCTGCGACCCACGTGACAGAAACTGATGCTTTAACATAACGAGGCTGGGGCATAAACACTCCTCATCTCTGATTAGATGTGGCATTATCTCCCAGTCGCTATCTCCGAGGAAGGACCTGCTATGGTCTACATGGATTAACCAGACATCACATCTGGACTCTGCTATGCCAGCTGCAGGCCTGCTTCTTGCGCTCAGAACAGTACAGTGGACTAGACGATTTGCGGCCAGCGCGTCAGCTGGTGGCCTACAGCCCAGGATACTGCAGGCACTCAGCTGCCTTCTCCTGATGATAAACTCGTTGCAGCCTGCCTGTGTTCGTGTTGGCAGACACTGCTGCTGCTGTGAACCATCTCATCCGCGCGATGTCCACGGCTTGACTGAGCATCTATGCAAGCCCCTGTCCTGGTTTGCGTTTTGGGTCACCACTCGCTGCTGTGGTCAGTGGCCTTGATGAGTGGCCTTGACTTCATCAGCCATACGACGCCGCACGCCGTGGGGTCACCATTTGAAGGCCGCAGCTCTTCGCGCTCAGCTTAGCGCTTACGTCCATGGTGAGCAATCTTTATCTCAGGGTAATACACTCAATTCGTTAGATGAAGGTAGCAAGCGCACTTACTCAGAAATAAACACGTACAGGTTTCATATTTTTATTTTCTCAAGTAACTTCAAGGACAATGGTCAGCTTAGAAATTGAGTAACAACAATAAATGCCACCACAAACGATACAGCATTTCTTCAAAACATACATGGTTTAAAAACGACATTGCAACATTTTCCAATAGGTTTTATAGCGTAACCGCTCCTTCTGGCATTCCAAACATGTTCCTTTAGCAGACAGGTACAAGTTATTATACAGAGGGGCTCACACTCTTCAGTGATCTGAAACACATAAAAAGCAATTGAAATAAATATCTTAAAACATTTTACGCCCTAAATTAAAGCAACAGTGTACACGAGGGTCCACTGGTAAAGTACAGTGAAATATTTTAGGTTATGCTAAATGAAAACCAAGCAACAGTGTTAGAATCGATCTTAAATTAGGTGCCCTATATGAATAAAAGTTTAACCCTTGACTGCGGCTAAAAATAAGGTTTTAACAACACTTGGGCTACATACTACAGCCAAAAATAAATAAATAAAAAGACTTTCCCAAAATGTGATTTCAAAAGCAACTAGAGTAGAATGAATCGTAGGTTAGCTAAAATCTGTCTATAAAAAGTAGTTGAAAAAATAAAAAAACAGATTGATAATACTTTTAATCGAGACCAAAGCTACAGAAATTTGTTTTTTTTTAAAACAACTTAAAATATTTAAAAAACATGTAGCAAATTATTTATAAAGGTGCCTCATCCTACGTCATTTAAAAGTACTACTCCAGTATCCATCAAAGTGAGTAATCAGAACTCTTAACGGCACTCAACCAAACTTAAATACTGAAGACATCGGTGAACAGTCTGACAACATAGTGCACCACTCGCAGTACACAACTTGAACACCATAAACTTATTAAACAAAGTTAATCTGTAGAGTATATTAATACCATCATCTAACAGGTTTTTGCCATCTAAAGTGCAAAGCTCCTCGCTTATTGGTTTCTGTTCTTCCTTCTTCCGGTACTTTAAAAACCCACAAGCAACTTGGCGGGACCCAGCGAAATTAGCAAATGACACTTGTTGAACTTGTCGCACCTTTTTGACCATTAGATAATACAGAAAGCACACTCAGCACTGCATAAACAGCACGTAATCTCGACAGAAAACGAGCTACCCATCAAACTTTCACACCAATGTTCGTTTTAGACTCAAGACAAAACTTGAGAATTTTTTTTCGGTACATACCATAAAAAATTCTCTGACCTTCTGTCTCTTGTAACACTGTATCGATCATGCAGCATCAACTACTCATGCAAACAGCTTCTCCACCGCCCCACAAGATTCAGTAACACTCTCATTCGTTGGCGGTGACCAAAACCATGAACTGGTCCGCTTACAGCATCTTAGAACGTTATAGTACGACTACGCTTGACACATAGCTAGTCGCCGACGTAAGCGTTGCTTGGAGATGCGCCGTCGGTATCTTTCGATATCGATAGCGATAGGGGACGTTGGCCTCTCCGAGTATCATCCCTAATCAAATGGTTCAAATGGCTCTGAGCACTATAGGACTTCTGAGGCCATCGGCCCCCTAGAACTACTTAAACCTAACTAACCTATGGACATCACACACATCCATGACCGAGGCAGGATTCGAACCTGCGACCGTAGCAGCTGCGCGGTTCCAGACTATAGCGCCTAGAAGCGCTCGGCCATACCCATCCCTAATCCTCTACCAATGGTGCAGCTACTCACAGAGGTCCAGCGTAGGCTCTAATTATGGTATGGCATCGTAGCTTGGTAGATACTCTAATGACGTAATGCGGAAACGACAATTTTGTCGAACAAGTGCAAATCTGGCGATGCGAATGCAGAAATATGTATAGAAATGTTTCCATATGTAATGGATTAATAAAGGGACTTTGAAGAAAAGTCAAACAAGTGAGAAAGACATTACGTTGAGTTTATTATTAGCCGCCACTTACATAACTTGTTCGCTATGATCACCGGAGACGTTGACGAGATGCTGTACAGCGCCAGTTTTGCACCTTTTCTCTGTACGAAATTTACCCCACTTTACCCCCCACTCTATAAAAAACTACGTACTACCAAAATTGTGTACCCATAAACTATTATCCAACTTGCACTCGTATGCTAACATTCGACTAAAGAGAATGTAATCTGAATAGACATATAAGTATTGTGAATACAACTTGTCTTTATGTTAAACGCGCAACTGAATTAAAACTATTATGTGGCCCTAATCAAATTTCCACTTACCTCTCGTCTTGACAATACTGTTACAGATTTCTCGAAAGCATAATAGCAAACAGCAAGCGGGCAGCGGCTAAGCTCGATTTCTCTTTCGAAATAAATTTTCGAACTGTTGGAGACCACATGGTGCAGTGTGGTAATGCTTAAGAATAAACAGTAGGATGGGGAGAGTATCTGTTCCTATGAAACGATATTCCAAGGCAACGATTTAAGAATGAAGTAAATATTAAAAAAGACAGAGTAAAACTTCGCGTGATCCTCGCGCATAACGTTGGACTGAACAAAACTATGCTTAACAAAGTGAGCAGTAATTTAAAATGTGTACAATGTTAACAGAGAATTTCTATAAAAATCAAACAGCTTAATCAGTTGAAATATTAAAGCATCACTCTGGGCAGTGGGGTAGTTCTTCTGTCAGATTTGAGCTTAAGAACAAAGTTAACTAACTGCCAATTAACATTTCTACAAATTAGATGAACAGTGCTGCAGTTTTACCTCAAACTCTTTCTCTTAAAAAAATAACGTTTATCAAAATTTATATTCCTTTGACCTTTCAGTGTGTACATCATATTAATACTTGCTATCCATTACAATGTATCTTTCTTCATCTAACATATACAATCACAAGTGAACGCAACACTACTGAATACGTCCACCAGCTACAACACTTCAACTAAGAATATATTAGAATGCGCAGAGGCAAAGACTGTGCCACAACTAGGCCAAAGATTGTGTAATAGTAACATAACTTGCTCTCTCTGTCTCTTTCTCTCTGACGTATACATCGATAACATACAAAAATCAAAATGATATTCCAACTAACAGAATATCTACCCACGTTCTGCAGCAGTACCATAATTACAGCCCACACTGGAGCTCTGTGAGTATCTGCACTTTAATTATATAAAATTACGCTGTTATTTTGGTTTCAAACTTTACACACAAAAACTAATTACTTTGCTATTATTGGTCGTACAAGTGTGGCGTTAATATTATTGGAATCGTCTCTTTATTACATACACAAAGCTGTAATCAAATCTGCTGTAGCTTACCTGGAAGCAATTTCAGTATTTTAGTGAATATTGGAGGCTTCAGACACTGACACAATCAGACATTTGGCCCGTTTGCTTGTCGCTCAGAAGCAGGCTGCGGTAATCTCTCACGGCTCTTACAGGAAGTGGGCGCGCAGCCGGCGACCGGATACACCCATACCCTCCCACGACTTTTTGACCTACCTGAATTCGCTGCCTCGTTGTTACTCGCCAGCAGCCTGACACTCAACTCAGCCACCCTTTTCTATGATTAAGTCATACACAGCAGACATATTGCTCCCAACCTCACTATGGGGATTAGAGCCTCTATCCTGCTGAATAAAACGGCCAATTTGTTAAAATCAGTGCAAGCTCATTCGGTCAATCTCTAGAGCACTGTTTTCTTTACAACTTCTGCCAAGTAAGTTATTTCATAATGTAGAGACGATACTCCTCCATTTCCCAACACCATTCACCACATAAGCTACGAAAACTCAACACATATAATTTCAGATTGCAGATAGCTAGTGTTATAGTACCCATTCAATTCTCGACGTGATTTACTGCTCACACTACCTGCTGGTATAAAAATCATGATGACGATGTTTGGTTTACATTTCACGTATCGTAACTTCTCGTTTGTGTGCTTGAAAAATTGCCTCAGCATCCCACAAAATGAATGCGACTTTGAGCTCAGAAACAGGACAAGTTGTTAGTATTATCCACTGCTTTGGAAAAAAGTGAAAATTGCGCTTTTGAAATGACAGATGTGTTTATTAGTATTCAGCTGTGATATATTTTTTACCAAACTCGTAATCTATGGTTTCTAGCTAATCATTCATTGTAAGGAGTGGCACTTTCTAAATGCCTTTCGGAATGACTTTACTTTAACAATTTCCTTTCCCACCATAGGATATTCATTTTACTGTTTTTTTTTTTTACTGTTTTATTCTATGCTACAAAATTATCTTTTCAGTTTTGTGTTTGTTCTTTCTTGGTAAATGCAGGTTCAGTCTAGACCTAATATTTCCGTGATCATGGACTGCGCTGTTTCTAAAGTAACTATCATGGCTACTGCCTTACTGTATTACGTGGTGTACTTAAAACGTCCACTGTTTTGAGGCTGATCCTATGTGCGTTTGTTCCCATGCAAAAATTTTTTTAGCTAAAAATTCATTGTACATACGATTCGAATGAAATTTACACTGGCTGTTATACACTGATGACATGGCACAAAGTGCTGACGACATTCTGTTTTCAGGGAGCTTTGCACCTTCCAGCCACTTCACCTGACATTAATATTTACTCTTAGAAATTGGGTCTTTATACTATCTACATTGAATTTATCATTGCTGCCTCCCTACCAGCTTCAAACAGAAATTCATAGATTTGTTCTTCTTATGTTCAGTATAAGTTAATGCATATTGTCCAACCATAAGCTCCTTGAGGGTTTCATTTGCTTTCTACGTAATTCAGTACAGTGCAGTTGTGCCAACTGATGATGTTCCAAGATCACAATTACGCGCTCGAATTAAGAATAATTTCAGTAGCATCTACGTGACTTCATATTGTATCTTAACTACATTTCACTGTGCGTTTATATTATGCAAGCTTGTGAAATGCTGTAATAAGATCAATACCTTATTTTATTACGATGCCATTTGATGTGCAAGTTTGGTGGTTTCCACGACGTCCTCTACATGTCCGTACTAGAAACCCGGTCGTACCGGAACAGTTTGCATTTTGAATACGAAAAATCACGCTAGTATCGTGATAAGGATCTTACTTTCTAGTTATCCTTCGCAAGTTAATAAGTAAAGTAAGGCGACGGAAATCCTGACCTTCACTCAACAAATACACTGATAAGTAGGCTCTCACTCTTTCGCTCATGCGACCGGCTAAACCTGAGTGACTTTGAGAGACGGTTTTCGAGATCGCATGCTGCCTCGACAGTGCTCTGCGCATGCGTGGCGGCGGCCGGGGTCACATGACGGAGTCCGTCGTTAGCACAGCCAGCTGCGCTGATGGATTGTAACGACGCTGTTGTTTTTCATAAGGCCGTTGTTTATCGTGCGCATTCCGCCTTTACTGTCGCAAGTTCCCTGTATATATATACGCATTCTGCCGCTCGCCGAGATTTTCGCTGCGGCGTTCGTGCCACCATAAAGTTCTCCTTAATCTTAAATTCAAAGTTCTCTCTGCCGGGGGAGTTCTGCGAAAAGGGCTTGAGGGAGGTC
This sequence comes from Schistocerca gregaria, assembly GCF_023897955.1. Classification (NCBI taxonomy): domain Eukaryota; kingdom Metazoa; phylum Arthropoda; class Insecta; order Orthoptera; family Acrididae; genus Schistocerca; species Schistocerca gregaria. The sequence continues at coordinate 247,715,457 of NC_064920.1, forward strand.
GTTTCCATGGAATGTTGTTCTGTGACTTGGTTCGCAGTAATTAATAGTTTGCGCCAAACCGTTGAAAACGAAATGTTACGGGAAACCCCGTTCAATGGTATTGTTTTACAGTTCTCGAAGGAAAATTACGAGCGAAGTTTTACGTTAACTAAGCATCTACTGCATGAACTTAAATGCGAAACACCTTCAAAAAATTCATGATTATTTCTAGTTAAAAGATAGATTGAGCTTACCTTTCTTCTCTCTAAATTCATCACCCACCACAGTACCCTGCTGGCATTATAGAGTTTGTATTCTTAATTAAATCTTCCTTCGTCTCACCTGCCAATTGTTCACTATTTTTTGGCTGAAAGAGAGAGCTGGGACAGTGATTAGCATACTGGACACATTCATATTCAGTTGGAATTCAAACCATTTGTTAGGCTGTCTTCATATCCGTATTATCGACGAGAATGCCGTAATGGTTCTAATGCGACGGACATTATTGTACCTTATCTAACTATCTTGCCCTATGTTGACTAGATTATTGATTTGTAGATGAATTTCATTTTTTAATAAAATGATTTTGGGTGTTAGGCCGCATAATCACGAAACTCTATAACAACTATAAAACCAATGTTTCAACCATTTTTGGATACCCAGAGTGTCATGGCTGCTGCAGTTTAATCGTCATACAATTTAGTCGCCCTGAAGTGGACCGCTGCACTTACGGTCAAAATATTTTTATAGGTCTTTTAGTGTTTCTTAATGATATCAATAGACAATACAAATTGCTGTAACCAGTCACTCGCATTTCAGATTACAAGAGAACAATACCTCCATCATCCAGCTGGTTTTATGTCACTTAATAAGCCATAAGCCTATTTTACACGTGAGGTATGAGTAACCTGAGCCACTCTTTGGCAGCAGAAGACAATCAGAGTTACGTGGACGCCTTTATTGCATAAGTAAATAGTATTATAAATATAAACACCTTTCAGGCATCAAAGGCAGCTTTTACCGTCGTATTTACATGACGTACTACACACTAAAGTAAGCAAATAGACCGCATTAGGATTTAACAAGTGCAAGAACAATAATTTGTATTTCATTTGATATTCACAACGGTTAGGCTTAATCCTATCTAAAAGACAACCCTCCTAAAAGCGTAATGTAACGCATAATATAATAAATACGACTAATTACAGCAGTTTGTATTTTCAGGTGATATTTATAACGTTTACGGTCAAGAGTAACTTGAAATACTTACATTAAAAAGTTTCACAATGATGCGAACATGCGGGGTAGCGGCGAGGTCTCGGGAGCCTTGTCACGGTCCCCGTGACTCATCCACCCCCCCCCCCCCCCCCCTCCGCCCGACCGCTGTCGCAGGTTCGAGTCCTCCGTCCTCCCTCGGACATGGGGCATGGGTGTGTGTGTTAAGGAGCGATGACCTCAGCAGTTTCGTCTCATAGGAATTTACCACAAATTACTAATGATGCGGACAACAGACAGAATTATTTTATTCATCTTGATACCGACGTTGAAAACCCTATGTTGAAGCAAGCCGACGCCCAGTGATCTTCCGTTGTTTGTACTGTCTGTACTTGACGGAGACGCACCAGCATCGTATGAGCATCATTTACACTGATCTCTCGTCTTTCACACTGAAGCTCGGTTTAGTTCGTTTAAAAGAAATATTAATACCAGCCGAAATGAGACAAAATTGTTCAAATGGCTCTGAGCACTATGGGACTCAATTGCTGTGGTCATCAGTCCCCTAGAACTTAGAAGTAATTAAACGTAACTAACTTAAGGACATCACACACATCCATGCCCGAGGCAGGATTCGAACCCGCGACCGTAGCAGTCGCACGGTTCCGAAATGCGCGCCTAGAACCGCGAGACCACCGCGGCCGGCGAAATGAGACATAACTACAGTGGACAAAGCTGAAATGTCAGTGAGAACCATGGTTTAGCAAGAGAAAGCAAATTGTTTCAGTACATACAGGAAAGAATTTGTCAGTAGTCTGTGAGAAGTGGTGTTGACAAGCGAAACTTCTTAATGAGTCTGCGACTGCTAATTTCACTGTCACAGGATGAAAAGGAGAGGATTTGGTTTTGTTGGGAAATAGTAATTTTGACATGCTATTCAGAAAGAAATGTTGAGGGAAGCAAGTTAATCTTCAGTTAACATTGATGACGTTACAGGCGGAGCACTTGTTCTGAAAGGACATGAGTGGGGAAGCAAATCGATTTTCAGGGCATGCATCCCGACATTCAGGCAATGCGATTTAGGTAAAGCGGAAAAACTAATTTTGAAGGCAAGGATGGTATTTGAAAGCTGCTGCTCCCAAAGCCGATTCAGTACCTTAACTATTGCCTCGGCTTGGTCTTTTTCGATAACTTTTTCTATACATTCTTTCTATGCTACCATCCACTTATCACATTAGATGACAGACACAGATTGTATGATTGGATCTGAATTAAAATAATTAATTTGATTGTGGTAGTGTCCCATTTATCTCACCGAATTTCCACTAGAAATAAATGAGCTTGTATGTTATTGTATGATTGAATTAGAATTACAATCAAAAATTTCAGTAAGACGGTGTCCTATTTATTCCCTCGAAATTCCACTAGAAATAAATGAGCCTGCACATTTGTCATTGATTTTAGTTGTTAGTTGCTTTTTTGTAGTTGCTTTCTTCAGAGAAATAGTTGTAGCCACATGGTTAAAGAACTTTCGCGAATGTTTTGCTCCTGATTATTTCTGTGTCGGTCCAGTTTCCTCCTTGGCATGATGATAACTGAAAAATAATTCGTCTCCTTATTATTAAATTACGGCGATGCCTGCAGGAAATTCAGGAGGTTTGTTTCTCTGGCGTGGACGTACGTAGTTAGCGGAACAATTAATGTGCTATCTTTCTGTGTACCGAGCAATAATGTGCACTAATACGAATCATCATCATTAACCATATGTCTCGCACCTGCAGTACATGTATAATACGTAATGACTGTCATTTCATAAAACAAAAATAAATCGACTAAATATTAATTTTTGGGCCTGTAGTCCATTGCTCCGCTGTGGCATAGTCATTCATAAAACCATTCCACGTACCCTTATAGCAACATAGAACGCACTCCGCTCTTACACGTCTGATAGACTGTTTCAGTTCATTGCACCGCAGTCACAACTCGGAAACTCGACAATACCCTATTTATAAAGTGAAACAGAACACTGACCACAACCAGTGAGGAACCTGTTTAATTAGACCCACAGTTTTCTGTCAAATTCGACACCCGCAGTATCACAGTTACATTTACAATGAAGTGAATACCCCCAGCTGCATACAGGCGTTGATATAAGTCAACGGGAACAGTTGAAAATGTGTGCCCCGATCGGGACTCGAACCCGGGATCTCCTGGTTACACGGCAGACACTTAGATCTCATTTTCTTCTATACTGTTTGTTGAATATGTTTGTGGCAGACGTCCGATGACACCAGTTCAGGTTCTCTGTTGATCCGTTCACTCAGCTTTTCATTACAGGGGGTAGCTAAACCCTCTGACCGAACACGATGAGCTACCGTCCCGGCACCCATCTGAGCCACCGAGGACGCAGAGGATAGTGCGACTACAGCGACTTATCTCCATTCCCGGTCTTGGCAATTTCCAATGTCTTGTTCCAGAGATCCCATACTCTGGTGTTACTTGTAGCTAGCTGTTCAGGCAACAGCAGTGGAGGGTGTCTCGAACGAAGCCTATATGTTCGTGAAACAGGTGCGCCGTGACAAACGGTTAATCACTTATTCTCTTGTACATTGTGGTAATCTCAAAGCAGGGTCTCCCCCCGCAGATCTGTAGTGGGTAAATATTCTTTAGCACAGGAAGCCAATAGCCAGAAGTTGGTGTGATTGTACAAGTAATCAGAAGCATCGTGTTGTTGAGCTGCCCATCGATGAGGCTGGTAAGACAACTCTTACATCACACTGAAGCACAATACTCTGTGGCGGAAAAAAAAGTGCCAGAGCCGAGAGCAAAGTTTAAACTGAAGCCCCCCAGGTTGTGCCACATTGCCTGTCAACAGTGTAGTTTCCAGTTTTTATCTTGGCTGATATGTTTTAGACATTTTTTTATAAGATAGAACGCTAACTAGTGTGATGGTAAGATACATGCAGTACTTGTTTTAGCGGAGAACATTGCCATAAATTTTCTCCTCGAGTTCAGAGCTTGGAAATATGCGTTAAAGGCCCTGAAGTCCCCTGTTATTGTTACCTCTGATTGATCAAGTGATGTGAAATATTATCATGATTTTGATGCTGTGGTCTTCCGTCCAGAAACTTGTTTGACGCAGTTCTCTATGGTACTCAATCCTATGCAAGCTTCTTCATCTCCAAGTAATCATTCTGAATCTGCTTAGGGTATTCATCTCTTGGTCTCCTTCTATGAGCTTTACCCCCCCCCCCCCCCACCTCCCCCATGCTGCCTCAAGTACTAAATTAGTGATCCCTTGATGCCTCAGAACATGACTTACCAACCGGTCTCTTCTTCTAGTCAAGTTGTGGCACAAATTCTTCTCCCCAAATCTTTTCGGTACCTCCTCATTAGTCACGTGATGTACCCATCTAAACATCAGCATTCTTCTGTAGCACCACATTTCGAACGTTTCTATTCTCTTCTTGTCTAAACTATTTATGATCCTTGTTTCACTTCCATATATGGCCACACTCCATACAAATACTTTCAAAAAATCCTGCCTGACACTTAAATCTATACTCGATGTTAACAAATTTCTCTTTTTCAGAAACGCTTTCCTTTCCATTGCCAAGCTACATTTTATATCCTCTCTACTTCGATCATCATCAATTATTTTGATTCTCAAATAGCGAAAAGTATTTGCTACTCTAAACGTTTCATTTCCTATTCTAATTTCCTCAGCATTATCTGAATTAATTTGATTACATTCCATTATACTCGTTTTGCTTTTGTTGATGTTCATTTTATATCCTCCTTTAAAGACACTGTGCATTCCGTTGAGCTGGTCATCCAAGTCCGTTGCTGTCTCCGACAGAATTTCAATGTCACTGGCAAACATCAAAGGCGTTTTTCTTCTCCATGAATTTTAATTCCTACTCCGAATTTTTCTTTTGTTTCCTTTACTGCTTGCTCAAAATACAGATTGAATAACGTCGGGTATAGGTTACAACCCTGTCTCATTCCCTTCCCAACCACTGCTTCCATTTCATGCCCCTCGACTCTTCTAACTGCCATCTGGTTTCTGTATAAATTGTAATAACGTTTCGCTCCCTGTATTTGATCCCTGCCACCTTCAGAATTTGAAAGAGAGTATTCCAGTCAACATTGTCAAAATCTTTCTCTAAATCTACAAATGCTGGGAAAGTACTTTGCCTTTCCTTAATCTAGCTTCTAAGATAATTCGTAGGGTCAGTATTGGCTCACGTGCTCCATAATTTCTACAGAGTCCAAACTGATCTTTCCCGAGGACGGCTTCTAATAGTTTTTCCATTCGTCTGTTAAGAATTCGTGTTAGTATTTTGGAGCCGTGACTTATTAAGTTGATAGTTCGTTAATTTTCACACTTGTCAACAGCTGCTTTCTGTGTTATTGGAATTATTATATTCTTCTTGAAGCTGATGGTATTTCACCTTCTCATACATCTTGCTCAGCAGATGGTACAGTTTTGTCAGGGCTGGCTCTCCAAAGGCTATCAATACTTCTAATAGAATGTTGTCTACCCCCAGCACCTTGTTTCGACTTAGGTCTTTCAGTGCTCTGTCAGATTCTTCACATAGTATTATATCTCTCATTTCAACTCCATCTACATCCAATTCCATTTCCATAATAATGCCCTCAACTACATCGCCATGGTATTAACGGTCTATATACTACTTACACCTTTCCGCTTTCCCTTCCTTGCTTAGAACTGGTTTCCCATCTGAGCTTTAGATATTCATACAAGTGGTTCTCTTTTCTCCAAAGGTCTATTTAATTTTGCTGTAGGCCTATAGGTCCTTACATTCGTCCTCTAGCCATCCCTTCTTAGCCATTTTGCACTTCCTGTCGATATCATTTTTGAGACGTTTCTATTCCTTTTTGCCTGCTTCATGTATTGCATTTTTATATTTTCCCCTTTCTTCAGTTAGATTCAATAACTCTTCTGTTACCCAAGGATTTCTACTAGCCCTCGTCTTGTTATCTGCTTGATCCTCTGCTGCCTTCAATATTTCATCTCTCAAAACTACCCATTCTTCTTCTACTGTGTTTCTTTCCCCCGTTCTTGTCATCGTTCCCTAATGCTCTCGCTGAAACTCTCTACAACCTCTGGTTCTTTCTGTTTATCGAAGTCACATCTCATTCAATTCCCACTTTTTTGCAATTTCTTCATTTTTAATGTACAGTTCATAACCAACATATTGTGGTCAGAGTCAACACCTGCCACTGGATATGTCTTACAGTTTAAAATCTACGTCCTAAATCTGTGTCTTACCATTACTTATTCTATATGAAACCTTCCAATGTCCCCAGGCCTCTTCTCCACTTCTTTCACGATTATTAAAACAAGTGTTAGCTATAATTCAGCTATTCTCTGTGCAAAATTCTACCAGGCGGATTCTTCTTTCATTCCTTACCCCCCCCCCCCCATTCCAAATTCCCCTACTTTTTTGCTTTCTCTTCCTTTCCCTACTATCGAATGTCAGTTCCCCGTGACTATTAAATTTTTGTCTACCTTCACTCTCTGAGTGATTTCTTTTATACCATCAAACATTTCTTCAGTCTCTCATATCCGGAGCTACTTAGCATATAAACTTGTACTACTGTGATAGGCGTGGGCTTCGTGTCTATCTTGGCTACAATAATGCGTTCACTATGCTGTTCGTAGTAGCTTACCCGCGCTCCTATTTGGCTTATTAAGTCTACCCCTGCATTAGTCCGATTTGATATTGTATATATAACTCTGTATTCACCTGACTAGAAGTCTTGTTTCTCCTGTCACGGAACTTCGCTAATTCCCACTATATCTAACTTTAACCTATCCATTTCCGTTTTAAATTTTCTAACCTACCTGCCCGATTAATGGATCTGACATTCCACGCTTCGATCCGTAGAATGCCAGTTTTGTTTCTCCTGATAACTACGTCCTCCTGAGTAGTCATCGCCCAGAGATCCGAACGGGGTACTATTTAACGTCCGTAATATTTTACCCAAGTGGACGGCATTATCGTTTAACCATACAGTAAATCTGCATGCCCTCCGGAAAAGTTACGGCTGTAGTGTCCTCTTGCTTTCAGCCGTTCGCAGTACCAGCAAAGCTGTTTTGGTTAATGCTACAAGGCCAGATAAGTCAATCATCCAGACTGTTGCCCCTACAACTACTGAAAAGGTTACTGTCCCTCTTCAGGAACCACACGTTTGCCCTCTCAACGGATACCACTCCGTTGTGGTTGCACCTACGGTACGGCTATCTGTATCGCTGAGGCATGCAAGCCTCCCCACCAACAGCAAGGTCCATAGTTCAAGTGGGAAGGGCGGGGAATCATGATGTTAAGTGGATATAAATCCGCAACAAATGAATAATCGTTTTAATTCTCTATTTATTACAGCCAGCGAATATCATACAGTACTGACGGGTTTTTCTGCACATATAAAGAATCTGAAGATGTTCCGAATATAAACGAAGCTGGTAAGCACTGAAAAGATTAATGTGACTATAGACTGCAGTAAAGAGTATTAGAATAAATATGTTGCAGGTTACAGTAAACCTTGCTGTTTCTAATGTTGATACATAATCTTCCAGAATTCTTTATATCCGCTTCTACACTTAACCTTCATACGACCACAGGTTTTATCGTACTCGAAATACGCTATCGCTGATCTCGTATTTATCATGTATATTCTGCTTATATTGTTTTCATATATATATTGTCGATAGAGTACTTGGTGGACTAACTTGTTATTTTTTCCGATTGGCACACATTATGCTCCACATGGGAATATTTTTATTGGTTTACGTTTCTTTTTCATTTAATGACCCTTTTCGTTAATTAACTCCATGCAGTTAACATAACGGTGTTTGGAAGTGTTCGCTAGTTCTTAATTTCAAATCATCCCTCCTTTCTTGTTCCGTATTTTTGTTTTTTTTTTTTTTTCTATCAAACATCTACATTGAGCTTCTCGCATATGGTTCCAACAGTGTAACTAGCAGATTATTGTCGTATAAACATCATAGTTTGTTGTCGTCATAGCTATTGGTTCAAATGGTTCAAATGTCGCTGAATACAATGGGACTTAACATGTGAGGTCATCAGTCCCCTAAACTTAGAATCACTTAAACCTAACTAATCTAAGGACATCACACACGTCCATGCCCGAGGCAGGATTCGAACCTGCGACCGTAGCAGCAACGCGGTTCCGGACTGAAGCGCCTAGAACCACTCGGCCACAACGGCCGGCGCATAGCCATTGTTATAAATAAATTTGCTCCTCGTTCGTTATACAATTGTTTTAGATCACGCAGTACAAAACGAAGTGATATGTTATTGTTGCTCTGAAACACTTCCCCTCTTTTGCACGTTCGCCACACATATCTGTAATGTTAGTCTCCGTCTTCATTTCATTAACTCTATACGATGCGTCAGGCATTTAATAGAAAACTAAGTTAGTCATTCCATCGAATGTAATACTTACCACTGTTACTATTCCAGTCGTCCGTCTCAAAAGCGATTTGGTGCAGCTCTCCACGCCAGTCTATCTCGAGCGAGCCACCACACCTCTGAATACCTCTGCTGCAACCTACAACAATCATTTTAACCAACTTACTGCATTGATGCCTAGGTCTTATACAAATTTTATCCCTTCCCCCCTCCCCCCCCCCCCCAGCCTCCACATCCCACCATAATCAAATTCACTGTTCCTTGACGTCTCCTTTTAGTGAAGCTATGCCCTAAGTATCTTTTCTCTCCAATTCGATAGAATACCTTGTTAAATATTAAATCTAAGCATCTTATAATCAGCATTCCTCTGTAATACCACGTTTTCGAACCTTCTAATCCTTTCTTGTTTGAACTGCTTATCGACTTTTCACCTCCGAACAAAAATACACTCTGGGCGTATACTTCCAGGAAAGAACCTTTAACATTTAAATTTATTTTCAGTGCGAAAAATCAGTCTAGGTAGCAAAAACAGCATATGCTTTACTCACACTTTTCACCTATTAAGACATCTTCAGAATTCCTAATTGGGAAAAATACATAAATGCAGATTAGTGGCATGGTCCTGTGTAGCATGACAACGTGGCAAAAACGTTTTTGAAATTCTATAAAAACATCAGATTGAAGGGACACTGACGTATAGAAACTGCGGTAGCGCAATGGATACCAATATTTGTGTCAGTATTGGAAGCGTGGCCATTCCTAAGCATATCTGCATGCTTTCGCCAAAGTTAAGGATCATCCCCTCTTTCACGGTTCAACTACCAGTTTGCAGTATTTCTCTTTGTTGTTGGTCTACGGCAGAATATTTAAAAATTCTCTTAATTTTGCGTTTTAGGTGTGCTGCAAAGTTTTTACTGCGGATGACTAATGCGTCAACTGTACACGTAAATCCCTATTCACTGTGTTGTTCTTACAGTATTTTAAAAAAAAACTTTTGCTACCTTCTCATGCTGAATGAGACCATGCCCCTAATCTGCTTTTATATATTTTTCCAAAATAGGAATTCTGAAGATGCCTCAAAAAGGCAAAAAGCGCCAATAAAGCGTATGCAGTTTTTGCAACCTAGATTGCGTTTCTTACTGAACATGTATAATGGTTGTTGCGCCGTGACAACAGAATGGGAAGATTTACATACATTTAATTAGACCGTAACAAATTTCGCTTCTGCAGCAACTCTTTTCTTGTTGTTACCGGTCTAAATTTTATACCCTCTGTACTTCAGCAATAATCAGTTATTTTTCTGCCCAAATAGCAAAACTCATATATTACATTTAATATCTCATTTCATAGCTAATTCCCTCACCATAGTCCGATTTAATTCAACTACATTCTTTCCTAGTCCAGGCAGCTCTCTACTGCCTATGCTATTTCCTAAATACCTGTTCCTCAGCGAACGCCGCCGCCCAGAAGCCCTGATGTTCTTTCAGACAGAATAAGGATCGATGCTAGATGACAAGTTAGAAGGATATCTGGCGTACGGCACAAGAACAGCTGCCGGCCCGAGTGGCCGTGCGGTTCTAGGCGCAACAGTCTGGAACCGCGAGACCGCTATGGTCGCATGTTCGAATACTGCTTCGGGCATGGATGTGTGTGATGTCCTTAGGTTAGTTAGGTTTAAGTAGTTCTAAGATCTAGGGGACTGATGACCTCAGAAGTTGAGTCCCATAGTCCTCAGAGCCATTTTTGAACAAGAATAGCTGTGACATCAACGAATCTTATAATTAAACCCTTTCACTCAGAATTTAAGTTCCACTCCTGAAACTTTCTTTCATTTCCTTCAGTGCTTCTCTGGTGTATAGCACGAACAGTAAAGGCGAAAGCTGCGATCCTGTCTTACCTTTTTTCGATCGGAGCATTTCTTCTTGGTCTTTCAGTCTTCTAGTTTCCTCATGGTTCTTGTACATTTTGCATATAACTCGTATTCCCGTACAGCTTATTCCTGTTTTTCTCAGAATTTCGAACATCTTTCAGCATTTCACATTGTCGAGCCCTTCTTCCAAATTGGAAAATCCTATGAACGTATGTTGATATTTGTTCAGTCTTGCTCCCATTTTCAACCGCAATATCAGAACTGCCTGTCTCGCGCCTTTAACTTTCCTAAACCCAAACTGATCGTCGTCTAATAGGTGCTCAGTTTGCTCTCTCATTACTCTGTATATTATTCTTGTCAGAAACTTGGATGCACGAGCTGTTGAGCCGATTGTGAAATAATTCTCATACTTGTCGGCTCTTGATATCTTCGGACTGGGTTGGATGCCGTTTTTTTCCGAAAATCTAAAGGTATGTCGCCATTCTCATACGTTCTACACATCAACGTGCATAGTCGTTTGTTTTCACTTCTCCCAACGATTTTAGAAATTCCGATGGAGTGTTATCTATCCCTACTGCCTTATTTGATCTTAAGTCGTCCAAAGTTCATTTGAGTTCTGATTCTAGTACTGGATCCCCTATTACTTCCTTGTCAACTCCTTTTTCTTCTTCTATACGTCATCAGACATGTCTTCCCCCTCGTAGAGGTCTTCATTGCCATCCTTTCACCAATCCGCTCTCTCCTCTGCATTTAACAGAGGGATTCCCATTGCACTCTTAAGGTTACCACCCTTGCTTTTAGTTTCACCGAACGCTGTTTTGACTTATTTGTATGCTGAGGCCACACATCCTACAAGAATTTCTTTTTCGATTTCTTCACATCTTTCATGCAGCCATTTTGTCTTAGTTTCCCCGCACTTCCTGTAGATTTCGTTCCTAAATGATTTGTATTTCTGTATTCCTGGATCTCCTAGAATATTTTTTTTACTTCCTTCTTTCATTTGATCGGCTGAAGCATTTATTCGGTTATCCACAGTTTCTTTGCAGATATTTTCCTTGTACTTACGGTTTTCTTTCCAGTTTCGTCGAGTGCCTTTTTTGACATGTTTATTCCTCTTTGCCTGTACTGCCTACAGAGCGCTCCATTATCGCAGTATGTATAGGCTCAGAGAACTACAAGCGTATCTCTTCATTCATGAGTGCTTTCGTGTCTCACTTCCTAGATCACAGATTTTTTCTGACTAGTGTCTTAAACTTCGGCCTGTACTTCATCGTTACTAAATTGTGATATGAGTCCACATCTGCTTCTGGGTACGCCTTACAACACATTACCTGATTTCGGAACCTCTGACTGATGGTGGTGTAGTCCCAACTCTCCCAGCCTCTTCCAAGAATACGTCCTCCTCCTATGATTCTTGAACAAAATATTTGCTGTTAACAAATGCTAGTTATTGCAGAACTCAGTTAGTCTTTGTCCACTCTCGTTCCTTTTACCAAGTGCATAATCTCCCATAACACTTTCTTCTGGTCCCTCCTCTACAACCGCATTCCAATCCCTAGTGACTATGACATTTTCATCTCTTTTTACATATTGAATTGCTCGCTCAACATCCTCATATTCCTTTGTATCTCTTCATCATCTGCATGCGACATCAACATGCATGCCTGGGCTATTATTGTACCACATATTTCCAATGGATGGGACATCTGGGGACATCTGCCCGTCAGGGCAACAGTCGGACTTCTTCTATAACGAAATAAGTCTAGACAGCACCGGCATCTGTGGCCAAACGTTCTCATGTTGAAAGGTAACGTCACGGACACCTCGACAACAGGGAGGCATTTGGATTAACACGGCAGAAATGTAACGCCAGGTGTCCGAGTTACCTGCTGTGCGAACCAGCGGTATTCAGTCTAAAGTCGTCGTCCAGATGGCTCGATGTTTCGGCAAGCCGACTCGTTGCCATCTTCAGGTATTCCTGATGACTTTTCTGCTGGGCATTGCCTTTGTCTGTCGTTACCCCTGACCGCAGCCTGCAGCTAGCCTGCTCTGGCCGTGGTCAGGGTGAGGCTGTGGGGTAAATGTGACGTTCGGTGCAGTATCTCTATTCGCGCTGCGAGTCTCTACCGGCTTGGGAACAATGACTACTCGTCTCTTTGAGTTGCTATGACCGTAGCGGGTTCCACGTAGATTGCTCTTGTTGTTTGACCATGCTCAAGGATGCATTCCAGCTTTCGTTTTATTGAAAGCTGCTGTCATAGTTCGTCATGTAGTCGGATCTCTTTAGCCCCTTTTAAAATAAAATCCTCTAAGGTGCTGGACCACTGCGCGAACTTGTTGCCGTTGTAATTCATGAAACGGTGGGAAAGAACAAATGAGACAAATGAAGCTAGCGCACTGATGCAAATAGCGAAGAACCGGGTCAAGTGGACATGCAGAGCAGTGCGAGTCCCTGGAGCTATGAGGTGCGCGGGAAATGCCTCAACTTATTTTCTCCGGAGGAAGCAGTCACCCCGTGAAGCCTCACCTGTCTGTTGTGCCGCTCATTAGACTGTAATGTAATTGGTCACTTCGTGTATTTATTATTGAGAGGGAGCGTCACTTATGTCGTTCTAATTAAACTGTGTTGAAAGTGTCATACCTACACTCCACAATTCTGGTTTAGAAATTCAGAGTTCGCTCATGCTGTTAGCATGCGTGAAGGCGTCAATGTGGGTAAAGTGGAAGAGAAGCGGTGGCTAACTTTGTGTAGGGAAAAACCGTAACAGCAGCGGCCGAAAGCAGGGCCCCGTGATGGCACATACTGCAAGTCCTTAGAAGAGTTACCTTGAAGTGGTAAATATAGAAAGAAATAAAAAAAGAAAGCAAATACAAGGAAAAACGGAAACCTGTCAAAGAGAAAAAGGCAGTAAAGGAGTGCTCTTTCTGAAGACAACCGTAAAGAAACATACTGCGTGTATTGCAAAGAAAAAATTTCAAATTAAAGCACAGAACAGCAGTGGATTAAGTATCAATTGTTCTCCCTATGGACTCACGAACTCTGTACAGAGGTTAAGGAACACAGTTTGAATTTTATTGCCCGCATCTCGTGGTCGTGCGGTAGCGTTCTCGCTCCCCACGCCCGGGTTCCCCGGTTCGATTCCCGGCGGAGTCAGGGATTTTCTCTGGCTCGTGATGTCTTTAGGTTAGTTAGGTTTAAGTAGTTCTAAGTTCTAAGGGACTGATGACCATAGATGTTAAATCCCATAGTGCTCAGAGCTATTTGAACTATTTTATTTGTGGGAAGCGTAATTCAAATCATGTTTGTTAAAACAATTTTTATCCCATATTTTAAAGCTAAGTGGCCGCTTTGCCCGCTCATGTTGGACAAAGCTACCGAATAGCTCTTTTATGAAGATTGAATTATTTGAAGTACTTAATTTAATCATAATGTTGTTAAGGTATTCTCTATTATACTTCAATATTTGCAGATTGCGGTCTATCGTTTCTATGCATTTCCGTCTATTACTACTCATTGTCAGCTTAAAATACAGAAACGCCTCAGATAAGGTATTCTCTATTATACTTCAATAGTTGCAGATTGCGGTCTATCGTTTCTATGCATTTCCGTCTCTTACTACTCATTGTCAGCTTAAAATACAGAAACGCCTCAGATTGGCCACTTTGCCCATCTCTCACCTAATCTATGTCGTAGACAGTTTATTTTCCTTTATTATCAATTCAGTCCTTTTTGTCTATAACTGATTTCTCTACACATGTGAAAGTGCAGGATACACAAATTGCAATACTAAAATTTATAACACATAGTGACCTTCTGGCTGAAACAAATAAGAAGAAAAATGTACAATTTTTTAGCCACCGCAACAGATGAAAGAACTAATTTACAATAGTAGGAAAGATGACAAATTATACAAAAAATTAGAAGTTATGGAGACGAAATGAAATTGACCTGAATTTTAGGAAGTTGGAGCAATGAAACTGGTTGAACAAGAAAACAACTATGATCAAATTGATCCAGGTACATAAAGTTTGTTCAAACAATGGTATTTGCTGTAGTAAGGAATTTGTCAACATTAGACGAAGTTTCTGAAATAGCATTTGAAGAACACCGAATTGCGTGCACGTGAAAGAGGAACAAAGGTAATAAAAATACATCCCGTGAAATGTAGTGGTACAGCAGCTAAGGTGGAATCCCCTGTGGTGAGGGGTGAGTCCAGATTTTTTGGGTCAGGAAGCCGCTGGTTCTCACCCTGGGCAGGCTGCAAGAGCTTGCCTGGTGGCAGTCGGACGAGCTGTCATGAAAACATCATTGTCAAAACATTCATTTATTGTATGTCAGCTACAGCAGTTGTGACCGGAGAAATCAACGTCCACAGCACATCACCTGTTCACACCGTCGGAGAAGCCATGGCTGTGAGAAGGCGTCCCGGCAGCTTGCGGCGTCGTGATGACGGCAGCCATTCTGCAAGAACGCTGACCGCAACAGCGGACTTGGGCTCCCATTGTAGACTAGAGACTGCCTGGCAGCACGAGACGGTCCTCTCAGAGGAGTATAAAATTTTGCCTTGGACCTGACATTGATGAATCAGCTCACAGCAGGAGCTGTGTTTGACCAGCCTCAGTACGCCAACAGTACGTTAAATTTGAGCCAATTTTACCACACAGTCACCATTAGCACGTCTGGAACCGTCTGCACACTTACTCGCTGCACCGTACTCTGACATGCACCAATACACTTCTGCTTATGTGGACTGCTGCCAGCGCCACCGTGCTACGACCGCAGCTCAAATGCACCACATGGCCTTACCCCGAGGTGATTTAAAACCGCAAACCGCCCATCAAGGCGTTGTTTCACCATGTATCAGCATTATCCTTAATTTATGAGCATGAGTGTAGTAAGACACTGCTCGGATACGCAGAGAAAGGAAATTGGGAGGTAGCGCCCGATACGTAGTCAACACACGTGACGTACTGGAAACACGGGTACAACCTTAAGTGACGAAAGCTACTAGGAAAACTGCGGTAGTCTGTGCTTAGTTATAATAGTCTACGGCAGCCAGCGGTAGTTTTGCAACCCTGTTTTGCACTTGCAGACGGTGCTATGAAATAACGAAAAAATGGTTCAAATGGCTCTGAGCACTATGGGACCTAACATCTATGGTCAAAAGTCCGCTAGAACTTAGAACTGCTTAAACCTAACTAACCTAAGGACATCACACACATCCATGCCCGAGGCAGGATTGGTAGCTGCGACCGTAGCAGTAACACGGTTCCGGACTGAGCGCCTTAACCGTGAGACCACCGCGGCCGGCTATGAAATAACGGAATGTGCAGTGAACACAGTAAACAAGTGACTAACGTAATAAAACTATTTTATTTACGTTTAATTACCAGTGGGAGTCTTTATGGAGGAAAAAATTAAATCCCCTTGGTTTCAGCGAGATTCGTGGAATCACCCTGAGTTGCTCGGACTTGGTTTCCACGTGAATTTCAAGTGCAGTAGCTGCTACAGAGTGTGACTGAACGAACAGACAGCAGGTCTTTTACAAGCAGGCACTGACTCTCTGGCTGCAACGCGCGCAGTTCCGCTGCCAATAAGCGTGGACGGGGCGGAGCGAGGCCGTACCATATTTCAGCGGCGAGCGGGCATCTCCGAGACTAACTGCCCAAGTTATTGTCGGTGAGGCTGCGGCGAGGTTCCTTCTTGTTTGTCAACAGCGTGATTTAGCGGGCGCCGCGGCCCGCCGGCTCTGGGCTCCGCGCCTGCCGCCCCGCCAGCAGCACGCCACGCCGCCAGACACCCGTCACTGTCACGCGTCGCGACGCCCAGCCGACGCCGACGCCGACGGCGGCGCCCTCCTAGTGACGCGGTTGCGGCGAGTCGCCGTGACACGGCGCGCTCCGCTGCAGCCGACAGCGGCAGCGCGGTCTCCAGCCGGCGACACGTGCGGAAATTACTCGTTACGGCGAGCGGCTCCGCTGGAAACGCGGCTCTCGCCGTCAAAATTACCGCACGCAGCTCGAACGCCCACAGTGTTTCGGTAAATATACGAAGTTCTCGTAACAAAATGTCTGCTACTTCTTTCCCTTAAAGGGAGTTTTCGAGGCCTATGCTGCCAGCGTTAACCACCGATCATTCCTGACCCTTATCTTTGGAACGACATCAGACTAATACCTTTACAGGTATTATATGCAAACTTCTTATGTTGACTCATACAGAACTAAGGAATGAAACGCGAAAGAAGTTTTTTACATTAAATGTTTGTAAATGCAAAAACGTAGCTTCAAGCCCATTGAAATCACTCCCGTGATTGTGCTTCAGTAGGTGTGGAAAGTCGTGATAAAGCAGTTCACAAAGTTTCATCTACCTTTCACAAGTAGTTTTCCAGATATAGGAATAGTAGCCCGCCGTTCTGGCCGAGCGGTTGTAGGCGCTTCAGTCTGGAACCGCGCGACCGCTACGTTCGCAGGTTAGAATCCTGCCTCGGGCGTGGATGTGTGTGATGTCCTTAGGTTAGTTATGTTTTAAGTAGTCCTAAGTTCTAGCGGACTGATGATTGGTTCAAATGGCTCTGAGCACTATGGGACTTAACATCTGGGGTCATCAGTCCCCTAGAATTTAGAACCTAAGGACATCACACACATCCATGCCCGAGGCAGGATTCGAACCTGCGACCGTAGCAGTCTCGCGGTTGCGGACTGAGCGCCTTAACCGCGAGACCACCGCGGCCGGCGCGGACTGATGACCTCGTATGTTAAGTCCCAGAGTTCTCAGAGCCATTTGAACCATTTTTTTGAACAGTAACTGTAAAAAAATCGTTTTGAGAAAAGTGAATTTAAATGGAAACGGTAAAAACACATACACTTATTTTTAAATGGAGTCACAAAAGCATCCTTCCGCGTAGACAGGCTCCTCTCCCCCTCTTTCTCTAAAACCATCTTCTGATTGACCATGCTTCGTTGGTGCAGAACTCGGCTGCGAGCTTTGACCTGGCAGTTCATAACTTGTCTGGAAGTTGCACTTCCTTTACGGTATGTGGACCTTGCCGAACCGTACTTTATCGTTCGTGTTTCCTTGTGGTGGTGATCCCTGAACCAATGTTGGTTCTTCGAACAGATCTCATTTTCCCCGGTGAATGTCTGGCGTCCAGCAACAAAGAGAACTTTGATATACTGATATGGAAATAGGTGCATCTTACCTTTAATCGTATCTATAAAGAGGAAAATTTGATGTAACGTTACGTGGAATTCAAATATACACAATAAACAGTTCAAATAAGAATTGAATAATTTTTGAGATGTGTCATTAGAAAATAATTCTGAAGATAAGTTGGCTCGATTCGTTAGAAATGAGGAAGTACTGAAAAGAATCTGGGGAAAACAAGCTTCAAGGGATAAGGTGACAGGACACTTTATGTGTCATAAATGCATAGTTAATTTCATAAAGGAGGGAAGTGTAGGGAATAAATATCGTAGAGGAAGGGAGGCCACAACTTGATTTAAGTAAGCATGTTGAAACGGATATAATTTCCACATATGGACGAATTCGTACAAGATAGACTGCTGTCGAGAGCTGATCCAAAACAGTCGTCTTACTGAGTACAACTAGAAAACACAACATAAGGTCAAGTGACATGCGCTCTTTTCCATTCACTCAGTGTACAGAATTATGACAGTTAAACTCTTGCTACTTGAGCCAATGTAGACAGAAAACTATATATAGGACGTGTATCCAACTTTATACGAATGATGTTGAGGCTGCGCGTTGCAGGATTTGCGCTGTTACTGGTGTTGGCGTCATGACTTGCGGACAAGCGCTAGTACTGGTATGGAAAAGCAGGGCTGAAACACAAGTACCACTGTACATTCTACTAGCAGAAAGTCGACATGGGTCTAGGCAAGGTCTGCATGGCTTTACTCGTAAAAATGTTTTATCAAAACAAAAGCAACAGTGCTGCTGCTCTTTCAAAGTAACGACGAATTAAAGGAATACAGAGACGTCATCTCCCTGTACCGGGGTTGAAGAACGTGACTTCGAAGTTCAAATTATCTGGCCATTTGAGAATTGCGCCTGGGAGAAGCCGACTGCAAATTATTGAAGAAGTGACTGTTCCTACGATTGAGAATTCTGGATGCTATTTACGACCTTGATGTCTGCACGGGCTGTGTCACGACAGCTGAACAGTCCATGGTTCACCGCTATTTCTGGCAGCAGTAAACCAGTCTGCAGCTTTCGTAATCTGGAACATAAACGTGGCACGCAATAAACAAATGTTATCCTCTCACGTGGAAATTAAAATGTGTTTGTCTCAAATGTCTTATCATCATTCTTCTTCGGCTTGTCAGGAAGAATGTTCCCTCAAAATTCCATTGTTTTACGATCACTCGTTCGTCATGAGGGCCCTCCCAAGCAGCGAAATTTTAATTTTAACCATCTGCCACATCATTCCGATTTTGAGCTAGAGGGAGGACAATTGTTCAGCGTTTTCAGTAAGAAAGGAAATAAAGGAAGGAGAAGAAAGAAAAGGAAACTGGAACAAGTCTGAAATTTTCCGAAGTGTCGAACTTTCATTCATATGAAAGAAGCAGCCTCAGATACACTAAAGGGCAGAATTTGTATTACATTTCTAAATGTTAGTTCTGTGTTGCAATATCACTACGCACAATAATTTCTAAACTCTTTAATAAAAAATTTTATTAAAAAGAAGTAAGAACAAAGGGAAAAAAACATTAATCGTCTTCAGAAGATGTCAGGCTGATAACGCATCATATCGCCTACAACCATTCGTTAATGAACAGAGTTCGCAAGTTTCTTCAGGTATGCCAAATCCAGCAGACGTCGCACAGTGATGATTAATTTCACCTGCTCAAGAAATTTCCCACAGGGTTAAGATCGGCTGTTTTGGCGGCCCAGTCGAAGAGCGGTAGTGTTCGTGTTGTTGTACCTGGAACACATGCGAGTAGCCCTATTGACATGGCTGTTGTCATCTTGCAGGCTGGGAGCGTCCACAGAATACTCATCACGAATACGTAGAAAAACGTACGACACTTGTTCTTCTAGAATGTTCGTTTATGATCACGGTAATCTGAAAGACAGGACCCAACTAATAGTACGAAAGATACCACCAAAACATCCAGCCTTCACACAGCTTTGAGTACCAGTGGTTTCTTCCGAAAACCAAAATTCTATTCTTTTTGATTTGAAGTACCAGTGCCTTGTCCTTGAACCCACCAATGCTGTTCCAAGACATGTCTAGTGGTACGCTGAGATACTTCTACAAAAGTAGTGCATTATAGCAGTCACTTATGACTTTGAAAGCAATAGTCATATGGTTCATATGGCTCTGAGCACTATGGGACTCAACTGCTGTGGTCATCAGTCCCCTAGAACTTAGAACTACTTAAACCTAACTAACCTAAGGACATCACACACATCCATGCCCGAGGCAGGATTCGAACCTGCGACCGTAGCAGTCGCACGGTTCCGGACTGCGCGCCTAGAACCGCGAGACCACCGCGGCCGGCAGCAATAGTCAGCGAGAAGTTTGTGCTACGTGTAATTGTAACTGTAGGAGCTTGTAAGATGCGAAATTTTTTAATAGTAGCCATATTGAGATCATTGACATTCAAATTAAGTTATCGTTATTTATTGTAACCAAAATTTTAGTTTGTACTGCTGCTTTCATGAGTAATTTCGCAATGAAACGACTAGGGCAGTGCGTAGTTTTGATACAAAATTTATTATATTTTAGGCCCATTTTTGCTTGTTATTTAGTGCTACAATTTGTTTTAGTCATATACGTCTACACGTCTACATGTACGTGCCTACTCTTCAGTTCACTCTTAAATACAACGTTCACTCTTTTCCTCTATAGTACCACTCCGTATAAGCGCTTGGCACAAATGAACACTTAAAACTTTCCGTGCGATCTCTAATTTCCCTTATTTTATGACAGTGATCATTTCTCCCTATATAGGTGGGTGTAAAAGAAATAGTTTCGCAATGGGAGGAGAACATTTGAGACTGATATTTTGTGAAAACATCCCGCCGCACCGAAAAATGATTTCTTTTGTTGCCGCCCCAGCTATTGTCCGCTATTTCGCGATAGTACAAAACAAGCTGTCCTCAATGAACTTTTTTCGATGCTCTCCGTCAGTCCAATCTAGTAAGGAACCCATATTGCACTGCAGTAGTCTAGCAGAGGACGGGGACGCGTAATGTCGGCAGCTTCTTTAGTAGGCCGGTTGCAGTTTGTAAATCTTCTGCCAGTAGGAAACTATCTTAGATTGGCCTTCCCCACATCACCATCCGTCTAATCGTTCCAATTTAAGTTGTTCGTAGTCGTAATTTCTAGGTATTTAATCGATATGACAACGTTTAGATTTGAGTGATTTCTCGTGTAATCGTAATTTAATGGATTCCTTTTAGTACTTATGTGGATGAAGTCACACGTCTGATAATAATATGGGGTCAATTGCATTATGAGTTCATGGAAGTATCGAAATATGAGCTTTTATTTTTCAAAAAATGCAAAACTGCTTTCAAATATGTCACATGGAAGAACAGGTGACAGAAAACTATATGTGCTAGTGGTTTCAAAGCAAAACTATGTCCTTAAAACAACTTAATTTTACTTTTAGCCAATTTCTTCTTGTATTCGTTGCTTACTATGACAATAAAGATTACTTTTGTGAGAAATTTTAAAATTATATGATTTTTCACTTTGTCGGGACTCAGAGGGTAAAGCACATCACTAGAGCTCTATAGTCCACGAACGATGGGGGTTTCGCATGTCGAGGCACGGACGGGGATTGAATTGTCGACGAGTCCAAGTGACAGCTGTGGAGTGTGCATGCGAGTTCTATTTTCCGCTTGAAGGAAGCATATATCCTGCAAATTATGTCTCGCGCTTAGATATGCAGAATTTATCACTTAACGCCACATTCAGTGTTGGCAGCTTGCAACAAATAGAATCGAAACTTACTAAACAATTCGCTACGATCACGTTTAATGCTAGCATTAGCTACGGCATTCATAGCGCAGCGGTCAGAACATACTCATCGCTCATTGGCTGTCGGCGCAGATGTGACGTAGGTGCGCAGAGCAAGGCTAAACTCGACCGCCATCGTTCGTGACTCCAACTATAGTATACACTGATCAGCAAAAACATATGAACACTGCCCACCGTGATGTTGGAAGCCGTCTCGTGGTGTTACGGGTACGTTGCGCGGTAACAGAAACATGTAAGGGGAGCAGACACAGACGGGGAGCCACCCTAGCGAAGATTTGGAGTCCGCCGATGTGGCCAAGCGGTTCTAGGCGCTTCGGTCTGGAACCGTGCGACCGCTACAGTCGCGGGTTCGAATCTTGCCTCGGGCATGGATGCGTGTGATGTCCTTAGGTCAGTTAGGTTTAAGTAGTCCTAAGTTCTAGGGGACTGATGACCTCAGATGTTAAGTCCCATAGTGCTCAGAGCCATTTGAACCATTTTGATGATATTGGCTCCAAATGTGTAAATCCATTGAGATAAGGGACTATGACATAGAGCAGTTTATTATTACGCAGAGCCTGTGGACAGGTATCTCGAAAACTTACCGAATGTTGACGTGCTATTGTCGTGAGCATCTACGGAAAAATGGAGGACAGTGAAACTATCATTAGATGCTAAATGACTGGACGCCCACGACTCTTCACAGAACGTGGAGTTCGGAGACTTCTCTGCTGTATAAAGTAGGGCAGATAGTGATCTGTTGCATCTCTGCCGAAGCAGCAGAATGATGGTACACGCACAAGTGTTTCGGAGCAAACCGTTCATCATATGTTGTTGAAAACTGAGTTCGGTAGCACCCCACCCCTAAGTGCTCACATGTTGACCCAATGACAACGACAATTATGACTGCAGTGGGGATGGGATCATAGAGTTTCGACCATCGATCAACGGAAACGTGTCGGCTCTATGGATGAATCAAATTTTTGCTACAATAGGTGACTGGTCATCTTCACGAATCAAATAATCGAGGTGAAGCGCTTCTCTAACTGTGCAGCTCGCCACGGACACAGGCTGGTGGGAGCAGTTTTATACTGTGGGACACATCCTCCTTGCTTAGGATCATGATCGAAGACACGCTGACAGCTGCGAACCACCTGCATTCTTACATGCTTCATGTATTCTCCAGCGACGATGTCATTTTTCAGCAGTATAATTTTCCGTGTATTTGAACCAAAACCGTGCTACAATGGTTTGAGGAGCATTATGGTGAACCCAAGCTGACGCCTCTGCGACCAATTCGCCTGACGAAAATCCTATGGCACCACCCAGGTCGCTATGCGAATCAGCGGCCCGTTATTTACGAGAATTACCTGACCTGTGCGTAGACATCTAATGCCACACAGCTCCACAAACCTACCAACAAACCGTCGGGTCCCTGATACGCAGTATCAGTTACTTATTTCGTTCCAAAGAGGGGCAAACAAGCTATTACGCAGGTGGTCATAACGTTTTGGCTCATCAGTGTATTCGGCACCTTACATTATAAGAGAAGAGGAAAAATTTCCTCTCTCCAGACCACCCTGCTTGCCTTCAATCAGCTGCTGTTAAGTTTCTGTTTTGTTTGGCCCAACAAAACGTGCAGCGTAAGGTGCAAATAGTAGTAATGACCTTTTGGGATGTATCAGTTGCCTGTCTTTTAAGATCATTTTAGGACAACTGTTCCTAAAAATTTGTTACATGGCTGCGAGAGATACACCATACCCTCTAGACACTTTGATCAGTCTCTGTTGACACATCAGCAAATCGGGAAACAGTACTCGCAGTGTAGTGTTAGGCACCGTCCAACGCTGTAGTTCCTTTCTACCATCAAGTGGCGTTTTAAAGGGCTAACTAATATTTTGTCTGGTGAGCTTAGAGTGGTGCAATTTTTTACTGCCGGCCGCGGTGGCCGAGCGCTTCTAGACGCTCAGTCCGGAACTGCGCGACTGCTACGGTCGCAGGTTCGAATCCTGCCGGGGGCATGGATATGTGTCATGTCCTTAGGTTAGTTTGGTTTAAGTAGTTCTATGTTGAAGGGGACTGATGACCACAGATGTTAAGTCCCATAGTGTTCAGAGCCATTTGAACCATTTGTTTTAATTATTTACTGAATAACCAAATATTACTTCATAATTTTGTCTTTGACGGCTTTTTGCTTCACGTTATACCAGGCCACTGTTGTTAAATAGTCGCGTACATATTCTTGCCCTTATTGCTTCATTTCTTATCACATTTTTCGAACAGCATCTAACTTCTTGTTGGTGTTCTTGTCTTCTACAACAAAGCAGTGTTCATAAAGTAATTTTGTATTGACGCAATGAAGTGAAAAGATGTGCAGACCCGTGAAATTAACTTCAAGGAAGCAAGATGCTATCCTTGCTTATGCGTCAGTTGGCCTCAGCCCAAGGAAAATATCGTCTAAGGCACGTTTTAATCAGGCTACAGTTCCGAGGTTACTGAAAAAAATACGTGTAGAAAGGGACTGTTGATCGTAAGAAAGAAAAAGTAGAAGAAAGGCGTATACTATTACACAACATAGGATAGTGGAACGAATTTCTCTCATCAGTCGTCACCTTTCATCAAATGGTTCAAATGTTTCAGATGGGTCTGAGCGCTATGGGACTTAACATCTGACATCATCAGTCCCCTAGAACTTAGAACTACTTAAACTCAACTGTCCTAAGAACATCACACACATCCATGCACAAGGCAGGATTCGAACCTGCGACCGTAGCAATCACGCGGTTCCGGACTGAAGAGCCTAGAACAGCTCGGCCACCGCGGCCGGCTCACATTTTAACAACTGAGCTAAAACAAGACTGGGAGTAATTTTGTGATGTCTCAGTAACCAGCAGAAATGTTAGAAACAAACAGTCAGAAGCTGGACTCGTTGCACGTCGATATGGAAAGCAGCGTTTGTTGACACAGTAACACAACAACTGGTAAAATGGGCGAAAGTAGATATGCTAGGACACCGACGATGTGGGACAGAGTAATCTTTTCCGATGACTCTAAATTTAATCTGCATGTGTCCAACGGCAAATTGTTCGTGTGTCCAAGAGTAGGTGAAAAATTTTTCCCTTCGCGTATAACGTAAACAATCAAACATATTGCCCGATGCATTTCTACCCATGAAGTAGATCGTCTGGGCATCATAAATGGTTTAGTCAGAGCACATGTATATGTCAGCATGCTTGGAAAGAAGCTTATGACCACAATACGAGACCAGTATGTAAATCTCTCTAGTTGCATTTTCCAGGATGAGACTGCTATGTACCAGAGAGATTTGAAGGTAAGTCCCGCGATCAGTGTTTGTATCAAGCATGAAGCAGATGATGTTCCATTTCAATTGTTAGGCATTTTTACATCTTAAATAAAAATGTTCCTGAGACAAAATGGAGTTCAAACTTAAGAATGGCCTGAAATAGCCATAATGTCCTGGTGAGAAATGTTAGAAGGTTATGGGGAATGCTGTCCCAAAAAGGGGAAACTGTTGGAGTCTCTGGCGTGTGTGTAGTTTCATGGACTTAGAAACGCATTAAAATTTTAATTCTCTCAACGCCTACATGATCAAAGTGGTGATTAAGACACGTGGAGGGGCCGATGAAGTATTAAATGTCTACAGTGGAATCAGACGAATAGTGGATTCAGAAGAGGTGCAGATAACTGTGTATGTACATCAACTAACAGCTAACTATGTTCTGTCATATAAGTAATATACAGTGTGTCGTCTAAGATTAACACTCATAGATCAGATTAGATAGGCACATCCATCTGGTTCCTTCAAAAAGTGATGTGTAGATAGCAACTCATTTTACAAAAGTAAATCAAGTGAATAAAATGATACTTGTTATCGTGTAGAGTATATTTGCGCCCTGTAGGTACAGAGGGAAATCAAGCTAATTTCCCTTGGATACCCAACGATTAAAACAAAAGTATTCAATTATAGAACGTGATACAGTAAATAATTCCACCACTGTGTAATTTACACAGTGTTATCCTAGTTTATGTGTCAGCTGAGATGCTTAGCATACCCTAAGATGCTATACATCTCATCCCTGGTGACCAGCAAGAAAGCGGAGCTCCCCATAAGATCACATGAATTAAGAGAAATAATGTTGTGCAATGAATAATGTCTCATTAAAAGGAAATTTCTAGTGGTGTCTCAGTTAAGAATGAAAGTATAGGTACCACACTTCTCACAGAGATATTTATGAAGGGAGTCATCAAAAGTACAAAAGGAAAGTACTGGTTGCTACAACAATTTGGTTTAGTGCCATAACAGATGAAACAAAATGATTTAGCGACTAGGCCATGCACATAAACATTTAATTTGGGGACAAGAAATAACGAACATGAAGTATAGCCTTGGTGAATAGATAAATGAAAGGATAATATGAAACTATATCGTGGATATGGCCAATGCGGCGAAAATGGTTAATGATTTGAAGAAAGATCCCCAGGAAAGGAAGACGGAACACTAATATTCTCGCTGCATCATACGATGAGTAGAATTGGCTGGTTTTGAGTGTTAAGTCTGCACCCTTAAATGGAGCGAATGTGTAAAACGGCTGCAATAGCTGTTGGAAATTCTGCGTCGACCTCAGAAACTGCTCATTGCTCCAAAACGGGGACATCCCTTTCTGCCACGACCTAGACCATGTCTAATTTTCGATCTCCATGCAGCAAGAGTGCCCTGACTTTCCTCCACAAAACTAAGATATTTCTGCATATATGAAGATAATATCTGTTCTTTTGACCATATTCTTCTGTGCGGACGCACAAGCAGAGCCTGAACTCTTCCGGAAATCGGGAAAAAGCCGCGAGTAATGAGTATAATGATTAGGGGCACTAT
The DNA here is from genome assembly GCF_023897955.1 of Schistocerca gregaria. Taxonomy (NCBI): domain Eukaryota; kingdom Metazoa; phylum Arthropoda; class Insecta; order Orthoptera; family Acrididae; genus Schistocerca; species Schistocerca gregaria. The sequence continues at coordinate 247,741,866 of NC_064920.1, forward strand.
GAATCTAGTGCGGGACAATAAGTTGGGACTGTGGGTCTCACGAGAGGCGTGCCAGATGTAAGTCCCTGCAGTCGCACTATCCTCTGTGTCCTCAGTGGCTCAGACCCGGCACGGTAGCTCAGCGTGTTCGTTCAGAGGGTTAGGTGCCCTCTGTAATAATAATAATAAAAAAAACTGAGTTAATGGGTCAACGACGAACTGAAACTGGTGTCTTGCAACGTCTGGCCCGAGCAGATGCAACGAACTAAAACGAACCAAATTAGATTAAAAAAAACAGATGGATAGAGCGTCTGCCATGTAAGCAGGAGATCCCGGGTTCGAGTCCGAGTCGGGGCAGACATTTTCTCAACTGACACCGTTGACTTATATCGACGCCTGTATGCTGGTAGGGGTATTCATTTAACTGTAAGTTGTTCCTGTCAGCACAGGAATCCAACCAGCCAACTGCAGCAGACCTTGCGACTTCCGACCAATAGTAATTCTGTAAACAAGTTCAACAGTTTACTGCTCTCCTGTATTTGGTCCTGGTTAATCAATAATGGTGTGGTGTGGGCAGTGTCTGATGGCTGGCCTCATACTCATAATGTCTGTCTTTCATCTGACCTTCATATCTTATCCAGCCTACAAGCCTTGCACAATGCAGTTTATATGGAATGCAGTCCGCCCTGTTCTACGTTCCTGCTGTACATACTTGGGAGACTACCATTTCCCTGTCCTTTACCTGCGTACAGTTGACTTTCAGCACCAAACTATCATATGACACGCCAGACCTTTTGAGTTAACTTCCTGTTGCGAGCAAGCTAAAGAAAGTCCTCAAAGCTGCGGAAGTAATAGGTCTTTCTCGCTGTATCAAAAGGAATGAAGTAGAAGGAGCAATCAGCAGTGCAATCATTGGCAGTAGTCAATAGTGTCTGCAGAATTGACAGTACTGGCTTCTGGGCGTTGTATATTACATAGAAAAAACAGGCATTATCTGCCACGGAACACTTTAAATAGTATAATGCCAATAATTTCTGAATTAGTTTAGTGATGACATTGTGGTACGCATATGAATGCGTGGTGTCTGTTCTTTTAGACATGTCTGAAAAGACAGATATGATGTTTTGATAAAATTGGTTCCCTCGATAGGCAATGACTGCACCACCTTCAGTGCAGATACACAACTGTGTTCTACTTCTTGACAGTGGTAGCACACTGGACTCGCATTCGGGAGGACGACGGTTCAATCCCGCGTCCGGCCATCCTGATTTAGGTTTTCCGTGATTTCCCTAAATCACTCCAGGCAAATGCTGGGATGGTTCCTTTGAAAGGGAACGGCCGACTTCGTTCCCCATCCTTCCCTAATCCGATGAGACCGAAGACCTCGCTGTTTGGTCTCTTCCCCCAAACAAGCCAAATCTACTTCTTGCGCGAATCTCAAAGTAGCGAGCATGGAGGAAATGGGCGGGGATTGCGGATAGGTGGCACTAGGTGGGAGTGTGTGATGGGCTGAGAGGAGAGCCGAGATAGTCCAGGCAGTTGCGATAATCGGTGTGTTTGAGTAACCCAGTAGTTAACCTAGCTGCCTAGTAAGCAAGAGATCCCGTATTCGAATCTCGGTCAGTCCCCCCTTTTGCACTCGCCGCTGAAGATTGCTCAAAAAGTCCCGATACGTTTGACGTCAATAGTTCTTTTCCTTTCTTCCCCCTCCATCTTTAATTTACATAGTAGGAGTTTATAATTTTGTTATTGTGCCTGTCAGTTACGAATCTGAGAGTCTTGCTGACTCTCTCAACAGAGAGAGGACTGTTCTTATATCTGAGGTGGCTGTAAAGAAGCAGGCCCGAGTCGAGTCAGAAGCGCTGCGACACACCAAGGCCGCAGCCGTGACGGTTTGGTAGCTTATTTGCAGGTTTATGTGGCCGGGCTGCGGTTTTTCCGTCGCGGCGAGTGGTAATTATTCAAGCGCGGCGGCGGCGGTGGTGGCGGCGGCAGCGGCGGCGGCGTCGTCGTCTGCGGCGGGTTCGGCTAACGACCGAGCCGCGAGCCGCGCAGCCGCCGGGACGGCAATAACTGGTCCGGGGGCAGTTTCGCTGCCAATAAGGCCGCCGGAGACGCGCGGCCTCGTCATATTTCAGCAGCTACAAGAATAACTGCCCAAGTTATTGTCGGCGATGGGTCCGGAGCCGGCGGCGGCGCCAGCGCCCTCCTCTTCCGCACGTCCGTCTTACATTTCCGACATTCTCGCTGCCGTGCTGCGCCGTTCCGCTCCTTTCATTTTTCCCCGCCCGTCCGCCGGCGGAAGAACTGCCGAACTGCGTGCCGCTTATATAACGGCGGTCAGGCCGGCGCTCCCGATTCAAACGTGCGTACACGACCTTCACTACTCAATTTCTGCTAAGTGATGATGGAGCACACGTACTAAAACTTTTATTTAAGAGAATGGTGGCATATACATCGGCCACGGTAACAATGGACCTGATAGTTGTTGTTGTGGTCTTCAATCCTGAGACTGGTTTGATGCAGCTCTCCATGTTACTCTACCCTGTGCAAGCTCCTTCATCTCCCAGTACCTACTACAGCCTACATCCTTCTGAATCTGCTTAGTGTATTCATCTCTTGGCCTTCCTCTTCGATTTTTACCCCCCCCCCCCCCCCTCCGCTGCCCTCCAATAGTAAATAAGTGATCCCTTGATGTCTCAGAACAAGTCCCACTAACCGATCTCTTATTCTAGTCAAGTTGTGCGACAAGATACTCTTCTCCCCAGTTCTATTCAATACCTCCTCATTAGTTATGTGAACTACCCATCTAATCTTCAGCATTCTTCTGTAGCACCACATTTCAAAAGCTTCTATTCTCTTCTTGTCCAAACTAGTTATCGTCCATGTTTCACTTCCATACATGGCTACACTCCAAACAAATACTTTCAGAAACATAAATCTATATTCGATGTTAACAAATTTCTCGTCTTCAGAAATGCTTTCCTTGCCATTGCCAGTCTGCATTTGATATCCTCTCTACTTCGGCCATCAACAGATATTTTACTCCCCAAATAGCAAAACTCCTTTACTACTTTAAGTGTCTCATTTCCTAATCTGATTCCCTCAGCATCACCCGATTTAATTTGACTACATTCCATTATCCTAGTTTTGCTTTTGTTGATGTTCATCTTATACCCTCCTTTAAATACACTGTCCATTCCGTTCAACTGCTGTTCCAAGTCCTTTGCTGTCTCTGACACAATTACAATGTCATCGGCAAACCTCAAAGTTTTTATTTCTTCTCTATGGATTTTAATACCTGATAGTAGACAAATAAAAACGAAGATTCCCCAATCCTAATAATTTATTTATTCGCGATCTGCATGCTGTGTTGACATTCATGAGAGAATATACCACATCGTTGGCCACCATCACTTGCCTTTGCTGACGTATGGTTTGGAGTAAAATTACTGAATATACAAAGTGTGTAATATTTATATTCAAGGAAACGTTGCTACAATGTATCGGGCCATAGTACCAAAACTTGTATATCTGTGATAGGTATAGCTTTATGTTAAAAATAGTTTTTACTGTGCATTTGTGTTTCATTTTGTTGAATGGGTTCGAGGGCGCTAGAGCAACAGCGGTGGTGTTGTTGCAACACGGTACGTCATCGCTGAAAGCTGGTTACCATGTACGTGACACCGACGGCCGCTCAACGATGAAACACGTCGTCCTCGGGACTGTGGCATTTGATTACTATTAAAAAAAATATAACGTAGTGTAATGGGAAAAGAAGGAAAAAGATAAAAATTCTGTATGATCTGAATTCATGTATCAATTGTTTCCGCGTTGTTTTCACTGCGTTAATTCGAATTCACAAGTGTGAGGAACCAGGGTTTCTCTTATAGCATTGACGACACAAATGTGTTATGGAGAACGTATAAAAACTGAAGATATCATCTATGGAAATTTAAAACCTGTACTGGGAAGTTTTTTGTGGCAAGAGAGTTTGTGTTCGATGCTCTTTGTGTTAGATCTGGATGAGAAGCCATGCCGGTAGGAATTTCTTGCCATGTTCCTGTGGGTGAGTTCACAGGTTGTTACTGTGGTCGCATCTAGGCATTTAGGCAGTGCATTTCGTAACTATTTTGGGATTCGTTACGGGATACTCGTGACTTCTTTGAGAGCGAATTCTCATAGTGATGTTTGGCCACAAATGGGCGAACAAATCTTAAAATACAAGCATATAAATTTCTGTAAGTCACTTAAAAATAAACTGTTTCGCCAAAAATCTGTTTTCTTTGGATTGCTTCGTTCTAAGTGCTTAGAAAGTAATGGTAATGGATCATATACATCATTGTACCTGGTGGTAACTAATGGTACAAAAAACATTGAATTATTATTATTATTATTATTGCTATTATTATTTACTTTTCACGGTTAATCAGATCTCTAGATGATCACTGATTTATCGAAACTAGTAATCATTTATGACAATTTGCACCCGTCTGTTCCAGGTAGCTATATTTTACAAATATTTGAGGCAGTCTAACAAATAATATATATATATATATATATATATATATATATATATATATATATATATATATGAGATAAGCTCACCATCTCATAATTAACTTTCCGTAGTGGGCAAAATAAAGCACATTGCAAGAAACGGTTATCAACTGGAAAACATGTCCTGTCCGACACACGGAAAAATTTAGTGTAAATCTTAATCAATTACAGCAGCGGAAGTCGCTCCTCCAACTGCACACCGGCACTACATTTAAGCCTCCTAGTGCTGGGACAGTTTGTAGCAGTGCTATTGCCGTCGTGTGCCTCAGCGAAATTAACTGCACAGCCCCTGCTGCCGAAGACTGCGTGCTCCTCGCCAGCTCGCCTGGCAGCCGGGTTGCCTACCCTTGCAGGCGCGCAGCAATTTATTGCGATCTGCACGGCCGTCGCACGTCTCCGCCACGGGTCATTAAATAATTACGGAAGGACCACCACGCCACGTCACGCCATGCTAGGGGCAGCTCCAATCGAAAATCTGCAGGCACCCTTACTCTGGAGCTCCTACCAAACGCGAAGACTCCCTCCCTGTCGTCACTGCTAAGGTAAATCTCCAATTTCATGTCCATAGTTTATTAGCTCCACCATTTTTCATTCAGTTTACTATCCTTCCTCTGCACGCACTCAGCCCAAGACTCTGCAGACAATGATAGTACTTCATAGTAAATCAAAGTGCAAAAGGCTCTGTAGCTGACTTTTATTCTTCGCAAGTATCGTAGTAGTATTGTTGTTGTTATTGTTCTTGTTGTTGATACTAAACATTTCATTAATTTCCGAGGAAAAAAGAACATGTGGTTACTAACATGCAAGTTGAATTGTCGGAAGGAATCAGTGTGTGAAATGTGGAGAACAGACGAATAAATTCGTCGTTTTGTTTTAACTTTTGCTGTGTACGGAATCGACTTCCACATGTTCTTCTGTTTATCAGGTTTGATGATGAAGCGACATGTCGAATTTGACTGTGACTGGACAGGTAATCGACCTTGGTCGTACTGTAGAAACCAACTAGGTACTGGCCTGAAGTAATTTAGAAAAATCAAGGAAGATCTAAATCAGGATGACCAGATTAAATTAGAGCCCCTATCCTCCAGAATACGATGTCAGTCTAAAACTGTACAACCTAATTTGATTTATTCTTAGCGTACAACCCTGACTTTCTTATAAATCCTAGCAACTATCTGATTTCTTAATGTAAAAAAACAAGTGCTACATTATTCATCCGTTACTCGATGTCAGTCACTGCCATCACTATACCCACATTGTTTCATTTATGTAATTCTGTTCGAACTGGCCTCGGAAGGCCCACCGGTACCGACCGACCGCCGTGTCATCCCAAGCCCATAGGCGTCACTGGCTGCGATATAGAGGGGCATATGGTTAGCTCACAACTCTCCCGGCCATTGTCAGTGTTAGTTACTGGAGCCGCTATTTCGCAATCAAGTAACTCCTCAATTGGCTTCACAAGGGTTGAGTGCACCCCATTTTACAGCAGTGCTCGGTAGATCCGAACAGTCAACCACACCAAAGCTGGGTAAGTCCAATAGCAAGCAACTTCAATGATCTGGTGGCAAGTCCGTTGGCTCATTTATCTAAAGGGTGAGCAAAATAAAACTTGCCCATAAAATATTTGTTGCACCTTAAGGTAGACAGCACAGCTTACATCATCTGCCCTGCTTAGGATGATGTGAATTGGGTTTCATATCTTAATCTGTATGAAATATTCTCCAGGCCAGTTTTATTTTGCCTACCGTGTACAAATCTGGTGTTACAATGTTTATTCATTTGCCATTTCTACCCTCTACACACTGTCGACGGACATCATTACGATGACTGTTATTTCCGGTTCTATTTTGTGTACCGTAGCTTCCGTATTGAGTCTGTATCCCTCAGTAATGAGAGAGATAATGGGCACAGAAAAAGAGTGTCGAAAAAAGATTATATTGGCCGTTTCAGCGAGGAATCACTAAATTTTGTGTACACAATATTCGTTAAATTATTGCCAATCAATCTACAACCATAGACCATCTACGAGTACGTTTCCCGAATGACCTAAGGTAGCAGGCTGAAATTATTTATAAGAACCGAAGATCGCTTGCTTGTAAATCCGCTTAAAAAGAAATCCTCTTCAAAAAATTGATTTTTTCTTTTCCTCTTAAGCCGATGTTTCAACAAAATGGTAATTAAGAAACGTTTACTGGATATCACGGAATTATTTGAACTGAACGTAAAAGTTTCTTGGTGTGCTGTCAGAGACACATTTCCGCTACTTTTACACGTCAGATATTTTCATTAGACTCCCGTTTGAGAAAGAAATACTATACAACTGTTTTCCCAATCGGTAGCCCTATCAGAAGATACGGTTGGCGATGCCCTTACGTTTTCCCATGTTTGATTTTCAAGCGTTGTTTTCCTCATAAATTTTTCTGTATTTTGATTCAATGCTATTTTGTCATTCTCGAAAGTTAAAGCGCCACCATAAAAGTGTTTTTGTCCTGGAAAAAGTAGGTTTCACGGCAGTCAGTTTATTTCGTCAGGAAGAGAAACTGCGTAAGTACATCTATAAAAAAAAAACCAAGAGGGATCACGAAGAATGATTCTTGGCTATACTGGTGCAATTGTAAGAAACAATTCGATCTTGCTTGCTTTTATATATATATGCGCTGTCTTACAGGAGGGTACAAACGAAAAAACTACAAATTACGAAACTTGTCTAGTTTGAACGGGGAAAGCAGATGGCGCTATGGTTGGCGCGCTAGATGGCGCTGCCATAGGTCAAACGGATATCAACTGCGTTTTTTAAAAATAGGAACCCCCATTTTTTATTACATATTCGTGTATTACGTAAAGAAATATGAATGTTTTAGTTGGAGCACATTTTTCGTTTTGTGATAGATGGCGCTGTAATTGTCACAAAAGTATAAGTACGTGGTATCACATAACATTCCGTCAGTGCGGACGGTATTTGTTTCATGATACAGTACCCGTGTTAAAATGGACCGTTTACCAATTGCGGAAAAGGTCGATATCGTGTTGATGTATGGCTGTAGTGATCAAAATGAATCAGTCTGAAAAACAAACACACACTCAAAATCAGAAACAGCCAAAATCGGAGAGCTACTTAAGGCCATTTTCAAGGCCGATTTCTGAGTATCAGTTCACTGGAATTTATCTACATTCAAAAAATTTGATTTAAAGGCACAGACAATTGGGCAAAATTAGAGATAAATTTTGTACAAAAATTTATCATGCTTATAATTCTAGCCATTTTTTTTTAACACTTAGGTGTAGGAAACTGGTAGATAGTCTTGGTGTAATCCTAATCAACCCCGATGCCATCATCCGAGTCAATGTGTCACCAAAAGGAGATTTCCTGATGGGCTACATCAACCTTAGAGGTTTTACAGTTAACGCAACGCGTAAAGGGGACAAAACGTGAACAGGATTGTCAAGGTGTTCAGAAAAAAATTTACTATGCTTGACAACTTCATCTCCTGTCTCGAAATATGGCTGAAAACCCAAAGATATTCTGATCATACATAAAGCACACCAATGGCAAAAAGCAATCAATAACTTCAATAACTTAACAACGATGAAGTCACTGACGACAGTGCCACTAAAGCAGAGTTATTAAACGCGGTGTTCCGAAATTCCTTCACCAAATTCCTTGATGAAACTCTGGAGTATTGCTGTGCGGTGTGGGATCCGCATCAGGTGGGACTGACGGATGTCATCGAAAAAGTACAAAGAAGGGCACTTCGTTTTGTATTATCATGAAATAGGGGAGATAGTATCACAGACATGATAAGTGAATTGGAGTGGCAATCATTAAAACAAAGGCGTTTTTCGCTGCGACGGGAACTTCTCATGAAATTTCAATCACCAGATTTCTCCTCCGATTGCGAAAACATTCTGTTGGCACCCACCTACATAGGGAGAAATGATCCTCACGATAAAATAAGAGAAATCAGGGCTCGCACAGAAAAATTTAATGCTCGTTTTCCCCGCGTTCCGTTAGAGAGTAGAACGGCAGAGAGACAGCTTGAAGGTGGTTCATTGAACCCTCTGCCAGGCACTTTATTATGAATGGCAGAGTAATCACGTAGATGTAGATGTGGATGTAGAAATGCATCTGAAGTTCACCTAAACAGATTCCAGTAAACGTGACAACGCAGGAACCTCGATGGCAACCCGAAAGGGGCACAGTCGTATTTGAACAAATTCCGGCCCATACAAAAAGTGCTAAGAGACATTGATTCTTTGGTAAACAGCCTCTGATGACAGTACTGATTAAGATCAAAAATGGGAAAATGCTGGGCTCCAGCAAAGCAAATGAAGCAATTATGGAGATAGAAAAGGGGACCATTTCCAATACCACCTTCTCGTTCAAGGCCCTATAACCCACCACCAGCTGATTAACATACACCATTATATTTCGTCATTAGAAAAGGTGAAGCATATGATGAAACTGATGGAGTGTTCAACACATCAGCCAAAAGCTGATCTATGATATGATGTAGTTCCTACATCTTAAGAGGAGAATTTGACAAACAGAGCTCAGATCTGTAAGCTGAATTTTATGCTTAATTTTCTTCTTGAGTCTTAATTCATCGGTAATGACACTGCGAAACTGATGAAGCAACTGGCGCTGTTATTGAGCTTGTAATTCGATCAGATGAGCCACACTAGAACGAATGACTTTTTCTCGAACACTGCAAACACCCTGATGGTGATTACGCTTGCACGACAAATATCTTTTGCTTCGATGATTAAAAAAAAAACGGTTCACCTTGTCTTTCTAATGAACTCACAGATAAGCAACATATCATTGGGCGACCCCTTCACAGCGATAAAACACTTTGGCCTTGGCAACTCATGCACACTTAAACTGAAGCAGACGTTCGTTACTGCAGGAGGCAATTCCCCATCAAGACTAAAGCACTGCTTGAAAATTAATTGCAAGGAAGAAAATTTACAAACGTGGTCATGTTTACAACACTATTGATAATCAAGCAGAGAAATATTGCTGGCTGAGTTAAGATTTAATGTGGCAGAACGAAAGGGTAAAGTCGATCTAGTGACAGACTTTACCTTATTACTTTTCGGTGGCCCATTGTAATACCTGCTGTGAGTCACCGAGTGATGACGTCGACTACTTTCAACTTTGTCTCGCGGTATATGGTAATTGCGCACTAGGTGACCTAACTGATTGCAGAGGAAAAAATTTCTGTCCGATATAAACTGTTTTCCCTTGTTATCAGTTGATATGCCTTTAGCATAAAGGGTCTCAAACTTGCTTTTGTGAGTGGTGCGTATTTCATCACTAAACCAGATGTTCTCTACACAGCTCTGTCACTTTATCTAACTTGAAAATAGTGTCCTTTTGTTAGCGAATAGCATACTAGAACGGTCTTCCAGGAACATACTACCAACCACTTCCTATTCGGTAACATTAAAGCAAAAATGTAACATGTCCATCAGAATATCCTCAGCATATTCGACAAGAGACATACACTGATTTTGAACATGGTATAAATGTGGATTAGCCCATTCATTTTTAACTAGGCATCAGCTACAATTCTACTTGCCAGGTAAATAATGTGAAATATTACAGAATGAGCAAACTGAAGAATCCTGCCAGATTCTGTAAGCAAACACTTAACCATAAAAAATCTATAGCTCCACAACTTGTTTCAACAGAAAATTTGTTGATATTTTCTATTATCGACAATAGGAATTAGGTTATTTGTTGAACTGTTTCCGCCATCACCTATGATCGCTGTCGGTTATTCAGAGCTCGTGACAGTGGAGAGTTTATCCTTGCCAGCCATGTCTTGCTCATTTAGTAAACTAGTACTAAGCTCTAACTGAAACAATTTATCGTGAAGATGTTCAGTAATGAGGGTATTTAGTGTTCGTAAATCCTAAACACGGTTACCCAAATGGTGTAAATGTGCACGGATTGTATAGGTCTTCAAATGCGAAAGGTAGGTTCAGTGCAACAATTCAGTATTCGCCTACACCCCAGAAAGTAAACTACTGCACAAAGCACAAACGACAACCACCTCGACAATATTGTCAGCTGTAATACGGACTTGGTGGTCCACTGCACTACACCAGTGGTAGCTTAACTTCATGATGTTGGTTTCTACAGCTAAAACACATGTAGTGAACTCATACAGGACTTGATTTTCATTCAAATGTGGTATGCCTCGTAAATTTCTCTTCGCTATGGTCAACTTACATTGCCAGCAGTATATTTACGAAAAGAAAAGAAATCCCTACCATTTTTTTGCAACATCACCACACACTATCAGAACCACACTCTGTTAACATAGGTATGTGAATATTGAGATGTTAGACTCAACATACTTAGAAAGATAAAAAATTTTACGACAGTTATTCACTTCAGTGGCTTTCAAACAATGTTGACAATAATAAACAATTGAAGTCCTGTGAAAACAATATTTCAGTTAACAGATAACGTCTTTGCTTTCTTCAAAAAAGACATTACAAGAGTCATCATTAACTTATTAATGAAGCAGACAATTTGAATGTCACTGGAAGTTACTTGTTTAAACATTTAAGGAAAGTTTTAAAATTTATGCACATATGATTTTTTAAATATCTGTAAACAGTGAGGGAATCAATATTAACAGAATTTACAAGTTTCACAAAATTTTCTATTATTCAGTAGAAGAGTTTATAAAATATCGAAGTCATATATATATATGACTTCGATACGCCTGTTACATGAAAGCATTAAATCATAATTTAAACACCTGAAAGAAAACACTTTTATCAATAACCAGTCCTTATCGCAAGTTGAACATCCTGAGCTTAGCCCAGACATCACTTGGCTGCTTCATTCAGCTCAGATTAGGTACTATAAAACACAAACATACACAGAACAAAAATTAAAACCACATAGCTACAAAGTGACGACAACGGAAATAAATTAGAGATAGAAAGTGGAATATTTAATAAGGCCCTTTCAGGCATTAATTGCGACCAAGATAAGATTTTCTGTTTTGGCTCAGTAACCTTCAGTTATATATAAAATGTATATGTGACAATATAACACATGAATTTTTAAAAGGGAACAAACAATTCAAAAAGATTAATATTTCAAGACAGTTTTAACATTTGGGCCTTTAAAAAAGAAACACACAGTTTAAAAAGTGCTTAAAAGGGAACAACAGTTGCAAAAACATCAATCCTTTATGACAGTTTTAACACATGGCCATTAAAAAGGACACACACATTTTAAGAAAAGGTTAATCTTGCATGACAGTTTTATGATATGGTCCTTCAAAAAGGACTCACCCTACTTAAAAAGACAAATTGTTTAATACCCATCAATGATTGCTTCAAATAATAAAAGGTAATGGTTTTACAAGTAGCTTAAGAATATCTCATAGATGTTTTGGTTACTCGCAATATTGATCCACACTGAGGACTAAGACTAACACGAAGTCATTAATCAGAGGTAGACAGTGACGTCCGCAAAAGCCAAATTAAAAATAAGTAATGAAGTGTCACTTAAAGAGCAGAGGTTTTCGTGTGTCAACCAGAACTTTAATCACAAATAACAACAGGTGTCCACAATTTTCTTTCCACTATAGTCCTTTGCTGGGTGTCAACAAGCCAAATCAGCAGAAATTAGAAACTTGCCAACTCAGAAGGCACAGACCCATGTCCACAGTGACACAGGGATAATTTCCTCAAATGTCATAGGCACACTTTTCATGGTTATGGACAACCACTCATAACATAATTAACCGGAACTCAGTCCTTAGTGAACAAAGCCAGTCACCAAGCGGAACAGCAAGAAAACACTGAGGGCCGAAAAGAGCAAGCATGTGGTTAAATCTAATCGGCAAAAGGCTACACCGCCTCTGACTATGATGTAAAGTGCAAAGAAGTTTCATATTTCAGTTACTACCTGTGTGACTAATTAATTGATTTCAATAGATATAACATGTTTTTCTAACGATCTCGGTGCTTATTAGATCTATTAATATATACTTCGATTTTGGGACTGGATGCGTGCAAGAATACAGTGATACTAGTTGGGAGATTACTAACTAACTAGTCAACATACAAACAGAAATTACTCCTTCACAAAATTGCATATAAAGAAAAACAATGGCTTTAGAATTTGAACCATTGATGAGACCTACGAAATAAAAGAACATGAAGCAATTATTACACCATTTCATTCAGCTGTTGTATCTTCAAATGTCGGTCAGATTTCGTAAAAGTCGAGCAAGAAAACAAAATACGGCGCAAAGCTACTTTAAAATATGATAAGTGACGTTCTTGTAATCTATGAGAAAGACATCAAACATGTCTAATGAATTTGGTGCTGATTAAACTGCCCATCTCTATGAATGTTGATCCATAAGATTACTGTTAATCGTCTTCTGATCTAATTTCATGAACAACATAACACAGGGAGTACTTAAACTTTGCGGAATGAGTAGCAGTGCGTAGAGAATGATTACTTCACTGTAACAAAATAATTACCATCTTCCCTTGTAAAGTTGTGATATGTCCCAGCTTATAGGAAAAAAATGTACAACACACACACACACACACACACACACACACACACACACACACACACACAAGGCAGCAACCTTTTCAGTAGTGGCAGAGGCAACAGTCTGAATGATTGGCTGAAATGGCCTTATAATATCAACCAAAGTAGCCTTGCTGTGCCTCTACTGCAAAAGGCTGAAAGCAAGGGGAAACTACTACCGTAGTTTTTCCCGATAATAAGCAGCTGTATGGTTAAATGATGATGGCGTCCTCTTGGGTTAAATATTCCATTCGGTTCTCTGGGCGGGGACTACGCAAGATGTCATCATCAGTAGAAACAAAACTGGCATTCTACGGATCGGATCGTGGATTGCTAGAACAGACCATCAGGCAGATTGATTAGAAAATTTAAAAGAGGGGAATGCCTAGGCTGATTTTAGATGCAGAGGGAGTTAGTAAAGTTCGGTGGCAGGAGGAGCAGGACTTCTGGTCAGGTGAATACAGGGTTATAAACAAAAAGTCAACTATTGATAATACAGATGTGGGTTTAATAATGAATAAGAAAATAGGAGTGTGGGTATGCTACTATGAACATCATAGTGATCGCATTATCGTACCAAAGATAAACACAAAGCCCTCGCCTACCACCGTAATACAAGTTTGTATACCAACTAGCTCCACAGATGAAGAGATTGAAGAAATGTATCACGAGATAAAAGAAATTATTCAGATAGTAGAATATGGACTCGGAGAAAGGTATGAAAGAGGAAGTTTCCTGTTAGAATTTTATACAGAGCTTAATTTGATCATCGGTAATACTTGATTTAAGAATAATAAAAGAAAGTTGCATACGTGGAAGGGTCCTGGAGACACTGGAAAGTTTCCGATTGGTTATGCAATGATAAGACAGAGACTTAGGAACCAGATTTTAAACTATAAGAATTTCCAGAGCAAATGAGGACTCTGACCACAATTAGCTGGTTATGAGCTACAGATTACAACTAAAGAAATCGGTATGAGGTGGAAAATTAAGGAGATGGGACCTAGAAAAGTTAAAAGAACTCGAGGTTGTTGACAGCTTCAGAGGAAGCATTAGAAAATGATTGACTAAAACAGGGGAAATGAATACAGCAGAAGACGAATGGCTAGCTTTAAGATATGAAGTAATGAACGCAGCAGATGATCAATAGACAAGAACAAGTAGAAATAGTTGGATAACATAAGAGATACTGAATTTAATTGATGAAAAGAGAAAATATAAAAATGCACCAAATAAAGCAGGCGAAAGGGAATAAAAATGTTAAAAAAATGAAATTTCCTGGAAGTGCAAGATGACTTAGCAGGAATAGCTAGAGGACAAATGTAAAGATTTAGAAGCATATTTCTCTAGGGGAAAGGTAATAAAGCATACAGGAAAATTAAAGGTCCTTTGGGGGAAAGTGAAGCAGCTGTATGAACATCCAGAGCTCAGATGGACAAACAGTACGAACAAAAGGAGGAAATTGGAAGGCGGAAGTAGTATATAGAGGATATATAGAACTGAGGTAAACTAGAAGGCAAGATTATAGAAAGGGAAGTGGACCTCGATGAAGATGAATGGGAGATATCTCGAGAAGAATTTGACAGAGCTCTGAAGTATCTAAATCGAAACAAGACCCTGGGAGTTGACGAAATTCTGTCAGACCTATTGATGGCCTTGGGAGAGCGAGCCAAGCTAAACTTTTCCTTATGGTATGCAAGATTTATGAGACAGGCGAAGTAGCCTCAGACTTCAACAAGAATTCCAATTCCAATTAAAGCAGTTGCTGACAGGTGTACAAAATCTACGCTTACAGCATTTGTAGACTTAGAGAAAGCTTCTCACAATGTTGACAGGAATGCTCCCTTTGAAATTCTGGAGGAAGCAGTGGTAAAATACAGGGGGCGATAAACTATTTACAACTTTTACAGAAACAAGACAGAAGTTTTAAGAGTCGAGGGGCATAAAGCGAAGCAGTGGTTGAGAAGGGAGTGAGACATGGTTGTACTTTATCCCCATAATTATTCAATCTGTACACTGAAAAAGCAGTAAAGAAACCAAAGGAAAATTTGGAGAAGGAATTAAAGTTCAAAGAAAAGAAATAAAAACCTTGAGGTTTGCCGATACATTGTAATTCTGTCAGAGATAGCAGAGAACTTGCAAGAGCAGTTGAACGGAATGGATAAGGTCTTGAAAGGAGGACATAACATAAATATCAACAAAAGCAAAGCAAAGGTAATGGAATGTAGCCGAATTAAATTAGATGATGCTAAGGGAATTAGATTAGGAAACGAGACACTTAAAGTAGTAGATGAGTTTCTCTATTTAGGTAGAAAAATAATTTATAGAGCCTAATGGCTGAAGTAAAGAGAATATAAAATGTAGACTGGCCACGGCAAGAAAAGCATATCTGAAGAAGAGAAATTTGTTAACATCGAATATAGATATAAGTGTTACGAAGTCTTTCCGAAAATATTTCTGTGGAGAAACTGAAACATGGATGATAAACAGCTTAGACAAAAAAGGAATAGAAGATTTCGAAATGTGGTACTACAGAAGAATGTAGAAGATTAGATGCAAGGATCAGATAACTAATGAGGAGATAGTGAACAGAACTGAGAAGAGCAGATATTTGTCGCACAACTTGATCAAAAGAAGTAATCGGTTGATGGAACACATTCTGAGACATCAAGAGATCACCAGTTTGGTACTGAAGGGAAAGGGGGGTGGGGAGTAAAACTCGCAGAAGGAGACCAAGAGATGAATACACTAAGCAGATTCAGAAGGGTATAGGAGTTAGTAGTTATTTAGATGTGAAGAGGCTCGCACAGGATAAAGTAGCATGGAGAGCTTCATCAAAAAACCAGAACGATGGGAAGGTGCCTGCATAAATATAGAATGATCTCGCATCGTTTGATAATTATTGAAACACAAAGTACAGTTGTTTCGCATGAATACACTGAATCAGTGCTATAAGAATCACGTGATGGTTATACTAAAGTAAGACAAAATATTCGTTCGCAAAATATTGATAAAACCCACAAGAATGCAACATACCGTTGGTGAATGAAGAATGTGATAGTGTTCAGTTCGCTGACGAATAAAATGCAGTGTATGAAAAACAGATTCTAACCCACACTAACTGAAACTGTGTCTCGCGCCATACTGCTCAGAATGGCCCAGTATAGACATGAAGACCTTGCATCAGTTTGGTTCGCTACGCCACGCAGTGCAGCAACTATTACCTTGTCTTATGCAGCATATACACAGAGAAATCCAGGTCGCATTTTTCATTATAATCTTCACATTTTCTGCATAATCTACGTCTTCACTCTTATAGTAAATCACTGTGGCAGGACATCCTTGTCTGCTAGCCACTGTCAAAACATCTTAACATTCTTACTGATGATCAGTCTGTTGCATTTAGCTCAGCAGGACATTGTCAAAACTGAGAATTCATCATATTCCGAATCAAATAATTTCGCGCTGGTGTCACTAAGAATAGGTTCTAATTGCTCATCAGTTAGTATTTCATGTGTTGCTGTAGAGTGAACAATTAATGGTTTGAGGACCTTCAGAGCATGGGTTGTTTCATAGTGACGAAGAAAATTAATACAGATCTAAACCAGTTCTGAAGATATAGAATAGTTAGCCTATGTTAGGCAAAAAATGGAGATTCTCAGTCTAATATTTACCCATTATAATAATTTACATATAACATTATACGCAATTCCAGCTGTAAACTAACACACGAATCCGTCCTTGCAAGATTCTGTGCTCTGATTTTAGAATTAAGAACGAGAAAGTTCAGATTCGCGGTTCATCTGTCTATGAGCGGAAAAATACGCCTATTTATTGAATGAACGAAGTTCCACATGTGTGGACCGAAGGAAGGAAGACGTTAAATATATATGTTTAACTGCGAATACTTCAGCGACCAGAGTCGGTTAACATGAAAGATTTATCGTTATGGTACCGCATCATACAGTAAATTATTGATGCAATTAAGTTCTTTTGGGTTGAGTGGACACAATGACACTGTAAGGGTGTGCGAAATATTGATTTCATCAGTAATCGTTTTTTACAATGTGGATTTGTGCCATACCCTGAAAGTTTTCATGCTAAATTTGTATTTCTTAAATTTATGGCGAATTTAAACAGTTGTGCCTACTGAAACACTTATCAAAAGGCCCTAGATGTAGCTCCCACAAAGACGACGTGTTACCAAACATGGTAACGCAGATATAGGAGGCGTTCATCCTCCACTATCATGTGCAAATCCACGATCGTGTAATTTTCGCCGTTCGTTGGGCTTATTCCGGCACTACTCGTCATATTCTTAAAGAAATGTAGTTTTCTTCGCTAACCGCTATCCAGCGAGCAAGAGTACGTCTTTTTAGTTTCCAAGGTAGATGAAGCCTGTGCTTTGCAGCTTCTGGTGTATTATCCGCTTTAACAACCCGGACAATGATACTCATTTTAAGTGACAGTGCTGTACTCAACTTTCGATTTAAATCAATAGATTTTACAAAAATTTTGTTTATGTTGCATGCTGCTTAGTGCCTGATTTATAATGAACGATATGAGTGAATCGACTTCACGCAACCATAATATCTATCGCCGCATTTTAAAGTTGGATGCTACGTACAGAAGACATTGTCTGCCCCTGGTAGCTGAGTGGTCAGCGCGACGGAATGTCATGCCTAAAGGAGCGGGTTCGATTCCAAACTGGGTCGGAATTATCTCCGCTCAGGGACTGGGTGTTGTGTTGTCCTTATCTTCATCATTTCCTCTCCATCGACACGCTAGTCGTCGAAGTGGCGTCAACTCGAAAGACTTGCATCAGGTGAGCGGTCTACCTGATGGGTGGCCCTAGCCACACGGCATTTCCATTTACAGAAGACATTAGAAAAGCAGCGAACAGATGGACCTATTAGTACTCCAGTTATTATTTTCAAGTTGTTTTCTTTATCTATGCATTTATTTGACGTGGAAGAATTAGGGCTCTTAGTCCCCATGTTGTATCTGAACAGACAACCTTGATGAATCAACATTACAAAATGCATAGTACATTATCAATGTATAATGATGATAATAACAGTAATAATAATAACAGACGCGGTAATAAATGTATGTAATGTAAGAAATGTCGCTCTTATTAACACTATGTTCAGCAATTTGCTCATTACGTTCTTATCGAAAGTAAGTTGTGACATCTAGCACAAATGTATGATAAGGAGCACAAAGGTAATCAAATATAGGTACGAATATGACTGCCCAGAGGAAATTGAGAAAAAGCAAATACAACAGATTAGATGGAAGGTAGAAAAAAGAAATAGACAGAGATACGAAAAACAGGGACAGCGTTTTAACAATGTAACAGCGATTTTGCTTCACTGCTGGACATAACTAAAATAACTAGGGTGTAACCAGAGGGGTATTACACCGATAATAAACGATAACGTTTTAATCTCCTCCTGAATGCAGAGTGGTTCTGGATAAGACGACGATATCAGGATAGTTTGCTCCAGAGATGTATGGCTGAAATGGAGAAGAAGTTCGTAATGTACAGGTGCAAAGAAGATGCTGGACGTATCCAATTCGATACAGCAGTAATGAAATGATGATAGATATTTGGTATGTGGGGAGACGTATTGACGGTATTTTTGAATAGGAGGGTGGTGAAGAAAAGCATGTGGAAAGTACGGCGGCTGTCACATCGCATCTACCCTAACTGATCGTAGGAAGAAGAGACATAATCAGACAACAGAACGTTACACGAATCTTTCTGCCCTGTTGAGCTACGTTACAGAAGTAAAGTTTTAGTAGGACTAAAAACTCAACTAATTTTTTGCTTTTGTTTGAAGTGACAATATTTTTCAAAATGCTTTGACTGCCTCTAGCAAGAGAGAGATTTTCTGCTTGATCTAAGAGATTGTGCTTCCCAGTTTAGGTGCCGACAAGAGATTATGCTGAGAACGGGGACTGTTTTATGGCTGTGTAATTGGACGCCATAAAGGAGCGTTGAAGGAATTTTTTCAGGAAATGTCCGCTTATCATCTTTCCAGGTGGTATGAGGACGACCTGTAACTGCTTAGGATTTGTTATAAGATCCTGGCGTCTTCACCAAGCGATAACCACCAAAGGGCAACAGTAACATTTTTTTGGAATTGCGCTTTGGTAGTACAATTTTCAAAACTTTTCGACTACATACAAGCAAAGTAGATATTCTCCATGCTGAAGCACTTTCTCCTTCCCAAAGTAGATGCTCATCAGAGATAATGCTGAGATGTGGGACAGTTTGTGTATCATAAGTGGATAACATCAAGGACTGTTACAGGAACAGTTTCACAAAAAGGTCCGCTTATAAACTTCGGAATGGTGTGAGGACGATATTCAGTTTTTTAGGGTTTACTTTAAGATCTGGGTGTTTTGCCCATCTTGACAATGAAATAGGGCGTCATTCGTGTCTGACGGCAATGTTCTTAGGGCTGCCGCTTAGGTACAACAGATGTTCGTCAGAATATTCGTATAACTGGTAGCTTCGAATGCAGCACAAATTAAATATCATTGATAGACAGCGAGAAATGCTTCAGGCTATGGACTTATGCCTGTGAGACTCTAGTGAGCACATGTTTGCATGAGGACTTCTCCTACACACAGATACATTTATGACAATGGATATTAGCGATTTTAGCTGTAAATTGTTTTGGAGCACGGAAACTATTTCCATATAAATTTTCCTTTTAGATGTGTTAGTTGTTCGCTTTGTTTGTAAGATATTTCCAGCAGTTATCTGTTTTTGAGGTAAGTGTCGAAACACTGTATTACCTTGTCTGACAGAAACAACTGTTTCTTTTTAATAGGTAATGTATTCAAATTAACAGTGCTAAAAGCCTTGAAGAAAACAAGCAGAGTCAAAGTGGCCGCTTCGACGCATTTCACACATCCCCGTGATAGTTATAGCCTGATGTGTATCCACGCTAAAGAGATTAATGGCCGACCTTGCCTTAATTAAATGTATATAAGGACTGTCTTTTCTTGTAGACATGTCTGAAAGAACATACACCATTTTGATCCAGCAGGCGCAATGAATTAAGACACAAAGTAATTACAGGCATTGACTGCGAATGGCATTGATTGAAATCAGTGAGGAAGGTTGTGCCAGATCGGGATTCGAACCCGCTTCTTTTGCTTACGAGGCTGATGCACTGACCACTGCGTCATCGCAACTGCGCGGACTAGCGAAGCATGTCTCCCGTCAGACGCAAATTCTCATTCTATCCACATACAGCGATTGTGTTGTCCCTTGCCCATTATCCTTTTCATTGAGGCAATGCTGTGTTACGCCAAAGAAATATATCGGTAAGGGGTATCGTTATATTAAAAGTCTCTAAAATTGGTAGTTCCTGTCTATACCTAGAGAAAAGGTTTCAGCAGTTAGGTATTATGCGTTAAATTTGCGGATGGGGAACACGTGTTCATGTACGAAGAGTTTGCGTCAGGGAGGAGGGCGCCCCGATAGATTTTGGCGGACTGAATGGTTGATGATGATACATGATGATGAGGTGGAAGTGCGCGTGTTGCCGAACGGAAAGAATCTGGCCGCTGGAAATATGTCGGCCGCCTCGCCCGCCGGGGGCGGCGTCCGGGGGCGGCCGGAAGCGACGGACGCGGGAAGGCCGGCCGTTGTCGGCAGGAAGCGGTGCCGCCTCCATCACGCGCTGGCGGTCGCCTAAACAATCCCCTGCATTAGCTGCCAGGTAATACGCAATTTGCATGACACTTTGCTGTTGAAATCATTACTTGGGGCGCCGCTGCGCGCGCTGATATGACGAGGAAATTATTAGTGTTTGGACGCGCGGCCCGAGGTCGGATGCAGGGTTAATAACGCTGTCAGGTTGGCTGCAGTGAGCGGGGCAGTACCGCGCGCCTGCTACGGCTGCTGTTGCTGCTGCTGCCGCCGCCGCCGCAGGCAGTGGAGAGCGTTGCTAGCGCTCTGCGATCGTTTTTTTTTTTTTTTGCTTTCTCCGCATCGTTTTGCAGTCTTCATATTCGTTATATACAGACGGAGGTAGCCAATGTGTGCTTCTTGATGACACAATACGAAATTGGGTTCTTTAGTATTCCTGAAAGCGGAAAAGCTTTTACTGTTATCTGTCAAAGTAAAAGAGTAGTTATACATGTGTAGTGTCTAGTTTTTGGTACATGCATGTCTGAGGGAACAGACACAATACCAATATAATTTATGGGCTTGACGGCATTTCTATCGTTCAGAGCAGATGTACGATAATGTCCGGCCTCTTGCTGGAATACAGTAGGATTGGGAGAGAAGAGAAATAATATACCGGGGACTCTACTCGGCACTTATGCCGCATATGGAGATTTATGTTGGACAGAAGACGTGCTCGGATAGCCGAAGTGGTTCAGGTGAAAGTGGGAAATCCGTTTTCGATTCTCAGTCCGGCATAGATTTTCACCTGTCTCCATTGCATACTTCAGTGCCCTAATGCAGAAAAAGTCGGAAATATCTTTCGTCAAGTATAAAAAGGATTAACTCCCTTTTGTGACTAATTAATGCATTAGTTGTAAGGAAGCGGAAGACAGTAGTTTGTGAACTGTCGCTCTCGACTCTACTCCCTCATGACAAGGATACTATCGATAGCTTATTTCATTCAGATACTCGGAATTTATTTAGCTGGGGGTACAGCTTCCTTGAGGATAAACGGTGGAAAGGTATCAACTGTGGCGGCGTACCTAGTACCATCATGTGTCCTGTATGTCTTTTAGATACAGTTTGTAATTACTATTTATTAATGATTGAAGTAATCAATAATGTGAGAATGGGTTATACCTGTATAGTATATACGATGTGTGGTTATAAAACATTGAACTGATACCATCACAGAGTAAGTACGAATGCGCCAGAGATGAACGTCCAATAGCTGCGAAGCGTGAAGCATTCTTAGTAGAATGCGGCATCTGTGGTGCTTGTTGACAGATCAGTGTGGCCATGGCCTTCGTCGGTGTAAGAGATGTTATTTGGTTTTTCTGGGGAAATGATAAGTTTATAAACAGAGGAACAAATTGTCGTGAAGTTTCACAACAAACTTGACAAAATTGCGACTGAAATCTGTATTTTACTAAAAGCCATAAGTGGCAATAACTGTTTACACATACTCGAGTTTCTGAGCGTTTGCGAGATGACCGAAAGACGTGGAGGATGACAGACGCCCGAGACGCCTTTCAACATCAGGAACGGAAGAAAATATCGAACAATTAGAGTAACTGATTCTCTCTGACCGTTGGTTGATTATTTGATTGATTGCTGAAATTGTAGGAATTGACAAAGAATACGTAAGGAAAGCTGTACACAACCAACTTCACATGAGAAAAGTTATTGCGGAACCGATCGAACAAAAAGAAGCTAGTGAAAATGTTTGTAATGAAGCTTTGGATAACACCGAAAATAACTGAATCTTCTTGGAAAGAGTGACAACATGTGACTTAACTTAGCTTGATTTCCTTTATGATCTAGAAACTGAGCGTCATTCCAGGTACTGGAAAGGCCCAACTTTACCGACAACGAAGAAAGCTTGAATGGGGAGATCAAGATTCAAAGCGATAATGACTGTTTTTTTCTATAGTCATGGAACTGCGTACCTTCGTTGAGTTCCTGAGATCAAACTATTAATCAACATTACTCCCTTGAAGTTCTTGCTCGACTCCGCGAGAAAATAAGACAAGAAACGACCCGGATCATGGAACAAGTCATGGGTCGTGCATCAAGACAACGCACCAGCTCATATTGTATTAAATTCTTCATTTGTGTGGCCGTAATGTCCGTAGTTGCTTTACAATTCATGAGGGTATTTTTGATCCGGCGTTTCAACTACAAAAATGCCTGATTTTTCACCAGGCACGTTTTGTTTTATTGAGATAAAGCTCTCCTTTGATGTAGAAAGTATGAACAGTTACATCCCTGTTAGTGAAACGGTAAAAATAATTGAAGAAAACCTGAAAACACACAACCAGCTACTTCACAAACACACAGATGAAACCATAAAATTATTACAGGTAATAACACAACAAAATTATTTTGAATTCAATCAAGAATACTACATAGGAGAAGAAGGTTTACCCATGGATTTACCTATCTCAGGAACATTATCCAACATTTTCATGAATCACATAGAAAAAGTAATATTTGAAGAATAATAACAAAGAAAATCTACAACATCATCTACTGGTACAGATACATGTGACATAATATGTATGGTAGATGAACCTAAAAACAGAATACAGCAACTACACAAAGACATAAATATTGCACACAAAAACGTAAAGTTCACAATAGAAGAAGAACAGGAAACCACTCTCAACTTTTTAGGCACAATCATAACAAAACCCACAACAAGTGACATTATCTTAAATGAAACTTCAAAACTACCCACAGAACTACAAACAAGCAGCATTAAGATACATGTTAAACAGGTTGAACAGGATCCCCTTAACACTTCTAATGATCAAAAAGAGTTAGTCATTATAAAAAATAGATTAAAAGTGACATAAAGAAACAATGGTGGAGAAGCTAAACAATAAACTAAAGGGACAAATAAGGAAGAAAACTAACCAATCCACACTAACTTGTACAACTTGCACTACAACAAAAAATTGCGTACAATTACCTACCACAACAAATACAGTCATAAAAAGGAAACATATTCAAAAAACATGACATAAACATTGCTTACAAAACAAAAAATTCCATACAAAAGCACATCACAAAACTAAAATAAAAACTAGACAGATACAAACAATGTGGTATCTGTCAGCTGAGTTGCACAGATTGTGGTAGGACAATTGACACAAGATATAAAGAGCACATCAGAGCATTCAGATACGGTACAAGTCATTCAGCATTTGCGGATCATCTAAAAGAAGAACACCATAGACCAAGCAATCTTGAAAACGGTATGAATATCATTAAAATCAGTAAAGGCTGACAGCTCCTTCCTTTCCAAGAAAATTTCCAAATACAAAAAGCATTACCACAAAATAAACAGTTGCTCAATGACCAGATAAATATTGGAAACCAGACTCTATATATAGAATAATTGATCAAATCACAAGAAAAAGAAAAGAGCTTTTTCCATCCGTCAATCCCCCCCCCCTTCCGCCCAACTGACATTTCATTTCACCTCTCGCTCCTCACCTTCTCTTCTAACCCACACCCCATCATACTGCTATATACTTATGTCCACTTATCATGGTTTCTCGTCTCAAAAAAAAAAATCTCCATCGCTATTCTTTCTCTACTCTTACACAATATATAAATACACAGAAACACACTTAAAGAGAATTTTAAAAATACAATAATCTAATTTAAAAAAGAATATTTGTACGTCAAACTAAAAGTAGTGGAAACATTATGTTGGCAACACTACAAAACACAAACATCAACACATAATTGAAGTACGAAAACGAACAGAATACAGTGGTGTGTATAAAAGTGTGTTGTGGGAAATGCATAGTGCTGCAGAACATATAAAAAGTAGTCGAAAATTATCGCTGTGTAACACAGAAAAACACCGATGTGCTAGCAGATGGCATTTCCCGATGTAAGCGAGGAAGCAGCCAAAAAATCTCCTTAAGTACAAACCAACCTACTATTAAAGAACCGTTTTTGATCCAAAAAGCAAATCAAATTTTAAATAAATTTAATTACAGACTACAGATGATGCTTTGCCTCAATAAAGCGAAACGCGTCTGGTGAACTGGTGAAAAAATCACGCATTTTTGTAGTTGGAACGACGGATCTAAAACACCCTCATTAAACATAATGCAGTGTCTGCTAGCAGGTTTCCAGCGAAGTACACCACCCCAGTGGTCGAATACCTGTTTCATTCGGCTGATCTTCTGAGTGGTTTGATGCGCGGATTTCTCTCCTATGCAAAACTCATTATTTCAGAGTAGCACTTGCAGCTTACGTCCTCAATTAGTTGCTGGATTGCTGGATGTCTTCCAAACTATGTCTTCCTCTACAGTTTTCGCTCTCTACAACTCCCTCTAGTACCATGGAAGTAACCCCTCGACGTCGTGACAGATGTCCTATCATTCTGTCCCTTCTCCTCGTCAGTGTTTTCCATGTATTCCTTTCTTCTCCGATTCTGTGCAGAACCTCTTCATTCTTTCCCTAATAAGTGCACGTAATTTTCAACATTCGTCTGTAGCACCACAACTCAAATGCTTCGATTATCTTTCGTTCCGATTTTCCCACAGTCCATGTTTCACAGTCATGCAATGCTGTGCTCAAGACACACATTCTCAGAAATTTCTTCCTGAAATTAAGCGCTATGTTTGATACTAGTAGACTTCTCTTCGCCAGGAATGCGTTTCTTTCCAGTGCTAACTGCTTTGGATGCCCTCCTTGCTCCGTCCGTCATTGGTTATTTTACTACCCAGGAAGTAGAATTCCTTAACTTTATCTACTTCGTGATCATCAATCCTGATGTTAAATTTATCGCCGTTCTCATTTCTGCTGCTTCTCATTACTTTCGTCTCTCTTAGATTTAGTGAAAGAGCATATTCTGTACTCATTAGACAGTTCATTCCGTTCAGCAGATCATGTAATTCTTCTTCACTTCACTCACGATAGCAATGTCATCAGCAAACGTATCATTGATATTCTTTGACCTTGCATTTCAGTTTCTTTTATTTCCATCACTGCTTGTCCGATGTACAGAGTGAACAGTAGGGGTAAAAGACTACATCCCTGTCTTACACCCTTTTTAATGAGAGCACTGCGTTCTTGGTTATCCACTCTTATTATTCCCTCTTCTCGTACATATGGTATATTACCCGTCTCCATCTACAGCTTACCCCTGTTTTTCTCACATTGTCGTATTCTTTTCTCAAAACGACAAATCCTATGAACGTATCTTCATTTTTCTTTAGTCTTGCTCCCATTATCAACCGCGACGTCAGAATTGACTCTCTGGTGCTTTTACTGTTCCTAAAGTCAAACTGATCGTCATCTAACATCTAATTTTCTTTTCCATTCTTCTGTATATTACTCTAATCAGCATCTTGGATGCATGAGCTCACTGTCCGATAATTCTCGCACTTGTCAGCTCTTGCAGTTTTTGGAATTACTGGGATGATACTTTTTCGAAAGTCAGATGGTGCGTTTTCAGAATCGTACATTCTACACACCAACTTGAAAATCGTTTTGTTGCCACTTTCCCCAATGATTTTAGAATTTCTCATGAAACGTTATCTATCCTTTCTGCCGTATCTGATCTTAAGTTCTCCAAAGCTCTCTTAAATTCTGATTCCAATACTGGATATCCTATCTCTTCTAAATCGACTCCTGTTTCTTTGTCTATGACATCAGACGATTCAGAGTACTGATTCCACCTATCCGCTCTCTTGTCTGTATTTAATAATAGAATTCCCATTACGCTCTTAATCTTACCACCCTTGCCTTTAACTGCACCAAAGATTGGTGTGACTTTCCCATATGCTGAGTCACTCCTTATGCAACCATCCTCTTTTGATTTCTTGACATTTTTCATACAAGAATTTCTTCTTCGCTTCCCTGCACTTCATATTTATTTTTTCCTCAGTGATTTGTATTTCTGAATTCCTGAATTTCCCTGAACATTTTTGTGACACCTTCTTTCTTCGATCAACTGAAAGTACTTCTTCTGTTATACACGGTTTCTTCACAGTTACCTTCTTTGTACATTATACGTATCCATTCCTCTTCAACAGTACTATCTACTGAGCTTTTGTTTATAACTGTATCTATAGCCTTAGAGAACTTCAACCGTATCTCGTTATTCCTTAGTACCTCCGTATCACACTTCTTGATTCTTCCTGCCTAATCACTTAAACTTGAAACTACTCTTCATCACTACTACATTGTGATCCAAGCCTGTATCTGCTGCTGGTACTCCTTACAATCCAGTTTCTGATTCCGGAATCTGTGTCAGACAATGATGTAAACTAACTGAAATCTTCCCGTTTCACCCGACCTTTTCGAAGTATACATCCTCCTCTTGTGATTATTGAACAACACATTCCCTATTACCACTTGAAATTTTTTGCAAAATTCGTTTAGTCTTTCTCCTCTGTAATTACTTGTCCCAAGCTCATATTCTCTTGTAAATTTTTATTTTACTCAGTCCCCTACAATTACAATTCAGTTCCCCATGACTATTACATTTTCATCTCCGTTACGTATCGTTTTACTCTTTCAATATCCTCATATACTTTCTCTTCATCTGCATCTTCAGCTTGCGACATCTGCTGGTATAGCTGAATTATCAATGTCGCTGTTTGCCTGCTGTCGATTCTGATAAGAACAACCCTATCACTGAACAGTTCACAGTAACCCAATATTCTTTGGACAAGGAAATTCGTGGTAACGTCTTATGGGACCAAACTGCTGAAGTCATTGGTCCGTAAGCTTACGCACTGCTTAATCTAACTTGAAATAACTTTCGCTAAGGACAACACAAGCACCCATGCCTGAGGGAGGAGTCGAACCTCCAACGGAGGGAGGGGGTTCGCCTCCGACCTCGCGGCTACACCGTAAGGCACTCTCTCTGCTGTTGATATTACCCTACCTATCTGACCAGAAATCCTTGTCTTCCTTCCATTTCATTTCACTGACACCTGCTATATCTAGATTGAGCCTTTGCATTTCCCTTTTCAGATTTTATAGGCTCCCTACCACGTTCAGGCTTCTGACATTCTAAGGCCCTACACATATCTCATGGTCACCTACATTTTGCCAGTCCCATCCCGGAGACCCGAATGGGGGACTATTACTGACTCTTTTGCCAATAGAGAGATCATCATAGCACTTCTTCAGTTACAGGGTCGATGTCATGTGGATACACTTTATGTGTCTTAAATGCAGGTGTTTCCATTCACTTCTACGTCCTCATGCCTTTGATCTTTGCTGATTCTTTCATCTTAAGGGGCAGTTTCTCACCTGAAGGACAACAGTGTGTCGTGAACCTCCACCCTCTTCGACAAGGCCGTTGGCAGGATGAAGTTGGCTTCTTATGTTGGAAATCTTTGGCCACTAGCACTGATTATTAATCAGAATTTAAGCGGTAGCTGATTTTGATCCGGTGAGGAAAGACTTTCCATAATTAATGAAAGACTCTGCCCATAGACCACGTTTCCATGATACAATTTATGTGGTATGTGATTTTTTTGTCAATCATACGTGTACATTGCTTCACCTTATGTATTGTAACTGATAATTACAGCACAACACACTATGTTCTACGGTGTAGCTTTACAATGGACTTAAGTCCGAAACTGATTATTTAAATAAAAGAAACAGACTTCTCTGCGGATTCCATGGCTTTGTAATTCTGTTGAATCTTCGTAAGATGCTACCTACTGTCATCGAGGATGCTGGAAATGAGTTGATAAATTGTGTCAATAACTGATTTTCAGAGTATACTATTGTTTCCATTCATCTGAATAAATACACTATACTCGATGAAATCATTCATTTAGAACAGACCGCTTGCTAAATTAATCTAAACCCGTCAGACCGTAATAACGCCAGATTTTAACGTTAAGTGGTAGTACATTTACATTAATTATCCCTGTTTCATCCCGCAGCCATTGTGTAAGTTAGAACAACATACAAAATGTGGTCGATGAGCAGTGCATGAGGTATGATTCTAAGTGCTGGTCGAGTTCATTTCTTTGTTCGCCGCCATTTTAGGTAGCTTTAAGTTTCGAACTGTACTTCCCCTATAGTGCAGTGGCAATCAGCTGTCAGAATAACATCAAGGATTCTTTTCGTAGTCCGATCGGATGTGTACACGTTCATTTTCATAAATCTAAGAAAACAGTAACAGTTGTTGAACGAATAACGGTTTACTATTTATGGTTTCAGAATAACGTAATTCCAGAATGGCTGCTTATCAACAGTTGTAACATATTATTTCCATCGTTACATTGTACGGCAGAAGATGGATTATTATTGCGAACCAGAAGTAAACTAAAATATATTATTGGTTCAACAACTGTTGCTGTTTTCTTCATTTTTCGAAAATCTCAACGTAACCACTGCCCACTGGCGCAGCCGTCTGTGTAATTACCAGCCAATTTATTTTGTGCGACCTGGTCACGTTTTAACACAAGATAAAGTACTGTAGGTACGATACAAACTATGAGGTTTCTTTACATAATCAATACTGCAGCATTCCTAACTCAGAAAATCAGTTGTGTACTCGAGCCATGAAGGAGTAGCAAATAGAGAGACAGGCTACACGTTTTACCGACCCCCTGTTGGTCGCATCTCACCTGTGATAACATCTGTATTACGTGTGTCTGTGTGCGTGTGTGTGTGTGTGTGTGTGTGTGTGTGTGTGTGTGTGTGTGCGTGTGCGTGTGCGTCTGTGCGTTGAAGAGTATTGTTTTCAAATAAAGGGATGGGACATCTAGTGGGCAGTTCTCGAATTTACAAAATGTCTCTCAGTATTTCTTCCTTACCTAGGGTACCAGCAATCGTCTCTATACATATGTTTCATCCTTTAGATGAACGTATGAGTTAGTATATGAGAGGCGAATTGAATTCCTGAACACAAAATCTGTGAGATGGATTGCATCCAACGAGGACTCTGGACAAAATTAAAAAAAAAATTATTACACCCCTTTTCAAGATAACACTTGGATCAGTCGTACCCAATTCGGTATATTATCCTATTGATGGGCAGACAAATAAGTCAAAAAGTTGAAAATCCAGGGTTATATTTCTGACTGCTGATTTCATAAAGACAGTTTGCAACTAACAACAGACAGGTACTGGCACAAACATACGCCCTTCTTCTTTAAAATGAGAACAAGGTAGCTGCGCTATCTTAAAAATTAACCACGTTATTGACGTGTAAGATTACTTCGACGAAATCGTGATTTATTGGGCGATAAGTAACATATCACAAGTAGCATAATTTTAAACATTTATGACTTCAAAAAGATTTTAGTAGAAAAGACAATATAACGTTTTTAGAGCGACGAGTGAAGTCAAATAAGCTTTCATTTAAGCTTAAGTGCTAGTTAATATTTAATCTCACACATGAGCTACACCGGATTGTGTTACGATATTTATATATATGTTGCATCCGGCCGACCTTTAATGTTCAAAAGAATGAAGGATTGTACTGCTAACGAAAGATAACGTGTTAAAACAGGGCTCGTGACTATTATCAATTAGCAAAAACAGAAAAGAAAACTGTACTTACGAGTACCGTATATATGCTTCTGCCTCGACAGGTGTTTCATAAAATTTTTAAAACAATCACTGATAGTACACTTACGATATTAATTAACTAGGTGAAAGAGAATTTAGTACTGACACTGAGAACTGCGTGAGTAGCTCGTATCAACAAACGACCAACTATGAACATGCGACTTGTGTGACGTGCAAACAACTCGTAACAAGTTCGTGGAGAACGAGATCTCATCAGTCATAAGCACAGGACAAGACGCCACGAGAGTCCCCCAATACAGGGAACTGACACCTGGCTGTTGGTGCTACTTCTTTCTACACAGGAACATGAGGTAGTCTCTTCGGAAGTGCCTACTCTTGTCAAACATGTTCGAACTTGCAGACGTTGTACATTTTAATTCCAACGGTAGAAATTAATCTCGTTGTTGTGAGATAATTGAAACAAAAATAACTTTGAATTGCAGATATGCACACATATAAATGAGTCTGACTGTAATGAGTTGGCTGAATTTGCGGCTCTTCTGGAGGCTCCACCAGTGTGCGGGACACGCCTTCCACGGGCGGGTCCCAGCGGCCATGATTGCTTGCTGTATTTGTCATACCTGTTCCTCTCTCTCTCTCTCTCTCTCTCTGTCTCTCTCTCTCTCTCTCTCACACACACACACACACACACACACACACACACACACACACACACACACACACACACAAACAGACACACACACGCGCGCGCGTGTCCGTGAGCGTGAGTCTGCACATTAAAAACATTCGTGAGCATGTAAATATTGTGAGAGATGAAGTTAATGGTGATTTATATCGTCATTTATTGCAGACATTAGTTATTATTGATGTTTTAATTTTTAATACCGCTCACGAGCCATGGACCTTACTGACGTAAATTGCGTGTGTCAACAATAGAGATAGTCTTACAGCAGGTGCAACCACAATGGTTGGATATCTGTGGAGAGAACAGACTAACTTATGGTTTCTGAATAGGAGCTACACTGGAGTACGCTCTTTGAAAATTTGGATGTAGCAGGGGTAAAATGCAGTTAGGGAATAATTGTTTAGAACTTATACCAAAATCAGACTGCTTGTGTAAGAGTCGAAGAAAATGTGATGGAAGGAGTTGATGAGAGGCGAGTGCGACCGAATTGCACCCTATCGCCGAAGTTATTCAGAGCGTACATTGAGCCAGCAGTAAAGGAAAAAAGAAAAATTTGGAGAAGAAATTAAAGTTCACAAAAAATAAATCAAAAGATTGAAGTTTGCTGATGACACTGTAATTCTGTTAGAAACAGCAAAGGTTGTGAAAGGGAAGAACACAACTGATAAGTTGACCATCAAGAAAAGTAAAACAACGGTAGTGGAACTTAGTTGAATTAAACCGGGCGACTCTGATAGAATTATATGAGGAAATAAGACATTAAAAGTAATACATATGTTTTACTTTCAGGGTAGCATAATAACGGCTGATGGGTGAAGTGGACAGGATATGAAATGCAGGCTGACAAAAGCAAGAAAAGCATTTCTGGAAAACAAGGCTTCGTTAACATCATTTATCAACTTTAATCATTTCTGAAGTTATTCGTATGGACTTCAGCCTTGCATGAAAGTGAAACCTGTATGATAAGGAGTTCTAACAAGAAGGGAATGTTGTGTTACATTGGAATGGAGGAGATTAGATTGGCAGACCGAATAACAGATAAGGAGGTATTGAATGGGATTCTCGAAAACGGAAATGTACGCACGGGATAGACTGTCATGATGTCTTCGGACTAAAGACCACAACAACTCCAACAACAACGGTTTTAATATTATTTATTTGACATTTTACAAATTTCTAAGGTTTTATAATATGTTTTTCACAATTTTACCATCGTTTGGGGCCACAGTGAAGTAGCACTGTGATGGTAACAGCGACAGTGAAATGTTTGTTGCTTTTCGCCACTAGGGCTACGTGTCGAACCTATTGCGGTGTAGTGGTCCATCTACGACCACCTGGATGCAATCCAATAACATCTCCACCTTCAGCGGCCTTTTTTAATCGCGAGATGACACTTTTGGTCTTACCCATTATTGTGGCCAAAGTAGTGACATTTCGATCGGCTTAGAGCCTTCCAACACCTCATTCACGATCGTAAGCACTTAGATGATGACTTACAGCCATGTTGCCGTACCACACAGAATATCTGACTAATTGGTTCCACACTAAACTTGGTCAGACACCAGACCGCGTGATCTGTCAAATTCATACAGAGCGTTCGGACACTGGCTTCGTTCTGCCCCTTGCATTTCCTTTTACTATCATTGGTCGGGTGCTCGTATATTGTCTGTTGTTCTGTAGTGGTTGTTGGTTGTTCCTTAGCAAGCGTCAGTTGTTCCTTAGCAATTGTCAAGCAGTCTAAAATGTGTTTGCACTTTAACTGTTTTACTGTAAAAAGTTTTAAGACGCAAGGAGCACAAATATTTTCAGTCCATACTAATATCGTAAGTGCGAAAGTAGCTCTGTCTGTTACGCTTTCACGATTATGCTGCTGAACTGATTTTCATTAAATTTGGTATGGAGATAGCTTTAGTGCTAAGGCATTAAGTAGGCTAGCTTAGAAAGTGTCTTGTACAAAATATTTACTAATTTTAAAAAAATAACGCTAAATATTGAACTGTTATTATTCTTTGAAAAAACTATTTACTTTCCGATTTTCTAACTTAATCATATTTGTGAAAATGTCCTATGTGATGCGATTCACACTAAAGAATAAAATGTTTTACAGTCCTTAATCTATTTAATTGATACTTCCATACTAATATGTCACAAGCCCATCGCATTTAGCCACTGAGAGTCGCACATCTCTTATATCTTCTGAGATGGTCGAAGTCTCAATGATGTCGTCATTTAAAGGCTGTACAATAAACACAGGGACGTCGTGCATTACATATAGGACGTGGAGGGCTTTTGGTGGGGCTGCATTTTATTATGATACACGTGCTCAGTTACAGTAACAGACACATGTGAGGGCAGCTGACGTTATTGCATGTACAAATACTTCTGTTTCAGGGCGTTTACTGCAGCGTATATGCAACCTAGGGCGACTGCGATGCGGGTATATAATCACAAGCATGCGAGCAAGGGGAACTGAAACTTTTTGATCGCCTCTTACATCAACTGTACACTGCACCGAACTATAAACTACACTCCTGGAAATGGAGAAAAGAACACATTGACACCGGTGTGTCAGACCCACCATACTTGCTCCGGACACTGCGAGAGGGCTGTACAAGCAATGATCACACGCACGGCACAGCGGACACACCAGGAACCGCGGTGTTGGCCGTCGAATGGCGCTAGCTGCGGAGCTTTTGTGCACCGCCGCCGTCAGTGTCAGCCAGTTTGCCGTGACATACGGAGCTCCATCGCAGTCTTTAACACTGGTAGCATGCCGCGACAGCGTGGACGTGAACCGTATGTGCAGTTGACGGACTTTGAGCGAGGGCGTATAGTGGGCATGCGGGAGGCCGGGTGGACGTACCGCCGAATTGCTCAACACGTGGGGCGTGAGGACTCCACAGTACATCGATGTTGTCGCCAGTGGTCGGCGGAAAGTGCACGTGCCCGTCGACCTGGGACCGGACCGCAGCGACTCACGGATGCACGCCAAGACCGTAGGATCCTACGCAGTGCCGTAGGGGACCGCACCGCCACTTCCCAGCAAATTAGGGACACTGTTGCTCCTGGGGTATCGGCGAGGACCATTCGCAACCGTCTCCATGAAGCTGGGCTACGGTCTCGCACACCGTTAGGCCGTCTTCCGCTCACGCCTCAACATCGTGCAGCCCGCCTCCAGTGGTGTCGCGACAGGCCTGAATGGAGGGACGAATGGAGACGTGTCGTCTTCAGCGATGAGAGTCGCTTCTGCCTTGGTGCCAATGATGGTCGTATGCGTGTTTGGCGCCGTGCAGGTGAGCGCTACAATCAGGACTGCGTACGACCGAGGCACACAGGGCCAACACCCGGCATCATGGTGTGGGGAGCGATCTCCTACACTGGCCGTACACCTCTGGTGATCGTCGAGGGGACACTGAATAGTGCACGGTACATCCAAACCGTCATCGAACCCATCGTTCTACCATTCCTAGACCGGCAAGCGAACTTGCTGTTCCAACAGGACAATGCACGTCCGCATGTATCCCGTGCCATCCAACGTGCTCTAGAAGGTGTAAGTCAACTACCCTGGCCAGCAAGATCTCCGGATCTGTCCCCCATTGAGCATGTTTAGGACTGGA
Organism: Schistocerca gregaria; assembly: GCF_023897955.1. Lineage (NCBI taxonomy): Eukaryota > Metazoa > Arthropoda > Insecta > Orthoptera > Acrididae > Schistocerca > Schistocerca gregaria. The sequence goes on from NC_064920.1 coordinate 247,776,512, forward strand.
TGAAGCGTCGTCTCACGCGGTCTGCACGTCCAGCACGAACGCTGGTCCAACTGAGGCGCCAGGTAGAAATGGCATGGCAAGCCGTTCCACAGGACTACATCCAGCATCTCTACGATCGTCTCCATGGGAGAATAGCAGCCTGCATTGCTGCGAAAGGTGGATATACACTATACTAGTGCCGACATTGTGCATGCTCTGTTGCCTGTGTCTATGTGCCTGTGGTTCTGTCAGTGTGATCATGTGATGTATCTGACCCCAGGAATGTGTCAATAAAGTTTCCCCTTCCTGGAACAATGAATTCACGGTGTTCTTATTTCAATTTCCAGGAGTGTATGTATTTCCTTTTCCCATCGATTTAATGCTGTTTAACAATTTTAGAAATCTCACATTTTTTTTAGTGCCATCACCATCACTCACACTGAGAGAGTACAAGTTACTCTCTCACCTATTTCTCGCGTACAGGAAATTATCAAAGATTTCATTACAACCTGATGCACCTGGAGTGAGTCTCTAGAAAGGTAACAGTCTGAGTAGACGTTGATGAAGCCTAGTAGGGCGCTAAAAGCATGTGGTATTTTTATGATTCTTAGCTCGTAGAAATGGCATGTTGGGAGTTGAAAGCAATTGGTGGCGAGCCCATCCATAAGTAAATCTTGCCGGACAGGTCCACAGCCGTACAGGGCAGTCAGGGCAGTCCCCCGTCGAGACAGGTCTCCAGCAGAACAATGCTGCAATACCTGCCATGGCATCATCACAAGTCGGTGCTGAGACGAAAGTCAGAAGGAACGCATCTAAACAGTGGAGCCGTAAACTGGGAATTGTGTACAGAGACACATATAATAAAAATTCACCTGTTTTTGTGTTGCTTCCTGCGTTGTATAAGAAACATCCGGCGTCTGAGAAACGTTTGGAGATAGAATCTTTATTACACCTCATAGCTAGGACTAACAAGCTCCAAGGCACATGCGATTTGGATAAACGTCTTTGAGACTGTATCTGTCACCTGTTGCCATGGGAAGAGACGTGACTTAGGAAAATATCATCTTCCCCCTCTGTGAAAACTTAAAAAAGCCAGTAATTGGAGGTTTTTTTTCCTGAGACACAGGTTTCGTAACTCTTGCCCTCCTCCGACAGTTCGACTTTAGTTTGTGCTGTCAGTGGGAGGGGAGATTTTGCGCCTCTAGAGCCCTATGATTGCCTCAAGACAGGATGAAGGCAGTGTCGTTCGTTCATTTTACGGGAAAATGGATTTTTTTTCTTAAGAGGAGTGAGGCACTTGGGTGTGGATCTTTTGGTCTGATAATCACTTCTAATCAAATCTCTGTCATGTGTGTGTGGTATTTGGGACATGTCCTGAGACTGACTTCACTTGCAAGTAGTTTGGACTGGGAACCCTTTGGTGAAGTTCTTACTGTACCGACAGTGTGACTTCAAACGTCTCGGACTACTCGTTTGTCGAGGGCACACTTATTCGTTTTTCGTTTAGCAGCCTTGACGTTTGTTATCCTTGTGGCTCTGTTGTATAAGTGAGTCAAATTGGTCCTTGGTACGACCAATGAACGCGTTTGTCACATATTGAAATCTACCGTGATTTCAGGGTAAATTGCGATCCATCTGCCTGATCGCTAGACCGTGAGATTTCTGCATTTCTTTCATGGCCGCGATCGATTCACAGGTCTCGCCTCCACGTCTCACCTCCGGCGCACACATGTCGCCAACTGCAGGTCACGTTGCAGCACGAAGTACACAGGGTAATGTACTGCCGCTCTGGCGTTGTGAGGGCATAGAGATCTCAATTGCCTCTTGCTCTCAACTGCACATATGTAGAGAAAGTTCTATAGATTTGTTCAGTCAAAGGCTGCTCAGCTTGCATTATCCATATATTTAGGGCCAGAGTACTGATTCACTCTACTAGATAAACTGTCTCTGCCATCCAGAATCCTTGTCTAGTGTAGTCTTAAATCACCTATTACTTGTTTATGGTATTGAATCAATAACTTGTTTAGCGTAATTTATGTCTGCTTTGAGAAAATAAATGTTGTTAGTACACTAACCTTTGCCTACATTCTCAATCATTTGAATAGTCCCACCAGGGTTACCTTTACACACAACAAAACTTCTAATATGCATCAACAGCTTTAGGTCTTGTTGTCCAGTCGACATGTGACCACCAATATTCAAGTCTGACACAGAATCCGCACTACGTTAAGTGTAGTAGTATTTTAGTGTTTCGTTACAGCAAGTTACATGGTGAAGGAATCCCACCACTATTCTACAGCCTTCTGTAAACCATCAGGCTTTTCGGCACCCACCACTACATTCACTTTATAGGAGTAGCCCACCGAAACACTGGAACAGTGGCGAAATATTCATGAAAAATTTCTATCGTGAGATTTCAAATACGCGTTGTTGTGACTGGAATGTTCCAACTAGAGTTAAGTTCCATTGCATCAATCTAACACCAAATCCTCTCTGCAGAAAGTATCAGTTACAGGATATCTGCGCACCTATATTCATCTGTTCAGATCAAAATGTAATTTGGTTGTGGACAATGGAGAAATTGACTTTGAATTACCAGAAAGAGCCCAAACACCATCGACATTAACCTCATTCTTCAATAGGACTGGTGCACGTTCTCAGAGGCAAAACTCCGGTCATAAGCTTGGTACGTGGCTCACTTCACTCGCTACTCGATTGTCACAGCTGCTCCGGAGACACACATATGATAAAAAGTTTCACATCACCCCAGTTCCCAGAACACCTGAAGATAAAAGTTAACTGTGGATATTGTATCAGAGACACAGTCCCTTTGACCGTTCAGAGATGTCACTAAATTAGCCCAAATATGTAAACAACTATACACGAGCGGCGCCTATTAGACGTAGGGGGTCCGACAGTCATTCCACTAGGATGGAGGTATACGGCTCGCGTTGTCTGTAGTTCAACCATGCCTACACGATGAGTACCGCTGTCCGATCGCGTCCACATTGTTACTTTGTGCCAGGGAGGGCTCTCAACAAGGGAAGTGTCCAAGCGTCTCAGACTGAACCAAAGCGATGTTGTTCGGACATGGTTACTTCTGCAGTGGATGACCGCTACCTACGGATTATGGCTCGGATGAACACTGACAGCAACATCACCATGTTGAATAATGCTTTTCGTGCACCCACAGGACGTCGTGTTACGACTCAAATTGAGCGCAACAGGCTACATGATTGGGAACTTCACTTTAGACGTTCATGGCGAGGTCCATCTTTGCAACCACGATACCATGCAGCGAAGTACAAATGGGCCCAACAACATGCGGAATGGACCGCTTAGGATTGGCGTCACGTTCTCTTCACCGATGAATATCGCATATGCCTTCAACCAGACAATCATCGGAGAATTGTTTGGAGGCAACGCGGTCAGACTGAACGTCTTAGCCACACTGTCCAGCGAGGGCAGCAAGGTGGTGGTTCCCTTCTGTTTTGGGGTGGCATTATATGGGGCCGACGTACGCCGTTGGTGGTCATGGAAGGCTCAGTAACGACTGTACGATACGTGAATGCCAACCTCCGACCGATAGTGCACCGATAGTGCATCGGCAGCATATAGGGGAGAAGTTCGTCTTCATGGATGACAATTCGCGCCCACATTGAGCATATCTTGTGAATGACTTCCTCAGGATAATGACATCGCTTTACTAGAGTGGCCACCATGTTCTTCAGATACGAACCCTCTCGAACATGCCTTGGATGGATTGAAAAGGGCAGTTTATGGACGGCGTGACCCGCCAACAACTTCGAGGGATCTACGCCGAATCGCCGTTGAGGAGTAGGACTATCTAGGCCAACAGTGCCTTGATGAGCTTGTGGGTAGTACGTCACGACGAATACAGGCATTCATCAAAGGAAGAGGACGTGCTGCTTGGTATTAGAGGTAGCCTTGTGTACAGCAATCTGCACCACCACCTCTGAAGGTCTCGCTTGTTGGTGGTACAACATGCAACGTGTGGTTTTCATGAGCAATAGACAGGGCGGGAATGATGTTTATGTTGATCTCTATTCCAGTTTTTTGCACAGGTTACGGAACTCTCGGAACCGAGGTGATGTCAAATTTTGTTTGTGTGTGTATTAGAATTCCAATCTTATCTACAGTGGCACCGTTGTATCAGGCGACACAAGTGCGCCAGAAAATATGTTGAGTGGTTCCAAAAGTTTTAATCATCTATATTGATTTACATGGACTAAGTATACAAGTTAGAATTCAATTGGACGCACAATAACTTACTCATTCAAAAATCGCTCATCATAACAAAACTTCTGATATGCGAGACCCAGTCGTGGGTACAAACTACACTACCGGGCATTAAAATTGCTACACCAAGAAGAAATGCAGATGATAAACGGGTAATCATTGGACTAATATATTATACTAGAACTAACACGTGATTACATTTTCACGCAATTTGGGTACATAGATCCTGAGAAATCAGTACCGCGAACAACCAACTTTAGCCTTAATAACGGCCTTGATACGCCTGGACATTGAGTCTAACAGAGCTTGAATGGCGTGTGCAGGTACAGATGCCCATGCAGCTTCAACACGATACCACAGTTCATCAAGAGTAGTGACTAGCGTATTATGACGAGCCAGTTGATCGGCCAGTATTGACCAGACGTTTTCAGTTGGTGAGAGATCTGCAGAATGTGCTGGCCAGGGCAGCAGTCTAACATTTTCTGTATGCATAAAGGCCCGTACAGGACCTGCAACATGCGGTCGTGCATTATCCTTCTGAAGTGGAGGGTTTTGCATCGATCGAATGAACGGGTCGTAACACGTCTGAGATGTAACGTCCACTCTTCAAAGTGCCGTGAATGCGAACAAGAGGTGACCGAGACGTGTAACCAATGGCACCCCACACCATCACGCCGGGTGATACACCAGTATGGCGATGACGAATACACGCTTCCAGTGTGCGTTCACCGCGATGTCGCCAAACACGGATGCGACCATCATGATGCTGTAAAACAGAACCAGGATTCATCCGAAAAAATGACGTTTTCCCATACGTGCACCCAGGTTCGTCGTTGAGTGCAGCATCGCAGGCGCTCCTGTCTGTGATGCAGCGTCAAGGGTAACCGCAGCCATGGTCTCCGAGCTGATAGTACATGTTGCTACAAACGTCGTCGCACTGTTCGTGCAGATGGTTGTTGTCTTGCAAACGTACCCAACGACCGAGACGTGGCTGCACGATCCGATACAGTCATGCGGATAAGATGCCTGTCATCTCGACTGCTAGTGATACGAGGCCGTTGGCATCCAGCACGGCGTTCCGTATTACCATCCTGAGCCCACCAATTCCATATTCTGCTAACAGTCATTGGATCTCGAGCAACGCTAGCAGCAATGTCGCGATATGATAAATCGCAATCGCGATAGGCTACAATTCAACCTTTATCAAAGTCGGAAACGTGATGGTACATATTTCTCCTCCTTACAGGAGGTATGACAACAACGTTTCACCAGGCAACGCCGGTCAACTGCTGTTTGTGTATGAGAAATCGGATGGAAACTTTCCTCATGTCAGCACGTAGTAGGTGTCGCCACCGGCGCCATCCTTGTATGAATGCTCTGAAAAGCTAATCATTTGCATATCTCAGGATCTTCTTCCTATCGGCTAAATTTTGCGTCTGTAGCACGTCATCTTCGTGGTGTAGCAATTTTAATGGCCGGTAGTGTAGTATGTTATGATAAATAATGTCGGGGCAGTACACTCTCTATCGATCAAGGAAAAGCGTTAAAAGTTTCTATAGTAAGAAACATAACTTATAAATAGCCATTTACCTTTGGCAGTCTTTTACCCGGTTTGCTTCAGCAAGCACTTGCGCCACCTAAGCCTCTCAGTTAAGAGTTTTTTAATTCGTAGCGCCCCGGTTCTGCTCGTCCGGGTAATGGTGTGAGCGGGCAGGAGGGAGCAGCGCGCTCGGGCGCGGACTGTACCAGATAGCGGCGGACCCACTCTCCGAGCTGCCAAGCTGTCCGTCGGCCAGCGTCACCGCCCACGTGTGCCCCACGTGAGTGACACGGGCGCGGCGCCCGCCGTCACGGTATCATTAAGCGTCTCTGCCCGCCGCAGCTCCCACGCACACACACGGGCCTCACGCGGCCCCGCCTCGCGTGATGGGCCTGTCACTCTTTCCACGTCGTGTCGCGCAGTCTCGCGGCCGTACAAGGTCAACGTAACAGCTCGTCATTTTCCACTACACGGATGACGTGCGCGTTTAATCCAGCCCATAAATTGTTTCTTTTCTTTACGTGTAGGTCTACAGGCCCTCTCTCCCCAAATGTTAATCTACTGAAGATGTGTGTAACACACACTGACGGTAAACAGAATCGCTATGATTAAAAATAATTGTCGTAGAAATAAAAAAAAGGTTCAAATGGCTCTGAGCACTATGGGACTTAACAGCTGAGGTCATCAGTCCCCTAGAACTTAGAACTACTTAAACCTAACTAACCTAAGGACATTACACACAACCATGCCCGATGCAGGATTCGAACCTGCGACCGTGGCGGTCGCACGGCTCCAGACTGAACCGCGTAGAGCCTCTCTTCCACTCCGGCCGGCTGGAAATTTCAGAAATACATTTATCTAAATAACATATTTACGTGATTTACATGACTAGATAACAGTTTAATATAAGCGCGAGATAAGCCATTGCAAATGTGAAATTCTGGTGTATTAATAATCGATGTAAACTTCAGAATGTTGAGTACAATGATTGTGATGTACAGGTGTTTGATGTGAGTTTGTGGGACGGAGTTCCATGCCTGTTGCACTTGTTCAGTCAGTAGAGGGACGGTTAATGATGGTTGTGGATTACGCTGAAGTTGTCATTCCGTGAAATCAGATATGTGCTCGATTGGAGACAGATCTGATGATCTAGCAGGCCATGGCAACGTGTCGACACCCTGTAGATCATCTTGGGCTACAACAGCGGTATGTGGACGAGCGTTATCCTGTAGGAAAATATCCTCTGGAATGTTGTGCATTAATGGCTTCACGAAATGTCGAATTACCAGAGTGACGTACAAATTTGCAGTCCAGGTGCATAGGACAAGGACGACAGTGCTCCTGGTGTCAAACGAAATTGCTTCCCAGACCATAACACCAGGTGCACGTCGAGTGTGTCTATCAGGCAGACTGGTTGGTTGCAGCTCCTTAACTGATCTCCTTCTGTCCACCACATGGCCATCACTGGCTCCGATATAGAACAATCTTTCATTAGGAAACACAACAGACTTCCACTCTGGCCTGCAATGAACTTGTGCTTGACACCATTGACGGTACAAATGGTGGTGGCTTTGGGTCAGTGGAATGCACGCTACAGGAGGTCTCACTTGGAACTGTCCTTGAACTAACCCATTTGTAACAGTTCACTGAGCAACTATGGTGCCAGCTGCTGCTCAAATTTCTGATGCAAGTGAAGCACGATGCGCCAGACCCATGCACCAAACACGATGGACGTCCCTATCGATAGTGCCATGTGGCCGTCCGGAGACCAGTCTTTTTGCGACCTCTCATTCTCATGACATACCGCTGCCAGCAGTCATGTACAGTGGCTGTATCCCTGCCAACTCTTTCTGAAGTATCCAGCTTCTCGTATCTCTGTTACACGACCTAGTTCAAACGGGGCGAGGTGCTGATAATCGCGTCTTTGTGGCCTTACATGTATTCTTGACCAACATCAAGTAACAATATCCAATCTCAAAGGTAACTAATCCGCTCCACCGTTACAGGGTATATCTAAAGCAAGCCTGGTTTCGATATTCATAGCGACGCTACTAGCTTCATTTTTATGTGACTGGCGCGAAATTTTAGTAGACGTCATCTTTCAGATGTAGAAACACACCTACCAATTTTCTTTTATGTCACACAACTCCTTTGTGATGTTGCGATTTTTTTGTCGGTATATTTTGCGCTTCCTTATGTTGACTTTTCTGGAACCACAACAACTCCTGTGCATCTTCATATTTTTGTGCTGTACTACATGTTCCATTAGATTTCGGAGGCAAAGTGAAGAAAAACAACTTCTTCCTCAGATATTTCGACAGTATTTCGTTAGTTTTCCGAGTGAGCTAACGGACTGAAGGTATAGCTCTCCCATAGTTTATTATAATCACGACAGAAGCCTCATTGAGCTTGCGACCGTAGACTACACGAAGGCTAGAGATTTTGGTCATCGGAAAAAAGTCTGAATATGTAGTTAGATGCTGGATCTACGTTGACATATCTGTGTATCAGTAGGATCTCCGGTGTAGCGTCGCATCTGCTAGTTGATCAAAGAAAGCGCTGGATTCCATACTTTGTCTAGGGTGGAGCCACTATCTGTATTAACTATATTTTTCACCGAACGAATGTCCACAACATATAGTAGCTACTACCGATGTAGTGCTCTTCCACAACTGATTTATTGGGCTGGAAAATGATAGGAACAGAAAACAGATGATCTGTTAGATGACGAGCAGTTAACTTCCGGAAAATTAAGGGCACCGGAGAGTCAGTTCTGACGTTGCTATCGGTAATCGAATCAAGACACGTTCATATGATGTGTCGACCTGTAAAAAAGTTGGATAATGTAAAATGATGTAAATTGATCGGAATTGTGTGAAAAATAGCAATACGTTGTAGGTAAAGACAGATGACTTACAGTGCGAACAAAAGCCAAGAGGGAAGAGGGAGTAGTTTTTCGCCCCTATTGTTCAACCTACACTTCGAAGAACAAATCATAGCAATAAAAGAAAGTTTCTGGAGTGGGATTAAAATTCATTGTGAAAGGATATAAATAATACAAATCGAAGATGACATTGTTATCCTCACCGAAAATGAAGAAAAGTTACAGAGCGTGTTGAATGAAATGGACAGTCTATTAAGCATAGAGCATGAATAGAGAATAAACCAAAGAAAAACAGAAAGAATATGAGTAGCAGAATAAGTTCATATGGCTCGAATGGCTCTAAGCACTATGGGACGTAACATCTGAGATCATCGGTCCCCTAGACTTAGAACTACTTAAACCTAACTAACCCAAGGACATCAGACATCTCCAAGCCCGAGGCAGGATTCGAACCTGCTACTGTAGCAGCAGGGCGGTTCCGGACTGGGGCCAGCCACAGTGGCCGGCGCAAAAATAAGATTACCGATAAACTTAACATAAAGATTGGGGACCACGAAGTAGTCTAATTTAAGGAATTCTGCTGTCTTGGAATCAAGATAACACATAACGGACCAACCGAACAGGACATGAAAATCAGATTAGGACAGGCAAAGAGGGCATTCTTGGCCAACATACGTCTGATAGTACCAATGTAGCCTTTGTTTGAGGAAATAAAATTCTGAGAATGTACATTTAGAGCCAAGCATTATATGATTCTGATCCATGGGCATTGGGAGTAGCAGAAAAGGGGACAACTTCCATGGGGGTAGGGGGAGCTGTAGGGAGTAAATTTAACAAATAATTGAGGTCATAGGGTGAACGTGTTACTCTGAGATGAAGAGACTGACGGAAGAGAGGAATTCTTTTCGGGGCGCATCGAACCAGTCAGAAAATAGATGACTTTTTTTAAACAAATGTGTACCTTCGGATGTGGCAAGCTCTTACTCGACACTGGTCACCTTACGCTTTGTAATAATGGCAAAATGCCATACATCTCTGGTCACTGTTTATTCTATGGCCGCAAGCGGAGTGACATGTCTATCGTACTTAAAATGACGGATCCGATTGCTGTAGTTCTACTCAGCAAACGGCCTTAAAGTATACAGCCGAAATACATGTTGAAGAAGTATTCTCCAAGACATTTGATGGACTGGATCAACATCTGCCTAGGAATTCACGTGCTTTCCACAAATACCGATCTTCTTGCAAAATTTTTTGCTCTTGACTGACGAGGTCTCCCAGGGAGAGGAATCGGTTTATGCGCAAGACAGCTGCGCACTGTCGTGAAATTGACAGTACGTGCATGAAGTGTCACTAAACAGATACGCGAATGTTTCGAAGAATTGGTACAAGACAGAACTCAGCTTGTAGTCCTTAATGGAAATGTGCAGTCAGGAGAGATAGTAGTGTCCGGCGCCCACAAAATAGTGTGATTGAATAGCCACTTCTTAAGATATTTGCCTGATGGTATATCTATGTCAGCTGTTGATGCAGCTATGCAGGGAGATGACACCTTTAGGAACTTGTTACGAAATGCAGAGAGAGTTGAATATCTTCATTATTTGATGTAAGTATCTGCAGTCAGTCATCAACAAAAATAAATGTATCGTAAAGCGCGTAAGTAATTGAATAGGGTCTTTTACGGTTGATCAGCGTTAAGGAACGATGTTGCGAGATATGAAGTGTAGGAAGGTGGAAGGTAACTCCGTCACAGAAAGTTCCGACTGTCACACATGGTGCGTTGGCTTGGCGAATGCGTGAGTAAGCGTACACGTTGATTCTCTTTCTTCTGGTTACTTCGATAATGTCCGCAGCAGAATCCAAACTTCTACTAATCTCTTCGTCCCTGCAAGTACGCTGTCCTGTCACATTAATGTAACCAACTGTCAAAAAAGATGGTTCAAATGGTTCTGAGCACTATGGGACTTAACATCTGAGGTCATGAGTCCCATACCTGTCAAAAGCTTGAGTAACCAGTTTCTGCAGCGGACCGCTGCGAGACGTGTAGCAAGGGAGTCAGTGAGGTTCTAGAGAGCACCAACAGTGACGTGGTGCAGTGCCACCTACAGTGTTGTGCCTAAGTTTCACGGGCGAGGATCCATCACTTGAACAGCGCGATCGAAGTGGTCCCAAGATTCTCGATTGGGCTTAAATCCAGAGAGTTTGGTGGTCATGAGAGTATGTTAACCGCATCCTGGTCTTCTTAGAACCACTCACGTGCACCGCAACCTGTGTCACACTTTGCATTGTCCTGCTGGTAGACGTCATAGTGCCAATGAAAAACAAAGTGCATGTAGGGGTGGATATAGTCCCCAAGGATAGATGCCTTCCATAATGACGAGATCACCCGCAGAATGCCAGTAAAGCATTCCCCAGACTATAACACTCACAGGGTGTTTGCTTTCAGACGTTCCACGCCACGCACGCCAACGGCCATCTGTGAGTTGGAGTATAAAACGTGATTCGTCTGAAAACGCCACCTGTCGCCATTCAGTGGACGTCAGGTTGAGGTACTGACTTGCAGATTCGTGCCTTCATCGTCGATGAACAACAGTCAAAGTGGGTGCATGAACCAGGCGCCAATTGCAGAGGCCTACACCCAGCAACGTTGACTGAGCGGTGGTTGAAGAGACACTGTTGGTAGCCCCTTGGTTCATCGGCGCGGTCAGTTGCTCAGTAAGTGGACGTCTGTTCACCCATACACATCTCCGCAACCGCAGTTCACTGTTGTTATCTGTGGCCTGTGGTGCACCACAGTTCCCCCAGAGTCGGTTTTGGAAAGCACAATTTTTCCGTGCATGGTATATTTTAAACATGGCGGCAGACGAACTGTTTACAAACTTAGCCGCTTCAGAAATGCTTCTTCAACCCTTGCCCCGAAAGCCAATGATCATGCTCTTTTGGACGTCAGATAAATCTCTCTTTGTCTGCATTATGGCAACTACAGCGTTATTTCCCGTTATTCCGGAACCTCCCCCCCCCCCCCCCCCTCCCGACACGCATTATATACTCTTCACTGCTAGTGTTCCTCCTGCCTTCTGTGAGTGATTATCGCTCGCTGCCCTCGAACGTAACCGGGAGCCATATTAATATGATTGGACCATGTAGTTATATTTCTCGCTTTCCTAGTGTTTATCTCGTCATACGAAATCGGCTGATTTCATGATTTGGCCTACTTATTTTTTTAAATTCTTTGAGTGTATGTTGTCCTGTCGCCACTGATGTCACTTGATACAAGGGATGGAAACCCTGTTGGCCTTCTGTCTGTTAATTGTGTCTGTTCTGTCTGATCGTATTTTACTTGTTCCTGGATGTGCAGATTGGGAACACCACAGCATTTTCCTAAATTCGAGTGGTAAACCATTTAATAGCCACACACAGTGCCGTTAATAACCACGCGAACCTGATCTGGGTTTGCCCGTATTCCTGTCCCTCATGGTAGCTCGCTGTGAGTTAGGCTATCGGAGGAGGTCTTCTATACCTCGCTGTAGGAAAAGCAGGAGGGAGCATACACTCTTCTAAAAGACGTTACCCTTACCTGATGCCGACCACAGTGAGAGACAAGGTATATTATGTACGATGTGTACGGCTAAATAAGTAGCATAAAGATACTGTTCATCATATGAAACGTAAAGTTATTTTTTCTGTTGAAATTATTTATTTTTTGAAGTTCTTAAATGTTGTGTATAGGCACACTGATTTTCAGTATCATTGACAACTGAAATAAAAATCTAAAATTTATTCAAACAGGGCCCAAATATACATAACGAACGGAACAATAATAATGGCGTCGATAAATGCCCATTTCAATTCCTTGTCGTATGTGTACACCCAATTAAAACATTTATATTTAATTGCTTTAACCACACTCAAGTGAACGTTTCAATTAATTAATAAGTGGCGCACAGCATACAGCAACGCCGTCGTAATTGGTTGCTATTTACAAAAGAGTTGACCACTACAATATTTATCACTTGTACCATAATCAATACTTTGGTTTACAAATTATAATCTTCGTCTGCCACTACAATATCCCCCCCCCCCCTTCTTCAACCTCTCTTGTGTATTTGTTGGATGTAGAGTTGCTTTAGATATTCCTGGATAATTTAACAGATTTATTTTCCATATGCTAATTTACATAATTTTTATCTGGAACTACAAGTAGTATGTTTTTAATGTGTTTATTCTTAATGTCTTCCTACAGCTATATGTTTCAATTGCTTCTTGGTCCTCTAATTTTCTCACCCTCTGCTTTTTGCATATAATCAAACTCTCAGCTCAAGACGTATAATTCCAATCATAGCTTCCTCGAATTCACGTAAATATTTATCTGTAATTGATGTGTTTAAGATATACTTGCACGCAGCAGTCTGCTTGAAATATCTTCCTTGTTTCTGCCTTTGGGTGCAAACTTTCTTCGCAGATGTTCTTCATCTGCATTTTCTCAACTTTTATATATTATTAAAGTGACATTCTGATTTCTCCTACCATCATTACTTTCATCTTAGCTCTGTTCACTTATACCTAAATTGCGGAGTGAGCTTTTGCGTTCGACGGCTCAAAAAGGCTTATTCACTTTCGTCCAGAGGAATTATATCCTATTCTAATAGCCTAACAATAGCCCTTTCGATTCTACCCTTCAAAATATTGTCTAGGGTTATGTGTAACAAACTAGCTCAATATTCGGAAGAGATATTTTGGAGAGTATTAGGGTGGATTTTTGTCTAATAAGCTAACAACGGATCAGGGATACGTCAAGATTCAAATACATGGAATAACGTATGATCATAATATAGAGCCCCATAACATCTGTGTAGTGTTCAAGGAGGTCTGCGTTTCTTAAAAAAGGGTGCAAATGTTAAGCGAATTATTATTACTGGGTATACCGTCTAAGCATGTTTCAGTTATCCAAGTAACCCAGGCGAGTTCCGTAGCTGCAGTGCGATTGGTTGGAGAATGAAGTAGTCGGTTTGGTATCAGAGGACACGCTTTAGCTGTGCTTTCCAGCCTGGTTTTTGAAGTATCAACTCGTAAACTCCAGATATCTGGTTTCGTAGGTACGAAACATAATCAGATATTTCCATATACTGTTGTGCTGCAATAATTAGCAGAATAACTGGATCAATGGAGGGAACAGTGAGGGAGCTGAAGGAACCTAGCGGTATTGCTATCAGTGAAATGAAGTACATGACAGGAAAATACCAGCTTGAACAGATTATTATCAGCAGCAGACTTCAATTTTGAACACGAAATGAACTTTGAATAGCTGTGACCTATTATTAATAGGACGAATTCCAGATCACGAGAAATAAAATCGCGCGTCTTGAGCGGTAATAGATGCTTACCCACATTTAAGGACTTACTAGCCTCCAGGATAGTCCATATTGTATGAAACTGATTGCGAATAGTGACTGTATTATAAATTTATGAAACAATTTTTACCGCATGATTAGCATTTTACTGATCTTCACTAACCATCATGTTGCTATCATCATGTGACATACAGACATTTAAGCTCATATTTAAATTTGCAGACGATGTGCCACATCGTCAATAGTTAATCATCGGTCTAAGAGAAACGTTTCGCGTGTCACTCAATGGTTTCGTCATCCGGCTCATTCACTATGCGAAACACTTGTGCGAACATTTCGGAATTTTTCAATCCATTCGTAGAAACTCCGTTGTGCCAAAATACTGCACCCGCACTGTACCGAAAGTCTTCCATGAATTTCGGCCCCTGATAAGCCTTCCGACCACAAAAAAACGGATCACTGAACGTTGCTCTTCTTTGGTGCAAAGAGACAGCTGAGCAGCCTTGATTAACAGCACGGCAGCGATAATGAAACTAAGCTAACAGCTTAAAAATTGCGAAGCTATAACAACAAATAAACAAAGGATGCGTCATCAATGTAAAACGACAGTACTACAAAAATAAACAAAAATATAACTAAATTGGGGATAATAATTGACTTACCATCGTACAAAATCTAAAATTCGAGAAGCAGAATAACAGTCATCTTTTGGATGTAACGGCGACCATAACAGAAACATATAAAAATACCATAGATTTTCACTTGCTGTAGATAAAAAGACATCATGGAATTTTACATAAAGAAATAGCCGACCCTTTAAGAAAGAGGAGCATTACTGAAGGACAGTTCTGTTTAACACTAATTACTTTTACTGATTTCAACGATCAAGAAAGCTGTTTAGCGTGGCTACATAAGGACAGACACCTAATGGCCATTCACCCGGACATCTCTACTCAATAACTCCGACTATGTGAAGCTAAGTAAACGTCCTGTGGCGTCCACCATCTGTACGACGCTGGGGGACGGAAGTTATACCACACGTTTACATCTATTAAGAGTTCATCCTCGATTTTATACACGTAAAGAACTTATATAGGTGCAACAAGTTCAAATCATTGTTCTTTTGCGTAATTTTTAAATTTCAAACAGGTATATATATGGTCTCAAGCTATCCTCTAACTGCACAATTAACCACTACTGAATGGTCGTTAGTGCATACGGAAGTGCTGCAAGGCGTCTCCACAACAAATCTTCCAGCGTTCTTTCTTAGAAGTCTCGATAAAGGGTCTGGTGATCGCAATCGCCCTTTTATAAGCGAGGCAGTCTTCCTGTGTTGTATGCTGTTTAGATCCACAACATGTTTCCTCCTTTACAAGCACTCTCTGTGGAATAGAAAGTGATGTTCGTACTTCGATATGATCCACAAAAATTGTATATCTTGTTTGTGGGAACTGCGCATCGGGTAAAGACTAAATTTTAACGTTTAATTTTTAACGTTCCATTTGTTAACTGAATTACATACTGTGTTAGCGTTCTGGGTTTCCGGACGCATACCTGCGTAATGGTCAAATCCCATAGAGTAAAGGTATAGTTTCCTATTCAAAAACTGAAAAGGTATTTGTCCAACGCAAAGTCAAATCAATTACTGTGGTTTCTCAAGTTAAAGTTGGAAATAATGTTGAGAATACGTCCCTTAACAAGATTGCCTTAAACTTGGCCCTAATTTCAAGAACTTCAGTCCCTAGCATTTAGTTTATTTCACAGGCCTCCATTCCACTATGCCCCTTAAAGTCCCCGTAAAATATGAACGGAGTTTCCAGCTGCCGTGCCGTAGCTTTTCACTGTTCTGGTTGTATGTACGATCTTCGCCGGCAGTCAACGGCTACAGTGGTTATTCTACGGATAGGAAATGACAGCGTGACTGCTGTCGCTTGAAAACACTCGGTAGTGTAATGGTTTAAGATTATTGGGTTGTTTCTCTGCACTTCGTTAGTTTAAAGGGCAACTGCTTTCTTGCAATGTTTTCCAACATGTAGGTAGACCTGATATCCTCGAAATTGTACAATGTTAAATGGTTTAAACCACGTTTCGGGTATGACAACCACTGTTACCTTTATTGTCCAAAGTTTGCGTTGCTGTAGGTTCTTATTTGTGGTGGCAGCTTGCGCATTCCATTGAAATAATTTAAATTCTGCCGTTATTGCTATGTTTTAGGAGAGTTATTAATAACTGTATTACTATTTTCTATCTGAAGATTCCCAGTGGTTTTGTCTTCCCGGTTAAGTGTAGAATAATTCTGCGTATGCCAGCCGGGGTGGCCGAGTGGTTCTAGGCGCTACATTTTGGAACCGCGTAACCGGTATGGTCGCAGGTTCGAATCCTGCCTCGGGCATGGGTGTGTGTGATGTCCTTAGGTTAGTTAGTTTTAAGTAGTTCTAAGTTCTACGGGACTGATGACCTCAGAAGTTAAGTCCCATAGTGCTCAGAACTTTGCTCTCTTGTATACTTCATCCGGTCTCTCTGTTGACTGAAAGCTCTTCTTATGGCACCCAAGTCTCTGACGTTGAAAATCCATTCAGCTCTAATCACCGGCGTGTTAACGTGTATTCACGTCCCCTTCATCTTTGGCACCTTCCTTCTCATTCATCTCCTTTCCTCTGTTAACATCGTTCACAAGGAGAACCATGTTTCTGTCCGCAATATGTATTCTTAACTTCATTAGTTCGTTCTGAGATATGTTCGGTAACTTAAGTATCAGTATGTCAAATTAACAACCGCGTTTCGCCCACACAGGGTGATACGCCCTGCTCAGCCCGCAGGACAATACAGGTAGTTTAAATTGTTGAAAGGGGCCAAAATAAGGGGCTATCAGTTATACTCGAACATACAACTTTATTATTTGATCAAACATTACAAGGACCAAAAAAAATTTTTTTAAGACACAGCTTTAATCTTTGGAACTTTCATTTAAATACGGCTGAAGGCCAATAACTTAAATCGCAAGCAAAATCATAAATTTAAAATTCAAGCCTTATCTTACAACAGTTCTTTAATTTAGGCTGAAGGCCTTAAGAGCAAAACAACTTACACTCAAAATCGGCTGAAGGCCCAACACTTAAAATTCATCAACATTAAAATTTTTATAATGCCAAAGGTCTTACGTGTAACAGCCTTAAGGGCAAAACAACTTTAAATTAAAAAAACTCGGCTAGAAGCAATACAAGTACAAACAACAAGAACAAAATAAAAGAGAATGCAGTACACCCAAGGGCACTCAGATGTTCGAGAGTCGTCCTAGAATTCAAACACTAACGCTCGCTTAGGTGAGACAGGCAGTCGGACCAACCATTAACGATCAGACGACAAACCAACAGACCGACAGCCAACGGACCCACCGACAAGGTATCTTCCACTTCATCCGACCAGGGCACAACAGGGAGTTCAACGGAACAACGTAGAAGATATCGGCGTCCACAACCAATGATACATGGAGCTGTCAAACTACACACCGTGCTGGACAGCAATAACACGAAGAGAAAACTACACTGCTTGAAATTTACGTCAACGACCAGAGCAGGTAACCGGAAACTGCCACAAGGCAGAAGATTCCGCTGGTGCACTTCAATTCAGGCAACCAAATCCAGTGAAATTCCACCAGAGGGTGTCTAGAATTTTCCAACTTGAAAACCACGTTGTTGCTAGCGGGAATGTCCCAACAGACGACAACGAAATTCAAACGACACATTGTGAACAGTCTTGACTTGCTGTAGATTAAATCAAAACTCAACTTTCGTGTCCAGGGTCGGTGAGCCACGGACCTCGCAGTAATGGGAACAGCCCCACACACTCCGACACCGCGTGGAGACAGCCAGCAGCCGCGGCCAAACTACACCCCGCGGAGACTTCCTCGCTTCTCCACGACAAGCGACTCCTCAGGCCCGGAAAAGGTGAAAGGACCAAGTGTACGTCGGTCGATGAGACGACCAACCATCTGTCGTCCCGCTCCACTCTCCCTCCGTCGGACAGATCACGTGTGTCGCCAGTGGTCGGCGAGCACTGGCTGTCGGCACCTCACCGGCGCTGCGTCTCCCGACTTCACTGCTGCTGCGTCCCGACTGCACTGCTGGTCCGTCCCGAACTGACTGCCAGACACACGACTACCCGGAAAATACTATCGGTCGCTCCAGAGATGGTACGACAGTGCACTTATCGATACACGCTGCTGCTTCCGCTCACGATCAAATAAGGTAGGAAGTGAGTGAGGCCAGTAAATGAAATAAGAAAACGAGTACCGTAATAGAAGATGACAAACAATAAATGGGATATACGCGAGCCGTGCATTGCTCACAGGGCTCATGTCTCCAAGTTTCCGCTTGAAAATGCCATGTGAAGAATACGTGTTTTGGAATGCTACAGCATTACAGCCACACACTACTAATAATATCTTTCCATTTCTATGTAAGTAATGGGGGTATTGTCCTTGTCATAAATTAAAGCATACTGGGGATCATTTGATTAGACTGCGGTCTTTCTCTGATATATGGATGGAGATGGCATCCTCGGTGGTCAGTATTTCCACTGACCCATTGCCCTTCCAACTAGTAAAGTGTCGAGCTGCGAAGATCTGTCTCAACACTTATTCTGGAACCATTAATTTCTTGTATTTTATCTAAGTACATCTCGTTATAACCCGCTGCCACTTCTCATTGTCCATGTGGGGTAAACCAATAACAGCATACAAATTGAGCACCTCAAGGAACGTACTTTATTGGTAAGGGACGTGACAGGTAGTTCATCACTGTAGAAATAGATGATAACAAATTCAGATCAAATGAAACACATACAGGTATGTCAGAGAAAGGCTGCCGAAACAGTCGTATCGGTATACAGTGTACACCCATCTAGCGCTAACGCAGGCCTGTATTCTTGCATGCAGTCGATCGTAAAGGTGCCGAATGGCAACCTGCGATAGATTCTCTCAAGCTTACTGCGCATTATTTTACAATTCGGCGATGATTTTTGCACTACATGAAGAACGAGAAAGGTCCCGCTTCATCGTGTACTGCACGCGTTGGCGAGAGATCTGGTCATCCTGCCATCCGAGGCAGTTGAGCACCACGAACAGCGCATTGGGTCGCAGCACGTGTATGTGAACGTGAACTGTAGCGCTGAAAAAGCACATCACCTCCCTGTCAAAGAAATGGCTGCAGCACACGGACAACAGCTTGTGTAATGTAGCGAACAGTGGTTACTTTACCCTGCACAAACATCAAATGAGACGGTGAGTTGTAACTTACCAGCGTGTCGTGGGCAAATGCACAACGGAATAGACAGCTCACCAGGTCTATATCACACAGGCGTAGGTCCATAACTAACATGTAGGCAGCACCAACTCTTATCATATAAGACAACAAAATGCCATTACACTCTCCAGTCAACTCATTCAAGCAGTAGAGTAGTCACACTTTGAGCCGTGCTGCGGCTCACAATGGTGCCGTTTGTGGGTCTCCACCGTCTGTTGGGGGCCACACCATACATTTTAGTTGGCACGGTTGCGGTTGTTGTCTTCTTCTCTTCTTGACTGGTGCCACTCGTTTTGCAAGCGTTGCCTGTACGCTAGTGGCCAGCAGTGGCGGTTATCGATATGTTGCCCTATCTTTGGGGGGACGTCGTTGTTTATCCGTGTCGTGTGAGTGTGACAGTTCGGTTGGGGACTCTGGAGGAGCTAGGTTCGAGCAGGGCGCGAACTCACTAGGACCGTTGGCGGCACGCATGGACTGTCGGATGGAAGGGCTGTGGTCACGAGGATGCTCGACCTCATCGTAAACCAGATCCTGCAGGCTTTAACAAGAGTAAATTTCTATTCTACACTCCTGGAAATTGAAATAAGAACACCGTGAATTCATTGTCCCAGGAAGGGGAAACTTTATTGACACATTTCTGGGGTCAGATACATCACATGATCACACTGACAGAACCACAGGCACACAGCCACAGGCAACAGAGCATGCACAATGTCGCCACTAGTACAGTGTATATCCACCTTTCGCAGCAATGCAGGCTGCTATTCTCCCATGGAGACGATCGTAGAGATGCTGGATGTAGTCCTGTGGAACGGCTTGCCATGCCATTTCCACCTGGCGCCTCAGTTGGACCAGCGTTCGTGCTGGACGTGTAGACCGCGTGAGACGACGCTTCATCCAGTCCTAAACATGCTCAATGGGGGACAGATCCGGAGATCTTGCTGGCCAGGGTAGTTGACTTACACCTTGTAGAGCACGTTGGGTGGCACGGGATACATGCGGACGTGCATTGTCCTGTTGGAACAGCAAGTTTCCTTGCCGGTCTAGGAATGGTAGAACGATGGGTTCGATGACGGTTTAGATGTACCGTGCACTATTCAGTGTCCCCTCGACGATCAACAGAGGTGTACGGCCAGTGTAGGAGATCGCTCCCCACACCATGATGGCGGGTGTTGGCCCTGTGTGTCTCGGTCGTATGCAGTCCTGATTGTGGCGCTCACCTGCACGGCGCCAAACACGCATACGACCATCATTGGCACCAACGCAGAAGCGACTCTCATCGCTGAAGACGACACGTCTCCATTCGTCCCTCCATTCACGCCTGTCGCGACACCACTGGAGGCGGGCTGCACGATGTTGGGGCGTGAGCGGAAGACGGCCTAACGGTGTGCGGGACCGTAGCCCAGCTTCATGGAGACGGTTGCGAATGGTCCTCGCCGATACCCCAGGAGCAACAGTGTCCCTAATTTGCTGGGAAGTGGCGGTGCGGTCCCCTACGGCACTGCGTAGGATCCTACGGTCTTGGAGTGCATCCGTGCGTCACTGCGGTCCGGTCCCAGGTCGACGGGCACGTGCACCTTCCGTCGACCACTGGCGACAACATCGATGTACTGTGGAGATCTCACGCCCCACGTGTTGAGCAATTCGGCGGTACGTCCACCCGGCCTCCCGCATGCCCACTATACGCCCTCGCTCAAAGTCCGTCAACTGCACATACGGTTTACGTCCACGTTGTCGCGGCATGCTACCAGTGTTAAAGACTGCGATGGAGCTCCGTATGCCACGGCAAACTGGCTGACACTGACGGTGGCGGTGCACAAATGCTGCGCAGCTAGTGCCATTCGACGGCCAACACCGCGGTTCCTGGTGTGTCCGCTGTGCCGTGCGTGTGATCATTGCTTGTACAGCCCTCCCGCAGTGTCCGGAGCAAGTATGGTGGGTCTGACACACCGGTGTCTATGTGTTCTTTTTTCCATTTCCAGGAGTGTATTAGAGTGGAGTCAGTCACCCGTGGGGGCCCCATAGTAAGTATGTGATGTTGTGACAGATTATCATCGCGCCGTCATGTGCAGTTTGGTGAATCTGCATACCACTTAGTACTTGAAGACCCTATTGTGTTAAAGGCACTTGGCTCAGTGATTACAGGGCGTGGTTACTCAACTGAGAATTAATAAAGAAGTGAAGAGATTTGTTCAATTCTGCCAACCGTCGTCAGAGTTGTCACAGTGAGTTCAGTGTGCGTTTGTGTGGCTAATGAGTTTGATGACGCTCATTTGGTGCTTGGTTTTGCCTCGCAATGACGTATGGTCTCTGATTCTGGTTGGTTACATTTCGGTTTTGCAAATCGAGTGGGGTTTTAGTTAGTGTTAGTTTGTCTGAGATTCTGTACCCTAACTTGTTTGTTCAAATTTTCGGGTTTGTGGAATCGGACGGAAATCTTGTAGTGGTTCCTTTCTCGTTGCAGGCGCTCCAAACACTGTATTCTGGGGACGTAGTACAGACCGCCGCTTCCGGCTTTGGAGTATTGTTCCACTGTTGCATTTGGTTTATCGGACAGCAGCAAGATTGTCATTCGTCATGCATTAGACTACCACTAGTCTGAGTTACCATCATGTGAAATGAATGCAACTCCTGGGTGGCTGTCTCATCGCTCGCGAAAGTGTTTGTTGTCGGATCTTCTCAGAGGTCGATTCCTGGAGCAGTGTCTATGACTGGTCCTTGTGCTTTATTATTACCATACCTTGTAATGCCTACATTAAAGGTTATATATGTCTAGTAAATAGTTCCGGTCGCCTTCTGGAACAAATATAGTAGTGTAAGGGTTGTGTTATAAGGTTACCATCATCTTATTTCACCCGTTTGGTGGTCAGTTGCTTGTTTCTTTTAATTAACCTTTGCTTGTATTTGCTGTTTTACAGCAGGTTCCTGAAATTTTTATACAATGGCCGTTCCTGGCGTGTAAGGCCTTCAGCCGTGATTGTGGTTATTTGCTTTGTAAAAATAATTCGATATTTGTATTTTAGAAGTAAGCCTTAGAACCTTATTTACTGCCATACCTGGCGTCCGACACTTTCTGCTGTGTTTGTGGCTAGTTACTTTTTAATATTTCAATACCTGTAAGTTGCAATTGCAGCGAGTTCTTCAACATTCTTAATTTATTGCCATTCTCGGCGTGTAAGGCCTTCAGCCGGGATAACAGCGACTTGTTCTTTTTTTTTAACTTTATCTGTATCTGTATTTTATGGTGATTTGATAAACTGTAACGCACTGAAAACACTATGATTTACACAGTTCTTTATTCCTTCATTAATAACGTGTGGTAGTTTCTTTATTTATTGTTGAGTCTGGAATTACTGCTTTAAAAATAAATGTGTGTAACAGTAAAGGCAACCAATAGTAACTGTTTACGGCCCCGTCCACAATTGTAACCGAATCCTGCCTTCCCTTGACTATCAGGTTTCATACTTTGCAGTGAGTTGGTGTCAGTGGCAGCATGACGAGAGAGGTTCACGCGATCTTAATCCTGCTGCAAGCAGAGAGTTCACAATGGTCCCTGATGACACATCAGGTGCAGCAAGTGTCCGATACCATTCCATTCCTCTTGTAATACTGTAAGCCTCACTCGGCACTCGGCACTCGGCAATCGGGACGACAACACTACCCTGTTCAAATGGCTGAAGCTGTTCAACGTGAATACTTACTTGTCGATGGGGCATGGTTGTACCCTAGAATGCTGTAAACGCTGTTCACCTCTAAACTCAGGACATCTGCTGTCTGCAGAGTGAAACAGAGACTGCACTGACAGGCCTCTTAAGTGCCATCTGACTGCCTATGACCGTGACAAATGGACCACTAACAGTAGCATTATGCAGGCGGTCTTTCTCACGGGAATGGTACTGAATTTAACATCTGTCACAGGTACCTCACACCACATTTCGTCATCCATATACTTCATGCATCTCCACTGCTCTGGGAACAGCTTCCTGGAGCCTAATGTGATGGCTGGCTAAGCCAGAAATATTGAATCCTCTCAGAGGGTAACATTTACTGCAAGGTTAGGCCATACTTGTCAAATTTACTACCGTAGTAGTGTTACACATGGCTGCCTTGTGACAGAAACAGATCTCGTCGTCACTAGGTTAAACTGCATGCTGGTATAACAAGCGAAGCAGTAATGTTATGAGCCGTGGACGGTCTCCCAGACCGCTGCAAATCGTGGAGCTCCGCCGAACCGCTGTCTGATTTCCTCATCCTACGTGCCCAGCGACTAACTGTACTCCTGTCGACAGTAGATGCTCTTTGCACAAGCATTTGTGAATATTCCCCATAGTTTCTTGCTTGGCAGTTAGACATTCAATGATGGCACGTTGCTTGTAACGTTGGCCAACGTTGACTGAGCACTGTGTACTGAACAACATACATCAGTATTTACGTTATTGGCAGCCACTACAAGTGGTCTGTTTTCAGATTGGTTCGCACCTGCAAGCTTGCCCGCTCGGTTGGCCGTGCGGTCTAACGCACGGCTTTCCGGGCGGAAAGGAGCGCCTGGTCGCAGGCACGAATCCTCCCGGCGGATTTGTGTTGAGGTCCGGTGAACCGGCCAGTCTGTGGATGGATTTTAGGCGATTTTCCATCCGCATCGGCAAATGCGGGCTTTTCCCCCTTATTCCGCCTCAGTTACACTATGTCGGCGATTGCTGCGCAAAAAAGTTCTCGACGTACGCGTACACCACCATTACTCTACCACGC
Organism: Schistocerca gregaria; assembly: GCF_023897955.1. Classification (NCBI taxonomy): domain Eukaryota; kingdom Metazoa; phylum Arthropoda; class Insecta; order Orthoptera; family Acrididae; genus Schistocerca; species Schistocerca gregaria. Next base: position 247,800,578 of record NC_064920.1, read on the forward strand.
AAACATATGGGTTACACTCGTCTGGTGTGAGACGTTCCCTGGAGGGTCCACCGGGGGTCGAACCGCACAATAACACTGGGTTAGGTGTGGGGCGGCGTAGGTGTGCAGTGGACTGCGGTAGTCGCCGTGGGGTTGTGGACCGCTGTGGCTGCTGTCGGGACGGTGCCTCTCCGTCGTTTCTAGGTCCCCGGTTAATATACGACACAATACAATAACTGCAAGAGAAAAACAATAGCAAGCCGTTAATGCTTATTTTCCCCTGGGCAGTAGGTCAGGCGTTGAAGTGCGGACACTGGTAGCAAAACAGTTAGTCTATACTGACAGGCGTAGTACACTCGGTGGCGCAATTCGATCGTGCAGAAAACATCACGTCCTTAAGTTTGCGACATGTTTGCAGGGGGACTGTTCGATGCAGAGGAAAAAGAACCAACACACTGATGAGTGTACATATTAAGGCACACATATAAAAATATCCGCACTTATACCCGTTACAGCGTGCATATGTGTCGGGACGCGACGACGCATGCGCAGAGAGTCTGAAGAGCCCCTTCATCCCACGGCCAGCAACCGCGGCTGGACAGGTGGGAGCAGCGAGGGCTCACGGCGAGCATCGCGTCTCCCCCTCCTTTCCTCTCGTCTGCCCGTTCAGACAGGAGGCTGTCAGACGCCCACCAGAGCGGGCTGCGGCGCGCCTCATCCGGCAGACGTCTCGAATCGCATGCGTCAAAACACGCCGCGGGCCACTTAGGGGCCGAGCCGGATGTGGCGGGCCTTGACCGCGCCGCTACAACCTGGCAGGGGCTGGCTGCGCGTCTGTTACTCCGCCTGTCACCTGTCAGCTGTCAGCTGGCTGCGCGGTACATCACGGCTACGGAGCAGGAAAGAAATCCTCAATTACCGAGCTGCAAATCTTGCACGGTGTAGAGAGTGGCATCTCACTGTGCGAGGAAACTTTCTAAAGAACGTCGGAAGTTCTCGAACGGATGCACCAAGTGATCTTACTGTTGATATCAGCCACATTTAGTGGCGAGGTCTGACAATACAATGAGGTAAGAAAAGTCATGCGATGGCGAGATGCGCATATTCAGATGGCTGTAGTATCGTGTACACGAGGTATAAAAGAGCAGGGCATTGGCGCAATTGCCATTCGTACTCAGGTGACTCATGTCAAAACGTTTCCTACGTCATTATAGCAGCAGAACCGGAATCAGCAGACATTGAACGCGAAATGGTAGTTGGAGCTAGATGCATGGTACATTCCATTACGAAAATCATTAGGGAAAATTACAGGTCATGAGGTCCAGGTCCCTTTAACGAGTTCAGTAAATTTCACCTTCGAAATACAAAATGATGTGGCTGTTGAGCGATGCACTGGTTACCACACAATGCTTTAGTAGCTACATAATCTCTGGTGAGGAGTCGTGTACACTTGTCTCATTAATACACCAATGGCCATTAAAGTAGCTACACCACGAAGATGACGTGCTACGGACGCGACAGGAAGAATATGCTGTGATATGCAAATGATAATAGCTTTTCTGAGCATTCACACAAGGTTGGCGTCGGTGGCGACACCTACAACGTGCTGACAGGAGGAAAGTTTCCAACCGATTTCTCATACACAAACAGCAGTTGACCGGCTTTCCCTGGTGAAACGTGGTTGTGACGCATAGTGTAAGGAGGAGAAATGCGTGCTATCACGTTTCCGACTTTGATAAAGGTCGGATTGTAGCCTATCGCGATTGCGGTTTATCGTATCGCGAAATTGCTCCTCACGTTTGTCGGGATCCAATGACTGTTAACAGAATATGGAATCAGTGGTTTCAGGGGGGTAATACCGAACGCCGTGCTGGATCCCAACGACATTGTATCACTAGCAGTCGAGATGACACGCATCTTATTCGCATGGCAGTAACAATTTTAATGGCCAATAGTGATTAATCAGTCGGCTTAAGAAATATATATTATGTTGTTAGCGAGCGTCATTCATCCATATCATTCATCCATACTGAATTTAAACATATTACTATTTGCTGTAGTAAACACACAGACAAAAAATGTTAGAATAGGTAGGAGCACTAACTGTTGGAACGCGAAGTAAGATATAAAATCACTGCAGGTAGTTTTTGGTATCTTACTCGCTAAGGTACCTGCATAACTATAATGTAATAATATTACAGTCAATGTTACTTTACAACCACCGTTTCCAGTTTTAAACTAAATGATACAGTAAACGTACGAAAATTACGGGGGAAATTAGTGTAGTCGCAAATTTTTGTATGGTGCTAGGAGACAGTGCCTCAAACAACATACTAAAAATCTGATCGGTGGGGTGTGGGCGATGGGGTGGAGTAGCTTTTATAAAAGTTATTCCCTTACGTTTTTCCTATATATTCACTAAAGGCGGAAAGCCTCGCTCGCGGGGTGGAATCAGAGCTAACTATTTGTAGTATCGTTCCCAGAACCGATCGCGGTCCTCTGGTTTGGAGCCAAGTGGAAGTCTTAAACCAGAGGCTCAGACGATTCTGCGGAGAGCTGGGGTGCAAATTTCTCGACCTCCACTATCGGGTGGAGAAATGTAGGGTCCCCCTGAATAGGTGAGGCGTGCACTACACGCCGGAAGCGGCTACGAGGGTAGCGGAGTACGTGTGGAGTGCACATGGGGTTTTTTTAGGTTAGAGAATTCCATCCCTAGGCCCGACAAGACGCCTCCTGAGACGCGGCAAGGCAGGAGTAGGCAAAATGCAACAGGGAATAACAATATTAATGTGCTAATAGTAAAATGCAGGAGCGTCTATAGAAAGGTCCCAGAACTGCTCTCATTAATAAACGGTCACGACGTCCATAGAGTACAGGGGACAGAAAGTTGGCTGAAACCACATGTAAACGGTAATGAAATCCTAAACTCAGATTGGAATGTATACCGCAGAGACAGGCTAGACAGTGAAGGGGGAGGCGTGTTTATAGCGATAAGAAGTGCAATAGTATCGAAGGAAATTGACGGAGATTCGAATTGTGAAATGATTCGGGTGAAGGTCACGGTTAAAGCAGGCTCAGACATGGTAATTGGATGTCTTTATAGGCCCCCGGGCTCAGCAGCTGTTGTGGCTCAGCACCTGAAGAATAATTTGGAAAATATTTCGAGTAGATTTCCTCACCATGTTATAGTTCTGGGTGGAGATTTTAAGTTGCCGGATATAGACTGGGAGACTCAAACGTTCATAACGGGTGGCAGGGACAAAGAATCCAGTGAAATATTTTTAAGTGCTTTATCTGAAAACTACCTTGAGCAGTTAAACAGAGAACCGACTCGTGGCGATAACATATTAGACCTTCTGGTGACAAACAGACTCGAACTATTTGAATCAGTTGATGCAAAACAGGGAATCAGCAATCATAAAGCGGTTACTGCATCGATGATTTCAGCCGTAAATAGAAATATTAAAAAAGGTGGGAAGATTTTTCTGTTTAGCGAAAGTGACAAAAAGCAGATTACAGAGTACCTGACGGCTCAACACAAAAGTTTTGTCTCAAGTACAGATAGCGTTGAGGATCAGTGGACAAAGTTCAAAACCATCGTACAATATGCGTTAGATGAGTATGTGCCAAGCAAGATCGTAAGAGATGGGAAAGAGCCACCGTGGTACAACAACCGAGTTACAAAACTGCTGCGGAAGCAAAGGGAACTTCACAGCAAACATAAACATAGCCAAAGCCTTGCAGACAAACAAAAATTACGCTAAGCGAAATGTAGTGTGAGGAGGGCTATGCGAGAGGCTTTCAAGGAATTCGAATGTAAAGTTCTATGTACTGACTTGGAAGAAAATCCTAAGAAATTTTGGTCCTATGTCAAAGCGGTAGGTGGATCAAAACAAAATGTCCAGACACTCTGTGACCAAAATGGTAGTGAAACAGAGGATGACAGATTAAAGGCCGAAATACTAAATGTCTTCTTCCAAAGCTGTTTCACAGAGGAAGACTGCACTGTGCTGCCTTCTCTAGATTGACGCACAGTTGACAAAATGGTAGATATCGAAATAGACGACAGAGGGATAGAGAAACAATTAAAATCGCTCAAAAGAGGAAAGGCCGCTGGTCCTGATGGGATACCAGTTCGATTTTACACAGAGTACGCGAAGGAACTTGCCCCTCTTCTTGCAGCGGTGTACCGTAGGTCTCTAGAAGAGCGAAGCGTTCCAAAGGATTGGAAAAGGGCACAGGTCATCCCCGTTTTCAAGAAGGGACGTCGAACAGATGTGCAGAACTATAGACCTATATCTCTAACGTCGATCAATTGTAGAATTTTGGAACACGTATTATGTTCGAGTATAATGTCTTTTCTCGAGACTACAAACCTACTCTGTAGGAATCAGCATGGGTTTCGAAAAAGACGGTCGTGTGAAACCCAGCTCGCGCTATTCGTCCACGAGACTCAGAGGGTCTTAGACACGGGTTCACAGGTAGATGCCGTGTTTCTTGACTTCCGCAAGGCGTTTGACACAGTTCCCCACAGTCGTTTAAAGAACAAAGTAAGAGCATACGGACTATCAGATCAATTGTGTGATTGGATTGAGGAGTTCCTAGATAACAGAACGCAGCATGTCATTCTCAATGGAGAGAAGTCTTCCGAAGTAAGAGTGATTTCAGGTGTGCCGCATGGGAGTATCATAGGACCGTTGCTATTCACACTGTACATAAATGACCTGGTGGATGACATCGGAAGTTCACTGAGGATTTTTGCAGATGATGCTGTGGTGTATCGAGAGGTTGCAACAATGGAAAATTGTACTGAAATGCAGGAGGATCTGCAGCGAATTGACGCATTGTGCATGGAATGGCAATTGAATCCCAATGTAGACAAGTGTAATGTGATGCGAATACATAGAAAGATGGGTCCCTTATCATTTAGCTACAAAATAGCAGGTCAGCAACTGGAAGCAGTTAATTCCATAAATTATCTGGGAGTACGCATTAGGAGTGATTTAAAATGGAATGATCATATAAAGTTGATCGTCGGTAAAGCAGATGCCAGACTGAGATTCATTGGAAGAATACTAAGGAAATGCAATCCGACAACAAAAGGAAGTAGGTTACAGTACGCTTGTTCGCCCACTGCTTGAATACTGCTCAGCAGTGTGGGATCCGCACCAGATAGGGTTGATAGAAGAGATAGAGAAGATCCAACGGAGAGCAGCGCGCTTCGTTACAGGATCATTTAGTAATCGCGAAAGCGTTACGGAGATGATAGATAAACTCCAGTGGAAGACTCTGCAGGAGAGACGCTCAGTAGCTCGGTACGGGCTTTTGTTAAAGTTTCGAGAACATACCTTCACCGAAGAGTCAAGCAGTATATTGCTCCCTCCTACGTATATCTCGCGAAGAGACCATGAGGATAAAATCAGAGAGATTAGAGCCCACACAGAAGCATACCGACAATCCTTCTTCCCACGTACAGTACGAGACTGGAATAGAAGGGAGAACCCATAGAGGTACTCAGGGTACCCTCCGCCACACACCGTCAGGTGGCTTGCGGAGTATGGATGTAGATGTAGATGTAGATGTAGATGTAGAACAAAAAACATGCATTCAGATAAGTCTAAATCGTTTTGCAATTAGTTCGGATCTTTCGATGACTTTACTAGACGATAAACATCAGTACATTTCGAAATAACCTGAGACGGCTTTTCAGATTGTCTACCAAATAGCTTATGTACAAAAGGGACAACAGACGGCCTAAAACATTATCTTTGGGAACGCCAGAAATCACTTCTGTCTTAATCGAAGACTTCCCCTCAGTTACTAAGACTTCTCTGGAAGGAAATCAAGAATCCAGTCCCATATCTGGGACGATATTCCATAAGCACGCAGTCTGATTACAAGCAACTTGTGAGGTACGGTGTCAGAAGCCTTCAGTAAATCTAGACATACAGAATCAATCTGAAGTTCTTTGTCGATAGTACGTAAAACTTCCTGTGGGTAAAGAGCTAGTAGTGTTTCACAAAATCCGTATTGACTGTGTTTTAAAAGACCGATCACTTCAAGGTAATTCATATGTTCGAACACAATATATGTTCCCAGATCTTTTTGCATATCGACGTTAGTGACATGAGCCTGTAAATTTGTGGGTTACCCTTATTGTTCTTCTTGAAAACTGGTATGACCTTGGCAACGTTCTAGTCTTTGGGTACGGATCTTTGGTTAAGCAAGCGCTTGTATATGATTGTTGACAGCGTAACCTTGTGGAAGTCACTTGATGGTGAATTAATAAACGAACACAGGGTTATTACACTTCCTTCATAATTAATTCTATTACTAATAGACTGCGTAAATCTCTTACAGTCAGAAACTGCTGGCACTTGCTTTAAAAAAAAAGTTTCGAAAATACAAAAAGTCAATTGTTTGGCACAATTCTGCACACCATGCTCGTAAGGTGCAAAACGATTATTATCAAAAGTAGCATATCATTTCCATTCCCCATACAACCAAATTTCATGCCATATTTTTCGGCTGATTCAAAGTATTTCTTGAAACAGTGACAAAGAACACTCTCCTACTATGTTTCTAATAAACACGTTCTCCATTAACTGCTTCCTGCAAACTAACCATCTTCATCAAAAAGGCCAGGATATAGCACCACATGTCTTAAGCAAATCACTAGGGCCATATCTGATCTAGTAGGAATGTAAGGAAAATACTCTTTGAAGCCACACACCGATTTTCCGGTTTCCCTCACATATAGACAGATATGCAGTATGGGGATACAACACCATTTTCAATAATATGCAGCTTTACAACCCCTGCCAAGCGGGAGCTGTTAGCCTTAGATAAAAATCAACACGACCTTTTTTTGTAGGGAACGTAACCTAGTTAAATTTTGTACTGGGAAACATTTCCGGTGAAGCCGCGATTTTTGAATTAGGCGAGAAAAACATAAGAAAGTCACTTCTAAACGCTTTCCCACCCAGAACCCCACACCCCACCGGTCAGAATTTTTAGTATGTTGTTCATAGCACACCCGTCCTAACATCGTACAAAAATCTGCAATCACACAAATTTTCCCGCAACGTTTCTAAGCTAATTCGACCATGTAGTTTAAAACTGGAAACGCTTATTTGAAAATAACGTTGTCTGTAACATTATTACAAACAGTGATTATGGCAGTGCAGGAACATAACGCGAGTAAGTAGATGGTGGTACGACCCGTTAGCCGTGCGGTCTAATACACGGCTTTCCGTAGTGGAAAGCAGCGCCTGGTCCCTGGCACGAATCCGCCTGGCGGACTTGTGTCGAGGTCCGGTGAACCGGCCAGCCTGTGGATGGTTTTTAGGCGGTTTTTCATCTGCCTCGGCGAATGCGGGCTGGTTCCCCTTATTCCGCCTCAGCTACACTATGTCGGCGATTGCTGCCCAAATAAATTCTCCAAATACGCGTACACCACCATTACTCTACCAATCAAACATAAGGGCTACACTCGTCTGGTGTGCTACAACAGCTTGCACTTCAAAGGCGAAATTTATTTAGTTCATTAAATGCACAGTAACAAAGCTCTGAACTTGTCACACATGGAAATGAACGTACTTACATTTTCTGTCTAGCACAAATAATAAGAAAGAAGGACGTCAATGGCTGGCAAAATATATCCGACTTGCTATACAAAGCAGAAGTCCTTAACCACAACATGGCAACTTGCTACATCGATGTTTGAAAGCAAGCAAGATTAGATACACAGACGCACAACCACAAATGATTATCGAAGTTTGTTGCAGTGCAGATATACACTGAGGCGACGAAAGGTATGAGACAGTGATGTGCACCTACACTATGTGATCAAAAGTATCTGGACACCCCCAAAAATGTACGTTTTTCATATTAGGTGCCTCGTGCTGCCACCTACTGCCAGGTACTCCATATCAGCGAACTCAGTAGTCATTAGACAACGTGAGAGAGCAGAATGGGGAGCTCCACGGAACTTACGGACTTCGAACATGGTCAGGTGGCTGGGTGTCACTTGTCATACGTCTGTACGCGATATTTCGAGACTCCTAAACATCCATAGTTCCACTGTTTCCGATGTGATAGTGAAGTGGGAATGGTGAGAAATTGGAAATTGACCCTAAACTTTGAAAAGTGTGACGTCACCCACATGAGTGCTGAACGGAATCCATTAAAGTCTGGTTACATGGTAAATTAATCCCATCTAAAGACCGCCAATTCAAGCATTACGAATTGTAATATGGAATTACTATTACCACTTACATTGGAAAGAATACTTAGAAAATTTTGTGGGGAATTCGAACCAAAGACTACGTTTTATTGGCGGGACACTTAGAGCTTGCATCCACTAGGCTTGTAGGTCCTCTGTAAGAGTACTGCTGCGAGGTGTGGGATCGTTACGAAATAGGATTAACGGAGTATTGTCGAGAAATGGGGGAGAGAGTGTCACGGGCATGATACAGGACTTCGGGTGGACATAATTAAATAAAGGTGTTTTTCGTTGCGACGGGATCTTCTCACGAAGTTTCAGTCACTAAATTTCTCCTCAGAATGCGGAAATATTTTGCTGACGGTGACGTACAGAGGGAGAATGACCATCATAATAAACTAAGAGAAATCGCAGCTCGCACGGAGAGATATTTAGTGTTAGTTTTTTTCGCTCTCTGCTCGAGATTGGAATAGTAGACAATTTCTGTAAAGGTGGTTCGATGAACCCGCCACCTGGCACTTATCTGTGATTTGCAGAGTAGCCATGTAGATGCAGATGTCAACGATAAGCAGCAGGAACTTTCCACTTCACCAATCCAATCTCTTTCTCACCAACAGTACATAGGTCACTGACGACGTCAAACATGTAGATTCAACACTTCTCAGCCATTCTTTGTAGGAACATGTGTTAGAGAACAGGTAATTTAATAATTACAACTAATTAAGAACTTACTTAATACGTCGTACACAATATATATAATATATATGCTGCAACTGTTCATATCTAAAAGAACAGACACCGCATATGTGAAGGGCTTATGTCAATAGTGGTACAAGTCCGTTTTCGTTCATTCTGAAATACAGAGATACCAGAAATATTCAAGTATATATGCTTCAATATTTCTGGTATCTCAACTGCAGATTTTTCGGCGCTCATTTAACTTTAGGGCTCTGTGTCTCAGAATGAACAAAAATGGACTTGTAACGCTATTGAAATAAGCCCTTGATATATAATTAAAGCGAGGACGGCCAATGATCCCTTCAGTGAAGATTCACACCAAGCTCGAACACTTACGAGAATCGGCGAAATGTCGCGAGCAATGAAGATAATGGACAAGGGTCAGGATAAATTGAGAATTTGGGTCTGGTGGGTGGCATGCTAGTGCAGTCTGTGCAGCTGTAATGACCTCTGTGTCCAGATGGTGTAGTTGCCAAAGTGGGTGCGAATCCTCGTCCAGCACAAACCTTCAGCATTCCCCACTGATATAAATGACCGTCCACTGGCAGCTAATGACTTTAGGTCCTTTGTCTCTTGATGCAGTGTATAAACCCGATCTGACTGAAGTCACATTTCCTACTCACATGAGAGAACTGTACAGGTAGTGCTGGTGTCGTACAGTCCGTCTGTGAACTGAAAAGCGAGTAGCTCTCGTGGTGGGGGAGTATCCTTTGCTGAAAGAACCCAACTAGCATACGGAATGGCATGGAATCAACTTTCCCTCCGTTAGTATAGAACACTGTGCTGGTATTTACGCAAAATCTGTCCACATTCGTTTGCGCCGTTAGTACTACTAGTAACTCATGTATTCAGTGCAGCAGTAACGCAGTTTGTGGGAAATAAACACCCCCCTAGGCGTGTCTGCGCAGTGCATCGCGAGTGATTCACAGGGCGATCTGCGGAAGGGCCGTTATAACTTTGTCAAAAACCCTGTAGTTGCTCCTTGTGACGTAGTAAGGTAGTGAGTAATAGCCTACTCGCTCTTCAGTTTGCACAATTACCAGGGAGGGAAATGCATGACCACAATCCGGCGAGCTGTGTTCCATCATTCTGTATCCCGCCTGGATAGGTGGCGCGTAGATCTCCTCCTGTGAACTGCTACTGTAATATAGGCCGAGAGTGAAGGAAGCGATTAGGGAAAGCAGTGGTGAAGCACTTCGGTACTTCATGTAACACTATTTTACCAGAGTCAAAAAAACATAAGTAAATAACAAAGTCTTACAGTACTTTGGCTAGGATGATCACGTAGGTGTGAAGCAGTAGTCCATGTCGGATCAAAGTCTCAGTAGCAAGCTAGCCCACTCGGTAGTCGAACCAATGTTTCCAGGCCGTCTGCCCTTGATGAAATTAGTAATCAAGGCGGCACTCGCTGAGCTGCACAGCGTCGGCCAGAGGGCGCTGCGGTCGACGTAGTTAGTCTTATCTCGTAGTGCCAACTTACGAGAGCGTGCACCTACGTTGTGGCATCGTAACTACCGACGGCACACCTCACACCTCTGCCCTCCATCCCCTCACCCCCTTCCTCCATCACGCCAGTTTGTCAGATCTGCAGGACACAAATTATCCTTTAAAATGTCTCTACTATGCTTGGATGTGGTAAATACATTTAATATTTGTTCTTAACAGACTTTACTCAAAATGATTCAAATGGCTCTGAGCACTATGGGACTTAACATTTGAGGTCATCAGTCCCCTAGAACTTAGAACTACTTAATCCTAACTAACCTAAGGACATCACACACATCCATGCCAGAGGCAGGATTCGAACCGGCGACCGTAGCAGCAGCACGGCTCCGGACTGAAGCGCCTAGAACCACTCGGCCTAACGGCCGGCCCTACTTTATTCAACAATAAAAATTACCAGTATATCATTAGAACACTATTGTTAATAATCTACGCTTTTTCCATCCCCTGCAGCGGAGAAACTATTAACCCAGAGAAAGAAAGGAATAGGATCTTTTTTGCAGGAAATTTAATTTAGTTTACATTTGTACTGGTAAACATTTTCACTATAAACAGTGCTTTTCGGGTTATCTGAGAAAAACATGAAAAGCAAGGAAAACAGCCCACATTCCAACGGTCAGGAATTTTAGCATGTTGTTCATGACATTCCCTTCGACCACGGTGCAAAAATTTGCGACTACTAGATTTTTTCCTTTTTTCTACCTTTTTTGGTCTTCTTTCACTAGGTTAACATAAATAGTATTCATATCGATTAACTGCTTTCCTCTTCCTTAGATCAGTATCAGTTGTTTTTCTGCTGATGCAAATGGTTCAAATGGCTCTGAGCACTATGGGACTTAACTGCTGCGGTCATCAGTCCCCTAGAACTTAGAACTACTTACACCTAACTAACCTAAGGACATCACACACATACATGCCCGAGGCAGGATTCGAACCGGCGACCGTAGCGGTCGCGCGGTTCCAGACTGCAGCGCTTAGAACCGCTCGGCCACAATGGCGGGCCGATGCCACTCCATAAGAAAGTTTCTGTAGCAGTCTCCAGTATTCTAAGGGCGCCTTTTTTGCAAAAATAGTCTGGTCTGGAATGTCTTCTAGTCCTCCATACTCTTACGGGGACAAGCTATGGCTGCCAATGAAACTCATGCACTTCCTACGAGCACAGCTTCAATCAGGAAAGAATAATCTAAATGAGAATCTCTGAAAATATTTCTATTTCCTATGATGTGCTGATGATAATGACAGCAAACTAGTTAAAGTAGGCCTTCAAACTTCTGCAGTGTATATTTGAAACCAATGCCACCGATATTATCGATGACGGCGTGGCATGTAAAACGATCGAAACGACTCTTTAAGTTTCATTTTCGCCTATTTTTGATCAGAATTCAATTAATGTGACATCCCAGTTCTTGGGATTCTCATCACGATCGTTATTTCACAGACGTTTAATAGCTTCGTCGGTGTGTAACCTTTGATAACGTGTGTTTTGTTGAAGAGAAGTCCTGCCACAGTTTAATTCAGTTCCCATTTCTTATCTTATCTGGCATCAACTAACATTAGGTGCCTTGCCTTTGCCTTAGGACCGTCAGAAAGAAAGATTTTTATGACGACACAGAATTCCATTGCACCCTTTTTAATAAATATTACGAATAAAAATATTTCAGAGATCAAAATGAAACTATTTTTACATTATTGTGCATCAAGCAGCGACATAAAAAAAAGTCTTTTATACCCATGCCGTCTCTGCACAAGGTGGAGAACTTCTTTTGTCTCGCACTTACATCAATGGGCTGTTTCGTTTAGCATACGTATTTCCTTATTTTTCTTTGTAAATTCTTTGCAGCCCGATAATTCAACATTCGCATATCAGCTCCTGTACATTTAGGTATCAAATATCGTCGTTTTTTCAACGCCCCCTCTGTCAACCTCGCAAATAATTCTTTAGTGAGTTATTCCTTTTTACTGTGTTCTTCCAGCGTTCTCTCATATAGAAGATGAATTAATGATATCTAAATAATTTCTTTATTTCTCTTTTCATGCTATTATAAATGTCGCAAAAGTATCACGCTTTTACAGTTTCTATCTTTTATATCTATGTTTCGTATGAAGATGACGTGGAGCATCTCAGACATGGCTCTAGTTTCCTGTTTTTATTTTTTGCGTCTTTTTACGTAGAATTTGAATCTAAGAACAATATGGGATTACTGAGATAATCTGCCTAAATATGCTCGCTATTTAGGTAACTAATAATGAAAATAATGTGTAAAGCGATTATACTTTTGAAATACCATGATATTTATTATTTGTGGCTTTGTGAGCTTACAACTGGTTTTCCAATCCATTTGCAAACAAAGTTAACAGTAATTAAAGGACGAATAAAACAACATCGCATTCGCATGTTATTATGGAATCAGGCTGTGGTCAGAGTTTTCATCTAAATGTGTAGAAGTCATTTAATGTGAAGGAATAGAATTAGAGCAAAATGCAGGCAACGACTTCGCATGTGCCCAGAAACGTTTTGGTCCCGACGTATCGAGAGTGAAAATTGACAAAAGGGAACTGAAATACAAATCAGGGTGACTGATATCATCACGCTAAGTCGGTGGATAAAATAATACTGTGACGACATAACCCTGCATGCTGGACAAAACTACTCGGATTAGTTGTATGGAGAGATGAGGGAGAATAGTTTGCACGAGACAAGAGCTAAACACCTGTATACTGGATTGGAATGTGATCTGGAAATTCTCGCTCACTTTTTGCATAAAATGGAAATGACTGTTTGGCGTCATTGGCCGGGAGGCACCATGTGGGGCAGATCCGGCCGCCTTCACGCAGGTCTTATTACATTCGACGTCACATTGGGCGACTTGCGCGCCGCATGGGAATGAAATGGTGGTGAATACTACACAACACCCAGTCCCTGAGCGGAGAAAATCACCGACCCACCCAGGAATCGAACCCGAGCCCTTAGGTCGGCAATAGGTCACGCTGACCACTCAGCTATCAGGGCAGACAATTTTTGCAACGATATTCTATGCAGTATCCCCAAGGGAACCACACATGTCTGGTCCGGAGGCAGTGATAAAAATATTTCCCTTGTTACTATGACTCTGGGTGACCGTAACACTAATCGGAGCTGCCGTTCACATATAAGTTCACGCCAAGAACAAATTTTACGGAACGCTATGGGAGAGGTACTCCTCGTGTCAGTGTCTTCGCTGTTAAACCTCATATGATGTTGATCCACATCTACTGCTCAAGATTTTTGTTCTGAGCCTAAGGAATGGCGGTCCGAACTATTGCAGGTAGATGTTGGTCATTTTACAAATCGGTGTCAACCCCCGCAACAGCTGCTCCAGAGGCCACTGTACATCGGAATGTAACAACGCCAGCACTTCTTAGATACTGCTGTTGAAATACACTACGGTTAAGTAGGCAATTTACCAATGTTCTGCTTCTTTTAAAGTAACATCCAGGCTAGCAGCTCTGAGGCAGTTATTAACGAAACAGGTATTTTATTGTTTTCCTTCTAATCTTAATAGATGATGGTAAGTGTAAGCAGTATATCTGTGGTGAAAAAAGACATATTTTGTAGAAATAAAAACCATTGCTTTATATTGTATCCAAACTGCTGGCGTTGGGTCACTAAAACAGTTCAGATGGTTAAAATGGCTCTGAGAACTATGGGAATTAACATCTATGGTCATCAGTCCCCTAGAACTTAGAACTTCTTAAACCTAACTAACCTAAGGACATCACACAACACCCAGTCATCACGAGGCAGAGAAAATCCCTGACCCCGCCGGGAATCGGACCGGGGAACCCGGGCGTGGGAAGCGAGAACGCTACCGCACGACCACGAGCTGCGGACACTAAAACAGTGTACTTGTTACTAATTCCAACTGACACACTCAAATGACATTTTGGTAGTTACCACTAAAACAGTTTACTTGTTACTGATTGCCACTGACACACTCAGTTGCCATTTTCGTACTTACCACATGTAATTAACATACAATATCTTCTGAAACTGAATAAATGTAAGAAACACATCATGTTCCGATAACTTATCACAGTGGGTACTAAAAAGGCTATCCTGCATCAAATATTTTACCAATGTGAAGCTAACAATAGACTTATTCTTCTGTGTTTCCGCATTAGTGACGTGCGGCCTCTAGTGCCTTGCTGCAGAGTAATAATTTAATTATCAATGCGGTTTGTTACCCACATTGCGTTTATTTCTGTGAAAATATCTTCACAACATTGAATAAGCGAGTGACATGCAGTAGGCATGAAGTACAACACAAACTGCAGTGTAATCAGATGCAACAGAACTTGGATGTTGTTGCTGTCGCTGCAAGAACAGCTCCGTATAACACTTTTTTAGAGAGTTCCATATATATCACTGAATGTAGCTGCAAAACTGTATAGCTATACCACATATACACTCCTGGAAATTGTAATAAGAACACCGTGAATTCATTGTCCCAGGAAGGGGAAACTTTATTGACGCATTCCTGGGGTCAGATACATCACATGATCACACTGACAGAACCACAGGCACATAGACACAGGCAACAGAGTATGCACAATGTCGCCACTAGTACAGTGTATATCCACCTTTCGCAGCAATGCAGGCTGCTATTCTTCCATGGAGACGATCGTAGAGATGCTGGATTTAGTCCTGTGGAACGGCTTGCCATGCCATTTCCACCTGGCGCCTCAGTTGGACCAGCGTTCGTGCTGGACGTGTAGACCGCGTGAGACGACGCTTCATCCAGTCCTAAACATGCTCAATGGGGGACAGATCGGGAGATCTTGCTGGCCAGGGTAGTTGACTTACACCTTGTAGAGCACGTTGGGTGGCACGGGATACATGCGGACGTGCATTGTCCTGTTGGAACAGCAAGTTCCCTTGCCGGTCTAGGAATGGTAGAACGATGGGTTCGATGACGGTTTGGATGTACCGTGCACTATTCAGTGTCCCTCGACGATCACCAGAAGTGTACGGCCAGTGTAGGAGATCGCTCCCCACACCATGACGCCGGGTGTTGGCCCTGTGTGCCTCGGTCGTATGCAGTCCTGATTGTGGCGCTCACCTGCACGGCGCCAAACACGCATACGACCATCATTGGCACCAAGGCAGAAGCGACTCTCATCGCTGAAGACGACACGTCTCCATTCGTCCCTCCATTCACGCCTGTCGCGACACCACTGGAGACGGGCTGCACGACGTTAGGGCGTGAGCGGAAGACGGCCTAACGGTGTGCGGGACCGTAGCCCAGCTTCATGGAGACGGTTGCGAATGGTCCTCGCCGATACCCCAGGAGCAACAGTGTCCCTAATTTGCTGGGAAGTGGCGGTGCGGTCCCCTACGGCACTGCGTAGGATGCTACGGTCTTGGCGTGCATCCGTGCGTCGCTGCGGTCCGGTCCCAGGTCGACGGGCACGTGCACCTTCCGCCGACCACTGGCGACAACATCGATGTACTGTGGAGACCTCACGGCCCAGGTGTTGAGCAATTCGGCGGTACGTCCACCCGGCCTCCCGCATGCCCACTATACGCCCTCGCTCAAGTCCGTCAACTGCACATACGGTTCACGTCCACACTGTCGCGGCATGCTACCAGTGTTAAAAAATGGCTCTCAGCACTATGGGACTCAACTGCTCTGGTCATTAGTCCCCTAGAACTTAGAACTACTTAAACCTAACTAACCTAAGGACATCACACACATCCATGCCCGAGGCAGGATTCGAACCTGCGACCGTAGCAGTCGCACGGTTCCGGACTGCTACCAGTGTTAAAGACTGCGATGGAGCTCCGTATGCCACGGCAAACTGGCTGACACTGACGGCGGCGGTGCACAAATGCTGCGCAGCTAGCGCCATTCGACGGCCAACACCGCGGTTCCTGGTGTGTCCGCTGTGCCGTGAGTGTGATCATTGCTTGTACAGCCCTCTCGCAGTGTCCGGAGCAAGTATGGTGGGTCTGACACACCGGTGTCAATGTGTTCTTTTTTCCATTTCCAGGAGTGTAGTTGAGAGGGTGTGATGTTCCGGCGTATCGGCAATCGCCGGCAGGTAGATGAAGAACACAAGAGCAGAGAACGCCGTGAGATGACGTCAGCCACAGCCCGCTGACTAGGAGCGCACCAAGACAGGAGCGGCCTCTACAAGAGGAGAACACAGGCGCCGCCCCTGCCAGCCTCGGTCGCACAGTACTAGACCGGCACTGGGAGAGCACTACGACCGCAGTTATTAGTGATCCAGATCCATTGCTTGTATGGACATAGTATATCGAGAAACACACTGACTGCCTGTCGCCTGTCGCCCATCGTTTGCGACACGTTCTTGTAATACAAAGTTAAGTATTGTCTATCTTCTTTGTTGTAACAAAAACTATTAATGTGATTTTCTTGACTTGTTGAATAGCAACCCGAGAGCGCAGCTTCCTTTAGGCACCCTACACGAGACGAGTGGGCAGGAACCCACATATGACATCATAAACATTGAGGTACGTCAAAAAGTAGCAAATTACGCGGACGACACATCCAGAGTTTGAGAATGACAGCACTTAGCGACATCTAACAAACTTTCAACGTATTCAAAATATTATCAAAACTTTGTTTCGGTGTCTTCCACACGGTATTCTATAAAGAATAACGGGTGGATCTGTTACTTATAGGTCTCTAATACGCACATACACTCGAAGAAACATCTATCAACGACCTTCTAAATTTTCTCAGTGAGTTCGGTTTCACCCTAAGCTTAGCCACAGACGAAGTACAACCGAAACATCTTCCAGTAGCGAAATTTCCTGACGGATTCAAACTTTTTGCAAGACCGGGAGTAGAACCTAGGAGCTTTGCCTTTCGTATGCAAGAGCTCTACCAGTTTTTTTTTAATTTGTTGATCTCTTTTTTTGCTCGTTACCTTTGTCCCATGACCTTCTGACCGAATACGCTGAGCTACCGCGCAGGCAACCAACTGATCTGCCTGAATGCGAGTCACGTTCCTCCTCAAAGCTGTACTTTCTTGAAAGAAAAGATATTGTGGAAACATGGCTTAACCACTGCTTGAGGAAGAGTTTCCAGAATGAACTTTTCCTCTCTGGAGTGGGAAGGTAGGAGATGCAGTACTGGTGGAATTAAAGCGGTGAATACATTTTCGAACTTGAAATTAAAATAATTTTCGTATTTACTCATAGACTCTTTATGGTATTAATAAAGTGTCTAGGGAAATTGTTTATTTCTAATATTTTGCACAGAAGGGGGTTGTTTTACCCCATAAAAGGCTTTCTCGTAATAAATAAGTGCTAATGCGTCTCTAAGCCAGATTCCCGAGGTTTTCAATAATTTGTCTTCTATAAACATATTAAGATTGCACAAAAATCCCTTCCTGAGGTCTGGTGGTTTTTCATCAATTACTACGTCAGCTATAATTTGGAGTCTTTAAGTATTTTCTGTACATTTTATATCCTGTATTTAGGAAACTTATTTCTATATAATTTCCTGTGTTTTTCTGTTGTCTCTTTTAAGTATGGAAATAAACTATGTTCCTATCTTCAGACACCGAACAGCGCTTCCGATACACATTTAAAAACACTGGCGAACAAAGGATGGTAAATATATAAACAGAAAAGACAAAACAAAGAATTTAATAAGAAGATACCACAGTGAATGTCGGGAAAGATTCATTGCTAACGTTGAACATGATATTCACGAAAAATAGAATGTAACACGTAATCTTAGGAAACATATAAATAACGTGGAGAAAGATACTGCGAACATTAGTATAATAACAGAATATTAATGGTACGACAGTACATAAATGTATGGTATGATGAAGATAGTAAATAAGTTATTATGTAAAGTGTAATACAATGACTGTGCGTATAACATAGAAATAATAAGTTAAGAGCAACCCTAAATATAACAAAAAAACGTAAAAGTTAATGGGTTAGATGAAATGAATGCTCAGTTAATCAAACAAGGCGGAATAATTTTAGAATTTTGCTTGTGTCGTGCTCGGGTAGCTCAGTTGGTGAATGTGGAAGGCAAAACTCCCTTGCTCGAGTCCCCATCCGGCACACACTTTAGATCTGCCACGAAGTTTCATATCAATGCACCCTCTGCTGCAGAGTGAAAGATCCATTATAGAAATTATGAAGTGGTCAGAACGAATCGCCAGAGACACCAACCGACGCTGGAGACTCTCGGTCTGGCGGTCACCCCCGGTCCGGGCTAACAGCGCGATCAGGCCGGAAGGTAAGCCGCGGCCGCAGGCGCGATCAATGTCTAATGTCGCCGGCCGGCGGACAGATTGCCGGTAAATATTAAGCGGGCCCCGGGCGCGGCAGTAAAAGCTGAGCTGTGGCGGTCGTGGTCGCGTCGCCAGCCGGCCGGCCGGCACGTCGCGAGGCGCGCCTCGTTAATATTGGAGCCCGCCCCGGGGAACCACCGTCGTAAAGAGCGCCGGTCACGTGACGCGACGCGACGCCGCCATTCGCCAGATAGCGTCAACCCGACATCAGCAACCAGGGCGCGTCTCTCTCTCTCTTCCTAGCAACCCGTAGACCCGCAGCGAGGACGGACGGTTTGCACACTTTCTTGTATTTCCTTGAGACGATCGCAGAACATGTTTGCAATCATTACCAGTTTTGGCCATACGTCGTCCATCTCCAGAATCAATAACTATCTCTACATCCACATCCACACTCCATAAACCACATCACAGTGTGTGCCGGTGGATACTTTGTGGATCATCGTTACTTTCGACGTTTCCTGTTCCAGGAGCGAATGGTGCGCGGGCAGTACGTATGATACGTATGAAGAGATCTCCCTGTGTGAATTTGAAAATAATTTTGCGTTCACGGTCCTCAAGCGTCTCTTTACAAACAAGGACGAACTACACCTGGGATGTATATAACAGAAAAGAAAAGAAACAAAGAATTTAAAAAAATGCCACAGCAATCCCAGGAAAAATTCACTGCTAATGGTGAACAAGGCATTCACGAAAAACAGAATATAACATTTAAACTTAGGATACATATGAATAACACGAAGAAATACAACGCAATTATTAATATAACAGCAAATCAATGGATACGACAGAACAGATATGTACGTTATGATGAAGTTTGTGAAAATGGTTATTATATGACATACGATATAATAAATGTATGTATCACGTAGGCCTAAAAGGATAAAAAGTAGCTATAAATCCAACAAAAAATAGAAAAGACACTTGCCTTGATGGAATAATGCTTAATTAATAAAATACGGAGGAATCATTTTTGAATTTCCTTACCTCCGTTTTTTAAACGTGCGTCAGAACAACTGTTCCACACCTGAAACCTGGAATACATCTAAAGTTATTTCTATATTTAAAAGAGGCATTAGGAAAAACACTGGGAATTACAGAGAAGTAAGTTTACCAATTGCAGAAATTGAAATGTTCGGGAAAATCTTAATCAGAGATTAAAAACTATCGATGACACAATAATTTCGGAAGAACAATCAGGTTTCTGGAAGGGACGTTAGTGTAATGATGATATATTTAAAATAAGACTAGCTCTAAATGTGGAAAAATGTAAGGAATCCTGATGAGTAGAAAAAACAAACCTGTGACCTTCTGTTACAGTGTTACTAGTGTCCTGCCTGCATAGTCAGGTCGTTTAAATCTGAGCGTAAAACTGCAAAGCGATATGAAATGGAACGAGTGTGTGAGAACTGCGCTAGTGAAGGCGAATGGTCGACTTCGGTTTACTGGGAGAATTTGAAGGAAGAGTGGTTCACCTGTAAAGGATTATGATGATGATGATGATTTTTGGTTTGTGGGGAGCTCAACTGCGCGGTCATCAGCGCCCGTACAAAGACCCAATTTTTACACAGTCCAATTTTTACACAATCTCATCTAGCCACTGCCACGATGATGAATTGATAAGGTTCAAATGGCCCTGAGCACTATGGGACTTAACATCTGAGGTCATCGGTTCCCTAGAACTTGGAACTACTTAAACCTAACCAATCGAAGGACATCACACACATCCATTCCCCAGGCAGGATTCTAACCTGCGACCGTAGCGGTCGCGCGGTTTCACACTCAAGCGCCTAGAACCGCTCATTCACACCGGCCGGCAGTACAGTTTATCAAACACCGACAACGAGTGTTCAGGTATACATGCCAACGTCGCAAGCTAAAGATGAAGAGATACAGAGAGTATATGAGGCTACTGAAAGGGCAGTACAGTACTTCAAGGGAGATAAAATCTAATAGTCATGGGGGGACTAGAATGCAATTATAAGGGAAGGAGGAGAAGAAAAGGTTACAGGAGAATATAGCCTTGGGACATGGAATGAAAGCGGAAAAAGACTAATTGAGCTCTGTAATAAATTTCAGCTAGTAATAGCGAATACTCTGTTCAAGCACCACTAAAGGAGAAGGTATACTTGGAAAATACTGGGTGATACGGGAAGATTCCAGTTAGACTGCATCATCGTCAGACAGAGATTCCTAGATCAGATACTGGATCAGACAGAGATTCCCAAATCAGATACTGGATTATAAGGCATGTAAGTAGCAGATATGACTCAGATCAGAATGTAGTAGTGATGAAGGGTAGGCTGAAGCTTAGTCAGGAAGAATCAATACGCAAAGAAATGGGTTACAAAAGTACTAAGGGATGACGAGACACGCATAAGTTCCCTAAGACTATAGGTCCAGCAGTAAGGAATAGCTCAGTAGGCAGTACAGTTGAAGAGAAATGGACATTTTAAAAAACGGCAATCACAGAAGTGGGAAAGAGAAACATAGGTCCAAAGAAGGATACTGCGAAGAAACCATAGGTGACAGAAGAAACACGTAAGTTGATCGATGAAAGAAGAAAGTACGAAAATGTTCAAGGAAATTCAGGAATACAGTAATACAAGTCGCTGAGGAATGAAATAAATACGAAGTGCAGGGAAGCTAAAGCGAAATGGCTGCATGAAAAACGTGAAGAAATCGTAAATGAAATGACTGTCGGAAGGACAGACTCAGCATATCGAAAAGTCAAGAGAAACTTCGGTGACATTAAAAGCAAGGGTAATACCATTAAGAGTGTAACAGGAGTTACATTGTTAAATGCAAAGGAGAGAGCGAATAGGTGGAAAGAGTACGTTGAAGATCTATAAGAGGGGGGAGGGAGGGGGGGGGGGAGAGATTTGTCTGATGTGATACAAGAAGAAAAGACTCAGTTTAGAAAATATAGGGAATCCAGTACTAGAATCACAATTTAAGAGATCTTTGGAGGAGTGTAGATCAAATAATGCAAAAGGGATAGATAACATTCCACCAGATATTCTAAAATCCTTGAGGGAAGTGACAACGAAACGACTATTCACGTTCGTGTGTAGAATGTATGAGTCTGGCGACATATTATCAGACTTTTCGAAAAATATCATCCAAATAATCCGCAGATTGTAAGAGGTGACAAGAACGAGATTTATCGCACAGTCAGCTTAACAGCTCGTGCATCCAAATTTCTAGCAAACTATATGACGATAAGTTTGGCTTTAGGAAAGGTAAAGACACGAGAGAAGCAATTCTGACGTTGCGGTTGATAATGGAAGCAAGGCTAAAGAAAAATCAAGACACGTTCATAGGATCTGTCGACCTGGAAAATTTGTTCGACGATGTAAAACGGTCAAAATTCTGAGAGAAACTGGGGTAAGCTGTAGGGAGAGACGGGTAATCTACATTACACACCAAAAAAAGTGGAAATAATGAGAGTGAATGAAAAATGGATTAAAAAAGGTGTAAGACAGGGATGTAGTCTTTCGCCCCTACTGTTCAGTCTGTATATCGAGGAAGCAATGATGGAAAGAAACTAAAGGTTCAGGAGTGGAATTAAAATTCAAAGTGAAAGGATATTAATGACACGATTCGCTGATGACTCTGATACCCTGAATGAAAGTTAACAAGAATTACATGATGTGCTGAATGGAATAAACAATCTAATGAGTACAGAATACGGACTGAGATTAAATCGAAGAAGGACGAAAGTAATGAGAAGTAGCAGAAATGAGAACAGCGAGAAACTCAACGTCAGGATTGATGGCCACGATGTAGGTGAAGTTAAGGAATTCTGCTACCTGGGTAGCAAAATAACCAATGGCTAACGGAGCAAGGAGGACATCAAAAGCAGACTAGCAATGGCAAAAAGGGCATTCCTGGCCAAGAGAAGTCTATAAGTATTAAGGATATGCCTTAGGTTGAGGAAGAAATTTCTGAGAATAGACGTGGTTCACGGTGTGGGTTCCTGTAGTCGTGTCCTAGTTCATGAACCACGGGCAACGTATGAGTGGCCAAGTAAGTGGTCGTGACAGTCGGGATACCAGTTACTTTGGAATAAGGCTGGGCATATTCTGAGTCGTGGTCACCTATGTGCTCATACGGCAAAGACTACCAAATCCACCGGTTAGTCCCTCAACCGTTAGGGGTAAAACTCAATGGGACTCGGGGCAAGTAAGGCTAGCAACCTGATTCCCTGGTATTTTAAATATGATGCTGACAACAATCAGAGCAAAATGCCTCGGACCTTTGGAGGTGACGGAGTCCCACCTCTAACTGACAAACCAGGGACTCCTAAGATACGACTTGGCAAACAAATGGTAAACAGATTGGGAGCTATTAATATCAATGGGGGCTACTCTCGGAAGAAGGTAGAGCTGGCAGAAGCTACAAGTAAGATGGGGCTGGACGTTTTAGCTGTTAGTGACATTCGGATAAGGGGCGAGAAAGAAGAGGAAGTGGGAGAATACAAGGTCTACCTGTCAGTAGTCAAAGCAGGAATAGCACAATGGGGTGTAGGGCTTAACATTAGGAAAGAAATGGAACCCAGCGTAGTTGCAATAAGGTATGTAAACGAATGGCTGATATGGATAGATTTGACAGTATCTAGCAAGAAAATTAGGATTGTGTCAGTATATTCGCATTATGAAGGGACAGATCAAGATAAGATGGATAGTTTTTAATGATGCACTCGGTGATGTAGTTGTTAGAGTATAGAACAAGGACAGTGTTCTGCTCATGGGTGATTTTAATGCCAGGATTGGAAATCGAACAGAAGGGTATGAAAAGGTTATGGGTAAATTTGGAGAGGATATGGAGGCCAACAGGAACGGGAAACAACTCTTGGATTTCTGTGCCAGTATGGGCTTAGTAGTCACAAACTCCTTTTTTAAACATAAGAACATTCACCGGTATTCTTGGGAAGGCAGGGGAACCAGATCTGTCATTGACTATATAATAACAGATCAAGAATTCAGGAAGGCTGTTGGGGACACACGTGTATTCAGGGGATTCTTTGATGACACTGATCATTATTTAATCTGCAGTGAAATTGGGATTGTGAGGCCGAAAGCCCAGGAGGTCAGGTCCATATGTAGGAGGATAAGAGAGGAGAAACTTCAGGATAAGGAAATCAGGCACAAGTACATAACAGTGATCTCAGAAAGGTACCAGTTAGTTGAATGTAGTCAATTACGGTCATTGGAAAAGGAATAGGCACGGTACAGGGACACAGTACTAGAAGTGGCTAAAGAATGTCTTGGAACAGTAGTGTGTAAAGGTAGGATGAAGCAAACAGCTTGGTGGAATGACACGGTCAAGGCAGCCTGTAAAAGGAAAAAGAAGGCGTATCAAAAATGGCTACATACTAGAGCTCAGGTAGACAGAGAAAGTTATGTTGATGAAAGAAACAAAGCCAAACAGAAAATTGCAGTAACCAAGAAGAAATCTTGGGAAGACTTTGGAAACAGGTTGGAGGCTTTGGGTCAAGCTGCTGGAAAATCATTCTGGAGTGTAATTAGCAGTCTTCGAAAGGGAGGTAAGAAGGAAATGACAAGTATTTTGGACAGGTCAGGAAAACTGCTGGTGAATCCTGTGGATTCCTTGGGCAGATGGAGGGTATATTTTGAAGGGTTGCTCAATGTAGGTGAAAATACGATCAGTAATGTTTCAGATTTTGAGGTACAATGGGATAGGAATGATGATGGAAGTAGGATCACATTTGTGGAAGTGGAGAAAATGGTCAATGGACTGCAGTTCAATAAAGCAGCTGGGTTGGATGAAATTAAGTCGGAACTCATCAAATACAGTGGAATTTCAGGTCTTAAATGGCTACACAGGATAATTGAAATGCCCTGGCAGTTGGGACAGGTTCCATCAGACTGGACAAAAGCAGTAATCACACCAGTCTTTAAACATGGGAACAGAAAAGATTGTAACAACTACAGAGGTATCTCTTTAGTCAGCGTTGTGGGTAAAATCTTATCAGATATTGTAGAAAGGAAAGTGCGAGTATTAGTTGAGGACCAATTGGATGAAAATCGGTGTGGGTTTAGCCCTCTTAGAGGTTGTCAGGACCAGATCTTTAGCTTACGGCAAATAATGGAGAAGTGTTATGAGTGGAACATGGAATTATATCTGAGCTTTATAGATCTAGAAACGGCATATGACAGGGTTCCTAGGAGGAAGTTATTGACTGTTCTACGAGATTATGGAATAGGAGGCAAACTTTTGCAAGCAATTAAAGGTCTTTACATGGATAGTCAGGCAGCAGTTAGAGTTGACAGTAAGTTGAGTTCATGGTTGAGAGTAGTTTCAGGCGTAAGACAAGGCTGCAACCTGTCTCCACTATTGTTCATATTATTTATGGATCATATGTTGAAAACAATATACTGGCTGGGCGAGATTACGATATGTGAACACAAAATAAGCAGTCTTGCATATGCGGATGACTTAGTTGTGATGGCAGAATCGATTGAAAGTTTGCTAAGTAATATTTCAGAGCTAGATCAGAAGTGTAAGCAGATTAGCAACTCCAAAACGAAAGTAATGTCAGTGGGAAAGAGATATAAACGGATTGAGTGTCAAATAGGAAGAACAAAGTTAGAACAGGTGGACGGTTTCAAGTACTTAGGATGCATATTCTCACAGGATGGCAACATAGTGAAAGAACTGGAAGTGAGGAGTAGCAAAGCTAATGCAGTGAGCGCTCAGCTACGATGTACTCTCTTCTGCAAGAAGGAAGTCAGTACCAAGACTAAGTTATCTGTGCACCGTTCAAGCTTTCGACCAACTTTGTTGTATGGGAGCGAAAGCTGGGTGGATTCAGGTTACCTTATCAACAAGGTTGAGGTTACGGATATGAAAGTAGTTAGGATGATTGCAGGTACTAGTAGATGGGAACAATGGCAGGAGGGTGTCCACGATGAGGAAATCAAAGAAAAACTGGGAATGAACTCTATAGATGTAGCAGTCAGGGCGAACAGGCTTAGATGGTGGGGTCATGTTACACGCATGGGAGAAGCAAGGCTACCCAAGAGACTCACGGGTTCAGCAGTAGAGGGTAGGAGGAGCCGGGGCAGACCAAGGAGAAGGTACCTGGATTCGGTTAAGAATGATTTTGAAGTAATAGGCTTAACATCAGAAAAGGCACCAATGTTAGCACTGAATAGGGGATCATCGAGGAATTTTATAAGGGGGTCTATGCTCCAGACTGAACGCTGAAAGGCATAATCATTCTTAAATGATGATGATGTACGCCTGGTGGTGAAACATGAACTGTGGAGAAACCGGAACAGAGGAGAATCGAAGCATTTGATATGTGGTGCTACAGGCGAATGTTGAAAATTAGGTGGACTCTTAAGGTAAGGAATGAGCAGGTTTTGCGCAAAATGCGAGAGGAGAGGAATATGTGGAAAACATAGGAAAGATGGAGGGACAGGATGATAGGGCATCTATTAAGATATGAGGGAATGACTTCCATGGTATTGGAGAGATCTGTATAGGACAAAAACTGTACAGGGCGACAGAAATTGGGATACATCACGCAAAGAATGGAGAACATACGTTGCAAGTGCTACTCTGAGATTAAGAGGTTGACACAGGACAGGAATTCGTAGCGGCCGCAGCAAACAAGTCAGAAAACAGATGACACGAGACATACAGACTGTCGTTTTTCCTTCGCTCTATCTTCGAGTGGAAGACGAAAGCAAATGATCAGCAGTATAGAGGGTAACCTCCCCCATGCATTATACGGTGACCTGCAGAGTGTCTCTGAAGATGTAGATGAAGGTTACACAGACGAAATTCTATGAAGTTATGGCTGTACCTACACTTCTACATTGTTCCTATACAAATGCACAGTAACTAAAAGATAAAATTTAGTTATGTAGGCAGCAGAGATGAAGTTCATGAGGTATGAAAGGAGCAGCAATACAAACGATAAAATAAGGAATGTAGCAATAAAATCATATTTAAAAATCTTTTCAGTTAAGGAGATAGGAGAGAATAGGAAGCAATGGAAGGATCCGATAGAGAGCAAAAAAAGAAGAATTATCGGCAGACTGGAAACAAAGACCTAAGTAAACGTCGTAAGAGGTGGATGGATGATAGCGACCGGAACAAGTGACCCTCGCAACACCTATCCTCGATGGAGGTGATGAAGTTGATTATGATGATCTTACCGCGAAGTACACGAGGAAGAAATAAAAATACTGTTGTTTGAAGGAAGATCTAAAAATACTGTTGTCTGATTCTGCCACAAAAGAACGCTTTTGAAATTTTAAAGAGGAACTCAGGTGTGATGCACAGTTCCTGTCTTGTAGTCTCCCACTGGAGAGGAGTTCAGGCGAGCAGTACTCGATGCAGGATCTCAGCGGCCCAATTGAAGCAGCACTCAAGTGGACATATTGTTCGCACTGACGTGCCGGATTGTAGAGTTACATCATGTTGCTTGAGTGTGAAAATTGGCCTGTTAACAGCTAGGTAAGGGTGTGGTAGGCAGCTGCTGTCAGCACATCAACCACTGTTGCGGCTTCCCATGACAAAGCAGCAGGTAGAGGTGCCCCGACAATGGAGTGCCTGACGATAGTTCTGCATAAAGGAGATGCGCTTCGTCATCTTTTGAGAAGCTGTTTGGCGTACAGGATAACGACCGACGTAACCTTTTATGAAGTCTCCGAGAAGAACTTACGTTTCCACATTGCTTTCGCCACTGTCATACAATGCACCTGATGTCATGATACTGCATACCATTGGGGACACAACACGATCATCTGTGGTTCGCATAGCCAATAACTTGAACAGAAGCCGTCACATTTTAAATTTGTTATGGGTGATAGCTGTGCAATGTCTTCAAGATCTCACTGCATTATCTTTCAATAAGATAATGCACGACAACATGAAACCCGTGGTATTCTGACCTACCTCGATACAGAGGGTACTCCACAGTCGATATGATCAGCAACTCCTCCGAATAAAAACATCTGTTCGTGGGTTGCCAAGATACTGACGCACCATCCATCGCCAACCCTCAGGACTGATGATCTGTGCCATAAAGCAACATGCAGTGATGTACCATAAACTTTCATTCACCTGAGTTCGGTAATGTGTCCAGCTATTGTTGCTACCAGATGTGACGGTTATGTGTACTAAATTTCTCATCTTATATACTGCCAGATAAACTACAAATTTAATCTTGTTTTCTTCCTTTTATGCAGTAGAAGCAAATAATATTTCGTAGTTTGGGGTCTTTCTTAGTGTAACAACTGTAACGGCCAACGCTGAACTTACCAGTGTTAATCTTTCGTTACATGTTTGTATCTCGGGAGTCAGCAAGGATCGTCAGATTTCTTCCTCCGAACTCCACAAACCCAGTCGTTTGTTTCAGGGGTTTTCCGATCCCAGAATCTTATTTTATGCTCACGTTCAACATCATTTTCTGCAAAAAATTATTATTTGTGTTTTAACCGACGAGCGAAAGTACTTATCTTAAATACCGTGTAAATAATTTTTGGCCGGTAAACTGAGGAGGCTACGCAGTACAAAATGGCGGCTAAAGTACGTCTGTGCGGCATGGACAACCAAATGGGTCGCACGATTCAGGGTGAAGTATGCGTCGGCAATAAAAATTAAACGTATTTACATTACCAGAAATAAATTGTCTATGATGTGAATCTCGGAACTCAAATTTCCTGAGGTCCATATCAAAAAGATGTCTACTTGAAAACGTAGGTACTGAAAATCGATATACTTTGTTCTCTTTTGAAGATTTATTGTTTTTAGATTAATCCAAAATTACAGGTTTCTGTGTTACTACGAATCCAAACAGCATCTAATTCTACCAAATAGTGTTTTTTAATCATGCGAACCAGTTGAAATAACCTTTAAAGCTTCCAGTTCGATTTTTGTGGGTCAATATATAACTTAAAATTATTCAACTTTCCATTAATCTTCTATTCCTGGGTCATACAGTAAACCTTCCTCTTCTTCGACGATCTCATTTCCTAAAGCTGTTTTTCCCTGCAGCTGCAATTCTAGCCTCTACGCTGCTCGGGAACGAGCGCTGGTTCGAACTCTTGAAGCGTTTCTCGTCCCATTTCGTGGCGAATGAGCAAACCGTGGTACCGATAACGACCCCCACAACTTTCATGTTATGAAGAACACCCTTAAATCTGTCGCTGAAAATGATGCACTGCTTTGAAGCCTAAGTACAAAGTAATGAATTCAGTGCTTCATTGCAGTTCTGTGTATAGGCTCAATTACTCCAGCAAATTGTCGTCAGTCAGGTGTCTGTATACATCAGCAATAGCTCCAGTAACATCACTCGTCAGTTGTGGCTTATGATCAAAGTTATCCAACATACCGTTCGTCTGAGCTTGGTTCCCTTTACACCAACTTTCAGAACAGTAATCGCGCAGCGTATTGCCATTCGTTGAACTACTGTGGCAAAGTATCGCCATAACCGCTTTTACATCTCGGTTTTGTTTAAAGTATATACTTGAGACGTCTCGTGGCCAATTACAGCAC
The DNA here is from genome assembly GCF_023897955.1 of Schistocerca gregaria. Lineage (NCBI taxonomy): Eukaryota > Metazoa > Arthropoda > Insecta > Orthoptera > Acrididae > Schistocerca > Schistocerca gregaria. The sequence continues at coordinate 247,829,880 of NC_064920.1, forward strand.
CTTTACCGATAGTTTTTTAGACGTATAATGTTACAACAGGTTCAAATGGCTCTGAGCACTATGGGACTTAACATCTGAGGTTAGCAGTGCCCTAGAACTTAGAACTACCTAAATCTAACTAACCTAAGGACATCACAGTCTTCCATGCCCGATGCAGGGCTCGAACCTGCGACTGTAGCTGTCGCCCGATTGCAGACTGAATTGCCTAGAACAGTTCGGCCACACTGGCTGGCTGTTACAACAGGTTTAAGGAGAAAGAGACATCTATCGGAGTCGCCAACGAGCAGGGCAACTAGAGCAGCTGGGGTGAGCGTATGGGACGCCTTCATAGATTTATGGGTATAAAGAATAATTTCCCCACAAAATATTTTTTATCCCATATTCGTAAGTCTAGAAGTCAAAATACGCAAAAAATGTAGCTTTTGAAACAGTGAGTCGAGAAAACCACCTTAAGAAATTACAGCCATAGAAGTGAAGATTGTTAGAGTTAAAAATACGTTGCCTTAATAGCACTGTCTATCACAATGACGGAAACTTGTAACAGTGAACAGACCGTAAGTATACCATTTTACATCTAGTCGTGGTGAACAATCCATAAGACTTTTGTAAGAACAGAATCCGGCAGCGTATGCCTACAAGCTTGTTGTTGTTGTTGTTGTGGTCTTCAGTCCTGAGACTGGTTTGATGCAGCTCTCCATGCTACTCTATCCTGTGCAAGCTTCTTCATCTCCCAGTACCTACTGCAGTCTACATCCTTCTGAATCTGCTTAGTGTATTCATCTCTTGGTCTCCCTCTACGATTTTTACCCTCCACGCTGCCCTCCAATACTAAATAGGTGAACCCTCGATGTCTCAGAACATGTCCTACCAACCAACCCCTTCTTCTAGTTAAGTTGTGTCACAAGCTCCTCTTCTCCCCAATTCTATTCAATATCTCCTCATTAGTTATGTGATCTACCCATCTAATCTTCAGCATTCTTCTGTATCACCACATTTCGAAAGCTTCTATTCTCTTTTTGTGTAAACTATTTATCGTCCACGTTTCACTTCCACACATGGCTACTTTCCATACAAATACTTTCAGAAACGACTTCCTGACATTTAAATCAATACTCGATGTTAACAAATTTTTCTTCTTCAGAAAGGCTTTCCTTGCCATTGCCAGTCTACATTTTATATCCTCTCTACTTCAACCATCATCAGTTATTTTGCTCCCCAAATAGCAAAACTCATTTACTACTTTAAGTGTCTCATTTCCTAATCTAATTCTCTCAGCATCACCCGACTTAATTGGACTACATTCCATTATCCTCGTTTTGCTTTTGTTGATGTTCATCTCATACCCTCCTTTCAAGACACTTTCCATTCCGTGCAACTGCTCTTCCAAGTCGTCTGCTGTCTCTGACAGAATTACAATGTCATCGGCGAACCTCAGAGTTTTTATTTCTTCTCCATGGATTTTAATACCTACTCCAAAGTTTTCTTTTGTTTACTTTATTTCTTGCTTAATATACAGATTGAATAACATCGGGGATAGGCTACAGCCCTGTCTCACTCCCTTCCCAACCACTGTTTCCCTTTCATACCCCTCGACTCTTATAACTACCATCTGGTTTCGGTTCAAATTGTAAATAGCCATTCGCTCTCTGTATTTTACCCCTGCCACCTTCAGAATTTGAAAGAGAGTATTCCAATCAACATTGTCAAAAGCTTTCTCTAAGTCTGCAAATGCTAGAAACGTAGGTTTGCCTTTCCTTAATCTTTCTTCTAAGATAAGCTTATCTAACTTAAACCTGCGAGGGACTCAACAGCGAACACGCTACGATGTCACAACCCAGGTAAACCTGGTGTAGCAGCGCGCCAGCATTTTACGCGTCGCCGCCGCTGGCGCCAGCCGTCCAGCAGTGACAGCGGCTGCTGGCGCCAGGGGCCCGGCTGGCGCGTCGCCGGCGCTTACCTGGCGCGTGCCAGCCCCTGCCAGAAGCCATCAGGAGCGCAGCCCGCGGCCACTAATGTCGCACGGCGCCGTCACCGCACGCACTTTGCGTTCTCCGTGGGTGCCAGCGCCGTTAGTGCTCCTGGCAAAGCGCTCTGCGAACAGCAGCGCCGTCATCTGTAGCTATTCTACAGCCCTTGTCACGAAGTAATGGCCACAGTCAATTAAGGAGAGGAGCGCAGGTCACTCATGTTTACAAAACGGATAGGAGAACAGATGCACAGAATTACAGACCAATCTACAGATACGTGTACAGCGTGGTCAAGATAAAACTGACACGGGAACACGGTGTTTCATGCACTTTAGTACAGGCAACGCAATTTAAATCTCCGCACCCAGTTGTGTATGGTGTAAGATACCTTAAGCTCATAAATAACCAAGACTCATGGATAATTCCTAGGTTAGTTGAAGTTTGTGGTACAACCCTCTTTTGAAATACATGTTTCAGAAATACGCGGTCCATTCACATTAGTGTGACCACAGCCTATATTCGATGTCAATGTGCAATAACCACTCACAGGCTTCAGCTGTCAGCATTATCAATGGAGGGAATGTAAAGCGTGTCGGGGAGACGCAGTGGATCAACACAAATGCGCATCTACGCGTGGAGACCAAAACTACACCGACGTGCAGTTCACCTTGGCGCTATACGAGGGCATCTACCAAAAGGAGAACGCATCGTGTCACCGCAACGTGTCACACAGCACGCAGTGTACGTTCATGGTTTGAAGAGCACCACGATGAGTTTACTGTACTCCCCTGGCCACCAAACTCCCCATATTTAAACCCAATGGAGAAACTGTGAGGTCTCCTCCATCGGACTGTTCGCACCGTGGATCCTGAACCGAAGAATCTATATCAGCTGTCCACTGCAGAGTAGTCGGCACGTCTCCACAACCCTGTCGGCAACTTCCAGAACCGCAGCGATTTTCTTCCTGCATGTCTCGCGGTGTTCCGCACTGCAAAAGCTGGCTGGTCAGGCTTTTGACAGGTGGTCACGTTTATCTCATTGAACCGTGTAGTCATAGCATCCATTTGTGGATTTACGAAATACTATGTCCTATCAGATTTGAGCATAACGTGATAATACCTTTGTGGGTTTCTGTGATATAATATTGTGATATCAAAATTAGTTATTCGAGAGCTTTCGCTTTCTAATGACCTATCTTCTAAATAGAATAGGTACTTGATGCAAGACGTTGTCTGATTTTTCTTTTTTCTTGATAGCATTCACAACAAATGCCACATACTTCGAACATTGTTCCAAATGTAATTTACATAATATTTCATTTAAATTTATTACCCAGTAAATGGAAAACTATCGTTATACCTAGAAAGCATCATAAATAACTGTTTATTTTATAAAAAGCTAAATATTTATCGTCATATACTCGTGGTAATGCCATAATTTCAGAAGTTATATTTCATAATTATTTAAAACTACCTTTGTTACTACTTCGTTCCTTATATTTTTGTAAACATCAATTTCTTAACAATTACCATTTCTAGACCATACTAGAGGCTCGTGTTTAACTCATAGATCGGAATCCACGCGAAAGCGAACACTTCATCTCCTCCCTTCAATGCAGGCACCTTCAGTGAATTCTTAGCCAAACTGTTTAATATTGCGCAGTTACTCTTCGTTTTTACGGCTACGAAAATGGAGCGTGCGAAGAAGCTCTAATTAATGTTATAAAATGAAAAATACATTATTTTGTTATCCGATGTGATAAATTTGCATGTGCAATAATTCTTGTGCTGAGATACCGTGAAGATTAATCTTTACTACGAAATCAAAAACTCAGGATTCCTGATCTATCACTAAAAAGAAAACGACGAGCCCGAATCCTGGACAGCCTAAATAGCGAGTACATTTCTCAACTACATTATTATTCATCCTTCTTTGAGTTAATATTGATTTTTTCCTGGCATGTCAAGCATATGACTAAACCGGATTTATAACTGGAAGAATAGTTTTTACTTTAATAATTCAGTGGGGGTATTACAATGTGCACGAAATGTTTGTTGGGATAATCCTGCTTTGCCCGTCTTCACTCTAAAAACCACTATGAAGTCTGGGGGACAGGGTCAGCCCCATTGTACCACTTATTAGGCCTATTTCTCGCATGGAACGTGGAAGCAAATATTGGTGAAAAGCCTCTGCGAGCGTTGTAATTAGTTTAATGTTCTCCTCATGAAGAGTAAAAAAAAGCGATACATAGTGAATTTTAGTACATTCCTCATTTCGACGCTTGTAGCTTTGTAAGTAGGCTTTCGCGGGGTGTTTGCATCTGTCTTCAAGCGTCGGTCAGTTCAGGTTTTCAGCGTCTTCGTGGTGCTCTGCCATTGATCAAACACACCTCTGACGATTCATGCCGCCTCTCTCTGCACTAGTTTCTATATCTCCTGTTAGTCCTCTTTGGTAAGGGGCCTAAACAGTCAATGAATATTGTAGAATGGGTCACACGAGTGTCTTGGAAGCAGTACAGGATTTCGCTTTTATTGCACCAATGAACAGAACCCTGCTACCGTATTACCTACAATTGAACCAACGTGACAGTTTCATTTCATATTGTTGCGGCTTGTTACGCTGTACACAATTATTTGTAAAAGCCGATTGTTCCAAATTGTGATTAACTGATATTGTAGTCATGGAATCTACTTTTTCTTTTTTTAGCTTTCACATTTCTGAACAGCTGCAGCATGTTGAAAATTTCTGCACCACTGTGAAACCTTGTAATGACCTGTTAATACTTGAACGACTCTCAACCATACTCGCCGGATCTCAATCCTCCAGAATTCTTCCTGTTCCTTCGACTCAAACTCGCTTTGAAAGGAAAGAGGTTTGACGATATTATTGACATCCTAGGAAACGTGACGCGGATTTTGAACACCAGCCCAAACGAAAATTTCCGGCAAAGCTTCCAGGACATGGATCGCAGAGATCAGCGGTGCATGGAAGGTGACTGTTTCGAAGAAGGTAATTGTAGTTCATAGCTCATCTACGTTAATGCTACAGAACTATGCACCGAACTATATTGTCAGAGTTTGTATAAGGGCAGTCAAATGTAAACGAGACAGATGGAGAAAAGTATCGTCTCAAAAGTAAACGCCATAACTGTTAATACATTTATCCTAGTGTGAGATAAGACAGTCAGTGCCTTCATGGAAAAATATTTGCACCTGTCTGCGGAACCATGATTGTACCGAGGCCTGCACCTCTTTATCTGAAGCAAACGACGGCCACGAACGTCTCTCTTCAGGGCTCCACGAATGTGCAAACCGCATGGGAAGAGATCGAAACTCTATGGAGGATGTGCAATGGTTTCGCAACGAAAATTTTCGAGCGTACTCCAGACTACTGTAGCGACATTTGGACCATATTTTTGCAACCCAGAAGAAAGATATTCGTGGTGGTCAGTTTGCTTCGGGTGAAAGGGTGCACGCCTCAGAATAACTTTGGTTCCATAGGCACACGCAATCATTTTTGTATGAAGGTGTGGACCGTCTTGTTCCACAGTGGGATAAATGTGTTAACAGCCATAGCGATTACTTTTGAAATGTTGTTGTTGCCGACTTGATCTTCGGTCCGAAGCCTAGTTTGATGCAGCTCTCCACGCTACTCTATCTTGTGTAAACCTCTTCACCTCGGAAACGTATTGCAACCTACATTTTCCTTAATCTACTTATTTTATTCACCTCTTATCCTCCCTCTACGATATTCCCTACCCCGCTCTTCCCCCCCCCCCTCCGCTCCCCCCCCCCCCTCGCCCCATCCCTGCACACACACACTTTTCTCCAGTACTAAACTGGTGAACCCTTGATATCTCAGAACGTGTCCTATCAACTGATCTCTTCTTCTACTAAGGTTGCGCCACAGACATTTTTCTCTCCATTTCTATTCAGCACCTCCTCATTAGTTACGTGATCTATCAGTATGATCTTCAGCATTCTTTTGTAATACCACAGGTTCTATTTTCTTCTATATACCGTTCATATTTCACCTCTATACATCGCTACAGTCTATGCAAATACTTTCAGAGAAGACTTGCTAACTCCTGAATCTATATTCGATGTTAAAAATTTCTATTTGTTCAGAAACACTTTTATTGCAGTTGCCAGTCTATATTTTATATTCTCTCTACTCCTGTCATTATCAGTTATTTTAGTGCCCAAATAGCAAAAATCGTCTACTACTTTCTCATGGTGTTGAGTCGGAGGGTTTCCGGAAGTCTAGAGCTGCTGCATCTAGCTAACTGCCTTGATCCATGACTTCAAGGACGTTTCACGGGAAAACTATCTGAGTCTTGCATGATCTATATTTTCGGAATCCATGCTGGTTGGTACGCAGTAGGAGGCCATTCTGCTCAAAATACCACGTATCAATTATGGCAGAATCTTTCAAGATCCTAGAGCACACACTAAGTTCAAATATGACGGCATTCTTCTAACATTGTGGCATTATTAGACAGAAAACAAACTCTTGACAAAGTACCAGGAAAAATTATTCGTGTGGAACACAGTTCGATAATTTTTCATGGAACTCTTTATAGCCTAGCCTCCGGAAAAAAATTTGAAATTAAATTATCGTTACACAACAATGGAAGCGGTATATGCGCTCTCAGTATAGTAATGCGTAGTATCTTTGACATTTGGTACAAAAGGGATGTGTTTTTTTCTTTCATTCTCTTCTTGGTTCTGAAGTTCTAGCTGACGGACGCTTATTGTTCACGGTCTGAAACTAATACAATTATCTGTAGTAATACAAGTAATATTTTGAATATATATAAAATAATCATTCAGAATTTTTGTCAGTAGCAAGTACCTTTCCTGCCTATGATTTAGTTCCGTAATAATTAAATGTTGCCCTGGCCATCTTGGTCCAAGTGGCTCTGAGCACTATGAGACTTAACTTCTAAGGTCATCAGTCCCCTAGAACTTAAAACTACTTAAACCTAACTAACCTAAGGACTTGTAAAATGTAAACTTTCACGGCCGGAACTGTCATGATCAATAAAATTCTTTTCCGGGCTATTATGCCGTGGTCTGATGGATTTCGCATTGTAACCCAACGTTTCGTCCCCATCTGCGGAGGACATCTTCAAGGGGGTTCATGGCTTCTGTTAACTTCCGAAACACACACTGTCTCACTACTGACTGCAGCAAATTTTTGTTTTCGCGTGCTCCCGCACATAGGGGTGACGTCACATGTTTTGAATACGCGAGCGCAATTGGCCGTTGTCGGTTGCCGCCGTCCGCTGTTGCTATCATCCCATGGCGGAAGACTGGTACACATCTTCTTCAGCACCGGCATCCAGATGTCATTCAATTTCACGCCCTCCTCCTTCCTATTAAAATTCCTGGGGTGTTTCATAATCTCTATGGCCTCTCTGTAAAGCCTTTCATGATATCCGCTTGTGGCTGCCAGTACTTGAGTTCTATCAAAATAAATGTGGTGGTCTCCTGACTGCAAAGCGTGTTCCGCAACAGCTGATCTATCAATCTCTCCCCTTCTACAATTGCCCTTGTGCTCTTCTAGTCGTTGTTTGACCGTTCTTTTTGTGGTACCCACATACACCTCCCAACAACTACACGGGATCCTGTAAATTCCTGCTTTTTGTTACTGACTATCACAGCAAGATTAATGACTTACTAGATCCGTAGACTTACAAGAAGCTGAGTAAAGACCCTACTGATAAAGTTCTTAGAACGGTTACGCGGTTAATTAAGAAGTCCTCTATCGAACAGATCGTTCAGAAAAGTCTGTTCAATTCAGTTGCGCTGCCACCAAGACTCTATGGCTTGCCGAAGGTTCATAAACAACTTGTTCCTCTGAGACCTATAGTGAGTGCCATTGGTTCGCCCACCTATTCGATTGCCAAGTTTTTTACAACGCTATTACGGCCGCATGTGGGACGATCGGACTCCTATATCAAGAATTCTGCACATTTCATCAGTAAATTAAGCGGCATAGTGGTCCAGCCGGAGGACATGTTAGTCAGTTTCGATGTGGCATCCCTATTTACTATGGTTCCTCTCAATGAGGTGTTGCAACAGCTGAATAGAATTTTTCCTCCCGACATTGCAGAACTATTTAAATATTGCCTTACGACCACATATTTCAAATGGAACGATGAGTTCTACGAACAGACTGATGGCGTGGCAATGGGGAGCCCCTTAAGCCCGGTTATAGCTAACTTTTTCATGGAAAAATTCGAGGCGCAGGCTCTAGAAACTGCCAACAAAAAACCGAATATCTGGTTCCGCTACGTAGATGATACGTTTGTGTTGTGGAGGCATGGCAGAGAGGAACTAGGCCGTTTTCACAAACATCTAAACGGTATTAATCCGAAGATTCAGTTCACTATGGAGGAGGAGGCAGAAGGGAGACTAAATTTTCTGGATGTGCTAGTTTACAAGAAACAGGATGGTAGCTTAGACCATACAGTTTACCGGAAACCCACGCACACGGATCGTTATCTACACCGGGATTCGAACCACCACCCACAACAAAAGCGAGGCATAATAAAAACGTTGGCGGATAGAGCGAGGAACATCTGTGAACCTGGGCTACTGGATACGGAACTGGAACACCTCACTGATGCATTACTCAGGAATGGTTACTCGGCTGCTGAGATAAAAAGAGCGTTAAGACCGCCGCGTGAAAATCATAGCAATGCACAAGCGCTTGCAAAATCGAAAGTTTTCCTGCCTTTTATTAAGGACGTCACTGACCGCATAGGGAAAATATTGAAAAAACGGAATATCGCGGTGATTTACAAACCTACCCGGAAGATACAAGAACACCTGAGATTGGCTAAGGATGCTCGTAAACCGCTGGAAAAAGCAGGAATTTACAGGATCCCGTGTAGTTGTGGGGAGGTATATGTGGGTACCACAAAAAGAACGGTCAAAAAACGACTAGAAGAGCACAAGGGCAATTGTAGAAGGGGAGAGATTGATAGATCAGCTGTTGCGGAACACGCTTTGCTGTCAGGAGACCACCACATTTATTTTGATAGAACTCAAGTACTGGCAGCCACAAGCGGATATCATGAAAGGCTTTACAGAGAGGCTATAGAGATTATGAAACACCCCAGGAATTTTAATAGGAAGGAGGAGGGCGTGAAATTGAATGACATCTGGATGCCGGTGCTGAAGAAGATGTGTACCAGTCTTCCGCCATGGGATGATAGCAACAGCGGACGGCGGCAACCGACAACGGCCAATTGCGCTCGCGTATTCAAAACATGTGACGTCACGCCTATGCGCGGGAGCACGCGAAAACAAAAATTTGCTGCAGTCAGTAGTGAGACAGTGTCTGTTTCGGAAGTTAACAGAAGCCACGAACCCCCTTGAAGATGTCCTCCGCAGATGGGGACGAAACGTTGGGTTACAATGCGAAATCCATCAGACCACGGCATAATAGCCCGGAAAAGAATTTTATTAATCATAACCTAAGGACATCATACACATCCATGCCCGAGGCAAGATTCGAACCTGCGACCGTATCGGTCGCTCAGTTCCAGACTGTAGCGCCTAGAACCGCTCGGCCACGTCGGCCGGCCTGGCCATCTTGTATAGGCTCATTGTTGTAGCAATGCAAATAATAATAAAAATGGTATATGCTATTTTAATAGTCATTTAATGCTAAAAGTATTTTAAAAATCTCAATAAATAAAAAACGGCGTTTTGTAATATTTTCCAGTTCGTTTTTGGACAGAGGTTCAGTTTTATTGAGAGAAATTTCTATTAATATGTACGCTACCATTGCATATAGGCAGCTATCCTGGAGCATCAAGCCTCACAGAAAAAATAATTAAGCATTGTGTTTAATTGGCTTATCCCGTAATATTAAAGAAAGATTTTTTTAATCCGTCGCGAGTAAGACAGATGTCTTCATTATGGAATACTTAGTGATAGCGCCCTGAGAAAATTTAGCCGTGTCTTTTAACAAACATAAAAGAGAATCTTTAACAATACATTTCATTCAATTGTCAGAATATTCTCTTTCATTAAAAAAGAAAGGAAAAGTTGCTCGATATCTTGTGTCTGTTCGTCGCAACACCATGAATGGAAAATGAATAAAAAAATCTAGTAACAAAAGACATGTTCTGTGTTATCTGTGTATAAGAACTCAGTATTAAAAATCTCTGTTAATTGGCTGGTTTAATGAACCATTGTTGCATATTATATGAAAGATTTTTGCTTTGTGTATTCTTACTTAGTATTCTAGTATTCATTACTTCATGCATGCCACATGAGTTTTACGTAATTTAGTTATGCTCTTCAATCTGTAATTGCAGCTTCGATGTTTAATTTCAACCTATGGGACGAATTGACGATAATATTACTTTTTCTGTAAAATGTGTAGATAAAAAGTCTGTAAAGATTTATTTATGTTTTGTAACAAAATGGTTCAAATGGCTATGAGCACTATGGGACTTAACTTCGGAGGTCATCAGTCCCCTAGAACTTAGAACTACTTAAACCTAACTAACCTAAGGACATCACACACATCCATGCCTCAGGCAGGATTCGAATCTGCGACCGTAGCGGTCGGGCGGTTCCAGACTGTAGAGCCTAGAACCGCTCGGCCAGTCCGGACGGCTGTTTTGTAACATGTAAGTTATTTATTTTTGTTGTGCTCCTGAAGTATCAAATCTAATAGCTGTACTATTTTAAATTAGTAGTGTCATCTTTAAAAACTGTATACGTTCATAACGCACTAAAAAATCTGTTTGTCTTCCACCACAGCTTCACAAACTGAAACGAAGACTGAGCTACAATCTCCAACAGGTGAGCTGACATTCCACTGAAGTTCCTACGATAAAAAGCCTGATGACGAAACTGTGCTTCGTAAGTTACGTCAATGAAATAAAAACAGCTCTGAAATGACAGTAGGGACTTTTTGTTATTAATTTTTCCACAGCTTGCTTTATTCGTTTTCGACATCTTGCAAACAGCGCATGGAAGTGTGCACGTAGAGGAGAACCGGGCGAAGTGGCCAGAATAAGTTATTCCTCATTTTTAAGAGGAACAGCAATAGTCGGAATTGCATAGAAATGAACGATTATAACCTGCTACTACTGAATATCAAGTACATTAACAGCTTAGGATCAAATTAAGTACTTAAAAAAATTCGATTTTCACAAAGAGGTAAAATGGGCACTTCGCACGACATGAGCGGGCAAAGTGGCCACTTAGTTTTAAACTAAAAAAAAGGACAAAATGCTGTTTTAACAACGAACTAAATTTTTTATTGTGAAACATGACTCCAATTCACTTATACTTTTCACAGATAAAAGCCCAACTGTGTTTCTCACCTCCTGTACAGTTTGTGGACACAGAGGGAGCACAATTGGAACTAAATCCGCTGCTCTTCTGGCCTTGAATCTGAACATTTGTCTTTGCAGAACAAGCACTCTCTGTCTTCTTCGTTGGCGTCGGAAAGAATACTAGTGTTGAGTTTCTTGCTCTTCGCACTCTTCTTTCTGCTGCCTTCCTTCGCTTCGGTTGCTCTCCGTTTTTTATTTCTTTCTACTTTCTCTTTTTCCCGTCTCTTTATTTTCCGCCTCTAGGTTACTATTATAAAGACGTGCTGTAAGTACGGTCTAAGGCGTTGCAGTCTTGGACTGTGCGGCTGGTCCCGGCAAAGGTTCGAGTCCTCCCTCGGGCATGGGTGTGCGTGTTTGTCCTTAGGATAATTTAGGTGAAGTAGTGTGTAAGCTTGGGGACTGATGACCTCAGCAGTTAAGTCCCATAAGATTTCACACACATCTGAACATTTTTTGTCTGTAAGTATCGCCCTTTGGGCCGCGGCATTTATGTTTTCCTGCTGCACAAAGCGGCCGAAGGCCGTCGCTGAGATGGTCACTTTGCCCATATTGACGCTATTAACACAAAACCTGTTTACCCTCCAATAGTATGAGCACGATTTTAATAGTTAAAGTCCGATTATGGAGACAAGACATGACACTTTCAGCACGTTTTCATTAAAAAGACGTGTCACGTTCCCTTTCCACAATAAACAAACCAATTGACTACTTACCTTACATCAGGACAACTAAAACACACAAAAACTATTTTTAACACTGAGGAGCGGCACAGGACGCAGGTTAGACTACGTGCAATGACCGGGCCCTCTAGGGAGAGAAAGTTAAACCATTTCCCGCGCCAAGTCAGTACCTTGTAGCACCCAGGACCCCAACAGCCATTTCACCCACCGTGGCCACGTTGTCCGGCTCTGTCCTACATCCCACCTTCCTAAATTTCCACACTATATCACATACTATACTCTCAATCAAGACGTGATTACACGGAGTGTCTTCGCAAGTGTGTGTCTGGTTCATTGAATAATTGATGAATATACGAGTAATAGCATCCAGCGCGGTATATTGTATGGCGAATATTCAACAGAACCGTAAGTAATATCGGACATGCCCAAAGAAGGAATAATAGAGCTCCTAATATTCGCATCACAAGTAAGCGATTTATCAGGTAGGGTCAGCAGTACTATAAGTTTGTTCGCTGACTACGCTACTGTCTACGGAAAAGTATCATCGTCGGAGGATCGTAAGGATATAAAGACCAAAATACTACATTTCACACTCCCGCCCTTACGCTGAAAAACAGTAATTTTGATAGAGTGAAGACGATTACTATGTGAAATCTTCATTTTCTTTGTCTGAATCTGACATGTTCTGCCACAGCTGTTCATTTCATTACCACACAACCCAGAAAAACGCCTCAACCCTTGAACTTAATTCTGACACATCTTCAACACTGTAATTGGAGCTATCGTGCCAAAACAAGTGTTGCTAATGTGAGATGTCAAAAAGGTATCAAAATATAATCCGTATCAGTTTAAGCATGCGTGAGTACTTTTAATTCAAGTTACAATACCCGGAGATCAGAGAAGCCCTAGAGATGAGATACTTCCTCGTTCGCGGGAAAAGTGGTCACTCTGCTGAGCAGCCTAATAGAGCGTCCTCTCATTGCTTACGTACATAAGACCACTTTTTTCGATTTTATAATTTATTTCTTTCGTCTGATGCTGCCCAAAACCTCTTCCAGCCTACTATTAACCAGTCGTTTCAGCTCGCACACTCGATAATCTGCGTTGGTAATTGTCATCTTCGTCTGCCCCACAGTTCCTCTCTTCTAATGTTTCTGGTAGTGCAAAGTTAACGTTTGCAAGCTTTCTGTTTGTGCACGTAATCTCAGGTGTCTAACTAACGTATCCCTCCTTATAGTAATTCATTTAACTAAATCTGTTCCTTACTGTTTTCAAAATCTCTTTATAGCGTACTTAATCTTCCTCCGTTTCCTGCATTGTTGCGTACCTAAACGATATTTGTTTCTATAAATAATTAATTTAAGATGAAGAGGCATGTAGCAAGCCACACTAGATGATATTTCAATGGCGCACAAGATTTAGCACTTTTTACAGATCTCTGATGATAATTTAAAAAATGTAACAACTGTTTCATTTGCTATGACAAAGAAAGTATTTCAGACAGGAATTTATGGCAACTTAGGGGCAATATAGGAACTGAAAATAAACAAAGTGAAATGAGAAATTCATTCAGATTCCTAGGATGAAATTTCTATTCCAAGAAGAAGCAAAAGAAATTAGAGTAAGGTTAAATTACTTGCATGGTACGACAGAAACTTATTAAGTAAGAACAAAGATAGGGGAATTTTACCAAAATAATTAAGACTCTATTGCTTGGCAGTTAGATATCGGTTCGTAAGAAAAAAGAAAGAAAATACATAACGGTCATCAGAAATGCAGCTTTGGAGGAGAACAGTGTAATGTACTGAATTATAGAAGCATAGAAGCTTAGCAAAAAGACATATGAAGTACCGGTATGACAGCCATATATATATTTGTTCTTACTCTATAAGTTTATGTTTAATATTGGTGACTGTTTCTTCTTTTGATGATAATGACTATCCTAGGAAACGGAATGAATTTATCATTTCAGTTGTTCATATCTTTCGTCTAGTATGTGATGGTTCCTCGAATGTCATAAATTCCTGCCAAGAATTATTTCCTTGTCGTACCAAATGACCAAGTAAAGGGATAAAACCTTTAGGTAGAATGGACCACTCTCGTATTGCTAAAACGATACATGCATAACAACTATAAGGGACGAAGATTACTAGCTTTATTTAAAAAAAAACATAACTGCAGAAACCAGCTATCAAAATATAATCTTTGAAATTAATTGTAAGAGTCTAGATCACAAGGCAAGTTTAGTTAAAGGTGATCGGTTTCGAGCATCATATGATCATCTTGAGACCTACAACCATATTGATGGGCAATGTCTAGCGTCATTCAGCGATTCATGCTCCATTCACAGCCATTGCCCATCAACATGGTTGAAGATCTGAAGACATCATGTGGTGATTGAAGCCGGTCACCTTTTAATAAACGTGCCTTGCGAACTGGACTCTTATAATTAATTTGAAAATTTATTAGGATCGCCAAAAAACAGATAGATAGACCACACTGTCAGCAACAAGTCGCACACAAACACGAAGCCGGCCAGGGTGGCCGAGCGGTTCTAGGCGCTACAGTCTGGAACCGCGCGACCGCTACGGTCTCAGGTTCGAATCCTGCCTCGGGCATGGATGTGTGTGATGTCCTTAGGTTAGTTAGGTTTAAGTAGTTCTGAGTTATAGGGGACTGATGACCACAGCAGTTAAGTCCCATAGTGCTCAGAGCCATTTGAATCATTTTGAACAAACATGAATAATGATGAAGAAAGTGTATCCACTTATTCTTTTTCTATTAGATGCAACGTCTCACTGCTCAATTACCTCTCTCTTTCTGGAAGTCTTGTGATGTTTGCCGAGTGTCTCATAGATTTTTATTCCATGCAATTCGTAAGTGTGAAACATGACACAAGTGTTATCAAATTCCCACATTTATCACTTCTTATGTTTTATGAAAACGTTTTTCCTGCATAATTTGCTGTTTAAAGATCGATTCACACGGACGGAACGGAACAGAACGAACGGAACGGGATGTATTTCAAATGGCGGTATTCAGGCACGACAACGCCAAGCATTTTAGGGCAGAAAGCTTGGATGTAGAAGATGGTGAGCACGGGGGGCGTGAGTTTCGCGAGACTGGTATGGCGTTATCTGCTAGCATCAGAGGTTAACCTATTCTCGCAGCACTCACTCATATTATAGTGATTGGTTTTGTGCTTTTCTGTCATCTTAGTCTTTATAACACTTTGAATAAAAGTCCCCAGATCTGTGTAGGGCAGAACACGTGCAAGACAAGGCCGGACGACAACTTCATGCCAGTACCAGTATCACAGCACCTCTGAAATATACCACTGGATAACGGCCTTGGTGACCAAAATCTGTCGTGGGTTTTGATATAGAGAAAAAGCTGCAACTATTGCTGGCGTTTAATTTAAAACCAATGTTACAGTTGAGGAACTTGCATCACAGGGCTCCTACGTTGGACGAGAAACTTCTGTTTTATTGTTTGATTTGTTTTCGTGACACGTTGCAAAAGTTCAATGACGAGTGTGGTATTTTTCCTTTGATTTTCTTGCCAAAAAGAAGCCAGATACGTAAAAACGATAAACGAGTTATATTTTATAAAAGCTAGGCAAATAAAAAGCCTGTTGTGCACGGTGGAAAAGTCAGCTCAACTGAAGGAGAAAAACACATCCACCTCTACGTCTACATGGATACTCATCAAACCACGTTTAAGGGCCGGGCAGAGGGTTCATCGAACAATTCTCCATTATTCAAATCTCGTATAGCGCGCGGAAAGAACGAACACCTATATCTTTCCGTACGAGCTCTGATTTCCCTTATTTTATCAAATGGCTCTGAGCACTATAGGACTTAACATCTGAGGTCACCAGTCCGCTATAACTTAGAACTACTTAAACCTAACTAACCTAAGGACATCACACACATCCATGCCCGAGGCAGGATTCTAACCTGCGACCGTAGCGGTCTCACGGTTCCAGACTGTAGCGCCTAGAACCGCTCGGCCACACTGGCCGGCGGTAAGGCGGTCCTCCCTTGTAGTGCCCAGGAGTGATCAAACAGAACTCTGATGACGAGTTTGTCTGCTCTCACGCTCGCATGCAGTCCACCATCGGCCCATCGAGAAATCGGAATGTCCTACAGATCTGCAAATATCATGATTTGACCAACTGGCCAAATGGAATGAGTGGATGTATGAATTAAAAACTGTTGAGCGCTAAAAAGCTTAGCCAATTGGCGCTCGTAGTCTTTTTCAGACCCTGTCACTGGTTGATAACACTGTCTCACCCCAGTACACCTTCGTATTCTTCAGAGTGTTTACTGAACATAAGACTCGTT
Source organism: Schistocerca gregaria (assembly GCF_023897955.1). Lineage (NCBI taxonomy): Eukaryota > Metazoa > Arthropoda > Insecta > Orthoptera > Acrididae > Schistocerca > Schistocerca gregaria. Next base: position 247,846,240 of record NC_064920.1, read on the forward strand.
TCACGCCCCTTCCGACAAATGTCACTGGATGCAGATGTGAAGAGGCAAGTGGTTAGCACACCGCAGTCAGCTTTCGTGACCGGAGCCGGTACTTCTCCATCAAGCAGCTTCTCATTTAGCTTCTCAACGGATGAGTGCACATTTCTTGCCAACAGCGATCGACACACATGAACGGTCACCCATCCAAGTGCTAGCCATGCCCGACAGTGCTTAACTTCGCCGACAATGCACTTTGGCGACTGTTGTACCTGTCATGGAGAATAATAACTCTGTTCTTCCACATACCCACCGGTGGTGTGTACGTCTGCAAAGTTATACTGACACCCATCATGTCTTCTCGGTGCTTAACTTATTTTGTCAGGCAGTGTTGGTAGCCAAAAAGAAAAACGCGAAGGATAAGGTAACAAGGCGAATTGACAGTTGACGCAATTGGTGTTCCACGCAGCGTGAGCACATCACAGTCCCACAGTAGCATCAGCTTTAGTTCCGTTCTATTCCCTTACATTGACATCCTGAGTGAATCAGACATCACAGATTTGTTACAGTGCATTCGATAACACGTTTGTTTCCTCAACTCCTACTCATCTCACAAACTTAATCGACTGCTTCTGGCTGTATGGTTGCTTGGGTAGTCAGTAATGGAGAGGAAGGCGTGGAATGAAGTCATTAAACTAGCGGCTGCAGCCGTGGTGGACCCGCCAGAGCGTGCCGCGGTACGCAGCCTCGCGCTGGCGTGGCTCTGGGAGGGAGGCGGCCTTGCCTCGCTATAACGAACGTTTTAATTAGGCCCCTCTTCAGGCGAGTGACAGGAGTGCTGTAAATCTACGCTAAAATATCGAAGAGCCGGACTTAAACCTGCCAGCAACTTTGAAACTACAATTTTCATTTCTTCGTTTTCACTTCTCTTATTGCTCCTTTTTAATTCTCTTTTTTACGTCTGGCCAGTATAAATTGTGGTAACTGACTCTCGCTAGATAATATAATGATAATAATCATTGTGTGCGCGTGACGGTATTCGTGCGATATGGAAAGGTGAAATTGGTAGTATCGAAAATAAATATAAGTGTTACAAGTCCCTTCTGAAGGTATTGGTAGCGTAGTTTTGTATGAAAGCGAAACTTGGGCGACAAACAAAACAGATAAGAAGAAAATAGTAACATTTGAAAGCTCAAGATCAGGCGAGTAGATCAGAAGATTCATGAGGTACTGAATCGAATTGGAAAGAAAAAGGAAATTTATTACACAACTCGACTGGAAGAAGGGATACATTGGTAGGATACATCGTCAGGCATTAAAGACAATTTGGTAGCCGAGGAGGGTAAAAAATGTAGAGGGCCAGTAAGCAACTTCACTATTAACATAGGTTGCGGTAGTCATGCACAGATAAAGAGGCTTGTACATAACAGACTAGCGTGAAGAGCTGTATCAGATCAGTGAAATTAAATGAAATGGTCGTATGGTACTGACGGCCGGGAGTCCACATCTGAGGACGCAACATTGGGTGACTTGTGTGTCGATGATGAAAAAATGATGGTGATGAGGACTGGTGTGTCGATGACAATGAAAAGACGATGAGGACATCACAACACCCAATCCCCGAGCGGATATCATCTCCGACCAGGTCGGAATCGATCCCGGGCCCTCTGCAGGACAGTTAGACGAGATTATCACTCAGCTAAGTGGACGGACATCAAATCAGTCTTCCGACTGAAAACTAGAACAACAGCAATAAAAGAAGATGCATAGTGAATGCGGACAGTGGTGTCATTTGAAGAGTTCCATAGTAAAGCCAGAGACAGTCGGTACCAGATGTAGACGTCGACGAAGACACAAACTCAAGAGTTTCCGTATGCCACCGCTGCTGGTAGTCTACTTATGTCAGAGACCAACGCCGCTCGCTCCCAGTGTTTAATAGCCACATCTGATAGCAGCAGCATCGTAGCTCAGATCCAGGCAGCTAACCAGTGTACAACTGTGTACGCATATTAATAATTAAATGCAAAATCGATGTTCGACTGACATTCAGTAGGTCTGCTATTAAAGTCATAAACAGTTATCATTGAGGTGATCAGAAGAACGAAACACACTGTCTTATCATGCCTATACTCCGCGTGACAATCTGCCAATTCTTCGTTAGTGATACTGGTGTGCGTCGTTGTTGAAATAAAAACTACAATTATGTATGTACAGTAAGTAAACACAATCTTTCCTGTTAGTTGATACAAAACAAATATTAAAACTACCACTGCAGGTGCTGTTACTTCAGCGAAATATGTCTGCGTAAAAAAGAAGGCATAATTTTGTATCGTCAAGGAGGAACCTATCCAAAAATAAAATTATTTGAAAGAAAACACGGAAACAGGGAAGAGTATCAACCACAAGAAGAATAGTTCAAAGTATCTTTTGACTTCAGAGACGTAGACGTACGTCGGATCGTTGAACGTGATTTCCTTTCTAACATCGGCCGACGGAGTCAAATGGTCTCTCAGATGTTTCTGCATTAGCAATGACTGCTCCTTACACCGTTCGTTTTAGAGGCCCCTCTTATAATAACGCATTGATGTCTCATGCATAGCACCGTTAGGGTTTCCGTTCGCTCATAAATGTTATAGCAGTGAGTGAAAGTGTAGAAGTAAGCAGATGATTCTTTTTGTGATTTATTATAGGTTTCTCACCTCAGAACATTAGAAAAAGTTCTTTCGCTGCAAACCCAAAAGCAAAGCACTATCGTGTTTGTGTTTATATGGGCTTACTGCTTGTTGTTATTGTTAGTAACCTGTCACCATGTGTGTGTGTGTGTGTGTGTGTGTGTGTGTATTGAGCGGGGGTGGGGGGAGGGAGGGAGAAAGACAAAAGAACTGTGAACCGTCAAATACATAATACACCGTTACGTGTAGCACTTCAACTGTTCAAGAGGGTTCATGCGCGCTTGGAGCAATTCAAATGTAGTTATCTTCCGTGACATCTGTATACAATATTTGTTATCACAGAACTCTTGCTTTCGACATTTACGCTTCACCGGCGTATCATATCCTCCTGCGTAAAATATTGGTCTGTGTTTCCGGATAAATATGGCTGAATAAATCAACTGCGGTCTCAAAAGACGTGTTCACACGTCAGTGTGAGAGCAGTTACATTATACCGCCAGAGAATCCCGACCAGGATAAAATAACTGACGCAAAATACATATAACTCTACTTAAAAAAGCATACATTGCAGTGAAGTCAATTTCCCGTAAAATTAGCATACAGTTCGATTACTATTGGTTCCCGTAAATATTAATAAGTGAAATTCTGCTTGTATCTCGATACACAGAACGGAATTATTTTAAACCTAGCAACGCTTGGGAGGAGGGATGAATAGATCAGTTGTGCTAACTATCATAATTTTCATTTTTATGTCAACTTGTATTAAAGGAGTTTTCCAAGGTTATATGATGTCAGTTGTATAAGCGATTAGGTCTCTGAACGTAATCAACAGATATAAAAGTAATTTCGGGAGAACCCAAGGGAAGTGTTATAGCACAGTTGCTGCTTACAATATTTATATAAATGATCTAGAGAGGTCTATGAGGCTATTTGAAGGCGATATATTCGCCAACAGAAAGACGGTAGCGCTAGAAAATAGTTACAAATGGAGGGTGATCTGCAGATTATCGATGACTGGAGCAGGGAGAGGCAGTTTTAACATAAACAAACAGAAGTTATCGTGCATAATTAGGTCGAGATAACCATTGCTTTTCGATTACGTTATTAGCCACAGGTCTCTAGGATCAGTAAAAATTGTAATACCCCTTAGAATAATCTTCCAGAGAGACCTAGAGTAGAACGACTAAATAAAACTATCTGTAGGAACTGACAGCGCCAGGAAAATCGCATTGCCGGCCTTGGTGGCCGAGCGGTTCAGTCAGGAACCGCGCGACTGCTACGGTCGCAGGTTCGAATCCTGCCTCGGGCACGAATGTGCGTGATGTCCTTAGGTTAGGGGACTGATGACCTCAGATGATAAGTCCCATAGTGCTCAGAGCCATTTGAACCATTTTTGAAAATCGTATGAATATGCGAATCACCCTCAAGAAGTGGTTTACGAAACAGAAGATCGATTCTTGATGAATGCTCTTCACTCTTTTATTGTGATTATGTTAGATTAATGGAAGATATTTGGAAGATACAACGAAGAGCGGTGCGTTTCGTCACGGTATCACGTATTCGACGCGAGAGCATTACGGTGATGCTCAACAAAGTCCAGTGGCAGACTTTACAGGCGAGGTGTTTCACATCGCAGAATAGTTTTCTGTTGGAATTCTGGGAAGGTACGTTAGAAGCAGAGTCGTGCAACCATTAATTCCTCTCAAATACGCCACGAAAAAATTGACCACGACGAGGAAATCTGAGGAATGGGAACTCATATGAATGTTTATCGACAGTCAATGTTCCCAAGCACCATTCGAGAATAAAAAAGGACAAGCGAGAAACGAGAGTGGTGCCAGAACTACACCCCACCCATTCCACAAAATTTTGTCTCTCCCCTATATTGGTCATAAGGCTCCACTTCCACCCGAACTTCATGCAGAAATTATTCTTAGGAAGTGTGGGAATAAGGCATAAAGTCATAACAAGCAAAAGTTTTCAACTGTCTAAACTCATTCTTTATACGGCGACACAAATCTTCCACAGTGGTCGAAATCTAACGGAGTGAAATTTACTGCGCAGCACCCTTAGAAAAACCCGTAGTTGCTCAGTTCGATGCTCCAGTGTTCAAGAAAATAATTAAATGAGGCATTTCAAATTTTCCGGCAGGAAAGAGTGACAATGACCTTTCCTCTGTAAGTGAGAAAATCAGTAATGATCAATTTACACGAATTCACAAGTGGCAGCTTTCATCAACAGAGGACAGGAAGTGTCATTGTAACATCTGTCTCCATGGTAATCGTTCTTTATTGTTTTGTCGTTTACTGAAACACTAGTTCTTTCATCCATTAGCAGCTTACCATACAGATCCACCATGTTGCGAAAAATGTCCTCTTACAGCTTTCTAAAATATAATTAACTCCATACACCCACAGCTCCCCACATTTTATGCACTTTTCGTGTAATACATGAAATGGCTCGTAATTCCTTATGTAATTAATTCTTTTAATAGAGAACAGAATCCATTACCAAAGCGATTTTACGGATTGCAGACACAAATTGTCGAGATTTCAACACAACACATAGCACGTACACTAAAGAACATACATAAGAAAGCATATATCACACAAAACCAAGAACATGCTCTTGCAAGACCAATTAGATCGTCTAGAGCCAAACATATCAATCCGTCATCATAGTCGCTCCTGCAAGTTACAGTTACAGACTGACATGAGTAAAATAATACTTCAAAGGCAGTTTCTTGCAGTAGGTATGATTTTCCTCAATTTCGGAGGTTTAAAAAAGAGGTTAATCTATTTTCCTATTCTCAAAATATTTCTTTACATTTCTAAAAAAAATGTGATAGGTAACGAAAGACCCTTTCCTCCAATCGAAATTTAAAATTTTTAATACTACTGACAGTATTTCACTATACTTTACACATCTTATTGTCTTTAAAACGTTCCTGTGAAAGCTCTTCTCCTTCCTCTTCTTCTTCTTCCTTCTTTCATCGAACTTCCTACGATCTCTTTCCTCGCCTTTTTATTCAGTGTTTTGTTTATCGTCCCACTGATATAATTGAATCTTTCTATTTTATTCTATACGTGTGTTTCGTTCCCCAAGAGTGTTAAGTAATTTAATGTGTCTGTTCTATGTTTTTTTTTAAATTTTACTTGGAAAAGTGTCATGACCTGCGTGAACAATATGTTTGTCTTAATTCTCAGATGATATATAGTTTATTATGATGTTCTGAGAGTATTCTCACCATTAGCAACAGCAAGCTGATTGTCACCAAAGAATGTTGACTTTCAGTAGTTACGTTGGTTGATGTTGTAGCTGTTAAATAACTATTTCCTTTAGTCATTTTCTGAGCATGTCGTCAGTATAATTATTACAAAGTTCTCTGTGACTTATCGCTTCCTTCGCCTCTTAGCTCTGATTTGTTAATGTGGAAGATGCGAAGTCACATGTTGAGAACGTTTTTCACGGCATCAAACACGTTCCCTTATCAAACACTCTCGGCACTGACTTGGCGTCGTTTTACGCCCTTTAGCTCCACAAATGTGCGTTTTCGATCTGTGATTATTTTCAAAGTTTCTTTCGGATTAACGTTCCCTGTGTTGTGGGCACGTTATTATCAAGTTGTTTTTCTCCACCCTGTTGCTACCGCTTTAGAGGATGCTGGAGTACACTAACAGCATATACTTGCGGTGATATATCACATCGATCACAGTGACACAGTGCTTGAAGAAAATCCGTAGCTGGCTTGAAATCGAATGCAAAAAAATTGAAATAGTAAACATAGCTGAATGGGAGAACAGTGTGAAGTGAATAGCCTTTGTCCTGCATAACAAAATATTTTTACTGCTGACGTCATCACTTTTTAGCGCTTTACAGCAACAAGGTGTCGAGTTTTCACTTTCGCGCCAAGTTGGATTGCACTGCAGTTGTGAAGGTTCAGCGCAGAACGAGTCTTCACCCAAGTGTACGTTTTACATCTTATGGAATTAAGCTCACCGCAGTAAAAATTACAAACAAGATTAAACACTGCGTAATTCCGCCCCTGAACTTCATATCGACGCGAATCCGACAAAGTTGTGCAGGCGTGTCGCATCCAGCTTAAGCCGGACGCTGAGGATTCGATCGTGTAATTCCACCAGTTTGTGAAGATGCTTATGTCGGCGTTTTACACATTGTTCCAACATGTCGCACATATCTTCTTGGGGTTCGTTTCATGTGATGTTTCAGACCAATAGGGATGCAATAGGGTGGGGTAGAGTTCAGGAAATCAGTCACATATTTTTACAGCCCAAAGAACTTTATTGTTGTCTTCTTGAAAAATGTGGGTATCAATAGCATATGCATCATGCATCATTCAGAATGTTTAAAAAAAACAAGCTGTTTCATGTTAGTGGTCACCCCAGAGTACGTAGAACGCCCACGCCAAATATAAATGTCGGAGTTATTTCTACTTAAATACGCTCACATAGGCGCAGTGAGCGCGTACTTGACGATGCGACTCGATCGCTGCATGATCTATAAAGGCATAACGATTCATCTGTGAGTACACACTGGAGTGACTAATTTTTTGTCCGGTGATCTGATGTACCAGAACTTCTGTAGGGCATGGTGGCAAGCAGAAGTCATATTGCACTTGGCGACATTTTTATAACACCACTTGATATATTCATCCTAATGACGACCTGCAAAAGCAACTAGCACACTACTAGGCATAACCTCACTGGAGGTGCTTTGCCGTTGCCTTACTTAGAACTGAAATACCCAGCACGAGCCAAACCGAACACGTCCAGCATCTTGGGTGTACCTTTGCGAAAGAGCAATCCTTCGCCCATTCCTTCTCCATTTCAGCGGGACGACTGTGGAACAAACTTCCCTGTACCCTGATTCTTATCGAAAACACTCTGCGTTCAAGAGGAAATTATAGCTTTTTCTGTTGTCATTCCAGTAGCTTCCATCTTGGTACTTTCAAGCCGTTTTCTTTCCGACCAAGAGATAACCAGTATCTTCGACGGACTGTAAATGATGTTAGTAGTTGTAGTACCAATATTACTTGTTGACAATCATGGCATTGCTTACCATTTTGCCAATGTCATATTAGGAACGAAATAATTAACTGTGTTTGCAGTGAAATACCGAAAAAATTAATTTCCATGGGCTCGTGAAAACGCTTAGAAATTAATAAACAGTCGTACAAAGAAATGTGCCTAACGTAAAAATGTATTAAGTACAGTACGGTATCCAAATTAAGAAACATATTACGCAAAATACAAATTCTCTGTATGTTTATTTAACGCAGAACTTGATTGTAAACAACATCCAGGAGCTACAACGCGATGTTGTAATTGTCTTTGTGCCTCCATAGACAGCTATTGTTTTCGCCTACAGCTGTTTCCACTTGCAATTGAAAGTTATTAAAAGAGTAGCAAGGCGTCAGGTATTCCCTTAAACTGACTCTACTGTAGTAGTGTCTTAGTAGTAACGAATAAATGTATAAGACTTCATGTATAATGCAGCACTTTCTCACGCATATCAGTGTTCATGACGTCATATCTCCTGAAGTATGTGTGCTACCATGATATAATTTTGTACGTACATTTACTGGTATATGTAATACTGTCTGCGAAGTTCATTTCGAACAAAGTTAATAGGACAGAATTAATAAATTTAGAAGTCAAGCATGGTGCGGCAGTCTTTAACGCATCCCATTGTTTATGACGTTATATCTACCGATTTATGGTAGGTAGGTCGTTCATATCATCAAAGTGATCGTTGTTTGACAGTAATAAATATGTGCAACAAGTCTGGTTGAAATGGAGCGAGCATTTTAAGATGAGATGTGGAACATACATACATAATTAGATCCATTTTCAGAGTATGTGTGGACTATAAAATTAATGGGTCGGTACATACTTGCGTTCCGTTTTACATATATTTAGAACCACTGAAATGTGAAGCCTTCGTATTTTTTCGTTATTCACTTCTGTAGTATGAGTTTTTTTGTTGCGAACAGGACCTTGTAGCTTGTTGACAGGTCTTTTGGCCATTTTCAAGGCTAATCATAAAGCAGTATCAAGTAGAGATAATCGAACACTTTAGATACATTTTACTAGGCGAATATACTTCAGGATTTAGTGCCACGTAAGCCACGAGAAAGATTTGCGGTGTGTACTGAAGTCTTGCAGTTGCTAAGGGGACTACAGGAAATTTTTTCCCCGTTTCCAAGAAAGAAAATTCGACTCGTGTGATGAACCACAGTGTGGAAGACTTTCGCTTTTTGATTAAAATCGCCTAAATCGGTTAGTTCACAAAAATCGTCGCCAAATAATGTGAAAATTGGCACAAATTATGGAAACCAATCACTTAATCATGGTATGCCATTTATCATTCATTTGGTAACGTGTTTTAGGCACAAACCATTCCTGGGCAACATTGCTGCATGTGATGAGATATGATGCCTGTACGGGGATTTTAAGAAGACAGAGTTATTGCTGAGCCCATCGAGTAAAACAACATTCCGTTCGAGGAATGGTGCAAAAAAAAAAAAAAAAAAAAAAAAAAAAAAAAAAAAAAAAAAAAAGGTTCAAATGGCTCTGAGCACTGTGGGACTTAACATCTAAAGTCTCCAGTCCCCTAGAATTTAGAACTACTGAAACCTAACTAACCAAAGGACATCACACACGTGCCCGAGGTACGACTCCAACCTGCGACCGTAGCGGTCGCGCGGTTACAGACTGTAGCGCCTACAACCGCTCGGCCACTCTGGCCGGCAGGAATGGTGCACTCCATCAAAAGAGGATATTGTGCGTTTGGTGGAACCAAACTGGCATTCTTCCTCACGAATTGCTACCAAGAAATGAAACGCTATACTGAACAGCTAAAATGACCTCCTCTTGCTGTTGAATACAAAACACATGTTAAACCTGTGTAGTTAGCGTTGTAAGACGGAACCAATGTATGTAGAGAAACAATATTATTTATCAGGTTACCTTCCATTCAGAAGGCTGTTGCAAGCAGCGACTGTCGTATTGACCTGTAAATAATAGATTTCAGCTGTCAGTCGTCCTTTTTAAATTTTAATGGCAGATCTAGATTTCAGCTAGAAACTAGCCATTCTGAGTGCACTATCATTTTTGATCAATGCATGTAATGCCTGTTGGTCGGGCTTCATCCAAGTTCATTGAATAGTATATAGAATAGTATGTAGAGAAACAAAATTATTTATCAGGTTACCTTCCATTCAGAAGGCAGTCGCACGCAGCGACTTGTATATAATAGATTTCAGTTACTGAATGAGCTGTGGATGAAGCCCGACCAACAGGCATTACATGCATTGATCAAAAACGATAGTGCATTGAGAACGCTTAGTTTCTAGCTGAATTCTAGACCTGCGAATGAAATTTAAGAAGGATGACCGATAGCTGAAATCTATTATTTACAAGTCAATATTATTTATATTATTATTGTTCTTATTGTCATTATATACTGCTCTTGTACATGTAAACTGTAATGTTGACTCACTAAGGATGTCCGTCTAGACTTAAGCGGTGTGTGTGGCGGAGCGGTTCTAGGCGCTTCAGCCTGGAACCGCGTGACCGGGTTCGAATCCTGCCGTGGGCATGGATGTGTGTGTTGTCCTTAAGTTCATTAGGTTTAAGTAGTTCTAAGTTATAGATGAGTGGTGACCTCAGATGTTAAGTCCCATAGTGCTCAGACCCATTTGAACCACTTGAGCGGTGAAGCAAATGCATAAATAAATAAATAAATAAATCTTTTGTAAGTGGTCTCTGACCCAGGGTTCAACTCAGCATGTTTCACACAAACAATCACTGTCACGGATGAAAAGACGCGATAAGTGACAGATTAAACTCTTAGGATTGACCAATGGTCGAAACCAAGAGTCTTAGATCCGTACTGTGATAGTTCCCCACTGAGCTACAGGGACACAAAAAACAGAAGCCCGCTGTGTGACTGCTTAAGGCATGTCGCCACCTCAAGCTCGGACAGCTTCAATAGCACACCAGAATAATAAGAGGCAACCTGACACCGTACCATGACCGAGGGCCTAGCCGCAAATCGCCGAGCCTTGGGTAGCCGCTGCCGGCTGTACATTAGACCGCAGGAACATGTACGAGTTACCGCGCTGACACCTCCGCCCTCGTTAGGGGACACCTCCAGCCCACTTACAGGCGAGCAATCCGCGCCCCTCCCAGATCGCCCGCCACTGTGCCGTCCGAACCGAGTGGGACAAAGCTACCGATCGCAATCGCGACCGGCTCACTCGCAGACGCGATCGCCTGTCCCTCTTTTTGCTGTCACTGCCGTCTTTTGTTTCTTTGGGTAGCCAGTCTGAGGTGTCAGCGCCGGACGGGCACCCTTCCCCTCCCTGCACCCACTTCCCCCCCCCCCCCCCCCCCCTTGCCGCAAAGTCTGTTTTCGTAATTCTCGCGCTGGTCGTCTCTCCCGCTTGCCCCTCCCCCGCTCCGCGCGACCTGGATGCCAAACCACAAAGACACTCCGTTTCATTATCGCCGTCGCGACGACAGGCCGCGCCATTTGCATACAAGGAGCCGCTCGCTGTTTGGCGACGCCTCCGCTGCTGCTGGTGCGCGCCCGCAATCGGTCACTCCGCCGTCCCGAGGCGGCCGCGCTGTGAAATATAGGCGCCATTAGGACAGCGGGGCTACCGCCGAGCAGGCGAGCAGGCGAGCAGCCCAGCGGACGACGGCGGCGGCGACGATCGCTATCGGCCGAGTTATTCACTGCGGGACCGGACAGGGCGCGGCGAGCCTTCAACCTGTCCGCGTCCACAAGAATTAGGGCAGCTGCAGCGCCGTCGCTATTTTATTCCTGTCGTGCCCGCGTCCCCATCTCCCGCTCCTCGTCTTCTTCACTTTTTCCCTCTCAATACCTCTTTTTTCTCCCCTTAGCCAACCTACTTTTTCTCTACCTCGGCCCGATCCGAAAGACGTGGGTCCCGAACGGCGATAAACATCTTTCTTTCGTCCGTTTGCCTGGCATTATTCGCGGGCAATCAATTTTCTTCACAGAATTCGATTCTCTCTGTCTCTCTCTCTTTTCCTCCGTGGGGCGGGGCGGTGGAATATCCCCCCTGCAAAAGAAAGAGAGGGAGGGTGCGTAGGATTGGTGACGAGGGATCCCGATTTTGTCATGCTATTAGAGGCCAGGTGATATGTCGTTGAGGGCTCCCCATACATCAGTGGCGCGTCAGGCGGGCCGGCAGTTGACTTCTCATTCGGGCAGACGTCCGGACAGCGGTGGTTCACCTCGGCCCACATTGTGTGTGTGCGTGCTACCTGCTGTGGCGGCGCCACCGCGACAATGGCCGTCCCCGTGACGCGTGGCGCTCGGCGGTCGTGAATCAAGACGCGGAATGCGAGACCCGCGCTCGCTTCACCAAATTCCGGATCGCCGGACTCCGCAGGCATGTTCGCGGCCGGTGAAGAAAGGGGGATAAAAAAAGTGAAAGAACAAGCGAAGGCAGGGTGGAGGAGAGGGAATGCGAAATGGCGACCTCGGCTGCCTCTTTCCCTAATGAAGCGCAGATAGCTCCGCATCTGAACCACTTAGCCTACTGAGCAAACTGCGACGGGTGACTCTGTCTATCTTTGCATATGAATTGAGTACATCCTACGACGACCACGTGTGTAGTTTTTAGTGAAACAGAGCTTGTAGAGTACCCCTACAGTTCAAGTTTCATTTTATTTCATTATTTTCCACTTTTACAATTTTGTACCGCGTCTGCAGGTATCACGCAGTATGTAGTAAGTAAAGCGGTACTTCAGAACGTGCACAGTGAGGAGCAAGATGCCATTTCCGTCTTTGGCTGAAGGAGACAGGCCGGCCGGAGTGGCCGAGCGGTTCTAGGCGCTAGAGTCTGGAACCGCGCAACCGCTACGGTCGCAGGTTCGAATCCTGCCTCGGGCATGGATGTGTGTGATATCCTTAGGTTAGGTTTAAGTAGTTCTACGTTCTACGGGACTGAAGTCCCATAGTGCTCAGAGCCATTGGAACTATTTGAACCATATGGCGTTGCCAGTTGACCATGGTGTGAGGCACCGTGGCTAGACACGAGAACGCCTTTTACGTCAGCAGCGAGCGACGTACGGAAAGCACAATCATTCTGAGGCCAGCAAATAATCTTGCTCAATAAATTGTTCCCAATAAAAGTAGCTTTTAGCTCATAAATGCTTTCTTACAACAGTATTACAACTCCAGAAATCAAATTAATAAATAAAGAAAGAGTGCTTAAGCTTCGGTCCACATACCTCTCCAGACAGTTCAAGATTCGACTGTACAAAACCCTGATCCAGCTTGTTGTTCTATATGGCTGTGAGGCATGGAGTATCCGGAAACAGGACATCCATAAGCTCCTTGTTTTTTTTAGAGAAAAGTGCTTCGGAAGATCTTCGGTCCCGTTCTGGATGCAGATACAGGTGAATGGAGAATCAGATACAACCAAGAGCTTGAGGAAGTATACCAGTAGCCCAACATAGCATGAACCGGCAAAGCCAAACTGATGCAGTGGGCCGGCCATGTGGCCCGGATGGCGGATCACAGATGGCCTCGGAAGCTCCTGGATTTCATACCTACAGGAAAGAGTCCGCCAGGGAGACCCAAGAAGCGGTGGAGGTATGGACTCCATGAAGATTTAAACCAATTGTCAACAGATGTGAATGGATGGCGTATAGCAGCAATGGACAGAATACAGTGGAGGAGGAAACTAGTAGATGCGCGCGGTCCACTGGGCCTGATCACGTAGTACTAATAGTGCTTAAGCTAGTGGAAATGCACGAGCGGCTAAAAAATGCGTGAGTGTTAGTGCGAGGTACGGGCGGCGAATCATAGTCCCCAGTAGCCGATAGGATGCCTTCCGATAAACTTCTGTTTAAGACCATGCTCTCAGGAAGATGTTAAGTTAACCAATATTTATTTATTTATTTTACCTGGCAAGATTAGGGCCTTCAGGCCCTCTCTTACACCTAACCAGGCATACTCAGATTGAACGAGTTACAGTTTCTACATAACATTAAGGACATATAACGTATTATGCAGTATTGATGTTAAAGAAAAAAAATAGAGATTATAAAAGTAGTACAATGATAATTATAACAATAAAAAATAATTATAACAATCAAGAATAATAATAATGATAATAATAATAATAATAATAATAATAGTGACTGTATATGAAGGTAAACATACTTTTCTTTTGTGAATGTCAGTTCCATTGTTAGTTGGGAATTTTCTCGTTATATTCTTGCAGCTTGTGAGTTATTCTCATCGAGCAGAGACATAAGACGATAGAATGTGGTGAAAGAGATATATAAGAGGTAGATAGGTTAGAGGAAGAGAAATAGAACGGTAAAATTCGAAGCTGTGATGGAGAGGAGAAAGAAAGAGATGGGAAGGGCACAACAATGGTGGCTATACCGTCCGTAATATGTAAGTTTTGAGTTCCCTCTTGAATGTTGAGTAGTTCTGGATAAGACGCAGATCACAGGGGAGTGCGTTCCATAGTCGTATGGCTGAGATGGAGAAGGACACGGAGAAAGATTTTGTGTTATTTAAAGGTACAGCCAAGATGCTAGACGTATCCGATCTGGTATTGCGATTGTGGAATGATGATAGGTGTTTAATGTGAGAAGATAAGTATTGGGGGCACCAGTGGCTAAGAAATTGATGAGTAAGCACATCGTGTGGAGATCGCGTGCCTTATGTGGGCGTATCCCACCTAGCTGGGAGTATGAGGGACTGATATGATCATACAACCGAATATTGCACACCACTTTGACGTCCGCACGTCTCCTACAAATGTATGCGCTTGGCGCCGCAAGGCTAATTCAGATTACTCGGCTTGCCGCCGGCCGTTCTTGACATCGGGAGATTATAAATTGTTAAGTTTTACTAATCTCATCGTTAGTTCTCGTAAGTTCACAACCCTGTTCTCCTACTTTCATAAAATTTCGAAGATACACATACGTAAATAAATAGAAAATTTTGTGTTTCATATATTTGTTTATTTGCATTGTCGTTGATACGTAGCATCTCTCTTGCGTATGATATGCGGCCAAACAGTCTCCAAGATGTAACGCAACTCCACAAGACTTGCACATGATGTTTGTTGTTCTCCTTTTTTGTTTTTGAAATATACATGGCAGTTCCTTCGTTTCCGTTTATTCGTTTCGGAAATAAGTATTAGCTGGCGTTGCTGTATGTGACCGGAAAATCTGTCAACCGGATCATAGTGAGACGTATGTGATGTATTGGCAACCCACAAGTTTTGGTCAGAAGCAGGTACATGGTCTTTTGTTCACGAATCAGACACTTTCAATAAAAAATCGTGAAATCGGAGACTCTTGTGGTCTGTATTGAAATATTTCCATGCACGCAACGCATTAAATAATACGTAATTAAAGAGGTACATGGAAACCTTTTTTAACCATTTTACAGTTTCTCTATATATAGGGTAATAACTCAAATATTGGTCTGCCCGATCCACTCCATTCATGTATTTGTTGTATTGTACTACACTTTCAGGTTTTTTTATTGTGTAATTGGTTTTTCTACATTTTCTTTGAGTTTCAGTCAAAGTGGCAATATTTATTGTAGAGATCATTCGTATCGTTTTAGTTTTCGAAGCTCTCCATACCTGTCCGAGTACTTCACCTTTCCGTTGATGAGAAGCTTCAAACACATCGACTTTTGCGCGCTTTAATTTTTCCGGAAGTCCTCTATTTTGCAGTATCGTTCACAAACTCTAATTTCCTTTTCAAGTAACTTCTCTGCAAGTTCTACACTGTTACAATAATTAACCACGTAGAGGGGGTGCCCTTTCCACAAGAAGGTGTCAATAGTTCCATCACTGTTTTTGCTAAAGGCTGTCCAGCGTCGGGATATATCTTGAATGAGGACATGTACACCATACTCGAATCACAGAACATCCGAATGATTATTCCATATTTCGTAATTTTCGACGGATTGTAAACTACAGGGTTTAACCTCCCACGCCACGGTACCATTCCTTCATCAGTTGAGATGTTTTGACGTGGATTATAGGCTTCTTTACACTTTTTGGAAAAATAACCAATTATGAATTGCTCTTTGAAAAGCCAGTCGGCATTACCCGGTTAAATGTTGTTGTCGGAAAAATGTAAAAATGATAATATTTTTCTGAATCGGTTGTGGGACATAGTTTTGCGTAATATCGGTGTGCCTATCAACGGATTTGTTGACCAATAATCATCGATCCTTGCTTTTTTTTACAGTACCCGTAAGGATAGCAAGGCCAAACCATTTTCTAAGTTCGGGTCCCGTAACGTCGACAAATTTGGTATATTTTTTTAATCCAGTTTCCTTCTGTTGAAATTTTGACTGTAGTACTTGATGGTTTCGTTGCTAATATGTTCATATAGATCGTTCCCAGCATATAATTCTACGATATCCTCGATGCTCTGTGTATCTTTCGGAAATATGTTTGGACCCGGAGATCCTTCAAATATATTATTGGTAAATCAAAGTCTGACCACTGTGCATTGTCTTCTTCTTCTGATTCATCTGAATCAGTTGGTACCCGTAGCGTTCGCCGATTTCTTCTTGGACGTATTTCACTATCTTCCGGCGATTCTGCTTCACTTTTTTTTTAATTTTCAGTGTCTTCTTCCCAATCGGCCAACTCGTCCGGAACGTCAGACAAGACGTCCGCGTATTCATCGTAAATAATCGTACCGTCTATTTCGTCTGCCATGATGAAACCGCACAAGTACTTATAGAAACATAAAACTTGTTGACCTGTGTAGCTTATTGTTACCTAAACAAAACACCAACAGAATGCAAAAGATACTAAAGTGCTGTCGCCGGCCATTGCCCGATACTATCCTCAAGCCACCACTGTGTTGTCGCCGGCCACTGAGAGATACTATACACACGGCACCACTGTGGTGTCGCCGAACGGCATGGTGTCGATATCATCATTTTATGGAGTTTAGTAAATAAATACATGATAATAACATCCCTTTTTAATGTTACTCCGAGTAATATAGCTTCTCTCTTCATCATTTCATCATTTATAATCACAAGGAATAGAATTACACTTTACAGGGAATCCGACTGTGCTGATTCTGTTACTGCGAGGAACATAAACTTCGAGAGCTTATCGGCAAAACAGGTAGAAAGAATCCTACACGAGGGCACTCTAAGATAATCCAAGTACGGTTAGACTCAATCTCCTCGAAAATCTGTCGCTAAAACTCCGTAGCAATCAAGTGTGTGTGTTTGTGCAATTAAGAACGGATGCATATAACTCTACATTTCATTTACAATGTAAATGTAAACATTTTTGTTCTAACGGGTGGAATACAGAGGCGGCTGCTGTGTACGTGCACACGAGCATCTGAACACCCTAACTTTTGTCACCTTGCAGATTTATTGGTTATTGAAACTTCCTGGCAGATTAAAACTGTGTGCCGGACCGAGACTGGAACTCTACCATCTTCCGCCAGTACCTCGTCTGGTTTTATTTAAATGCTGTTAAACGTATTGTACCCGTGGTCTAGGGGCGCCGGCACGGTAACTCAGCGTGTTCGGTCAGAGGGTTAGCTGCCCTCTGTAATAAAAAAAAGACTGAGTTAATCGATCAATAACGAACTTAAACGGATGTCTTACGACGTCCGCCCCGAGCAGATGTAACGAACAAAAGCGAACGACATTAAAAAAATAAAAAAAAGGGGTAGCGTCTTTGATTCATAATGAAAAACGTCTTCGGTCCCGGGTTCGATCCCCGCCACTGCCAAAATTTTGATACATTATCAGCATTGGCGGCCGAAGACTTCCGGCATAAGAAGTCAGCCTCATTCTGCCAACGGCCTTGTCAAAGAGGGCGGAGGAGCGGATGAGGTTCGGGGCACACTCTTATCCTAGGGGTGGGAAATTGTTCCTAAAGGCGGAAGAATCAGCAATGATCAACGACATGAGGATGCAGAAGGCAATGGAAACCACTGCATTAAAGACACGTAACGTGTATCCACAGGACATGTGGCCTGTAATTGAAGAAGTGTCATGATGATCTCTCAATTGGCAAAAGATTCCGGAATAGTCCTCCATTCGGATCTCCGGGAGGGGACTGCCAAGGGAGAGGTTACCATGAGAAAAAGATTGAATAATCAACGAAAGGGTAGTGTTCTACGAGTCGGGGTGTAGAGTGTCAGAAGCTTGAACGTGGTAGGGAAACTAGAAAATCTGAAAAGGGAAATGCAAAGGCTCAATCTAGATATAGTAGGGGTCAGTGAAGTGAAGTGGAAGGAAGACAAGGATTTCTGGTCAGATGAGTATCGGGTAATATCAACAGCAACAGAAATTGGTATAACAGGTGTAGGATTCGTTATGAATGGAAATGTGGGACAGAGGGTGTGCTACTGTGAACAGTTCAGTGACCGGGTTGTTCTAGCCAGAATCGACAGCAGACCAACACCGACAACGATAGTTCAGGTATACATGCCGACGTCGCAAGCTGAAGATGAACAGATAGAGAAAGTGTATGAGGATATTGATAGGGTAATGCAGTATGTAAAGGGGGACGAAAATCTAATAGTCATGGGCGACTGGAATGCAGTTGTAGGGGAAGCAGTAGAAGAAAAGGTTACAGGAGAATATGGGCTTGGGACAAGGAATGAAAGAGGAGAAAGACTAATTGAGTTCTGTAACAATTTTCAGCTAGTAATAGCGAATACCTTGTTCAAGAATCACAAGAGGAGGAGGTATACTTGGAAAAGGCCGGGAGATACAGGAAGATTTCAATTAGATTACATCATGGTCAGACAGAGATTCCGAAATCAGATACTGGATTGTAAGGCGTACCCAGGAGCAGATATAGACTCAGATCACAATATAGTAGTGATGAAGAGTAGGCTGAAGTTCAAGACATTAGTCAGTAAGAATCAATACGCTAAGAAGTGGGATACGGAAGTTCTAAGGAATGACGAGATACGTTTGAAGTTCTCTAACGCTATAGATACAGCAATAAGGAATAGCGCAGTTGGCAACACAGTTGAAGAGGAATATACGTCTCTAAAAAGGGCCATCACAGAAGTTGGGAAGGAAAACATAGGTACAAAGAAGGAAGCTGCGAAGAAACCATGGGTAACAGAAGAAATACTTCAGTTGATTGATGAAAGGATGAAGTACAAACATGTTCCGGAAAAATCAGGAATACATAAATACAAGTCTCTGAGGAATGAAATAAATAGGAAGTGCAGGGAAGCTAAGACGAAATGGCTGCAGGAAAAATGTGAAGACATCGAAAAAGATATGATTGTCGGAAGGACAGACTCAGCATACAGGAAAGTCAAAACGACCTTTGGTGACATTAAAAGCAACGGTGGTAACATTAAGAGTGCAACGGGAATTCCACTGTTCAATGCAGAGGAGAGAGCAGATAGGTGGAAAGTATACATTGAAAGCCTCTATGAGGGTGAAGATTTGTCTGATGTGATAGAAGAAGAAACAGGAGTCGATTTAGAAGAGATAGGGGATCCAGTATTAGAATCGGAATTTAAAAGAGCTTTGGAGGACTTACGGTCAAATAAGGCAAAAGGGATAGATAACATTCCATCAGAATTTCTAAAATCATTAGGGGAAGTGGCAACAAAACGACTATTCACGTTGGTGTGTAGAATATATGAGTCTGGCGACATACCATCTGACTTTCGGAAAAGCATCATCCACACAATTCCGAAGACGGCAAGAGCTGACAAGTGCGAGAATTATCGCACAATCAGCTTAACAGCTCATGCATCGAAGCTGCTTACAAGAATAATATACAGAAGAATGGAAAAGAAAATTGAGAATGCGCTGGGTGACGATCAGTTTGGCCTTAGGAAAAGTAAAGGCACGAGAGAAGCAATTCTGACGTTACTGCTAGTAATGGAAGCAAGGCTAAAGTAAAATCAAGACACGTTCATAGGATTTGTCGACCTGGAAAAAGCGTTCGAGAATATAAAATGGTGCAAGCTGTTCGAGATTCTGAAAAAGTAGGGGTAAGCTATAGGGAGAGACGGGTCATATACAATGTGTACAACAACCAAGAGGGAATAATAAGAGTGGACGATCAAGAACGAAGTGCCCGTATTAAAGAAGGGAGTAAGACAATGCTGTAGCCTTTCGCCCCTACTCTTCAATCTGTACGTCGAGGAAGCAATGATGCAAATAAAAGAAAGGTTCAGGAGTGGAATTAAAATACAAGGTGATAGGATATCAATGATACGATTCGCTGATGACATTGCTATTCTGAGTGAAAGTGAAGAACAATTAAATTATCTGCTGAACGGAATGAACAGTCTAATGAGTACACAGTATGGTTTGAGAGTAGATCGGAGAAAGACGAAGGTAATGAGAAGTAGTAGAAATGAGAACAGCGAGAAACTTAACATCAGGATTGATGGTCACGAAGTCAATGAAGTTAAGGAATTCTGCTACCTAGGCAGTAAAATGACCAGTGACGGACTGAGTAAGGAGGACATCAAAAGCAGACTCGCTATGGCAAAAAAGGCATTTCTGGCCAAGAGAAGTCTACTAATATCAAATACCGGCCTTAATTTGAGGAAGAAATTTCTGAGGATGTACGTCTGGAGTACAGCATTGTATGGTAGTGAAACATTGACTGTGGGAAAACCGGAACAGAAGGGAATCGAAGCATTTGAGATGTGGTGCTATAGACGAATGTTGAAAATTAGGTGGAATGATAAGGTAAGGAATGAGGAGGTTCTACGCAGAATCGGAGAGGAAAGGAATACGTGGAAAACACTGATAAGGACAAGGGACAGGATGATAGGACATCTGCTAAGACATGTGGGAATGACTTCCATGGTACTAGAGGGAGCTGTAGAGTGCAAAAACTGTAGAGGAAGACAGAGATTGGAATACGTCAAGCAAATAATTGAGGACGTAGGTTGCAAGTGCTACTCTGAGATGAAGAGGTTAGCACAGAAAAAGGAATTCGTGGCGGGCCACATCAAACCAGTCAGTAGACTGATGACCAAAAAATGCGGTAGTCTGAAATACATGGCACTAAGTCTACTGCGCTGTTCTAGATATTGTTCCACTAGGCTCGATAAATCTTAGCATCAGGGTCACAAGCACAGCTTCACTTGTGCACTTTTTAAGGAGGTTCTGCGCATGCATAACTGGTGTGACTTAATCGCCTTATGGGCCAAATACATACGGATTTGATTATAAATGTGCACGTTTCACGGCGTGCGCTGCTAGCCCTTGTCAATCAGCTACTAGTTTACGTCAATGTTGGCTGGTGGCAGTACATTGCAGCAGACTTTTATATACTTTCGCTATAAATCCCGCTGTGTGTAGCACACTCCTACAGATATGCGAATTAACACATATACTAAAATTAGATCGGACATCAGTATATGTTGTAGTTATAGTGAGAGGAAAACCTATTTTGTAGGATTCTGAATAAGATGTGGTACTTGAAGTCTTGGATTTTATCATAGAGTAATCCATTTAAGACGCTGGAACCATAAAGCGCATTATTGTCGACTGTGGAACTATAGCATGTATTCGCGTTTCTGACATTTGTTGATATTACGGTTTCTCTTTGCTGTAGGCCCACATTGTATATGTATTTGAACATTCAAAAAAAGCTGTCTCACTGGTTTTCCTGATATTCAGTTAAATGGGGGGGTGGGGGGGGGGGGGGAGTTGAAGACGATGTGCTTTTGGCTCTTATGGCTCTCAGTGCCTCGTTTGTATTCCAGTCAAGTGACCTTGTTGGTAGGTAGTAATACTTGAGTTTAATCTTTTCTGTAAACGGCAGTATGTGTTTAGAGTTGGTTGTCTATTGTGCCAGAATCGGCTTTCCGTGGAGTGTCAACATAAACTCTTTGAACCTGTATTAAGCGCTAAGAGAAAAGAAAATTACCAGGAAAAGTTAGCTGCAAAGAAACTTAGACATTCCAAAACGGATTCTTTGTCTGAGAAAGTGAGGAAATCAAATAAGCGTGACTACAAGCGAACATTTAACAAAGACCTGTATAGCAAGCAAAAGTCGTTATGGGTCTGCAACATAAGAATGCCTGATTTTCGGATCAGAAGTTAATTCGTTAACTAATACAAGATTTAGGGATCCTGTACCTTGGTCAGAAAAATAGTAAAAAGCGTGAAAACTCCCACTTACAGAAATAGGAGAAACGTAGAGTAGCGAGAGCTTAAACATGATTTAGTTCTTGCCGTAAACTGTACTTCATTATGTACAAAACAACAAAATTCCACAGATACAATTCTTCCTTTTTTAAGGGAAGTTTTGCAAATTATTGTTATTATTATTATTATTATTATTGTCCGCCTCCGGTAGCTGAGTAGTCAGCACGACAGAATGTCGGTTTCGATTCCCGGTTGGGTCGGAGATTTTCTCCGCTCGGGGAATAGGGGTCGTGTTGTCCTAATGATCGTCATTTCATCCCCATCGACGCGCAAGTCGCCGAAGTGGCGTCAAATCGAAAGACTTGCACCAGGCGAACGGTCTACCCGATGGGTGGCTCTCGTCACACGACATTATTATTAATTATATTATTATTATTGGCAGCGGCTGAAGTTGTGTAAATATGTTGATAAGCATAACTGTTATACAGCAGATGCCATTAATTTCGCTCTTTCGTATTTACCTGAATTTCAAAATTTTTGAACACCTAGAATGTATATCTTAGTGATAAATATGTTCGTAATTTACGTTAATGTTGCAAATTTGATTATGCGGTACAGTATGGTTAGCTGTTTCAATATCTGGTTAGAAACTACGTTTATCGTTCTCCAGGAGCAACGCTGTGGATGTAATAGTTTTCTCTTTCCATCGGGATACTGGATTACGGTAAGTTTCGTTGACTGTCGCTATTGAGGAGCGTGATTTCGGCGAGCCTCCTTGCCTCTTACCATCGGGGTGCTTGATTTAGGCGAGAATCTATTGCAGGTGCGACTGTCACTAGCACTTCACGAACATTGTACTTTACTACAATGGTTGTAGTTTGCATTCCGTCGGTATCCGCATACTGGCCACCTGCGTGGTCTTGCCGGTTGGATGGAAACACACCCCGAAATCAGATGGCGGGGGTTGAGGACGGCCCCCTAAAACAAGCATTCCGATGGTTTGGGGACTCACCACCATCAACTTCGTAGGGAACAGAAAACTACGTTGCCACACAAGCAGCTTATTTGTCAGAAATGTCGATGTCTAGCCATATTATTTGTATTCTACGATCACACTGCAACGCTTAGTAACGTTTGAACATTAGCATCAACAGCTAGAGCTCAAAGGTTTACATTTACATCTTATTTGAAATGTAGAAACAAATGCGTCGACTCTTAATTGCAAAAAGAAGCACACTTGATAATTGTCGATTACAGCAGCATCTACCAAGAATTGGCGTAGAATCTGAATAAGACATTAAAATGAGTGTTTCCCATTTGAAAATACGAAGTTGACCCCACCCAAAGCTGAGGGGTGGTTAAAAGAAGGCTATTTTTAGCACAGACAGACGCCTTTTTTTAACCAATATTAACTTTTCAAAAAAATGTTCAAATGTATGTGAAATCCTATGGGACTTAACTGCTAAGGTCATCAGTCCCTAAGCTTACACACTGCTTAACCTAAATTATCCTAAGGACAAACGCAAACATCGATGCCCGAGGGAGGACTCGAACCTCCGCCGGAACCAACCGCACAGTCCCCGACCGCAGCATCAACTTTCCACCCAGAAAATTTTGGTTATACGATTCGTAGTTTTCGGGATATTCATTTGTCTCAAGTTCATACAAACAACCTGTGTATGAACATGAACAAGACGAATCAGAACCACCGATAAACTATCAGAGATTTTGAAGGAATACCTTCTGAGTATTTGGGGGTAGGACTGCCTCTATCGGCTTTTCCGAGAGTAATAACTTAATTACAATGTATTCCAAATTACATCTTTCTTACTCTTGTTTCGGTAAACGCACAATAGTGAAAAAGCCTGTATGAGGGGGGTTTGATAAGTCTGATAAATTTCCATGGTTGGTAAGCTTGATAATTCAAAGGATTGTGTAAAGAATTTCAACAATGTACAAAACACAGTTCATTGTTAACAGCCAACTGAATTGGCCAGTCTGTCGACTGCTACTCAAAATGAAGAAAACCAATTTTCAGCCTGTTACTAAACATTTTCACTTGAAGGGTTGGAATGCTGCGCAAATTTAAACGAAATGGGGCGAAGATCACACGGATTGTGCACCATCACCGAAGACCATTTACCTTTGGATTAATGAATATAAATGTGCTTAGACAAACACCGATGGCGAAGCGCTCTCCGGTCGCCCAATCTGTTCAGTCGACATCACCACGAAGGAAACCATTGACAAAATCCTTAATACGGTAAAGCAAGACCCTCCAATAATCATTCATGAGACTTCTAAGACTATAGGTATCTGAAATGAGCGTAATCTAATATCCTGTACGGAGTATTGCCTTAGCCGGCCGATGTGGCCGAGCGGTTCTAGGCGCTTCAGTCTGGAACCGCGCAACCGCTATGGTGGCAGGTTCGAATCCTGCCTCGGGAATGGATGTGTGATGTCCTTAGGTTAGTTAGGTTTAAGTAGTTCTAAGTTCTAGGAGACTGATGACCTCAGATGTTAAGTCCCATAGTGCTCTGAGCCAGTATTGCCTTAGAAGAGGCTGTGTAGGAGGTAGGTTCCGAGACTGCTCACAGCCTATCAAAATGGCATCCAGCACATTTCAACAGAAGGTCTGGCGATGTTTAGTCATAAGACACAAGACTTTTGGCATCGATTTGGGACTGTTGATGAGACTGTGATCGATCATTATATATCAGAGCTCAAACAGCAGTCAAAAAATGTACAAACGCTAGTGAAAGTGCACCGAAGAAGACAATAATCATTTTGTAAGCTGGAAAATCCTCATAGATTACTCGGAAACGGCAGAATCATAACTAGAACCTATCATGCTTTATTGTTGGATCGTTTGAAATTTGCGTTGGCTGCAAAAGACCCAGATTGGCACGCGACGAAGTGATCTTTCACCAGGATATGGCAACGGCCCACTCATCAGCGTAGCAATAGCGAAAGGGCATGAATTTGGCTTCTGATTGTGTTTAATCCAGCCTACTCACCAGACTCAGCACCAAGTGACATTTTTTTTCTGTTCCCTAACTTGAAACTTCGGCCTGCTGAGAAGAAATTGTCATCAAATAAGGAAGTTATAATTGCAGTCAGCAAGTATTTTGCAGAGTTTGACACAACCCATTTTTGCGATGGGATGAAAAAACTGGAGGATTCGCTGGAACAAGTGTATATCCCTCAAAGGGATTATGTCGAGAAGTAGGGTAAGTTTTTTTACCGAATATTCTTGCAGACTTATCAAAACACCCTCGTAATATGCAATAACCGGAGCACGCAAAACAGAGTAATGCAACAACCGTTAAACGAAACGCTGTACTGTGACGTGGTTGCTATCTCAGTGGAAAGAGCTAAGAAAAATTTGGAAATTTGTGGTGACGTGTTATGGGACCAAACTGCTGAGGTCATCGGTCCCTAAGCTTCCACACTACTTAACCTAACTGAAACTGACTTACGCTAACGACAGCACACACACCCATGCCCGACGAAGGACTCGAACATCCGATGGGGGCAGCCGCGCGAACCGTGAGAAGACACCTTAGACCGCACCGCTACCACGCGCAGCAACGGCTAAGAATGACGTCATTCTGCTGCTCTTCGACTCCAGTCGGTGAAACAATACACAAAGTGCATATCGGCCAAAAATTTATACAGCAAACATGTCTACACAGCCGTGTATCACTGTTAACGTACAACTGACAACGCAAAAAATAAAAAAAATAAAAAATGCAAGACAGAAGCCATCAGTATTGAATGTAAACACGGAGGCGAAAAGTTAAATGGGTGCTGCACTATTTTCAGTGTATTACTGGGTGCTTATAATTAACGTGAAGCTACTCAGGGAAATCCATTGTGGGCTGTAATTATCGATCAACAGTGAAACTTGATAGATATTTATTTACACTCAGGTTTAACTAGCAGTCATTGCTCCGATCACGGATTCTCCGTCGGTCTCTCTGCACTTTGCTAAGACGTTCTGTCGTTGTAAAATTCCCGTAGGCAACAGCGTCATCTGATCAATAGTCCGACTGTAGAGTCGCGTGTGCCTGATGATGACGGCGGCTCTACGTCATCTTCTGAGTTTGACGAGGTGCATTCAAGTTCTAAGGCCTCCGATTTTTTTTTCTCCGGACTGGAAAGAGATAGAAACATGCGCATTGTTTTAAAATGAGGCCGCGTTCCTTGTCAATACGTCCCAGAGATGGCAGCACCGTACGGCAGATGGAATTTTACTGCCAGCGGCGAGAATGAGAACTGTTTTAAATACTTAAAATGGAAACGTTTTCCTTACTTGAACAGCGTGCAATCATTCGTTTTCAGTATTTGCGTGGTGTGAAACAAATTGAAATTCATCGACAGTTGAAGGAGACTTGTGGTGATGGAGTTATGG
This sequence comes from Schistocerca gregaria, assembly GCF_023897955.1. Classification (NCBI taxonomy): domain Eukaryota; kingdom Metazoa; phylum Arthropoda; class Insecta; order Orthoptera; family Acrididae; genus Schistocerca; species Schistocerca gregaria. The sequence goes on from NC_064920.1 coordinate 247,872,475, forward strand.
ATGTGTCGAAAGTGCGTTCGTGGGTGCGACAGTTTAATGAAGGCAGAACATCGTGTGACAACAAACCGAAACAACCTCGGGCTCTCACAAGTTGGTCTGACGACATGATCGAGAAGGTGGAGAGAATTGTTTTGGGGGATCGCCGAATGACTGTTGAACAGATCGCCTCCAGAGTTGGCATTTCTGTGGGTTCTGTGCACACAATCCTGCATGACGACCTGAAAATGCGAAAAGTGGCATCCAAGTGGGTACCACGAATGCTGACGGACGACCACATGGCTGCCCGTGTGGCATGTTGCCAAGCAATGCTGACGTGCAACGACAGCATTAATGCCACTTTCTTTTCGTCGGTTGTGACAATGGATGAGACGTGGATGCCATTTTTCAATCCAGAAACAAAGCTCCAGTCAGCTCAATGGAAGCACACAGATTCACCGCCACCAAAAAAATTTCAGGTAGCCACCAGTGCTGAAAAAATGACGGTGTCCATGTTCTGTGACAGCGAGGGCGTAATCCTTACCCATTGCGTTCCAAAGGGCACTACGGTAACAGATGCATCCTACGAAAATGTTTTGAAGAACAAATTCTTTCCTGCACTGCATCAAAAACGTCCGGGAAGGGCTGCGCGTGTGCTGTTTCACCAAGAAAACGCACCCGCACTTCGAGCTAACGTTACGCAACAGTTTCTTCGTGATAACAACTTTGAAGTGATGCCTCATGCTCCCTACTCACTTGACCTGGCTCCTAGTGACTTAATCGATTTCGGGTGAGTAGTTAATTAGAAAAAAAAATCGGAGGCCTTAGAAGTTGAATGCACCTCCTACACTGGAGCGAAGCATATACATGCAGTTGTTTCTTCCGAAAATTTAAAACTACATCGACAAGAAACACTGTGAGTGCTGGCCTTTATCTCTCCAGTGAAGCAGTGCTAAAGTGGAAATATCTGCACCTCAGGTTGTTCTTGAGATTCATCGCTCTTCTGGGGCCGACATATAGTGTGAGGACGAAAGCCCTCCAAAAAAGATTCCAATATTGCTCAGCAATATTTTCTGACTATTTCATATGATGGACGAATGGTCTCCAGTGGCTCATTACGGAGTAATAATATAGAAATGTAGATGTGTATTGGTAAATGAAGATCGTGTGATTTATTTCCCCCCCATGAACCATGGACCTTGTCGTTGGTGGGGAGGCTTGCGTGCCTCAGCGATACAGATAGCCGTACCGTAGGTACAACCACAACGGAGGGGTATCTGTTGAGAGGTCAGACAAACGTGTGGTTACTGAAGAGGGACAGCAGCCTCTTCAGTAGTTGCAAGAGCAACAGTCTGGATGATTGACTGATCTGGCCTTGTAACAATAACCAAAACGGCCTTGCTGTGCTGGTACTGCGAACGGCTGAAACCAAGGGGGAACTACGTCAGTAATTTTTCCCGAGGGCATGCAGCTTTACTGTATGATGAAATGATGATGGCGTCCTCTTGGGTAAAATATTCCGGAGGTAAAATAGTCCCCCATTCGGATCTCCTGGCGGGGACTACTCAAGAGGATGCCGTTATCGGCAGAAAGAAAACTGGCGTTCTACGGATCGGAGCGTGGAATGTCAGATCCCTTAATCGAGCAGGTAGGTTAAAAAATTTAAAAAGGGAAATGGATAGGTTAAAGTTAGATATAGTGGGAATTAGTGAGGTTCGGTGGCAGGAGTAACAAGACTTCTGGTCAGGTGACTACAGGGTTATAAACACAAAATCAAATAGGGGTAATGCAGGAGTAGGTTTAATAATGAATAGGGAAATAGGAATGCGGGTAAGCTACTACAAACAGCATAGTGAACGCATTATTGTGGCCAAGATACATACGAAGCCCACACCTACTACAGCATTACAAGTTTATATGCCAACTAGCTCTGCAGATGACGAAGAAATTGAAGAAATGTATGATGAAATAAAAGAAATTATTCAGATAGTGAAGGGAGACGAAAATTTAATAGTCATGGGTGACTGGAATTCGAGTGTAGGAAAAGGGAGAAAAGGAAACGTAGTAGGTGAATATGGATTGGGGCTAAGAAATGAAAGAGGAAGCCGCCTGGTAGAATTTTGGACAGTGCACAACTTAATCATAGCTAACACATGGTTTCAGAATCATGAAAGGAGGTTGTATACATGGAAGAACCCTGGAGATACTAAAAGGTATCAGATAGATTATATAATGGTAAGACAGAGATTTAGGAACCAGGTTTTAAATTGTAAGACATTTCCAGGGGCAGATGTGGACTCTGACCACAATCTATTGGTTATGAACTGTAGATTAAAACTGAAGAAACTGCAAAAATGTGGGAATTTAAGGAGATGGGATCTGGATAAACTGAAAGAACCAGAGGTTGTACAGAGTTTCAGGGAGAGCATAAGGGAACAATTGACAGAAATGGTGGAAAGAAATACGGCAGAAGAAGAATGGGTAGCTTTTAGGGATGAAGTAGTGAAGGCAGCAGAGGACCAAGTAGGTAAAACGACGAGGGCTAGTAGAAATCCTTGGGTAACAGAAGAAATATTAAATTCAATTGATGAAAGGAGAAAATAGAAAAATGCAGTAAATGAAGCAGGCAAAAAGGAGTTCAGATGTCTCAAAAATGAGATCGACAGGAAGTGCAAAATGGCTAAGCAGGGATGGCTAGAGGACAAATGTAAGAATGTAGAGGCTTATCTCACTAGAGGTAAGATAGACACTGTCTACAGGAAAATTAAAGAGACCTTTGAAGAAAAGAGGACCACTTGTATGAATATCAAGAACTCAGATGGAAACCCAGTTCTAAGCAAAGAACGGAAAGCAGAACGGTGGAAAAAGTATATAGAGGGTCTATACAAGGGCGATGTACTTCAGGACAATATTATGGAAATGGAAGAGGATGTAGATGAAGATGAAATGGGAGATACGATACTGCCTGAAGATTTTGACAGAGCACTGAAAGACCTGAGTCCTGAGTCGAAACAAGGCCCCCGGAGTAGACAACATTCCATTGGAACTACTGACGGCCTTGGGAGAGCCAGTCCTGACAAAACTGTACCATCTGGTGAGCAAGATGTATAAAACAGGCGAAATACCCTCAGACTTCAAGAAGAATATAATAATTCCAATCCCAAAGAAAGCAGGTGTTGACAGATGTGAAAATTACCGAACAATCAGTTTAATAAGCCACAGCTGCAAAATACTAACTCGAATTCTTTACAGGCGAATGGAAAAACTAGTAGAAGCCGACCTCGGGGAAGATCAGTTTGGATTCCATAGAAATACTGGAACACGTGAGGTAATACTGACCTTACGGCTTATCTTAGAAGAAAGATTAAGGAAACGCAAACCTACGTTTCTAGCATTTGTAGACTTAGAGAAAGCTTTTGACAATGTTGACTGGAATACTCTCTTTCAAATTCTAAAGGTGGCAGGGGTAAAATACAGGGAGCGAAAGGCTATTTACAATTTGAACAGAAATCAGATGGCAGTTATAAGAGGCGAGGGACATGAAAGGGAAGCAGTGGTTGGCAAGGGAGTAAGACAGGGTTGCAGCCTCTCCCCGATGTTATTCAATCTGTATATTGAGCAAGCAGTAAAGGAAACAAAAGAAAAATTCGGAGTAGGTATTAAAATCCATGGAGAAGAAATAAAAACTTTGAGGTTCACCGATGACATTGTAATTCTGTCAGAGACAGGAAAGGACTTGGAAGAGCTGTTGAACGGAATGGACAGTGTCTTGAAAGGAGGATATAAGATGAACATCAACAAAAGCAAAACGAGGATAATGGAATGTAGTCGAATTAAGTCGGGTGATGCTGAGGGAATAAGATTAGGAAATGAGACACTTAAAGTAGTAAAGGAGTTTTGCTACTTGGGGAGCAAAATAACTGATTGTGGTCGAAGTAGAGAGGATATAAAATGTAGACTGGCAATGGCAAGAAAAGCGTTTCTGAAGAAGAGAAATTTGTTAACATCGAGTATAGATTTGAGTGTCAGGAAGTCATTTCTGAAACTATTTGTATGGAGTGTAGTCATGTATGGAAGTGAAACATGGACGATAAATAGTTTGGACAAGAAGAGTATAGAAGCTTTCGAAATGTGGTGCTACAGAAGAATTCTGAAGATTAGTTGGGTAGATCACATAACTAATGAGGAAGTATTGAATAGCATTGGGGATAAGAGAAGTTTGTGGCACAACTTGACCAGAAGAAAGGAGCGGTTGGTAGGACATATTCTGAGGCATCAAGGGATCACCAATTTAGTATTGGAGGGCAGCGTGGAGGGTAAAAATCGTAGAGGGAGACCAAGAGATGAATACACTAAGCAGGTTCAGAAGGATGTAGGTTGCAGTAGGTACTGGGAGATGATGAAGCTTGCACAGGATAGAGTAGCATGGAGAGCTGCATCAAACCAGTCTCAGGACTGAAGACAACAACAACAACATGATTTATTTTAATGTTTTGCCGCCGTCCCGATAGTTGAGTGGTCAGCGTGACGGATAGCCGTTTTACGGTCCCGGGTTCGATTCTTGGCTGGGTGAGGAATTTTCTCCGCTCACGGACTGGGTGTTGTGTTGCCTTCATCATCATTTGATCGCCATCCGGCGCGCAGGTCGCCCAGTGTGGCGTCGAATGTAATAAGACCTGCACCAAGGCGGCCGGACGTGCCCCGTGAGGGGCCTCCCGGCCAATGACGCCAAACGCTCATTTCCATTTCCATGTTTGTAACATATTTATGATTTATTCAGTTTGTTACTCCAATTACTTTCGCTTGTATAAAATACCGTCTCAATACTGAAAAAGGTGTATAATAAGCAAGCACGAAAAAGTAAGACACGAAACAACCCTCACTACTGCGATGTGGGTGCTGTGTGTGTTTTGACTTAACGGGCGCACAAAGGCGAGGCTATGAGGGCGCTGTGGGAACCACTCGGTATTGAATGGTTATATCGCTCTTCCATTGTATCCAGTAACCCGTTCAATAGGTGCACATAGATAAAGCCTTTATCAGTAAACGTATCCATACTCCATTGTTAAGAAAAGGCTATTTCACGGCACATACTGTCACGATTAACATTTACCTTACATCTTCCAGTAACAAAATCTAGGAGTTAAATTAAAAACAATCTAGGTCTCACATGACTTTTTCATATGTGGCCTATGCTACATATAGTCTTATGGATACTGTTTCCTAGATACGCGCTTAGCTATTATTAACCTGAACACTGTATTAAAAATAACTAGTGACACATTATTTCGTCTAAAGAAAAATTACGTTCGATATTCTTTAGCAGCGATTCTGACACTTTACTTGCTGGAACGATCAGTTTATGGGGCTGCTGTCTTGCGTGCCATCTGGTTTCAGAACTGAAGTTTAAAACCATCAGCTACGGCATCCGATTAGTATAATAGTAATTATTATTATTATTATTTCTTTCTTATCTCAGACGTTATGTCTGGTCAAAAGTGGAAAGTGACGCGGACCTTGATCAAGCGTGACTTCCTTTTAACTGTACGGTATATGTTATATTGCATTTAGGAACTTTCGGGTAATTGAACATGTATCAATAATTACGGATTTCTGTAGTTGTATATATACGTTTGGATGTAGCTGTATTGCATTGATGTACTGGTGGATATTGTGTGGTATGACTCCTGTAGTTGATAGTGTAATTGGTATAATGTCAACTTTATCCTGATGCCACATATCCTTGACTTCCTCAGCCAGTTGGATGTATTTTTCAATTTTTTCTCCTGTTTTCTTTTGTATATTTGTTGTATTGGGTATGGATATTTAAATTAATTGTGTTAATTTCTTCTTTTTATTGGTGAGTATGATGTCGGGTTTGTTATGTGGTGTTGTTTTATCTGTTATGATGGTTCTGTTCCAGTGTAATTTGTATTCATCATTCTCCAGTACATTTTGTGGTGCATACTTGTATGTGGGAACATGTTGTTTTATAAGCTGTTGATGTATTATTTTTGCTACATTGTCATGTCTTCTGGGGTATTCTGTATTTGCTTGTGTTGTACATCCGCTTGTGATGTGACCTACTGTTTCTATTTGTTGTTTGCAAAGTCTGCATTTATCTGTTGTGGTATTGGGATCTTTAATAATATGCTTGCTGTAATATCTGGTGTTTATTGTTTGATCCTGTATTGCAATCATGAATCCTTCCGTCTCACTGTATATATTGCATTTTCTTAGCCATGTGTTGGATGCGTCTTGATCGATGTGTGGCTGTGTCAGATGATACGGGTGCTTGCCATGTAGTGTTTTCTTTTTCCAATTTACTTTCTTCGTATCTGTTGATGTAATGTTATTTAAAAGGTTGTAGAAGTAGTTATGAAATTGCAGTGGTGTAGCCGATGTATTTATATGAGTAATTGCTTTGTGTATTTTGCTAGTTTCTGCTCGTTCTAGAAATAATTTTCTTAAATTGTCTACCTGTCCATAATGTAGGTTTTTTATGTCGATAAATCCCCTTCCTCCTTCCCTTCTGCTTAATCTGAATCTTTCTGTTGCTGAATTTATCTTATGTATTCTATATTTGTGGCATTGTGATCGTGTAAGTGTATTGAGTGCTTCTAGGTCTGTGTTACTCCATTTCACTACTCCAAATGGGTAGGTCAATATTGGTATAGCATAAGTATTTATAGCTTTTGTTTTGTTTCTTGGTGTCAATTCTGTTTTCAGTATTTTTGTTAGTCTTTGTCTATATTTTTCTTTTAGTTCTTCTTTAATATTTGTGTTATCTATTCCTATTTGTTGTCTGTATCCTAGATATTTATAGGCATCTGTTTTTTCCATCGCTTCTATGCAGTCGCTGTGGTTATCCAATATGTAATCTTCTTGTTTAATGTGTTTTCCCTTGACTATGCTATTTTTCTTACATTTGTCTATTCCAAAATCCATATTTATATCATTTCTGAATACTTCTGTTATCTTTATTATTATTATTATTATTATTATTAGTAGTAGTAGTAGTAGTACTCTTATTATTATTATTATTCCGAATGGCTTGAAGGCTTAGTACAAGTCTTTCCACTGGATGCCACTTTGTCGACTGGCGTGTCCCTCATCCAAGCCAGTAGTATTAACGTTACAGATAGACTGAAATGCTTCGTCGTCCGACAGAGATTTGAGGCCTCAACCTTTCGATTTACAGACATGCACTCTACATTAGGCCACCAGGCCCGACATCCGAACAGTCACATCCATAGGCCAACAAAATCTCATGTGTAGCTGAAACTTTTCTTGTCAATGTTCCTTTGCTAAGATACTTTAAACTTCGAACGGATCACATCATGTACAATGTCTATACGTTTTTGCGTCTGATGACATCCCTTTCCATCTCAGCGTATACACTGTGATCTTCGTACAGAAACACGATGTGCTCTGGTAGAGCAGATATCATCACCTCCACGTTTGTCACGAGGAAGTCTACTCGTAAGTATCCTAAATTTAGACCTTTGTCAATAGTGACTAAACGTGTCACACCAACAAATGGTTGCAAATCCCTTATCCTGTGTAGGTCCGCGACTTTAGATAGAAGTTGAATGACCGTTCGTCAGGGCCTTGCTTAGATCCCATGTACCCTGCTTATTCCTGTCGAGTACTCGCGCAATTGCTCCTTACTGCCAGTTCTTTTAACCAATTATTGCTTAAATGCAGTACTTCGCTCACTACGAAACCTTTACACTGCTCCATACTTCACGATCTGTAGTTGTATTGGATATCATCTGACCTAGCGATTGATAATGGAAGCAAGATTAAAGAAAAATCAAGGCACGTTCATAGGAGTTGACGAAGTGGAAACAGCGATCGACACTGTAAAAGAGTGCAAGACGTTCCATATTCTGGTAAAAAAGAGTAAGCTCTGGGGAAAGAAGCGTAAGAGCCAAGACGGAACAACAAGAGCGTAAGACCATCAACGAAGTGCTCTTAGGCTATAGATACAGCCATAAGAAATAGGTGAGTAGGCAGTACAGTGGAGGAATGGACATATCAAAAAAGGGCAATCACGGAAGTTGGAAAGAAAAACGTAGGTAGAAAGAAGGTGACTGCGAAGAAACCTTGGGTAAGATAAGAAATACTGCAGTTAATCGATGAAAGAAGGAAGTACAAAAATTTTCAGAGAAATTCAGGAATACAGAAATACAAGTCACTGAGGATTGAAATAAATAGAAAGCGCATAGAAACTAAGACGAATTGGCTGCATGAAAATGTGAAGAAATCAAAAAGTTATGATTGTCCGAAGGACTGACTCATAATGCAGGAAAGTCAAAACAACGTGCTGTTAAATTAAAAAAGTGTGATAACACTATAAGTGCAACGGGAATTCAACGGGTAATGCTGAGGAAGCAATGGATAAGTGGAAAGAGTACACTGAACGCCTCTACGAGGGAAAGGCTTGTCTGTTGTAATCGAAGAAGAAAATTGCGTCAGTTTAGATGAGATAGGAGACCCAGTATTAGAACCAGAATGTAAAGGATTTGTGGAGGAATTAAAATCAAATAAGGCAGAAGGGATACATAACATTCCATCAGAATTTCTAAAATCATTGGGGGAAGTGGCAACAAAACGACTATTCACGTTAATGTGTAGAATGTATTAATCTCCCTACATACCATGCGAGTTTCAGAAAAATATCATCCACACAATTCCAAAGACTGCAAGAGCTGACAAGTGCGAGAATTAGTGCACAATCAGTTTAACAGCCCATGTATCCAAGTTGCTGACGAGAATTGTAAACATACGAATGGAGAAGAAAATTAAGGATGTGTTAGATGACGATCAGTTTGGTTTTAGGAATGGTAAAGGCACCAAAGAGGCTATTATGATGGGGTTGAAAATTGAAGCAAGTCTAAAGAAAAATCAAGACACGTTCATAGGATTTGTCGACATGAAAAAAGCGTTCGACAATGTAAAATGGTGCGAAATGTTTGAAATTCTGATAAAAATAGGGGTAAGCTACAGGGAGAGATGGCTAATATAGACTATGTACAAGAGCCAAGAGGGACTAATAAGAGTGGATGACCAAGAGCGAAGTGAGCGACTTACAAAGGGTGTAAGACAGAAATTTAGGAAATTTAGTCTTTCGACCTTACTGTTCAATCTGTACATCGAAGAAGCAATGATGGAAGTAAAAGAAAGGTTCAGGAGTGAGACTGAAATTCAAGGTGAAAGGATATCAATGATACGATTCACTGAGATCTGCTGAATGCAATGAGCCGTCTGATGAGTGCAGAATATGGACTAAGAGTAAATCAAAGAAAGACGAAAGGAATGATAAGTATCAGAAATGAGAACAGCGAGAAACTTAACAACAGGCTGAACGAAGTAGATGAGATCAAGGAATTCTCCTTCGTAGGTGAGGGTCGGAGCAAGGAGGACATCAAAAGCAGACTATCACTCGCAAAAAGGGCAGTGCTGGCCAAGGGAGTATCAAACATATGCCTTCATTTGAGGAAGAAATTTCTGAAAATGTACATTATGAGCACAGCATTGTTTGTTAGTGAAACATGGACTGTGGGAAAACTGGAACAGAAGAAAATCAAAGCAATCGAGATGTGGTGCACAGGCGAATGTTGAAAATTAGATGGACATAAGGTAAAGAATGAGGAAGTTGTGTGCAGAGTCGCAGAGGAAGTGAAGACATCAGGTAAAAACTTCCGTGGTAGCATTGCACGATGTAGAGGACAAAAACTGTAGAGGAACACAGAGACTGGAATACATCCAGCAAATAACTGAGGATGTATGTTGCAATGGTTGCTATTAAATGAAAATGATGGCACGGGAGAGGAATTCGTGGAGGGCCGCATCAAACCAGAGGACTGATGGAAAAAGAAGGGGACGTAATATGTGTTCTCGCTGACGGAATTCCGTAGACTGTCATGGGTCTGAGGGGTTCGCAGAATTGCATTTTGAGCAAGCCTTCAACTGAGCGTACCAGCAAAAGCTTGTTAGCTCACCTTCTGGTCTCAAAAGAGAACGTGGCCGTTAGAATGACCTCACTGCATAGACGTATATGCCCGTCATAAAGTTTCAGTTTTACAGTGGGTATCGGGATGTCCGGTTCCGTATTTTCGTTCCATATTGATATACCTTGTCAAATTATGTTTTGTTTAAGTGTATTACAGACGTTACAAAATGTCTTTGCAGTAAACAGTTTCACATAAAGAGAGCAGTACATTCATCCTAAGTACTGACAATACAACTAGTACTGCTGCAAATAGCCACAGCTGTCAAGCGGGGAGTAAAATCTACATAAGCATCTACAGCTTGTTATCAGTGCTTCTTGTCGGACAACAACAGGAAAAAATGAGGTTACAACAGCTTAAAAGTAAATACGTCAGAAGCCCTAGTCCTAGCATGAGAAACTATACGCGCACTAAGGCACGATCTGCCAACTATCTCAAAATGGTATTACTACGTAGCGTTAACCAAACGATAAATCTCGTTCTTAAAACATGCAACTAAATACAGCCTACTAATAAAACAGAAAATGCTCATCACACAAAGTGTTATGAAACAATACCTATACCACATGTACAGAGGGATAATACTGCGCAACGGTAATCACATAACACAATGCATAAAACACGCTGTAAAACAATAAATTTTACAACAGTGTCTTGAGAAACGGGAAAAGACTAAGTAACGCCATATTACGGCATAATACGCTATGTGAGAAAACGTATCCCGACACTAGAGTGAAAATAACTTAAAAGGTCGTGGCGCCCTCCATCGGTAATGCTGGAATTCAGTATGTTGTTCGCACTCCCATAGCCTTCTTAACAGCTTCTACTCTCGCAGGCATACGTTCAATCAGATGCTGGAAGGTGTCTTGGGGAATGACAGCCCACTCTTCACTGAGTGCTGCATTGAGGAGAGTTATCGAGGACGGTCTGTGAGGCCTGGCACGAAGTCTGCGTTCCAAAACACCTCTAAGTTGATCTATAGAATTCAGGTCGGGACTCAGTACAGGCCAGTCCATTACAGGGATGCTATTGTTGTGCAACCACTCCGCCACAGGTCGTACATTATGATTCACAAGGCAACGCCATCACAAAAATGCTCTGTAACAGAGGAAAGCAAGAAGGAGCTCAAAACATCAATGTAGGCCTGTGCTGTGATAGTTCCACGCAAAAAAAACAATAGATGCAAGCCCCCTCCATGAAAAACATGATCACACAGTAGCACGACCGCCTTCGAATTTTGCTGTTAGCACTACACACGCTGGCAGATGACGTTTACAGGGCATTCACCATACCCACACCCTGTCATCGGATCGCCACGTTGTGTACCGTTATTCGTCACACCACATAACGTTTTTCACTGTACAATCGTCCAACGTTTACGTTCCTTACACCAAGCGAGGCGTCGTTTGGCATTTACCGTCGCGATGCGTGGCTAATGAGCAGCCGTTCGGTAATGAAATCCAAGATTCTCACCTCCCACCTGACTGTCATAGTACTTACAGTGGATCCTGATGCAGTTTGGAATTCCTGTGTGATGGTCTGGATAGACGTCTGCCTATTACACATTACGACCCTCTTCAATTCTTGTTGGTCTCTGTCAGTCAACAGACGAGGTCGGCGTGTACGCTCTACGTGTCCCTTCACGTTTCCAATTGACTGTCACATCGCGAACAATGGACCTAGGGATGTTTAGGAGTGTGGAAATATCGCGTAAAGACGTATGACACAAGTTACACCCAATCTCCTGACCACGTTCCAAGTCCGTAATTTTTGCGGAGCGCCCCATTCTTCTCTGGTTGGTTGGTTTTTGGGGGTTGAAGGGACCAGACTACGAAGACCATCGGTCCCATTCTGCTCTCTCACGATGTCTAATGACTAATGAGGTTGCTGATGTGGAATACCTGGCAGTAGGTGGCAACAAGATGTACCTAATATGATAAAGTATATTTTTGGGAATGTCCGGATACTTTTGAGCACATAGTGTATGTACCTCCAAAACAAACCTGTTACTCAATGAAAAGCCAAGGCAAAAAATGGCTCGGAGCACTATGGGACTTAACGTCTGAGGTTATCAGTCCCCTAGAACTTAGAACTACTTAAACCTAACTAACCTAAGGACATCACACACACCCATGCCCGAGGCAGGATTCGAACCTGCGACCGTAGCGATCGCGCGGTTCCAGACTGTAGCGCCTAGAACCGCTCGGCCAACCCGGCCGACGCCATGGTCAACTCGTAGTTAATTGTCATTCATGGTTTACTACTACAGACGATGCATTGGTGGCATGACACCTGTCATCAACATCATGAAACAGTTTTCGTATGCTTTAGCCAGTAGGTTTTATTTATGTGATACCTTAAATGCCTTTATGATCTAAATGTAAAACGAGAATAAAATTACAAAAATGAAGCTTCCAATCGCTGTTATACAGTGTTAGTATAATTTACTTTTTATTTATTTATTTGTTTACGCTGTTATCAGCGGTCACACGACACAGACTTCATGAAAATGAACATTTACTTTAATTTTATTTCTGTTTTTGTTCCTTACTTGTGTAAGTACAATGGATGACCTTCCTTACTTGATTCACATATTCTCCCCAAATAGTCACCGAACAGTGTAGCTACTTACGGAGGTCCAGTGTGGACTGTAAATATCGTATATCAGAGAAACTTGATAGACGCGATATAGCACTAATGCGCAAGTGATATAGGTTCCCAATTTTGGCAACCAGGTGCTAATCCGGTGTGATTGATCACATCTTCTCGTCATTTTACGGATGCAGCATCTCATGGACGTCCTCGGTGCACAGATTGAACAAACTGTGAACGGCTGTTAATAATAAAATAAACATGTCTGCCTCATTCGATCGACCTTTTCAGTCCTCTGTCCGTTCCTAATCCAATAGATATGAAAACATTTTTATATGTATTACTGGCATTCACAGCGCCAGATTTGCTCCTGGTGGCCGAAGTTAGACCTCATTTTTTTCTAGAGTAAATCTAATCTGCATTAACGCATTAGAATATCTAGATAGTTTCGCTGCCATGTGATGGTTACAGCTCACACTTGACCTGTGTGAGTAGTAGCATCAACTGATACGTACGATGTCCCTTTGATATAGAAGACGTGCTACCCAAACTGATCACTAGGCCCACAAGACGTTGGCTGTGTTACTCTTTTTTTAACAAAAGCAAAATATCTTTTGTATTTAATCTCCGACTGCATCATCCTGTGGTTCATGAAGATTTTAGTTTAGTATTCTTTCCATAAGCGATATTCTACAGCCGTGTAATATTTAAATAAAATCACGTTGAAAACATTGCCAGCTGCTGAGGTGAATTACTTTATTTTGGTGCTATCTGCGATCATTAACGGTCTTTCGAAGGCTCGGGAACCACGTCTTTAGCATCCGTAAGCGTAACAACCATGAAGTTGGAAACGGCAGTTTGCGTCGAATTAGTTATTGCAAGGCAACATTTCTTTCAATAAAATATTCTCTGTTTTGATTGCAATTATTATCGAACATCATAATTTTTAAGACGATGAAGTCTTCTCGGGTTATCATCTGAGTCAAGGTGTCTTTCTGCGGCAACGTTTCAAGTTTTCTACTTCTCATTTTCTGTCGAAGATGACAGGTAAGAAACTTGTTGATACGAATATGACGGGTAGCAAACTTGTTGAAACGTTACCGCAGAACGACGCCTTGAGTAGGCTGATTACACGAAAAGACTTCATCATCGAGAAACTGTAAATTCGCATATAATAATTTTTAGAACGGCAATTTGACCGTATAGTAACTAATCTGATACAGAATGGTGTTTTCCGACGTCCTCATCTTTGCTCGTTGGGCTGCTACGTCGACGAGACTCACGCTTGAGGTCAATTGTTAATGACTGAAATTTGTAAAACAGTGTTTACAACATGACTATCTTGGAGTGTTTTGTGTACTCTAATCTTGGGTTTCTTTCCAGCGACATGTTGGACGTTATCAACACAACGTTTTCTTATCAACAGAATATACTGCTTCTTCTTTACATTCTATGTTAGCGTGAGGGTCAATATATCACAGTACTCTCTTTCCACGCTGGCTGTTGAATAAGTAATGGGTCGTAAACACAAGCAACAAATCATGTAACTTCTGTAAATAACAGTACCATTTGCCGATACTCTATGTCCTAGATAGGGAGAATGCTGTACATAACGGCAAAACCTCCTATATCTCAGTAACAGTTATCCGTGAGTGCTGATAGCGACACAGCTACTTCAACTGTAACACAATTTTCATGTCAGAACTAATCATACTTCAAATGGTTTTTGAAAGCCAAAACGCGACGTGTCCGACATGTTTTACACGAATTTGTCTCCATTTTTGTGCTAAAACTTAATTGAGAGATAGTAAATCAATTTTGAAGAGTGCCAGACGTAGTTTTTTCAAAGTTATTTAATAGTCGACAAGTTTCTACGTTAGTCCCGTTCATTCGTCGGAAGTAGCCGATCTTGGGGAAGATGAGTTTGGGTTTCGGATAAATGTCGGAAAGCAGGAGGCAATGCTTAACCATCGGCGTGTCCTCGCAGACAGATTGATGGTAAGCAAACCAAGGTTTCTAAAGATAGAGAAATCTTTTGACAATGTTGACTGGAACGACTCTCTGAAATTCTGATGGCAGCAGGGATATCATAAAGAGAGTGAGAAGCTACCTACATCTTGTACAGAAAGTAGGCTGCAGTTACAAAAGTCAAAGGACATGAAATGAAAGCGTGCTTGAAAAACGAATGAGACAAGGTTGTAGCCTACTCTCAATGTTACTTAATTTGTACGCTGATCAAGCAGTAAACCGAAACAAGTAAAAATTCGGAGGGTGAATTGAAGTTCACGGAGAAGAAATGAAAACTGCGAGATTTACCAGACATCGTAATTCTGTCAGAGAGGACAAAAGACTCTGAAGACTAGCTGAATAGAACGGATAACGTGTTGAAAAGAGCTTAAAATATGAACACGAACAGAAACAAAATTAAATCAGATGATACTGACAGTATTAGATAAAGAGGTGAACCATTAAATGAAGCTGATGGAATTAGCTATTTGAGTACTAAAATAACTGACAATGGCCGCTGTACAGAGAGTATAAAACGCAGACTGTTAACAGCATAAAATACGTTTCTGAAAAAGAGAAGTTTGTTGATATGTAATAATATTTTAAAAGTAGGAAGTCTGTACAGTAGATATTTTTCAGAAGTTTTGTGTTAGTGGAAGTGAAACGTAGGCGGTAAACAGTTCAGAAAAGAGAACAAAAGGTTTCGAAATGTGGTAATATAGAAATACGCTGAAGATTAAATGGGTACTTCAAATAACTAATGAGGAGACAGTGTATGGAAATGGAAAAAACACAAATTTGTGGCATAGCTTAACTTCAAAGTGTGATCGGTTGATCTGAAATGTTGTGAGGCATAATGGAATAGTTAGTTTGCGGATAGACAGAAGTATGGGCATAAAAACTATAGAGGAAGACGAAGGATTGAGTATTGGAAGCAAGTTTAAATGGCTGTAATTTGCAGTAGCCGGAGAGGAAAAGGGTTGAACAAAATAAACTAGGTTTGAGAGTTGTACCAATTCCGTCTTCGGAAGAAAGACCACAACAACAACAAAACGTGTAATTCTGCCCGCTTTCGTGGCCGTTTTCACTGTAGTTAAAATCTTCTGGGTTATTAGGCAGGATCATATTTATACTAAAATGATAGACTTTTCGACCCCTCTGCTGGCATCTTCCTCAGAAAGACAAAATAACTGCCGTTTGTCACGATTGATCCGATAGTCCACTATGGGCCGATGTGAATAAAATTTCAGAGCTTTGAAGATGGATATGTCGCTGCAAGATACGAGAGGTGTTCTATAAGTAATGCAACACCTGTTTTTCTTCAGCATTCAAATGCATCATAATATTCCCTACTCTTTTGGCTGTAAAACCCTGGTTTCCAACCTCTATGCGACGGCCTTACGCTACTTTACTGGTCGGACTTTTCTTCCCGCATTGTACCACTCTACTGGTCGACGCCGGAGCCAACGTCATTAACCTCTCCATAATTCACGTACTGCTTCCTGCATAGTGCATCCTTGAATGGGACAGATAGATGGAAGTAGGAAGGTACTATGTTCAGGCTGTAGGGCGGGTGAGAAAGAACAGTCCAGTGAAGTTTTGTGAGCTCTTGTTGGGTGCGCAGACTTCTGTGAGGCCTTGCGCTGTCGTAGATAATGAGATGTTCTTATGCATTTTTGTGGCGCCCAACAGGATTCAGTAGTTTCTTCAGTTTACTGAGGACAGCACCTTACAGTTCAGAGCTGATCGTTCACCATGAGGGAGGACACCAGAACAACCCCTTCAGCGTCCCAGAAGACCGTCGCTACTACTTCACCGTCTGATTGTACGCCTTTGAACTTCTTGTTCGGAGGAAATTCAGTATGGCGCCACTCCATGGATTGCCGTTTTGTTTCCGATTCGAAGTGATGAACCCATGTTTCATCGTCTGTAACGTTTGTCACGATCAGCCTTGTAACGCGTAAGCAATTCGTCACAGATGGTCCTGGGTTGCTCTTTATGGTCTTCTGTTAAGCTGCGAGGAACTCAGTGTGCACAGACCTGTGAGTGCTCCTAATGATGAATGTGATTGCACTAGCAATGGAGATATAGAGTTGAGCTGCGAGGTGGTTTATTGTCATCCGCTGACCATCACGAATGAGAGTGTCCGCACGTTTCAACACTGCAGGAGTAACAGCTGTGTGCGGCTGGCCGGCACGCGGGAGAGCGCATAGTTTATTCCTGGCCTAGCAACTCCCCGTGCTTTTCTTCACTGTCAAGTCTCCGTAGATAACCTGCAAGACTCACTGAGCGTTTCTTCAGTGACAGATGTCCGTACACATTTTGCAAGCGCATATGAATATCTGCAGTGCTCCGGTTTTACGCCAAAAGGAACTCAACGACAGCTCTCTCCATTTTGAAGGCTACGAATAGTCCCGCCATCTGTCGGAGCTTCGTGAAAATATAGCCGCTGAAGCGGGAATAGTGCGCGATTTCCCACAACAAATTCTGCATTTTTTTAACAGAAATCGACCGGAGAGAAATGTGTTGCTTTTTTTACGGAACGCCCCTCGTTTCCACGGAAAAGATTTTATGGACAGTTAATGATGTTTTCCCTATAATCATCTACATCTACATCTACATCCATACTCCGCATGCCACTTGGCCGTGTGTGGCGCAGGGTACCTTGAGTACCTCTATCGGTTCTCGTATTGTTCGTGGAAAGAAAGATTGCCGGTATGCCTCTATGTGGGCTGTAATCTCTCTGATTTTATCCTCATGGTCTCTTCGCGAGATATACGTAGGATGGAGCAACATACTGCTTGACTGCTCGGTGAAGGTATGTTCTCGAAACTTCAACAAAAGCCCGTACCGAGCTACTGAGCGTCTTTCATGCAGAGTCTTCCACTGGAGTTTATCTATCATCTCCGTAACTCTTTCGCGATTACTAAATCCTCCTGTAACGAAGCGTGCTGCTCTCCGTTGGATCTTCTCTATCTCTTCTATCAACCCTATCCGATACGGATCCCACATATTCAAGCAGTGGGCGAACAAGTGTACTGTAACCCACTTCCTTTGTTTTCGGATTGCATTTCCTTAGGATTCTTCATTTTGATCTTGATGTTGAAGCTCTCTTGTCTGTGTTTGCTTTAACAGTAGCATATGTTTTTGGGTGGCGTTCCGCCTTTTGCAAAACACAATTTTGTTTGTTGTCCCAAACATGTTTCACTGCAGTTGCAGCATCATCAGTGCTTTATTATTATTATTATTATTATTATTATTATGGCTGTTAAACGTAAGGAATGTTCTTTACTGTTTAAATACATCGAAATATTAGTTTCTAAATCAGTAATTACGATTTAGAAATTAATATTTACACGTATTTAAACAGTAATGAACATCCTTACGTTTAACAGCCATAATAATAAAAAAAAAACACTGATGATGCTGCAACTGCAGTGAAACGTGTCTGGGACAACAAACAAAATTGTGCTTTTGCTAAAGGCGGACCCTACCCAAAAACATATGTTGATGTTTTTCCTATTGAAAATGTATCTTTCACTGTTTGCTTGCCAGGTCAAGCCACCGTGTATCCGTAAAAGTATTCTCACTGTCGCAGTGTACGGTGTCAGCTACACGGATTTTCAGTGCCCAGAAGAGTTTCAGCTAAGGACTTTCCGTAGAACTGTCACCTGGCCGCGCGCCGCCAGATGGCAGGTCGGGCGGCTGCGTGAAGCGCATTCTGAGTGGGTCTGGAGCGCCGCCGCTATGCGGCCACTCCGGCCACTGTCATCCCGCGCACGAGTCGAGACGCAAAAATAAATAAGAGTTAAAGGGGTGCCCGGCGACAGAAAAGGAACGCGACACCGGAGCGCAAAACTGGCCAGCAAAAAGCGCCGGCTGACTTAATTTTCGGTGATGTTTCCCCTGACGTGGATTCGGTCCGTAATGATTTACATAATGAGACAGGAAGCGCGCGTGCCGCCGCCACAATAGAATTGGAAATGTCCGCAAGGCGGCTCTTGCTCTCTGCCTTTTTTTGTTGTGCTTCGCTAAACGTGTTAAAATGATGAAAGCGGACGTACCGGCGGTGAATCAAACACTTGTTGTCTCGTGTTCCACGTTGTCCTGTCTCGGCTGCCTAAACAGTTTAGAGTGCCCTCATTCTGTGACACTCTTGATCGTTTTCCCTTCTTCACTTATTACGCATGGTAATAGGCGTGGTTCCATGGCTGTAAGGACTCCATTACTCCTTTTTTCACTTTCAGTTTAGCTGCAGAGTATCCAATGATAATTTAATATATGGAATAACATTTTGTTGATACAAATTCATTTCGGCGAGCATTTCTGGTACTGATGCACTGTAACTACTCCTGGATATCTACAGATAACGGCAGAAACGATTTGTTCCTCCTTTTATAAAAAGGATGGCAAGTGGCCGTCTATATTATCCCTACCTTTTTCGGTCAATCACCACAGATATATCACGTTATGTCATAACAGTATGAAAAATGTATTCATAGATCAAAAGAAGTAACTAGTTTCCGTAGTCAAGAGATGGTTTGTCAGGTGTGAATGCTCAGTTATAACTGAGTAGCGCTAATCTCACACATTAGCTCTCGAATATGGTTACCTGTTCTGACTTTGAGAAGTTCTCATGGGGCTGTATTAACAATGTTGCCGTACTGATATATTATGACATGATACATAAATATTATATGAACTTTTATAGTGTGATGATGATTATTAACCGAAATTCATAATGCTAATTGTAGAAATGTAGGTAGCTTCGTGTCATACATTTCATAAATTATTTAACAGCAGTTGATAACCGCGTTCAAACAATGTTCGATTTTCTCCTCGCGCTCACTTTCTACATATCTTTACCTGCGGACCGGTACAGTTAGAAACGAAGGGCACTAAAGCTGATATGTAAGAAAGTAAAATATTCTAAACGATCCCAAGCAAAATAAGGGATTGGTATGTGATACATATATACACTGAAGCGCCAAAGAAGCTGGTATACGCATGCGTATTCAAATACAGAGATATGTGAACAGGCAGAATTCGGCGCTGCGGTCGGCAACGCCTATATAAGACAACAAGTGTCTGGCGCAGTTTTTAGATCGGTTACTGCTTCTAGAATGGCAGATTATCCATATTTAACTTAGTTTGAACGTGGTGTTATATTCGGGACTCGACCATGTCCGAGGTATCGATAAAGTGTGGATTTTCCATTACGACCATTTCACGATTGTATCGTGAATATCAGGAATCCTGTAAAGCATCAGACCTCCGACATCGCTACGCCCGGAAGAAGATCCTGCAGGAATGACACCAACAACGAATGAATAGAATCCTTCAAGGTGACACAAGTGCAGCCTTTCCGCATATTGCTGCAGATTTAAATGCTGGGGCATCAACGAATGTCAGCGAGCGAACCAATCAACGAAACATCATCGTGTACTCTTGACGACTGCACAACACAGAATTTTACGCCTCGCCTGGGCCCGTCGACACCGATATTGGACTGTTGACAACTGGAAACATGTTGCCTGTGCAGTGCTACGTGGCTTTATGCTTAGTACAGACTTACTATTTTATCAGTTGATTTGTTTTCACCCCGTAACGCCCGCTGTTTACGTCCTTCTTCGTTGATGAGCGATGTATCACTTTTCATTCTGACGCCGCAACTCTTCCTACCCTATATCTTTACTACTTTTTATGGATATAAATGCCTGTTTTATTCATTATATAATAAATGCTCCTTTTTCTTACGACTACTTTGTTTTTCCTTAAATGTTAGGGTTTATGGGGTTCTACTCAACCATGAGGTGAGGTTCCCTGAGTTAGGGCCATTGGTTTTGCTGTTTAACAACTTTTTATAACTTCAGGAGTATCACAGGCATCCGGTCCCACCTAATGTGTCACCCGCCTATACGTTTTACATGAACCTTTCAAGACTCGATCGATCTGTTTACAAAGAGAAAGCAGAATATCTGCTCCTTTGACGATGTCCAACAACGACCTAGAAAGCTGGACGCCCTCGCGGCCCAGGATCTTCCATGGCTCGCGGTAGTTTGCAGCATTCGTTTTATTCCTTGCCCACTTGCCGCTACGTCGAACTTTCGTGGTGATTGTTGGGCAACGTCTTCCACGTTATCTGGAACATAAATAAACTTTCGTCCCAAAGTATTTCTGAATAACCAAAAACAAACTTAAAGAACATAATAATAATAACTGTTCTTACTATTATTCGTATAATAATATTATTATAATATAATATAATATAATAATAATATTATTATTCGTATAAGTCCTGGTCGATTTAAAGAGGGGTGGGACAGGCCTAGGCCTTGTGACACCACACCTGCTACGACGAATCTCGTTTCAAATTGTATCGAGTGGACGGACGTGTACCAGTATGGAGACAACCTCATGAGTCCTGGGACCCTGCATGTCAGCGGGGACCGTTGAAGCTGGTAGAGGTAACGTTGTAGGGCATGTGCAGTTGAATTGATATGGGACCCCTGATACATCTATACACGATTCTGACAGGTGACACGTACGTAAGCATCCTATCTGATCACCTGTATCCATTATTGTCCATTGTGCATTCCGCGCTCTTAGGTAGTTCCAGTAGTACAACGCAATACCTCACACGGCGATAATTGCTACAGAGAGGCCCCAGGAACAGTCTTCTGAGTTTAAACACTTCCACTGGCCACCAAACTCCTTAGTCATGAACACTGTTGGGCATATCTGGGATGCTTTGCAACGTGCTAATTAGAAGAGATTTCCCCCCGACGCACTCTTTTGGATTTATGAACAGTCCTGTAGGATTTCCTCCAGCATTAATTAAGACGTTAGTCGAGTCAACGCCATGTCGTGTTTCGGTACATCTGTGTGCTCGATAGGGGCCTACTCTATATTAGGCAGTTGTACCAGTCTCTTTGGGTCTTCAGTGTATATAAGTGACAATGTCTCATACACTATGTTATCAAAAGTATCCGGACACGTCCAAAAACATATATTTTTCATATTAGGTGCATTGTGCTGCCACCTGCTGCCAGGTACTCTATATCAGCGACTTCAGTAGTATTTACACATCGTGAGAGAGCAGAATGGGGCGTTCTGCGGAACTCGTGGACTTCCAACGTGGTTACGTGATAGGGTGCCACTTATGTCACACTCCTAAACATTCTTAGGTTCACTCTTTCCGAAGTGATAGTGAACGGGAAACAGGAAGGGAAACGCACAGCACAAAAACGTACAGGCCGACCTCGTCTGTTGACTGACAGACCGCCAATAGTTGAAGCGGGTTGTAAAGTATAATAGAAAGACTTCTGACCACACAATCACACAGAAATTCCAAACTGTGTCAGGATCCACAGCAAGTACTATGACTGTTAGGCGGGAAGTGAGAAAAGTTGGATTTCATGGTCGAATGGCTGCACATAAGCCAGAAATCACGACGGTAAATGCCAAACGACGCCTCGCTTGGTGTAACATTGGACGACTGAACAGTGGAAAAACATTGTATGAAGTGACGAATCACGGTACACAATGTGGCGATCCGATGGCAGGGTGTGGGTATGGCGAGAGCCCGGTGAGAGTCATCTACCAGTATGTGTAGTGGTAACAGTAAAATTAGGAGGCGGTGATGTTAAGTTGTGGTCGTGTTTTTCATGGAGGGGTCTTGCACTCGCTATTGTTTTGCGTGGCACCACCACAGCTCAGGCTAATGTTTTAAGTAGCTTCTTGCTTTCCACTGCTGGACAGCAATTCGGGGATGGCGATCGCATCTTTCAACACTATCGAGCACCTGTTCATAATGCACGGCCTGTGGCGGAGTGGTTACACGACAGTAAAACCCCAGTAATGGACTGGCCTGGACTGAGTCCTGACCTGAGTCCTGTAGAGCACCTATGGGATGTTTTGGAACGCGGACTTTGTGCCAGGCCTCACCGACCGACATAGATACCTCTCCTCAGTGCAGAACTCCGTGAAAAATGGGCTGCCATCCCCCAGGACACCTTCCAACACCTGATTGAACGTTTGCCTGCGAGAGTGGAAGCTGTCATCAAGGCTGAGGTTGGGCCAACACCATACTGAATTCCAGCGTTACCGATGGATGATGCCACGAACGTTTCATTTTCAGCCAGGTGTCCGGATACTTCACATAGTGTAGACCGGAAGACAGTGAGCTCTCTTGAGTCTATATGAATATTTTTGCATGAAAATCATTGAATTTTTGAAACTCACTTCGAAGGTAATACAAGAAGAGGAGAATAAGCATTGGACGTTTGTGAATTAGTTAAGAATATAATTGCCAGAGAAGACGATACTTGCAGATTAAATTTATGTCTTATCTTTCACTGAAACCAGAGAAGCATTCACATTAATGAACGCTGAATAAATTGTCAACTGCCAGTCTCATCCTTCAGTAAGTTCGCTACATAAAGTATGTCCATGTTGGTATCGGGAGCTACGCTAGAGTTCGGAATGTTAATTTTAAAAGAACAGCTATGTACACAAACATTATTACTCCGATTACAAGTGCTCACGTCCACCAACTCTTTACAGTTGACTTCAATTGTAAAGTGCTGGTGAGTGTGAGCACTTGCAACACGAAGCAACGTAACTAAGACCGCAAATGTTGGTTTTTCTCGCTTCATGTTTCAAAACATTTGAAGTTACACAGATTTTTACGTCTTCCAGCTTCACTAGTCACAACAAAACAGTGTAGACGCTTGCAGTTGCCTGCGGTATCTATCTCACGGTTTTATTAGTTTTTTAACAGCCGACGTAACATCGACGTTCAAGTTTTCTTGTGCTGTAACATTTGTCCGTTCATCCGCATCCCATCCTCTTCCGAGCTGTTTTGTAGCATCAAAACACCTGTGATCCGTTTATAATGCAAGCAAAACATTTCCACCAATCGAAGGAGCACATACTCAGTTAACTGTTTTGAACTAATAACGGTTCAAATGGCTCTGAGTACTATGGGACTTAACTTCGGAGGTCTTCACTCTCCTAGAACTTAGAACTACTTAAACCTAACTAACCTAAGGACGTCCATGCCCGAGGCAGGATTCGAACCTGCGCGCGTAGCAGTCACGCGGTTGTAGACTGTAGCGCCTAGAAGCGCTCGGCCACCCCGTCTGGCTGAACTAATAGGCTGCTTTGACTGGCCCGAATACCATATGATGATGAACTGAGGTAGATGGCAGCGGCCATTGACAGACAATTTTTAATCGTTTATGAGCACTGTTCTTACCGCCGAAATGTAGCTTGCTACTGCACCTCTATTAATCATTGCTGTCCTTACTCTCGGGCTTACTGTTCGTTACACTTTCTCTCTGGGCATCATCTTTTACATTTACTAGATGCGACATAGTCGCGAAGAAAACAGTGATGCAACAAGTAAAGAGTTTGGTTTTTTAATTCCAGTAGATGATCACAAATTTCGGTTCGCAGTCGACATGTTCATATCTGTCAGTAAAAGGAAAGCAAATACAGCTACTAGATAATGTATATATTGCAAACAATAAATTATAGGATAATGTAGAGATACTACTAAGTCGATGCTGTTCACGCAAAGCGGCAGCGCGAAAAACATATTTGTGACATAAACTCGTCAGGTGCCGCTAACACACACATATTTGGTAACTATGTATGTACAAGTACGTAAGAAAAACGTACAGTTATGTGACACAATTTTTACGGAATAAAATTATGTGGTAAGTTATTACATCATAAAATCATACACATTAAAATGTAAATGAGATTTAAAAAATTTAAAATTATTAAAAAGGAATCGGATAAGTTTTAATCCGGCATGTTTCATCACAGGTTAAGCTTACGTTTGCTATATAGTGTCAGTAACTAACTATTGCCACCTAGAATAAGTGATAAGGACTACCACTCAGTCCATAATAAGAAGATTGCAGCTCTGCATTGACACCAATGGTCATCACTTCGAACATCATCTGTAAATGGACGTTCATGCCAACTTTGTGACCTTCATTGACATTCAAGGACCTTACCGCTACACATCACTGGATTCGTCTGGATAACGGCTGTCAGAAAATAAGTACCAAACTTTTTTTTTTTTTTTTTGGTCATCAGTCTACTGACTGGTTTGATGCGGCCCGCCACGAATTCCTTTCCTGTGCTAACCTCTTCATCTCAGAGTAGCACTTGCAACCTAGGTCCTCAATTATTTGTTTGACGTATTCCAATCACTGTCTTCCTTTACAGTTTCTGCCCTCTACAGCTCCCTCTAGTACCATGGAAGTCATTCCCTCATGTCTTAGCAGATGTCCTATCATCCTGTCCCTTGTCCTTATCAATGTTTTCCACATTTTCCTTTCCTCTCCAATCCTTCCTAGAACCTCCTCATTCCTTACCTTATCAGTCCACCTAATTTTCAACATTCATCTATAGCACCACATCTCAAATGCTTCGATTCTCCCCTAGCGAGTCTGCTTTTGATGTCTTCCTTGCTCCGTCCGTCATTGGTTATTTTACTGCCAAGGTAGCAGAATTCCTTAACTTCATTGACTTCGTGACAATCAGTCCTGATGTTAAGTTTCTCGCTGTTCTCATTTCTACTACTTCTCATTACCTTCGTCTTTCTCCGATTTACTCTCAAACCATACCGGGTACTCATTAGGCTGTTCATTCCGTTCAGCAGATCATTTAATTCTTCTTCACTTTCACTCAGTATAGCAATGTCATCAGCGAATCGTATCATTGATATCCTATCACCTTGTATTTTAATTCCACTCCTGAACCGTTCTTTTATTTGCATCATTGCTTCCTCGATGTACAGACTGAAGAGTAGAGGCGAGAGGCTACAGCATTGTCTCACACCCTTCTTAATACGAGCACTTCGTTCTTGGTAGTCCACTCTTATTATTCCCTCTTGGTTGTTGTACATATTGTATATGACCCGTCTCTCCCTATAGCTTACCCCTACTTTTTTCAGTATCTCGAACAGCTTGCACCATTTTATATTGTCGAACGCATTTTCCAGGTCGACAAATCCTATGAACGTGTCTTGAATTTTCTTTAGCCTTGCTTCCATTATTAGCTGTAACGTCAGAATTGCCTCTCTCGTGCCTTTACTTTTCCTAAAGCCAAACTGATCGTCACCTAGCGCATTCTAAATTTTCTTTTCCATTCTTCTGTATATTATTCTTGTAAGCAGCTTCGATGCATGAGCTGTTAAGCTGATTGTGCGATAATTCTCGCACTTGTCAGCTCTTGCCGTCTTCGGAATTGTGTGGATGATGCTTTTCCGAAAGTCAGATGGTATGTCGCCAAACTCATATATTCTACACACCAACGTGAATAGTCGTTTTGTTGCCACTTCCCCTAATTATTTTAGAAATTCTGATGGGATGTTATCTATCCCTTCTGCCTTATTTGACCGTAAGTCCTCCAAAGCTCTTTTAAATTCCGATTCTAATACTGGATCTCCTATCTCTTCTAAATCGACTCCTGTTTCTTCTTCTATCACGTTATACAAATCTTCACCCTCATAGAGGCTTTCAATGTATTCTTTCCACCTATCTGCTCTCTCCTCTGCATTGAACAGTGGAATTCCCGTTGCGCTCTTAATGTTACCACCGTTGCTTTCAATGTCACCAAAGGTTGCTTTGACTTTCCTGTATGCTGAGTCTGTCCTTCCGACAATCATATCTTTTTCGATGTCTTCACATTTTTCCTGCAGCCATTTCGTCTTAGCTTCCCTGAACTTCCTATTTATTTCATTCCTCAGAGACTTGTATTTCTGTATTCCTGATTTTCCCGGAACATGTTTGTACTTCCTCCTTTCATCAATCAACTGAAGTATTTCTTTTTGTTACCCATGGTTTCTTCGCAGCTACCTTCTTTGTACCTATGTTTTCCTTCCCAACTTCTGTAATGGCCCTTTTTAGAGACGTCCATTCCTCTTCAACTGTGTTGCCTAGTGCGCTATTCCTTATTGCTGTATCTACAGCGTTAGAGAACTTCAAAGGTATCTCGTCATTTCTTAGAACTTCCGTATCCCACTTCTTAGCCCATTGATTCTTCCTGATTAAAGTCTTGAACTTCAGCCTACTCTTCATCACTACTATATTGTGATATGAGTCTATATCTGCTCCTGGGTACGCCTTACAATCCAGTATCTGATTTCGGAATCTCTGTCTGACCATGATGTAATCTAATTGAAATCTTCCCGTATCTCCCGGCCTTTTCCAAGTATATCTCCTCCTCTTGTGATTCTTGAACAAGGTATTCGCTATTACTAGCTGAAACTTGTTACAGAACTCAATTAGTCTTTCTCCTCTTTCATTCCTTGTCCCAAACGCATATTCTTCTGTAACCTTTTCTTCTACTGCTTCCCCTACAACTGCATTCCAGTCGCCCATGACTATTAGATTTTCGTCCCCTTTTACATACTGCATTACCCTTTCAATATCCTCATACACTTTCTCTATCTGTTCATCTTCAGCTTGCGACGTCGGCATGTATACCTGAACTATCGTTGTCGGTGTTGGTCTGCTGTCGATTCTGATTAGAACAACCCGGTCACTGAACTGTTCACAGTAGCACACCCTCTGTCCCACATTTCCATTCATAACGAATCCTACACCTGTTATACCATTTTCTGCTGCTGTTGAAATTACCCGATACTCATCTGACCAGAAATCCTTGTCTTCCTTCCACTTCACTTCACTGACCCCTACTATATCTAGATCGAGCCTTTGCATTTCCCTTTTCAGATTTTCTAGTTTCCCTACCACGTTCAAGCTTCTGACATTCCACACCCGACTCGTAGCATCCCATTTAAAAAAAAATAAAGTTGACCTTCATATCTCTGAAGCGACCCCATCTGTCAATAGGAAACCAACGTCATATTATGGCCCTTGTTGTCCCATGCAACTTTTGTCCCACAAACTTTTCAGCTCCTATCACACTTCCAGAGTTTTTCTTGGTGACGATAGCTAGTGACTCACCCTGTATATGGGGTCGAATCCTGCCTCGGGCATGGTTGTGTGTGATGTCCTTAGGTTAGGTAGGTTTAAGTAGTTCTAAGTTATAGGGGACTGATGACCTTAGAAGTTAAGTCCCATAGTGCTCATAGCCATTTGAACCATTTTTTTCTTTGGCTGGGCATCAACAGTGGCATTGTAGAAATAAGGTTGGAATGGGAAAGGGCAAAATAATCTGACGTTAAATGTAAATGAGAATGCTGTCTTCTGGAAGGCATTCCCAGTAAATTTTAGATGTATACAGAGATGGACTGTTGCTTAGTAGGGGTTGTAAAGGGAAGTAAGTGTAGATTTCTATTAGACAAAGGGGCGCATTTGTCGGTGGTAAATCTGAACATTGTAGGTGGAAAACAGATTAATCCACCGTGCTATACACTGCAGGGGGTAGTGATGTGAAGTGTTCAGCAGTACTGAGTTTTCAGGTTGGGGGGATGTGGGGTGGAGCAACTTCAAGAGTGTGCGGAAGACATGCCTCATGTAGGTGAAGGATACTGTGCAGTACTAGAGCTACTCTCCCTGTTCACTCATTATGCTTAAATTGACATTTGGCAACACGTGGTGGAACTCAGGGGGACAATGCTCCACCTGGGAGAAACTGTGAAATGTTGTCACAAGGGTCATCTCTCAAGATGAACAGATCAGTTAAACTTCAGACTAAGTCACCAAGGATAAGTTCACATGATATACGGGGTACATTCAAGTTCTAAGGCCTCCGATTTGTTGTCTCCGGACTGGAAAGAGATAGAAACATGCGCATTGTTTTAAAATGAGGCCGCGTTCATTGCCAATACGTCCCAGAGGTGACAGCACCGTACGGCAGATGGAATTTTACCGCCAGCGGCGAGAATGAGAACTGTTTTAAATACTTAAAATTGCGACGTTTTCCTTACTTGAACCACGTGCAATCGTTCGTTTTCTGAATTTGCGTGGTATGAAACCAAATGAAATTCATGGAAAGTTGAAGGAGACATGTGGTGATGGAGTTATGGATGTGTCGAAAGTGCGTTCATGGGTGCGACAGTTTAATGAAGGCAGAACATCGTGTGACAACAAACCGAAACAACATCGGGCTCGCACAAGCCGGTCTGACGACATGATCGAGAAAGTGGAGAGAATTGTTTTGGGGGATCGCTGAAAGACTGTTGAACAGATCGCCTCAAGAGTTGGCATTTCTGTGGGTTCTGTACACACAATCCTGCATGACGACCTGAAAATGCGGAAAGTGTCACCCAGGTGGGTGCCACGAATGCTGACGGACGACCACACGGCTGCTCGTGTGGCATGTTGCCAAGCAATCTTGACGCGCAACGACAGCATTAATGGGACTTTCTTTTCGTCGGTTGTGACAATGGAGGAGACGTGGATGCCATTTTTCAATCCAGAAACAAAGCGCCAGTCAGCTCTATGAAAGCACACAGATTCACCGCCACCAAAAAAAATTCGGGTAACCGCCAGTGCTGAAACAATGATTGTGTCCATGTTCTGGGACAGCGAGGGCGTAATCTTTATCCATTGCGTTCCAAAGGGCACTACGGTAACAGGTGCATGCTACGAAAATGTTTTGAAGAACAAATTCCTTCCTTCACTGCAACAAAAACGTCCGGGAAAGGCTGCGCGTGTGCTGTTTCACCAAGACAACGCATCCGCACATCGAGCAACGTTACGCAACAGTTTCTTCGTGATAACAACTTTGAAGTGATTCCTCATGCTCCCTACTCACCTGACCTGGCTCCTAGCGACTTTTAGCTTTTTCCAACAATGAAAGACATTCTCCGTGGCCGCACATTCACCAGCCGTGCTGCTATTGCCTCAGCGATTTTCCAGTGGTCAAAACAGACTCCTAAAGAAGCCTTCGCCGCTGCCATGGAATCATGGCGTCAGCGTTGTGAAAAATGTGTACGTCTCGAGGGCGATTACGTCGAGAAGTAACGCCAGTTTCATCGATTTTGGATGACTATTAATTAGAAAAAAAATCGGTGGCCTTAGAACTTGAATGCACCTCGTATTGCTGTAAAGCACTGGGGTGTTGCTTCAGGTGAGGGTGGGCCCAGAAATATCTGTTAACGTCTTATGTGATAAAAGAGAATGATGTGCTGGATGTATGCCGGCGAGTTTTATGGAGGAGTACAGTGCATGTGAAGTGAGTGGTGATGAGAGGGTGGTAACTGTGAGTTAGATAACTTCGACGCCAGTGAGGTAAAGTTAATCAAAAGATTGTTGGTTGGAAATGTAGACGTTTTAAAGCGAATGATCTACTCCCGTCATGTGTGGCCATAATCATAATCAAACTGCCGCTACAACTACATTATGTGGAAAGGTATGACGTTTGAAGGAAGCAATCAGATTAGCAATGAAAAAATTTGAGGTATTGCTTGATCCTCAGGGCCCATTACCACCGACGCTCGTAAAAAAGCACAGAATTACGACAGAGTATGAAATACCTGTGTAGTGGCTATCAAATCAGATACATCATCATTTACAGCCATTTATTAAGGACTTATTAACCAATAACTAAACGACTGTGTAATAGATGGTAGTGTTAGCTCTTGGAGATTAGCTGTCATTGTTGTACATGTAAAATCAGCAGAGGAGGAAGAATGAATAGATTTCATTGCTACCATCAATATTTAAATTAAAAACGATAACAGATGCGTACCCACTAACGATATTACAGGAACTGTTGATAACTTAGGGCAGTTTCTGTATGATATATTCAAGGAATGGGTACCATTAGTTGTATGTGGCGGCGGAGGACTAACCAAAGATTGCGTTTTCGGTCCCACGAGATGTCATGCGATAATTACCAGTATCTGCAGATGCAATCTGGTTTGAAGAATGCACTGGCCATGTTTCAATAGTTTCGAGTGACTACACTGTATAATTTACCTCGATGATAGTACAGTGTTTTCAATGGATATGAAGTATCTTATACAGAGCTTAAGCGATTATGTTTCGCATGTCATTTTGCTACGGAAGAAGTGAGTTATTTAGGACAAGTGCTTTTGCTGAGAGTGTATAAAAATGGACCACATATTGATACAGGCGCTACGAGATTAGGACAAGTGCTTTTGCTGAGAGTGTATAAAAATGGACCACATATTGATACAGGCGCTACGAGATTTTGTGGCTACACTGGCAAGGAAGTAGTTGCAATCATTCTTGGGGTCGATCTTTTATTGTGGGAAACTTGTGAAGGGATTTGCAAGTATTGCACGAACAGTTATTTAATTACTGAAGAAGAGAATAAATTTTCTGTGGGCAGTGGAGCAAGAAGCCACAATTAAGAAGTTGAAAAAGAGGCTTTTCAGTCCATTGTTGACAGTTATGTGAAATGAACAGAAATTTTAATTGTCAGGTGGCATTTCCAACCAAGCACTGCGGTATGTTGAGTCGAATAATGAGAGGGGGCATACCACTCTCTCACTTGAACAACATTGTCTCGCAGATTAACATTCGTGATCTCCATGTTCCTCACTACTACATTTGTTATGGGTGGTTAATGACATTGTCTACAGGTGGAAGTTGTGGCCAGAATGTTCTTGTAACTGCATGAGTAACTTGTAGAGTGGTTGTATCCAGGGGTGCAGTAGTGGAGGCGACCAAGAGCAGGGTGCGAGGTGAATTGGGGGCTATAAACTCTGACACTATTTTACATCGTCGAACTATTTTTCCAAGTCTACAAATCCTATGACCGTATGTTGATTTTTCCAAAGTCTTTATTCCATAATCAGCAGCAGCGTTAGAACTGCTTCTCTGGTGGCCTTTACCTTTCATAAACGGAAACTGATAGTCACCTAACTCATGCTTCGTTTTCTCTTCGGTTCTTCTTGTCAGAAACTCGGATACATGAGCTATTAAGCTGACTGTGCGATAATTCTCGCACATTTCAGGCCTTGTAGTCTTCGGAATTTTTTGGATGGCACAGTATTTTTGCGAAGGTCAGATGGATATATAGCCAGACTCATACAATCCACACACCAATGTGAAATAGTAGGTTTGTTGCTGTCAAGCCCCTCTAGCAACAGGAAAATGTAGGGAAAGACGGGGAGAAGTTACCGGAATGTAAAGCAGTGCAGTGGTTGATGCTATAGAGTCCGTATACTCTGAGGGATATGATTAAGTTTATTATGCGACAGCAGGACTGTGTCAGGTGATAAGGTGATATTACCACTGGCAGTAATGTTACGGTTGCCAATTCGAAGAAATATAGATCACATTAGAAGCTTGCAAATTTTTTAAAGCACTCTGGATTATTTGCTACAGGCATCGTCACCGACTGCTAAGAAAAGAGTGGGAGGAAATAGAAAGAGCATGAGAATTTTGCACAGTCTGTATGTGAAATACCATATGAGTTAATACTGTGGGAGAAATAAGGAGACTATTGAGCATTGCTTTTCTTCTGTTTTTAACATAGGTAGTGTGTAGGATTGCTTTAGGTTATAAAGTTTTTAAAATCGTATTGTTGTGTGCGTATGAATAGCATCTGGAAGTTGCATTCCAGTGTGTGGGTTCTGGTTACATCAGGATTTCACTGATAAAGGGAATATGGGATGTAGCCACTGCTGTTGTATTTGTTGATGATTTTTCTTATGTCAGATGTGCCGCCACCTGCAGAAGAGTTTTTTTCTATTTTCTGAGGAGCTGGATTAGGGCACGGCTCCTTCGAAGCGGCAGGGAAACTGATTACAGCTTCCAATATATATTCGACAAGGTTTTTCGACTACAGGTTCGTTTTTACAAGTTGGTACACAGGAGAGACGGATGTCTGTTGCGTCATAAACCTTACAGTGTTGCTCCTCTTCACTAAAAGTGGTGTTGGAGCATGACGGGACCAGAAATTGGAAGGCGGAGTTCTATTCACTAGCAAGCAAGATGATGATAATGTCACCAGTCGTCAGTGGACGACAAGGCTGACATGTAGTACATGCCAGATGAGGAGCTGAATAAGCTGTTTTCTAAGTTACACTGGGAGGTGAAGAAAAATTGAGTGTTCAGAGAAATACACTCCTGGAAATTGAAAAAAGAACACATTGACACCGGTGTGCCAGACCCACCATACTTGCTCCAGACACTGCGAGAGGGCTGTACAAGCAATGATCACACGCACGGCACAGCGGACACAACAGGAACCGCGGTGTTGGCCGTCGAATGGCGCTAGCTGCGCAGCATTTGTGCACCGCCGCTGTCAGTGTCAGCCAGTTTGCCGTGGCATACGAAGCTCCATCGCAGTCTTTAACACTGGTAGCATGCCGCGACAGCGTGGACGTGAACCGTATGTGCAGTTGACGGACTTTGAGCGAGGGCGTATAGTGGGCATGCGGGAGGCCGGGTGGACGTACCGCCGAATTGCTCAACACCTGGGGCGTGAGGTCTCCACAGTACATCGATGTTGTCGCCAGTGGTCGGCGGAAGGTGCACGTGCCCGTCGACCTGGGACCGGACCGCAGCGACGCACGGATGCACGCAGTGCCGTAGGGGACCGCACCGCCACTTCCCAGCAAATTAGGGACACTGTTGCTCCTGGGGTATCGGCGAGGACCATTCGCAACCGTCTCCATGAAGCTGAGCTACGGTCCCGCACACCGTTAGGCCGTCTTCCGCTCACGCCCAAACATCGTGCAGCCCGCCTCCAGTGGTGTCGCGACAGGCGTGAATGGAGGGACGAATGGAGACGTGTCGTCTTCAGCGATGAGAGTCGCTTCTGCCTTGGTGCCAATGATGGTCGTATGCGTGTTTGGCGCCGTGCAGGTGAGCGCCACAATCAGGGCTGCATACGACCGAGGCACACAGGGCCAACACCCGGCATCATGGTGTGGGGAGCGATCTCCTACACTGGCCGTACACCTCTGGTGATCGTCGAGGGGACACTGAATAGTGCACGGTACATCCAAACCGTCATCGAACCCATCGTTCTACCATTCCTAGACCGGCAAGGGAATTTGCTGTTCCAACAGGACAATGCACGTCCGCATGTATCCCGTGCCACCCAACGTGCTCTAGAAGGTGTAAGGCAACTACCCTGGCCAGCAAGATCTCCGGATCTGTCCCCCATTGAGCATGTTTGGGACTGGATGAAGCGTCGTCTCACGCGGTCTGCACGTCCAGCACGAACGCTGGTCCAACTGAGGCGCCAGGTGGAAATGGAATGGCAAGCCGTTCCACAGGACTACATCCAGCATCTCTACGATCGTCTCCATGGGAGAATAGCAGCCTGCATTGCTGCGAAAGGTGGATATACACTGTACTAGTGCCGACATTGTGCATGCTCTGTTGCCTGTGTCTATGTGCCTGTGATTCTGTCAGTGTGATCATGTGATGTATCTGACCCCAGGAATGTGTCAATAAAGTTTCCCCTTCCTGGGACAATGAATTCACGGTGTTCTTATTATAATTTCCAGGAGTGTATGAGGAAAATGCAGGGGATTTCGTACGTCCTACGAGCCTATGCTGGAACAATTGCAAAAGGTAGTAAATGTAGTACAGCGTACTTTGCAACAGCGCAAGATTTGATAGTTGAATGCTGGTGGGTAGACGGTATTCGGAAATGCGGATAACAATGATATTCAAGAGCTTAATGGCTCTGTGGGGAGAGTAGAGGGAGTTAGGATAATAATAAAGTGGTGACAGAATTCTTGGATCAAGGAGTGCTAAATAACACACATTCATTGCAGAAGATTACAAGAGAGCTAACGTGGTATGTGGGAACGACAGTTACCGTAGTAAACTGGAACCTGGGTGGATTCATTGGACACGAGTGTGGCAGTTGCAAGTCTTTTACAGTCGCTAGCTGACAACATCTGAGGAACTCGGGTAGAGGTACAGGATTCGGAAGACGTCATACACCATGCGATATACTGGCAGCTGAGCCCTGCACTACTGGCGCCTGAAGCAAACACACAAAAAACACCTAAGTGAAACCATTTGCATAGTTTTGGTAACTTTATGTTACAAGTTTATTACATGACGATGTGGTCGGGTGATGTCTACGTGTGGTAAAGAGGTAAATGGAATAGGGCAATTATAGCAAGCAAGGGCTAATTAAGGCTACAATAGGAAACTGTTTGGTAAACGATAGAAAGTGGAAATGCAGGAAAGTAATAACCCTAAATGGCTACTGTAAAATGTTTTATGAGAAATGTTCAAAGATCTTAGAATTTAACAAAATTTATTACACTAGAATGTAGGAGATGATTCAGTGGACTAAACTTAGAAACTAAATCGTAGAATTGGGAATACAACAAGTGGAATTTTGGTCAAAGCGGAGCTGGTGTAAATAAGTATACGTGTACTTGCACGTTCGAATCCTGCCTCGGGCATGGATGTGTGTCATGTCCTTAAGTTAGTTAGGTTAAAGTAGTTCTAAGTTCTAGGGCACTGATGACCTTAGAAGTTTAGTCCCTTATTGCTCATAGCCATTTGAACCATTTGTAAATTTGCATACGCATGTCAAGATTTTTCAGATACACCAGGAGTCAAAATCTGAAGGCCGGGGATGTGTGTTGAGCCACAAATAAATTGCCTGATGAACTTGGGTAAAATTAAGGCTCCACTCTTGTCCAATACAAGGAGCCAGGGAACCAACTTAAGACTGACGGATGGGCGAAACTAACGCCAGGGAAACTTGCTGAAGTTGTGAGCACAGCTATTGAAGCATGTGGAACGCATATCAGAATCAAGCAGAGGAGCCAGGAATAGAAATAGGATCGATGCAGCATAAAGCAAAGCCACCACAGTTTATCCGGTTTTATTACTTCACCCCACAGCTGCGGACTTTTTCTTGTCTATATGCCCAGGATCAGGCCAGCTACAAAATAAATATGCACCAAGTCAGTATACAAATTAATTTTTAGTCGTAGGTATCATTGACACCCGCCAATTGTGAGGGGAGGTCTGCGTCAGTCCACAAGGTGACATGGTTCTAAAAGCAACAATCACGAGACTTGGCCTCCATGCCTATTTTTGGCTCCAAGTCCGAAGCTGTTGACAGCCTCTTCCAGCCAAGGGGCACCTGCTCGCCTATACCAGCCCCTGCAACCCTTACGCTCCAGGAGGCATCTGTTCAACATCAAGGCAATGGAGCCGCCTAACTACATGCAACCGGCTTGGGCAAGCTGTCACTGTGTGTATATGCTCGTAACGGTGGGACTGCTGCTGGGGGCTGTCTTCCTTTCCAAGGGCCACAATGGGGTTCGACACCTTTTAGAGCGTCCTGCCCTAAGACGCAAAGCTGCGCCCAGGCAGCGCACACGCTGCCACGTCATACACCGTAATTGAGAATTTATGCTGACCTGTTGGCGTCGCAACAGGCTATGGGCTACCATCTGCATCAGCACCGTACCGCTCGCTACATTCAGCAAACAAGCTGAAGGGCGTTATCTCAGCAGATGTATTTTTCAATTTGTTCCTCAGTAAAATGTGTGCCTCTTGAAATAGTTTCTCCGAGCAACCATCAGTCATAATCCTGACAACAGTCCACTGCCTCATCTCAGCTCTGTCACTGTCGAGGTCATCCACTCCAGGCTTCTTCAATATGAAGAATACGTACACAAACATAATTGACACTTGCGGATAGAGATAGCAATATCTGATGACGTAACAGATATGCAGATGCAGCGCACCTTCATCTTTGGGACTTTAAGAAACTTCCTATCATTGGCACGAGAAATATGGGAACATTGTGCTGACAGATCGCAAAGACAGTAAGCTGTAGTTCAATGACTGTAGAATGAGTGGTGATGCTGAGGATTCGGGGCGATAGAGTGGTAAGAAGAGCAGCTACTGATCCATTTAGGATGATTACACCAAGAGAAGTTCGTAAGATTATTCGTCTGAAATCTGGGCAGACGTTAGAAGCTGAGTGTCACGATGAATAGTCGGGAAGAGATTACTGAAAGCAGGGCAGAGATCTCGAGTTGCCATATATGGTTTACCGCTAACCTAGGTGGCGAGCTAACAGATATGGACAAAAACACTCATTTGCTTAAGTGTTGAAATAAGGTTGAAATGCTCACCACTTTATGGTAAGAATAGTAAACCGTGTTGTTATTCTTTCATCTACATCTGCAACTACATCCAAATGATTATTCTGCACTGCCTGACAGTGGATTCATCGAACCACCTTCAAGCTACTTCTCTACCGTTCCACTTTCGAACGGAGGGTGGGAGAAACAAACACTTCAGTCTTTCCCAGCAAGTTCTGATTTCTCTTACTTCACTATGATGATCATTTTCTCTCTTCTAGGAGAAAATAGGCGACTGAAATTTCGCGAGAAGGCCCTGCAGCAACGAAAAAGCCTTCGTTTCAATGATTGCTTCCCTAATTCCTGTATCAAATGCGTGAAATTCTCTTCCATATTTCGTGAGAATATAAAATGAGCTGCCCTTCTTTGATCTTTTTCGATGTCCTTCAACAGTTCTGTGTGATGCGGATGCCACACCTCATAGCAATACTTCAGACGAAGGCTGATAACCATCGTGTAAGCAGTAGTAGATCTGATATGTTTTCAAGGGTTCTGCCAATAAAACACAATCTTTGGTTTGCTTCCTCCACAACATCATCTATGTGATTGTTCCAATTTACGTTATTCGTAAGTGTAACAGCTTTTCATCACATGGATACCAGAATGCATATTCCAGCAGGACAACGCAAGGCACCCCCACTGCAGTTCACGCCACAAGCATCTTCAGGATTTTATTGATCTTTGACTGGCCTGCCTGGTTCCCTGATCTGTCTTCCACAGAGCAGTTAAGGGTTCTGAGGGAATTTTACACTTTCATAGCAGTCTACAGTTAGCAATTTTTATGAACAGACACAGCATTTTCTTCCACGCTGGTGAATCTTTCGGGCTGTATGGTCGTGATCCATGAAACGCTTTTGTTCCTAATCTTCGCACCAGAGCTGTGCTGGAAATTTTCAGAAGTTCTCGTTGCCCCACTGAGTCTTGCAGACTTATGGGTCGGACGTCGGAAGGGGACATAAATACTCTAGAATATTGTGAAAAAAGGGCGAGAGAGAAAATCCTTGAAGATGTTGGATAATTTTTTATTTCGTCCGTCTCACTTGCATTGATATAAAAGCCAGCTGTAGTATTTACCGGTTTGGGTTGACACGTCCATTCTGAAACCACACGCATTGCTATTAACCGTTATCATTCATGCAATATGCGTCGTTCCTAGTGACTGACGCAACCAATGGTCGCACAGGCTATAAGATAAATGAAGGTACTTGTCGCCCAGCTGTACACTTCCTGGTCTTTTGGCTACATATTATATGAATAATTATTGTTCATAACGAGGCTTGTGGTTTGAGAATTGGGGTATCAGCCCGAAACCAGTAACCACTACAGCTGAATTTTATATCAGTCTGACTGAGACGGAAGAAATAACAAATTATCCATTTTCCTCAGCACTTAACTGTTGCGGAGCAGTTCCGGGCCGGCCGCGGTGGCCGAGCGGATCTAGGCGCTTCAGTCTGGAACCGCGCGACTGCTACGATCGCAGGTTCGAATCTTGCCTCGGGCATGGATGTGTGTGATGTCCTTAGGTTAGCTAGGTTTAAGTTGTTCTAAGTTCTAGGGGACTGATGACATCAGATGTTAAGTTCCAAAGTGCTCAGAGCCAGTTCCGGTGGCAACGTGCCTCGAATAAGCAATAGATCATTCTTGTCAGAGTCAAAACTACTGATATGAATGAAAACGACTGAAGCAATATGAAAGCTTTCGCGAACTAGGGACAGCAGAATAATCAGCTGTAGTGAATCATGCTCTTCAGTCAGATAGCCAAAATTATATGTACTGCGACTAACCATTATCCACGGTCATAACTATGGAGAAAATTTTTGTTGGAAAAAAAAGGAGCCACGAAACTTAGCAACACGTGGGCAGTAGCGCCACAGAATCGATAGAACTCAGTTCGACAGCTAAGTTTTATCTCTTACAAAGATTATATCTACCGATATTGTGTTAACTTCTGTCACAGCCTTTTACACAGTATTTGTCTCGCTCCCCGACTCAGGAAGGTTCAGCCAGAGCAATAGAGA
Source organism: Schistocerca gregaria (assembly GCF_023897955.1). Classification (NCBI taxonomy): domain Eukaryota; kingdom Metazoa; phylum Arthropoda; class Insecta; order Orthoptera; family Acrididae; genus Schistocerca; species Schistocerca gregaria. The sequence goes on from NC_064920.1 coordinate 247,911,129, forward strand.
GTTCGGAGATGTCCAGCGCAGCTCTGCACGAAACGCCAGGAACGAAATACTTTCATGGACCACTATCATACTACCCGGAAGATTCATAAGCAAATAACACATCCGATAGAGCAAGCCTCATTGTATGATCTGCCTCGACGTCACAACGAATACAAGATGCGTGAAATGTTTTTGCAGATTGTGAATACGACTTACAACGTCTATACTATCTAGTAGTAAAATATGAAATTTTTTTGTCGTTCTGGCAGTGGAACCCTAATTTCCCGCTTGACCCAAGCAGTAAACTTAACCGCCTCGGGTATCCGAACACGCCTCTGAACGACCCAGACTTCTATATCTCAGTATTTCCATCTTTTCACAGATGGTTGCGGGACCTCGGCTGTTCAGTACAGAAAGTCGAATCTAACACCTTTCAGCCGTCTAAATTTCCGAATAGTTATTTTATTGGGCTACCAGTTTCGCTGACTCATTACTCCATCTTCAAGCCGCTTGACCGACGTTTAGAAAGACTCCCACCTCTGGTCCAGTGAAAATCGGGGCTAGCATTCAGTGACTAATATTCTTAGATTTTTGAGTCACCGTTGCCTTTAAATCAAAACTTCTTTCCAAACTTCGCTATGTCCTAGTGTCTACGTACAATATTGCCCACATACAAATCGTATGATTGCCGCACAGGAAGAGACATTGTTTCGCTCCTCTGATTGTCTTCATTTGACATGGAATGCAAATGGGGCAATTTTACAGTGTCTTTATAACTTTATGCAGTATTTAGTTTTAACACGGCACTGAACTACACGGACACTGTAAAATGAAGACACTGCCCTGCTGAATACACTCACACTGCGCTACTGGATACCAGAGTACACCACTGGCCATTACAATTGCTGCACCAAGAAGAAATGCAGATGATAAACGGGTATTCATTGGACAAATATATTATACTAGAACTGACATGTGATTACATTTTCACGCAATTTGGGTGCATAGATCCTGTGAAATCAGTAGCTTTGATACGCCTGGGCATTGAGTCAAACAGAGCTGAGATGGCGTGTACAGGTACAGCTGTCCACGCAACTTCTACAGGGTACCATAGCTCATCAAGAGTAATGACTGGCGTGTTGTGACGAGCCAGTTGCTCAGCCTCCATTGACCAGACGTTTCAATTGGTGAGAGATCTGGAGAATGTGCTGGCCAGGGCAGTAGTCGAACATTTTATGTATCCAGAAAGGACCGCACAGGACCTGCAACATGCGGTCGTGCATTACACTGCTGAAATGTAGGGTTTCGCAGGGATAGAAATGAACGGTAGAGCCACGGGTCGTAACAGATCTGATATGTAACGTCCACTGTTCAAAGTGCCGTCAATGCGAACAAGAGGTGACCGAGACGTGTAACCAGTGGCATCCCATACCATCACGCCGGGTGATACGCCAGTATGGCGATGACCAATACACGCTTAAAATGTGCGTTCCCCGCGATGTCGCCAAACACCGACCATCATGAGGCTGTAAACAGAACCTAGATTCATTCGAATTAATGACGTTTTGCCATTCGTGCACCCAGGTTCGTATTCGAGTACACCATCGCAGGCGCTCCTGTCTGTGATGTAGCGTCAAGGGTAACCGCAGCCATGGTCTCCGAGCTGATAGTCCATGCTGCAGCAAACGTCGTCGAACTGTTCGTGTAGATGGTTGTTGTCTTGCAAAAGGTCCGCATCTGTTGACTCAGGGATCGAGATGTGGCTACATGATCCGTTACAGCCATGCGGATAAGATGCCTGTCATCTCGACTGCTAGTGATACGAGGCCGTTGGGATCCAGCACGGCGTTCCCTATTACCCTCCTGAACCCACCGATTCCATATTCCGCTGACAGTCATTGGATCTCGACCAACGCGAGCAGCAATGTCACGATACGATAAATCACAATCGCGATAGGCTACAATCCGACCTTTATCAAAGTCGGAAACCTGATGGTATGCATTTCTCCTCCTTACACGACGCATCACAACAACGTTTCACCATGCAACGCCAGTCAACTGCTGTTTGTGTATGGGAAATCGGTTGGAAACTTTCCTCATGTCAGCACGCAGTAGGTGTCGCTACCGGCGCCAGCCTTGTGTGAATGGTCTGTGAAGCTAATCATTTGCATATCACAGCATCTTCTTCTTGTAGGTTAAATTTCGCGTCTGTAGCACATCATCTTCGTGGTGTAGCAATTTTAATGGCCAGTAGTGTACCTGACGGCAAGGCTCGGACGTGGCGCAAATCCCACGAAACCATGGGCCAAAAACTGTCAACAAGGCACTGTGCAGGCTGGGGGTGACTCCACAATGGTGTGTGCTGTGTCTATGTGGGATGAACAGGGTTCTCTGATCCAGCTGAACCGATCGTTGAACGGAAATGTCTGTGTTCGGCTGCTAGGAGACCATCTGAGATGTAGGTTTTATGGACGAGAATGAGCCAAGGCGCAGGTTGACAATTGTTCAAGATTGGTTTTGAGAATATTGTAGACAGTTGGAGTGAATGATTTGGCCACCAAGATCGCCCGACATATATCTCATCGGACACTTGTGCGACATAAGCGAGTATTCAAATCGTGCCAAAAGGAGGTCCGACACGATAGTAGGAGGTATCTCATGACTTTCATCACGTCATTGAATGTGGACCATAAGGTACGGTAGCGTCCCAGGGCTTCGAATACCGGCCCGTGGCCCACAGGGTACCGCTCGCACAGCGCACAGTGGTCCACTCTCTCTCTATCTCTCTGCCGCAGGCAGCTCGGCCGTCGGCCGGCACTTGCAGCGCGCCAGCGGCCGCCGGCCGGCCACCGTTCCTCGCGATTTATCGCCCTGAGGTTTCCAAACCCTAATGAGCAAAAACCAATTTACAAGGTAGTTATTGGCTTCCAACTAAATTGTGGAATACAACCAAATATATAGGCAGCAGCGGGCCCGCGCGCTGTAGAGAGAGCACATAAAACGAACCAGGCGTGCAAACAATTCTGTCCGGAGCCCTAGTCCGTTACACGCCGCTGTAATCCAAAAAATAAATTTGTTAAAGCACACGCCGCTGAATACTGTGATGACTTTAAATATCCCCCCCCCCCCCACTTTGTCCCCCTTCCCTTCATCCCCTCCCCCCCCCCCTTCCTCTATAGTGCTGACCATCGCATCAAGCTGATGCGCGCACGCAGTCGGTGCAAGCGTTTTTATCAGCAGCGAGACGGACGAAATACCTGTGTCAGAATTCCCGGCGTCCTCACACGTTCTCATCAACGTCACTTTTTCCTCCCTAATGGCAGTTTATTGCTGCAGTGTCGTATAATACCGCCCGGCGTCTGCTCTTTTCTTGCGCTCCAACTTTTCGCAACCGCCGTACTCTGCAACACATTTTACTAGTGGTATGCTTTTCTTACTCTCGTGCCAGACTGTTTTATGTATCTACAATAGCTATGGCGTTCATTGCTGATACAGGAACACATGAATCGTAAAGGGGAAATCGTTGCAAAACCGGCTCCCGCGCTAGTTAAAGTTCAGAGTTTATATACTGTCTGCAGCTTGATTCACTTCACCCTGAAGTTCCCGGGAGAATGTCATTAGACTCGGTTAATAGTATTAATGAGGTCCTAAGACGACAAAAAGACTCGGTTTTATTTATTACAGTTAAGCAACGGGCACTTACTTATTATGCCAAATATATTTCAATGTTGAAATCGTACTGCCACCAACTCTGGACTCACAAGACTCCATCATTAGCGATCTCTAAAGAACACTTTGACAAGTCGATAATCTAAAGTTAAGACTCTCTCAGCAAAGCGGAAGCAGAAAAGACAAAAACATGCATGGATTCAGCATCTACCGGGATCACTGCCAGCTTCCGTGGCCACTTGATCACTTTTTGACCACGAATTAAGGCTATGTTGACAACTGCAACCATAAGACTAGAAGGACCTCTAGTCTTAACCCTCACGTTTCGTTCCGTAAAACCTTAAGATTGACTTGGGTGTTCAATCTGCTGGTGATTAATAGCCACATACCCATTGTTTTACTGCACTTGCCAATGTAAATGATATGTGTCGTCAGTATGGGCTTCAGGTGGTCACTAGTTCATTAATCAGAGTGTCCTTCACTGATGCTGGGAGATAGGATACTACGGTTCAGAAATATATCGTAATATAATTTGAACCTGAGAAATAAGACAGCTGGAAGCAAAACATATTTGGCCTACTAGGTCATAAGAGATTGAAATCCAAATAACACAGGTGAGGAGAAAGATCTCTGCCAGACCGTTTACATATTAAAAATCACAGTATTCACTTCAGTCGACTTAGGGAAACCAACGAAATTTTAATTGTAGATCGTTAGTCACGGATTGTAACCCGTTCCTCCGGAATTCCAGTCAATTGTGTTAAACGTTGCGCCACGCTTCTCGATTTGGTCGTGACAGGCGTGACGAATTTCCACAATCTCTGCTATTCAATGCAACATTTCTTTTATTTATCGAGTATGCCAAAGAACGATGAAAAGACTGCTATTACAATAGCAAGTATTACCGTTAAAAGGATGATCAGTCACTGACCATTGTACACATGAGTGTATGTCACGAGACTCTGAAACGTCTCCTTAGAAAAATTAATGAATTACCTTGGTGATAAACCCCTTACGTTATTTGATTTTCAAACAGCTGAGCAGAACGGAACGTACTCAGACATTTCTCTCTTTACTTATTCGGATCAACACTAAACTGACAAACAATCTTTTTAGCGCAACGCAATCTGATTTTCAACAATCCCTACAAAAGAATGGCGTTGACTGACAATACCTATATCTTTCATGAATCACTTACCTCACAAAAATCTTCATTACTCGAACTACTGCAATACAGCGAGTGCCAATACTGCCAGCTAAATAAAAGATTCAAAGATTATAACTACTGAAGTCACTATAGGCATAGTTAGCAAAAGAACAAACAATGTATTTACCTTGATAGTGTTCAAAAGTCATTATATATATATATATCAGTTCATGACATCCAGTCTTATAAATTTACTGTCTCCGATGGACACACGTCCAGATCATCCGCTCTCAAAACTCCGCCATCTCACTCCCCACATCCACCACTGCTGGCGGCTCACCTCCAACTGCGCAACGCTACACGCTATTCACATCAACTGCCCAACACTAGAATATTCCTACAATGCAAACCAGCCACAGACTGCACACAGCACAGTCAGTGATTTTCATACAGAGCGCTACGTGTCGTTACCAACATAAAAACCTAAACAGCCTACTTACAACTCTCCATTCAGTACATTCTTTATTTTGGAACAGAGGACCGAATGAAAGGAAAATGTTGAATTATAAGATTATAAGCAAACATGTTTTCTATTCTGAGAGACAAGTCACACATTTCAATTACACATCATCTACCATTTCCTTGTTAATTCAATTACTTTATGTATTGACATATTTATCCTGGCAAGATTCGGGGCAAACGATCTTGTCTTACAACTAACCAGGCATTCTTCATATTTTATCATGGTATTCGTTGTGATACTCGTCGCATATGAGCTCCCGTATTTAGTACCTAAGGTGAAACTTCTAATTAATTGCCACGGAAGTAGAGGACACAGTAACGCCTACAGCGGAATAATATTGATTACGTTTGTGGGAAAGTAATACAAGTACCAGGGGTAATCTAAAAGCTGTCGTAACTATGAATATGATAGAGGAGACGAAAAAAAAGAGGATAGTAAGAAAGAAATAGAACCTATGTGATAAAGAGAGGAGAACAAATATATGTGACATCGCTCGCTGGGAATACTACACGAATTTTAGCAAGACCGGGGTCAACCGAAGTCTACATCCGCATCTGTTTTTTGTGCAGTCTTTGAAGCATTATCCCGAAGATGTTTCCAGCTACTAGAAGGATTGCCTATGATGGTTAGAGCGTGAATTTTCTGCCACACATTTTACTATTGAACGCCTCAGTAACCCATTGTATAAAATGATACCCATTAGCAAGCGAAGTCAGTTTGAAATCAATGGTTGCGTTTCTAACAGTGAAATATTGAAATTGGTGGTTATGTTTTTGAAAGTTGGGGAAGACGTAGTTTTCTCTGTTTAAATAGCAACAATATCACGATGAAAATAATTTTTGTTAATTCTGGGACATGATAAGAATACAGCAGGCTACTTTGTATTAAAATTTGGTATCGACAGGCCTCTATGTTTGTATTTTAACGAATGCTAAATTTATTGGTTCATCTGCAGGAAGTATAGAATAGGGCAAATTACTTCCCATCGAAATGTGTAATGTGTCTACAACAGATATGTAAAGTTCCAGCTGGCCTTGTGGCCGACCGGTTCTAGGCGCTTCAGTCCGGACCCGCGCTGGTGCTACGGTCGCAGATTTGAATCCTGCCTCGGGCATGGATGTGTGTGCTGTCCTTAGGTTAGTTAGGTTTAAGTGGTCTAGGGGACTGATGACCTCAGATGTTAAGTCCCATAGTGCCTAGGAACATTTGAACTATTTCTTGTAACGTTCCTATAATAAAGAAAGCCTATGCTAGTCTGTGAAAATGGACTCGATAAGCAACCTGAGCTATAAGTAATCGGAATCTAACCTGCACAACACTATGTGCATCTTGTATGAGTGTCAGTTTCACTGGCATTTAAACCCTCAACAGATGGTTACATGAAAAACTTAAAACTAACATTCGGATGGGCTATCTGACTATGTATTTAAATACGAATTTACAAGTGATACAGAATCTGGATAGGCAACGGAATTTACTGGATTAGAGTACATAAGATGTTGTGGATTGTCAGTGTGTCTCTTTTGGTTCGAAGTTTTGCACTGGCCACTTTAGGCGACTGACTTTTTCCAAGTGGTTTACAGCAATTCGCAGCAGCATGCAGCAGCAGCGACTAAAGCTTACTGTTACAAAGATTGAATTTAATAAAAAGGAGTTTGCTTGGGTCCTGTTAACTTCTAAATAACTTGTAAGAAGGGATTTCATAAATTAAGTCTATTTCAAAACTTCAGAAACCATCACGACTAATAATAATTTGACAAGTATTAATAATGGCGAAATGACGTCAGCATCAGTAGTGGTTGAGTGCCAGATCGACATATTATTTCAGTTTAAAAGTTACACTGACATTTAATAACGACAGCATATTTATGAATGGGATGTGGAGAATAACTATTATTATTTGGATGATAAGGAAGCTTCTATAACTGACAAGCAAAATATGGGATTATAGCGAACTCGGGCTAACAATCAAGAGGCTAGCCCTGCAAAAGCGTTTTACGCTATGCATGCAAATTATACCTTGAATTTAAGCCATCTAAATCTCTCCTGGCCATATATATGATATCAGGCCTTGAGTCCGGTAAGATCTGCTGTCACCGACCTGAGGGCAGCGAACACGTCTTCTGTCTCAAGGCTCTCTACCAACAACATGTCATGCACTCAAATACAGTAAATTCCGTTGCACAAGCCAGATTCTGCATCACTTGTAAATTCTTACTCAAATACGCAGTCATATAGCTTACCCAAATGTTAGTTTTAAGTTTTTCATGTATTGATCTGTTGAGGACTCAAATGACAGTGAAACTGACTCTCATACAACACTCACATAGTGTTATGCAGGTTAGATTCCGATTGCTGATAGCTCAGGTTGTTTATCGAGTCCATTTTCACAGACGAGCATGGCCTTTATTTGTTGTAGGTACGTTACATATTTGTTGTAGGTAGGTTACAAATGTCATATATACAAGTAAAGGAATTTTTTAAATATTTCTGTTAGACGTCGAGAGAAGTGGGTTCAATTTTTGTTCAGTTATCATCCACTGTCTCATTAAAATCCTCCTGTCGTGGCAGTACACACAGGAGGATTTTGAAGAGGTTTAACTCAAGCCACAGAAGCTTACGTATTTATGTAAACATTGAGACTTGTGTTGCCTTTAGCTCGCAAGAAAACATCACAGTCGGGTGTGCGAACATAATTGCAGACCAATTAATTAGGTCTATGCATAAAACTACCATCAGAGCACATGCATACCGATCTTGCCTAAAATGCTTCACAAATGTTTACTATCATCAAACGTGGATGCAGATAAGGAGAGCAGAGAGGGATGTATTAAGTGTTGTTCTTTTAAGTTTAATACACCAGCAGGCTGCGAAAAGAGTAGAAAAATCCCAGTTGGGACAAATCTGGGGACAATTTACAGTTCTAAAAATGATTCAAATGGGTCTGAGCACTGTGGGACTCAACTGCTGTGGTCTTAGAACTACTTAAACCTAACTAACCTAAGGACATCACACACATCCATGCCCGAGGCAGGATTCAAACCTGCGACCGTAGCAGTCGTACGGTTCCGGACTGCGCGCCTAGAACCGCGAGACCACCGCGGCCGGCTTTACAGTTCTGCACTCACCTGATAATCAAGGTAAACCATGATTGGAGCTAGTGAGTGGGTCTAGTTTTAACTTATTTCTGTGACAAATACGTGTATATGGGAGAGGAGAGTGGGGTGCAGATAAGTTGACGCCAACCAATATTACAGACTGGCTACTAAAATTACGACACCAGGAAAGACAGTAAATAACGAAATTTTGTTTCTCATGTATTTAGGGTGTGATAGGAAGAACAAGTGATAACTTTATGCGTAAACTGGTGTGAGAAGTTAAGGAGGCTGAGCTTTCACTTCTGTCAGGAAGAATGGCTCTGATCATGCAGTGAAGGCTTTAATTAGTTGCTGATGAGTCGACCGGATTGTATGGTCTGGTCGTTATCAATGACATTTTTCCATTTCTAACGTTTCCTCCAGAGCCACGCCGGACATTTTCAGGGATGCTCCTGGTAGCTCTGAGTCTTGTCGTCTGACACAGTCGTCAGGGCTCAGCAGAACTAGGAGCACATCTGAAGATCTGCAGAACAGATCAAGACGAAACATTAGGAACGGGAAAGTTTCATAGAGCACGACCATAAAAACCGCAAGCCTTACCAGCCGCTAACAATGGCTGTAACCCGGCTGGGTATCGAATAGAACTGAGAGAGGTTACGGGAACGTCATATCATGCTCTTTGCACTCTATGCCTAGGCTTGTCAGTCGTTGTGGCTGGCGAGTGGTAGTGTGCCACTCTCAATAGACAGTGAAGTTTCCAGTGGATTAGAGATCTGGAGAAGTGCTGCTCAGGACCGCTGTCGAACAACGTCTGTATGATAGCAGATAATGTTGCATGCGAACTTTGTAAAGGGCAGCAGACTTCAGCAGAATGTAGTGAGTCAGAGCTGCCAAACAGGGTCACGTCACCTTTGTTATGTGACGCAACAAAGGCTAAGGCGAATACAACGAACGGTACCAAGAGCTTTTACGAACCATTTCTATACTATAACAAACTCCTTGCGCAAGAACGTCTTCGTGGTAGCAAGACTTATGCGGCCATGACGAATGACGTCGGGTAAACAATAGCCACTACTTCGCTCCATAAATACCCCAGCAGTTTAGCTCGTAAGGCAGTTGGTCGATGGCGTACATGATGTTTGCACTCGATTACCTGAAGTGATGTCTGGCACAAGTCTGCTGTAGATTTCCTGCACGTTAAAGACGACAAGAGCCGTTACTGGGAGAAATGGCTGCCTCGCCATAATCACCAGTCGCAAAGTTTAACACCGCAGTCTACCTCTATCGCAGATGCGAGGAACTGGAGGTAATTTCTTCCCACCCGGATCAAGATACTAGCGTTCCTGGCATTCTGGTGGACTGAATAGGGCCTACCTGGACGGCATGCCAAGATCGTCGAAATTAACGGCTACACGGCAACCGTTGTCGCGATATGACGGATGACGAAGAAGGGAGGTGATTGGGAGGGGACAGAGTACATCCCAAGTTGGCGTTTGTAAGTTCAATATACGCGCCGCCCTCACTCACTGCCGTGGCGTCGCGGTACAGCCACTGCCGGCGCCACGCATGTTGCGAACCGCCAGTGCAAATGGTTCTAAGCACTATGGGACTCAGGTCATCAGACCCCTAGACTTAGAACTACTTAAATCTAACTAACCTAAGGACATCACACACATCCGTGCCAGAGTCAGGATTCGAACCTGCAACCGAAGCAGCAGCGCGGTTCCAGACTCCACCATTGCAGAAGTCGTCTGGAACCAAGTGCGTGGTGTCAGCTGCCTTGAGCGGGCCTAAGGCCGCTTACGACACGATTCCTCAGCGGGTATTGACAGACGATGCCAACCACCAATCAAAACACTACCTGTATTTTTGTGGAAATAAATCATTAATTCTGAATCTTGTTCCACTGTGCCTCAGGTCATTACTGTCCTTCCGACGAAAACTGTCAAGGACCGAACTGGAGAATATCTCCTGGCACAGAACCAACTCTACCTACGCCCTCCCAGTAGCCACCTAGCCACTTCTTTCTGTAAGAACAGCTGAACTCGTTTCGCCTGGTTCAAAGACACGTCATGAGATCACTGGATTGCCTTCAACACGTCGGAAATATAATGGCTGATGCCCAAAATTTTGGCTGTGCGACGCAGAAATAATAGTATTGTGTATCCATTGGTTCCCAGTGTCATCACAATGCTGGGTTCGTATGACGATGACGAATGCAGTATGGCAACATTTGGGGGTCTCCCCACACGGAAGCGTTGATCATTATCGTATGCAAAGACGGGATCTTGACATTTCGGTGTCAAACGCTGACGCTGGGGTCGCCACTGCCTCATCAATATAAATAGCAACGTGCGTGTATTGTGTATTGAAATCGGGGACCTAGAAACGACGGAGAGGCTTCGTCCCGCTGTAGCCCTCAGTGGTTCACAACCCAACAACAGGACACAGCAGTCCGTCCACCCCACCGCCGCCCCACACCGAACCCAGGTTTATTGTGCGGTCTCGGTTCGGCCCCCAGTAGAACCCCCCCCCCCCCCCCCCCTCCCACTCCACCCGTCCAGGTAACGTCGGAACAAGCCGCATTCTTCGAGGCAAATGGAAAACCGCCTCAGAAACCTTCCACAGGCTGGCCAGCACACCGGACCCCGACGGGTGGATTCGTGCCGGGGACTGGCACGGCTTCCCGCTCGGGAATCAGCGCGTTAGGCCACACGGCTAGCCGGACGGTCAAATCGCAGCCTAGTCGCCATGCTGACATCCGTGACCCTCCAGATGTCGCCACATTGCCGTTGTAGATGTTTTTCTTGTTACAAACGAGCCCAGTTCTTGGTTCTATTATACGGTACGGCCAAGCGAACAATATGTCTGTCTGTGCGCTTGTTGCTTGCGACCACTCAGAACCTGCTTGGATTTCATTATGGCCCTCCTGAACCCATCTTTTCCATATTCTCTACCAACGCGACGACCAGCAGTATTGCGCACAGATTAACCACATTCTCTGTAGTCCACGACAATGCTTCTGTCTAATTCTGACATTTGACCTTCTTACATGAGGCATAACGTGTTCTTCGCACAAGAAACCGACATACGTGATATCTGAATGGGAAATTCACTGTGTAGCCGGCCGCGGTGGTCTAGAGGTTCTAGGAGCTCAGTCCGGAACCACGCGATTACTACGGTCGCAGGTTCGAATCCTGCCTCGGGCATGGATGTGTGTGATGTCCTTAGGTTAGTTAGGTTTAAGTAGTTCTAAGTTCTAGGGGACTGATGACCATAGATGTTAAGTCCCATAGGTCTGAACCATTTGAACCATTTTCCACTGCGTAATCTTTCGTTATACACAGAATGCAGACGGCATTACCCGTACGTTTTTGTGCGGTGGAGGTGAAATGCTAATGACTTGCATATCCTAGTGTGTAGTATACTTCACGCAATGTGACGTGTGTTGCACGTGATCTTCAAGGTGTCGCTGTACTAAAAGGCTTCCTGAAAACTCACAAATTGTTGTCATCCTGCAAATGTCACAAAAGTGGAGGATGTGTTGTCAGAAGGAAAACTCTTGCCTCTAACGAGTAAGACGCGTCTGGGTCGAACAAGTCGTTAGCTGAGGAAGGTTGCGCCATTGCGCAGCGGCACTTAAACGTATCGGCCGGCTGCGGCGGACTGTTGCTCGGCCGCCTGCTCCGGCTGAGGTTCATAAATCGGCGACGCCAGAGGCCACGTGACTGATGTGCGAGCAGCATGAAACAGCCGTCCCCTAAATCACGCCAGCGCGCCGCCCAGATAAGATTCGCATCGAGCGCGGCCCCTGACTTCAGCTGTGCTGCGCCAGTCCGACAGCCAGCGTGATCACGCCGACCGCCAACCAGTAATCCGCCGCCGATCACGAACGCTTCTTACGGTCCGTTCTTAACGGTGCACACTCAGCGCTGCGTCTCGCTTGACGGAGCAACGAACAATAGACGTACTACGCTGGTTAGCGCCGAGGTACGTCGTCACTTACGCCCCTGTGGCAGCAGTAAGATCTCACTTTTTGAACCACCATTGAGATTATACATTATTGGCCATTAAAATTGCTACACCAACAAGAAATGCAGATGATAAACGGGTATTCATTGGTAAAATATATTATACTAGAACTGACATGTGATTACATTTACACGCATTTGGGTGCATAGATCCTGAGAATTCAGTACCCAGAACAACCACCTCTAGCCTTAATAACGGCCTTCATACACCTGGGCATTGAGTCAAACAGAGCTTGGATGGCGTGTACAGGTACAGCTGCCCATGCAGCTTCAACACGGTACCACAGTTCATCAAGAGTACTGGCTGGGGTATTGTGACGAGCCAGTTGCTCGGCCACCACTGACCAGACGTTTTCTTCGGTGAGAGATCTGGAGAATGTGCTGGCCAGGGCAGCAGTCGACCATTTTCTGTATTCAGAAAGGCCCGTACAAAACCTGCAACATGCGGTCGTGCATTATACTGCTGAAATGTAGGGTTTCGCAGGGCTCGAATGAAGGATAGATCCACACATCTGAAATGTAACGTCCACTGTTCAAAGTGGCGTCAATGCGAACAGGAGATGACCGAGACGTGTAAGCAACGGCACCCCATACCATCACGCCGGGTGATACGCCATTATGGCGATGACGAATACACGCTTCAAATGTGCGTTCACCGTGATGACGCCAATCACCGATGCGACCATCATGATGCTGTAAACAGAACCTGGATTCATTCGAAAAAATGACGTTTTGCCATTCGTGCACTCAGGTTTGTCTTTGAGTACACCATCGCAGGCGCTCCTGTCTGTGATGCAGCGTCAAGGGTAAACGCAGCCATGGTCTCTCAGCTGATAGTCCGTGCTGCTGCAAACGTCGTCGAACTGTTCGTGCAAATGGTTTTTGTTTTGCAAACGTGAAGTGACGTTTACATATCAGGAGAGCAATAAAGGAATGGTAACGTTCTAGAAGGCAGATTTTTGTGCAGGCCTGGTTCACGAACGAAGGCGTTAGACTTTCTTACCGAATGAGCTCTCTCGGCGTAACTAAGAATTGTCCTCACCACTATAAATATCTGTCAGTACCTCTCTCCAACTTTCCAAATTTCATTAAGTCTCACAGAATCAGTACACAGTCTTAAACTGCTGGGAAGTTATAGTACAGCGCTCTGGTAGCTGCAAAGCGAAATATTCATTGAGTAAAACAGTTTACACATTGTTCCAGCTTTGGAAATTATCATTCTAAATTCTACCATGTAACGACCACAATTTTTAAAAATATGTTTTCTTTTCTTCAGCAATAATGATGTCTCTGACTTTTCCTACTTTAGAATGGTAGAACAGTGTGTTAGGTAGCTAGGATTTACTGCCTTAAAGTAGAGGAATACTGTAGTCAACTCCAACGTGCAGATTAAGACAAGACACAGTAGGTCACAGTCATTCAGATTAACTGTGACAGAACAGGATGCTCACAGGACAGTGTCAAATTTTCAATGGCACCAGAACTAGAAAAAGAAGCGCTAGGAAGCTTCATCGTGCTCTGAATCTTGGTAACGTCTTTGCTCCTCTAGATCGGCCCCTCACCTTCGCGACTTGATTTGCCACAGCTTCATTAGGGGGGATGTACAGGCAGGATTTATCCTGTGGTGGGTTGCGAGTCATGTTTGAATATCTGGGTGGGTAACGCTGTCGCGATCAGAAGGCCGATCAGGGTTCGAGCTACGAATTTGTTCGTTGTTTGAACTTCGAAACGACGCTCTTTACCCTACAAGATATTGTATTCACTGAGGGAAGGAATTTATTTATTATCGGATCAAAAGTATCCATACGCTCTTAGGCACTGCAGGAGTGACCGCTAGATGTCACGAGTGGCAGACCTGCCAGTACAAAAGGAGGCGGGGAGTATTGTGTTGTCAGTAGAGAAGCAGGAACATCAGAATAATACGGTGAGGAGAGCTCACTGACTTTGAACGCGAACTAGAAAAAAATTTCATTCGGGCATTTCAATCATTCTAAATCTGCCCAAATCTACTACTGGTGATGTGACTCTGAAATGGAAAAGCGGGGAAACAACCACCACTAGACTAATATCTGGCATACCTCATGTACTGGCGGTCATGGTCCGCCGAGCATTGTTGAGGGAGGCTGTAAGTTCACATGAAATTAGGTGAGAGAATCACTCGTGAGTTCCAATCTGCTACTAGCGCTTCAAGTAGCACTGAGCGCAGTGAAAAAGAATCAAGTACAGTGATCGAACAGCTCCTCATGAGCCACACATCTGTGCAGATGATATACCACGCTTGATGTGATGTGAATAGCCACGGCACTGGACAGTGGATGACTAACGATACGTGGCGCCGTTGGCGCCAGTCGCTTCTCTGTATTCATTTAAGATCTCTGTGATCGATTCTGTATCGCGAGGCCGCAGTTTACCTCTATGGTTGCTTTTCGGCTATTTAAGCGCACGACGCTGTGTGGAGAGGGCTGGTTTTAGGTAGGTTGGTAGGCGCTCCGGTGTGCAGTCTGGTTGTCGGCGGTCGCTCTTCGCACATGTTCTGCCTCTTTCTGTCACTTGGGCAGTGGGGCTGCTGACGGAGAAGTGCGTGCGGTCGGCGAGTGTACTGCGTCTAGTGAGAGGGCGATGGTCTCGTCTGTGCTACTAAACGATGTAAACATGTGAAAGTGGCTTTGGAATGTATCAGCCTGTAACCCGATACGCTGCAGAATCAAACGGTGGTAATTATTCAGGTTCTCGTGCAGTTTGCATTTAACGGCTCTCCCAGTGTTTGGGCACCCATATTACCTGTTTCGTACTGACCACTGGTGAACAACTTTTTGAAGAGCGGTTACGTGTGTGAATGGTTCAAATGGCTCTGAACACTATGCGACTTAACTTCTGAGGTCATCAGACGCCTAGAACTTAGAACTAATGAAACCTAACTAACCTAATCACATCACACACATCCATGCCCGAGGGAGGATTCGAACCTGCGACCGTAGCGGTGCGCGGTTCCAGACTGAATCGCCTAGAACCGGCGGCGCTGAATGATGAAAATTTTTTATGTGCTATAGTCCTGTCGTATTGTAATTAATGACTGTGTGTTTACGGAATATATATAATATGACTAATCGGCTCTGGGCTTGTGTTATTTGTTAAGTTACGAGGGCGTGATTTAGCACTATGACCAGTTTCTTATATATTTGAGTATATTATCACTTCCTGCTGTGGCAGGAATAAGCCTGTGTGCACATGTGATTAACGACAAAGTATTGCAGATATTTAATGTGTTTAATTCTGAATGTGAATGGCTTGTGGGTCCCTCGTGGCCGTATTGCTGTTTTCGAATTTTTCTAATGTTTTAGGGATTGTGTTACTCTGGATACTGCCCAGTTGCTGTGTGGTTTTATGTTATTGTTTCAGTGGTATAACCAGCACTGCGCCTCGTCCGTTGTAGGTTGTTTAACTGAGGGACGACGCCTTGGCGGCTGCCACTTTGAACTGTAACCGATAGCGCGGTCGCTGTATTTATTAGTCGAGTACAGTTCTTCGGCGAATTTAAGTTGAGTATTTTATTATTTGCTCTTGGTGACGCAGAGGCGTCCGTCCTTCCATCTTCAACGTTCCTTTTAGTTTTCATTCACGCACCTCTGGTATGCTGTTACTGGCCACAGTAATTCTCTAATGCCCCGAGTATGCATTCCATTGTACTAGGTTTTCAATGTCTTATTCAGAAGGGGAAATTGTGAATTATTTCTGCAGTGATATCTTAAAAGGTATCCTGCTTCTTGGAAGTTTTCTCAGTAAACCATTTATTGTTTGTACGATTCTTAAGACTTATGTAAAGAGGGTTTTAAAATTATGTATTACTTGCGGTTGGCTTTGACGCCCGTAGGCATTCCGTCTGTTTAGTAATATTTCAAATTCTATTTCAATTACGTATATTATTCTGGGATAACAGTAGTTTGCTGTTGGCATGCAGTTGTTAAATAAGATCTGTTGGGAATTACAAGCCAGAGTTTGTGTTCGATTGGTAATTATAGCCTTCTCTTTATTGAGTTCAATTATCCTTGAACGTGTGTCCCACGTCTGAACTAGAAACGATTGATTTGGAGTGAAAAATCACGCTATATCCTGTGGCAATCCGATGGAAGGATTTGGGTTTGCGAATTCGTGGAAAACTTTGCCTGCCATCAGGTGCAGCGCCAATAATGAAGTACAGAGGGTATGATACTACAGTAAGGAGCCGCTTTTCGTTGTTTAAGGGAAATGGGATGGTTGTTGCTCAAGAAAACGTTGAATTGGAAAGTATATGAATACATATTACAGGAGTGTGTACAGTAGAGAAACAGTTCGGAGACTATGATCATTTCTTTCAGTATGAGGAAGTACCTGTCATAAAGCCGCCATTGTGAGGCAGTAGTGTATGGACAACAATATTCTTGAACTGCACTTACCTGCCCAGAATCCCGACCTGAACTCAATGGAATGCTGTTCACATGAGATGGAACGGTGACTTCGAACTAGACCCCAGCGTTCAATATCACTACCTTCTCCGGTTTTGGCTTATGAGGAAGAAACAGCTGTCGTTCCTCCACAGACATTCAAGCTCTTCAATCGAAATGTTCTTAGCGGAGTCGAGCCGCCATAAATGTGAAGGGTAGACTCTAATAGATGGACACTAATTAGTGTCCACATACTTTTGTACGTGTTTCAAGTCACGAAATTTATCATTTTTTTTGGTAATTTTTTCATAATGTGGGGCCACAGTCATAATATATTTCTTTAAAGTCGGCACCGCCATGAGACTGTTTCTTATTTGCAGTGTTACATTTACGCGAGCATGATTTCACGTTTAAAGTGCCAATACCAAGTGTTTCAATGTTATACAGTGCCTAAAATACATTATTAGACATTGTCTAAGGGTCTATATTTCTGGCAAAAGCCTACTGCTTTGTTTTATCGCTGAGTATACCATCTTACAGAATGTCTGGATGAGTGCTGCTATTGCTGTTAATTTTGCAAATAAAAAATCTAATCGCGTTTCGAACACGGGATGCAAAATTGTGAAACCGCTACGATGTACACTGCAGCACTTCTTCGGCAAATGTAGAAGTCCGGTAGAAACTTTGACCGCCGTTTTCTCACAAACGGTCGAGGATCTACGGATAAGCTTAGACACGTGTTCGCTTATTTTGACCATTCCGCCGGCCGGGTAGAAGGAGCGGTTCTAGGCGCTACAGTCTGGAACCGCGTGACCGCTACGGTCGGAGGTTCAAATCCTGTCTCCGGCATGGGTGTGTGTGTGATGTCCTTATGTTAGTTAGGTTTAAGTACATCTAAGTTCTAGGGGACTGATGACCATAGATGTTAACTCCCATAGTGCTCAGAGCCATTTGAACCATTTCCCTCCACAGTTGCGCCTGTAGCGTTTCGCAGTTGAAAGCTGGTAACAGCGCTGCCAGCAGCTGTGTATCTTCTTTCGCTTTACCGAGTTCAGGGAGCTGACATTCATTGCCTTAATGTACTGGAATCGCGGCAGCAACGCCAACGCACTGGTACCGAGATTACGCAGTACACTACACCGTCATTCAGATTAATTGCGACAGAAGCGGATGCATACAGAGCAGCGTCAAATTGTCAACGCGGCCGAACGACAAAAGCGGGCGTCGTACGGCGCACAGTAGAGCCAGCGTTAAGAAGGCTCCCGGGAACGCTTCATCTTGCTGTAATGCTTGGTGACCTCTTGCCCTCCGCCGGTGTCGAAGCTCGGCCTTAGTGACATCCGTGGCAGCTGGCAGCCCACACAGAGCTGTGGGAGTGGTGGGAGCAGCGAGCCGTGACTGTGGCGGGCGGCGGCCACTGTGCGCGGGCTTTGTACAGGGCCGGCCGCTGTCGATCAGCCGTGAACGCGCGCGCGTGCCGGCACCTCGCTGTCGCCGCGGGCAGCCGCGGATTCCTGGCCCGTCGGCGCGGCTGCGGTCGGGCCCCTTTTTGGCCGCCGCAGCGTCAAACACTGTGCGCTGCGTCCGCCGGCGATCCGTTCCAGCACGCTGCGCTGGTTGCCTGTTGCCACAACGCGCGCGTCCTTTGCTCGTCCGCCGCGACAGAGAATGCAGCCGCTGTTTGTGGTTGTCGCGCCGCACATGACCGGGCATAGACAATCTACAGCACTAGGTTCCGGCGTGTGGCTCTCCCTAACGCTGTTACTTAGGCTGTGTGTTATTATTATTATCATCGTATGCACCAATTACAGTAATACACATTTAGCAAAACAAAGAAATATACATGGTGTAAACGGTATAGGGCGCCAAAATTATACAGATAGCACGTCTCGCAATGTTTGAAAAAAAAGTCTATTAACATGTTTGCGTATTTCCTACGGTTGCCCCAGCAAAAAACAGTTCGTCTCAGGATAATGGTTTTGGAGAAGTAGATACTTGGCCGTGCATGTACGTAAGCAATCGGTTCCTGTTAATGCGTATTGACATCGCGAGCGTCAATCGTAAACACATAGCAACTGTGGCCTGAGTGGCTGCGTGATTGTAATACACCGAGCGACGACAGTAGGCGAGTAACCTGTGCAGGTGTTATTGCAACTCTGTTAACTGTTAAGCCATCAGCACACGTACCGAGCATCCGAACGTTGAGCGTTGAGCGTGCTGAGTTTCTGACGTCATAGCGTGGAATAGCACGTTCGGGAGTCTTTCCGAACGTGCAGAGTAGTATCTAGCATGTCAGATATCCTGAGCGTGCGTCTGAGCGTTGACCAATGAGATGAGACAACGCCACCTACGTCACATCTACGCCACCTCCCTTCAGCACAAAGTTGTGCCTACACGTATATATGCCGTTTCTGAGCACGAGCAAATTGAGAATCACTGGAAATCCCCTTGCTAACTGTTTGATCCGTCGCAGTAAAATAATGAGAAACATCATATTCGTGGCAAAAGAATTATTGTAACTTGCGTAATATGAGAGTACGCTATTTGAAGGCAGCAATACATTGAGGATGCACCCAAAACGCATTGTTCTTGGTACAATTTGTTATAACTAAATTTCAGTTAGTAACATAGTTACGATTAAAGCTTTCAGCAAGTGCAAAGATTGGTAACGTTCTAGGAATGGCAATCAATTTCCGAATGTTCGTTTAGCACAGCCGGCACGGTAGCTGAGCGTGATCGGTCAGAGGGCTGCGTGCTCTCTGTAATAAAAAAACTGAGTCAAGGAATCAACGATCAACTTGAACGGATGTCTTGTGACGTCCGCTCATACCAAACACAACGAATTATATCGAACAAAAAAAAAAAAAAGAGAAAGCGTGTTTGGTCAGAGGGTTTAGCTACCCTCTGTAATGAAAGAACTGAGTGATCAATGAACAACCTGAACGGGTGTCATCGGACGTCCGCCACGAACAAATTCAACGAACAATATGGAACAAAATGAGATTAAAAAAATATTTAGAAAAATCATGGTGAGGAGCGTCACTGATTAGTGAAATTTTTACGTTTGGGCGGTGGTTCGCGACTCGCCAGTACGTAAGTTTTTTTCCTAACATGTGCGTATTTATAAGGTTCTGTTACTTTATTATTAGTTTAATATAAGTATATACTATCATTTTTGATGTTACGGAAATATAAATTCACGTTTCTATGGGTGTTCGATTGGCTTCATCTATAGGACACCTTGCGCTACTTTTGTAAAGCTACACTCCTGGAAATGGAAAAATGAACACATTGACACCGGTGTGTCAGACCCACCATACTTGATCCGGACACTGCGAGAGGGCTGTACAAGCAATGATCACACGCACGGCACAGCGGACACACCAGGAACCGCGGTGTTGGCCGACGAATGGCGCTAGCTGCGCAGCATTTGTGCACCGCCGCCGTCAGTGTCAGCCAGTTTTCCGTGGCATACGGAGCTCCATCGCAGTCTTTAACACTGGTAGCATGCCGCGACAGCGTGGACGTGAACCGTATGTGAAGTTGACGGACTTTGAGCGAGGGCGTATAGTGGGCATGTGGGAGGCCGGGTGGACGTACCGCCGAATTGCTCAACACGTGGGGCGTGAGGTCTCCACAGTACATCGATGTTGTCGCCAGTGGTCGGCGGAAGGTGCACGTGCCCGTCGACCTGGGACCGGACCGCAGCGACGCACGGATGCACGCCAAGACCGTAGGATCCTACGCAGTGCCGTAGGGGACCGCACCGCCACTTCCCAGCAAATTAGAGACACTGTTGCTCCTGGGGTATCGGCGAGGACCATTCGCAACCGTCTCCATGAAGCTGGGCTACGGTCCCGCACACCGTTAGGCCGTCTTCCGCTCACGCCCCAACATCGTGCAGCCCGCCTCCAGTGGTGTCGCGACAGGCGTGAATGGAGGGACGAATGGAGACGTGTCGTCTTCAGCGATGAGAGTCGCTTCTGCCTTGGTGCCAATGATGGTCGTATGCGTGTTTGGCGCCGTGCAGGTGAGCGCCACAGTCAGGACTGCATACGACCGAGGCACACAGGGCCAACACCCGGCATCATGGTGTGGGGAGCGTTCTCCTACACTGGCCGTACACCTGTGGTGATCGTCGAGGGGACACTGAATAGTGCACGGTACATCCAAACCATCATCGAACCCATCGTTCTACCATTCCTAGACCGGCAAGGGAACTTGCTGTTCCAACAGGACAATGAACGTCCGCATGTATCCCGTGCCAACCACCGTGTTCTAGAAGGTGTAAGTCAACTACCCTGGCCAGCAAGATCTCCGGATCTGTCCCCCATTGAGCATGTTTGGGACTGGATGAAGCGTCGTCTCACGCGGCCTGCACGTCCAGCACGAACGCTGGTCCAACTGAGGCGCCAGGTGGAAATGGCATGGCAAGCCGTTCCACAGGACTACATCCAGCATCTCTACGATCGTCTCCATGGGAGAGTAGCAGCCTGCATTGCTGCGAAAGGTGGATATACACTGTACTAGTGCCGACATTGTGCATGCTCTGTTGCCTGTGTGTATGTGCCTGTGGTTCTGTCAGTGTGATCATGTGATGTATCTGACCTCAGGAATGTGTCAATAAAGTTTCCCTTCCTGGGACAATGAATTCATGGTGTTCTTATTTCAATTTCCAGGAGTGTATTTCGCTCCTTTTTCTTTTACGATTCGTAACTCAAGTGTTGCAAAGATTCTGGTACTGGGTAGGAACAGTGATCAAGTAAGACTGATCTTAGAGCTTTACTAAAATGTGGGAATGATGAAATAATGTTTATCTTATGTGAAGAAGTAGGGCAAATTTGTATCGCACTGTTTGTAATGGAACTTTTATAAGCCTGTGTCCTTACTGACTGGACATGGTACATTCCTTTTCGTGGACGATTGAGGAAATGTGTGTTTTAATAGAGCTAACGTGGGAATTATACGAGAGCCCGTTGAGTGAACAGTGTGATTTACGAACTAGAAACTTCTCGCAACTGCCGCCGGAGTGCGTTGCGATCGCGTGTACAACTTTGGGGCCCACGTACCGTATGCACAAGTCACATCGTTTCTGAGCGTTCAGCAGCACGTTGAACTTAGCACGCTCAACGTTGACGTTTGACAGCACGGTCCGTGTGCCGGCGGCTTTAGGATGGAAAGGAGATTTACTATAGCTGAACTATGCGACATGCATTTAATTTATGGCGAGGCAAAAGGTTTTGCGAGGTCAGCTGTACGAATTTATCGAGAACGCTTCCCACAACGACGACTTGCTGCATGAAAGACATTTGCTGGTTTGCATCAAACGTTTGTGTCATTATAATTCTCTACTTGTATGCGAGTATTATGCATTTATATCTTAATAGCGTACAGTAGTTATCTGCACCTTTGTAAATTTTCGTCCGTATGCGAAACGTATCTTCTGTTCTGATGTGCTTTACGTTTTTGTTACATCATGACAGAATACAATTGACGTGTACGTATTTAATTTCCTTAGATTGAGAGATACTGGATCTTTAGTGCCCCGCGCAGAAGGCAGAGGCCCACAACGCGCTGATCGTACATTGGAAGCTGCGGAAAGAATTCTGGATCGCATCCAGGAGGATCCTTCTCAGAGTACTAGAAGCATCGTCCGCCACGTGGGTATATCGCACACTGTCGCTCATCGCACTTTGCAAGAGGAGCGTCTGCGGCCTTACCACATTCAACGCGTACAAGCATTGGAAGAACAAGATTTCCCTCCACGACTTCAGTTCTCAGGGTGGTTTTTGTTACACTGTGCGCAGCACGATTTTGTCAAAAAATACTCGTCACAGATGAAGCGTGTTTCACTCGCGACGGAATAACTAATTTCCATAACATGCACACGTGGAGTCTATACAATCCTCGCCACGTAGTGACAACACATTTTCAGCGACGATTTTCCGTAAATGTGTGGGCGGGTATGCTCGATAATTACATTATTGGGCCATATGTTTTACCTGCACGTTCGACTGGTAGCTATTACCGAAAGTTTCTAGAGGAAACATTGCTACCAAAGTTGTTAGAAAACATTCTGTTGGGCATACGTCATAACATGTAGTTCCTCCACGATGGTGCTCCATCTCACATTGGTCACAGAGTACGCAGATTTTTGGATAGTCGATTTCCAGGACGATGGATCGGGTCCACGTCGATGGGCAGCACGCAACCCTTATTTAAATCCACTAGATTTTTACTTTTGGGGCCATATGAAGGAACTTGTTTATGCTGAGCCAGTAAATAATGTTGACGAATTGACGCAGAAGATTTTAGATGCTGCCAATACCATAAAAGCCATTGTGCATCTGTGTGAACGAGTGCGACGAAATTGAGTTCGCCGTAATGAAGCATGTGTAGAAGCGAATGGTGGTCATTTCGAACATTTATTGTAGTATTGGTGTAAGAGGAAACGAAGTAATGGGTTTTCTTTTCGTTACGATGTTGTTGAACAGAAGGAAAATAATGTGAATTTAGTTTATTCGTTATGGCATTGCCGTAAGAAGGTGAAACAGTTGATTGTAATTAATGCACAACTATCTACTTGGAGATTGATTGAATTTGTACTAATGGAAATATATTGTGTTTGATATTAGCTTGTCATTACTACTGCGACCTACGTAATCAACTTGTTGAGAAACAGACTGATTGTATTCAATTCACGTAAAGCGAATTACACATTCTTGACAACCCAAAAACCGTTTACATTCCTTTTTTCGGTACCACCTGATTATCACACCACGTCGTTGTACACGTGTAATGATTTCAATCCTCTGGTCGGCTCGTTGCCTTTCTCTGGCCGCCCCGTCATTGTAGGCAATAAGCTCGGTACGCAGTGTGTTGTCGGTTGACTACGTAAACAGAAATGCGTATACTATCTATCATACGAACATTAGGTTTTAATAATACAAAAATAAAGTACATGATACAAGAAAATGTCATTAGACTTTTTGCCTAGCACACCGAGATGTACCAACTGTATAATTTTAGCGCCTTATACCGTTTACACCCTGTATATATAAATGAACCTGTGAAATTATATATAGTACACAAGTTTTAAAACGGCTCAGACTAAACTCGGAAGCCTGGAACTGGAACTATTGGATTGTCTACAAGTTCGTGGTTTCGGGTTCTTGTAGCTTGCCACTCACGTTCCCACTCTGCGTTCTGGTCGAATCCTGTTGGACTCCCATTTCATATGCTGGTCTTCTAGATTTGAAGCGTTTCCTGGGCAATGATAGCAAATCATCATGAAGAGGGATCGAGTTGTTTTCAGAAACTTTCTGACAGCGGTTTTAAAGAGCAACCTTTCGACGGAGGTCTGGTGGACTATTGTTTTAAAGCACTGGTAGCCAGCAAGTAGGTGTGGACCGGACTGTACCACTAATTGCTCTGAGTTCAGTTGGACGTCTACTTTCGCTACGTGGGCTCTTCGGAGCCAAACTGGTGCACAGTATTCTGCTGCAGAGTATACCAGTGCAAGGGATGCTCCTCGGAGAACTAATGTGGTTGCTCCCCATGTACTGCCTGCCAGCTTTCTCACGAGGTTCACTCGTGTTTGTGTCTTCTTGGCCAAGTTTTAAAGAAGTTTTTTGTATGTTTAAGTTCCGTCCAGAGTGACTTCCAGGTATTTTGGGCGTTCGTTGTAGCTGATTGTGCCAAGAGGGCCGAACCGTGGACTGATCTTTGCTGATGCAAGGCAATTAGGGAGGTGGAACAGGCTTACCTCAGTTTTAGAAAGATTTGTTCTCAGTTGCCATGTCTCAAAATAATCATAAAGTTTAGTAAGTCTGTTCGTTAGGTTTTCTTCACGTTCAGAAAGGTCTTCACTCCGATATGAAATTGCCATGTGATCTACATATTGAAATTTTCGGCAGGTCAGCTATGTAGAGGTTGATTAGCACTGGAGCAAGAACAGAGCCCTGAGGTAATCCGTTATTGATTACATGCCATCTGCTTTTCTGTTCTCCTTGATGTACTTTAAACCGCCTATTGCCTAACATGGTTGCCTAGAGTTTTGCAAGGTATTGCTCAACGGTCTCATGCGACTCAATCGCTAATCACTAAGTGAGAGTTTCCAAGGTCCCAACAGATAAAGCAAATCTTCGGCAAGTAAAGAGAGAGCTTACGGAAGTCAAGAAATGTCTGCAACATAACCCGGAATTCTCTTCTCAATTTACAATCACTGAACTGGAGGCAGCCCTTAAGAATACGAAATGTAGAAAAGCTGGAGGTGCAGATGGGCTTTACCCTGAATTTTTGGTGCAGAGTGGACCGGTAACGCGAAATTGGCTAGTTTGCCTTTTCAACGAAATTATTCGTACAGGAACATTACCTAAAAAGTTTAAAAGAGTAAAAATTATCGCTATCAAAAAGTCAGGGAAAGAGGGAACAGCTGCAGAACACTTCCGCCCAATATCTCTACTTAGCTGTGCTTACAAGCTATTGGAAAGAATGATTCTAAACCGAATCGAAGATCAAATTAATGCTATGATATCACCTGAACAAGCTGGATTCAGACCTTATAGAAGCTGCTGTTAACAAGTGCGCTCCTTGACTACTCACATAGAAGCTGGATACCAAAAGAAACTTAAAACTGGAGTAGTGTTCATTGACCTGTCAGTAGCTGATGACTGTGTGTTGAAATTTATGCATAATCGAGTGATGATAATACACTGACAGAAAAATGTCGCGACACCGAGAAGTACGTATGCATGTAAACGAAGGTTGGTATGCGTGTTTCTACACTGAAGCGCCAAAGGAACTGATATGGGTATGAGTACTCATACACAGAGATATACAACAGGCAGAATATGGCACGGACGTCAGCAACGCTTATGTAAGACAAGTGTCTGGGCGATCGGTTACTGCTGCTACAATGGCAGCTTATCAAGATTTAAGTGACTTTGAACGTGCTGCTATTGTCGGTACACGAGCGATGGTACACAGCATCTCCGAAGTAACGATGAAGTGGGGGTTTTCCCGTGCCACCATTTCACGACTGTATCGTGAATATCATTAATACGGTAAAACATCAAACATCCGACACCGCTGAGGCCGGAAAAAAATCCTCAAGAACGGGATCTAAAAATGATTCAAACGGCTCTGAGGACAGCACACACATGCATGCCCGAGGCAGGATTCGAACCTGCGACCGTAGCAGCAGCGCGGTTCCGGACTGAAGCTCCTAGAACCGCTCGGGCACAACGGCCGGCAGAACGGGGCCAACAACGAATGAAGAGAATCGTTCAACGTGACAGAAGTGCAACCCTTCCGCAAATTGCTGCAGATTTCAATGCTGGGCCATCGATAAGTGTCAGCGTGTAAACCATTCATCGAAACATCATCGATATTTGCATTTGGCGCTGAAGGCCCACTCGTGTACTCTTGATAGTGCACGACACAAAGCTTTCCACCTCACCTGAGATCGTCAACACCGAAGACTCGAAACTTGTTGCCTGGTCGGACTAGTCTCGTTTCAAATTGTATCGAGCGGAGGGACGTGTACGGGATTGGAGACAATCTCATGAGTCCATAGACCCTGAATGTCAGCAGGAGACTGTTAAAACTGGTGGAGGTTTTGTAATTGTGTGAGGCGTGTGCAGTTGGAGTGATATGGGACCCCTGATACGTTTATAGACGACTCTGACAGATGTCACGTACGTGAGCATCCTGTCTGATCACATGCATCCACTCATGTCCATTGTGCATTCTGATGGAGTTGGACAATTCCAGCAGGACAATGTGACACCTCACACGTCCAGAATTGCTACGGAGTAGCTCCAGGAACACTCTCCTGAGTTTAAACACTTCCGCTGGTCACCAAATTTACCAGACGTAGACATTATTGGGCATATCTGGGTTCCCTGTAACTTGTTGTTCAGAAGGGGTGTACACGCCCTCGTACTCTTACGGATTTATGGACAGCGCTGCAGGATTCATGGTGTCAATTCCCTCCAGCACTACTTCAGATATTAGTCGAGTCCTGTCACGTGTTGCGTCACTTCTGCGTGCTCGTGGGGGCAGGTGTACCAGTTTATTTGGCTCTTCAGTATAATATACTGACTCGACACCAAGAACAAGTTATGCACACAAAAGAAAGTTGCTAAGCGTGTTTCTACTTTTGAAAGAATGTCTGTTTATATTTTCGCATCATTCGCATAAGAATGGCGCTAGTAGCGCCGCTATGAGGATGCGATCCAGATTTGTTTTAGATACACGTTGTAACAGTCGTGAATGGTAGTTATCATTAATACTGGAAGTGGTGGTTTGATGCCAGTCAAGAATCCCTTTAAGTGGACAGAAATGCCATTATCAACACCTCACTGAGTCTGAACGAGATCTACATCTACATCTACACATATCCTCAGCTAGCCACCAAGCAGTGTGTGGCGGAAGGCACAATTCGCGCCAAAGTCATATTCCCCCCCCCGCCCTCTCCCTCTGTTCCACTCGCGAATCGCGCGAGGGAGAAACAATTGACTTAACGCCTCAGTACGAACTCTAATTTCCCTTAGCTTTGAATGGCGATCATTGCGCTATTTGAAAGTTGGTGGTAATAATATATGCTTTACATCCTCGGCGAAGAACGGATTTCTGAATTTAGTGAGCAGCCCCTTCCGTTTAGCGCGTCGTCTGTCTGCAAGTGTGTCCCACTTCAAACTTTCTATGATATTTGTAACGCTCTCGCGATGGCTAAACGTAGCAGTCACGAATCTTGCCGCTCTTCTTTGTACCTCCTCAATCTCTTGAATCAGACCCAACTGGTAAGGGTCCCATACAGACGTATAATACTCTAATACTGGACGAACTAACGTATTGTAAGCAATTTCCTTTGTTGAAAGACTGCATCGCTTCAGGATTCTACCAATAAACCGCGATCTAGAGTTCGCCTTGCCCGTTACTTGAGTAATCTGACCATTCCATTTGAGATCATTTCGGATAGTCACACCCAGATACTTGACCGATGTTACCGCTTCCAAAGACTGAGCATTTATTTTGTACTCGTACTTTAATGGGGATTTGCGTCTTGTTATACGCAGTAGGTTACAGTTCCTAATATTGAGAGATAACTGCCAGTCATTACACAACGCAATTATTTTCTGCAAATCCTCATTGATTCGTTCAGAAGTTTCGTGTGATACTTCTTTCCTCTAGACTACAGCATCATCGGAAAACAGTCTGATGCCGCTGTCACTTACCACCGTCCAGATCGCTAATAGGGCTACGAAAAGCAGGATGTTTGTTGTACGACAGTGCAAAAAGACTTGGGAGGAGTGTAGCCACTGTACATGATTGCTGTCAGCTGTGGGCACAAGAACGTACGGCCGCAAGAACATCGCGCTCCGGACGGCAACGTGGTGCTACCGAGAGGGAACAGGAACACCATGGTGTTCAAGATACGGTTCTGGCGCACTGCACTGCATCTGAAGCAGCAATTCGAGTAGCAGTTGACACCACATTGACACGACGAACTGCCACTTCAAGGACAGCACCGACCGAGACGCCCTGTAGCGTGCATTGCACTAACCCTAAACCGCCGCCATTTGCAACTTCAGTGGTGTCAAACGAGAACACAATGGGTGGTAGGGTAGAGGTCTGTTGTGTTTTCTTATGACAGGCGGTATTGATTCGGTGCCAGTGACGGCCGTGTGTTGGTTAGAAGGACGCCAGTGAGGGCCTGCAACCAACCTGTCCATGTGCTAAATACACTGGGCGTACACATGGAGTTATGGTGCGCGGTGCGATTTCGTGTGACAACGGAAGCGCACTCTGTCTACAAATATCTACGTCAGTCTGGTGTTTCTATCCGTTGTGCTGCCATTCATGAACAGCTTTCTAGAGGATGTTTCCCAACATGATAACGCTCGGTCGCTTGCCGCTGTTGTAACCCCTACATGATCTACAGAGTGTCGACATGTTGCCTTGGCTGGCTCCATCACCAGATCCTTCTACAGTCGAGCGCATGTTAGGCATCACCGGACAACAGCTTCAGCGCCATTCAGCTGTACTGATCGACCAAATTCCACAGTATGGAACTCCATCCAATTACTGGCCTCCGGCACCTGTACAACACAATGATGCACTTTTACATGTTTGCATTCAACATCCTGGCGGCTACACCGGTTATTAATGTATCAGCATTTCACATCTGGATTGGTTTATCTCGCGCTTACATTAACTTCTATTCTTGCAATGTTAATCTCTTAAATATGTTACCTAGACAAATAGATTCCACAAATTTCGTTGCTCTACATTAATTTTTGGTGCTGAGATTTTTTTTCTGTCAGTGTATGTGACATAGAGCAAGATTAGAGAAAGGACTTCCTGGAAATTATGTTTTGAGCACGGCATTGTAGAGTTAGGCTGCTATCGACGAGCCGGGTGGGTATTCACAATAGGTGCAATATAGCATTCATTAAGTGTACCCCGTGTTACCAGACGTTCGCCATCTTAGTGGTGGCTTGTCCAGCAAAGACACAAGGCAGCAGTGAAAAAAGTTAAGACTTGCAGCAAGTTCTTATAACTGGCTAGTATTAATGTCTGAAGTGTTGTAGTAATACAGCAGTTTTGATTAAATTTCTGCAGGCATCATTAAAAAGTAAGAGAAATTCACACCTTGTTGTCATATTCGCAGTATGAAGTTTGCGTTCTGTGAACCAAGACTGGGACTTAATTAAGCTACTGTGGCCTTTTTTTGCCATCAAAGGTGACATACCTACTTTTAGTCTGCTTACATAGCTACTTTTAGGCCACTAGGTTTGTAATATTATTCTGTTTCACCTACTAACAAAATGCCTAAAAACAAGAAAAAATATGAAATGTATTGACACTTATTTCGATGTGTATAGTATTGTAAGTAGGCTGTTTAGGTTTTTTTTATTGGTAACGCTGCCGCCACGTAGCGCTCTGTATGAAAATCACTGGCTGTGCCGTGTGCAGTCTGTGGCTGGTTGGCATTGTTGTAATACTCGCCATTGTAGTGTTGGGCAGCGGCAGCTGGATGCTAACAGCGCGTAGCGTTGCGCAGTTGGAGGTGAGCCGCCAGCAGTGGTGGATGTGGGGAGAGAGATGGCGGAGTTTTGAACTTTGTAAGACTGGATGTCATTAACTGCTATATGTATTATGACTGTTAAGGTAAATACATTGTTTGTTCTATATTAAAATCTTTCATTTGCTAACTATCCCTATCAGTAGTTAGTGACTTCCGTAGTTTGAATCTTTTAGTTAGCTGGCAGTAGTGGTGCTCGCTGTATTGCAGTAGTTCGAGTAGCCAAGATTTTTGTGAGGTAAGTGATATGTGAAACGTATAGGTTAATGTTAGTCAGGGCCATTCTTTGTAACGATTATTGAAAATCAGTTGTAATATTGCTGCCTTTTTTTGCCACTTTCCATTTTTTAACATTGCTGTTTGTGTAAATTGTTTTGTGCTGCTGCATTGCCTCATCCCTTAGTTAAGCATCTGAGCTCAGTAGATTTAAGTTAGCTTAAGAGGGGGTAGCCTATATAAGAAAATGATTTGCGATGGATTGGAAGAAATGCATTGAGAAGTTATACGAAAAGAGTACAGAAATCAGCTATAGATAGGACTTTTTGGAAATAATGAAGAACGAATGGAGATCTCCAAGAAGTAAAGAAAGTTTTGTTTGCAAGATACTGCAGTAAAACAAACCCTGTCCTCTCCCTTTATATTATTCCGCTATGTGTTTGTGTACTCTTGTATATTTGTGTTCTTCCTGTCTTTATGTGTTTAGCTAATAATATTTACATTGTAGAATTTTTCTGATGTTTAGACATTATTTATTCTCTTTTATTTTAATGCTAATGTGTGAAGTTGATGTTTCAATAATTATTCTGATCTTTTATGTATGTACTTATGTCATAATTTTTGCAACACTGATGAATTTGTTATTTCGATTCTTTTGTAAAGCCTGTACTACTGCAAATGTTCTCTGTAGTGTTATGTTATTTTAAGATGTATTTTGTACCTTTGTTATTGCATTTTCATGTTATAAAATTGTAATTGACACCTGTTCATCAAATTAAGTAACTTGTAGATTACATTTCACTGCACACGTTTCTGTTGGTCATAGTATATGCACAATATGTGAGAAGTAGGGATTGATAGTGTTTGCAAGTGTATTGATAATTCAGCAAGGGACTGGTTAACAGCATTGCTGATTCTAAGGACAATTCCAAAAACTTTGTGAGTGGACAAGTGGTGGGTTATGGACTTGCTATGTTATCCGCAAGACCCTTCAATGGTGATTGTGCGCCTGCACAGTCAAACAGATGGCTGCTGGCCATCTCTACAAGGACTACAGTGGGTCTACACCTTTGATGACCCACCAATACCATTATTTCTACAAGGACTGCAGTGGGTCTGCACTTCTGGTGGCCCACCAATACCGTAATCTCTACCAGGACTACAATGGGTCTACTCTGTGACGACCTACCTAACAATATTCTTTAAAACTTCGACTGACTCTGCTGTGTGTTTGCTCTGTTGTGGCCCATTACCTGTCTGCATGTCAAGAGTCAGCAATGTCTTTCGTTGGAAGGACAACACTACTTCTTCAAGACTGCATGGAAATCCACTACTTCGATGTGCATTTTCTTTTATTGCTCAGTCTTTGAGAAGAACACTACTATTTTACTGTGATGAATGATCAGGACTGTCTATATGGACTGTGAGAAAATTTTAGCTTTTGACCAACATTGTATCAATAAGTGTGTACATTTGATATCTTTGTTATAGTAATTATGAAAAATTTTATCAAATCATTATTGGCCACTGCCCAAAACAATTTGTAAAATTTTTTGTGGGGAGCATGGGGGCTATGTAAGTAGGCTGTTTAGGTTTTTTTATTGGTAACGCTGCCGCCACGTAGCGCTCTGTATGAAAATCACTGGCTGTGCCGTGTGCAGTCTGTGGCTGGTTGGCATTGTTGTAATACTCGCCATTGTAGTGTTGGGCAGCGGCAGCTGGATGCTAACAGCGCGTAGCGTTGCGCAGTTGGAGGTGAGCCGCCAGCAGTGGTGGATGTGGGGAGAGAGATGGCGGAGTTTTGAACTTTGTAAGACTGGATGTCATTAACTGCTATATGTATTATGACTGTTAAGGTAAATACATTGTTTGTTCTATATTAAAATCTTTCATTTGCTAACTATCCCTATCAGTAGTTAGTGACTTCCGTAGTTTGAATCTTTTAGTTAGCTGGCAGTAGTGGTGCTCGCTGTATTGCAGTAGTTCGAGTAGCCAAGATTTTTGTGAGGTAAGTGATATGTGAAACGTATAGGTTAATGTTAGTCAGGGCCATTCTTTGTAACGATTATTGAAAATCAGTTGTAATATTGCTGCCTTTTTTTGCCACTTTCCATTTTTTAACATTGCTGTTTGTGTAAATTGTTTTGTGCTGCTGCATTGCCTCATCCCTTAGTTAAGCATCTGAGCTCAGTAGATTTAAGTTAGCTTAAGAGGGGGTAGCCTATATAAGAAAATGATTTGCGATGGATTGGAAGAAATGCATTGAGAAGTTATACGAAAAGAGTACAGAAATCAGCTATAGATAGGACTTTTTGGAAATAATGAAGAACGAATGGAGATCTCCAAGAAGTAAAGAAAGTTTTGTTTGCAAGATACTGCAGTAAAACAAACCCTGTCCTCTCCCTTTATATTATTCCGCTATGTGTTTGTGTACTCTTGTATATTTGTGTTCTTCCTGTCTTTATGTGTTTAGCTAATAATATTTACATTGTAGAATTTTTCTGATGTTTAGACATTATTTATTCTCTTTTATTTTAATGCTAATGTGTGAAGTTGATGTTTCAATAATTATTCTGATCTTTTATGTATGTACTTATGTCATAATTTTTGCAACACTGATGAATTTGTTATTTCGATTCTTTTGTAAAGCCTGTACTACTGCAAATGTTCTCTGTAGTGTTATGTTATTTTAAGATGTATTTTGTACCTTTGTTATTGCATTTTCATGTTATAAAATTGTAATTGACACCTGTTCATCAAATTAAGTAACTTGTAGATTACATTTCACTGCACACGTTTCTGTTGGTCATAGTATATGCACAATATGTGAGAAGTAGGGATTGATAGTGTTTGCAAGTGTATTGATAATTCAGCAAGGGACTGGTTAACAGCATTGCTGATTCTAAGGACAATTCCAAAAACTTTGTGAGTGGACAAGTGGTGGGTTATGGACTTGCTATGTTATCCGCAAGACCCTTCAATGGTGATTGTGCGCCTGCACAGTCAAACAGATGGCTGCTGGCCATCTCTACAAGGACTACAGTGGGTCTACACCTTTGATGACCCACCAATACCATTATTTCTACAAGGACTGCAGTGGGTCTGCACTTCTGGTGGCCCACCAATACCGTAATCTCTACCAGGACTACAATGGGTCTACTCTGTGACGACCTACCTAACAATATTCTTTAAAACTTCGACTGACTCTGCTGTGTGTTTGCTCTGTTGTGGCCCATTACCTGTCTGCATGTCAAGAGTCAGCAATGTCTTTCGTTGGAAGGACAACACTACTTCTTCAAGACTGCATGGAAATCCACTACTTCGATGTGCATTTTCTTTTATTGCTCAGTCTTTGAGAAGAACACTACTATTTTACTGTGATGAATGATCAGGACTGTCTATATGGACTGTGAGAAAATTTTAGCTTTTGACCAACATTGTATCAATAAGTGTGTACATTTGATATCTTTGTTATAGTAATTATGAAAAATTTTATCAAATCATTATTGGCCACTGCCCAAAACAATTTGTAAAATTTTTTGTGGGGAGCATGGGGGCTATGTAAGTAGGCTGTTTAGGTTTTTTTATTGGTAACGCTGCCGCCACGTAGCGCTCTGTATGAAAATCACTGGCTGTGCCGTGTGCAGTCTGTGGCTGGTTGGCATTGTTGTAATACTCGCCATTGTAGTGTTGGGCAGCGGCAGCTGGATGCTAACAGCGCGTAGCGTTGCGCAGTTGGAGGTGAGCCGCCAGCAGTGGTGGATGTGGGGAGAGAGATGGCGGAGTTTTGAACTTTGTAAGACTGGATGTCATTAACTGCTATATGTATTATGACTGTTAAGGTAAATACATTGTTTGTTCTATATTAAAATCTTTCATTTGCTAACTATCCCTATCAGTAGTTAGTGACTTCCGTAGTTTGAATCTTTTAGTTAGCTGGCAGTAGTGGTGCTCGCTGTATTGCAGTAGTTCGAGTAGCCAAGATTTTTGTGAGGTAAGTGATATGTGAAACGTATAGGTTAATGTTAGTCAGGGCCATTCTTTGTAACGATTATTGAAAGTCAGATTGCGTTGCGCTAAAAATATTGTGTGTCAGTTTAAGCACAGTCTTGTATAATTTTTCTAAGGGGACGTTTCAGTATTTAACAGCTATTACACTATAGTGCATAAATGGAAACTGCCTAGATGTAAGAAAGAATCCAGTCCACTTGTTTGAGGTAATGACACATATGTTTATTTTTCAAGTATTTTATTAATAATAAATATTTAACACTCCCGTGTCGTATAGTGAAATACAAAAGATATTGTTCAAGTTACACTGAAAATAAAATGTTCATTACAATATGCAGGTACGTTATTACACATTAATTTAGGTGGCCCATCGTTTGCAGTCTTATCGTATTACCAGTTGCCGGTCCAGGAAAGTGTGGAGGTGGTTCATCATGGGGATCGTGATCCCCCCTCAAATAATACGTTACTAAATGCGTTTAACGTACATTACTTTAGAATACTTTCAGCTAACTTTCGAAGAATACAATATTATGGAAAAAAATTACAAGCTTCATTCAACATAGAATATTTTTCGGTTGCGTTCTGTACCTTTAGACGAGATGGACTGGTCCGTGTCGTGGCCGGTTGCAGAAATTTCAGCCAGGGAAAAAGTGCATTCACAGGTCGTCATACCTACTGCCAACAATAAATACGACACTGTTAAAAGGTGGTTACTGTTTATTAGCTGTAGAAAGTATTTAAATATTGGTAGCTGATTTTCCAGTGCGACATGCTTTTGTCCTTTTAATCTTTCGTATCTGTTAGCTTCCTATTGAATAAATCGCAATTCATCATTCTCTGATTTCCCCTGAATGTCGAGTCGTCTGAAGTTACAGAAATACACATAAAAAAAGTTCTGAATCACCCGGGTCCCAGAACCCCTGAAGATAGACGTTGACTGTGGATACTGCACCACAGACACAGTCCCTTTGACTGTTCAGAGATGTCACTAAAACTGCCCAAAGATGTAAAAAAACCACGCATGAGCAGCGCCTATTAGACGGAGGCGGTCCGGCAGTCGATCAGTTCCAGTAATTCCACCAGGAAGGAGGTACACGGTTCGTGTTGTCTACAGTTCAACCATTCCTAGACGCTCAACACCGCGCTGCTATTGCGTTCACTTTGTCACTTTGTGCCAGGAAGTATTATCAACAAGAGAAGTGTCCAGGCGTCTCGGAGTAAACCAAAGCGATGTTGTTCGGATATGGAGGAGATACAGAGAGACAGGAACTGTCGATGACATGCCTCGTTCAGGCCGCCCAACGCTACAATTGCAGCGGATGACCGCAACCTACGGATTATGGCTCGGAGGAACCCTGGCAGCAACGCCACCATGTTGAAGAATGCTTTTCGTGCCACAGGACGTCGTGGTTACGAATCAAAATATATGCAAGAGATTGCATGGTGCGCAACTTCAATCCCGACGCCCAAGGCGATGTCCATCTTTGCAACCACGACACCATACAGCGCGGTACAGAGGGGCCCAACAACATGCCGAATGGATCGTCAGTATTGGCATCACGTTCACTTCACCGATGCGTATCAAATATGCGTTCAACCAGACAATCGTCGAAGATGTGGTTGGAGGCAACATGGTCAGGCTGAACGCCTTAGACGCACTGTTTAGCGAGTGCAGCAAAGTGGAGGGTCCCAATTGTTTTGAGGTGGCATCATGTGGAGCCGACATACGCTGCTGGTGGTCGTGGAAGGCGCCGTAACGGCTATACAGTACGTGAATGTTATCCTCCGGCCGATAGTGCAACTTTATCGGCAGCACATTGGCGAGGCATTCGTCTTCGTGGACGACAATTCGCGCCCCAATCTTGCACACCTTGTGAATAACTTCCTTCAGGATAACGACATCGCTCTACTAAAGTGGCCAGCATGTTCTTCAGACATGAACCCTATCGAACATGCCTGGGATAGATTGAAAAGGACGACGTGACCCACCAACCACTTTCAGGGATCTACGCCGAATCTCCGTTGAGGAGTAGGACAACGTGGTCCAACAGGGTCTTGATGAACTTGTGGATGGTATGCCACGACGGGTACAGGCTTGCAGCTCTGCAAGAGAACTTGCTACAATGTGTACAGCAGTCTAGACCATCATCTCAGAAGGTCTCGCTGTTTGGAGGTACAACATACAATGTGTGGTTTTCATGAGCAATAGACAGGGCGGAAATGATGTTTATGTTGCTCTCTATTCCAATTTTCTGTACATGTTATGAAACTCTCGGAATCGAGGTGATGCAAAACTTTTTTGATGTGTGTATTAATAAAATTGAACCCCAGGTTTTGTCACAAAGAAAAAACGCTATCGAAATCTATCAAACTTCAGAACGACTGACCAGTGATTGATTTTTACTAAATGCTTCCTAGTACTTTATCTTATAGGTTACATGAGGCTAATAACGTGCTGTAATGCACATTAGGGAAAAGTTTAACGACCTAGGTTGATCCAAAATGAACATTTATTTACAAAATGGAGCGTTCTTCTGAATATCAGTAAACATTTATCACGTATAAAATGCTATCACTATGGTTCCGTAACGGTGAACTGTTTCCTATTGTATATATTATCATTATTTAGTGCGGAATGGGCTGACTAAAGGAAGCTACATGATCACTCAATCAAGATTCGAAAATTCACAGAATAACCGAAAGCCAAATTCATCATTTTGTAGCAAAAGTAGGCTCGTCAAAACTCGCTTTAAAGAAATACGACACTTAATCTGATTCACGAAGCAAGAAGTGAATTGTGAGTGTGTCAAGAAGTTCATCCTCACCTAACTAAACGTTTGCAAAATTATCACTCGCAAGAAACCTATAACGCTTCCAACAAACGAATTTAAAATTAAAGAATGTTCGTAATAAGAAAATGTAAGCAAAGTCTCATTCAAAAACATTGTGTAAGTGCGCACAGACGCGGCATGTCATGTTCAACTGACCTCAGAAATGGCTAACTCTGTACACAGTCTAACCGGCCTCAACTCCGACTGCACAGACCGAAATAGCTTGGAGGGGACCAATTCACCAATCGACAGGATGAAGTTTTCAGTTATGTCAGGCTTCTTTTCTATTCAGAAGACAGAAGAGACAACCGCTCTTTCCCTCACTCGAAGTTTTCCATTAATTCAACGTCTAAAATGGTAACTACCGATTTCCTTTGCGTGTGTCTGAAGGAACCCATCGTGAGACCACACGTTAATAAAGCCCGATAAAGTTTCGAATTAAACCCTGTCCTGTCCTTTACAATAAAGCTGAACTAAGATAGTCCACCGGAGTTCACAAAAGTCTGCAATTTTGCTAATGTTCATACAATTTAGCAGTCGTCGATGTTTAGCAAAGGGGTTAAAAGTACATGTCATGATTAACATCAAACGTAGGAAAAATGAAAATGATACACACGCATTTGGGTTTCCAGCGTTATCTTTCTTACTGGCGTGCCAAAAATATAAGAAATCAGATGTAGATCAAGGACACTCTGCAGAACTTGATAAAACTACAAAATTATATGAAAGGTGAAACGGTTGCCACCTTTCAATGCTCGGAGTCCACGGGTAGAACTGCCAAACCACAGGACTTCCACTAAGCCAGGGCAGAAGTGGAAAGATGCTCCATTAACAAAATATAACAGGAAATTGACTTTCCCGAATGTAGTTGGAAACGTCAAAGGTATACAACAATCACCCCATTTACAGATTCGCATTGCCTTATTCTACAGACTTGTATTCGTCGTCTTGGATCTAAGTAAACTAATGTTGAGCGTTCTCTTAGATTTTATTCCATATAAATTATCAAATTGTGAAGGCTGTGGGAGTTTGTTGCTACAATAGTTCATAAAACAAGTTCCCTACTCAGATGTTCTTACTAATAATTTTTAGATTACGTTTTAATCAGGATTGTAGTTTCTTAGAAAATGGTGAAGCAAGTGGACAAATTATGTAAATTATTGTAGTACAACAACTGGTTGATAGCCTGACGGGGATATGGGACTAAACAGTATAATAATAATGTTAATGTATTGTTAGCAAAAGCCAATTGCCACTTGTATCATCTCATTTCCTAACATAATTTCATCAAATGGTTCATGACTTAATTCAACTACAGTTCATTATACTTGATTTATTTCTATTAATGTACAACTTATAATCACTTTTCCATTCCGTCCAAACTGCTCTCACAAAATTGCTATGTCATCGGAATACCTGAACTTTCCAAAACTTCTCCTTAGTTTACTGCACTGTTTGTTGTGTGTACAGACTGAATGTTATTGAGGGTACCCTTCAACTCTATGTCACTCCACTCCCCACTAAAATACTTTCTTTTCATATCCATAAAACAGATTTCGATACGAGCTGTAGGCAAACTTGTGCTTCGAGTATTTTATCCCAGGTAACTTCACAATTTCAAAGAGTTTCAGACACTCAGGGTGTGTACATGGTCGGAATAGATTAAGAGATTACATTCTTGTTCCTATTCAGAAGAAAAGGCTAAATGTTCCTTTTAACAATAGTGATTTATGAGCGTATGGATTACAATAGAGCACACCCTAGTTGTCTAGCACACTGCCACAGTCACGGTGAGTCAGAAGGTGATCGAAAATTATCTTTGAAGATGTGCATGTCAGGTCCATGTAATGCCTGATGCTCCTCGACGGCTTCCAGCAGCAGGCAAGTGATCTCTCTCCAAAGTATCCCTTACTGGTTACACACAATCTGGTGCATAAGCATCAGACTCTTCGTCAGAATTTCATGGAAACAAATAACTTCTACTGAGGTGACTATTCTATTTCGACACGCACGACACAATTATAAAACAAATATAATATTAGACTAGAAGGGCGAGCTGTTCGGAGTATATTCCAGTCTACATTATAGTAGTTTCCCCGAAATTATTTCTTATAATATGATGTAAGGTTAGTCACAATTTTCCTACTGACGTATGTTTTCCTATATTTCTTTCGTACCTAAACTGATTGTTCTCAGCTCATCTCCTGCTGTTAGCTTCTTCTGAAGATATTTTCAGTTAGTACAGAATGGGCATAATAAAAAAAAGCCCCAAAAATATTTCATGCACTTTAAGATAGGCAACCGAACTCACATCATTCGCAACTCATGTGGATGATGAAAGCTGGGTTGTCTACAGGAACAGGAAGATGCAAGAAATAATTCTTATGTAACTTTTTAGATCACTTTACATGTACGCTGATAAGCCGAAACATTATGACCATTGCCCATCGCGACGATGCCGTCTGGTGGCGTTGCGGGTGTGTGACGCGATAAAAAAATTGTT
The DNA here is from genome assembly GCF_023897955.1 of Schistocerca gregaria. Taxonomy (NCBI): domain Eukaryota; kingdom Metazoa; phylum Arthropoda; class Insecta; order Orthoptera; family Acrididae; genus Schistocerca; species Schistocerca gregaria. The sequence continues at coordinate 247,950,648 of NC_064920.1, forward strand.
TAAGCTGAGCAGACACGGACGGCAGATTACCCTAGGCTAGATGTGGACTCTAAATGGAGAAATCTATTGAGAGAAGTGACTTTGACAGAGGGCACATTATTATTACGCAAAGCCTGTAACCAAGTATCTCGAGAACGGCGAAGCTGATCGAATGTTCACGTGCTACTGTCGTGAGCGTCTAGGGAAGAGGAAGGAGGACAGTGGAACTACCACTAGGCGCTAAATTGTTGGACGTCCACGGCTCTTCACAGGATGTGGGGTGCGAGGGCTTGTCTGTTCTGTGAAGTTGGACAGATGGTAAAGAACACAATGCTGGTGCACGCAAAAGTGTTTCGGGCCATACCGTTCATCGTATATTGTTGGACATGGTGCTCAGCAACAGACCACTTAGATACGTGTACACACAGTGACCCAACGATAGCGTCAATTAAGATTGTAGTGGACACGAAACCATCGTGATTCGACTGTCGATCAATGGAAACGTGTACCCTTCGGGTGTATCATATATTTGCTACACGAGATCGCTTGTCGTCTCCGTAGATACCGTCATCGATGTGCACGGCTCGAACGCCACAGACGCAGGCTGGTGGTAGCAGTATTATGCTACGGGAGAGATTCTCCCGTGCTCGCTTGGGAGCTTTGGTAGTAATCGAAAATACGCTGACAGCTACGAGCCACCTGCGTCTCTTCTGTTCTGTGAAGTTGGACAATGGTAAAGAGCACAATGCTGGTGCACGCAAAAGTGTTTCGGCCCATTCCGTTCATCGTACATTGTTGAACATGGAGCTCAGCACCAGACCACTTAGATACGTGTACACACAGTGACCCAACGATAGCGTCAATTAAGATTGTAGTGGACACGAACCATCTGGATTCGACTGTCGATCAATGGAAACGTGTACCCTTCGGGTGTATCATATATTTGCTACACGAGGTCGCTTGTCGTCTCCGTAGATACCGTCATCGATGTGCACGGCTCGAACGCTACGGACGCAGGCTGGTGGTAGCAGTATTATGCTACGGGAGAGATTCTCCCGTGCTCGCTTGGAAGCTTTGGTAGTAATCGAAAATACGCTGACAGCTACGAGCCACCTGCGTCTCTTCTGTTCTGTGAAGTTGGACAATGGTAAAGAGCACAATGCTGGTGCACGCAAAAGTGTTTCGGCCCATTCCGTTCATCGTACATTGTTGAACATGGAGCTCAGCACCAGACCACTTAGATACGTGTACACACAGTGACCCAACGATAGCGTCAATTAAGATTGTAGTGGACACGAACCATCTGGATTCGACTGTCGATCAATGGAAACGTGTACCCTTCGGGTGTATCATATATTTGCTACACGAGGTCGCTTGTCGTCTCCGTAGATACCGTCATCGATGTGCACGGCTCGAACGCTACGGACGCAGGCTGGTGGTAGCAGTATTATGCTACGGGAGAGATTCTCCCGTGCTCGCTTGGAAGCTTTGGTAGTAATCGAAAATACGCTGACAGCTACGAGCCACCTGCGTCTCTTCTGTTCTGTGAAGTTGGACAATGGTAAAGAGCACAATGCTGGTGCACGCAAAAGTGTTTCGGCCCATTCCGTTCATCGTACATTGTTGGACATGGAGCTCAGCACCAGACCACTTAGATACGTGTACACACAGTGACCCAACGATAGCGTCAATTAAGATTGTAGTGGACACGAAACCATCGTGATTCGACTGTCGATCAATGGAAACGTGTACCCTTCGGGTGTATCATATATTTGCTACACGAGGTCGCTTGTCGTCTCCGTAGATACCGTCATCGATGTGCACGGCTCGAACGCTACGGACGCAGGCTGGTGGTAGCAGTATTATGCTACGGGAGAGATTCTCCCGTGCTCGCTTGGGAGCTTTGGTAGTAATCGAAAATACGCTGACAGCTACGAGCCACCTGCATCTCTTCTGTTCTGTGAAGTTGGACAATGGTAAAGAGCACAATGCTGGTGCACGCAAAAGTGTTTCGGCCCATACCGTTCATCGTACATTGTTGAACATGGAGCTCAGCACCAGACCACTTAGATACGTGTACACACAGTGACCCAACGATAGCGTCAATTAAGATTGTAGTGGACACGAACCATCTGGATTCGACTGTCGATCAATGGAAACGTGTACCCTTCGGGTGTATCATATATTTGCTACACGAGGTCGCTTGTCGTCTCCGTAGATACCGTCATCGATGTGCACGGCTCGAACGCTACGGACGCAGGCTGGTGGTAGCAGTATTATGCTACGGGAGAGATTCTCCCGTGCTCGCTTGGAAGCTTTGGTAGTAATCGAAAATACGCTGACAGCTACGAGCCACCTGCATCTCTTCTGTTCTGTGAAGTTGGACAATGGTAAAGAGCACAATGCTGGTGCACGCAAAAGTGTTTCGGCCCATACCGTTCATCGTACATTGTTGAACATGGAGCTCAGCACCAGACCACTTAGATACGTGTACACACAGTGACCCAACGATAGCGTCAATTAAGATTGTAGTGGACACGAACCATCTGGATTCGACTGTCGATCAATGGAAACGTGTACCCTTCGGGTGTATCATATATTTGCTACACGAGGTCGCTTGTCGTCTCCGTAGATACCGTCATCGATGTGCACGGCTCGAACGCTACGGACGCAGGCTGGTGGTAGCAGTATTATGCTACGGGAGAGATTCTCCCGTGCTCGCTTGGAAGCTTTGGTAGTAATCGAAAATACGCTGACAGCTACGAGCCACCTGCATCTCTTCTGTTCTGTGAAGTTGGACAATGGTAAAGAGCACAATGCTGGTGCACGCAAAAGTGTTTCGGCCCATACCGTTCATCGTACATTGTTGAACATGGAGCTCAGCACCAGACCACTTAGATACGTGTACACACAGTGACCCAACGATAGCGTCAATTAAGATTGTAGTGGACACGAACCATCTGGATTCGACTGTCGATCAATGGAAACGTGTACCCTTCGGGAGTATCATATATTTGCTACACGAGGTCACTTGTCGTCTCCGTAGATACCGTCATCGATGTGCACGGCTCGAACGCTACGGACGCAGGCTGGTGGTAGCAGTATTATGCTACGGGAGAGATTCTCCCGTGCTCGCTTGGAAGCTTTGGTAGTAATCGAAAATACGCTGACAGCTACGAGCCACCTGCATCTCTTCTGTTCTGTGAAGTTGGACAATGGTAAAGAGCACAATGCTGGTGCACGCAAAAGTGTTTCGGCCCATACCGTTCATCGTACATTGTTGAACATGGAGCTCAGCACCAGACCACTTAGATACGTGTACACACAGTGACCCAACGATAGCGTCAATTAAGATTGTAGTGGACACGAACCATCTGGATTCGACTGTCGATCAATGGAAACGTGTAACCTTCGGGTGTATCATATATTTGCTACACGAGGTCGCTTGTCGTCTCCGTAGATACCGTCATCGATGTGCACGGCTCGAACGCTACGGACGCAGGCTGGTGGTAGCAGTATTATGCTACGGGAGAGATTCTCCCGTGCTCGCTTGGAAGCTTTGGTAGTAATCGAAAATACGCTGACAGCTACGAGCCACCTGCATCTCTTCTGTTCTGTGAAGTTGGACAATGGTAAAGAGCACAATGCTGGTGCACGCAAAAGTGTTTCGGCCCATACCGTTCATCGTACATTGTTGAACATGGAGCTCAGCACCAGACCACTTAGATACGTGTACACACAGTGACCCAACGATAGCGTCAATTAAGATTGTAGTGGACACGAACCATCTGGATTCGACTGTCGATCAATGGAAACGTGTACCCTTCGGGAGTATCATATATTTGCTACACGAGGTCACTTGTCGTCTCCGTAGATACCGTCATCGATGTGCACGGCTCGAACGCCACGGACGCAGGCTGGTGGTAGCAGTATTATGCTACGGGAGAGATTCTCCCGTGCTCGCTTGGGAGCTTTGGTAGTAATCGAAAACACGCTGACAGCTACGAGCCACCTGCATCTCTTCATACTTCATGTCTTCGGCGACGCTCATGTTGTTTCAGCAGTATAACTATCCGTGTCTCGGATCCAGAACCATGCTACAGAGTTTTGAGGAGTATTATAGTGAACTCAAGTTGATGTCTTGGCGACCAGATTCGCCTGACGTAAATCCTATGGAACCCATCTGGGTCGATATAGGGCGCTATCGCCCTGTGAGCAAATCAGTGGTCCCTTGCTTACGCGAGTTACGTGACCTGTGAGAGACATCTAGTACCACATACCTCCTCAAATCTATCAAATTGCTGTCGGGTCCAAGATGAGCAGAATCAGTGACATATTTTTATTAAAAATGAAACTCCTCCAGCTGTACTCAAGATTTTATATTTAATTGGCTACTAGTTTCGACGTTGCGTTAACGCCAGCTTCAGGCCCGTACACTTTGATGAAATCAATTGTGTGTGGCTGAGTGAGACCAACACGTACTCCAGATGGATGGTGGGCAGTAACTAATGTCACTAGTTTGTCTCGTCAGCGTATTTACATCTGCAATGCAGGTAAATAAGCTGAGTTCGTGTCTCAAGGCTGCCTATCGTAAGGCGCATGAATTTTTTTGGGACTACTTTTATTCTGCCAGTACTGTATTTTACAACCATTGATGAAACATATGGGGAATATCTGTCACCTTTACAGATTAATATTCTTCCATCTGAAAATGCTCAACCCTGATATTTAATTATTTATATGCTTTGTCGGTTTTGTCACCATTTCATATCCAAACGAGTACTGTCTTGTACTTTTTACACCAGCAAAAAATATTACACTTTATTTCATAACGGTGAGATCTCAAAATCACCTGAATACCTGGAGTATTCTCCGAATTTATTTGCAAAGTAAAGTGGCAAGACCACTACGTGGTGAACAACACTTTGTTTTCGGTAGGAAATAACTGTCATTTAGTGTGGCTTCATGATGTCAGTTTGGAACTGGAGGAAGAGGAAGTTTTAGAAACAGCGTTGAGCAAAACATGAGTAATCTTTTCTTCTCTTACGGTAACTGCCAGTTGAGCTACTTCCGACAGAATCAGCAGTAGCTTGCTGTATAATACGTGATAGCGCATGATGTCCATACTTCCAAAGCACACCCCTCACGAAGTTATTGCTGCAAACCGACTGAGGCTGCGTTGGTAAACTGGAGGCAGGCACTCCAGCATTGCCGTGATGAGCCGGAAACGTCGTTAATGTATTGCTGCGACTCTGCTTTTTTATTGGCGCAATGATATTGTAAAAAAGCGATTGAATATGCTAATGGAACATCAGAATCGAATTATCAGAAAAAGCGCGCAGCGAATAATCACGAACTCTGGCAAAGTTAATGCTGGGGAAAAAATTACGGAGCGCCCATTTACAACGAGAACGGAATTATTGATTATTAATTGCAGTTCACATCGCCCAGCAACAGCAGTACGAAACACTACACAGTAAAAAACCAATCAACAGTCTGCAGCAGTGCTAGGTAATGCTGTTCGAGTGAATGCACCATACAATCGACGTCGGTTTTTACCAAGTGTTCTGTTAGCACCATTAGAAAATAATAGTAAGTACACCAGTGGCCAGCCGTAAACCTCGCAATGCCTCAAACGGAGTGGTAGTGTTTATGAGGCGTTTCTACTGAATCCTAAACGGCACCTTCAGATTTTAATACACAGTGCCTTAGATTTCCACTACAGAGTCTCTGGATTTGTAATAACTTGAACGAAATAAAAAAAAATTCTTACAGACTGTGAGTGAAACAATCTGTCTGTGTCTGAAAAGGTTTCATTTTATTGCTTCAGTACAATAAATTGACGATGTCTTTGTTTCAATCACTTGTATTTCTTTGTTTTCTTTACAAGTCATTCAACGTCGTTTCCATTGCTGTAGTTAACTGAAGTCAAAATCACTCATTATTTATACACATGCTCTACTGCTCTCACTACAGTGTATGGCTGAGGGTACTCTATACCAAGATTAACAAACCCCTGTTCTATTTCATTGGCGTAAGTACCAAAGGTAGCTCTGCAATCTATACGCGTGCATAGACGCCCTTATCACCCATACCCTCATTATGTCTGAGCGTGAGAAGCGATGGGCTCAGCAGAACTGTTGCACAGCCTACTTTGAATATCATTTAGCTCAAGTTACTGAAAAAGATTTGGCGAGAACAACATGTTCTTTTTCCCAAGTATTTCCGTTTAAGCTCCCTAACTAGATCTGTTAGATACTTTCTCATAGCCTTGTAGCGACCCTAGTAGAGGGCCTTTCAACAGCTACGCCGTATTCCTTCAAAACCAATTGATAAAGACACCTCATTCTGCAGTAGTACTGCAATAGAGATCATGTTTATACCTTTTACGGTTTCCACAGCAAATGCCCACAGTTTGCTTAGAAACACACATCTACATCTACATCTACATTACTACTCTGCAATTCACATTTAAGTGCTTGGCAGAGGGTTCATCGAACCACAATCATACTATCTCTCTACTATTCCACTCCCGAACAGCGAGCGGGAAAAACGAACACCTAAACCTTACTGTTCGAGCTCTCATTTCTCTTATTTTATTTTGATGATCATTCCTACCTATGTAGGTTGGGCTCAACAAAATATTTTCGCATTCGGAAGAGAAAGTTGGTGACTGAAATTTCGTAAATAGATCTCGCCGCGACTAAAAACGTCTTTGCTTTAATGACTTCCATCCCAACTCGCGTATCATATCTGCCACACTCTCTCCCCTATTGCGTGATAATACAAAACGAGCTGCCCTGTTTCGCACCCTTTTTTATGTCATCCGTGAATCCCACCTGGTAAGGATCCCATACCGCGCAGCAATATTCTAACAGAGGACGAAAGAGTGTAGTGTAAGCTGTCTCTTTAGTAGACTTGTTGCATCTTCTAAGTGTCCTGCCAATGAAATGCAACCTTTGGCTCGCCTTCCCCACAATATTATCTATGTGGTTTTTCGAACTTAAGTTGTTCGTGATTTTAACACCCAGGTACTTCGTTGAATTGATAGCCTTGAGAATTGTGCTATTTATCGAGTAATCGAATTCCAACGGATTTCTTTTGGAACTCATGTGGATCACCTCACACTTTTCGTTATTTAGCGTCAACTACCACCTGCCACACCATACTGCAATCTTTTCTAAATCGCTTTGCAACTGATACTGGTCTTCGGATGACCTTACTAGACGATAAATTACAGCATCATCTGCGAACAACCTAAGAGAACTGCTCAGATTGTCACCCAGGTCATTTATATTGATCAGTAACAGCAGAGGTCCCAGGACGCTTCCCTGGGGAACACCTGATATCACTTCAGTTTTACTCGATGATTTGCCGTCTATTACTACGAACTGCGACCTTCCTGACAGGAAATCACGAATCCAGTCGCACTACTGAGGCAATATCCCATAGGCACGCAGCTTGATTAGAAGTCGCTTGTGAGGAACGGTGTCAAAAGCCTTCCGGAAATCCAGAAATACGGAATCAACCTGAGATCCCCTGTCGATAGCGGCCATTACTTCGTGCGAATAAAGAGCTAGCTGCGTGGCACAAGAACGATGTTTTCTGAAACCATGCTGATTACGTATCAATAGATCGTTCCCTTCGAGGTGATTCATAATATCTTAATACAGTATATGCTCCAAAACCCTACTGCAAACCGACGTTAATGATATAGGTCTGTAGTTCGATGGATTACTCCTATTACCCTTCTTAAACACTGGTGCGACCTGCGCAATTTTCCAATCTGCAGGTACAGATCTATCGGAGATCGAGCGGTTGTATATGATTGCTAAGTAGGGAGCTATTGTATCAGCGTAATCTGAAAGGAACCTAATCGGTATACAATCTGGACCTGAAGACTTGCCCGTATCAAGCGATTTGAGTTGCTTCGCAACCCCTAAGGTATCTACGAGGGTCAGTCAAAAAGTAATGCCTCCTATTTTTTTTCTACGTTTAATTGTCAGGAAATTTAAATGCAATTACATAGGTTGAAAACCACAACATTGAGGATCATTTTGTCATTTTTCAATGTAATCTCCGCCCATCTCTACAGTTTTGGTCCATCTTTGAACAAGGGCATGTATCCCAGCACGGTAAAAATCACAGCTCTGCTTCCTAAGCCATTGACGCACGGATGTTTTGACGGCCTCCTCATCTTCAAAATGAATCCCACGATGAGCTTCTTTTAGTGGCCCGAACAGATGGAAGTCTGATGGTGCTAGGTCAGGGCTGTATGGGGGATGAGGCAAAACTTCCCATCCAATTTTGACAATCTCCTCAGAGGTGTGAGGACTGGTGTGTGGTCTTGCATTGTCATGCAAAAGAAGAACATCTGCCATTGATTTTGTTGGGCGAACTCACTGAAGACGTGCTTTAAGTTGTTTGAGGGTTGTGACGTATTGAACAGAATTTATTGTGAATCCCTGCTCCAAAAAATCAACCAGAATCACACCCTCTGTATCCCAGAAAACTGTTGCCATAACTTTCCCTGCCGATCGCACAGTTTTGAATTTTTTCTTCCTCGGCGAGCTTGTGTGACGCCACTCCATTGACTGCCTCTTTGATTCGGGTTCAAAAAAATGCACCCATGTTTCGTCCCCGGTCACAATTTTTTTCAGAAACTCATCTCCCTCCAAACGGAAGCGCTGCAAGTGTTGGGAGGCTATTGTTTTCCTTGACTCTTTATTCTGATCGGTTAACATTCTTGGAACCCACCGTGCACAAACTTTTGAGTACCCCAATTGTTTAATAATCGTGATCACACTGCCTTTACTAAGAGAAATAATGCGACACACTTCATCTGCAGTCACCCGACGGTCACCACGAATGATGTCATCAACTTGCTGAATGTTGTGTGGAGTCACTACACTCACCGGCCTGCCGCTCCGCTTTTCGTCAGTCAACGGTGTTTGCCCTTCAGCTTCCTTACAACGACGAACCCATCGTCTAACAGTGCTGACATCCACAGTCACAACACCATACACCTTCTCCAGTCTTTCATAAATGCGTATGGGCGTTTCACCTTCTGCATTCAAGAATTCAATCACACAACGCTGTCTCAAACGAACATCGATGTCGGCCATCTTACAAACTTCTGCTGTGCTGTCACCTGTTGACACAGAAAGTTACTACTGCAGTGGATTGCAGAAGAAGGTTTGAGGAATGGCGCCAAATTCAAATTTTTCACTTAACTTAATTTTTTTAAGTAGAAAAAAAATGGGAGGCATTACTTTTTGACCGACCCTCGTACTTCTAAGAAACTCATGCTAGCAGCTGTTCGTGTTTCAAATTCTGGAATATTCCATTCGTCTTCCCTGGTGAAGGAATTTCGGAAAACTACGTTCAATAACTCCGCTTTAGCGGCACAGTCGTCGGTAACAGTACCATCGGCACTGCGCCGCGAAGGTATTGACTGCGTCTTGCCTCTTGTGTACTTTACATACGACCAGAATTTCTTCGGATTTTCTGCCAAATTTCGAGACAATGTTTCGTTGTAGAACCTATTAAGGGCATCTCGCATTGAAGTCCTTGCCAAATTTCGCGCGTCTGTAACTTTTATCCAATCTTCGGGATTTCGAGTTCTTCTGAACTTCGCATGCTTTTTCCGTTACGTCTGCAACAGCGTTCGGACCTGTTTTGTGTACCATCTCTTACCAATTTATGAGGTATGAATCTCTCAATTGCTGTTGCTACTATATCTTTGAATTTGAGCCACTTCTCGTCTACATTTGCATAGTTAGTTCGGAAGGAATGGAGATTGTCTCTTAGGTAGGCTTCTAGTGACACTTTATCCGCTTTTTTAAATAAAATTATTTTGCGTTTGTTTCTGGTGGATTTGGAAGAAACAGTATTGAGCCTAGCTACAACGACCTTGTAATCACTAATCCCTGTATCAGTCATGATGGTCTCTATTAGCTCTGGATTGTTTGTGGCTAAGAGGTCAAGTGTGTTTTCGCAACCATTTACATCTAAATCATTAATTCGTTTTCTTTACTAGCAATTAGGGGTGCCAGTTACTTTTAATTCCCCATCTTATATATTAATAATGTAGTCAAAGTATATTTCTATTATACAGTAGTGACTGTTACTTATTTCTGTGCAATGACTTCGTATGTAAAATAGCAAAACGAAAAAGCTTTGGAAGCTTAAAAAATAGGTGAAACAGTAAACTGATGCAGAACATCAATTAAAAACCAAAATAATACAAAAGTCAATGCCTAACAGTAGAAAAGACACTCACAAAACATCAAGAATACAGCTTTCATCGAAGTATAAATCGCATAGAGATTGTGTGCAACTTGTGCATTTTAACTCGAGCAAATTTGTACCATTCATCATGCGATGTTGTACTTAGTTCTGGAACTGCATAATATTCTCCACTAAGAAACTAGCAGAAGATGCTATATAATGTCCGAGAAGACTGCATGGGTACTTATGAGAACGTAGATCTAATTTTCTGCACTTTACTCACACGATGCTCCTACTCAGCTAGCAGGGACGACTAGAAGCGTTTTAGTTGTGTATTAGCCTTCTCCCCATGACTTTGCCTATGTATTTGTTTGACACCTGTGTTGAACAAATTTCCTCCTCCCCTGTTCGTGTCCTCCTTGTACTCCTCCTTCTCCCCATGAATGTCCACCTTATTCTCCCATCTCCATCCCTCTGACATCTTCCACCTGCTTCATTCATTTCCCTCTTTTCCTCTTACTGGCCATATTCTCCTCTCTTCATCTTAAAGTGCCCCTAGCCATGCCACTCCAACAGCCAGCAGTTGTGGCCGAGCGGTTCTAGGCGCTTCAGTCTGGAATGTGATGCTGCCACGGTCGCAGGTTCGAATCCTGCCTCGGGCATGGATGTATGTGTGCTGTCCTTAGGTTAGTTAGGTTTAAGTAATTCTAAGTTAAGGAGACTCATGGTCTGAGATGTTAAGTCCCATAGTGCTCAGAGGAATTTGCCACTCCAACAGCATGCTTGCCATGCAGGGCAGCCTACATGTGAGGACACAGAAAACTATTTCCTGCCTCTGACATGCAGGCTGCCCTGCAAAGCAGTTTTATTTGGCACACCTATACTGTTCCCACACAACATGTCTGTTGAACAGGCAGCCTATACCCAAGGGCTGTCAAGAACAAATTTTTGCCCATAACTCCATTCCCACCGGAGCTAGGAGGCTATAAACCCAACACAGATGATAATCATGAGACCTGCTATTTCTGGGCAAATTTGGTTGAATTCGGTCTAGATGTTTGATAGAAGGTGGTAGATATACACTCTGTTTTACATACATATCTGTTGATAAAAAGAATTAGAGCTGATTTCCTTTCAGAAGATGAGGACATAAACAGAAGCCTATAGGGAGGAAAACAGAATGGTGATAAATCCAGAGTAATGAATATGAAAATCATTAATCTAAATAAAAACTTATTTCCTCACTTTTCATCTGTTTTCAATTTTTAAGAAACATGAATTTCATAAGAGAACTCTACAATTAGTATTACTTCTAGAGCCCATTACAACTAGAACTCTGAGATGTGGAACATACTCTGAGGTGCATGTATGCTGGGTTAGGTTCATGCAACATAACTTTTTGCTGTGTTCATGCAACATAACTTTTTACTGTGTTCAAGCAGCAGCTGGTGATGATAACAAAATAGTTATGACCAGTTCAGTTAGTACATAAGGAAATTATGTTACCTCAGGAAACGTTAAACTGACAAAAATCACTTCTATTTCATCATCATTATTATTGATAGACGTTCAGGAAACCACAAGTAATCTCCGAGAATTGTACCATTATGAATATGTAGGAACACAAGTAAAGAGTAGTGAGATACTTTGAGGTTAGGAAACGGTAAATATAATTCCAACTACCCATTGTGTCTTGGGTAATAGTCATAGCTTCTGTAATAAAAACAGAAAAAAATACCATATGGGCACATTCACAAGTTAGAATATAGGGCAATCTCGTATTCGCAGAAGGGTGGGAAAGTTAGACAGAAAGAAACCGCAAATTCAGAAAACTGAAAGAAAAGTAGATGAAGGATAGATATCATCGGACAGAAACAGACTGAATCAGTTTAACATAGCACTAGATGTCGATCGTTTGTGCCATGCATTGACTAAACTGTGTGCAATGGATAAATTTATCTAACAAAAATAATCCTAATTAGAAATGACACAACTTTACGACTTAGTAATATATTTAATTAGTGCCAAGCAGGTCACCTAATTACCAAATGGGACAGGCTTCCTAATCAAATTAATTTATTACAACTGGTGGTTAGAAACATATATACACTGAAGCGTCAAAGAAACAACATCACGTTTTACATGAATAAGTGTCAGCTGACAAATACTTCACCAATATATAATGAAACGTCAAAGAAACTGATACAAGTATGCGTATTCAAATACAGAGATATGTAAACAGCCAGATTATGGCGCTGCGGTTGGCAACGCCTATGTAAGACAACAGGTGTCTGGTCAGGTTGTTAGATGGGTTACTGCTGCTACAATGGCCGGTTATCAAGATATAAGTGAGTTTAAACCTGATATTATAGCCGGCGTACGAGCGATGCAACACAGCATCTCCGACGTAGCGATGAAGTGGGAATTTTCCCGTACGACCATTTCACGAATGTACCGTGAATATCAGGAATCCGGTAAAACATCAAATATCCGACATCGCTGCGGCCGGAAAAAGATCTTGCAACAACGGGGCCAACAACGATTGAAGAAAGTCGTTCAACATGACAGAGGTGCAACGTTTCCGCAAATTCCTGCACATTTCAAAGCTGGGCCACCAACAAGTATCAGCGTGAAAACCATTCAACGAAACTTCATCGATATAGGATTTCGGAGCCGAAGGCCCGCCCGTGTACCCTTGATGACTGCACGACAAAAAGTTTTACGCCTCTCCTGTGCCCGTCAACACTGACAATGGACTGCCGATGGCTGAAAATATATTGCCTGGTCGGACGCGTCTCGTTTCTAAGTGTATCCAGCGGATGGACTTGTACGGGTATGGAGACAACCTCATGAATCCATGGATACTACATGTCAGCAGCGAACTGTTGAAGCTGGTGGAGACTTTGCAATGGTGTGGGGCGTGCTCAGTTAGATTGATATTGCAGCCCTGATACGTCAAGATACACTCTGACATGTGACACGTACGTAAGCATCGTGTGTGATCACTTGCATCCATTCATGCCCATTATGCATTCCGAAGGTTTTGGGCAACTGCAGCAGGACAATGCGACACCCTACACGACCAGAAGTGAAACGGAGTGGCTTCAAGAAAACTCTTCTGAGTTTAAACACTTCCGCTGGCCACCAAAGTTCCAAGAGATAAACATTATTGAGCATATCTGGGACTCCTTGCAACGTGCTGTTCAGAAGAGATTTTCTCCCCTTAGTACTTTTACAAATTTATGGATAGCCCTGTATGATTGTGTCAATTCCCTCTGGCACTATCCCAGGTATTAGTGGAGTCCATACCACGTTGTCTTGCAGAATTTCTACGTGCTCGCGGGGGCCCTACACGATATTCGGCAGGTGTACAGTTACTGTGGCTCTTAAGTATAGCTTTGAATTACTTGCCTTGCTTAGAGGATTCAAATGGTTCAAATGGCTTTGAGCACTATGGCACTTAACATCTGTGGTCATCAATCCACTAGAACTTAGAACTACTCAAACCTAACTAACCTTAGGACATCACACACATCCATGCCCGAGGCAGAATTCGAACCTGCCACCGTAGCAGTCGCACGGTTCCGGACTGAGCCCCTAGAACCGCGAGGACACCGCGGCCGGCGCTTAGAGGATACTGTGTTACATATAAATTTGCGTTTTGCACATAAAACTCTGCATTCATTGGTGCTACAATGTATAGTAGAGCGTTGACATGTTTTTGACTTCTAATCTGTGTATAATTGTGACGAAAGATTTACTCAGTTGGACAACTTGGTAATACACTCCTGGAAATTGAAAAAAGAACACATTGACACCGGTGTGTCAGACCCACCATACTTGCTCCGGACAGTGCGAAAGGGCTGTAGAAGCAATGATCACACGCACGGCACAGCGGACTCACCAGGAACCGCGGTGTTGGCCGTCGAATGGCGCTATCTGCGCAGCATTTGTGCACCGCCGCCGTCAGTGTCAGCCAGTTTTCCGTGGCATACGGAGCTCCATCGCAGTCTTTAACACTGGTAGCATGCCGCGACAGCGTGGACGTGAACCGTATGTGAAGTTGACGGACTTTGAGCGAGGGCGTATAGTGGGCATGTGGGAGGCCGGGTGGACGTACCGCCGAATTGCTCAACACGTGGGGCGTGAGGTCTCCACAGTACATCGATGTTGTCGCCAGTGGTCGGCGGAAGGTGCACGTGCCCGTCGACCTGGGACCGGACCGCAGCGACGCACGGATGCACGCCAAGACCTAGGATCCTACGCAGAGCCGTAGGGGACCGCACCGCCACTTCCCAGCAAATTAGGGACACTGTTGCTCCTGGGGTATCGGCGAGGACCATTCGCAACCGTCTCCATGAAGCTGGGCTACGGTCCCGCACACCGTTAGGCCGTCTTCCGCTCACGCCCCAACATCGTGCAGCCCGCCTCCAGTGGTGTCGCGACAGGCGTGAATGGAGGGACGAATGGAGACGTGTCGTCTTCAGCGATGAGAGTCGCTTCTGCCTTGGTGCCAATGATGGTCGTATGCGTGTTTGGCGCCGTGCAGGTGAGCGCCACAATCAGGACTGCATACGACCGAGGCACTCAGGGCCAACACCCGGCATTATAGTGTGGGGAGCGATCTCGTACACTGGCCGTACACCTCTGGTGATCGTCGAGGGGACACTGAATAGTGCACGGTACATCCAAACCGTCATCGAACCCATCGTTCTACCATTTCTAGACCGGCAAGGGAACTTGCTGTTCCAACAGGACAATGCACGTTCGCATGTATCCCGTGCCACCCAACGTGCTGTAGAAGGTGTAAGTCAACTACCCTGGCCAGCAAGATCTCCGGATCTGTCCCCCATTGAGCATGTTTGGGACCGGATGAAGCGTCGTCTCACGCGGTCTGCACGTGCCGCACGAACGCTGGTCCAACTGAGGCGCCAGGTGGAAATGGCATGGCAAGCCGTTCCACAGAACTACATCCAGCATCTCTACGATCGTCTCCATGGGAGAATAGCAGCCTGCATTGCTGCGAAAGGTGGATATACACTGTACTAGTGCCGACATTGTGCATGCTCTGTTGCCTGTGTGTATGTGCCTGTGGTTCTGTCAGTGTGATTATGTGATGTATCTGACCCCAGGAATGTGTCAATAAAGTTTCCCCTTCCTGGGACAATGAATTCACGGTATTCTTATTTCAATTTCCAGGAGTGTAGACGAGCCAGCCAAGATTAGTCATCAGTGAGAAACTTAAACTTCTTGCGCTACTTAAGACGGTTCCTTTAATAGTCACTGCAATCACATGAAAGTTACTTTCCTGTTCAGTCACGGCATGCTGGCGATAAAGAAACATGTATGTGTTGTGCCCTGTTTGTGCTCATACAGTTGACATACTTCGTGGCAAATGTAGATAAAATGAAAGTCTTAAAATACGGAAAATTACTAACTAAGCTATTACTACAGGTCATAAAGAAACATAAGAACTCTGTGACAAATTAATTTAACTCTCCTTTCCCTGTGTTTGATGTCGAATCACAATGTTGTCCTGAACTGGGAGGTAACTGTGTGATAATTAATGTTCGATATCCTTAGTACCACTCTTCACGTGAAATTTTATTGCTATCAGAATTAAAGTATAATGTTATAAAATACAATACATGGGGGAATCCAATGTCACGGTAGTAGCTGTATAAGATTATGTTAGAAAATGGTTCTAATGGCTATAACATAAGGACATCACACACATCCGTGCCCGAGGCAGG
The DNA here is from genome assembly GCF_023897955.1 of Schistocerca gregaria. Classification (NCBI taxonomy): domain Eukaryota; kingdom Metazoa; phylum Arthropoda; class Insecta; order Orthoptera; family Acrididae; genus Schistocerca; species Schistocerca gregaria. Next base: position 247,966,610 of record NC_064920.1, read on the forward strand.
GTTCGAACCTGCAACCGTAGCAGCTGCGCGGTTCCGGACTGAATCACTGAGAAACGCTCGGCCGCAACGGCCGGCAAGGTTATCTTAGAAAAACTGCTAAAAGTGTCACGAAGTTCCCCAATTATACGATTTATAGAATCTGCTCGAAATTTTGCACTCTCACATTTTCAAACATCCTATAAGAAAAAATGTAAGTGTAAGACTCGCGCACAGGGAGTTCGCTACAAACTCATTTATGTATGTGGATACAAATCGCGGGAATCGAGAATTTCGACGATTTTTACCTGTTATCGATATGTGTGTTGGCAGGACATCAAGAAATATGATGTAAATGCCGATAACTTTTGGCTGCATTCACGTAAGATCTTTAATGTTTTACACCGCTGAGAAGCCGTAGACTTCTGTATGTGACATAAATTTCACTGTGATATGTCTAACTGTCCACGAGAAAAAGGGTTCTTAACAGACAGATGAACGGAGTATTGGATAACAAAACAACAAAAAAATCTTTTATTCGTTTGACATAATCACCAGTTAATAATTTTCGGAGTTTATTCCGTTCCTTCTACCGTGAGACTTGCTTCTTACCAAATTTCACTATTCTAAGTCAACGGGAAGAACGCTATAGGTTTCGATGAGTCAATTCGCGGGCATAGAAATATGTGACATAAAAGGCTGCAACTTTTCATTGCGTTGTCATAGAAGTTTAAACTTTTTACAACGCCAATGGATCTTAGACTTTAGTATATCTCATAAATTTCAACTTGATATGTCTAACCATTCCTGAGAAAAAGGTATCTTAACAGACGTGCGCACAGACAAAGAATCAGATCATAAATGACAATTTTTTTTCATATGGTATAATAACAAATCCATCATTTTCAGATTTTTTTCCTTTGGTTGTAGTATGAAACCTTGCTTCTTGCCAAATTTCACGATTCTAAACCAGTGCGAAGTACCTGACAGGTTTTGAAGCCTGAAGTTATGTCAACTGAAGGTGGAAACGTGAAGGGAGGAAGCAAAGAAAAGGGAAAGAACTAATGATGTTACCTTCATCGGGACTTCGTGCAGAATCAGTGCCGACGAGTGAAAAAGTATGCCAGAGCAGGACTTGAACCTAGGATCTCCTGGTTACTAGGCAGTTGCAGAAACCACCTGGACCCAGCGTCTGTCATAAATGCGCGGACTACCTCCGCATGATTCCCGGCAGCCTCACATTCACACCAAGAGCCTAATTTAGATTCGCCCTGGAGGTTGAACGAAAATGTGCATCCGAATGTTGTGGATTCATTGCCCATCGAGGCGTACCAGGCATATATTTGATGACTGAGTTGGCGAGTTTCTAAATATGTGACTTAAACAGCCTTATCTTCTGATTGCATTGAATTAGACGCCTCGATTTGTTTACACTGCCAAGGGACTGTGGATCTTAGTGTGTAACATAAATATTAACTTTATACGTTTGTCCGTTGCTGGGAAAAAGTGTTTTTAACAAGCAGACAGAGAGACGAACAACAAAGTGGTCGTATAAAAGTTATTTTTTAAGAAGCCTAATGAGACACTGTGATTTTAATTTCAGGATTATGAAGCCCAAACATAATTTCAGCGGTCCGAGACACCTGCTCCTGTGTAGTTGGGCAGGGACCACAGCTCTCTGGAAGCCGACGCAGACAGACGAGGCAGCCGTTCAGTAATTTTCACCAGTATCAACAAACAGCGCGCATAATCCTCTGCCGTCGTTCCCCAGTGACTGAAATTTCGCTCTGGCTGGACTATATATTTCGCAGCATTCCGTTCGCGCGGCCCGACAGCTTTCGATAACTATCGCGGGCGACCATAATTTTTATTCCTGGCGCGCCGCCCTGGCAGTTTTAACAGCGGCGACTGACTGGCGCGCGGAAAAACCCCGCCTGACAGGAAGAGTTACGGCGGGGCACGCGGAATCACGGGCAGCGTCGAATGGGCCGACCGGAATCTGTTTACAGCGCTAATTCCGAAGAGCGGCGGCGGGACACGCGCAATTCCTTCGACAGATCGCGGGGTCGGTGGGAGGCGGGTACTGAATCTGCGTCACTCTCCAGTGCCCATTCCGGCTGCCGGTCCTGGATAGGGAAAAGTATGAGAGGAGGAGAGGGGGGGAGGGGGGGGGGGGGGGTAGCAGGGTGAGTGAAGAGTGTGCGGTCCAGCCGTCGTCCGGGTCCTGTCACTTGCCGCTGCGACCGAAATTTTAATTAACATGCACCCAGAATTAACGTACCGCGCCGCTAAAATTGAAATGTTATACATTAACAGCAGAGGGGATAGAGCAGGTCCAGTGATAGGTTGGCAGGCCTGCGCGAGCTCGCGCACAGTGTTTTGTGTGCTCCGCGGGGGGGGGGGGGGGGGGGGGGGGGCGCGCGGCGGTGCAAAGCCAGCTGCCGTTCCATATACGTCGTCAGTGTTTTACGATACGAGCTTTGTTCCGCGTGCCACATTAGGGCCGGCGCGGGTAATACCTCGGACCCGATTGCTGCGCCCCCTGATTTGCGACGCGACGACCGCGTGCTGTGTGTGTTGCTGTTGTGTTTGCGGTGGCGGCTGCCGCGGCTGGAGTCCGCGCCGCCCGCTAGGTAATGCCCACCACCGCTGCGCCGCGCCGCGCCGACTGTATCGGCGGCTGTTTATAAAACGGAATTGTCATGCACACATCAAATACTGACCCCTGCCGGGGTGCGGCCGAAGCTGCCGCCATCCGTGGTGGCTTCAAAATCCCGCGCTCAGTCGTTGTTTGTGTGACAATGAACCGCACGTGAAACCGCTGCTGTCGCATGTGTGTGTGTGTGTGTTTCAGTGGAGCTGCACTTCTCGTGCTGGTCGACCGTTACCTCGCGTGGTCAGGGCACTGTAAAGAAATCTATAGGCTCCCAGACGTCCTGTAGTGCAGAACCGCCAGAGCCCTCTTACTGAAGCGATCGTAGTACGCTGCGCGGCTAAAACAGAGTTCAGTCTACAACGACGAAAAAAAAATCGCCATACCAAAAAGTAAATAATGTAATGAAATTCTAGAATATACACTCCTGGATATTGAAATAAGAACACCGTGAATTCATTGTCCCAGGAAGGGGAAACTTTATTGACACATTCCTGGGGTCAGATACATCACGTGATCACACTGACAGAACCACAGGCACATACACACAGGCAACAGAGCATGCACAATGTCGGCACTAGTGCAGTGTATATCCACCTTTCGCAGCAATGCAGGCTACTATTCTCCCATGGAGACGATCGTAGAGATGCCGAATATAGTCCTGTGGAACGGCTTGCCATGCCATTTCCACCTGGCGCCTCAGTTGGACCAGCATTCGTGCTGGACGTGCAGACCGCGTGAGACGATTCTTCATCCAGTCCCAAACATGCTCAATGGGGGACAGATCCGGAGATCTTGCTGGCCAGGGTAGTTGACTTACACCTTCTACAGCACGTTGGGTGGCACGGGATACATGCGGACGTGCATTGTCCTGTTGGAACAGCAAGTTCCCTTGCCGGTCTAGGAATGGTAGAACGATGGGTTCGATGACGATTTGGATGTACCGTGCACTATTCAGTGTCCCCTCGGTGATCACAAGAGGTGTACGGCCAGTGTAGGAGATCGCTCCCCACACCATGATGCCGGGTGTTGGCCCTGTGTGCCTCGGTAGTATGCAGTCCTGATTGTGGCGCTCACCTGCATGGCGCCAAACAAGCATATGACCATCATTGGCACCAAGGCAGAAGCGACTCTCATCGCTGAAGACGACACGTCTCCATTCGTCCCTCTACCCACGCCTGTCGCGACACCACTGGAGGCGGGCTGCACGATGTTGGGGCGTGAGCGGAAGACGGCCTAACGGTGTGCGGGACCGTAGCCCAGCGTCATGGAGACGGTTGCGAATGGTCCTCGCCGATACCCCAGGAGCAACAGTGTCCCTAATTTTCTGGGAAGTGGCGGTGCAGTCCCCTACGTCACTGCGTAGGATCCTACGGTCTTGGCGTGCATCTGTGCGTCGCTGCGGTCCGGTCCCAGGTCGACGGGCACGTGCACCTTCCGCCGACCACTGGCGACAACATCGATGTACTGTGGAGACCTCACGCCCCACGTGTTGAGCAATTCGGCGGTACGTCCACCCGGCCTCCCGCATGTCCAGTATACGCCCTCGCTCAAAGTCCGTCAACTGCACATACGGTCCACGTTCACGCTGTCGCGGCATGCTACCAGTGTTAAAGACTGCGATGGAGCTCCGTATGCCACGGCAAACTGGCTGACACTGACGGCGGCGGTGCACAAATGCTGCGCAGCTAGCGCCATTCGACGGCCAACACCGCGGTTCCTGGTGTGTCCGCTGTGCCGTGCGTGTGATCATTGCTTGTACAGCCAGTGCCCGGAGCAAGTATGGCGGGTCTGACACACCGGTGTCAATGTGTTCTTTTTTCCATTTCCAGGAGTGTATTTGTCGAGGTAACATATTTCATTGATTAACACTCAAGATCAGAGGTTAATTAAGCGCCAGATAAGCTATTGCAGACGAGAAATGCTGGTACGTTAATAAGCGGTGTAACAGCCACGATGTTGATCAAAATGGTTTAAATGGCTCTGACCACTATGCGACTTAACTTCTGAGGTCATCAGTCGCCTAGAACTCAGAATTAATTAAACCTAACTAACCTAAGGACATCACACACATCCAGGCCCGAGGCAGGATTTGAACCTGCGACCGTAGCGGTCGCTGGGTTCCAGACTGTAGCGCCTAGGCCAGCCAGTATGGTCGAGCGGTTTCTAGGCGCTTCAGTCTGGAACCGCGCGACCTCTACGGTCGCAGGTTCGAATCCCGCCTCGGGCATGGATGTGTGTGCTGTCCTTAGGTTGGTTAGTTCTAGGGGACTGATGACCTCAGATGCTAAGTCCCATAGTGCTCAGAGCTATTTGAACCATTTGTAGCGCCTAAAACCGCACGGCCACTCCGGCCGGCCCACGATGTTGATCGCAACTGTGCATGCATTATGTCTTACAGGATGTCAGTTTTTGGGATTGGGTTTCATGCCCGTTGCACTTGGTCGGTCAACACAGACGATTAACGAAGTTTGTGGATGACATCGGGGCTATCGTCCGATGATGTGCCATGTGTGCTGGTGGAGACGGATCTTGGGATCGTGCATGCCATGGAAACATGTCGACATTCTTCAGAGCATGGTGGATTACAACAGCGGTATGTGGACGAGCGTGATACCGTTGTAAGACACCCCCTGGCCTTCTGTTCAAGAATCTATGGACTTTACGGCAAGAAAAAAGGAATAAAAGTGAGATAGTGTTAATACTTACATCCTTCTTTACCTCCTCTGCATTACTGCAGATGACGGGTCACTGAGCACATTTGTATGTGCATGCAGTACACGTGAGGTGCCTAGTTATTTCCACTGCGGAATACATAAGTTCTTCTACACTTCACTAACCTGCTGTCTTCATGGTGATGATGTCCCCAGTGCAGAAAACAGCACGCAGGTCGTGGATTCCTTTTCTTGAGGCTGAAATTAACTTCTCAAGGAACTGCTGCTACGAATAAGCTATAACTAATTTGGGATGCCACTCGCATTTTTATTTATATAGACACAACGTACTGAACATATCTTTCCACAGTCATTATATCTGGCTAAAATAACATGAAATACATCCTGCCACAGACAACATGTCTGTCTACTGGAAACGTCAGAACTGGAGAATAAAATTACACGAATGAAATACTAGTATTACAGACAACATGTCTGTACCTGGCGACGGTCGGAACTGTAGTAAATAAAATTGCATGAAACAAATACTGCTATAACAGAGAACATGTCTGTCTACTGGAACGGTCAGACCTGGACAGCCGGACTGCCCGAGACACTTATGCCAGCAAGGCGTGATCCGAACGCCACCGAAGTGCATCGGCAGTAATATCGTCAGTCTTTTGTTTTAGTAATACTTTGATTTTAATCATTTTGAAATGCCTGATTGATAGCTGGCTGTTGAGGGATGTTTATTTAAAAAGATGATAATTAATAATAGCAACTAAAGTTTAACGTTTTGGCACCCTACTGCCGAACACAGCAGCCAATCACAGAGCAGCAGCATCATGCAGGCGGTCTTCCTGACGGGAATGATACCGAATCTAACATCTGTCACCGATACCTCATCCCACATTGCGTCATCTCTATGCTTTTTGCATCTCCACTGCCCTGGGAATAGCTTCCCAGAGCCTAATATGACGGCTGAATAAGCCAGAAACATTACAACTGACATACAGATTTGGGTGTCAGACTGTTTGTCAAAACCACGAGAGTGTTCCTGCTGCCATGCGAAATCGTACCGCAAACCATAACACCAGATGTAGGTCCAGTGTGTCTACCACGCAGACAGGTAGGTTGCTGGCTCTTAACTGGTCTCCTAACCAACACACGGTCGTCACTGGCACCGAGACAGAACCAGATTTCATAGTAAAACACAACATACTTCTGTCCTGCTCTCCAATGAGCTCCGTTTGACACTACTGAGCTCGCAAATGGCGGTGATTTGGGGTCAGAGGAATTCACGCTACGGAATAAACGTAATGCTTCCACGGAATAAAAGTAACCGATTTATAACAGTTCGCTGGAGGAAAACGCGTTTGAAGTTTTGACTACATATAAATGCAATATTATGCAACTTACGTTAAATCAGCTATTTCGGGTCCATAAACTAGTCCCTCCTCTTCCTCATGAGGGCATTCCGCTCGTTCTGGGCCATCCTACGCTGCTCCAGATCCGCTCGCGCGGCCGGTGACAAGCGGTTTTCGGCCTCTTGAATCCGGTGGTCGTCCGAATGCTTGGCGAACTGCGTCGAATAGTGTCCCAAGGTGACATCCATCGTTGTCGTGGCTTTCAGAATTGCTGAATACCCTTCGTTGAAGCTGCTCACTGCCAGGAAAGTCGCAATCTCCACAGTCTTCGCACCAGAATGCAAATGTTTGGGGGCTAACTTCCAAACACACGCTTTCAAACCTTCATTTGAATTTTGTATGTCTCCTCCCAAGCACCGGTACAGTAACTTGTCCTCCGAAAGGGCCTCGTAGATCGTATGAATCACTGTTTGAACTTCTTTGGACAGCGGCTGGTCGTGTTGACATTCGTCCAGATACTTGCACCAACTAGTTTCCCCAGCCGGACAATTTTGGTGTTGAGGGTGGTCATTCGTCGAACACTTGTGTAAATACGTTGCCCAAATTGCCTACTTCATCTGTTCCACCGAATTGGAATGCAGTCGGATTGCCAAGCCGTAGTAAGTCGTAAGATCCTTGATCACTTTATCGGTTTTAGTCATGGGCAATCACATAGAATAATTTTTGGCGGCTATTCGGAAAAACCGTTTCAGGGGTGGATTCTAAACACTTTTATGGATCCTAAAATGCAATTAAAAAAATCGATTTATTGAACCAAAAGATAGTAAACTATCCCTTAAAGGCAATCTTAGCTAACATCAACTCACCAGGTTGTCTGAAAGGTAACTGACAGTCACGACCGTTACAGCGAGTGTTTAAAGAAACACAGATTTGCTTCCTCATAGTGGTGCTACTAGTGTCAATCTTTTGCGATTGGCGAGACTCTGGAATAGGCATCACGTCTCAGTTGTAGAATCACGTCTACCAACTTTCGTTTATGTAGCATAACTCCTTCTTGTATTGCAATTTTTTCCGTCTGTTCATATAACGGGTGGTTATTGTTATGACTTCTTTTGCACGCTATGTGGTTATTTAATGGATATGAGAGCCAAGTACAGATGCCGTTCATGAACAGAAAATTCAGACATTAATTTATTCTACATCTAATATCAAACAGTAAAAATAATAAATAACTTTGTTGCTGAAGTTGCAGCGTCTATTGCTAACAATAGGTTTGAATGTAAAAATATATACAGATAAAAATATTTACACTACAGGCCATTAAGATTGCTACACCAAGAAGAAATTCATATGATAAACGGGTATTCATTGGACAAATATATTATATTGGAACTGACATGTGATTACATTTTCACGCAATTTGGGTGCATAGATACTGAGAAATCAGTACCCAGAAGAACCATCTCTGACCGTCATAACCGTCTTGATACGTCTGGGAATTGAGTCAAACAAAGCTCGGATGGCGTGTACAGGTACAGCTGCCCATGCAGCTTCATCACGATACCACAGTTCATCAAGAGTAGTGACTGGCGTATTGTGACGAGCCAGTTGCTCGGCCACCATTGACCAGATGTTTTCAATTGGTGAGAGATCTGGAGAATGTGCTGGCCGTGGCAGCAGTCGAACATTTTCTGTATCCAGAAAGGCCCGTACAGGACCTGCAACATGCGGTCTTGCATTATCCTGCTGAAATGTAGGGTTTGGCAGGGGTCGAATGAAGGGTAGAGCCACGGGTCGTAACACATCTGAAAAGTAGCGTCCACTGTTCAAAGTGCCGTCAATGCGAACAAGAGGTGGCCGAGACGTGTAACCAATGGCACCCCATACCATCACGCCGGGTGATACGACGGTATGGTGATGACGAATACACGCATCTAATGTGCGTTCACCGCGATGTCGCCAGACGGATGCGACCATCATGATGCTGTAGACAGAACCTGGATTCATCCGAAAAATTGACGTTTTGCCATTCGTGCACCTAGGTTCGTCCTTGAGCACACCATCGCAGGCGCTCCTGTCTGTGATGCAGCATCAAGGGTAACCACAGCCATGGTCTCCGAGCTGATAGTCCATGCTGCTGCAAACGTAGTCGAGCTGTTCGTGCAGATGGTTTGCAAACGTCGCCATCTGGCTGGACGATCCGTTACAGCCATGTGGATAAAATGCCTGTCATTTCGACTGCCTGTGATACGAGGTCGTTGGGATCAGCACGGCGTTCCGTATTACCCTTCTGAATCCACCGATTCCATATTCTGCCAACAGTCATTGGATCTCGACTGACGCGAGCAGCAATGTCGCGATACGATAAACCGCAACCGCGATAGGCTACAATCCGACCTTTATCGAAGTAGGAAACGTGACAGTACGCATTTCTCCTCCTTACACGAGGCATCACAACAAAGTTTCACCAGGCAACGCCGGTCAACTGTTGTTCGTGTATGAGAAATCGGTTGGAAAATTTCCTCATGTCAGCACGTTGTAGGTGTCGCCACTGGTGCCAATCTTGTGTGAATGATATGAAAAGCTAATCATTTGAATATCACAGCATATTCTTCCTGTTGGTTATATTTCGCGTCTGTAGCACGTCACCTTCGTGGTGTAGCAATTTTAATGGCCAGTAGTGTATAAATCTGTCGCTCTTCAGTACACTGTCTCTTCAGGAGATGTCGAGTCCTGGCCACTATGAAAGTCGGTAATTTTTAATCAGCTGGCAAACGCACAAAAAGGACTTAGTATATGAATGTTCGAACTTAAGTACATCCACCGCTGGAATTCCGAGGGGTGATTGCATCTTAGTGGCAGCGGCATAACCGTTCGTGCCAGCGCCCTCGTGCCGTGTTGGCGGCTGTGCGAAACGCAGCGGCGTAACTGGCGGCGCGCGTATTTGAAAGTGCGGCCGACCGGGTAACGGCCACTACTGCAGCTAAAATTAAAGTGCAGCTGCTCACAAAGGTCCATTGTGGGCCGTAATTATCATACATCAGCGACGCTTGATAGATATTCTAATTAGTTAATGCATAACCGATTTACGATGGAAAACATTAGTTGCAATTTAGGGCACCAGTTGGAAGTCTGGTGCTGTGAATCCAAGAAAGTGTCCATATGTGAAAATGGTATCCGTTCTTTCGTAGATGTTAGAAAGAACAGATACCATCTTCATACAGTAAAGGCTAACCGGTCATTGACCTTCTTCTGTGCTGGATGCACACGCATTACCCGAACTGTTACGGGACGCAGTAAGGTTGTCTGCCGCGAGTAATGAGTGTAATTGACAGGGGCACTACGAATGTAGCGTGTGGACATTAAGTTGTGAATGTGGGTCTCACGGGGGAGTGCAAGGGATAAAACCCTGCAGTCGCACTATCCTCTGTGCTCTCGGTGGCTCAGATGGATAGAGCGTCTGCCATTTAAGCAGGAGACCCCGGGTTCGAGTACCTGTCGGGGCACTCATTTTCTGTTGTCCCCGTTGATGTACAGGGTGACCAAAAAGTCAGTATAAATTTGAAAACTTAATAAACCACGGAATAATGATACACATGCTTGGAATGACATGGGGTTTTATTAGACCCAGAAAAAAACAAAGTTCACAAAATGTGACAGATGGCGCGTGAAAGATCTCTTACGCGCGTCGTTTGGTGATGATCGTGTGCTCAGCCGCCACTTTCGTCATGCTCGGCCTCCCACGTCCCCAGACCTCAGTCCGTGCGATTATTAGCTTTGGGGTTACCTGAAGTCGCAAGTGTATCGTGATCGACCGACACCTCTAGGGATGCTGAAAGACAACATCCGACGCCAATGCCTCACCATAACTCCGACCATGCTTCACAGTGCTATTCACAACATTATTCCTCGACTACAGCTACTGTTGAGGAATGATGGTGGACATATTGAACATTTCCTGTAAAGAAAATCATCTTTGCTTTGTCTTACTTTGTTATGATAATTATTGCTGTTCTGAAAAGATGAAGCGCCATCTGTCGGACATTTTTTGAACTTTTGTATTTTTTTGGTTCTAATAAAACCCCATGTCATTCCAAGCATGTGTGTCAATTTGTGCCTCTCTATCTACATTATTCCGTGATTTAGTCAGTTTTCAAATTTATACTGACTTTTTGATCACCCGGTATATCAACGCCTGTCGACAGCTTAGGGTATTGATTTAATTATCATTTCTTTCTGCGAGAGCTGCGTGGTCGCCAGATACCATCTTCATGTAGTTATGGCTAACCGGCCATTGACCCTCTTCTGTGCTGGATGCACACGCATTGCCCGAACTATTACGGGACTCGGTAAGATTGTCTGCCGCGAGTAATGAGTGTAATGGGCAAGGCACTACGAACTTAATGGAGGACAATAAGTTGGGAATGTGGGTCTCACGGGGAGCGTGCAAGCGATAAATCCCTACAGTCGCACTGTCCTCTGTGACCTCGGTGGCTCAGGCTGCTCGAACTGAGTTACATGACCGAGGATCTACCGGCGACGAGGACGCCGAGCATGAGAGATTACTACCGAATCTATCAGGCACGAGAACCCCGTAACAACGTTGAACAACAAGATCCAACCATCCGCTGGACCAGAGTGTGGCTAGCAGTCTACACCCCATACCTGCCCACGTACGCTCGTTTCCTATGGTGTATGGTGGTGAACGGAAAATTAGCCACACGCTACCGCCCCCATTCCACCCATCTCACCGACGACCCTTTGTGTCCTCACTGTGCCGTCGTCGATTCGGATGCGCAACGTCTGACATCTTGTACAACTCATGCCGGCGCTCCTGTTGCGATGACAGCCAGTGTCGGTCATGCCAGACGAACTCCTACATCCACATACCACTTACTTTCCCACTACAAGAACGAACGCCGTCAACTGGCTGAAGGGCATGGTGCCGTAGTACGCTGTATTTCATTTTGCAAGGCGCTCCCGAAAACGCTCTGAACTTGTGGGTCAACCTGACAACAACTCGTGAGGCGTTCCGCCACCAAGCACACGACTATCAAACTATTTCGGTGCATTATTTAAGGATCCTCCTACCCACTGGGGAGTTCCGAGTACTAGAGCGAAGACGACTCAGAAGCTTCTAGTGGCGGTAGTAAAATCACGTTACATTTAAATATATAGAGTAGTCCATTGATAGTCACAGGGCCAAACATCTGACAAAATAAGCAACAAACGAAAGAACTACAAAGATCGAAACTCGTACATCTTGAAGGGGGGAACACCAGATGGCCCTCTAGATGGCACTGCCATAGATAAAACGGATATCAACAGCATTTTTTAAAATAGGAACCCCCATTTTTATTACATATTCGTGTAGTATGTAAATAAATATGAATGTTTTAGTTGGACCACTTTTTTCGCTTTGTGATTGATGTCGCTGTGATAGTCACAAACGTATAAGTATGTGGTATCATGTAACATTCTGCCAGTGCGGACGGTATTTGCTTCGTGATACATTGCACGTGTTAAAATGGGCTGTTTACCAATTGCTGAAAAGCTCGATATCATGTTTATGTATGGCTATTGTGGTCAAAATGCCCAACGGGCGTGTGCTATGTACGCTGCTCGGTATCCTGGACGACATCATCCAAGTGTCCGAACCGTTCGCCGTATAGTTACGTTATTTAAGAAAACAGGAAGTGTTCAGCCACATGTGAAACGCCAACCACGACCTGCAACAAATGATGATGCCCAAGTAGGTGTTTTAGCTGCTGTCGTGGCTGATCTGCACATCAGTAGCAGACAAATTGTGCGAGTTTCGGGAATCTCAAAAACGTCGGTGTTGAGAATGATACATCAAATTCGATTGCATCTGTACCATATTTCCATGCACCAGGAATTGCAAGGCGACGACTTTGAACGTCGTGTACAGCTCTGCCACTGGGCACAAGAGAAATTACGGGACGGTGACAGATTTTTTGCACGCGTACTATTTAGCGACGAAATGTCATTCACCAACAGCGGTAACGTAAACCGACATAACATGCACTACTGGGCAACGGAAAATCCACGATGGCTGCGACAAGTGGAACATCAGCGACCTTGGCGGGTTAAAGTATAGTGCGGCATTGTGGGAGGAAGGATAATTGGCCCCCATTTTATTGATGGCAATCTAAATGGTGCAATGTATAATGATTTCCTACGTAATGTTCTACCGATGTTACTACAAGATGTTTCACTGCATCACAGAATGGCGATGTACTTCTAACATGATGGATGTCCGCCACATAGCTCGCGTGCGATTGAAGCAGTATTGAATAGCATATTTCATGACAGGTAGATTGGTCGTCGAAGCACCATAGCCGACCAGACTGGCCGAGCGGTTCTTGGCGCTACAGTCTGGAAGCGCGCGACCGCTACGGTCGTAGGTTCGAATCCTGCCTCGGGCATTGATGTGTGTGATGTCCGTAGGTTAGTTAGGTTTAAGCAGTTCTAAGTTCTAGGGGAATGATGACCTCAACTGTTAAGTCCCATAGTGCTCAGAGCCATTTGAAACATTTTATTGAAACTCATACCATGGCCCACACGTTCACCGGATCTGACGTCCCCGGATTTCTTTCTCTGGGGAAAGTTGAAGGATATTTGCTATCGTGATCCACCGACAACGCCTGAGAACATGCGTCCGCACATTCTCAATGCATGTGCGAACATTACGGAAGGCGAACTACTCGCAAATGAGAGGAATGTCGTTACACGTATTGCCAAATGCATTGAGTTTGACGGACATCATCTTGAGCATTTATTGCATTAATGGGGTATTTACAGGTAATCACGATGTAACAGCATGTATTCTCAGAAATGATAAGTTCAGAAACGTACATGTATCACATTGTAACAACCGAAATAAAATGTTCAAACGTACCTACATTCTGTATATTCATTTGAAAAACCAACCTTTTACCAACTGTTCGTCTAAAATTGTGAGCCATATGTTTGTGGCTATTACAGCGCCATTATCAAAAAACGAAAAAAGTGGTCCAACTAAAATATTCATATTTCTTTATGCACTACACGAATATGTAATAAAAATGGGGGTTCCTATATTTAAAAACGCAGTTGATATCTGTTTGACCCATGGAAGCGCCATCTAGCGAGCCAATCATAGCGCCTTCTGGTTTCCCCCTTCAACCTAGACAAGTTTCGTTCTTTGTAGTTTTTTCGTTTGACGCTTATTTCGTGAGATATTTGGCCTGGTCACGGTTAATGGACCACCCTGTATATACGGATGGAGCGTCTGCCATATATGCAGGAGATCCCGGTTTCGAATTCCGGTCGGGGCACACATTTTCAACTGTCCCCGTTGATGTATATCAACCCTTGTCGACAGCTTAGGGTCTTGATTTAACTATCGTTTCCCTATATAAAGGATAAATAACAGGATGTGGGAGAAAAGGTAAGACAAGAGAGAAAAGTATACTGTTGAATTTATTATTAACCACTTCTTACAGAATTACAGAATTTGTGCACCGGAGACGACGGCGAGATGCCGTACAGCGCCTTGTGGTCAAAACTAAAACTAAATTTTTCCAGCGTAAATAGGTTCCGCATCAACGCATTAGCATACGTACCAAGTTTCGCTGCGAAACGGTGATTAAAGCCCACACTGGACTTCCATAACTAGCTGTCCTTTAATTATAATTAGCTGGTATAATTTGAAGGTAAAACAGTCTGGGTTGTTAGGTTGCGCCATGCTCTTGAAATTTCTTCTTCAGCAGTAGACGCTTCGATCCCTTTGCTGGGGTCTTCTTCAGGACTCTTATAGTGTTTCCGTCTGAACACTGTAGAATAATACCAGTGTGGCGTTAATGTATAAAAGGATACTTTCCCGCGTCCTTTCATAAGAAGTTGAAAAGGAAGGGAGAGGAAATGCTTATCTAAATACTGTTATCGTGTATACTTCGTAGTAGTTTGTATACCTCGTGCGCTGTTAGGGGGGGGGGGGGTGTATTTTACGAGGGAGTACTAGAAAGTAATGTCTACCAATTTCTGATACTGTTCTCAACATCGGTTGCGGTATTAAATGTCGTACATATTACTCGTTCGACTTTCCCGCTTCATTGTACCAAGCTGGGGACCTCTGACCCTAGAGGGCTCTGAATGATGATGTATCACCCGGCGGCATGTAACGTTAGTATGCCGGGGTGCAGTAAACAGAATGTTGTAATAGAGTTTCTAAACGCAGAAGAGTTCGGCCACACATGAGCAACCTCTTCTTCATAATGACAATGGCAGATCGCACACGAGAGCTGCGGTATCTGCAACCGACGCCTCGGGTTCACTGTCATGGATTCTCCTCCATATCGTTCTGATTTGGCACCATCCGATTTTCATCTGTTTCCAAAACTTAAAAAACACCTTCACGGACATCACTTTGATAGTTATGATGCTGTGCGAGAGCAGGTGATGTTGTGGCTTCGTCAACAAACTCAAACATTAGAAGTTGACGTTATAACAAACTGGTCTCTCGTTGGGAGACACGTGTTCGTCCCTCTAGGTGACTACATTGAGAAATAAATACACTCCTGGAAATTGAAATAAGAACACCGTGAATTCATTGTCCCAGGAAGGGGAAACTTTATTGACACATTCCTGGGGTCAGATACATCACATGATCACACTGACAGAACCACAGGCACATAGACACAGGCAACAGAGCATGCACAATGTCGGCACTAGTACAGTGTATATCCACCTTTCGCAGCAATGCAGGCTGCTATTCTCCCATGGAGACGATCGTAGAGATGCTGGATGTAGTCCTGTGTAACGGCTTGCCATGCCATATCCACCTGGCGCCTCAGTAGGACCAGCGTTCGTGCTGGACGTGCAGACCGCGTGAGACGATGCTTCATCCAGTCCCAAAGATGCTCAATGGGGGACAGATCCGGAGATCTTGCTGGCCAGGGTAGTTGACTTACACCTTCTGGAGCACGTTGGGTGGCACGGGATACATGCGGACGTGCATTGTCCTGTTGGAACAGCAAGTTCCCTTGCCGGTCTAGGAATGGTAGAACGATGGGTTCGATGACGGTTTGGATGTACCGTGCACTATTCAGTGTCCCCTCGACGATCACCAGAGCTGTACGGCCAGTGTAGGAGATCGCTCCCACACCATGATGCCGGGTGTTGGCCCTGTGTGCCTCGGTCGTATGCAGTCCTGATTGTGGCGCTCACCTGCACGGCGCCAAACACGCATACGACCATCATTGGCACCAAGGCAGAAGCGACTCTCATCGCTGAAGACGACACGTCTCCATTCGTCCCTCCATTCACGCCTGTCGCGACACCACTGGAGGCGGGCTGCACGATGTTGGGGCGTGAGCGGAAGACGGCCTAACGGTGTGCGGGACCGTAGCCCAGCTTCATGGAGACGGTTGCGAATGGTCCTCGCCGATACCCCAGGAGCAACAGTGTCCCTAATTTGCTGGGAAATGGCGGTGCGGTCCCCTACGGCACTGCGTAGGATCCTACGGTCTTGGCGTGCATCCGTGCGTCGCTGCGGTCCGGTCCCAGGTCGACGGGCACGTGCACCTTCCGCCGACCACTGGCGACAACATCGATGTACTGTGGAGACCTCACGCCCCACGTGTTGAGCAATTCGGCGGTACGTCCACCCGGCCTCCCGCATGCCCACTATACGCCCTCGCTCAAAGTCCGTCAACTGCACATACGGTTCACGTCCACGCTGTCGCGGCATGCTACCAGTGTTGAAGACTGCAATGGAGCTCCGTATGCCACGGCAAACTGGCTGACACTGACGGCGGCGGTGCACAAATGCTGCGCAGCTAGCGCCATTCGACGGCCAACACCGTGGTTCCTGGTGTGTCCGCTGTACCATGCGTGTGATCATTGCTTGTACAGCCCTCTCGCAGTGTCCGGAGCAAGTATGGTGGGTCTGACACACCGGTGTCAATGTGTTCTTTTTTCCATTTCCAGGAGTGTATATAGACTTGAAGAATACAATTGTAGTACAGATGTAGAATGTTAATAACGTTAGCTTTCTTGAAAAGCTTTAAGACTTTTACACAAAAAGCTCGGGGGCTTTGCATTTCAGCACGCCCTCGTGCTTTCTTGATGGCGGGAAGCTGTGAAGTTTGAAGCCTATATTGAACTTCTGTTCATTCGTGTACATCTTAATTGGTTTTCGGACTTCCTTGCTATCAATATTACATTCATTATCTGGCACTCACATGTTGCTGAAACCTACTCAGTGGTCATAATTAAACTTTCCCTATTTAGCACGTTATAACACGGAAAATAATTGCCATACGGCTACCATGCTTGGTAGCACTAATGTCCAAATTATGGACTGCATGATTTCCTTGCATCACAGCACCACCGTCCAGTTCCAACTATGACCACCAGGTGCCGTGATCAGTCATCGGGATTCATACTTTCACACATCAGACCAATCGCAGTGCACTTGTTGACGTGTCAGCATGGGCTTAGGCAAAAGGAGCAGGGCATTATTGTGAAGCTCTGTTATGAAAACGACGGTTCTGTTGCAGCTGCACTTCGAGGATACCGCTTGCTGAAAGGATTACGGAATGGTCCTCTTTCTCCACCTGCTGTGTTGACAGTGACGAAGAAGTCTAATCAACTTGAGAACTGGGTGTCGCTCCGGGAAGAGGCCAACAGCCGGTTGCACCACAGGTGGTTGATAAAATCGCTGTTGCTATGGCAGACAACGGTTCCCACAATTCCCCATCGTCAGGCAGTGTGCGTGCTGTGTGACGACAGTTGAACATCCCGTGGTCCGCTGTACGGAAGGTGCTTTAAATCACTCTCAAATGGCACCCGTACAAGATCCATACCCTACAGCAGTTTGCACCACAGGGCTTACAACGACGTGTTGACTTCGATCTCTACGTTCCCGCTAGGACTGAAGTTGGCGTGGGCTGGCCCTGGACAATCCTATGGACAGACGAAGCTCATTTTTTCTGACGTGTAAGGTGAACATACAGAATTTCCGACTGTGGGGATCTTCACCTCCGGTCACTGTGCATGACGTTCATCTGTATGGTGAACTTGTCACTGTAGGGTGTGGCTTCATGGCTACGTTCATCATTGGCCCATCCTTTTTTGAACAGGTTGGCGCTCAAGGAGAAAAGACGCGCAGTGTGACTGGCGACCGTTGCTGCGATATGCTTCTCCAGCATATCATACCTGCCTACAGGAGAGAGACGTATTGAACTCTACAGTCTTCATGCAAGATGGAGTTCACCTGATTGTTCGAAACACATTTGGAAACAATCGTATTATCGGCCGATCGTTTCCAAATGCTTGGTCGGCACGGTTACCTGATCTCACTGCTTGTGATTTCTGGTTGTGTGGCTACCTGAAGAACAGGGTTTATCAAGGGAACATTCACGCACGTGCCGATCTGAAGCGCTGCATAGCAAGAGAGGTACACAGCGCACGTACGGACACGCTTCGTTCTGCTGTGCAGAATGCAGTTCTGCGCTTTCAGACTCTTCTGGACACTGTTGGACGCTGTATTGAGCCCCAGCCCCTTTTGTAGCAGTAATGGTGCCGATATATAATGGTATGTTTTAGCGTAGCAGCACATTATAAATGTTCCAATTGAATTGATTGTGCATTATTTCTCTTCCCCACGTCCTTGACATTAATGGTACCATGTTTGGTCCTCGCACGGTAACTAGTTTCCGTGTTACAGAGTGTTAAACAGGGAAGTTTAATTATAGCCACCCGATATATCAAGGCTGCAGTCCTCGTTTGTCATTCACTCGTGGACGTCTCAGTCGCTTCTCGGATTTTCCTTCTATAAATGTAACGTCCTTTGGTTACCAAACGCACGTTGTTGAAATCTACATTCTGGCCACAGTTCTCCTGATGTTCCGCTAGTTTGGATTTCCGTTCTTTTACTCTTATACCAGATTCACCTGTATACATTTTGTCACAGCTAAACGCCATTTCATAGACTCCGGAACACAGAAATAAGGGGCGTTCATGGTAGCTCGGAAAAAGTTTTTTGTTATACTGAATAAAACATATCATGTTCACAAAATTTTTTCTAAGAATTTTGCTTATGCTATCAGTAAGTAAAATCGAAGTGTAAGCTTGGAGAGTGAGAATGCGGTTCTTCTATCTGCTTGCTAGCATTGTTAATATTGTTTCGTTTAAAGCCCCTATCCATGGAAAATCCCATAGCCTTCGAGAATCAGTACATCTTTTAAGGAATTCAACTCCGAATCAAGCTGTTATTGTCACTGATGTAGGAAGCAAGCAAAGATAGTGTCGCTCACTGCTTCTTTCTGGGTTGGGTGGTATTCAGCATTCGGGAGGATGACTGTTCAAACCCGCTTCCGGCCAGCCATATTTAGGTTTTCCGAGAATTTCCTACATCGCTTATGGCAAATGCCGAGATGGTTCCTACGAAACGACACGTCCGATTTCTTTCTTCACATTTCCTTAATCTAAGATTGTGTTCCGTCTCTAACTAATTCGTTGTCGACGAGATGTTAAACACTAATCACTTCCTTCTCTTCTGATACAATTAGAAACGGGAGACGAACTCACTCGCTACCGCCTAGATAAAGCTGATTTTGTGAAGAATGTCATTTAGGAAATTGTGGAATTTATGTACTATATACCAATTCTGAAACCTGTCGTGTTGTCGGCAGCATAATCCTGTTCCTTGGGAGCAACAAGGGAGAGGAGATGTGTAAAATAATTAGAATAATACTGGGAACACATCTCAACAACTGTGCTAAAAAATAAGTAGACCAACAAAGAGGTTTAAATTAGAGTACAAAAGCTCACAGAAATGAGCCGGAAAAGATAAGCACAATTACATGGTCACCTCAAACGAGTGGACAAAAACAGGCTAACTAAAGAGATGTTTGACTTTTTCGTCACGTATCCCTTAAAGTCAATGCTCCAGTTTACATGCGCCAAAGAAGATGTCCAAAGATAAAAAATTATGCCCGATGATGGTTTAGACACAGACGTCTTCTGCAAAAAGGAACATGACAAGGTGAATAAACTGAGACGATCAACAAAAACTTAGTTGAGACTTTCCTGTTTAGACGATCATCATAATGCCCATTTAAAGAATAAGGAAGGAAATAAGGGCACAGTATAAAATGAAACTACCTGACAATCACAAGTTTTAATGCCGTTCGAGAAACCACAACGAATAAATGATAACAGTAACTTGATAAGTGGACTTATGAAATTACTAAGGCTTCTTCATATCAGTGTAGGCAATATGTCTACAGGTCCTCAACTGTGTTGAAGACTTGAATGATCAATAGTCCTACCCGTTTGATGAGAGCACTTTTTTTAGTGTTTCTTGGCGACATTCTATCGGATACTGTTATCTATTCACCTTCGAAATATTTGATATATATTCCTTGCCTAAGTAGCTTAGGTCGTCTTTTATAAACTCTTTAGTAATATAAAACATAGACTTAGTTTATCGAAAACCACTTTTTCGCAAAGTGAAACAAAAAAAAAATGTTCAAATGTGTATGAAATCTTATGAGACTTAACTGCTAAGGTCATCAGTCCCTAAGCTTACACACTACTTAACCTAAATTATCCTAACGACAAACACACGCATGTCCGAGGGAGGACTCGAACCTCCGCCGAGACCAGCCGCACAGTCCATGACTGCATCGGCCTGGACCGATCGGCTAATCTCGCGCGTAACTTTTTCTTAATATGTCCCTAAAAAAACACAATATGCTTCCTACAGCTACTGCGAAAACTTCATGGTATGTTCAATGAGGATACAAGTGAACGTGTACAAATACACTAGGCCTCGCTAGATGACCGTTACGCCGGCCTGGGTGGCCGAGCGGTTTTAGGCACTACAGTCTGGAACCGCGCGACCGCAACGGTCGCAGATTCGAATCCTGCTTGGGCATGGATGTGTGTGACATCCTTAGGTTAGTTAGGTTTAAGTAATTCTGAGTTGTAGGGGACTGATGACCTTAGAAGTTAAGTACCATAGTGCTAGAGGCATTTGAACCATGACCGTTACTTCGCCTGTATGTGCTTTCAGTGCACTGTATACGGTGTGGTCAGACACAGTCTGAAAAGCTTATCAGGGTATTCCGGGCTTGGTTGTGCTGACAAATAACTGTGAAGAAAAAAACTTCGATACGTTGCGCCGTTTCCGAGTTAATTAGTACTGAAGTTAGCCAATCAGACCGCTGCGCGCGCAAATTCAAGCGGCCCGCCGAACATGTCCTTCGTTTAGCTTCCTAAAACCGAACAAGAGAGCGATACAAAAATTGCACATGGGGCGGTAGTAAGGTTCGAACCCTAACAAAACGCTGAGCAGTCTCGTGTACTGTCATTACGCCTCCAGAACAACTAACACTACTTATATTTGGCGGGCCGCTTGAATTAGCACTACCAACGGCCTGGCAGGCTATCTTCAATGCTAATTTTTCGGAAACTGCACAACGTATCGAAATTTTTTCTTACCAGTCATTTCTCAGCATAAGCAATCCTCTAACATACTGACAAACGTTTTGAGCTATTACTGACCACCCTGTATAAACCGGTAACAGGCGTTCCAGTCATCATGACTGCAGAAAAATCGTGATCCTGTAACTGAAGCAGTCGTGATCCGATGGAGTGTTACGACAGTACTCGCTCTGTACATGATTTGTTCTCCTTAATGCCAACAGTAGCGATTCATTAAATAAAAAAGAAATTCTACTCCACAACAAGCATTTCTTGGGTGCACGTTACGAAACGAACGCAGGACATTACGCGAGGAAGAAGTTCTACATGTGAGATAATATATACGAACAGATGATTAAAAGAAAATGTAAGAGACAATAAACGTTTATGCGAAAAGCTCTGCTTTACAGAAAGGAAATATGCTAAACTTGTCATTAGTCCGTCAGAAGATACGCACACTGTTGTTTCAAGTAACGTTTGGTCTACAGAGTGTCCGAAAAAACACCAACCAGCTTTAGGAACAGATTCCTTATAAAAAAAAAGAAGTAAAGAAGTCTAGGATACATGTGCTCTTAAATACATTCCTTAAGAGGTATGAGCACTACTTCATCTTCGATACTATGAAACAGATCTCGTCTACAGCAAATTGTATAATTCCCACATTTTGGGAGAGCAAAGTATTGACCAAAACAAGAAAAAATATCTAGTAAACATGGGGTCTAACATGCATATTTTAAGAGCAATAAGCATCAGTATTAGGTTTATAGATAAAATGAGCTGTAAACTCGTCAATCAAGTTCATGAAAACACCATTTACAATAGTATAAAGAGGGTACAACATAACCTAACGTTCTAGTAGATACGGTAAAAAAAAAAAAAAACACTTTGAGATGTAATTTCGCCCTAATAATTACTACTTAACGCGTGTTTTCATTTTACAGATCTGAGTAAAGCTATTGGCTGTCTCAGAGCACTATGGGACTCAACATCTGAGGTCAACAGTCCCCTAGAACTTAGAACTACTTAAACCTAACTAACCTAACGCTATCACACATATCCATGCCCGAGGCAGGATTCCAACCGGCGACCGTAGCGGTCGCGCAGTTCCAGACTGAAGCTTCTAGAACCGCTCGGCAGTAAAACCATTCACTGGTAATGACATAGGTTACTGAAACATGTTTGTGTAGTAAGAAGAACAGCTGTTTGCATAACTGGTGGACCTGACAGCCTATGCCAGCCAGTGTGGCCGAGCGGTCCTAGGCGCTTCAGTCTGGAACCTCGCGACCGCTACGGTCGCAGGTTCGAATCCTGCCTCGGGCATGGAAGTGTGTGATGTCCTTAGGTTAGTTAGGTTTAAGTAGTTCTAAGTTCTAGGGGACTGATGACCTCAGATGATGAGTCCCGTAGTGCTCAGAGCCATTTAGCCATTTGACAGCCTATAATTGAGTCTGGTAGCAATGAACGTTCACCCCCAACTATCCTCTCTTCATTATGCTACTGAAACGTTCACATTATTAATGTTGATAACATTTAAACCAAGGTAGCGCATTAGTTGAGACATTAGACATCTGTTTGATAAAAGGTGCTTTTGAATTCACATCTCTGGATATTTAGCTTTTCTAAGTCCTCGAGAAACAACATAGGGCAAATACCGGTGTCTTCCGCCCCACCTTACTCTAAACCAAGCTTCTGCTCCATTTTTAACGACTTGAACATTGGCAGCAGGTCAAACACTTCCGCTCGAATATCTGCCTGGCCTTGTGTTCCGTTCTTCCTAAGGCAACAAGCATACATACTTCTGCAATCAAACAAGTCGGTTTTGTAAAATCAGTAAAGAGCTAGCTTTGTGACACTAGTGATACGGAAATTTAATCACGTCAGATATTCTGTTTGAATCAGTTTCGCAGATGTAATCAGTCTCCGATGCCCAACCGGAAGGGAGCATTCATCAAAGTGATGTATACCTACTGCGTTATTCACTAAATTGAATGATGAAAGTTGCGGAGAAATATCAGAAGGACTAAATCAGGCCAATAAATTTAAGTAAAGCGGAAGCCTGTTCCCCTGTGACTGTTCCGACAGTCGCGTGTTCCAAAGCACTCCGTCATCGGTACAGTCCGCAGAGACTACAGGTTCGAGCCCTGCGTCAACATGCACTTTATGTGTGTGTCATTTCCCAGACATCGTATGTGAATTGTGAGTCAGTATAATTTATTCATCTACAAGCGATATATATCACGAGAGCTCAACAACATGTAAGTCTTGGTCGCACGTTATGAAACGAACGCAGAAAATTAAATAAAAAAGAAATTCTACTCCACAACAGGCATTTCTTGGGTGTACGTTACGAAACGAACGCAGGACATTACGCGAGGAAGAAGTTCTACATGTGAGATAATATATACGAACAGATGGTTAAAAGAAAATGTAAGAGACAATAAACGTTTATGCGAAAAGCTCTCCCGGAGAGGTGCGGCACAGTTGTTATTACGGTGCATCCACATGCGGGAGCTGAAATGTCCGTCATACCACCCATATTTCAGTTTTCAGTAGTTTCAGTAAATCTAATAAGACTTTTCCTCCAAAAACAAAATGTCCATTTTCATTCACCGTATGTTTCTAATACGGGGTCATTCAAATTGATCAAGAAACATTCAAGTGGTTGTACAAGATTTTCGTAGTGAGGTAAACTATTATATGGTTATATGTATGGCAACAGCAACTTAAGAAGTTTGTTTTGTTACAGTGATCTCCCGCAACATGGCTGCAAGACCAACGGAGAAGGCATTTTGCAAAGTTAATGCTACAACTGCAAGAGGGCAGTGATAATTTAATTTGTGAAAAGGACGGAGCTTCACCGCACTTTCACAGCAATGTTCATGAGTTCTTGCGTACGAAGCTCTCACGAAGAAGGTTAGATTGTGCAGCAGATGGCAGTCTCCAGCTGATAGCGTGGCCCTAACATCCTCCGGACCTGACACCGTGTGAATTTTTCCTGTTGGGTTACACCTCCACTTCCCGAAAACATCACTAACTTACGAGGAAGTATCAAGGCAGCTTCGACTGACATCGAATCGGACACTTTGGGGCGATTGTTGGCAGAATCTGACCATAGACTGGACGTCTACCGTGTCATTAATAGTTCACAAAAAATGGCTCTGAGCACTATGGGACTTAACTGCTGTGGTCATGAGTCCCCTAGAACTTAGAACTACTTAAACCTAACTAACCTAAGGACATCACACACACCCATGACCGAGGCAGGATTCGAACCTACGACCGTAGCGGTCACGCGGTTCCAGAGTGTAGCGCCTAGAACCGCTCGGCCACTCCGGCCGGCCTAATAGTTCACAAATGGAACATAAAAAAGCTTCTTGAGTTGCTGTTTTCACACATATCTATACAAACAATAAGTCTGTAAGACTTCCGTGTTTGTTTATTTGTTTGAACACGCTTCACCAAAACTGTTAGACGAATTTTCATAGGGTTTTCAGAGATATCATGAACATATCTTGGAGCGCCTATAGCATTTATTTCATCAAAATGGGATAACGCAAGAAAAGGTATCGTAATTGAAAGTTTTTTCCATGCTAATATTATAAATTTCGTAACTAACCCGCTGAACCGATTTTGATTAAATTTGGTATTGGGATGGGTTGTTTGGGGAAGGAGACTAGACAGCGAGATCATCGGTCTCATCGGATTAGGGAAGGATGGGGAAGGAAGTTGGCAGTGTCTTTTCAGAGGAACCATCCAGGCATTTGCCTGGAGTGATTTATGGCAATCACGGAAAACTCAAATCAGGATGGCCGGATGCGGGATTGAACCGTCTTCCTTCCGAATGCGAGTCCAGTGTCTAACCACTGCGCCACCTCGCTCTGTAAATTTGGTATTCAAATATCTTGAAACCTGAGGAAGAACATAGCCTACTTTGGGAAGTGTGTAGTTAAAGATGCTTATTGGTTTGTAAAACATCGCGCAAATTAGAGAAAAATATTTACTCTTTAAATTTTACGACATTTGTTAAAATTCTTTTATTAGTTATATCTGTTGCGTCATACAGTTCACAGTATTTACTCTGTGAAATTTATCATATTTGTGAAAATTCTTTTATTGGTTGTATGCGCTACGTGATACAAATCGAAGTAATGAATACACGGCTTGTATAGTCTTCAACGTGTTTAATCCATTCTTCCACACTGTTCGTTGCATAATGTACACACTGAATAATGTATAGCTACTTCAATAGCACAATACATGGAGGTGCATTCCTGTCCATGGCCCTCTGTACGCGGTGCTGGACAGCGACGCCGCACATGCCGACGTATTGTGCTTTGGTACAGCTTCGGAGGGGTGAGAGCAGAGCGTACATCAAGAGCTGTGCAGCAGCTGATGCTATTGCATGTACGGTAGCTTACTTACTCACCATGTCTCATCACACCAAAACTACTGATACACTAGCGAAGCCGCAGGTATTAGCTAGTAATCAAAACAAATATTTTTTACAGTCGTCACGATTGTCTAGAGCATTGTGAATAAATTTGTGTTTGCTTCAATGATGTCATCATCAACGGTACTTGAAGACGATTATCTTCCATCCTTTCCTATTTTTCTTTTCTTCAGTTTTTCTAATTTGGTACTTTTCATATAATCGGTAAGAGGTAGTCAGGTGTTTAAGTCGCTAGACTCGTTTTCGGTAGTTGTTACCTACGCAAGACCTGGGAGATCATTGTATGTGTAAGCCATCTTCAATGTATGCTGGGTTGATTCCTTGAACGACTAACATGTTTCATAGAACCTGTGACTAAGCTGATGTTAAAGAGGAAACAGAAATTCCCTGCGGTATTTTTTATTTTATCCATTATAAGATTGTTGTTGAAAGTCAGCTAGTGTGAAAACAACAGTATTATTTGTCAAAGAGCAACATTTGCTGCTGCTAATCACGATTTCTCCATATTTTCCACACGACGCGTTTCGGGAAATAATTCGCGTTATCAAGCCTTTTTCGCATGTGATGATTTTTATAAACACGCTGTTTGTTATGTATAAGCTGTAAGGTGTCAGGCAAATCCAACACCTTCCATAAAAACCCTGACAGAATAAGCAAATCTACTAGTATGTCACATAGCTCCGAATAAATCGTGACATTAAATTAACCAAAGTAATACGAGTAACGAGTGAGCAAATGGAATACCACAGACTAACACAAGAATGCCTAAATGCATGTCGTACCTTCCCATCGTGAGGCACACGCAGTTCCGAGGGGAGAAACGAGGACAGAAGCCGAGAGCAGAACCGTGTTAAGCTAGAAGGCCCTATGATAAAGGACGGACACCCACGTCTCCAGCTAACCACTAGGGCTCACCACCCGCACGTTTTAGCGTCAGACTGTTTCGCGTCTCAGGTACGTCAAGGACAACCCCCAGCCCATGTTAAAAGCTAGAGCCCTCCAGAAAAGCAGTATAGATCTTACGATAACACAAAAAGGGCCACTACCACCCGCAAGTTTTAGCGTGAGACTTTTTTGCGTGTCTGTTACATTAGGACAATCCTCCAGCCTATGTTAAAAGATAGAGCCCCCCAGAAGAACAGTATAGATCCCACGATAACGCTAAAAGGACCACACCAGTTGCAGGTTTTTGCGTGAGACTTTTTAGCGTCTCTGTTACGTTGCAAACATTAAAAAACATTGCCCCACCACGAAAAGTATAACGTTTCTCATTGGATAGACAGAATTTTTGTAGTCAGAGCTTAAGGTTAACATTGAGACCTTGATTGGTCAGATGAAAACACAGCCACATAGTTTTTTTTTAAACCAACTTCGGTAAATTGTAGTAAGGAGAAGTTAGAGGAGAGTTGGTTCCAAGACGGCGAGCTGGATGGCTGCTGCGCCGGCCGCTGCCGCCCTGACGCTGCTTAAACACCGACAAGGTAATGAACGCACTTGATGCCGCATTTTTGAGCGCATAAGGCTTCACTCAGAACTGCAGAAGACTCATCTATTACACCCCTTTTTTGCGTAATACTAGTGTCGATCGTTAATTAAAACTCATGGTGTTCACATTTGCCACTTGAAGAACAGATCTGAAACGCGATGATTTTTCTTTTATATAGTTATTGAGAAGCCACATCAGCCACTGTAATTTACAAGTTAGATAAGTAATTAAAGTTAATTGAGGGTCACTGTAGACCATTTTGATAGTTTTCTCTTTTGTGAAACTTAAATTAAACCTAAATTATAGATGTGATATGGCATAGATCATCCTTCGATCGATTGTAGAACTTGGAAACCCATTCAGGGAATATTCGTTCACATTTTTGTTGAACGCAGTTGGTTTTTACCATCCTGTATTAAAACATTTCCTTTTATCAATAGTGCAATTTATAAACGATGTTTTGTGAGTAGAATAAAATTTCCAATGGTAAACTTAACTGCTTTTTCGGCGTTATTTTACCAGCTAACTAAAAATAGGAAAGCCTTGAACACTTTCCTCTAAATTTAGTTAGCATTAAGATCCTTTTACAGGGAGTGCAGTGGAGCTGACGCTGAGATCATTAAGTATTTGGTTATATCATCGCTAGTCTCACTGAACTCTTCTGACTTCTACATGTCATGTGTGGTCTGGCGTCTCCTTACCAGCAACAGGTCCCATGTTCAAACTAGTTAATTCCCTGAAAAACACGCTCAGAGCATCATTGCGCGAAAGTGGTAGGGAGACACGATATAAGACAAACAGACACCACCATGAATGTTTAGAAAATGGCGACCCTGCCAGGATGGTAAAATACCATAATTGAAGGTCAACCACATGCCCAATTAGGTCAGAAAAATATCCTGCTAAAAATTGTTGTTGAAAAAAATTTTTTTTCTTAAAGTTATACATAGACGTTAACAGTAGCTGGACCGATAGATAGTTAAAGTATTCAAGAAAAAGTGAGAATTCTATCACTAACAATAGCATCATTAAGTTATGAATTTTGAAAATTGTTAGAATTAAGTTTTCTCTCCAATGCAAGCGCACAGGTGGTGGATACATCGTTGACAAGTTGGTTCTGACATTCAGGACGAGATCAAAACATTACGTAACAACACCCACGAAGAAGTCAAGAAAGTAAAGAAACAGATAAACGAAATTACTAGACAAGCAGCAGGTACAGCGCGTGAAATTGTTGAAAACAGTGTTTTACACAAATGTATCACAAAAGCAGCGCTGAAAAGATATGATAACCGCATAGTCAAAATAGAAGCGCAAACGAAGCGACAATTTCAGAAATTGCAAGCAACCGTATAGTAACCGTACAGTAACCGTATAGTAACCGTATAGTAACCGTATAGTAAAAATAGAAGCGCAAACGAAGCGACAATTTCAAAAATTTGCGAAGAGAGTTGTTGCAAACCATTGAAGAGCGTAGTGAACAGGATCGAACAAGCACAGAGTCTGAAACCACATCCGTATTTGTAACAGCACCGAAGAAACAAGAAATTAACGAAGATATTACGCATTTGCGATTCCAATCACAGGCGGAAAGTAACATACGTGAAATCAGACAGCCTGCACCGCGGGTACGCGAAAGTTACAGTGGACAATATCCAATGAATCTACCACAACAGGAAAGAACGACGAGAGAAATGATCAGAAACAAAAGTGGCCAAGAATCGCGAATTTCATATGGAACTATGACGAAGTACGACAATGATCATTTCCTCACAGTCAGAAAATTTCAACACTTTCGAGAAGGAAACTCATTACATCCACGAACTTTTATTGATCAATTCCGAGTAGGATTACCAGAACACTGGACGCTAGCACACAAATTAGACTTTATATGTGCACACATGTCAGGAACAGTCGCAGAAACCATGCAGAATGTTGCAGCGACATGCCGATCGTACGAAGATTTCAGAGAGAAGTTTCTCTCACGATATTGGTCCAGCGAAGCACAGAACAGAGTGAAGTACGAATTATTACAGAACCCATATTTTGAAAATTCAGGAGAGAAGAGTCCCGTGAAATTTTTCGAAGTAATGGCAAACAAAAATCAATGCTTAGATGTACCATACAGTGACGGAGAGTTGATTAAATTATGCGCGATGAAGCTACCGATGAAATACCAGCAATCATTAGTAGGTCGCGGAGGCAATGACGTCGCAGCATTTAAAGGTGTTCTAAGAGAACTAGAGTTCATATTTTCGGAAGATGACGCAAGAAAAAGACGAAGCGCACGGGAAAACGTAAGCAAAAAGCAGTGGAATTCACAAGACACAGTACGAAGAAATAATAATTACGAACTACGTGATAACTTCGCACCAAGAAACGACAATAGATTTCAGCACAGAACAGGTTATGGATTTAGAAGAGAATATGGCAATAATTATAATTCATCCAGGAACGGCAACAACTATTGCAGAGGGAATAACGAGCACTGGAACGGGTACTGGAGAACCAATAGACCGACAAATTATGAACAAAGAAACCACTATCAACAAGCTGAACAAGAAAAGCGAATGCAGATAGAAGAGGTTGAGGTAAGACCACCAAACCCCAATAAACGTTCGAGTTAACAGCTAAGCGCCCAAGCCAAAGAGAATGACGAGCCGACCCAGGACAATTGCAGCACCTTGAACAGAGAAGTAAAAATCTTATCACGAGAAGAGAAGAAGGAAGAAACAAATCCGCAGGGACCAGATGAAAACGAAGACAAGAAAATCAAAATATCGTGTTGGGACGAAATTAATTGGGAGAATACTGACGAGGAGGGTGAATTACCAGTGGGATGCACAACGAATGTAGGATGAAAGGACGAAGTAATGAGTACTGCAGAGCTATTTGAGATGGAAACCAGGGAAAGCGAACTCAATGAGGATAATGCTCAGTCGACAGAAGTTGAAAATAAGTTACAAGTGGGCACACAACCCAACGTATATAATGAAGGAAGTTATGAAGCGATAATTAGTGCATTTAGATGCGATTATGTGGAAGTAGCGACGAAGAAGGAGAAGATAGACGAGGATGAGGAAAAAGTAGAGGATGTAGAAGAAAGCGTACATGAAGGAAGAAATAGAGAAGAGGAAATAAAAGAGAGGGAAGTAGCAGTCGAAGCTTATCCTACAGAAAGTTCGAATTCACAAGGGAAATTCCTAAAAAGACTCATGTATGATTCAGTGGAGGATTCGTTGATGCAAGAAGAAGAAAGAAGAACAGAACCAACCCTTTCAAATTCAACCAATTGTGAGGGCTATGGTAAAGCATATCCCAGTCAATATTGTAATTGATAGCGGAAGTGAACTGACTGCGATCTCAGAAAATTTATTCATGCAGTGTAACGCCGGTGAGGAAATTCCAGTTCTGAAAACACGTAAGATTAAAGTAAGAGGTCCTATTAGAAACAATGCTGCGGAAGTTACGAGACAAATAAGGTTAACTCTTTCGTGCCAAGGTCAAAAGATCGAAGCCAACTTCGTGATTATACCTAAACTAACTGTAGATTTGATTATAGGTGCAGATTTTTTAAATGAGAGACGAGCGATAATAGATATGGGGAAAGGTAGCGTAACATTAGGGAATGTCACACTTCTCTTTGAGCAAAAGCTAAAATTAGAAGAAATACCAGTTATAAACAAACAATTAAGAAAGATGTGAGATAAAGAGGATAAAGAATTAGAATGGTACGCACAAAAGAGGGAATCGCCTCAACTCATGTTAGGAGTCCATTAAGAAATCGACGAAAAATTGCAAGAAGTTCAAGGTATTTCGGAACACAGTAAAAGAGAATTAGAGGGTATTTTACGAGATAAAGCAGAGGTACATTTACCTAAGGCTGGCAGTATTAAACACTTTCAGTAAAAGCTTGAAGATTAATTTTATTACTGGTAAATAATCAGCACAATATTTCAAGATTATGTTGCAGATAAGATCGTCAGGAGAAAGAAGAATGAAGAGAGAGGAAGGTGGGAAAAAGAAAGTAGTTTCACTAATAACACCAGTAGTACGATAGATTAAGGTGAAGGGATAAAGTGTAGATAGTCTAACAGCATGAAATACTAAAATGCCATACACCATGACACTACACAAAAATAAATTAAAAACGAATTTGAGGATTCTTGAGTAGACGTTAAGACTCCAAATACCTGGAAAAGGGCGCCGAAATTTGTAAAACTTTTTAAGAAGGCGTAAAACAAGTAGATACTAGACATGTTAGATGATTATAAGTAATACTTTTTGTAAGAACCATTGTAAAAACTCCAGCAAGGAAGAGATGCAACGACCCACAAGTTGCAACGCGAGATGTATCAAGAAAGAAAAGGACGTAATTAGCAAGACACGATTCCTACATAGCAGGAGCGTCGAGAGAAGGGAATGGACATCGAAACCAAGTGAAGGCCCTTGTAGCGAAAGTGGGCAATAAATTTGCCCGCTAGGTGGAACCCTGCTGGGATGGACAGTGACAGAGCCCTGCAGAGACGCCCTGAACGTCAGAAGGGGCTGCTTGCACAGACAGACAAGAAGACACCCGATTTTCACCGCTCGTAAACCCCGGGGCGCCCCCGACTCAGCGGAGCGAGCAAAAAAACGGCCGGACGAGAAGACCGCTTGGGCAAGCCACCACTGGCAAAAAATATGCGTAAAAGTCACACTACTGCTATTAAACAGCACGCTGATGCATGAAACTGAAGAAGAACTTCCACAAAGTAAAAATGACGAGCCCAAGCAACTTATCAAACCGTTACTAGGAGAAGAACTTCAAAGCGACTAGTTATCAATAAATATTTCCATATCCTGCCCAGAGAAGAACCAAGAAACAAGTAAGAAGCAGAGAAAAAGCGGGAAGAACAAAAGTTGAAGTTTCGCAAGATTGAGACCAAGAAAGAAGAAGGGTGAAGAATAGACGACATACCTTCCCAAATCCCTACCATATTGTAAACTAGTCGTCTGCGAAGTATTACAACGAAAAAGGACCGCATTCAGCGACACATAACGATGACTTTCACTCATACAAAGCCAGTATACCACGAGATTCTGCACTCACAGCTCCATTCCATTATGGGACCTCCACAACAGCAACACACACTTGCAAAGCCAACAAGATACGACGAACGAAACTGTACATCAAATACTTGCCCACATCAATCTCGCTCAAGTCCATCACGTTCATGCAAAAACATTCGCCAACCTCATGCTTGAACATTCATAGGATTGTGTGAACATGTGAAATCTAATTATGTGATGTAGGAATTGTGCAAAAGAAATGTGTAAAAAAACTAAATACGTTAAGCACACCAGACAGCTAATAAACTACAAAACAACAGTCATTGACTATGGGCTTAAATAAAAAATAGACTATCGATAAAAATAAGTCATTAGTTCTGAAATGGACAGTGTATAAAGAAACAATATGCCACTTATTTTCTCCTCATAAAAATGAAAGAATAACTATATTTTATTTATTTTCTCCTTATAAAAACTAAGAATAAAAAATTATCTTGTTGGATGTTTTCCCTTTCTTTAACATTTGTACCATTTATTAGGATAATACCTCAATACATATGTATGTATCTTTCTTTGTCAAAGCATTTTTTTTTAGCATTTGTAATATTTGTTAGGATAATATCTCAATACTTGTGTATGAATATTTCTTTGTCAAAGCAATTCTTGGAAATAATTCTTATTTGTTAGTGTAACAATGTTGAAATGCGTGTCTAGAAACAAAAACATTTTACTTGTACATGATATTTAGCAATTCTTGGAAATAATTCTTATTTGTTAGTGTAACAATGTTGAAATGCGTGTCTAGAAACAAAAACATTTTACTTGTACATGATATTTAGAAAATTTGTTAGGAATAGATTTTACTTAATTAATATATTTATATAAACAATATTTCTAAGAAAATCGATGTGAAAGACTCCTCACTTTCGATAACAAACTTCTTAAAAAAACAACCTTCACACTTAAATAAAGAAAGAAAATAATTAAAAATTAATAATAGCATAAAATATTCTTCTCTTGTCATTTTTAACTATAATGTGGAAGAATATAAAAATATAAATTAGTAATACAAACTAGCATAGAACAGAATATCGTGGCTGAACAGTACGCAACAAAATTTAGATAAATTAGATAATTTTTGACTGACTTAGACAACGATTCAATCATTGCCCAAATTCAGTGCAAAAATTAAGTTCGAAGGGTGGTGATATGTAAGGTGTCAGGCAAATCCAACACCTTCCATAAAAACCCTGACAGAATAAGCAAATCTACTAGTATGTCACATAGCTCCGAATAAATCGTGACATTAAATTAACCAAAGTAATACGAGTAACGAGTGAGCAAATGGAATACCACAGACTAACACAAGAATGCCTAAATGCATGTCGTACTTTCCCACCGTGAGGCACACGCAGTTCCGAGGGGAGAAACGAGGACAGAAGCCGAGAGCAGAACCGTGTTAAGCTGAAGGCCCTACGATAAAGGACGGACACCCACGTCTCCAGCTAACCACTAGGGTTCACCACTCGCACGTTTTAGCGTGAGACTGTTTCGCGTCTCAGGTACGTCAAGGACAACCCCCAGCCCATGTTAAAAGCTAGAGCCCTCCAGAAAAGCAGTATAGATCTTACGATAACACAAAAAGGGCCAATACCACCCGCAAGTTTTAGCGTGAGACTTTTTTGCGTGTCTGTTACATTAGGACAATGCTCCAGCCTATGTTAAAAGATAGAGCCCTCCAGAAGAACAGTATAGATCTCACGATAACGCTAAAAGGACCACACCAGTTGCAGGTTTTTGCGTGAGACTTTTTAGCGTCTCTGTTACGTTGCAAACTTTAAAAAACATTGCCCCACCACCAAAAGTATAACGTTTCTCATTGGATAGACAGAATTTTTGTAGTCAGAGCTTAAGGTTAACATTGAGACCTTGATTGGTCAGATGAAAACACAGCCACATAGTTTTTTTTTAAACCAACTTCGGTAAATTGTAGTAAGGAGAAGTTAGAGGAGAGTTGGTTCCAAGACGGCGAGCTGGATGGCTGCTGCGCCGGCCGCTGCCGCCCTGACGCTGCTTAAACACCAACAAGGTAATGAACGCACTTGATGCCGCATTTTTGAGCGCATAAGGCTTCACTCAGAACTGCAGAAGACTCATCTATTACACCCCTTTTTTGCGTAATACTAGTGTCGATCGTTAATTAAAACTCATGGTGTTCACATTTGCCACTTGAAGAACAGATCTGAAACGCGATGATTTTTCTTTTATATAGTTATTGAGAAGCCACATCAGCCACTGTAATTTACAAGTTAGATAAGTAATTAAAGATAATTGAGGATCACTGTAGACCATTTTGATAGTTTTCTCTTTTGTGAAACTTAAATTAAACCTAAATTATAGATGTGATATGGCATAGATCATCCTTCGATCGATTGTAGAACTTGGAAACCCATTCAGGGAATATTCGTTCACATTTTTGTTGAACGCAGTTGGTTTTTACCATCCTGTATTAAAACATTTCCTTTTATCAATAGTGCAATTTATAAACGATGTTTTGTGAGTAGAATAAAATTTCCAATGGTAAACTTAACTGCTTTTTCGGCGTTATTTTACCAGCTAACTAAAAATAGGAAAGCCTTGAACACTTTCCTCTAAATTTAGTTAGCATTAAGATTCTTTTACAGGGAGTGCAGTGGAGCTGACGCTGAGATCATTAAGTATTTGGTTATATCATCGCTAGTCTCACTGAACTCTTCTGACTTCTACATGTCATGTGTGGTCTGGCGTCTCCTTACCAGCAACAGGTCCCATGTTCAAACTAGTTAATTCCCTGAAAAACACGCTCAGAGCATCATTGCGCGAAAGTGGTAGGGAGACACGATATAAGACAAACAGACACCACCATGAATGTTTAGAAAATGACGACCCTGCCAGGATGGTAAAATACCATAATTGAAGGTCAACCACATGCCCAATTAGGTCAGAAAAATATCCTGCTAAAAATTGTTGTTGAAAAAAGTTTTTTTTCTTAAAGTTATACATAGACGTTAACAGTAGCTGGACCGATAGATAGTTAAAGTATTCAAGAAAAAGTGAGAATTCTATCACTAACAATAGCATCATTAAGTTATGAATTTTGAAAATTGTTAGAATTAAGTTTTCTCTCCAATGCAAGCGCACAGGTGGTGGATACATCGTTGACAAGTTGGTTCTGACCCAACAAGTAAGTGAATGGATTGTCAGTCTTGGCAGTGTCAAGTCGTGTGAACAAAAAAATTATGACACGCGTGAGATCGTATGAGCGCATTTTGACGCGAAGTAGGGCGCGTGAATTGCTTTTAAAACAGAAAATAAGGGATTCGGAAAGATTAGCAATGGCAAATCGAGACCTTGACCGAATTGAGGTAGAGACCCAGCATGAAAATGGACAGAGAATAGAGGACAGTACAACAGACGATGCAGTATCGCGAGAAGTAGGACAGATAACCCACTACAACGAGGATAATGTACGTCGAGGCATAGAAAACCTAGGTCAACATACGACAGAGGAGCAGGAAAGTAGAGAGACAGTCGATGAGGATTCTAACTTGCGTCTTGAATACGTAGAACCCATAGTACAAGTAATCAGAGCTCCCTCACCACAGAGTACAAGGAATGCGAGCAGAAACGTGTCACAGCAGAGGTCAATGCAATCGGTTGCGAACCAACACTTGGGCGAAAACACAGAGCGTAGGACGTCGGAAGAAAACGCAATAGGACCCAGCAATCTGGCAGAATTATTACAACAAATTACGGAAACCATGACAAGGCACAATAAAGAAATTGCGAACCAAATTCAAATTCAGAATGCAGAAACCACGAGACAAATGATTGAGATTAAAGAACAAAACAAAAAAATTCAGTTACACCTAAGTCATATTGAAAACGAGGCAAAAGAATCTCGAGAAGTGATAGGAAACTTAATAACAGGTCACAATCATTTGAGAACAGACATTGACAAGGTATAAGCGGACGTACAAACATTGCGTAATGACATTCAGGACGAGATCAAAACATTACGTAACAACACCCACGAAGAAGTCAAGAAAGTAAAGAAACAGATAAACGAAATTACTAGACAAGCAGCAGGTACAGCGCGTGAAATTGTTGAAAACAGTGTTTTACACAAATGTATCACAAAAGCAGTGCTGAAAAGATATGATAACCGCATAGTCAAAATAGAAGCGCAAACGAAGCGACAATTTCAGAAATTGCAAGCAACCGTATAGTAACCGTACAGTAACCGTATAGTAACCGTATAGTAACCGTATAGTAAAAATAGAAGCGCAAACGAAGCGACAATTTCAAAAATTTGCGAAGAGAGTTGTTGCAAACCATTGAAGAGCGTAGTGAACAGGATCGAACAAGCACAGAGTCTGAAACCACATCCGTATTTGTAACAGCACCGGAGAAACAAGAAATTAACGAAGATATTACGCATTTGCGATTCCAATCACAGGCGGAAAGTAACATACGTGAAATCAGACAGCCTGCACCGCGGGTACGCGAAAGTTACAGTGGACAATATCCAATGAATCTACCACAACAGGAAAGAACGACGAGAGAAATGATCAGAAACAAAAGTGGCCAAGAATCGCGAATTTCATATGGAACTATGACGAAGTACGACAATGATCATTTCCTCACAGTCAGAAAATTTCAACACTTTCGAGAAGGAAACTCATTACATCCACGAACTTTTATTGATCAATTCCGAGTAGGATTACCAGAACACTGGACGCTAGCACACAAATTAGACTTTATATGTGCACACATGTCAGGAACAGTCGCAGAAACCATGCAGAATGTTGCAGCGACATGCCGATCGTACGAAGATTTCAGAGAGAAGTTTCTCTCACGATATTGGTCCAGCGAAGCACAGAACAGAGTGAAGTACGAATTATTACAGAACCCATATTTTGAAAATTCAGGAGAGAAGAGTCCCGTGAAATTTTTCGAAGTAATGGCAAACAAAAATCAATGCTTAGATGTACCATACAGTGACGGAGAGTTGATTAAATTATGCGCGATGAAGCTACCGATGAAATACCAGCAATCATTAGTAGGTCGCGGAGGCAATGACGTCGAAGCATTTAAAGGTGTTCTAAGAGAACTAGAGTTCATATTTTCGGAAGATGACGCAAGAAAAAGACGAAGCGCACGGGAAAACGTAAGCAAAAAGCAGTGGAATTCACAAGACACAGTACGAAGAAATAATAATTACGAACTACGTGATAACTTCGCACCAAGAAACGACAATAGATTTCAGCAAAGAACAGGTTATGGATTTAGAAGAGAATATGGCAATAATTATAATTCATCCAGGAACGGCAACAACTATTGCAGAGGGAATAACGAGCACTGGAACGGGTACTGG
Source organism: Schistocerca gregaria (assembly GCF_023897955.1). Classification (NCBI taxonomy): domain Eukaryota; kingdom Metazoa; phylum Arthropoda; class Insecta; order Orthoptera; family Acrididae; genus Schistocerca; species Schistocerca gregaria. Next base: position 248,004,157 of record NC_064920.1, read on the forward strand.
AGAACCAATAGACCGACAAATTATGAACAAAGAAACCACTATCAACAAGCTGAACAAGAAAAGCGAATGCAGATAGAAGAGGTTGAGGTAAGACCACCAAACCCCAATAAACGTTCGAGTTAACAGCTAAGCGCCCAAGCCAAAGAGAATGACGAGCCGACCCAGGACAATTGCAGCACCTTGAACAGAGAAGTAAAAATCTTATCACGAGAAGAGAAGAAGGAAGAAACAAATCCGCAGGGACCAGATGAAAACGAAGACAAGAAAATCAAAATATCGTGTTGGGACGAAATTAATTGGGAGAATACTGACGAGGAGGGTGAATTACCAGTGGGATGCACAACGAATGTAGGATGAAAGGACGAAGTAATGAGTACTGCAGAGCTATTTGAGATGGAAACCAGGGAAAGCGAACTCAATGAGGATAATGCTCAGTCGACAGAAGTTGAAAATAAGTTACAAGTGGGCACACAACCCAACGTATATAATGAAGGAAGTTATGAAGCGATAATTAGTGCATTTAGATGCGATTATGTGGAAGTAGCGACGAAGAAGGAGAAGATAGACGAGGATGAGGAAAAAGTAGAGGATGTAGAAGAAAGCGTACATGAAGGAAGAAATAGAGAAGAGGAAATAAAAGAGAGGGAAGTAGCAGTCGAAGCTTATCCTACAGAAAGTTCGAATTCACAAGGGAAATTCCTAAAAAGACTCATGTATGATTCAGTGGAGGATTCGTTGATGCAAGAAGAAGAAAGAAGAACAGAACCAACCCTTTCAAATTCAACCAATTGTGAGGGCTATGGTAAAGCATATCCCAGTCAATATTGTAATTGATAGCGGAAGTGAACTGACTGCGATCTCAGAAAATTTATTCATGCAGTGTAACGCCGGTGAGGAAATTCCAGTTCTGAAAACACGTAAGATTAAAGTAAGAGGTCCTATTAGAAACAATGCTGCGGAAGTTACGAGACAAATAAGGTTAACTCTTTCGTGCCAAGGTCAAAAGATCGAAGCCAACTTCGTGATTATACCTAAACTAACTGTAGATTTGATTATAGGTGCAGATTTTTTAAATGAGAGACGAGCGATAATAGATATGGGGAAAGGTAGCGTAACATTAGGGAATGTCACACTTCTCTTTGAGCAAAAGCTAAAATTAGAAGAAATACCAGTTATAAACAAACAATTAAGAAAGATGTGAGATAAAGAGGATAAAGAATTAGAATGGTACGCACAAAAGAGGGAATCGCCTCAACTCATGTTAGGAGTCCATTAAGAAATCGACGAAAAATTGCAAGAAGTTCAAGGTATTTCGGAACACAGTAAAAGAGAATTAGAGGGTATTTTACGAGATAAAGCAGAGGTACATTTACCTAAGGCTGGCAGTATTAAACACTTTCAGTAAAAGCTTGAAGATTAATTTTATTACTGGTAAATAATCAGCACAATATTTCAAGATTATGTTGCAGATAAGATCGTCAGGAGAAAGAAGAATGAAGAGAGAGGAAGGTGGGAAAAAGAAAGTAGTTTCACTAATAACACCAGTAGTACGATAGATTAAGGTGAAGGGATAAAGTGTAGATAGTCTAACAGCATGAAATACTAAAATGCCATACACCATGACACTACACAAAAATAAATTAAAAACGAATTTGAGGATTCTTGAGTAGACGTTAAGACTCCAAATACCTTAGAATTGTAACATGGAAAAGTGCGCCGAAATTTGTAAAACTTTTTAAGAAGGCGTAAAACAAGTAGATACTAGACATGTTAGATGATTATAAGTAATACTTTTTGTAAGAACCATTGTAAAAACTCCAGCAAGGAAGAGATGCAACGACCCACAAGTTGCAACGCGAGATGTATCAAGAAAGAAAAGGACGTAATTAGCAAGACACGATTCCTACATAGCAGGAGCGTCGAGAGAAGGGAATGGACATCGAAACCAAGTGAAGGCCCTTGTAGCGAAAGTGGGCAATAAATTTGCCCGCTAGGTGGAACCCTGCTGGGATGGACAGTGACAGAGCCCTGCAGAGACGCGCTGAACGTCAGAAGGGGCTGCTTGCACAGACAGACAAGAAGACACCCGATTTTCACCGCTCGTAAACCCCGGGGCGCCCCCGACTCAGCGGAGCGAGCAAAAAAACGGCCGGACGAGAAGACCGCTTGGGCAAGCCACCACTGGCAAAAAATATGCGTAAAAGTCACACTACTGCTATTAAACAGCACGCTGATGCACGAAACTGAAGAAGAACTTCCACAAAGTAAAAATGACGAGCCCAAGCAACTTATCAAACTGTTACTAGGAGAAGAACTTCAAAGCGACTAGTTATCAATAAATATTTCCATATCCTGCCCAGAGAAGAACCAAGAAACAAGTAAGAAGCAGAGAAAAAGCGGGAAGAACAGAAGTTGAAGTTTCGCAAGATTGAGACCAAGAAAGAAGAAGGGTGAAGAATAGACGACATACCTTCCCAAATCCCTACCATATTGTAAACTAGTCGTCTGTGAAGTATTACAACGAAAAAGGACCGCATTCAGCGACACATAACGATGACTTTCACTCATACAAAGCCAGTATACCACGAGATTCTGCACTCACAGCTCCATGCCATTATGGGACCTCCACAACAGCAACACACACTTGCAAAGCCAACAAGATACGACGAACGAAACTGTACATCAAATACTTGCCCACATCAATCTCGCTCAAGTCCATCACGTTCATGCAAAAACATTCGCCAACCTCATGCTTGAACATTCATAGGATTGTGTGAACGTGTGAAATCTAATTATGTGATGTAGGAATTGTGCAAAAGAAATGTGTAAAAAAACTAAATACGTTAAGCACACCAGACAGCTAATAAACTACAAAACAACAGTCATTGACTATGGGCTTAAATAAAAAATAGACTATCGATAAAAATAAGTCATTAGTTCTGAAATGGACAGTGTATAAAGAAACAATATGCCACTTATTTTCTCCTCATAAAAATGAAAGAATAACTATATTTTACTTATTTTCTCCTTATAAAAACTAAGAATAAAAAATTATCTTGTTGGATGTTTTCCCTTTCTTTAACATTTGTACCATTTATTAGGATAATACCTCAATACATATGTATGTATCTTTCTTTGTCAAAGCATTTTTTTTTAGCATTTGTAATATTTGTTAGGATAATATCTCAATACTTGTGTATGAATATTTCTTTGTCAAAGCAATTCTTGGAAATAATTCTTATTTGTTAGTGTAACAATGTTGAAATGCGTGTCTAGAAACAAAAACATTTTACTTGTACATGATATTTAGCAATTCTTGGAAATAATTCTTATTTGTTAGTGTAACAATGTTGAAATGCGTGTCTAGAAACAAAAACATTTTACTTGTACATGATATTTAGAAAATTTGTTAGGAATAGATTTTACTTAATTAATATATTTATATAAACAATATTTCTAAGAAAATCGATGTGAAAGACTCCTCACTTTCGATAACAAACTTCTTAAAAAAACAACCTTCACACTTAAATAAAGAAAGAAAATAATTAAAAATTAAAAATAGCATAAAATATTCTTCTCTTGTCATTTTTAACTATAATGTGGAAGAATATAAAAATATAAATTAGTAATACAAACTAGCATAGAACAGAATATCGTGGCTGAACAGTACGCAACAAAATTTAGATAAATTAGATAATTTTTGACTGACTTAGACAACGATTCAATCATTGCCCAAATTCAGTGCAAAAATTAAGTTCGAAGGGTGGTGATATGTAAGGTGTCAGGCAAATCCAACACCTTCCATAAAAACCCTGACAGAATAAGCAAATCTACTAGTATGTCACATAGCTCCGAATAAATCGTGACATTAAATTAACCAAAGTAATACGAGTAACGAGTGAGCAAATGGAATACCACAGACTAACACAAGAATGCCTAAATGCATGTCGTACCTTCCCACCGTGAGGCACACGCAGTTCCGAGGGGAGAAACGAGGACAGAAGCCGAGAGCAGAACCGTGTTAAGCTAGATGGCCCTACGATAAAGGACGGACACCCACGTCTCCAGCTAACCACTAGGGTTCACCACTCGCACGTTTTAGCGTGAGACTGTTTCGCGTCTCAGGTACGTCAAGGACAACCCCCAGCCCATGTTAAAAGCTTGAGCCCTCCAGAAAAGCAGTATAGATCTTACGATAACACAAAAAGGGCCACTACCACCTGCAAGTTTTAGCGTGAGACTTTTTTGCGTGTCTGTTACATTAGGACAATCCTCCAGCCTATGTTAAAAGATAGAGCCCTCCAGAAGAACAGTATAGATCTCACGATAACGCTAAAAGGACCACACCAGTTGCAGGTTTTTGCGTGAGACTTTTTAGCGTCTCTGTTACGTTGCAAACTTTAAAAAACATTGCCCCACCACCAAAAGTATAACGTTTCTCATTGGATAGACAGAATTTTTGTAGTCAGAGCTTAAGGTTAGCATTGAGACCCTGATTGGTCAGATGAAAACACTGCCAGATAGTTTTTTTTAAACCAACTTCGGTAAATTGTAGTAAGGAGAAGTTAGAGGAGAGTTGGTTCCAAGACGGCGAGCTGGATGGCTGCTGCGCCGGCCGCTGCCGCCCTGACGCTGCTTAAACACCGACAAAGTAATGAACGCACTTGATGCCGCATTTTTGAGCGCATAAGGCTTCACTCAGAACTGCAGAAGACTCATCTATTACACCCCTTTTTTGCGTAATACTAGTGTCGATCGTTAATTAAAACTCATGGTGTTCACATTTGCCACTTGAAGAACAGATCTGAAACGCGATGATTTTTCTTTTATATAGTTATTGAGAAGCCACATCAGCCACTGTAATTTACAAGTTAGATAAGTAATTAAAGATAACTGATGGTCACTGTAGACCATTTTGATAGTTTTCTCTTTTGTGAAACTTAAATTAAACCTAAATTATATATGTGATATGGCATAGGTCATCCTTCGATCGATTGTAGAACTTGGAAACCCATTCAGGGAATATTCGTTCACATTTTTGTTGAACGCAGTTGGTTTTTACCATCCTGTATTAAAACATTTCCTTTTATCAATAGTGCAATTTATAAACGATGTTTTGTGAGTAGAATAAAATTTCCATTGGTAAACTTAACTGCTTTTTCGACGTTATTTTACCAGCTAACTAAAAATAGGAAAGCCTTGAACCCTTTCCTCTAAATTTAGTTAGTATTAAGATTCTTTTACAGGGAGTGCAGTGGAGCTGACGCTGAGATCATTAAGTATTTGGTTATATCATCGCTAGTCTCACTGAACTCTTCTGAATTCTACATGTCATGTGTGATCTGGCGTCTCCTTACCAGCAACAGGTCCCATGTTCAAACTAGTTAATTCCCTGAAAACACGCTCAGAGCGTCGTTGCGCGAAAGTGGTAGGGAGACACGATATAAGACAAACAGACACCACCATGAATGTTTAGAAAGCTAATGTTCTATTCTGGTGACTTCACTGTAATGTGAACATCAGCTATTTTGTGACGTATTTTTCGCCAAAGATACATAATAAGCACGAAATTGAGATGAAGCAGAAAAATAAAAGAAGGGAAGCAGCAATCTACCGCTGTGTTTAATACTCACTGCCTAACGAAAAATGTGAAGCATCCAGATGACACGGTCAGATGTCAGTTTTACTTCATACACATATGCACGGGAGGCGGGTGTGTAAATCAGTTAATTGCACTTCAAACAATTTCCGGGTATGCAGCCGGATCCCGTCGACATTCTGCCACGATATTTCGGCCCAGAGACGTCCGGTGATCATCAGGTGAGTACACAACTACTGAAGAGCCCAGGTGCAGTCGCGGTATTTATGCCGATTCTCGCGCACGTGTTGACATGCGCGGCGTAGCCGAGTTGTACGTGCTGCCCTCGGTGGTGAAAGTAAAAGATCATCTAGTCATTGAGTATCGAATGACGCTGTCTATTCCACTGTGAATGTATAATTTTAATAACAGGATTCCAATTTTTATCCAGTTGAAAGCCGTTGTCACGATTTATAAGATTATCGGCAAGACGTATTTCCACTGATTCCTTGATTACGGAATCCCAAAATCCGGAAACCGGAGTTAAATTTTTGTTCCATTGCATTGCATTGAATGTCCCAATGAAATACAGTGCTCTGCTACTGCCGATTTTGACGGTTGCCGCAGACGGGTGTATCTTTCATGTTCTGTACATCGTTCATGGACAGTTCTTCTCGTCTGGCCAATATCAGTTATTATCAGTTAATTGCAGTTCTCTGTGACAGGTAGACTGACCACCAGAATGCATTAGTGTAGTTCGTGATTAGTGTTACCTGGCCTGGTAGGGTATACAGGGATCGTGAACACCGTCAGATGTTGGGTGATCACTGTGGAGGACCCGGAGATGCCACGTACGCATGTGACACAGCTTTACCAGCTCTTGACAGAAATTGAAGGGCTCTCATTGTGGCCCACTATTTTGCCCGTATCGTGCAAGCTCCAGATTTGTCGGTGTAGACATGTGGCAGTGGCCCGGTGATGGACAGCGTGAGAACATGAGGGAAGACACACTCATTGTCAAGGTTCCGGTCGGCCACATCAGACTATCACAAAAGAGGATCGCAGTGTTACGCATCAAGCACCACCGTTACGCCAACGCATCTGCGCCTGCCATCAGAGAACAAGTAATGGTCTCCCTGCACCAATCAGTCTACCATTAGCCGGAGACTAACAGCAACCGGGCTAGGGACCTACCGTCCCATGCGTTGGCTTTTGCTATCACCATAACCGAGACGGCACCGTTTGCAGTGGTGCAGTGACTGGGAAGCATGGAATGCTGAGGAATGGCGTCGCATTGTCTTCAATTATGAATATTAATTTTTGACTGCCGTGAATGACCATCGTGGCGACATGTGGAGAGGTCCCATTCTTCCAGGGTTCGGAAGACACATTAGTGTTACTCATGGTGTCACGATGTAGTCGGAGACCAGATATGCTAGTAATGATTAAGGGAGAAACTGTAGGTCATGGACAATCTGTGTCGTCGTGTTTCATCTCTCATGGGACAGTATGAGTGCTAAAAGAAATCCATTCAACTTCGGTTACATGATAAATCAGCCGAATCCCAAGGTCATAAATTCAGCTGAATGCCAAGGAATTACAATTAAAATTGGAAAGAACACACAGAAAATGTTGTGAGGAAAGCAAAACAAGGACTACGATTTATTGGCAGAATACTTGGAAAATGCAATAGATGTACTAATGAGACTACCTACAGTAGCTTGTCCGTCTTTTTTTGGAGTACTGCTGCGCGGTCTGGGATCCTTACCAGAGTTAATGGAGTACATTAAGAAAGTTGAACGAAGAGCAGCACGTTTTGTATTATAGCGGAATAGAGGAGAGAGTGTGACGGACATGATATAGGATTTGGAATGGACAGCGTTAAAACAAAGGAGGCGTTTGTCGTTGCGGCGGAATCTTCTCACGAAATTTCAATCACCAACTTTCTTCTCATAATGCGAAAGTATTTTGTTGACGCCGACCTACATGGGGAGATACGATCATCATAATAAAATAAGGGAAATCAGAGCTCGCACAGAAGGACATTAGTGTTCGTTTTTTCCGAGTTGTTAGAGAGTGTAATAACAGAGAATTACTGTGAAGATGGTTCAATGAACCAGACACTGAGTGTGATTTGTACAGTATCCATTAGCTGTAGACGTGTGGTATTTTTAAACGGGGTGATGCTTGTCGACCCATGGCGCTTGTGTACATGAACTGTCTGCGTAATGTGGAGTTACTTCCATGATTAGATTTGTCCCCGATAGAACATGCATAGTAATAATTCGGGCGCTATATTCGTCCCAACGCCAGTACTCAGGATATCTGGAACTAATTACAACAGTTGTAGGTCATCTTGTATAAGGAGGCGATACAATGGCTTTATGACATCTTTCCAAACCGAATACATCCAGTCTAGAGCCCCGAATGTCTTGCTCATAAGTAGTCTCCCACTTCCAAGGCATTTATAAAAAAAAATGGCTCTGAGCACTATGGGACTTAACGTCTGAGGTCATCAGTCCCCTAGAACTTAGACCTACTTAAACCTAACTAACCTAAAGACATCACACGCATCTATGGCCGAGGCAGGATTCGAACCTGCGACCGTAGCGATCGCCCGGTTCCAGACTGAAGTGCCTAGAACCGCTCGGCCAAACCGGCCGGCAAGGCATTTCTAAATTTGATTCGACTTTGTAATCGCAGAAATAACTTCATATTTCGGGCAGTGTGTATCCATAACCATTTGAATGTTTTGTTGCTTTTTAGAGCGAAAATTGTTCTCTCGATACACTGCATTTTTGAGACGTTTCCTGTCTAAATTAAATTGTATTCAGATTTTATATACCACTAGATGAAATTACTAAACAGATGAGAACTGGATCTGTGCGGAACAAAATTTAAAATGTCTCTCTATCACTAACACGCCATATAACACAGTATAAACACACGAAATCTTTATTATAATTGCGGATTTCAGTCACAAGTTTCCCCATCAACTCTGAATGTTCTGAAGATACTCTATTCGGTAGTCGTAAATACCTGTTGTGGATGTGCAACAGTTGACGCTTTGCAGCAAGACATGGGTGACAGTCTGCTCTCCGTGGTGGTCTGTACTGTCCTACTTATATTACGAGAGATCAACACGGTACACCGTCGCACATAGGCCTTCCACTGGCTCAGAACCTCGTCAGAGGTGTTACGATACACGGGGATAATAACAATAGTTCATTATAAATAAGTCACGAAACATTACGAGGTATGTATTTGTTATGGGTGGCCACAAGGCCTCCTGCTAGGAGTAGTCACATTGGATAGATGATAGTATTTTAGCAGCAGTTAAGTGTACAGTAGAAAAACAGTTACTTTAAGGTTTTGCTGTGTCAACCGCACATTTTATACACGTAATTTTCCGATAGTTTGAACTGGTAATCAGAACAATTAGAATGTGTAAATCTGTTGAAGGTGGCAAGATGATGCTCTGCGTATCCCCACGAATATTATCACGCTGGCTGAAAATTTGAAAATTGGGAAAAGAGGTACCTGGAAAACAGTAGTAGTTCTGGCAACAGCCACAGTAATTACCATCCGAATTATCTTCTAAATGAAAAAGTTTCCGCTGTTTTTTTTTTTTTTTTTTTTTTTTTTTTTTTTTTTTTTTTTTTTTTTTGCAGGCTTTCACAAATTGATCCGGAAAACCTTTCCAGCACGGTCCGAGCAAATAATCCAGCTCCAGATTTGCTCAGTTTCAAGACGATTGTGCGACATATTGTTGTCTCACAGTACTTCCGTTCCAGCCGCCAAGCAACGCAGTGTTCAAGTTTGGAAGATAAAAATCTTGGTTGTTCTTCAAGAACGAAGGGACCGTAAACGCAAGAACTTTCGGATGGTTTCCACTATCAGCCTTCACAAAATTGCTTGCATTGTTACTTAAAGTTTGTAACTGCATTTTCCATCAGACTGCTACGGTCGCAGGTTCAAATCCTGCCTCGGGCATGGATGTGTTAGTCCTTAGGTTAGTTAGGTTTAAGTAGTTCTAAGTTCTAGGCGACTGATGACCTCAGAAGTTAAGTCAAATAGTGCTCAGAGCCATTTTCCATCAACAAATAAACTGCTCGCAGAAAAAGTACGGAAAAACGTTATTAAGTTGGGCTAACCTCCTGTGACACGTATAGCTTCGTTTACATCTATCCTGTGACGTCTCCAGAGCTTCAGCCAACGTTTTCGATCAAGTGACCAAATCTTGAATTAAACAAGGTTAAATTACATAAAAATAACAGCTATTGGAGAATGTTGACCGAAAATCTTGTAATCATTCAGAACAACAACAATTCGGGCCATATTTTTTTGTATACGAAAACAGCCCATTGAAATTCCAGTCATGTACAGCATGTCCGGCGAAGTAATCTCTGATTTCAAAATTAAATATATCCAAAACTAAGATCTATAGACGAGGACTTCAAACGGAATGTTTATTGTGACAGCTGTAATAATTTTATAGATAAATTGGACTTTAGTTTCTAACTATTTCACAGCGCTGCCAATAGATGGCTCTACAATCGCAATACGTGTATCCTTAAGTACTCCGACGCTGCTCAGGGTGATCAGTTACACGTTTGAAACGGGAAAGTAGGTTAGCGTACCGACTGAAGAGCTTGATCTCATGTACTTCATTAAACAAAGTGTTTTTATCGTACTAGGATACCACAGATTAGGACACAGTCCTACGACAACAAGACGCTGTTTTTAAACACGATATAATGTTCCAAAAGGAGCCGATACGACAATAACTCGCAAGCTCTTCGCCAAAATCAGACAGACGGGCAGCGCGGCTGATGATCTATCGGGGAATAGTGGCTCCAGGCACACTGCAGTTCCTCCTGGTGAAATCGCCACGGTTTCTAGAATTATTCAGCAATATCCAAGGAAATCCGTCTGAAGAATTGCAGCAGAGATCGTCTGAAGCGTTTCAGCATGCAAAATAACTGCGACAGAGCTTCCACGCGTTACCACGCCAAATCCATCACCACCAGGCCACACCTATACGAGCTGGGAACTGAAATTGCGAACCCCATTTTCACAGCTACTGATGATAGAAGATTTGATGTTGGCTGCATCAGGTTCACAGATGACGCACAGTTCCACCAGAACAGAGTGGTAAATAAATGCACCTGGCGATTATGACGTTCGGAAAATCCCAGTTTGTGTGAAGCGAAACCACTGTATTCTCCCAAAGTTACAGTTTAGGATGCGATCTACAAACTACCGTCGTCTACTGGTAGCGTCTTTGACCAGTAATCAGACGTCCTTAGTCCCGAGTCCGATCCGCGACATTGCACAAATTTTGAATAAAAATCTTCAACAATGGCATAAGAAGTCACCCTCCTTATGTCAACGGCCTTCTCAAAGAGGGCGGAGGAGCCCAAGGGGTGGGGAAACTACCCTTAAAAGGGGACGAATCAGCAGTGATCCACAGCAAGACGATGCACAAGGCAGTGGAATCCAGTGCATTAAAAAGACGTATTATGTGTATCCACAGGGCATGTGGAAGTACGAAAATTTTCAGGTAAGAAAAAAACCAGAAATACAGTAATGTAAATCAATGAGGAATGAATCAAATAGCAAATTCATGGCAGCCGAGGCGAACTGACTGTAGGACAAATGCGAAAAAATCGAAAAAGAAATTATCGTTGGGAGGACCAGTTGAAATTAAAAGCTAGGATGCTAACATTAAGAGGGAGTGGAAATTCCGCTGCTAAACGGATATGAAAGGGCAAATAAATAGAAAGCGAACACTGAAGATCTCTATGAGGGGGAGGTCTTAACTGATGAAGTGGTAGAAGAATAATATGAAGTCGACAGGGATGACATACGGAACGTAGTGATAGAGTCTGAATGCAAAAGAGCTCTGGAAGATTTGAGATCATATAACGCAGAAGAGATAGATAACAACCATCGGAATTTCTTAAATGAGTGGATGAAGTGGCAACCTAACAACTGTTCAAGTTGGCGTGTAGAATCTATGAGACTAACGATGCGTCGTCAGACTTTCGGAAAAATATCATCCAAACAATTTCCAAGATCGTAGTTCCTGACAAGAATAATATACTGAAGGATGGAAAAGAAAACTGAGGATCAGTAATATGATGGACTTCTAGGAAAGGCAAAGGCAACAAAAAGGCAGTTCTGACGTTGCGCTTGTAATGGAAGCAAATTGAAGAAAACCCGAAGGTCGCTCGTACCACTCGTCGACCTAGAAAAAGCATTAGAAAATGTAACATGATGTAGGATGTTCGAAATTCTGAGAAAAATTGCTGTAAAGTGTAGTGAAAGGCGGGTAATATGTAATATGTGCAAGAACCAAGTAGAAACTCTAAGACAGGAACACAAAGACTGAAGTGCTGGGATTTAAAGGAGTATAAGAAAAATTCGAAGGTTGCCACCTGTGGCTGTACAGGTACGAGCAGCCCATAGTGGCTCCCTTTCACGCATGCCTTTTTTGTATATTTTGTGACTAAAGCCCTTCTGGCCTGTTAATTATTTTACATGTGACATGTAAGTACTGCCTCTGTCTTTTATTGTCAGTCAGTACTTACACTTTTTATATAAAAATATCTTTTCCTATAAATTTTTAACTATGTTATAGGCCATTTTAATTGTTTTAATTCTGATGAAGGCACTCATAGAAGTGTTGAAACATGGTCAACAAGACTAAAAATAATTGCAACCGAGGGCTCATTTGTTTCAATTTTAATTTAGAAACGGCCATCGAACTAAGCAGGCACGTTTAAAGTTTTTCCACGAACGTGTTATCTCCACAGGTTTCTCAGGTGCGTGGCTTGCAAGATCACGTCATCTGAAAGCATTTGACTTTTTTCTCTGTGACATCTGAAAGAACGCTTTAATCAGGGGAATATTCAGTCTCCACTTGATCTGAAGGCCACTATACAGTAGCAAGTTGTTCAGATTCCTCCGAAACTACTGCAAGCAACTGTTGATCAAGTCGTTTTACGGATACAGGATCTCATTGAAGTTTCTGGCGCTCACATCGGACAAATTGTGTAAGTGGTGGTCAATAATAAAACCAAAATTACACCTTTCTGACTTGTTTGACCTTTCCAGCTCATTCCCGTTCCTAAAACATTACATATGAAAACATTTCTATACAGCCTTCTAGCATCCACAGCGCCAGATTTGCACCTGCTGGCCAAAATTAAACGTGTTTCAACGTAAACTTATTCTGAATTAACGTATTAGCATAACCTCCAAGTTTCGCTACGGTGCCGTAATTACAGCCCACAAAAAATGGCTCTGAGCACTATGGGACTTAACTTCTGAGGTCAGCAGTCCCCTAGAACTTAGAACCACTTAAACCTAACTAACCTAAGGACATCACACACGTCCATGCCCGAGGCAGGATTCGAACCCGCGACCGTAGCGGTCGCGGTTCCAGACTATAGCGCCTAGAAATACTCGGCCACCACGGCCGGCTACAGCCCACAGTGGACCTCTTAGAGTAGCTTCACTTTAATCATAACCACTCGGTATTTTAACTGTTTATGTATGTGTGCCCAGCTTTTAACCTGAAACGTCCCCTTACAAAAATTTATACATGACTGTGCTTAAACTGACACACAATAGTTTTTAGCGCAACGGAATCTGACTTTCAAAAATCCCTACGAAAGAATGGCCCTGACTAACAATAACCTATACGTTTCACAAATCACTTACCTCACAAAAATCTTCGTTGCTCAAGCTACTGCAATACAGCGAGCGCCACTACTGCCAGCTAAATAAAAGATTCAAACCAGTGAAGGCACTAACTACTGATAGGCATAGTTAGCAAATGAAAGATTTTAATACAGAACAAACAATGTATTTACCTTAATAGTCATAATATATATATCAGTTCGTGACACCAATTCTTACAAATTCCAAAACTCCGCCATCTCTCTCCCCACGTCCACCACTGCTGGCTGCTCACCTCCAACTGCGCAACGCTACGCGCTGTTAAAAGCCAACAGCCCAACGCTACAATGGCAGACAACAATGCAAACCAGCCACAGACTGCACACGGCACAGCCAGTGATTTTTATACAGAGCGCGACGTGGCGGCGGCGTTACCAATAAAAAAACCTAAACAGCCTACTTACAAACCGTATGCGTGCACAGCATTCCGCTAAGGAGAGCGTGGCAAACCACTTCAAAACCACACACAGGCTGGCAGGTGTGCTTGCCGACGGTCGTCAATCTGCCGCCTGCATTCCGGCAGGGTCTGGCTCACATGTCTGTCTCATAAGCCAGCGACTCCCAGCTTGGAGATATCACGACGAAATACGTACCAGAGGATTTGAATGGGCGAGCTGCAATAGCTATACCACACGTGTAGTGCAGTCAGATCGCATAATTCTCCTTCCAGTGCGCTTCGAAAGCGAAGCGTTCCGTCCGGTGAATGGGCAGCACAGCTGTGCATTTTATTCGGTTGCCCGCCGGCAGCGGTTTGGGTTCAGAACGACGTAATCTGCGGCGGCAGCTGGCGCGCACTGCGGCTGCAAATAGCCGTGGCTAGCACGGGCTCTCGTTCCCCGGGCAGGGGGCGGCGCTGGTCGTATGATGCTGCTGGACTCGCCCTCTGGCAGGCGAGGTGAGAGCTGCCATCCTACGTGTCGCGAGCATCAAGCAATGGACACTTTCAACGGCCCCTGCACTGACTTAGTGTAATATCTCAATTCCACTGTCGGAGACGAAGAAACTGATGCCCTTGATATTCGGAAGGGAATGATCGACAGGAAATGAAAATGGGCTAGCGTGGGTATTTTCACCAGTGTGAGAGTGTCCTCGCTCTGGATGAGTGAGGCAAGATGCTCGCATATGTTTCAGCACGGTTACAAGGGGCCGTGCCTACTCATCATGGCCGATTTCGTCCAAAGTTTGGGTATAGCGCACAGTCAGCTCAACATCTCACACATGCCGATTCCTGACAAGAATAATATAAAGAATGAAAAAGAAAGTTCAGGATCTGTTCCCTAACGATTAATTGGGCTTTCCGAAAGGTAAGGGCACTGATAATGGAAGCAAGGCTGAAGAAAAATCAACGCACGGTCACAGGATTTATAGACATGGAAAGTGTCCTACAGTGTAAACTGGTACAAAATGTTCGAAATCTTCATGACGGTAGGGAAAGCTGTAGGGAAAGACGGGTAGTATACAATATGTACAAGAGCCAAGAGCGAGCAATAAGTGTGGACGACCAAGAAGGATGTAATTGGATTAAAAAGGGTGTAAGACAGGGATGTAGCGTTTCTCCGTTAGACGACCAAGAACGAAGTACTTGAATTAAAAATGGTGTAAAACAGGGATGTAGCCTTTCTCCGCTATCGTTCAACCCATACCTCAAAGAAACAATGACGGAAATAAATGGAAAGTTCAAGAATGAGATTAAAATTCAAGGCTAAAGAATATCAGTGGTAACAATCACTGATGACATTGCTAAATTCATTGAAAGTTTAGAACATTTTCAGGATTTGTTGAATGGAACGAACTGTCTCATCAGTAAAGATTATGAACCGAAAGTAAATGGAGGAAAGACGAAAGTAATGTGACGTAGCAGAAGTGAGAATAGCGAGGAACTTAACACCACAATTGGCGATCACGGAGTAGATGAAGGAATTCTGCTACCCAGACAGCAAAGTGACCTATGATGGACAGTATAAGGAGGACGTAAAAAAACACACTAGCAGTGGTAAAAAAGGCTTTCCTGCCCAAGAAAAGGCTACTAGTATCAAACATGGGTATCAATTTGAGGAACAAATTTCTGAGACTGCACGCTTAGAGCTCGGCATTCTATGGTAGTGAGGCATGGACTGTGGGAAAACCGGAACAGGAGGGAATAGAAACAGCTGAGATTTGGTGCTACAGAAGAATGTTGAAAATTATGTGGACTTACGAGGTAAATAATGAGGAGGTTCATCCTAGAATCGGCGAGGAAAGGAATGTATGGAGAACACCGACAAGAAGAAGGGAAACGATGATAGGATATGTATTACGACAAAAGGCAACAACTGCCATGGTAATAGAGAAAGCAGTAGTGGGTAAGAACTGTAGACAAAGACAAATATTGGGATATATCCAGAAATTAAATGAGGACGTAAGTTGCAATTGATACCTTATGATAAAAAGTTGGCACAGGAGACGAATTCGTGGAGGGTAAAATCATACTATCCAGAAGATTGAAGATACAAGTTAGGAATGAGAGTGACTGAAGAGATAACTCCAGACGGTCAAGCATTTCGAAAAAAGTACCGACCACGGGTCGGATGAGGCATGAGCTTAGACCACTCAAGTTTATCAAGACTTTGGAATCACTACGTCTCTGGGAAAATCCCACCGTCTGAAGAATGTAAGCAAGGGCATGCACAGCGTGGTCCAAGAATGATGTCTTGGAAGTTTCACAGAGAACTTGCAGATCGATCCGAGAATGTTGTCGTTAACAAATCCGAGTTTCCTGGGTACATCACCGCTTAGAAAGGACGTAATGATTGTACAAAAACGAGCAGCAGGAATAGGTGTAATATGTGCTAACCCACTGACGCCAAGTAAATCTCTCTTCAATAAGTTAGGCATTTTACCTTCATCACAGTGAATATATTCAATGGTTAAATTCGTCGTCGCCGGCCGATGTGGCCTTGCGGTTCTAGGCGCTTCAGTCTGGAACCGCGTGACCGCTGCGGTCTCAGGTTCGAATCCTGCCTCGGGCATGGGTGAGTGTGATGTCCTTAGGTTAGTTAGGTTTAAGTAGTTCTAAGCTCTAGGGGACTGATGACCACAGATGTCGAGTCCCATAGTGCTCAGAGCCATTTGAACAATTTTTTTTTAAATTCATCGTAAATAATAGACCACACTTTGAGAAGAACAGTGATGTCCATAGCGCAAACTCTAGAGGGAAAAATAACGTTTATAACATCCATCGGATTGAGATGAAAATAGAACTCTAAACCATTTCATCTTTATCACACAACCACTGTTGGGTGGAAAACATTGGGGCAGTTTAGCATAGGGACTTGATTACCAGAAGAGAAATGGAAAGCAGAGTTTTCGATCTCTGCAACTTATTTAAACTTCCAGGACCGGAGCAGTGATTTTTTGCGTGACCCGTGACGGAAGTTGATTTCGCTAAATAGACACAGATAACGGTGTTAAGTGAAATAAAGGCTATTTTGTAGTTCAGTTTTTATTCATGTTTCCTTCACTGTCGTGCATCTGCCCATTCATTTCATTGTGGGACAGCTTGTTTTATCGATAAACTCACCATGCATTATCGAACCATAGAACAAGTCGCAGATTTTCGAGACTGAAGTAGTCAGAAGACCCTAGAAAGTTAAGATGATACTTTGTCTCATGAGGATAATATAATTTTTGGTACAGCGCTGTGTCGTTGTAACTACAAAAACAGCTAAATCGGCGACGTTTTGGCCGAATTGCTGCGGTCATTTTCAGAATAGAGCAGTGGTGCAGTGAATCACCCTTAAGAGCACCGTAGCAAGTCAGTCGAAACGTCGGCAGTTAAGCTGTTTCAGTGCTTACAAAAAAGCGTCCCAACACCCAAAATCATTTTATCCAAAATGACACCTTCCTTAGAAGCCTACGAACTTTTGTCTCATGAGGTTTTAAAGGTGAAGTGACGTCAGAGCCATAACATGAATCACGGAAAGACAGAAGGAACCATTTGATGATGTGCTACTTTAGAGAGGCCCGTGAGTAGCATCAACAGGGAAAGTGATATTAGTTGCTGGCGAATTTCACGAGTGATATTAGTTGCTGGCGAATTTCACGAGAGATCCACGAAACTTTCTTGTGCTTGGCGGCTCGTCCAGAGCTCCATCGGACATCTTCAGAGGAACTTCCGAATCCACTGAGTCTTGCCGACTGACAGGTCGGACGTCGGAGAGCGATAAAAATACAGTGAAAAGAGGGCGTGATCAGCAGAGATAATTTCTGTCAAAGATAAAACAGTTGTCGACCCTTGTCTGCTCATATATCGATTTCGTAGAGCTCTGATTGCGTCGAAGAAAATACTAAGTGTAGAGTAAAAAGTGCCAGCAATATCTCCACGATAAAATGTCATTTTTTTCCTGACTGCAGTTTATTAGCTTCCGTTAATCTCGTCTAGTCGTTCTCTTTCATTAAACATCCACTCCTGGTAGCTACTGGCTCTATAATCTGATATAAACCAGGAACCAAAACGAAAGGCATAACACCCGCAAAACAAACAATGGAAAATGGCGAATCAGAATCCCCCCACATGCGGGATATCAGTAACAAATTCTTTTAACCTATATGTTTTGGGAGAATAACTTTATCAATGACAGCCGATAAATAACACCCAAAATCAAGAGCCAATAGCACTGTAAATCTGCCGCTCTCCCAGAGAGGACCGTCGACCTAACTTCTGCATATCTAGGGCTCCCGATCTCAATTCGTGAGCACAGAAACTCCTGAAGGTGTTCAAACCACGTAGTCGTTTCAGTACAACCCCAGGAGCCGACGGGTCAGGAAAATTCCTTAAACTGGACTCCCCCGCCCCTAGAGCTGACACCGTGGCTCTGCATTTTCCTGGACTATAATGAAAGCAACTGTAAATATTAGTTTAGGCTTCAGCATCTCTGTAGCGAAGCATACAAGCACAGGCTTCCCCTGTTAGGCCTGCTTATCAATTCGCCCTTACATATTTTGACAATGGAAAATATTTTATATTGCACTAAGTTTTCCGTTATTTCTCCAAGAAATTGGCAGGTGAGCCATTCAACGTACATGTGTTCTCGAATAGTAAGATTTGAGGTTCATATTTATGATCAAACCGTTCCATTTAGATGTTACGTTAAAATTTATTTCAGCAATACGTCGGTTATAACTGCATGCACTGGACTCCCTTCATTTGCTTAAACCGCGCCCCTCATTTTTCCAGTCTGAAGTCTGCCGATTTCAGTATTCTTATTCTGTTGGATTTCTATTGTGGACTGCAAGGTCATAATGGGGAAAGGCAAAAATATAAAAATATAGACCTAGAATTTGGGTAAATTTCTTGAAGAAGGGTTAATTTAGTATTGATTCGCTGTGGAACCTTCTTTCTTTGAGCTCTGGCTCTGAGCACTATGGGACTTAACATCTGTGGTCATGAGTCCCCTATAACTTAGAACTACTTAACCCTCACTAACCTAAGGACATCACACACATCCATGCCCGAGGCAGGATTCGAACCTGCGACCGTAGCAGTCGCGCGGTTCCGGACTGAGCGCCTAGAACCGCGAGACCACCGCGGACGGCCCCTTTCTTTGGGAATACACGAAATGATTTGTGGAGAATTACTGTGCAATTGGTAGAAGGAAATAGTTTTGCAAACACTGTCAAAAATGAAATTGCTGGGAAAAGTTGGTTCGTCTCTTTCTTGAACGCGACTAGACAAAGTTTTCAGAAAGAAAGCTTACAGGAGTAAGCTGCTGCTGGGCTTCTAGGTTAATCAAAGAAAACTCAGGGAAGTTCTATAAACTTCTGGACGATGTTGTATTATATTACTTTCAAAGCAGATTATGTTTCCACTTTTTTAATAACTTCGCTAACTTTGTTTAGTGTTATTCTGATTACTTTTAGAAGGGGTTTGATTTTGCCAACTATTTTTCAGACTCGCTAAGTGTAAGGCTTTTGAAAACATTTTCTCTATAATGACTCTTAATTATTAGGTTGGAACATAAGTTCGCAGAGATTTTGTTTTTAACTTTGGTATTCTGGTTGGTATGGGTTTATTTTTCGTTTATCATTTGTAGGTCACTGTTGCTGTTTGAGTTTATAGACTGTCATTTTGTCATTTAGAGATACTATATGGAAATATGAACGCTAGAAAATAGAGTGCCAAATGGAGAAATCGGTACATTTCTTCTGTTTTAGTAGAGGAGTGACAGCTGCAGAGGTAACCAGAGACATGTGCACCGTGTGTGGGAATAATGTCACTGGACATATCACGGCGAGAAAACGGTTTTCTCGTTTCAAGAAGGATCGTTTTGAAATTATTAACTCTCTACGTTCAGTTAGATCTTTGATGATAATCGTTTAAATGCATTAATCCACGAAGATCCACGTCGGTGTACTCGAGAACGCCAATGTGATGAGCTGTGATCATTTCACCATTGTGCTACATTTGCGTGCAGTGGAGAAGGTTCAGAAATCGGGCGTATGGGTACCGCATACTGTAAGCCAAACTCACAAAAATCAGCGGCTGGCCGTACGTGCATCTCTGCTTGCTCGTCAGGTCATCATATCGGCCGGCCGGTGTGGTAGAGCGGTTCTAGGCGCTAAAGTCTGGAACCGCGCGACCGCAACGGCCGCAGGTTCGGATCCTGCCTCGGGCATGGATGTGTGTGATGTCCTTAGGTTAGTTAGGTTTAAGTAGTTCTAAGTTCTAGGGGACTGATGACCTCAGTAAAGTCCCATAGTGCTCAGAGCCATCATCATATCGCTCGTGAACAACACCGACCATTCTTATCCTTTATCTTTCTTTAGCTGTGACGAGAAATTCTTTTTATGCTAAAATAAAGAAAAGAAAGGAAAGGTTGAGCCCAAAAAACCAGCAACTCCTCGTACGTAGCTGCGCGCATGCAGAAAACAGTGTTGTGCATCTGGTGGAATAGTGACGGTGGGCGTACTACGAATTGTTTCCCCCAGGTGTAACCATCACT
This sequence comes from Schistocerca gregaria, assembly GCF_023897955.1. Classification (NCBI taxonomy): domain Eukaryota; kingdom Metazoa; phylum Arthropoda; class Insecta; order Orthoptera; family Acrididae; genus Schistocerca; species Schistocerca gregaria. Next base: position 248,024,461 of record NC_064920.1, read on the forward strand.
GCTGATATTTATTGGCATTAAATGAGACGTCTTGGAGAGAAGGCCAAGAACAACGACCAGGAAGACTGCATGAGGAACTTCTACTCCAAGATAACGCCCGCACACATTCTACTACACTGGCAAAGCACATTATGCAGGATTTGGGTTGGGAAGTCATTCTACACTGACCTTCTTTACGTGATCTTGCGCCCTCTCGTTTTCACCTTGCCCCCTCTCTTTCGAACAACCTTCAACGAACTTCCTTTCCGGACGAAAATGCACTCTGAACGTGGCTAGACGAGTTCTTCGCCTGAAAACCACGTAATTTCTGCAGTTGCTGAATCAAAACGTTACCCTAAGGTTGGCAGACTGTTGTAAACAGTGAAAACAGAATATTATATTGACTAAGTTCTCTGTTACATGTTTCTGTTGTGTTTATTAAACTTATGGAAAAACGCTACGAATGCTACAATATACAACAGGTCAATATATTTGCAAAGGGGAAAATGTAAAAGGTGTAAACACTATAGAGTTAATATTATATGCTTTTATTGCTCTGGGAAAGGCTATTGACGGAACGTCGAAGGTATATACTCAGCTTGATAGGTGCTGGAAAAAACCTACCCTCAATGAAAGTCACTATCTCTTAAGGTAGCCTAGTAGGCATCGACCACAGTCCTGAGTTTGTATTTTCTGTCTCCCCCACATTGCAATTCGCGTAGATAAGAGAAAGAAAACCAGTAGTCCGAGCACATCTACTAATGGAGCTCGAAGTAAGCTCCGCTCTTGATTCTCTAATAGCCAAGACCAATTTCTCCAGGGACGGCCTTCTATTGGCTCGAACCTAAAGGACTCGTGAAATCACAGACGTTTTAAAATTCTGTCCAGCCAAAGGACAGTGTAAACACTAGCCCATTAAGTCTGGGGAGTGACAGAGAATTCAGATTCAGGAAAGGACAAGGCATTTCATTAGATGGAAGACATTTAAAAAGGGAAAGGAGATCAACACAGTTGTTCACTAGGGCACGATGAATTCCAGTAAATGATTTACTCAGTGCAGTGGTTAACAGTTTAGTGCTGAGGTCCCCAACCGACTACGTCTCGAACGTCCCACTGTATCTCTCTGGATTTCCTTCTGCATTCTTGTTCAACTTAATGGAAGTTATACCCATTAATATTAACGCCAGAGTGAGAAACGGGTGCTTGGTAGAAACGGTTTTCAGACACATCCCATTACGAACTAAGTTTTCTGTCATTTACTTAAGCATATTAGGTGAATTGGGTTAGGGTTCTTTCATAAACACTATGGCTGATATTACTCCCCGCTCTGACCAATCAAAACTAGCATTCTGTCTGAAATGATCTTGGACTCCCTTAGCTTCTAACTTCCTTCAGCCGTGTGTCGTTCCCCAGAAAGTGGTAGCGCTTCGACAATAATAACTTCGTTGGCCGACAGACGTTAAACCAACTTCTTCATCTTCTACATCTACATCTACATCTACATCTACATCTACATGATTACTCTGCAATTCACATTTAAGTGCTTGGCAGAGGGTCCATCAAACCACAATCATACTATCTCTCTACCATTCCACTCCCGAACAGCGCGCGGGTAAAACGAACACCTAAACCTTTCTGTTCGAGCTCTGAATTCTCTTATTTTAATTTGATGATCATTCCTACCTATGTAGGTTGGACTAAACAAAATATTTTCGCATTTGCAAGAGAAAGTTGGTGACAGAAATTTCCCAAATAGATCTCGCCGGGACGAAAAACGTCTTTGCTTTAATGACTTCCATCCCAACTCGCGTATCATATCTGCCACACTCTCTCCCCTATTACGTGATAATACAAAATGAGCTGCCCTTTTTTGCACCCTTTCGATGTCCTCCGTCAATCCCACCTGGTAAGGATTCCACACCGCGCAGCAATATTCTAACAGAAAACGAACGAGTGTAGTGTAAGCTGTCTCTTTAGTGGACTTGTGCATCTTCTAAGTGTCCTGCCAATGAAACGCAACCTTTGGCTCGCCTTCCCCACAATATTATCTATGTGGTCTTTCCAACTGAAGTTGTTCGTAATTTTAACACCCAGGTACTTAGTTGAATTGAAAGCCTTGAGAATTGTACTATTTATCAGGTAATCGAATTCCAACGGATTTCTTTTGGAACTCATGTCGATAACCTCACACTTTTAGTTATTTAGCGTCAACTACCACCTGCCACACCATACAACTGATACTGGTCTTCGGATGACCTTACTAGATGGTAAATTACAGCATGATCTGCGAACAACCTAAGAGAACTGCTCAGATTGTCACCCAGGTCATTTATATAGATCAGGAACAGCAGAGGTCCCAGGACGCTTCCCTGGGGAACACCTGATTTCACTTCAGTTATACTTATTACGAACTGCGACCTTCCTGACACGAAATCACGAATCCAGTCGCACAACTGAGACTATACCCCGCAGGCCCGCAGCTTGATTAGAAGTCGCTTGTGAAGAACGGTGTCAAAAGCTTTCCGGAAATCTAAAAATACGGAATCAACTTGAGATCCCCTGTCGATAGCGGCCATTACTTCGTGCGAATAAAGAGCTAGCTGCGTTGCACAAGAACGATGTTTTCTGAATCCATGCTGATTACGTATCGGTCGACTTCGTTCATGAGAAATCAAGATCTTTCTGACATGTGTTGATGAATTCTCCATGAGGGGGACGCTATTTCAGAAAACGTATGATCTTAATAGAAGCTTCAAATTAAGGGAGAGGAAAGCGATGGCTGAAGGAGAGGCCTGGCTGGGTGCTATCTCTGGTCTGTCCTCCAGCTGCGCCGCGTCGCTTCCTGGATGTCAGCGCGGGCAGCGACAGGGACAGGCGGACAGCTGAGGCGGCGTATCGACCGACAGCCGCACTCGCGTCCAGCCGGAGGCTCCGGGGCAGCCCCGCGTCTTGCCGCCCGCCACTTGTCAGCAGCAGTGTGTCCACTCCTGCAGGGCTGCCAACCCGCCGCCCCCTGCCAGTCACGGCGCCTCGGCCGCGTCCCCGCCACTTGTCAGCGGCAGCGCCGACGCTCCGCGCCCCTCCACCTCCACTCCTACCCCCTCCTCCCCGACCAGCCCCTTCCACGGCTGCCAACCTGTCAGTCGTGGCGGCGCTCGTCTTGGCCGCGCGGGGCTGTCAGCTGCAGGAGCTCGGTCTCCCAGCTGTCCGGCGGCTTTCGCATGCCCCCACCCTTCTCTTCCCTCACCCTCCCGGCCCTCACCACGACCCTTCCTGACACTCCTAACCCCGCCGCCATGTGCAAAGCTGGAAGCTTCCCAGCACCTCTCCACTTGCTATTCCCGCTTCTGTGCAATGCCTCAGAAAATTTCAGTATCTCGTCTCGTCTCCTAGTCTCGCCTATAACTTTATGGGGACTGTTGAGGTTCATCATTGCACTTCGTTGTATCCCCATTCAGCCTTTCAGCTAGTGGACGCTTACTATCCATCGTAAAAATTTCCATTGTCCTTCTTGCAGGTTTGTTGAGTCTTGGCATAGAACCTCTTCCTTAGTCAAGTTTATCATTATACCTCTTTCTTATGTATGTCAATCATCTTAGCACGAGGGTTGGAACTTAAATACTGGCAACCATTTGTGCACAACCGGTACAAAAGAATCATATGTTTGTACCTGTTACTGTCCTTCAAAGTAGTCAGCAGCATTGTGTAGATCCCGTTGCCAGCGATTTAGATGGCGTAGTATACCATTAGTAGAGCCTTTTCTGTTGATGGAGCTAATGGAGCGGTCTACTGCCTGCCGAATCTTTGGAACTGTTCTGAAGCGAATGCCATGAAGTGGTTCCTTCATCTTCGGAATCAAATCAAAGTCACAAGGACTTACGTCCGGGGACTGTGGTGGATGGTACAGTACTTACCAGTCCCGTCCCCCACGGAGCCGGTCGACCGTTGGTGGCCGAGAGGTTCTAGGCGATTCAGTCTGGAACCGCGCGACCGCTACGGTCTGAGGTTCGAATCCTGCCTCGGGCATGGGTGTGTATGATGTCCTCAGGTTAGTTAGGTTTAAATAGTTCTAAGTTCTAGGGGATTGATGACCTCAGATGTTAAGTCCCATAGTGCTCAAAGCCACTTGAACCATTTTTTTAAACAGAGCAGCCACAGCTTGCGCTGTATGTGCCTGCGAATTGTCATGCAAAATGATGGGTGAGTTGCGCAGAAAGTGACGCCGCTTCTTTTGCAAAGCTGGTCGCAGGTGATGCTCCAAAAACGATCAGTAATACGACTTAGGTCCTTGTGACTATGATTTGATCCGTGGCATTCGCTTCAGAACTGTTCCTGACATTTGACAGGCAGTAGAGCGCTCCTTTCTCACCATCAACAGAAAATACTCTGCTAACGGTATAATACACCTTCCACATCGCAACCTGGCAACGGGTTCTACACAGCGTTGGTGACTACTTTGAATGACAGTAACAGGTGCAAACATGTAACACTTTGGTATCTGTTGTGAATAAATATTTGCCAGTATTTAGCTTCCAGCCTTCGTATTTGGTGGACACTCACTGTCCATTTTTGTTTCTTCTTCAATTGGCGAGTGTTTACCGTAGATAACTGACCTTTATGTATCGATTGATATAAGAGGACGTCATGTTCCGTCAACAGATGTGCTCTTTAGAAGGATATGGAACTAAAGAAGGGGACATGTCCATATAAACAAGCGTAATAGTGGACATATTACAATATAAAAGAAGGAACTAGATAATGTAAAGAAAATTCTGAAATACATACCTGACGAGCAGAAACCATTTTGTAACAGTATATGCCTGTGGCCAGAGAAGGTTGGACGCAACTGAAGGTGAAGCATGCCCATCATTGTCTGCTTTGCTGTCTTTTAGATACTTTATAAATAAATCTGTGTTCCAATAACATTCTTTAATTGCTATAATAAAAATTTGCATGATACAATCCTTCCGCTGCAAAAAGAACGTTAGTGATCTCATAATATCATCACGTTCGAAAAGAGGTCATCTCCAGTATGTTCAGGTTCAAATTCTGTCCACAGTATATAGCTAAAGCATATTGTACTGCTGCTTATTGTTTCACTCTGGGGCCAATTGCTACAAGACATATCCACTACCATTGTGTATTAAAACAGTTACTTGTGTCTCCTGAAAGTAATTATCACTGGATAGGCTTTGAACCAATTTGTTTCTTTTTTTCATTGTCGATGGTTTCACTACCTGCATTCGAGGATGGATCACTCTTTACAATGAACCTACCCATATCGATAAAAATACACTCCTGTAAATGGAAAAAAGAACACATTGACACCGGTGTGTCAGACCCATCATACTTGCTCCGGACACTGCGAGAGGGCTGTACAAGCAATGATCACACGCACGGCACAGCGGACACACCAGGAACCGCGGTGTTAGCCGTCGAATGGCGCTAGCTGCGCAGCATTTGTGCACCGCCGACGTCAGTGTCAGCCAGTTTGCTGTGGCATACGGAGCTCCATCGCAGTCTTTAACAGTGGTAGCATGCCGCGACAGCGTGGACGTGAACCGTATGTGCAGTTGACGGACTTTGAGCGAGGGCGTATAGTGGGCATGCGGGAGGTCGGGTGGACGTAACGCCGAACTGCTCAACACGTGGGGCGTGAGGTCTCCACAGTACATCGATGTTGTCGCCAGTGGTCGGCGGAAGGTGCACGTGCCCGTCGACCTGGGACCGGACCGCAGCGACGCACGGATGCACGCCAAGAACGTAGGATCCTACGCAGTGCCGTAGGTGACCGCACCGCCACTTCCCAGCAAATTAGGGACACTGTTTCTCCTGGGGTATCGGCGAGGACCATTCGCAACCGTCTAAATGAAGCTGGGCTACGGTCCCGCACACCGTTAGGCCATCTTCCGCTCACGCCCCAACATCGTGCAGCCCGCCTCCAATGGTGCCGCGACAGGCGTGAATGGAGGGACGAATGGAGACGTGTCGTCTTCAGCGATGAGAGTCGCTTCTGCCTTGGTGCCAATGATGGTCGTATGCGTGTTTGGCGCCGTGCAGGTGAGCGCCACAATCAGGACTGCATACGACCGAGGCACACAGGGCCAACACCCAGCATCATGGTGTGGGGACCGATCTCCTACACTGGCTGTACACCTCTGGTGATCGTCGAGGGGACACTGAATAGTGCACGGTACATCCAAACCGTCATCGAACCCATCGTTCTACCATTCCTAGACCGGCAAGGGAACTTGCTGTTCCAACAGGACAATGCACGTCCGCATGTATCCCGTGCCACCCAACGTGCTCTAGAAGGTGTAAGTCAACTACCCTGGCCAGCAAGATCTCCGGATCTGTCCCCCATTGAGCATGTTTGGGACTGGATGAAGCGTCGTCTCACGCGGTCTGCACGTCCAGCACGAACGCTGGTCCAACTGAAGCGCCAGGTGGAAATGGCATGGCAAGCCGTTCCACAGGACTAAATCCAGCATCTCTACGATCGTCTCCATGGGAGAATAGCAGCCCGCATTGCTGCGAAAGGTGGATATACACTGTACTAGTGCCGACATTGTGCATGCTCTGTTGCCTGTGTCTATGTGCCTGTGGTTCTGTCAGTGTGATCATGTGATGTATCTGACCCCAGGAATGTGTCAATAAAGTTTCCCCTTCCTGGAACAATGAATTCACGGTGTTCTTATTTCAATTTCCAGGAGTGTAGTTTAATAGCACTGTAATAGAAAATATTGGTGTAACAATCACAACATTCACACTACTGCTGAGCCCAGAGGTGATAAATTGAACTGAAATGAAATGCTGAAACAATGAAAAGTCCAGGATGGAATAACAACAATATTGTTGAACTAAAATACTGTACTATTGTATGACAATGAGTGGGTGCTTTGGTAGCGAACTAAAGGAGGAATTAAGTCTAAGAAGCGGCTACAGTCTGAAATAAATATCAAAATAAGGTAATAGAAAATATAACAGAGGGACATTTTTGCTGATCCCCGGAATTTTATGGAAAAGTACGTATAGCCAGCTGTACAAGAGAAATGCAGTGTTACAATGTGCTCTCAGCGTAGCAGCATACCGGTAGCAGTGGTACTGGCGAAAATACAGCCAAGTATAACAACAAATAAGTAAATAAATTATATTTAATTTGTATTAAACTTTACATTTATCAGCCGGTATTACATAATTAAAGAATAAATAAGAACCTTCTTACTTAAAATGGACGAAAAGAAATTACATTTAATTTCTTTAAAAACATAAGTATTCGTCATATGTTTAAAATCTAAATCCTTTAATTTCTTACAGTAATGTACAAACGTTGACGTCACATCCTTTACTTTGTGGCTGCACGCTGGTCTGCCCCGACACACTACGCGGTCTAGGGACAGAAGATCAGCATATACAATCCTGGAAATGGAAAAAAGAACACATTGACACCGGTGTGTCAGACCCACCATACTTGCTCCGGACACTGCGAGAGGGCTGTACAAGCAATGATCACACTCACGGCACAGCGGACACACCAGGAACCGCGGTGTTGGCCGTCGAATGGCGCTAGCTGCGCAGCATTTGTGCACCGCCGCCGTCAGTGTCAGCCAGTTTGCCGTGGCATACGGAGCTCCATCGCAGTCTTTAACACTGGTAGCATGCCGCGACAGCGTGGACGTGAACCGTATGTGCAGTTGACGGACTTTGAGCGAGGGCATGCGGGAGGCCGGGTGGACGTACCGCCGAATTGCTCAACACGTGGGGCGTGAGGTCTCTACAGTACATCGATGTTGTCGCCAGTGGTCGGCGGAAGGTGCACGTGCCCGTTGACCTGGGACCGGACCGCAGCGACGCACGGATGCACGCCAAGACCGTAGGATCCTACGCAGTGCCGTAGGTGACCGCTCCGCCACTTCCCAGCAAATTAGGGACACTGTTGCTCCTGGAGTATCGGCGAGGACCATTCGCAACCGTCTCCATGAAGCTGTGCTACGGTCCCGCACACCGTTAGGCCGTCTTCCGCTCACGCCCCACCATCGTGCAGCCCGCCTCCAATGGTGTCGCGACAGGCGTGAATGGAGGGACGAATGGAGACGTGTCGTCTTCAGCGATGAGAGTCGCTTCTGCTTTGGTGCCAATGATGGTCGTATGCGTGTTTGGCGCTGTGCAGGTGAGCGCCACAATCAGGACTGCATACGACCGAGGCACACAGGGCCAACATCCGGCATCATGGTGTGGGGAGCGATCTCCTACACTGGCCGTACACCTCTGGTGATCGTCGAGGGGACACTGAATAGTGCAATGTACATCCAAACCGTCATCGAACCCATCGTTCTACCATTCCGAGACCGGCAAGGGAATTTGCTGTTCCAACAGGACAATGCACGTCCGCATGTATCCCGTGCCACCCAACGTGCTCTAGAAGGTGTAAGTCAACTACCCTGGCCAGCAAGATCTCCGGATCTGTCCCCCATTGAGCATGTTTGGGACTGGATGAAGCGTCATCTCACGCGGTCTGCACGTCCAGCACGAACGCTGGTCCAACTGAGGCGCCACGTGAAATGGCATGGCAAGCCGTACCACAGGACTAAATCCAGCATCTCTACGATCGTCTCCATGGGAGAATAGCAGCCTGCATTGCTGCGAAAGGTGGATATACACTGTACTAGTGCCGACATTGTGCATGCTCTGTTGCCTGTTTCTATGTGCGTGTGGTTCTGTCAGTGTGATCATGTGATGTATCTGACCCCAGGAATGTGTCAATAAAGTTTCCCCTTCCTGGGACAATGAATTCACGGTGTTCTTATTTCAATTTCCAGGAGTGTATGTCGCTCTCTCGCCGTCTGATAGGGAAAGGGTGTTAGGCCATCCTTATTTCTTTTAATCTCAGTTGACGATGACGTGACGTCAGCCATATCCACTGTAAGACCCAATTACGACCAAATGATAAAGACTCCAGTCGCTACAAAACATAAAATGCACGTGATATGTGCAAGCATACAGGATATCCGCTAAAATGCATGAAACGGAAAGTAGAACGCTACTATTGGAAAATTTTACGTCAGTAGAATGTAGCGTGTAGGAAAAATAAAATAAAGAAATTCAGCAGCAGATGTGCCGTCCCTTCTAATCTTTGTACTAATTCTGACAGATGTCTCGGCATAGTCAGTGGGGGACGAACTACTATGCTTCATTAGATATTTAAAATTCTCGCTCTTGCTTCCCGATCGCATGGTTTTATTATATCTCCTTTTACTTCTTTGCTCCCTCCATGTGCCATATGTGATCTGAAGACATTGCGGAGGGAGAAGAAACAATCTCAATTAATAGATTAGTCACTAGTCTGCACAAGTTAAAGATACCAATGATAGAAAACAGCACATCAACACAACACTGATACAAATAACTGCAAAAGATAATGTAGAATTAAAAGACAGAATCGGCCAGCATAAATGATGAAAACTAAATACATCTGGCAAATGAAAAAGTAATGTTATTGCCAATGTTGTCTGACAAAAGCATGGTACATAATAACGACACAGAAAAGCTGAAAATGAAGCCCACTCGTAAGTCAATACGTTTGGGATGACTAATAGTGCTCTTTTAGAGCCTGTCTTTTCGGATGTAGGCGACTATCATAGCCATATTACTTTTGCTTCTTCGAAAAAGTTCCTCGCTCATGTCTGAATCCCATTCCCGTACGTTTCCGAGTCAAGATGGTTTTCTTCCTCTTTGTCCTCTTTTACCAGGTATTTTTACCTCGACGAATTCTCCAAAACAATTTATACCTGTTTCGATTCCTCATTACATATCGTAGGTACTGTAGTTTCCTGTATTTCACTGTGTTTAGGACTTATTTTTCTTTTTTCATTTTGTTCACAAAGTCGTTGTCAGTAATTTTATCTGTCAATGGTACTCTTGAAAAGCATACAGCCAGCATCACCCCTACCTCCCTCTCGTATAAACATAGGAACAACTAGAATATGGATTTGACAAAACGTCTCCGCAAAACTATGTAGGAGCCAATGTGGCTCATCTGCTTGAAGAGTACAGTCTACTTTGCGTTATCGTCAGTCTACGATGTTAAAGTCTCCACATAAATTATTGGATCAATAGTAGCAGACATACAGGTTGTACAGTGTCATCGGTGTTTACAACAACGACAATATGCACCAAAACATTTATGCCTCCCAGTCGTTATACTTAGGTGATATAAAATTCACAGGCCTCTACGTTCAGTGTCATCAGAATCAAATTGCATCGTGACAACAAATCAAGCTATTCTCTAAAAAGGTGCAGTGAAAGTGGGAGTGCTCACTGAGGTTTCCGTGCAAACGCAATCAAGTATATTTATGTAGTTCATCCACCCAGGAAACTGCGAAATTTCAACGATTTTTGCCTCTTTTCGGTATACGAGTGGATACTGGCAAAACATCGGTCTCGAGGATTCCAAGACCGTGTCACTGTCTCTACAGTACATCCTCAGACTAGCCCGTACATGCAAAAAGAAGTGAGCAGAGGACTTCAGTTTATACACGGCGAGGCCAATAACAGTGACGCAGACGAGTGCATACTATTGCACGTGAATGTATGCGTATAAGCATTTGTGGCAGCATTAACGCAGAAGAAAATGATCTACAGTATGGAGAAAATGCCGAAAAATGGAGTGCATTTAAACAATCTTCACTCCTGACAGAGTTGTTAGCAGATGTCAGTAGGGTAGCGGCCCTAGCTGGTGACCGACGTCGCCTGATCTGTCTGTGTGCAATTACTTTATGTGGGGAGGGCTCAAGTCTAACGTGTATCGCACCAACGCCCATAGTCTTCAAGAAATGTACTGTATTTCCTTTACTGTGCTGCGTTTCTTTGTAATCTGGAACTCTGTTCTGCAGACAACTTTTATTTGGCCCACTCTGCGTACGTAGACGTGGAGAATTTAGTAAGATTGTTTTATTTGGTTATTAAAACATGACTACAGCTTCCACTTTATGTTTGCGTGCAGTAATGGTCGTTTATTATGCTTATGACGGATGAGGAATGCGATGTATGTTCTAATGCCAAAAATGTATTTTTTGTGATATAATTACAATTTAACAACTTTCAGTATGTTCTTTACTTTGCTTGTACCGTAATATCTTGCTGCTTGCAAAATTTCATGATTGTACGTCAACGGGAAGTAATTTGTAGGTCTAGATAACTGAGTTTCTGAGTGTTAAAATAAATGACATAAATGGCCGAATATCTTGACTGCATTGAATTAAAAGCTTAATATTTTCACACTGCCAACAGACCATACACCTTAGTATGTGACATAAATTTGAATTTGATACGCCAACCTGTTCAAGAGAAAAGCGGTATTAATAGATGGATAGACAGACAGATAGGCGGATAATGACAAAAAAAATTTCATGTTATATGATTACATATTAACAATTTTCTGAGTTTTATCATTTATTTCCAATATGTAACGTTTATTCCAGCCACATTTCACGATTCCAGATCAACGGAAATTACCATATAATTTTTGGTGAATGAGTTTTCATGTATCAAAGTATGGAGCATAAATTTGAATTTGATACGCTAAACTGTTCAAAAGAAAAGGGGTTAAGATGTATAGACGGGCAGACAGAAGGATAAAATAGTGAGAAAAGCAACAGAACGATTTCATAAGGATTCCGTTTTTATAGACTAAGGTACAAAGCACTAAAAATAGTAAATATAGAAAAACAGTCGTTTAGACCAATTTTCAGCAGTTCCACTGAGGGCAACGAAACTACTGGGTTCCCTGCGTACTATGTATTTCGTACTCTTTCGCACTCGGTTATTTTATGAGCCAAATATGTCTGCCTAAAAATTCCAGCATGACTTTCTTTATGTTCTCCTGACCCCTTGGATTTAGTAATTGAAACTATGTATTTCTAAACTGGTCGTTCTGTAAGGAAACAGTAAATAAAGGTACATTCAAGAAGAAACGATCCGGAGATATAATTACAGATACTAGTACATCTATCTTAGTGGTATTGATCCTGGCTGTTGAGACACTTGTCCCACTGTGACACAGGATGGTGAATGGCTGTGTCATAAAATTACCGGGGCTGCGATGTGAACCAGTTCCGCACGTGCAACTGGACTTCGTCCTCCGAGGTGAATCGCCGAAGCTTTAAATTTCCTTGCACACCGCTTTCCTGCAGAAATATCGCCGTTTCTCCACGATCTCACATGGCTGCAATCCCGTAAGTTACTTAAAAATACATTGTGTTTCCCAAAGTGACTTTCGCACCACGATTAGCCCCAGGGATAAAAGTAAGGGTGAACAACATCATTAAATCACCATGATGATGGAAATAATTCTTATAGTTCGCCACATTCAGTGCTTAATTATTTCGATTTTTCTTGTCTTGCCACAACCAGACATCGACCATCACAATGTTCCAAAAAATATTATCAACTGTATACCATCTGATGATAAGTTGCTAAGCTACTCGAAACCGGCTAGGGTAAAATAAAAAAAAATTATAGCATCAAATCACAGTGTTCCTCATCTGTAATGGAGAAAAGTAATGACATTTTTGTTGTAATTTGATATAATTATTGTATACACTTGAAGACGCGTATAGGACCTGAGAGACAGCTGTAGGTTGAATGTCACCAGGGTCACCAATAGCATGTCGAGGTGTTTCGCTGCTAGCGTGCTTAGACGTGGTATCAGCATGTTATAACTACACTGAACAGACAAAGAAACTGGTATACCTGCCTAATATACTGCAGGCCCCCCGCGAGCACGCAGGAGCGCCACAACATGACTTGGCGTGGACGCGACTAATGTCTAAAGTAGTGCTGGAGGGACTTTACACCATGAACCCTGCAGGGCTGTCCTTAAATCCCCAAGAGTACGAGGAGATGGAGATCTCTTCTGAACAGCACGATGCAAGGCATCTCAGATATGCTCAACAGTGTTCATGCCTGGGCAGTTTGGTGGCCACCGGAAGTGTTTAAACTCAGAAGAGTGTTCCTGGAGCCACTCTGTAGCAATTATAGTCGTGTAGGGTTTCGCATTGTCCTGCTGGAATTGCCCTAGTCCGTCTAAATCCACAATGGAGATGAAAGGATGCAGGTGATCAGACAGGATGCTTACGTTTCACCTGTCAGAGTCGTATCTAGATGTATCAGGGGCCCATATCATTCCAACCGCAAACGCTCCATACCATTACAGAGCCTACACCAGCTTAAACAGTCTCCTGCTGACATGAAGGGTCTGTAGATTCATGAGGTTGTCTCCACAGCCGCACACGTCCATCCGTCCGATACAATTTGAAACAAGACTCCTCCAACCAGGCAACATGTTTTCAGTCATCAATAGTCCAATGTCGGTGATGACGGGCCCAGGCGAGATGTACAGGTTTGTGTCATCTTGGGTACACTAGTGGGCCTTTGGCTGCGAAAGCCCATATCGATGATATTTCGTGGAACGGTTCGCGTGACACTTGTTGATGGCCCAGCATTGAAATCTTCAGCAATTAGCAGAAGGGTTGCACTTCTGTCACGCTGAACGAGTCTCTTCAGTGGTCGCTGGTTCCGTTGTTGCAGAATCCTTTTTCGGCAGCAGCGATGTTGGAGATTTGATGTTTCACCAGATTCCTGATAGTCACGTTACACTCGTGAAATGGTCTTACGGAAAAATCGCTACGTCATAGATACCTCGGAAGAGCTATGTCCCATTACCAGTGCGCCGACTGTAACACTACTTTCAAACTCACTTCAATATTGATAACCGGCCATTGTAACAGCAAGCAGTAAGCAATCTAATAACTGCACCAGACACTTCTATTATGTAGGCGTTTGTTTACCTGTCTGTGTATTTGAATTCGGATGCCTATACGAGTTTCTTTGGCGCTTCAGTGTGGTTACGGCAGTCCAGCGAAGGCAACGCCGTTCGTAAGCAGGCAGAAGAATATTTTCTGGCTGCAGGCAAGCAGGGAGCAGAGGCTAGCTACTGTCGGCCAGCGGCTGTCACGTCAGCACGTCAGCTGCAGCGCTGCGCCCGGCCGTCCTATTGGCTCTCGTCTGACGAGGCCCCACGGCCCTCACCCCTGGCCCGAGCCGTCAGCTACTTCACCCTCCGGCGCCGCCCTGACAGGGATTCAGCTATTTATCTGCTACCGGTCGCCGGGAGACGCGAATGTCCGACAGACGAGCATGGACGTGTGAGGCATGTCTCGGCAGTTACACACCTCTTTGCGAATTCATTTTCAGTGCGAATAAAACAGTTATCAGTTTGCCCGTTTGGAGTGGTACCGCTATTTTCTTTTATTTTAAATACTTCTTTCGGCAGTGGAGCTCCCTCTATAGTCTAGTGACGTTCTCCGCCTACACTGCAAAGGGAGTAGTGCCACCTATTGTAGATGTTCGCCGTTGTTAGGGCATGTAAATGACGTCCTACATTTGCTAGATGGGCTAATGTTCTACCATTTTATTCGTTTTTCAGTTAGTAAATGACACTCTCTTATTTTTCAAAAATTTCTAAATTGCTTAATGCAGGAAGTTACAACTTTTGTTTTACTTCAGATTTCAGATGCACCTGATAATGGGACTAAGACCCCGAAATCACAGTGTATAGCGACTTCTGTCGCTCAAGACTTCGACCAGAAAATTATTTTACAACTGTGGTGGATCTAGAACGAAATTTTCACTCTACAGCGGAGTGTGCACAGAAACTTCCTGGCAGATTAAAACTGTGTGCTGGACCGAGACTCGAACTAGGGACTTTTGCGTTTCGCAAGCAAGTGCTCTACCAACTGAGCTACCCAAGCCCGTGTCACACCCCGTTCTCACAGTTTTAATTCCACCAGTACCTCATCTGCTACGTTCCAAACTTCACAGAAGCTCTCCTGCGTACCTTGCAGAACTAGCACTCCTGGAAGAAAGGATATTGCGGAGACATGGCTTAGCCACAGCCTGGGGGATGTTTCTAGAACGAAATTTTCACTCTACAGCGGAGTGTGCGCTCATATGATACTTCCTGGCAGATTAAAACTGTGTGCCGGACTGAGACTCGAACTCGTCTCCCGAGTTCGAGTCTCGGTCGGGCACACAGTTTTAATCTGCCAGGAAGTTTCATGTGGTGGATCTGTTTACCATGAATATGTTGCAGAACAGTTTTGAATGTTTCGAAAATAAGAATTTATGGCTGGACAGTAAGTTCGAAATCGCATCCAAAACGCTTCAAAAATACACTCCTGGAAATGGAAAAAAGAACACATTGACACCGGTGTGTCAGACCCACCATACTTGCTCCGGACACTGCGAGAGGGCTGTACAAGCAATGATCACGCGCACGGCACAGCGGACACACCAGGAACCGCGGTGTTGGCCGTCGAATGGCGCTAGCTGAGCAGCATTTGTGCACCGCCGCCGTCAGTGTCAGCCAGTTTGCCGTGGCATACGGAGCTCCATCGCAGTCTTTAACACTGGTAGCATGCCGCGACAGCGTGGACGTGAACCGTATGTGCAGTTGACGGACTTTGAGCGAGGGCGTATAGTGGGCATGCGGGAGGCCGGGTGGACGTACCGCCGAACTGCTCAACACCTGGGGCGTGAGGTCTCCACAGTACATCGATGTTGTCGCCAGTGGTCGGCGGAAGGTGCACGTGCCCGTCGACATGGGACCGGCCCGCAGGGACGCACAGATGCACGCCAAGACCGTAGGGTCCTACGCAGTGCCGTAGGGGACCGCACCGCCACTTCCCAGTAAATTAGGGACACTGTTGCTCCTGGGATATCGGCGAGGACCATTCGCAACCGTCTCCATGAAGCTGGGCTACGGTCCCGCACACCGTTATGCCGTCTTCCGCTCACGCCCCAACATCGTGCAGCCCGCCTCCAGTGGTGTCGCGACAGGCATGAATGGAGGGACGAATGGAGACGTGTCGTCTTCAGCGATGAGAGTCGCTTCTGCCTTGGTGCCAATGATGGTAGTATGCGTGTTTGGCGCCGTGCAGGTGAGCGCCAAAATCAGGACTGCATACGACCGAGGCACACAGGGCCAACACCCGGCATCATGGTGTGGGGAGCGATCTCCTACACTGGCCGTACACCTCTGGTGATCGTCGAGGGGACACTGAATAGTGCACGGTACATCAAAACCGTCATCGAACCCATCGTTCTACCATTCCTAGACCGGCAAGGGAACTTGCTGTTCCAAAAGGACAATGCACGTCCGAGTGTATCCCGTGCCACCCAACGTGCTCTAGAAGGTGTAAGTGAACTACCGTGGCCAGCAAGATCTCTGGATCTGTCCCCCATTGAGCATGTTTGGGACTGGATGAAGCGTCGTCTCACGCGGTCTGCACGTCCAGCACGAACGCTGGTCCAACTGAGGCGCCAGGTGGAAATGGCATGGCAAGCCGTTCCACAGGACTAAATCCAGCATCTCTACGATCGTCTCCATGGGAGAATAGCAGCCTGCATTGCTGCGAAAGGTGGATATACACTGTACTAGTGCCGACATTGTGCATGCTCTGTTGGCTGTGTCTATGTGCCTGTGGTTCTATCAGTGTGATCATGTGATGTATCTGACCCCAGGAATGTGTCAATAAAGTTTCCCTTTCCTGGGACAATGAATTTGCGGTGTTCTTATTTCAATTTCCAGGAGTGTAATTAAATGTGTGAAAGGACCTGCCCGCCACGCCCACTATCTACAGCAACACTTCAATGTTAGATCGGTGAATAACTATTCCTTGGAGTATTTTCAGTAACCTTGCGCGGGAGAGATGTAGAAGGCTCAACCTCTAAAAAAATGTCTCCGTGGCAAAATTTAGAATCCAAATGAGTCTCTAAATTCACTCATACGGAAAACATTAACTAAAACGAGATTTTCATCTGCCGCAGTTCTCGTATTTAATAATGTGATCTTAGGGATGATGAAGATATGAGAGAGGATGGGCTCTGAGAGGAAATTTCGTTCGAGTTTTCCTGAGAAAAATAGGTTAATAGCGTCTCTCTGGAACTGAAAAGTCAGTTGAAGATCTGATAAAGAAAAAAGACAGAAAACAAGAAACAGTATCCTTGGAGGGAAAGAGGAACCTCGGTACTGTTCTGGGGCCATCTGAAGAAGTCACATTAAAGAAAAAAGGTTAGGTTGAACTTTAAATCACATTCTCTAAAAATTATGTTTTCTAAGTTTATGTACCTTCTTTTCAAAATCTATTCTAGTATTATGAAAATTAGTTAATTTCCAAATTTGTATTTTGTAGTTTTATAAATCCAATAAATATTGTCTCAAGAGAAAATTTTGAAATTCTGAGTGTAAAATGAGATATGGGGCAAAGCGTTTGGAATATTTCATGATATTCGTATCATACGTACAGAATTATAATTAAAAAAATATTAAAATTCTCCGGCTCCATATATTCAGAAAGTCTCACGAAAGAAGATTACTATATTGAAAGAGATTAAACACAGAAAATTTTGTAGAAGTTTCTTGAATAGTTTCTGAGAAAAAGGTACATATACTATTTATTTAATAACATTTTTAAATTCCAGGAATTTTAACAGTAAATTTGTTAATCTTATGTAAAGCATGGTAAAAATTTCATTGTCGTGTCTTCAGAATTGGTGAATTCGACGCGTCTTTCAAATAGTATGTGTTTCCATGAACGTCCCACGCCCCGCCCCCTTTCCCTTACTCCCCTTAAGCGGACAATCCCTACATCCATAAAGTAGTAGGTATGCATTATAACAAGACTTAAAAAATACCTGAAGCCCCCAAACATGAGACCTACAAACAACCACGCACTACTTTTAAAAAATGGTTCAAATGGCTCTGAGCACTATGGGACTTAACATCTATGGTCATCAGTCCCCTAAGCTTAGAACTACTTAGACCTAACTAACCTAAAGACATCACACGCCCTACTTAGTCCTCACCAAGTATAAACTAAAGCAAATCTTTTGAAGTGAGGTGGATTAGGCAGTTCTGTTGAAGAGGGATGGAGAACCCTAAAGAGGACAATCACTGAAGCCGGGCAAACAAATTTAGGTACAGGGAAGGTAACTGCCAAGAAGCCTTCGTTTACAGAAGAAAGACACTGTGAGACAAAGAAAATGGAACACGCAGAAGGAGAGGAAGATACGAAATAAAACTTCACCGGCAGAGGCTATGTGATATCAGTTCAGTGATTATAAATAGATGAGAAAAATAAAAAATACGAAAACAATAACCGGGTTTCAACATATGGTGCAAAACCTTATGGAATGCAGCGCTAGTAACTGTGCCACTATTGTGGCTGAGACAGTCGGGCACTAAAAGGCATTTATCAAGTCGAAAACTTTGAAGGTCGTTTCCCCAAAAATGGATAAGCCAAGAAACGCGTTCGCGTTTTTAACATCTTTTCCATTGCGCGAAGTTTCTGGGAAACTGGATTATGGCACTTGCCGCTTTCCCCTCGTAAGTGGTCTTGACATTTTCGCGCAGAGTCGACGTGTACTTACAGAGATCGTTCACGCGAGGCGCCTACTGGTTGCTAAGAGACAACCTCTCAAGCTGGCCTCATGTCGCCTGCTGGGCGTGTGCGCCACGTCCGTGTAGTTTATGAAGCGTCGCGAACGTGTCCGCTTCTGCTGCTGCTCCTGGTGGAGACACGCCCAGCGGCCGACCGCGTGCGCAGCATCGCTTAACCGCGACCACGGATGCACAGCGCACCTGCCAGTGACAGGAGGACCTGCTTTCCCCCACGTCCACTGGCTCCTCTGTCTCCTCGAGGGCTGTCTCACAGAGGTTCTTGGAGCACGCAGATCCCCGTATGGAGGACATAGTGACAGACATCCTTGGGATTGTGAAGCAGCTGAATGGGTTGAAAATAAATAAATCGCCAGGTCCTGGTGGGATTCCAATTCGGTTTTACAGAGAGTACTCTACTACATTGGCTTCTTACTTAGCTTGCATTTATCGCGAATCCCTTGTGCAACGTAAAGTCCCGAGAGACTGAAAAATACGCAGGTGACGCCTGTACACAGGATGTTACAAATAGGTACGGCCAAACTTTCAGGAAACATTCCTATACACAAATAAAGAAAAGGTGTTATGTGGACATGTGTCCGAAAACGCTTAATTTCCATGTTAGAGCTCATTTTAGTTTCATCAGTATGTACTGTACTTCCTCGAATCACCGCCAGTTTGCCCAATTGAAGGAAGGTAATGTTGACTTCGGTGCTCGTGTTGACATGCGACTCATTGCTCTACAGTACTAGCATCAAGCACATCAGTACGTAGCATCAACACGCTAGTGGTTTTGCAGTCAGTGCAATGTTTACAAATGCGGAGTTGGCAGATGCCCATGGATTAGCACGGGTCAATAGCCGTGGTGCGGTACGTTTGTATCGAGACAGATTTCCAGAACGAAGGTGTCCCGACAGGAAGACGTTCGAAGCAATTGATCGGCGTCTTAGGGAGCACGGAACATTCCAGCCTATGACTCGCGACTGGGGAAGACCTAGAACGACGAGGACACCTGCAATGGACGAGGCAATCGTTGACCACGTCACTGTATGGAGAGTGCTACGGGAGAACCAGTTGTTTCCGTGCCATGTACAGCGTGTGCAGGCACTATAAGCAGCTGGTTGGCCTCCACGGGTACACTTCTGCGAATGGTTCATCCAACAATGTGTCTATCCTCATTTCAGTGCAAATGTTCTCTTTACGGATGAGGCTTCATTCCAATGTGATCAAATTGTAAATTTTCACAATCAAGATGTGTGGGCTGACGAGAATCCGCACGAAATATCACCTCATCAACACAGATTTTCTGTGAACGTTTGGGCAGGCATTGTTGGTGATGTCTTGATTGGGCCCCATGTTCTTCCACCTACGCGCAATGGATCACGTTATCATGATTTCATACGGGATACTCTACCTGTTCTACTAGAACATGTGCCTTTACAAGTACGACACATGTGGTTCATACACGATGGAACTCCTGCACATTTCAGTCGAAGTATTCGTACGCTCCTCAACAACAGATTCGGTGACCGATGGATTGATTGGTAGAGGCGGACCAATTCCATGGCCTCCACGCTCTCTTGACCTCAATACTCTTGACTTTCATTTATGGGGCATTTGAAAGCCCTTGTCTACGCAACCCCGGTACCAAATGTAGAGACTCTTCGTGCTCGTTTTGTGGACGGCTGTGATACAATACGCCATTCTCCAGGGCTGCATCAGCGCATCAGGGATTCCATGCGACGGAGGGTGGATGCATGTATCCTCTCTAACGGAGGACATTTTGAACATTTCCTGTAACGAAGTGTTTGAAGTCACGCTGGTACGTTCTGTTGCTGTGTGTTTCCATTCCATGATTAATGTGATTTGAAGAGAAGTAATAAAATAAGCTCTAACATGGAAAGTAAGCGTTTCCGAACACATGTCCACGTAACATAATTTCTTTCTTTGCGTGTGAGGAAAGTTTCCTGAAAGTTTGGCCGTACCTTTTTGTATCACCCTGTATAAGAAGGGTAGAAGGACGGATCCTCAAAATTACAGACCAATATCTTTAACATCGGTTTGTTGCAGTATTCTCGAACATATTCTCAGTTCGAATATAATGAATTTTCTCGAGACAGAGAAGTTGCTGTCCATGCATCAGCATGGCTTTAGAAAGCATCGCTCCGGCGAAACGCAACTCGCCCTTTTTTCACATGATATCTTGCGAACCATGGATGAAGGTTATCAGATGGATACCATATTCCTTGACTTCCGGAAAGCGCTTGACTCGGTGCCCCACTGCAGATTCCTAACTATGGTACGAGCATATGGGATTGGTTCCCAAATATGTGAGTGGGTCGAAGTCTTCTTAAGTAATAGAACCCAGTACGTTGTCCTCGATGGTGAGTGTTCATTGGAGGTGAGGGTATCATCTGGAGTGCCCCGGGGAGGTGTGGTAGGTCCACTGTTGTTTTCTATCTACATAAATGATCTTTCGGATAGGGTTGATAGCAATGTTCGGCTGTTTCCTGATGATGATGTGGTGTACGGGAAGGTGTCGTCGTTGAGTGACTGTAGGAGGATACAAGATGACTTGGACAGGATTTGTGATTGGTGTAAAGAATGGCAGCTAACTCTAAGTATAGATAAATGTAAATTAATGCAAATGAATAGAAAAAACAATCCCGTAATGTTTGAATACTCCATGAGTAGTGTAGCGCTTGACACAGTCACGCCGATTAAATATTTGGGCGTAACATTGCAGAGCGATATGAAGTGGGACAAGCATGTGATGGCAGTTGTGGGGAAAGCGGATAGTCGTCTTCGGTTCATTGGTAGAATTTTGGGAAGATGTGGTTCATCTTTAAAGGAGACCACTTGTAAAACACTAATACTACCTATTCTTGAGTACTGCTCGAGCGCTTGGGATCCCTATCAGTTCGGTTTGAGGGACATAGAAGCAATTCAGAGGCTGGCTGCTAGATTTGTTACTGGTAGGTTTGATCATCACGCAAGTGTTACGGAAATGCTTCAGGAACTCGGGAGGGAGTCTATAGAGCAAAGGAGGCGTTCTTTTCGTGAATCGCTACTGAGGAAATGTAGAGAACCAGCATTTGAGGCTGACTGCAGTACAATTTTACAGCCGCCAACTTATATTTCGCGGAAGGACCCCAAAGATAAGATAAGAGACATTATGGTTCGTACAGAGGCATACAGGCAGTCATTTTTCCCTCGTTCTGTTTGGGAGTGGAACAGGGAGAGAAGATGCTAGTTGTGATATGAGGTACCCTCCGCCTCGCACCTCATGGTGGATTGCGGAGTATGTATGTAGATGTAGATGTAGAAGCGGTCAACACATTCCGACAAGATTCGAGAGGTACAATTCATTCCTTCTCATAGAACTCTGGAAGCTATAGAAGGAGTCTATTCAAGCAAAGAAACACACGAAATAGATACCGTTAAGTTCTCGGAGCAGGAGACAGATTATTAAGATGACTGAAAGCTCCATATCTAAGGAGTAATGAAGCGCCTTACTTTAGCTTCCTTTTCAGAAAGCAAGACTACCGTGGTTTGAAAATGGAGAATCTAGTTTATTCCTCGAATTTTGGTACAGAAATGTTTTGTGGAATCACTTTTTTGCAAAAAATGAACAAAGAAAACTATTATAGTCACAATATCGATGCATATTCTGTGAATTACATTAGATCTAAAACATGTTGGAAAAAATTCTGCAAAAAGTTTGATTTCTTGACAACACTGCATTAAGTCTTTGAGTCCCAGCACGATGAAAAACGTACAGTTTTACAATTTCCACCCATTTAACCTTTATTATCATAGTACGTAACAAATACAAGAAGAAACTGAATAAAGTAAACTATCAGTTGTTTTAAAGGTTGTGGTTCTAACAATACCACCATTTGCAAAGTAGATTAGAAATCAGATTAATAAAATTGCTTACACAGCATATGTCAGCTTTATCGGGCAAGAACAAAGTTATTGACTGTGGATGGTATCGTCAGAATGGAAATAATGAAGTCACTGTAAAAAAGTCATAAATTTTGGCACTTATATTGAATGGATTCCCACGTACATTTCGTCGAAGCTGTTATGGCTCATTTTGTTGATTCTAGGGTGATTCACCTATAACTGCTAGAAGGTCCAGATCTGTATTTTAGCAATATTTGAAGACCTAACAAATGCGTTTTTCAGGAAATTCTTAATGATCAAACAATCCCAGATCAGAAAAATGGTATGGTAGAAATAATTTTTGACTTGGTGTTCACGATCCACACTTTTATTAAGCTTCTTGTAAATTCATTTATACCTCTTCTTAATTGTCACATCATCAAGAAAACAGTTTTGTATCAATCTTCATATATTTAATTTCCACTTTAACCAAACACAAGACTTGACTGTTCTTTTACAAAGCGAAATAACAACTTAACTTCTGCAAAGTGAAACAAAGACTGCTCTGTGCGCATTCGCGCCAAAACGGTTACGAGTAAGTCAAGGATTATGACAGTCTCACAGAAATGAATACGCACAAAAACCATATCGCTGTAATATATCGATACATCGGAGTACCTGTACATTAATAAAACCAGATGTCAATATTGTCACAAAAATATGTCTGTTACTTCGCAGAAAAGTATTACGATATTACTGGTATCGAGAACTGGGGTTGGAGTGCTGTAATGGTGACGTAAATAAAGAACCATTACATGGTTTCACTTTGGAATCACGGGGACATACATTTTTCAACTATCCATCGTTTCATGCGATATACTTGAAAGCAAATTTGCATCTTCCATATACAAAATCCCACATAATGAAACATATTGTAGTCCTAAATAAGAAGCTAAAATTGGCTTAAAAGGTAATAAATTTTGTAAATTATCACAACTCCATTCTGCCTTAGGCGCTTCATTTTAATCATACTCATAAAAGAGGTAGCACAAGCTCAAATTTACGTTACAGTGTCTTGGATTTACTGAATTTTACTGTCAGTGGTATCCTCAATATAATTACTATAAAATAAAAGACACACTAGAACCTCCTACAATCACAACGCACATTCTGCGATACGACTGTTGCTTTGAACGCTGTAAGTGTTTGCTAAAAAGCGCTACATTCGTTGAAGCACCTGTGTGTGCCACGTGAAGACTCTGTCTTGCAATAGCATCAGTGCTTTCATGCGAAATACACTGTTACATAAAAATGATGGTGACTTCAAGGTTGAAACCAGTAGCGCTCAACGGGTTAATGACATTTTTTGCTATCATTATTTCTTATCTTCTCCAAAAATGCGTGAATATACTAGAACCAAAAACAATGTATACAGTTTTTTGTGATATTATCCATTAAAATTGTGGTGAAGACTTGTGATTGTAAAAACAACCGATGTGTATATAAAATAACTTTGCCTGCTACTGGTAACGACTTTCTGCACAAGTGACCAAGAAAACCTGAAGGCAAAAGAACAATGCAACAATTCACACATCGAAAACATAACTAATAAGTGTCATTTCCCGAAACACGTCGCACAAAATATAAATAAAGAGAAAATAGTGACTAGTAGCAGAAAAAAGTTATAAACAAACTTAATGTATTCAAAGGTCAAGGGATTAACGTTAGTGCAGAAATGTACTCAGATCATTGATACAAGGCTTCTTAAGATTTATGGTGTGATATGCAATTATAATATCGTGTCTGCACGACACCAAGTTCATAGGAGACGTGAGCGTATCTACACGACGCCAAGTTCATAAGAGACGTAAGCAAAAGTACAATAACATGTCAGACTTACTATAGAGTTGCTGCGGTGGATGGCCATCCCATCATTACGTGCGATGGTTTAAGAAAAAATGGTCAATCCAGATCTAAGAAGGATTTTCTACATTGCTTGTTTCTTTCTGGCATATTACAATGTAACTACTCGAAGTAACCGAAAGACTAAATACCTAAAGTTACTGTTTTTCCAGTATGAGCCCGGAGACACTATGCTTCCGCCACTGTGAATAACAGTCTTGTAACACTCAATGTGGCATAACAGTACAATACCCGCATATTGAGAAATGAATAACATAAGTAATAAACCGACACTATATCCTATTCGAATGTGCGACCAGTAATTTGCTTTAATTTTGAAAAAAAAATTGAACTGTGGACACGACTCTATAAACGCCATCATTTACTCGGAACAGCGCTTTACACAGTAAAAAACCCAGATGAGGCCATTTAGTGTGAGTCACAGGAATGTAACTGGGTTTTGAATTGTCGTCAGATCGGCTAACTGAATATCGGTGTCTCTGCCGATTTATTCAAATGCCTGTCCAGATTCCTAAAAGCCGAATGGTTTTTATTCATACGAGAACACTGCAGAAAGAAGAACGACCTGCTTGCTAACTCCAAGAACAGCAGCGAACAGATCGGGCAGTAGAATACGGACAGGCTGCATGCAGTCTTTATTACTAGGAGGGAATGAAATAATTTGGGTTTATTTTTCAACCACTCTTGATGCTCCTCTTATGCGAACCCTTACGTATCCACAATGTCTCTCTTCTGCCAATCACTTCATCTCAGAGTAGTACCTGCTTCCAACTTCTGCATTTATTTCTTCTACATTTTCAAGTTTTTCCCTGATGTATTATTTCTTTCACCAAATCCCATCTTCAAGTTTTTCACACATTTCGTCTCATGTCGCTTCTGTGAGTCTACCTCCATCTCTTACCTGTCACTCCATTTAAATGTCACCATGGAATTTTGTATTCTTCTTTTAGCGATAAATGTCTTCTCTGACAGTGCGTGTCACTGAACGTTTCTTTTATTTCCTTTATTGCGCTTTCGGTACATATGTGGAGTAGTAGAGCAGAGAGACTGCAACCGTGGCTTAGTTCTTGTTTCACTTGAGTCCTTATGTCTTGCTCTTACAGTCTTATTGTTGCCTCTTTATTCCTGTACATGTTGCGTACTCATCGGTCTATCCCTAGAGCTTACACCTATTTTTTAGAGGATTTCACTAAGTTCTTTCTGACCATGGCTTCAAAAACCTTTTGTAATTGAAATATTCACAGCCTTGTGAGTCAATGTATTTTGCTCAAATCCCGAACCTTGTCCATACCATATTAAGTTATTGAAAACTCTATTCAGGTCCAGTAAACTGAGTTAAGTATCCGTCTTCTCACATGAATACATACGATCATTTGACCCGGTGTCAGAATTAAGTGGGAGGCAATGCAACAGTTACAGGTCTTACGCAACAAAATGCTAAGTGAATACCTCAAATCACAAATTGTTTCAGATTTTTGACTCTCAGTTGCCTTAGCATTCAAGTTTCGCTTCCATATATTGTTTTTCCGGTTCTCCAGTTTGAGAAATTCGCAACTGCGAATGTGGACAACTATCAGCTGTATAATGGAATGACGAAATGAAAATTTCTGCCAGAACGGGACACTAACTCGGTTTTCCCGCTTATCACGAACGGTCGCCTTACCATTTGGCTACCTAAACACGAATCACGACCAGCCCCAAACTTCCATTGTCGTCAACCATGTGTCTGCAACCTATACTCCTACGTTCATTATGTATGTTCCCTTAAAAGGGAGACATTTTACATGAATGTCGCTTGCCCGATTCGGATAAATATGATATTATAGTGCTAATCTTATTCCGATGTGATGTTCCTGTATGTATGCGTCGTAATTCGGAATATTACAGACACTGGAATATCGTATCGTCCGAGAAATGGTTCGATGCAGCTCCCTGCCCCATCCTACTCAGCGCAACAATCTTTCTCTCTATACAACTTCTTAAATCTACATCCATTTGAATCTCCTTACTGTAGGTAAGGCTTTTCCGTCAAACTTTCCTTAGTTACCAAATCAACAATTCCTTGATCTCTTCTCGAAAGTGTTGAAATTTTCTGACTGTGAGGAAATGATCGTTGTCGTACTTCGTCATAGTTCCATATGAAATTCGCGATTGTTCGCCACTTTTGTTTCTAATCATTTCTCCCGTCGTTCTTTCCGGTTGTGGTAGATCCATTGGATATTGTCCACTGTAACTTTCGCCTACCCTTGCGTAGTATCGTTGGAATGGTACGCAATAATTTTCCTCCATCGGTTGTGAACGTGTAGCTGAATGCATTGCACTGTGCTCTTCGCGACCTGGCTTTCCATTGTCACTTATGTTACCTTCCGCCTGTGATTGGAATCGGAAATGCGTAATATCTTCGTTAATTGCTTGTGTTTCCGGTGCTGTTACAGATACGGATGTGGTTGCAGACTCTGTGCTTGTTCGATCCTGTTCACTACGCTCTTCAATGGTTTGCAACAACTCTCTTCGCAATTTCTGAAATTGTCGCTTCGTTTGCGCTTGTATTTTGACTATACGGTTATCATATCTTTTCAGCGCTGCTTTTGTGATACGTTTGTGTAACACACTGTTTTCAACAAATTTCACACGCTCTACCTGCTGCTTGTCTAGTAATTTCGTTTATCTGTTTCTCTACTTTCTTGACTTCTCCGTGCATGTTGTTACGTAATGTTTTGATCTCGTCCTGAGTGTCATTACGCAATGTTTGTACGTCCACTTTTACCTTCTCAATGTCTGTTCTCAATTGATTGTAACCTGTTATTAAGTTTCCTATCACTTCTCGAGATTCTTTTGCCTCGTCTTCAATATGACTTAGGTGTAACTGAATTTTTTTGTTTTGTTCTTTAATCTCACGCATTTGTCTCGTGATTTCTGCAATTTGTTTCGTCGTTTCTGCATTTTGAATTTTAATTTGGTTCGAAATTTCTTTACTTTGTCTTGTCATGGTTTCCGTCATTGATTGTAATAAATCTGCCAGATTGGTGGGTCCTATTGCGTTTTCTTCCGACGTCCTACGCTCTGTGTTTTCGCCCAAGTGTTGGTTCGCAACCGATTGCATTGAACTGTGCTGTGACACGTTTCTGCTCGCATTCCTTGTACCCTGGGGTGAGGGAGCTCTGATTACTTGTACTGTGGGTTCTACGTATTCAAGACGCAAGTTAGAATCCTCATCGACTGTCCCTCTACTTTCCTGCTCCTATGTCGTAACGCTGACTTAGGTTTTCTGTGCCTTGGCGTACATTATCCTCGTTGTGGTGGGTTATCTGTCCTATTTCTCGCGATACTGCATCGTCTGTTGTAATGTCCTCTATTCTCTGTCCATTTTCATGCTGGGTCTCTACCTCAATTCGGTCAAGGCCATTGCTAATATTTCCGAATCCCTTATTTTCTGTTTTAAAAGCAATACTTGGCGTCAACATGCGCTCATACGATCTCACGCGTTTCATAAACTTTTTGTTCACACGATTTCACAATCAATTCACTTACTTGTTCGGTCAGAACCAACTTGTCAACGATGTATCCGCCACCTGTGCGCTTGCATTGGAGAGAAAACTTAATTCTAACAATATCAAAATTCACAACGTCATTATGCTATTGTCAATGCTACAATATCTCACTATTTATTGAATACTTTCTTACTATCTACTGCTGCAGCTACTGTTTTCGACTATGTATACTTTAGAAAAAGTTTTTTTTACTACGAAGATTTTTTAGCAGGATATTTTTCTGACCTAGTTAGGCATGTGGTCGACCTTCAATCATGGTATTTTACCATCCTGGGAGGGTCGCCATTTTCTAAACATTCATGGTGGTGTCTGTTTGTTCTATATCGTGTCTCCCTACCACTTTCGCGCAACGACGCTCTGAGCGTGTTTTTTGCGAATTAACTAGTTTGAACCTGGGACCTGTTGCTGGTAAGGAGACGCCAGACCACACATGACATGTAGAATTCAGAAGAGTTCAGTGAGACTAGCGATGATATAACCAAATACTTAATGATCTCAGGGTCAGCTCCACTGCACTTCCTGTAAACGAATCTTAATACTAACTAAATTTAGTGGAAGGGGTTCAATGCTTTCCTATTTTTGGTTAGCTGGTAAAATAATGTCGAAAAAGCAGTTGCGTTTACCACTGGAAATTTTATTCTTCTCACAAAACATCGTTTATAAATTGCACTATTGATAAAAGGAAATGTTTTAATACAGGTTGGTAAAAGCCAACTGCGTTCAACAAAAATGTGAACGAATATTCCCTGAATAAGTTTCCAAGTTCAACAATCGATCGCAGGATGACCTATGACCTATCACATCTATAATCTAGGTTTAAATTAAGTTTCACAAAAGAGAAAACTATCAAAATGGTCTATAGTGACCCTCAATTATCTTTAATTACTAATCTAACTTGTCGAAAATTACAGTGGCTGATGTGGCTTCTCAGTAACTGTATAACAGAGAAATCATCTCGTTTCAGATTTTTACTTCAAGTGGCAAATGTGAACACCATGAGCTTTAATTTACGAGCGACACTAGTATTACGCAAAAAGGAGGTGTAACAGATGAGACTTCTGCAGTTCTGAGTGAAGCTTTATGCGCTCAAAAATGCGGCATCGCGTGCGTTCATTACCTTGTCGGTGTTTAGGCAGCGTCAGGGCAGCGGCGGGCAGCACAGCTCTGCTCACCTCGCCATCTCGGAACTAACCCTCCTAACTTCTCCTTACTGCAATTTACCGAAGTTGGTTTAAAAAAAAAACTATGTGGCTGTGTTTTCATCTGACCAATCAGGGTCTCAATGTTAACCTTAAGCTCCGACTACAAAAATTCTGTCTATCCAATGAGAAACGTTATACTTTTCGTGGTGGGGCAATGTTTTCAAAGTTTGCAACGTATCAAAGACGTGAAAAAGTCTCACGCTAAAACCTTCACCAGGTGTGGTCCGTTTAGCGTTATCGTAAGATCTATACTATTCTTCTTGAGTTCTCTATCTTTTAAAATGGGCGTGCGGGTGGTCCTGATGTAACAGACACGCGAAAAAGTCTCACACTAAAACTTGCTGGGGGTAGTGGCTCTTTTTGTGTTATCGTAAGATCTATACTGTTTTTCTGGAGGGGGCTGGGGGGTGGTTCTTAACGTAACAGAGACGCGAAAAAGTTTCACACTAAAACGTGCGGGTGGTAGTCTTAGGGGTAGGCTGCTGACGTGGGTGTCCAGTCCGTCCCTTATCGTAGGGCCTTCTAGCTTAACACGGTACTGCCCTCGGATTCTGTTCTCGTTTCTCCCCTCGGAACTGCGTCGGTCTCACAGTGGGAAGGTACGACATGCATTTAGGCATTCTTGTGTTAGCCTGTGGTATTCCATTTGCTCACTCATTACTCGTATCTCTTTGGTTAATTTAATTCTGAGCTATGTGACATACTACTAGATTTGCTTATTATGTTAGGGTTTTCATGGAAGGTGTTGGATTTGCCTGACACCTTACAATATTACTCTTGGACATGCATGCCCTTTTTGCAATAGCTAATCTGCTTTTGATGTCCTCCTTGTCCTGTTCGTCACCGGTTATTTCACTGTCTATGCAGCAGAATTCCTTAACTTCATCTACTCCGTGACCATCAATCCTGATGGTAAGTTTTGTGGCTGTTCTCATTTTTGCTACTTCTCATTACTTTTGTCTATCTTCGATTTACCCTCAGTCCATATTCTGTACTCATAAGATTATTCATTCCATTCAACAGATCATGCAGTTCTCCTTCAGTTTCACACAGGATAGCTATGTCATCAGTGAATCATACCATTGACATTCTTTCACCTTTAATTTAAACTCCACTCCTGCAACTTTATTTTATTCACATCATTGTTTCTTCTTCCATGCACAGACTGAAGAATATGCCCGAAAGACTACATCGCTCCCTTACACTCTTTTTAATCCAAGCATTTCGTTCTCGGTTGTCCACTCTTACTATTCCCTTTTGGCTCTTGTACATATTGTATATTACTTGTCTCTCCCTATAGCTTACCTCCATTTGTCTCAGAATTTCTAACACCTTGCTCCGTTTTACGTTGTCGAAAGGTTTTCCAGGTCGACAAATCCTATGAACATGTCTTGATTTGTCTTTAGTCTTTCTTTCATTATCAACCGCAACGTCAGAATTGCCTCTCTGCTGCCATTACCTTTTCTAAAGCCAAATTGATAGTCATCTAGGACATTATCAGTTTTCTTTTTCATTCTTCTGCATACTATTCTTGTCAGCAACTTCAATGCATGAGCTGTTAAACTGATTGTGTGATAGTTCTCGGATTTGTCAGCTCTTGCAGTCTTAGAAATTGTGTGGATGACTTTTTACTAAGTCAGATGATATGTCACCAGACTCATATATTCCACCCATCAAAGTGAATAGTCGATTTGTTACCACTTCTCGCAATGAGTTTAGAAATTCTGATGGAATGTTATCCATCCCTTCTGTGTTATTTGATTTTAAGTCCTCCAAAGCTCTT
The DNA here is from genome assembly GCF_023897955.1 of Schistocerca gregaria. Lineage (NCBI taxonomy): Eukaryota > Metazoa > Arthropoda > Insecta > Orthoptera > Acrididae > Schistocerca > Schistocerca gregaria. The sequence continues at coordinate 248,055,283 of NC_064920.1, forward strand.
ATAAATTCTGATTCCAGCACTGGATTCCCTGTCCCTTTCAAATCGGCTCCTATTTCTTCTTATATCGCATCAGACAAAACTTTCCCCTCATAGAGGCTTTCAATGTATTCTTTCCACGTATCCACTCTCTCCTCTGCATTTAATAGTGGAATTCCCGTTGCACTCTTACTGTTATGTCATCGAAGGTTGTTTTGACTTTCCTGTTTGCTGTCTCTGTCCTTCCGACCATCATTTCTCTTACAATTTCTTCACACTTTTCATGCAGCCATTTCATCTTAGCTCTCCTGCGCCTCCTATTTATTTCATTCCTCAGTGACCTGTATTGTTGTATTCCTGAGTTTCCCGGAACATTTCTGTACATTCTCCTTTCATCTTTCAGCTGACGTATTTCTTCTGTTACCCATGGTTTCTTGTCAGTTACCTTCTTTGTATCTTTCCAACATCTGTGAGTACCTTTTTTAGAGATGCTCCACTTCAATTGTATTTCCTACTGAGCTATTCCTTATTGATGTAAGCACGGCCTTAGGGAATTTCAATCGTATCTCGTCATTCCATAGTACATTGGGATTCCACATCTTTGAGTGTTGATTCTTCCTGACTAATACCTTAAACTTCAGTCTATTCTTGATCACTACTACATTGCGGTCTGACTCTGTATCTGCACCTGGCTACGTCTTACAATCCAATATCCGATTTCAGAATCTCTGTCTGACCATGATGTAATCTAACTGAAATCTTCCCGTATCACGCGGCCTTTTCCATGTTTACCTCTTCCTCTTAAGTGTCGTGAACAGAGTATTCGCTATTACTAGCTGAAAGTTATTACAGAACTCAATAAACCTTCCTCCTCTTTCACCCTTTCTCCCAAGCCCATATTCGAAATATCAACTCATTAGTGCACATCGGTCGGTTGTGTGCCGCTTCATTCAGCATTAGTCTGTGGAACATTCTCATGCCTGTAGAGAAGGTTCTGGAAGTCCATGTAGGGCAGACGCACGGCTGCGAGCAGTGGTGGCTGTCAACATCATCCAGGGACAAAACCCGAGTACGCGCCACACCTACTTTATCATCATTGATCAATGGGAGCCTTCCTTCTCCTTGTTGCGGGATGAAAGTCAGGTATGCCTCCTGACAGGCTGCCACTGGCATCAAGACGCCGCCAATCTAATGTTGCAAAAGAGTTGACTGAAAAGTCTAATGGCGTTCTATTGTCTTCAATGACGGGAGTAGGTTCTGTCTTTGTGCGAGGAATGGAGTACAAGTGTATGGCGTAGAACCCACGACACAAGGTCCCATCCCAAGCTTCATTTTGTGCTTAGGTGGGGGTGGGGGGTGGGGGGCATCAGTTACATCTCGTGGTCACATCTGATGCTTCTGCAGAGTGAAGTTACAGTGCCCGCTACACTGCACAGGCTGATATCGCAGGGCCACTGTCATGTCTTTCACAGGAAGGCGTTGTGCTTTTTCAGCAGGACAGTGCAGGTCCATCTATCGCTGCTGTGATGCGACGTTGTCTTTGTGGTGTGCAACGACCTCCCCATCTAACAAGATTACCAGAAGTCTCCTCAATTGTACGCGTACGAGACATGACGGAGAGGGGAAATTATTCGTTATCCAGAGCCTGCAAGGACAATTGGCGAACTGCAACAAAAGGAGCTTGATTCTCGGGACGATCTGTCGCAGCGTGCCATTCGGAACATTTATTATTGTGTGTATACGATAATATAATCCTGTTTTGCAACCAGAGAGGGGCACTGTGTTGATGCTACATCTTTGGTACAGTTTACAGTGACATTTGTGTTTGGTCTGTATTTGGTCAGAATTTGTTGTCATATACTCCTAAAATGATGAACTACCTGTCATCTCACTTGTAAATTAAGTGACCTTGTACTTGAGGTTGGTGCATTCTTTTTCCCGAGACTATTTCCCAATTGTGTGATTGGATTGAGGACTTCCTAGATAACAGAACGCAGCGTGTCATTCTCAATGGAGAGAAGTCTTCCGAAGTAAGAATGATTTCAGGTGTGCCGCAGGGGAGTGTCATAGGACCGTGCTATTCACAATATACATAAATGACCTGGTGGATGACATCGGATGTTCACTGAGGCTTTTTGCAAATGATGCTGTGCTGTATCGAGAAGTTGCAACTATGGAAAATTGCACTGAAATGCAAAAGGATCTGCAGCGAATTGACGCATGGTGCACGGAATGGCAATTGAATCTCAATGTAGACAAGTGTAATGTGCTGCGAATACATAGAAAGATAGATCCCCTATCATTTAGCTACAAAATAGCAGGTCAGCAACTAGAAGCAGTTAATTCCATAAATTATCTGGGAGTACGCATTAGGAGTGATTTAAAATGGAATGATCATATAAAGTTGATCGTCGGTAAAGCAGATGCCAGACTAATATTCATTGGAATAATCGCAAGGAAATGCAATCCGAAAACAAAGGAAGTAGGTTACAGTACGCTTGTTCACCCACTGCTTGAATACTGCTCAGCAGTGTGGGATCCGCACCAGATAGGGGAGAGCAGCGCGCTTCGTTACAGGATCATTTAGTAATCGCGAAAGCGTTACGGAGATGACAGATAAACTCCAGTGGAGGACTCTGCAGGAGAGACGCTCAGTAGCTCGGTACGGGCTTTTGTTAAAGTTTCGAGAACATACCTTCACCGAAGAGTCAAGCAGTATATTGCTCCCTCCTACGTATATCTCGCGAAGACACCATGAGGATAAAATCAGAGAGATTAGAGCCCACACAGAAGCATACCGACAATCCTTCTTTCCACGAACAATACGAGACTGGAATAGAAGGGGGAACCGATAGAGGTACTCAGGGTGCAATCCGCCACACACCGTCAGTTGGCTTGCGGAGTATGGATGTAGATGTAGATGTAGATGTACACTATATATACAGAGTGTCCAGGGTGAAGACATACAAAATATTTGTTTATGTTTCAGTACTTATTAAGGTTCATAACTATATCTGTCCAACATTGTATACAAGTGCTCCAATATTTTTATGCATTTCGGTTCAATTCACTGTGGGCACCATTTGTAGGTCGAGAGATGTCGAAACAGTACTGCACTTCTCGTCACATGTTCATGCACTAAATGATGAAAAGTATCCAGACACCCCCAAAAACATGCGTTTTTCGTATTAGGAGCATTGTGCTGCCACCTACTGCCAGGTACTCCATATCAGTGACCTCAGTTTTCATTAGACATCAACAGAGCAGAATGGGGAGCTCCGCGGAACTCACGGACTTCGAACATGGTCAGGTGATTCGGTGTCACTTGTGTCATACGTGTGTGCGGGAGATTTCCACACTCCTAAACATCCCCAGGTGCACTGTTTCCGATGTGATAGTGAAGTGGATACGTGAAAGGCCACAAACGGCTCAAAAGCGTACAGGCCGACCTCGTCTGTTGACTGACAGACTCCGCAAACACTTGAAGAGGGTCGTAATGTGTAATAGGTAGACATCTATCCAGACCATCACACAGAAATTCCAAACTGTATCAGGAACCACTGCAAGTACTATGATAATTAGATGGCAAGTGAGGAAACTTGTATTTCGTGGTCGAGCGGTTGCTCATAAGCCACACATCACACCGGTAAATGCCAAACAACGCCTCGCTAGGTGTAAGGAGTGTAAACATTGGACGACTAAACAATGGAAAAACGTCTTGGGAAGTGAGGAATCACGGTACACAATGTGGCGATCCGATGGCAGAGTGTGGGTATGGCGAATGCCTGCTGAACGTCATCTGCCAGAGAGTGTAGTGTCAGCAGTAAAATTAGGAGGCCCTGGTGTTATGGTGTGATCGTGTTCTCTATGGAGGGGGCTAGCAAACCTTGTTGTTTCGCGTGGCACTATCACAGCGCAGGCCAACATTGATGTTTTAAGCAGCTTCTTGCTTCCCACTGATGAAGAGCAATTCGAAGATGGCGATTATATCTTTCAACGCGATCGAACACCTGCTCATAATGCACGTTCTGTGGCGGAGTGACTACACGACAATAATATCCCTGTAATGGACTGGCCTGCACACAGTCCTGTCCTGAATACTGTAGAACACCTTTGGGATGTTATGGAACGCCAGCTTCGCTCCAGGACTCACCGATCGACATTGATACCTCCTCTCAGTGCAGCACTCCGTGAAAAATGAGCTGCCATTATCCAGGAATCCTCCCAGCACCTGACTGAACGTATGCTTGCGAGAGTGGAAGCTGTCGTCAAGGCTAAGGGTGGTCCAATACCATATTTAATTCCAGCATTACCGATGAAGGGCGCCACGAACTTGTAAATCACTTTCAGCCACGTGTCCGGATACTTTTGATCACATAGTGTAAGTATGATTTATGTCCTTTACTGAGGCGTAGATGCTTTGTCTCAAACCTATCTGATCCCGAACGCTTGTTCCGCTCTGTCCATGATGAACGTTATGGTAATGGGACCTCCCCCCTTTCCGATCGAGCGCTCAGGATACGTCTCATGAAGAACTGTGGTAACATTCCCATGATAGGGGGATGGGGCACCTCCCTGATGGAAAATGAGTCGGGGGAAAGTGGGGGGCATCTGTAGAACTGTATATTTCGTGAACATGTCGAGATAAGTGCATCCTCTCAAATGCACTCACGCTCCATGCGTCTCAGTGCTCTTGACGAAATTGTGAGGATCTCTTCTTGATGACCAACTGCAGCAAACCATCCCTGAGAGTATAAGGAGCAAAAAGGTCATATCCACTTAAAGTCAGAAATGCGTTATAAAAGAGGTACACCCACTTGACGATAACGATAAAACATCTTTCTCATTTGGCTGTGTAATGATGATTTTTTGAATTTGAGGGTAAATTCTGAATTTTGTTTATACACTACCGGCCATTAAAATTGCTACACCAAGAGGAAATGCTGATGAAAAACGGGTATCCACTGGACAAATATATTATACTACAACTGACATGTGATTATATTTTCACGCAATTTGGGTGCACAGATCCTGAGAAATTAGTACCCAGAACAACCACCTCTGGCCATAAAAAAGGCTTTGATACGCCTGGGCATTGAGTCAAACAGAGCTTGGATGGCGTGTACAGGGACAGCTGCCCATGCAGCTTCAACACGATACCACAGTTCATCAAGAGTTGAGACTGGCGTGACGAGTCGGTTCCTCGGCCACCATTGACCAGACGTTTTCAATTGGTGAGAGATCTGGAGAATGTGCTGGTCAGGGCAGCAGTCGAACATTATCTGTATCCAGAAAGGACCGTACAGGACCTGCAACATGCGGACGTGTATTATCCTGCTGAAATGTAGGGTTTCGCAGGGAACGAATGAAGGGTAGAGCCACGGGTCATAACACATCTGAAATGTAACGTCCACTGTCCAAAGTTCCGTCAGTGTGAACAAGAGGTGACCGAGACGTGTAACCAATGGCACCCCATACCATCACCCCCGATGATACGCCAGTATGGCGATGACCAATACACGCTTCCAATGTGCGTTCACTGTGATGTCGCCAAACAAGGATGCGACCATCACGATGCTGTAAACAGAACCTGGATTCATCCGAAAAAATGACGTTTTGCCATTCGTGCAGCCAGGTTCAACGTTCAGTACACCATCGCAGGCGCTCCTGTCTGTGATGCAGCGTCAAGGGTAACCGTAGCCATAGTCTCCGAGCTGATAGTCGATGCTCCTGCAAACGTCGTCGAACTGTTCGTGCAGATGGTTGTTGTCTTGCAAACGTCCCCATCTGTTGACTCAGGGATCGAGACGTGGCTGCACGATCCGTTACAGCCATGAAGATAAGATGCCTGTCATCTCGACTGCTAGTGATACGAGGCCGTTGGGTTCCAGCACGGCGTTCCGTATTACCCTCCTGAACCCACCGATTCCATGTTCTGCTAACAGTCACTGGCTCTCGAGCAACGCTAGCAGCAATGTGAGGATACGATAAACCGCAATCGCGATAGGCTACAATCCGACCTTTATAAAAGTCGGAAACGTGATGGTACCCATTTCTCCTCCTTACACGAGGCATCACAACAACGTTTTATCAGGCAACGCCGGTCAACTGCTGTTTGTGTATGAGAAATCGGTCGGAAACTTTCCTCATGTCAGCACATTGTAGGTGTCACCACCGGCGCCAACCTTGGGTGAATGCTCTGAAAAGGTAATCATTTGCATATCACACCATCTTCTTCCTGTCGCTTAAATTTCGCGTCTGTAGCACATCGTCTTCATGTTGTAGTGATTTTAATGACCAGTAGTGTAAAAATTAAGAATAATATGTTTCAAACACTACACTTTCGACGTAGCGACTCCGTTCTTTATATCTTCAGACACTGATGATGAGTAATTACAGATAATGTCACACATTGATAGCATCGTCCCTTTGTATGTTTGATGAGCGCCATCTTCGATTGTAGGCTAGGCGATATTGCACAGTGTCCTTGCCGAGGCCTGATGCCTGGGTAAACGACCTCTGTTCTATCCTAATTGATATACTGCCTTCTCGCGCAGCCCCCCGGCTTAGGTGGAGACACGAGGATCCTGTTCGAGGCGGAACACCCGTGTGCTGGTGAGGCAACCCTAGGTGCCGTCATAATTCTCCCGTGCGAATACCGGCGTCGCCCTCAGCAGCAGAGTCCGGTCCGCGGGCGTGCGCGTCACCTCCTCAGTGCTGCCTCAGCGAGTCTCGCCCAAGAGCTGCAGACCGTGGCGAGCAGGACCCCGGCCAGGAATCCCGCACACGCCGAGGCGTCTTGCCGGCGGCTACGCGCACGGCCGCGGGAATACGTCAGCGAGCCCCGGCGGAGCGCGTGCGTAATTAGCTGGCTGGCTTTATGGGGCTTGAAGTAATTCCGGCGTCGGCAATTACCGGGCGTGTGTGACGCCCCTATTTATGTATAACGCCGCTCTAAAGCACTCCTCGCCAGCCGTAAAAATGTCACCGGCGCCGCGGCGGATAATTGAGTTAACAAGTCAGCTCGCGTGGCGTGACGTGTCGGCAACGCGCGCTGGGATCGCTGCTACACGTCCCATACGTTATTCCACCCCACGCTGCCCGGTCAAGGGACGTGATTCCAGGATCGAACCGATCTTAAAGTTTTGCTGGTTCCGGCAACGGATCTAGTCAGTGGCTTAGTTGGTGGCATGACTGCATAACTCTGTGCTCCTCCATAAAATTTCCCTGAGACAGCAGCGGTTCCCCTGCATCTACACTACTGGCCATTATAATTGCTACACCAGAAAGATGACGTGCTACAGACGCGACATTTAACCGACAGGAAGAAGATGGTGTGATATGCAAATGATAAGCTTTTCAGGGCATTCACACAAGGTTGGCGCCGGTGGCGACACCTACAACGTGCTGACATGAGGAATGTTTCCAACCGATTTCTCATACACAAACAGCAGTTGACCGGCGTTGCCTGGTGAAACGTTGTTGTGATGCCTCGTGTAAGGAGGAGAAATGCGTACCATCACGTTTCCGACTTTGATAAAGGTCAGAATGTAGCCTATCGCGATTGCGGTTTATCGTATTGTGACATTGCTGCTCGCGTTGGTCGAGATCCAATGACTGTTAGCAGAATATGGAATCGATAGCTTCAGGAGGGTAATACGGAACGCCGGGCTGTATCCCAACGGCCTCATATCACTAGCAGTCGAGATGACAGGCAACTTATCCGCATGGTTGTAACGGATCGTGCATGCACGTCTCGATCCCTGAGTCAACAGTTGGGGACGTTTGCAAGACAACAATCATCTGCACAAACAGTTCGACGACTTTTGCAGCAGCATGGACTGTGAGTTAGGAGACCATGCCTGCGCTTACCCCCGACGCTGTATCACAGATAGAAATGTCTGTGATGGTGTACTCAACGACGAACCTGGATGCACGAATGGTAAGACGTAATTTTTTCTGATAAATCCAGGTTCTGTTTACAGCACCACGATGGTCGCATCCGTGTTTGGCGACATGGCGGTGAACGCACATTCGAAGCGTGTATTCGTCATCGCCATACTGGCTTATCACCCAAGGTGATGGTATGGGGCGGCATTGCTTACACGTCTCGCTCACTTCTTGTTCGCATTGACGACACTTTGAACAGTGGACGTTACATTTCAGATGTGTTACGACCCGTGGCTCTACCCTTCATTCGTTCCCTGCGAAACCCTACATTTCAGCAGGATAATGTCGACCGCATGTTACAGGGCCTGTACTGGCCTTTCTGGATGCAGAAAATGTTGGACTGCTGCCCTGGCCAGCACACTCTCCAGATCTCCCACCAATTGAAAACGTCTGGTCAATGGTGGCGGGGCAACTGGTTCGTCATAATACGCCAGTCACTTCTCTTGATGAACTATGGTACCGTGTTCAACCTCTGTTTGACTCAATGCTCAGGCATATCAAGGCCGTTATTACGGCCAGAAATGGTTGTTCTGGTACTGATTTCTCAGGATTTATGCACCGAAATTGCGTGAAAGTGTAATCATATGTCAGTTCTAGTATAATATATTTGTCCAATGAATACCCGTTTATTATCTGCTTTTCTTCTTGGTGCAGCAATTTTAAAGACCAGTGGTGTAAGTATGTCAACACAGTAAGATGCCCCTTCTCTGAAGTTACATACGGAGTACTACGTCGGATAAACTACAAGAGTAAACCCCATCAGTCTACACTCGGCGTTTTACTAGTTGCTCGAAAGGTTGTCTGCTTACTTCGTATCTTTTAAAACGCCTCTTTGTTCTCATTGGAATTCTTTTCCGCAGGTCGCCTCTTCGAACATTATTATTTGTTCCAGTCAGTAGAATGATGCACAGAGTCTTCACTTTAAGAAATAGGGATGCCATCTTGTTTGCTGGTCCCAGCGATACAACGTACTAATTACAGCTGTCAATATAGGTTATTAAAAAAACGATTCAGTATTTCAGGGAATGGTAGTACACATCAGAACACGACAAAAATATCTTATACTCATGTCTCCTACAAAGCATGCTTTCTGACATATGGCCACTTCTTCAGAGGAGGTGCTCAGCATGATGCCCATTCATCTCAATGCAAGTGAATGCCTCTGCCCCTCTGTGTAAGGACATACGCACTCTTTGAAATCGTCCTGGTTGGTTCTGAATGTGCTGAGACACACGGAAGACACGATTGTGTTGTGTCTGCCCGTCGTTTATTGTAGTCGCATAGACCAGTTGCTTCATGTATCCCCATAAACAGATTTCTTGTGGATTTAGGTCCAGGGAATGATCAGGGCAAGGTGTCGGACTTCCTCGGTCAACCACCGGCTTTCAAATGTCCCCGTCAGGGGCCGTTGCGCAATGCAGAGAACAAATGCTGGTGCTCCATAATGCATGAACTACATCTGTAGTCTTTCCTGACGTGGCACATGCTCCAGCAAGGTAGACAGTACGTTCTTCAGAAAGCGGTGATAACGAGCCCGGGTAATTTCTGTGGTAGCACGTATGGTCTTAGTAATCTATCGTCAAGGATGCCTACCCATACATTGTTTGAGAACCGATCCTGATGCCTTGTTTCGTTAACCACACGGGGATTTTATCGGCCCACACATGCTGATTATGGAAATGTGCAACGCCTTTTCATGGACTCAAAGTGTGGATCTGTACCACACTGGCGCAAGAATCATTCGCAGAACTGCACTCTGACAGATTGGTCTTCTGCCCTAATGGCCTGGAGCGCTGAACATGGTATGGATACAATAGCACATGAAGTACCGCCAAGACCAGAGGATGACTAACATCTTCAACTGATGCTATTCGTCGCACACTGGTTCCAGGTGTGTCGTCTCCTGCACCTGGAACAAACTCCTCCGTTTCAGGCGTGCGAACTAAACGAGGTCTTCCACTGCCTTTCTTGGGTGCTACGAAACCTGTTTCCCCAAAATGTACAATAATCGGATGAAGCTTAACAGATGATGCTCTGCTTGAGGTAAATCTTTCAGTGTACAGATTACTTGCTCTCAAACTAACTCCATCTTCTAAACCACAGCAGTAAATCATGTCTGCCATTTTCCTTGTGGAATAAAAGACCTCCATTACTAGGTTGTGTCACGAGTATCTGCAAGAGAGAAAACATGCCGTAGAGCTCCACGAACATCACAATAGCATGTACTTTAAACGTGACCTGCAAGTAAGCCAAACATTTCGGTACGCGAAAGCAAATAGATGTAACTACAGTCAAATCACACACCGTAAACGGAACAAAACACTGCAGAACACTGAGCAAACTAAAGTTCACATCGATACTAAATGGCAGTATCCCAGCACTCTGTTGACCCTGGTATGACACGGAGCGCCAGTGTTATAATAGTGCTCATATTCGCGACCACATGTTCGTAATGCCTTCCTACGTCGCAGTAATCTTATTCCATTCCAGGGTTGTAATTATCGTTAATTATCGCGTATTCGTCTGTAGTAGGACAAGTAAAAATGTCTTGTGACTAGGGCCTCCCGTCGGGTAAACCGTTCGCTGACTGCGAGTCTTTCGATTTGACTCCATTTCAGCGAGTTGCGCGTCGATAGGGATGAGATAATGATGATTAGGACAACACAACACCCAGTCCCTGAGCGGAGAAAATCTCCGACCAAGCCGGGAATCAAATCCGGATCCTTACGATTGACATTCTGTCGCGGTAATCGGGGGCGAACAGTAGGACAACTAATGCATTGGCAGGGACGACATCACAACAGTACCTTCTATGAACACGTGTTCGTACGTCACATGTTAGAACGTAGGTTCTGTAGGACTAGTGGTCGTAAGACATTTTTGTCTTTTTTTTTAATGCATAAGAGCCAGTCGAAATTCGTAAATCAGTACTATGATCGAGAAATATGCCCCACAATGGAAATGAAGCACCGAGAAGACACCGTCGGATGCCAATTTAACGTTGTACACATGCTCACCATCGGCTGGTATGAAAATGATTAGAGTTGCAGTACTTCGTGAAAGGTAGAACGGCCACTACACTTCATGTTTAGGGTTCTTACCAGGCATGATAGGGTATAAGGCAGTTCAACATCATCAGACGTTGGGTGACAATTGTGAAGGACACGGAGATGGCTAGTACTCGTGCGTGACAGCGTTATCAGTACCTGATAAAATTTGAAAGTGGCGTCATTGTGGATCTCCTTTTAGCTGGCCAAACGAAAAATACCCAGTTTTGAGAGGTGTGACAGTGGAGAGCAGACACAACTGTCGTCAAGGTTCCGATTGTCCACGTCTAACCACCGTAAGGGACGAGCCTCATGTGCCCCCCTAAATACCTGCGCCTACCATCTCGGAACATGTGACTGACTCCTGGCAATATTCTGTGTCATCCCCCACCATTACTCGGAGACGATGAGCAGCCGGACTACGGAATTACCGTCCTATGCGTGGGCTGCCTTTAAAGCAACACAAAATTGCGGCGTTTGTAGAGATGTCGCTACCAGGAAGAATGGATTGAAATGGTTCAAATGGCTCTAAGCACTATGGGACTTAACATCTATGGTCATCAGTTCCCTAGAACTCAGAACTACTTAAACCTAACTAACCTAAGGACATCACACAACACCCAATCATCACGAGGCAGAGAAAATCCCTGACCCCGCCGGGAATCAAACCCGGAAGCCAGGGAGCGGGAAGCGAGAACGCTACCGCACGACCACGAGCTCCGGACCAGGAAGAATGGACCGCTGGCGAATGGCATCACTCGGTGTTCAGCGATGAACTGTACTCGTGTTACTGCGCTACCCGAGATGATTATCGTCGGCAAGTATGGCGGCGATCTTGGGAGAGGTGTCTTTCTTTCAATGTCTTGGAGAGAAATAATGGTGTCAGTCTTGGCATCATGGTATGGGGTGCTGTCGTGAATGACTTTCGGCCATGGCTGGTAGTGACTGAGGGCACTCTGACGGCTCAGTGGTATATCACGCACGTCCTGCGTCGTCTTGTGCTAGCTCCCATGTGGCAGAATTGTGGTGCCATCTTTCAACAGGACAATCCTCATCCACACACGGCACGTGACTCTGAACTGTGCGCGTGATGATGAGGTACTACAGTGGCCAGCGAGATGGCCCGATCTGTCCGTAGTATAACCAGCTCGGACGTCAGTATTCAAGGATATCTATGACCAGTTACAGCAGCTTCATGGCACCCTTCCCAGTCGAATCAGTGTACTCATCCAGGCCACAGTGGAGCTAACGTCATGCTGATAATTGGGTTCATACTGCCACGTTCTTTGTAAAATTGACTCGGTTTCGTAATCGCTGAAATAACATCACATACGCTCCCTCAGTGCGTGAAGTTTTGTTTCATTTCCTCCTCCCCTTCTGGGAGCTTAATTTTTTTGTCAAACAGTGCATCGAGAGCACTGCTAGTATTAAACACAACTTCGCTATCCTTATGTCCAATTCTTTTAATATCAACGTTTCCCGAGGCACGATTACCATGCGTATTAATTTCACTTACGTGAAAGAAACTAATCGATTTCATTATAAGTGATAAATATTCATATCACCGAGACTAACTGATAACTGATTTACGTGTCCACGCGACAATGGCTCAATCATATATTGTAGCCGGCCAGAGTGGCCATACGGTTCTAGACGCTACAGTCTGGAGCCGAGTGACCGCTACGGTCGCAGGTTCGAGTCCTGCCTCGGGCATGGATGTGTGTGATGTCCTTAGGTTAATTAGGTTTAATTAGTTCTAAGTTCTAGACGACTGATGACCACAGCAGTTAAGTACCATAGTGCTCAGAGCCATTTGAACCATTTTGAAAATAAATCGTAAACAACTAGTGCTAGTGTATGACTAACTATTCCCAGCCTACTTACAGTGAGCCCAGTTTCGTGACAGTTCTGCCGTCTCCGCCGATATTCGTCATAGTGATCTAATTCGGTTTTTCACCAGACAACAGGATACACTTGTGCGAATGATGGACAACCATCAAGATAGGAGCTAATACACTGTTTCCACAAACAGTTCCTCAAATTTCTCTCACCTTCTTCAGCATATGCTTAGTAATTTCCCCATGGTTCTTGTTTCATTATTAGGGTCAAATGGAAATCAGACGACGACAAATCTGAACTGTTTGGAGTATCATCGTATAGCGGTGAGCATCAGTCTCTGATGTTCTGGTGTGGTGGCATCCGGGTAATGCATCGTGCACAAGATTTTCGATTATCATGTAAAGTAACTACGTGACATTTTCTATCCTGCCAAGTTCCGATCATTCTAGGAATTTCTTCCTGTATGATACAACGATCGTTCTCAGTCTATCAATTTTTTGTATGTACAACAAGATGGTTGCTGCCGCAGGACATCCTACTTTTTATCTGGCAATCGCCATAAACTGCTTGACATCTGATACGTTTCCTTTGGTGTGATACTACCGCTGCCAGGAACTCAATGACAGCGCCTTGCTTACATTATAGTGACCGATTGACTGCACATGTTTCCGTTAGTTGCACTGTAACAACACATTCATTCAATGCAAAACTCTCCCGCTAAGTGAGGCAATAGCGGCGAGACCACTGACTAGTCTAGTACCTAATACAGGCCATTGCTGCCATCTAGTGGCGAGTAACGGAGATGGAGGCATTACTTTTCAAGTAACCTAAATGTAGGCACTGACGCCGCAAGGTGAAATTACTCATATCCGACCCTGAAGATGAATCGTTACAAGAGTCCCATTGTTAGGCAGGTTTGCTTCGTTGGGTCTGTGTCAGATTTCCCTTTCTATGTATTTCTACACTTGGTACTGGTATTTCCTCACTCTTACCTGATCAAAGTGGAAACGGTTCTTTCCAACCATGACGACTCCCGAATGATTGTATTTACAAGGCTGTGGTACTTATAAAAATGGTTCAAATGGCTCTGAGCACTATGTGACTTTACATCTTAGGTCATCAGTCCCCTAGAACTTAGAACTACTTAAACCTAACTAACCTAAGGACATTACACAGATCCATGCCCGAGAAAGGATTCGAACCTGCGACTGTAGCAGTCCCTCGGTTCCGGACTGAAGCGCCTAGAACCACACGGCCACCGCGGCCGGTGGTACTTATATGTGGTACCAAATAAATATAGATTCCCTCACTACAAGGGCATTCGAACGCCCAAAAATCCACCACGAGACACACCGTAATGCAATCGACACGAGTCCAATAGAAAAAGACGGACGTCTCTCATTCTTGGAAAAGAGGTTTTTATGTCATTATGTTTGCTACCGTATTACGAGTACACTCATTAAGACGCTAAAATATCTCAGATGAACTGTTGCCTCAACACTAACTTATAACTCCCATCTATTAACTGTTCAATAGTGAGCCTGCAACAGACTACTCTACAACTGACAGTATAATATTAGATTTTTTCTTACGTGCGGGTAGAAGAATATCTTCACGCCCTATGTCCTGGACCTAGGACCCTAGGGAGAAGGGTCCAATGAAGTTTTGTGAACTCCTCTCGGGCGAGCAAACTTGAGTGCGACCTTGCGTTGTCATAGAGAAGTTTACGTTTTTGTGCAGACGAACACAATAAAGTCGTTTCTTTAGTGACCTGACGTCAGCGCAATACACTTTAGAGTTTATCGTTGCACCATGAGGGAGGACGTGAAACAGAATAACCTCCTGAGAGTCCCAAAGCACCGTCGCCGCAACTTACTAGCTGAGAGTGTGGCTTCAAAGATTTTCTTCAGAAGGGAAGTGGTGTTTCAGAACCTAAGTGACGAACACATGTCTCATCACCTGTGACGATGTTTCACAAAACATTCTCGATCACCCTCCTACCACGCAAGCCCTTGATGGTTTTGTGTTAGCCGACACCTGTGAGAACGACAACCGATGGAAGAGTCTGCCAACACAATCAACAACGAAGTCTAGCGGAGATGCGAGTTGTTTCATTGTGATACGTTGATCACCTCCAATGAGAGTGTCCGCACGTTCAACATCGCAGAAATCACATCTGTGTGTGGCCGGTCGGCACGCGGGAGATAGGACAGGTTTGCGCGATCTTGTTGCGATGAAGGCCGATGACTCGGCCAGTGACCCACCGTGGTTTTGCTGACTGCCGAGTCTTCGTAGATATTCTGCAAGCGCCTATGAATATCTGCTACGCTCTGGTGTCCTGCCAAAATAAAATGACAGCTGACTTCTTGGAACTATCAGAAATTCATGAAAATATAGAAGCTGAAGCGGAATATTTCACAGTATCTCACAACAAATTTAACATATTTTCAATCGAAATTGACAGTGAAAAATGAAATGTGTTGTATTATTTAATTAACGCTTCTACACTGAAGAGCTGAAAAACCTGATACCTCCGACTAATATCGTGGGGGCCCCCAGAGCACGCAGAAGTGCCCAACACGACGTGGCATGGACTCGATTAATGTCTAAAGTAGTGCTGGAGGGAACTGACCACTATGAATTCTGCAGGGCTGTCCATAAATCCGTAAGAGTACGAGGGGTGGAGAACCTTCTGAACAGCTCGCTGCAAGGCGTCCCAGATATGCTCAATAATGTTCATATATGGGGAGTTTGGTGGCCAGAGGGAGTGTTTAAACTCATAAGAGTGCCCCTGGAGGTCTCTCTAGCAATTGTGGGCGTCTGGTGTGTCGCATTGTCCTACTGGAATTGTCGAAGTCCGTCGGAATACACGATGGACATGAATGGATGCAGGTGATCAGACTGGATGCTTAAGTACGTGTCACCTGTTCAAGTCGTATCTAGACGTATCAGTGCTGCCATATAACTCCAACTGCACACCATTACAGAGCTGCCACCAGCTTGAACAGTCCCCTACTGACAAGCAGGATCCATGGATTCATGAGGTGCACTTTTGTCATGTTGAACGACTCTCTTCAGTCGTGGTCCCGTTCTTGCAGGACCTTTTTCCTACCGCAGCGATGTCGGAGATTTAATGTTTTACCGGATTCCTGATATTCACGGTACAATAGTCAAATGGTCATATGGCTAAATCCCCTCTTCATCCCTACCTCGAAAATACTGTGTCCCATCGCTATTGCACCGACTGTAACATCACGTTCAAATTCACTTAAATCTGCTATTGTAGCAGCAGTAACCGATCTAATAACTGAGCCAGATTCTTGTTTTCTTATATAGGCTTTGCCGACCACAGCGCCATATTCTACCTGTTTACATATCTCTATATTTGAATACGTATGCCAATACAAGAGTCTTTGGCGCTTCAATGTAGTAGGTTCATATCTTGTATCTTGGGTAGCACAAAAGGAGACTCTGAACGTATTAACATTCCCACCACGGGTAATCATTACCGTAAACAGTGTCACATCATTGCTCAAAATGAGATATTGTAAAAATGGTCGAATTTCATCTCAGATTGGTCGAGAACTTTCTGCCAATCATTTGCTCGTTGGTCTGACTGCTTACACACCAAGTGATATCGCACTAGATTTCTGTAATAAACGTTTACAGAAAGGAGAAAGGGATGGCAGGGGGACAATGAAATTTAACACGCTGTTAATAGCTATGCCTCCACCGTAGTCACAGCCTGTTGCGGCTGGAAACTTCCGCAGGGTTGGTGACGTCAGTGGCAGCCGACAGTGGGATCTGCCTAATGGAGATGTGAGGACCCCGTTGATAGAAAACACAGCAGGGGTTACAGCGGGGGCGGCGGCGGCTGCGGCGGCAGCACGCGCGCCGTGTGACCGAACCGCGCCGAACAAGTGGCGAACAGCTCGCTGCATTATTCATCACCCCCGAGTACATTTTTCACACGGAGCCGGGAAGGTGGTCGGCGACCGGCAGGATACGTACACGGCCCCCGCCACAGAATTCAGCCACGCTTTTTATGGGGATCCTTTCAGTTTTATTGTCAGCCAGGACCTTGTGATCCCAGCGCTCTTCCCGCGCCTCCCCCACGGAACAGCTCCGCACCCTCTCGAGGCCTTGCGGTATCGTCAAACAGGTGGGCAGGTGCCGTAGGGACGCGAGGGGTGTTTTCGCCAATGTGCAGTCGTCGTCTCGCGCGCACCGTGCTAGAGCAAGACACGTGAACATTTGAGATGCAATCTTTGTTTAGGACTGGGAGACAGTGTACATCTTGACATTACATCTGTATATAGCTTTTACGTGTTATCAATCCAAACTGACACTGCTGTAACGGAGGGGTAGGCGTAATTACGAAAAATAAAATAGGAATGCGTGTAAGTTACTACATATAGCTTAGTGAACACGTGCTCGTAGCTAACATAATCTGTGGGAGAAGTTTATATGCCTACTATCTTGACAAACGGTGACTAGTTCCAAAGACTGTATGATGAGATACAAGAAAGTGTTCATATAGCTAAGGGGCTGAATATTAAATTCTCATGAGATAGTGGGGAAGGCGGACAAAGGAGAACATGACCTGTGAGCGTGAAAGGATAAGCCAAAAGGCAAAATTTTGCAAGGATAACAATTTAGTCACTTTAAAATATTATTTTTGGGAGGTCCACAGCTTCAACGACTTTTGAGAATCGGAACATGGCCCAAGTAGGCTGTGATCCTGTCTACTGCTTGTGTGATTGGCTAGTTTCAACCGAGGGTTATTTTCAAGCACTTTTGTAATCAAGTAAACTGTTGTACTGTTTTTGTGTCACACATGCTCAGAAATAAGATACATACCTGTCCACATTTACCAACGACGTATCAGAATGTGAATGAAGGGCTTAACCGAGCGGTCTTTGGGGCTGCAGTCCTGAACTGTGCGGCTGGTTCCGGCGGAGGTTCGAGTCCTCCCTCGGGCATCGGTGTGTGTGTTTGTCCTTAGGATAATTTAGGTTAAGTAGTGTGTAAGTTTAGGGACTGATGACCTTAGCAGTTAAGTCCCATAAGACTTCACACACATTTGAACAATTTTTTTTTTCAGATACATTACATGAACTGAAAAGCATTTCCGTGGACTGGTGTCAACCCTCTTCATAATAGTGGTTATGAATTGCAAATTAAACCTGAATAATTTGCAGAAAGGCAGGATACAGAGGAAATGGAACCTGGATAAAATGAGATAAGTAAAAGTTGTTGTGATCAATAGGCAACAAAAAGGGGGAGACGAATACAGTAGAAGATGCATGGTTAGTTTTGAGAGAGTGATGGTGCCCGAGACTCAAACAGGCAAAAAGACAAATCCCATCCAAAAATCGGGTATGACGCACGATACATATTTAATTTAGGTAATGGAACTAGAACAATGGTGTCAATACGTTCCAAAAAGCGGCCTGCAAAAATGTGATTTTTCTGGAGGCCACATCTCGGATTCCGTTGCTCGCAGGCATAATGATTCATGTGTTTTGGATAGTCGTTGTTCTAATGACTATTTGTATACCTATCGGAAGAATGAACATACTTTACCTGTTCTACAGTGCAATGTCAAAATTTACATACTACACACTTCCTCCAGTCTACGCAAATTGAGCAAATCGGTTGGTTCATTTGCATTAAATACTGTCTAAGGTGAACCCTAGTTGATTTATAAATGCACCATTTGTTCGTTGGCGTTTTCTAACAAAACCCCGAAAAACAATGAGTTTTGGTTAAGAAAAGTATCAGTTGTGGGATGGCCAGTTCTGTAATTTCTATTGATAGCACACCGTCGAAATTTTTACAGTATGTACTTTAGATGATATTTTTGGAGAATTTTGAAACCTATTTGGATATCACTATTCGCTCCCGAGATACAAGTGGTTCAAATTTACCTTATTTATACCCGAAAATGTTCACGTAATACCCGGTCTGAGACTTGAATGAAGTTTTAACTGACATACTGAAGACATGGCAAGGGTTCTAGGGTCATCGCAACGGTTCTGACGCAACCAAATTCTGTTTTAGTGAGAATTTGTCACCAATAAAAACTTTATCAGACGTTCACCCCTGCACAGATATGTGCAAAGTGCTATTGCAGTCACAATAAATGGCTCGAAAAAGATCTTAACTAGCCTGTAGAGGACTTACAATGATTGACAGAAATTACGTAAAACTGTAAAGACTGCAACTTCGGTAAACTACTTCCAATAACATTTTTACTCTTTAAAGATACAAATCAGAAGCAGAGCGTTATCGATGAACTCCACTCGATGAACAAGGAATCCGGAAAAAATGTAAAGCGATTTTGTATTAAACCTACATTATGAATACTGATTTGTTGTTTATCTTTGTAAAAGTATTTAATTATGTCGAAGTACATAAATAAACTGTCAGAACTTTCCTGAGTTACAGAATTCGTTTTGTATACACTGTAGCAGAGAAAAGATGGAAACCAGTGGAAAAACGCTCCTGTCGGACCACAAAAAGGAGAATATGTTCCTCTTTAAAAGAATGTCACTGAAAAGTGGCTAACAGGCTGCCTAATTCTCATTCCGTGTTCCTCACCAAAAATTTTGGCATGTTAACATGTTCGCGCTTTTTGTGCTAAAAGAGAGTAGTAGAGAGGAGAAGGAGAGAGAAGAATGAACTGCATAGTCTACCACAACTTCAGTACAGCGCATATAACGTTCATACAAATATGCGAAAAAAAAGTTCTTCCCTTGGATACTGTTCAAGATTGTGAATGCTGGATATGTAGCAAAAGCGTTGACACTTCATGTAAATTGTGGCACCTCGTGCTTTTGTTGATAAAACCAAGTCTCGTCACCCATGAGTATTTTTTCCAGAAAGAACTGTCCGAGTTTTGCATTTCAGTCAAGTGGTGGCAACCCTCCACGCGCCGTTGCTCTTGTTCTTGGAGCCAAGATGCACAGGAAAACTATACGTACGCTTTCCTGCTCATCAAAACATTCTGGCGAGGGTCTCGAACACTTGATTTGCACATGTTGCTTCGTTGGGATTTGTGACACTAAAATGTTGACACACTACGGCCGCACGTGCACTGTTTAACACTCCTGCTTACATCTGCTGTTTACAGTTGTTAGTTCAACTTGCCTCCTAGATACTGCGCTGACGTCACTTGTACGCCTGCAATAAATACTGCCTCTAATATTTTTGAATGGATGGTGTATATGCTGCGAACTGATTTTCAACATCAGGGTCGTGGACCAACATTGGCCTCATACAGCATTCGTGTGAAAATCTTTCGGTAACTTATTTTGAGGGAGCAGTGCGGGTGTGTACCGTCGTTTGAATGCTCCTATGGATTTCACAATGCTGTGGCAGTTCGCGAAAACCTATTTCTCAGTACCTGCACTTTGTTTTGAGACCTGATGTTCGTATCTGAACGTGCAGAGATGAATCTGAAGTAAAATCGGGGAAATATTTTAATCCCACGTATGTATGTAAGCTTCAAAAGGGTTCTCTACCTTTGGCACTGTTCTTGACGGTCGTACCGTTATAACTCGTATCATGCAATATATGATGCTTTACTTCGTACGTTAGGACGTGAGTGCAAACATTTGTCGATCCAGTCAGAGGAACACACGGAAGGATTAAGCAGAATGTGCTGCATATGATTAATTACATTGTTTCTTTTAACCACTAAAATTTTTATTTATCTTTGTCATTGGAGTGTAGTAAAGAAATAGATAGCTTTAAATTGCATTTACGTTAAGAAAACCAGTTAAATTATTTTACGTGATTGTTTACTATACGAGTAATATAATCATTAACAGTTATTTTAATATAAGCTAGGCGAATCAGAAGTTTTTCAGACTATCTCATCCTTGTCAAGGAATACGATTTGCTATCTCCGTTGTTTTAAAAAGCCTGTGACATATTAATCGCAAATACGTCGTGGCTTAACTGAATTCGCCTTTTTTGCGCCGGAAATTATTGAAAAATTTTCTCTTCTCATGAAAGGTTGACTGTGAAATTTTTTTCATGTCATTTACAGCGTTTGACATTGTCAATACATGTCACATACAGATGTTATTATCTGATTTGGTTCCTCTGTTTTGTCAGACTTGTATTGTGCTTGTTTGCCGCGTTTTAATCTGCTTGCCTGTGAAAGTAATAAAGTAGCGACATGAAACCTACAAGCAGTTTATTGGCATTCTATAATGCACGTTATTAACAGTAAAACAGGCAGTTTATCCAACAGGAAATTAACATTTTATGTCAGGCTCACAGAGAAACAATTTCATGCAGATGTCGTAAACGAAGAACTGGGGGGAAAACGTTTGCGCCTCTTCAGCAGCAGATTCACCACAAAAATCCGCCACAAAAACTAAGATAACTTTCTCAGATTATGTTTTGTGTCTATTTTAGAAGCGAATGCCTTAAACTCAACGCAGGTGCCGGAAAATTGTTTCCATTCCTCAAAATATGCTAGGTGCATATATCACAATTACAACAAATTGATTTGTTAAACTGGCAACAGGCATTTGAACAACAAGGAAATGACTTTCCCGCACAGAAATGTATTCAACCAGAGAGCAAATTGAATCTAGTCAAGAACTAGCGAGTGGTTATAATAAAAGTGCAGCTAGGCACAGATGTCCAGTGTGTGTTGTAGCCGGCCCGTGTTGCGGAGCGGTTCTAGGCGCTTCAGTCCGGAACCGCGCTGCTGCTATCGTCGCAGGTTCGAATCCTGCCTCGGGCATGGATGCTTGTGATGTCTATAGGTTAAAGTAGTTCTAAGCCTAGGGGACTGATGACCTCAGATGTTAAGTCCCATAGTGCTTAGAGCCATTTGAACCATTTTGTGGGCTGTAATTATCGTAAGGCAGCGAAATTTAGTAGTTATTCTTGTGCGTTAATGTGGAACTGGTTTTTGGTGGAAAAAATTAGTACCAATTTTGGGCACCAGATGCTAATCTGGCGCTGCGAATTTAAGAACGACGTATAGATATGTTTCCTTACGTAATGGAATATGAACCAGACGTGGGCAGAAAACATCAAACAAGTGAGGAAGGCATAATGTTGATTTCATTATTGTCCTCCGCTTCCTGAATTCGTTCAATATAAGCACTGGAGAGACGCTGCATCCATAAAACTACATGATGAACAGTGGTGTCATTTAAGCAACTGTGGTGGAATTTGAGCAACATGTTCTTGTGTACTGGTCTTCAGATCTGGTAGATACCGAATGTGTCCCTCGTAAATAAATTCTTTTAGACACCCCAGAGCCAAAAGTTACATGGATTCAGAGCAGGTGATCTTGTAGGCCATGCATCTTGTAAACCTCTCGAAGTAACACTTTCGTGGAAGCTTGCATTTAGAACATCTTTCACTGGACTAGCGACATGAAGTATAGCCCCGTCTTGCATGAAAACAGTGGTTTCCACACAGCTGCGCTCTTCCAAAGCAGGAATCACATACTGTTAACGGAGGTCTCGATAACGTGCAGACGCCACTTGTAAGTAGCCTGTTTATATGTTTGTATGTTGGCAGTACTATAGACTAATATCGCTGACAGCGCTCAGTGCCCTCGGTAAGAGACTCTCTGGTTGGACGGATTAGCAGTTAACAGCGAGCGGACGGCTTGGGCATGTCTCCTTTTTGGAGACTCAGTGTTGGTAGGACATGCATTGTAAAATGAAGATGGATGTAGGTGGCAATGACTGGGTAGTGGAATTATTGACGACTATATAATTTTTGGAACTGGATGTCACATGAATAAGGTAAAATCCGCTAAATACATTGATTGTTCTTAAACAAAATCTTTCTTTTGCTAACCATATGCCTCCTAGTAGTTAGAGCCTGTAGTAATTAGAATCTTTTTATTTAGCCGACTGTTGTTTCTGATTGCTGTAATTCCTGTAGTTAGTGTTATGAATATTTTCTTTGAGTTAGTTGACATGAAAAAGGGTGGATTAATTGTCAGGATTTCTTCCAATTCATGGCTATTCTTTTGCGTTAATTATTTGAAATTATGTTGTCATTTTAGAACAGTGAGATTGCGTTGGGCTTGCATATTATGGGTAATAAATGGAGAGGTAAAGTCTGATCTGTCATTGTCAGGGAAAATTCAGTAGGTCAGTCTTGAAATGATAAAAATAAGTAGCGAGACAGTAGGTTTAGTAGAACTCAGCGCTTTAAGTAAACACTAAGAAGTTTCACCCACTCAGTTATTTCAGTAGACACAAACTAAGAAGTTTAACACTGTACACCTGTCAGGTACTTGTAACATCATAGATTAAGGGTCGACCTGCGACAGCAATCGCACAACTTGCGTACGGACCAATAGACGCCGCCGCGAGCGCTAAGAGTGCACTGCGATCGCAGGCGCGCGTGTTGCGTATGGGCCGCTAGGTGCCGCCACGAGCGCAACGGTATGTAAGTGCCGACGGAGTTCGGCCACCTCTCATTTTGTTGGCATCTTTGCCTGTTCTCTTATTTCCTTAGTTGCTTAGCTCTTATTCGTTTATGGCTCATGTTATTGTGCTCTCTTTCAGCCATTCTCATTGTTTTATTTACTCCCAACTGAGAAGTGATCATTTTGGCATTTCACTTTTGCATATTTCTCATTTTGCTAATAATATGCTCGTTAGATTTTTACAGTTGATTTGATTAACATAGCCTCATGTACTGTTTGTTCATTTCAGCCTGTTCATATTTTGATGTACTTTAAATACTCTACTAATTATGGGAAGCATTTCTTCCCTTAAACTTGTGTAAAGTATTCTCGACGTAGAATTTGTTCTGTGACACAGGTGTAAGGTTTTGAATATAAATTATATACGAAACTGTGCTTTAAAAGGAATTTATTTTTTCTGTTTGTACTACATCAGACGACCATTTTGTGATATGAGGGAGAAATTTGAGGGGCGAACTCATGGAAATAGTCCTACGTGATCCCCTTAAAAATAAAAATTTGTGTGACACTGAAAGACGTGACACTGTAGGCACCGAATATATATATAATTATATGTCACATCCTCTCTGCGAAGAAGAATGAACAGAGAATAAATGTTCTCGTGAATCCATACCAGATAGTTACCTATGGCGAGTGCAATGGCTCTTCGTGCGGAACACGCGGTTTAATAGTGTCCAAAATTCGTTGTATCCACTTTATCCTGTAGTATAAAATGTGCCTTGTCACTCCACAGAATATTTCCTGGTAAAGTGTCATCAGCTTCGGTCCGTGCCAGAAACTGAAGAACAAATTCAGAACATTGCTGGAGATCATGAGGTTTCCTGTAACTGAACCTTCTGAATTTTGTACCGGTACCAGTGTAAAACAGGGCGGAAAACGTTCCGTGCTGTTGACCACTGGATGGGAAGTTCACGTGACACGGCATGTGCACTAGCACAACCCGGGGCAAGTGCTGCGTGGTCAACTGCAGCAGTAGCAACGTCGTCAGTAACTTTCACTGGATTAGGACGCCTCCCTCTTCCAGGTGACGCAATCATCTTATTTAAACCGTTTAATGTCGTCGGGTCTCTTTTCACATTTGTCAGTCGGCGACACTCTCCCGGTGCAGACTGTAATTGCTGCCGCTCACATAAAACATTTTGACTAACAGCGCACAGGACCTCTTCTCGATAACAATACTGTTCACTCGCGTTATGGCTTGACATTTGACAACGCGAATGTCGTACGATCGTAAGAAACAGTGCACGGCGCCAAAGTGTGAAAGCTGTTTATGAATTACAGAAACGTGTCTTACACAAGCTCGACGAAATACTTAAACCGGATCTGATGTGTTTATGTTCTATTTTATTTTAATTTTACCTTTTTTCCAGGAAATTGCGGTTTCTAGTACTAGATGATAAATCAGTGTTGTTTATTATTTTTACTACAACATCCCTCTGTTCCTCGTTGCAAATCAACATATTTCAAAAAAAAAAATCTGAATTAAACATTGAGAATTTCTGTTTTGATACAGGTACGCGGTTACGATCTTAACATACCAATATTACAAGGAAACCTACCGTAGTCTACGGTTACATATGGTAGTCTACGGTAGTTTTATACCACAAGAACTTGTAGACACCTATTGATGTCAATGGCGAATCAGAGTTCAATGAAAAATATCCCAACAAGCGTGAGTGTGATTGGAAGAAATCTCTCATCAGAACCTGAGTCGTCCAAGCAGCATGGAAATACTCAACAGACAGTTGATCGAACAGTGGAGTTTGAGGACATGGTGTTGCATCATATGGGAGAAGATTTCTACATGAAATTAATGCTTCGATTGCATCACAACATTTTAAAGATGTGGGGATAAATGATTTTGACCCTAGTGATCAGTTTTTTCGGTGCATTAGGTTGTAATGTATGCACCAACACTGAACATCTTTACTTTGGACAGTTGCTAGAAACTTAAGCTATTGGTATAAAACGCAAGTCGTACATGTCAAAAACGAATGAATTATACATTTCAGACAAGTTTCCCTTATCCACAACTTAGCAGCTTTCGGTTCGCTATTATCTGTTGAAACGTCCCCTTAGAAAAATTATGAGTGCCAGTGCTGGTAAAGTTATATGTTGTTTGATTTACAAACAGCTGAGCAAAACTCAACGTACTCAAACAGTTTTCTATTTACTTATTCTGATCACCACTAAACTGTCATACAATATAAAAAATCTCTACAAAACAATGGCCCTGACTAACAATAACCTATAACTTTCATGAATCACTTACCTCAAAAAAATCTTCGTTATTCGAACTACTGCAATACAGCGAGCGCCAATACTGCCAGCCAAAATAACAGATTCTAACTACTGAAGGCACAAACTACTGATAAGCATAGTTAGCAAATGAAAGATTTTGATAGAGAACAAACAACGTATTTACCTTAATAATGTACGAAAGTCATCATATATATATATATATGTGTGTGTGTGTGTGTGTGTGTGTGTGTGTGTGTCAATTCATGACATCCATCTTTACAAATTTCATTTTTCTGGCGGACGCACGTCCAGATCGTCCGCTTATAGTAACATCTCAAAACTCTGGCATCTCTCTCTCCACATCCACCACTGCTGACACAGCACAGTCAGTGATTTTCATACAGAGCGCTACGTGGCGTTACCAACATAAAAAACTAATCAACCTACTTACACTGTGCCATTAGGGCTCAAGGTCTGGGATAACTTATGCAGAACATTCATGTTTGTAGAAATTTGTTCCAGACTGTTAATTAATCGGTGGTAGTTACTATTCTGGACTGACTGAATTTCCTACTGCATATAGAATAATTGGAGGCGTCTGGATGTGTCTTCCCTAGGCCTTCCGTTGCTCGTCAAATGGAGAAGGCAGACATTTTTACTGCTTCTGATAGGAGGAAGCTGGACCATCGGCCTCGATACATGGAGCACTGTCTCTAAAGTCGTTTAGACTTTAAGCTTTTCATAGACCAGAGTACCTGGAATCTTTAGTATGGACCAGTTTTATGCACTGGATAGGCTACGCGACAGAGCAGCTGACTTAGTGTACAACAATGTACTGTCCAAACTACTATCATAGGATGGTATACAGGATCCACATTTTTGCGTAACTGTCTCTGTTAGCATACGTTAAAAATCCAAAATTTTAATACTGGAAAACGAACACAACCACTGGTGCAACAACAAAAGCGATCTATCATGTCTGAAAAGTGGTATCATACCTTAAGTTAGACTGAACCAGTAACATCAAAGCGAGTTCGGGGTAATTCATCACGATCTGCCAAGTGAGGTGGAGCAGTTGTTAAAAAACTGGTCTAGGATTCGGGAGGGCGACCAACTTCCAGTCCTGCCACCCAGATTTATGTCTATTGAGACATATTACGCAATGGTTCTTCTGAAAAGGACACGTTCAACTTCCTTCCCAAACTTTCTACATTCCAAACTCGTGAACAGTATCCAGTGGCCTCTTTGTGGACAGAACGTTAGACTCTAACATTCATTCGTTTTTAGACGCAAGAGAATACAGGAATTATCATCTTCCTGGGAACAAAGCGTACATCACAAGCACCGTCTCAGAACTATACCATTTTTGCCGAGGGCATCTACCACTGTCGAGGTCTTGTCATTGAAGTACACATTTTCGTTACTACAAACTGCACAAAACTTCCTAGTACGTTGACTGACCCTTCTCTAGAATGCAGAAATGCATACGCCCCCCCCCCCCCCCCCCTCCCCAGGCGATCTGTTCTAAACCGCGCAGTGATGCTTTGTCTGCAACAGATCACATGGACATATGACTTCTAGTGAATATTAGTGAGCGACTTAGATGTGAAGAAAATAGTCTTTTCAGCAAAGTAGAGCATAGGCTGGTGCTGGTATCCTCTGGCATGAAGTGCGATTCCCCTTACGTCTGAGATCGTCACTCGCAGAAGAATTATTAAATGATCGAAAGGTACATCTACATAGTTACAATGCAATTCATACTTAAGTGCCTGGCAGAGGGTTCACCAAACTATTTTCATACTGCTTCTCTACCATTCCACTCTCGAACGGCGCGTGGGAAAAAGGAACACCTAAATCTTTCCGTTCGAGCTCTGATTTCTCTTATTTTATTATGATGATCATTTCTCCCTACGTAGGTGGGCGTCAATAAAATATTTTCGCATTCGGAAGAGAAAGTTGGTGATTGAAATTTCGTAAATAGATCTCGCCGCTGAGAAAACCACCTTTGTTTCAGTGACTGCCACGCAAACTCGCGTATGATATCAGTGAGACTGACACACATATTGCACGAAACAAACTGCCTTCCTTGCACTTTTTCAGTGTCTTCCGTCAATCCTACCTGGTAAGGATCCCATACTGCGCAGCAGTATTCCAGCAGAGGACGGACAAGTGTAATGTAGGCTGTCTCTTTAGTGGGTTTGTCGCATCTTCTAAGTGTTCTGCCATCAAAGCGCAGTCTTTGTTTCACCTACCCCACAATATTATTAATGTGGTCTTTCAAAATGTCTCTAGGCACTATGAGACTTAACATCTGAGGTCATCAGTTCCCTTAGAACTACTTAAACCTAACTAACCTAATGACATCACACACATCAATGCCCGATGCAGGATTTGAACCTGCGACCGTAGCAGCAGCGTGGTTTCGGACTGAAGCGCCTAGAACCGCTCGGCCACAGCGGACGGCCTGTGGTCTTTCCAATTGACATTGCTCGAAATTATATTTCCTAGGTACTTAGTCAAATTGACAGCCCTTGGATTTGTGCGATTTATCGTATACCCATAATTTATCGAATTTCTTTTAGTACCCATGTGGATGACCTCGCACTTTCCTTTGTTTAATGCCAACTGACATTTTTCACACCATCCAGAAATGCTCTCTAGATCATTTTGTAATTGAAATTGATCGTCTGATGATTTTACTAGACGGTAAATTACAGCGTCATCCAAGGTGGTTGCTCAGATTATCACGTAGATCATTTATGTAAATCAGGAATAGCACAGAGCCTATGACACTACCTTGCGGAACGCCAGATATCACTTCTGTCCTACTCTATGATTTACCGTCTATCACTACGAACTGTGACCTCTCTGAGAGGAAATCACGAATCCAGTCACACAACTAAGACGATACCCCATATGCACGCAATTTGATTAATAGTAGATTGTGAGGAACGGTAGCAAAAGCCTCCTGGAAATCTAGGAATATGGAATCGATCTGAGATCCCTTGTCGAAAGCACTCGTTATTTTACAGCAATAAAGAGCTGGCTGTGCTGCACAAGAACGATATTTTCTGAATCCGTGTTGGTTATGTTTCAATAACTCATTTTCTTCAAGATGATTCATAATGTTCGAGTACAGTACAAGTAGATCATGTGTATTACTTTGCTGGCCTCAGCACATCCCGAGTGACTCGTACGTTCGCCAGCCGAGTGTACCACCTCACCACTCCCAAACTATCAGACTGTTTCCACTATCACTACGGATCCTCTCAGTTACTTTGTGCAGTTCTATAGCTCTAAGAGCAACATCTCAAGTGCTGCATAGTGGTGCGTGCCTTAAACGTTGGTCTAACCCATCTCCATGGGTTCTATCCACAGGGAAGGTTTTAAGGTAAATTTATGTTTGCGTTGAAATTTTAAGAGACGTGAAAACATGTCACGATTGGACAAAGTACCCAACCTTGACATTAAGTAATTTAGAGAAACTTTGGAAAAGCAGAAGTTGGATGGTCATTCGGAAATTTGAACCTTGTTCCTTCCACAGTATTGTAACCACTCCTACAACTTACCTGATCGCAAGTAGCTGCGTGCTTTCACTCGTGATGTCACCTCTCATTTCCATTCGTGATTACGTGACATTCTCTTTTTTACCCCGCTGACTGCTTGTATATTTACGTTTATTTCTGTACTGCTCAGCGTTCTATTCTATTCTTTTTAAGAAAGGTTATAAATATTATCTTATTGGAGTTTGAGCTCAGTTCCCGTGGTTGTAGAAAAATAATTATGAATTAAGCACGGGCCTGTGTTTTTGCAATTACACAAACTATTGTTTTGTTCTATCACACAAACATGCTTCATCACAGCTGCGGCGTCGTCAGTGGGTTGCTTATTAATTTTCTGAAGTACTTACATATGATCGCCATGCCTGAGCTTCACTGAACTTTTATCGATATCCATAGGTTCAGCTCAGCTACACAAAAACACGTTTGGCGCATAAAAACGAACTTGTCAATGCTAAGGACTAGCAAAATATTGCAATAGTAATCCCAAAAACTGGCAAATGGCACGAATTTCACCAAAACGTTAATGTTAAAGATTGATCAATAATCCAAAAGAAAAAAGTCAATGCAGACGCTTTTCTAACATCCCTCATGCTTGGAGGTGACATGGTGTAGTTACTAAGACCTGTGGCTGGTTTAGGTTGGCAGACACAGAGCACACACAGTGTAAAGTAAAACGTGAAGTTCCCATTCAATCTAATTGACAAGAAGGTCTGCTGTATCACGCGAACGGCCTTGCCGCAGTGCCTACACCGGTTCCCGTGAGATCACCGAAGTAAAGCGCTCTCGGGCGTGGTCGGCACTTGGATGGGTGACCATCCAGGCATCTGTGCGCTCTTGCCATTTTTCGGGGTGCACTCAGCCTCGTGATGCCAATTGAGGAGCGATTAGTGGCGGCTTCGGTCAAGAATACCATCATAACGACCGGGAGAGAGGAGTGCTGACCCCACGCCCCTCCTATCCGCATCCTCCTCTGAGGATGACACGGCGGTCGGATGGTCCCTGTAGGCCACTTGTGGTCTGAAGACGGAGTGCTTTTTTTTGCTCTATCATATTCTTTAACCTAAAAATGTCCTATATGTGTGTAAATGTATGAAAATTAAAAAAAAAAGACTGAGGATAGCACAACGGTGGCGAAACAAGTATTAGTGATAAAACGAAACATTAACGAGTGTACTTGCAAAAAGTGGGATCCAACCTTAACTAATTATTGTTATAAGTATTCTTTACGTTATACTTAAAAGAGGTGTAACATCGGTGCATACATACGCTTGTGCAGTGTGCTGTGCATTAATTCTTATTTTATTCCATCCGTTGCCTCTTCCATGTACAATTTGAGATGAATGTAATTAGCATTCCTATTTGGAATTTTGCTGACGCGGTGTTACCTTGCCCGCTAACTTCACTTGGAGTTCGGTATGCGTTAGTTTTATCATACCAGTCTATCTCTGTATTTCTCGCTGCTCTCCAAACATCTAGTTAAGGTTAATAGTGTGAACAGCTAACTGTGGCTCGGAAGATGGTTGTTCTATTCGCGTGAAATTTATATAGCACCAAAAGTACGAAGGAAGACGAATTAGAAAGAGACTGTGTTTCTCCTACTTTTTATGTTAAAACAACTTGATGTACAAATGAAGCATTTAGATGATACACTGCAGATCATTATAGTAGCAAAAGGGCAAACTAGTGATGTTTGTAATTAAATCTGACGAAAGGCAAAACGAGAAAATGTAGGCAAGAGATAAAAAAAATCTTTGAAGCACTTTAGTTATATTTTGGCTTGTGGCCGAACCGATTATCGATTCTATCATTTCCATTTCGCCCTGTCTTTCGTGTTACAACCGAAATACTTTTCACGTCAAGAACAGGTTAAAGGCAGACGCAAAAATCGAAGAGAACGAAAAAAAAAAAAATTAATCGAAGGTCGCAGCCAGTTGTGCAACTTTGCTTGATTTCCAGAATCGCGAAATAACCCGAAGCGTGCCGTTGATTAATAACAATTAGAATATAAGCCTTCCCCCAAACAGACAAGCAGCTGTCAGTACCACGTCTGATCCTCCGGTCCGGTTGGGTGGGGAGCGGTGAAGAACGTGGCCGTCTGACAGAGAGGGTGGTGTGAGGGTGAGGCAGGGAGGGTCCTCCTGGAACCCTTCCGCCGGGATGCCCGTCAGCCGGCGGCCCCTGGCCGTGACAAGGCGAACGGCCGGTGCGAACCGGCAAAAATTCCGCCGGCGCCCTGCTGCTGACACATTTCTTGATCCGCCGCTAGAGAGCAGGAGAGACGGGAGGTAGGGGGATGGGGCTGGGAGAGGGAGGGGCGGAGAATGCGGAATGAGGGCGGTGCCCGGCCGGTACCTCACAGGAGGAAAAATGAAAAAAAAAATCAGCTCGGGCCGCCGTGTATATACCAACAGAATGATTATGAAGGCTGGCAGAACCACCGCCCGGGCGGGCCCGGCTTGTTCCCCGGAACACCTTTTGAGAGCGGCTGAGATATGTATCAGACATCATATAGCTTTTATTTATCTCTCTAATTTTTTTGTCTGCGGCCGCGGTAGGTAGGTAAAAAAAATAATCTCCGCTTTATTAAAATACTGGCGGTAACAAAGGAAGTGTTGGTAAAACGCGCCCCGGCGAGGGCGGAGGGCGCAGTGGGCAGCTTCCGCCGTGCTGCGCATGCGCGAGGTCGGGGCCGCCCGTCTCACTTGCGATGACAAGTTTAGAACTATTGGTACTGACAGTCGTACTCAAACATTTTCCCTTGCTACCCGCCGCCGCGCCGCTGCTACCTTGCGCTCGCGAAGGAATACCCTGGCGAGAGCTGGGTGGCAGAGGGGGAGGGGGCAGCAGGGAGGCAACCACACAGAAAAAAAGGGGGAGAGAGGGAGGAAGGGCGCACCAGCACACTACGTGCAGACAAAAAACGCTAATTAGCTTTTTTAAATGATACTGTACGTGAAAGATAAGTGGCTCGACATGCGTTTCGCCAACTTTTTGAATAAATTATAACGGAAGCCTAGATGTGCGCCGAGATGGGCGCAGCTACCTGGCCGCGCGGGCATCGGCTACCGCCTGCCCCTGACAGCCCGATCTCTACTTGGGCGCCAAAGAAAAAGCCGGATTAAAATTAAATACCCTGATCTCGCCGCTGTCAACAACTCTTTTTCTCTCTTGTGCGCCGCATTTAATATACCGCGGGCGTACTTTCCCTCTGCCTCTTTCTCTCTCTATCTCTCTCAAGACACTCGCCGCATTCTGGCTTTCCCGTCGCGCTTCTTTTGTTCCTTTCACTTTTTTTGTTAAAATTGTATAATTTCGCTCCGCTACGGAGCGAGAATCCAGGACTCAGCCTCTGAGTCCCTGTTGACTGGAGAAGCAACAACATTGCTCCCAGTGTGGTCACCGGCTGTGTAGGGGAAACAATGAAACGAGTGTAAAATTTCATTCCATTACTAGTGGGCAGGCAGTATCAACGTTTTCCTTCTTTTGTCAACAATTATTCACGCACCGCTTTTGGCACATTGTAAGAGGAGGACGATTCCACTGAAAACCGCATATAATAGGCCCGTTGGTCATTTCATAAACCATCTACATCTACATCTACATGGATACTCTACAAATCATATTTAAGTGGCTGGCGGAGGGTTCATCGAACTACCTTCACAATTCCCTATGATTCCAGTGTGGGATCCTTACTAGGTGGGATTGACGGAAGACTTCAAAAGGGTGCAAAAAAGGGCAGCTCGTTTTGTATTATCACGTAATAGGGGAGTGTGGCAGATATGATACGCGAGTTGGGATTGAAGTCATTAGAGCAAATACGTTTTACGTCACGGCGAGATCTATTTACGAAATTTCAGTCACCAACTTTCTCTTCCGAATGCGAAAATATTTTGTTGAACCCATCCTACATAGGTAGGAATGATCATCAAAATAAAATAAGAGAAATCAGAGCTCGAACAGAAAGGTTTAGATGTTCGTTATTACCGCGCGCTGTTCGGGAGTGGAATGGTAAAGAGATAGTATAATTGTGGTTCGATGAACCCTGGGTCAAGCACTTAAATCTGAATTGCAGAGTAATCATGTAGATGTAGAAATAGCGTGCGGAAAGAACGAATACCTATATCTGTCCGTACTAGCACTGATTTCCCTTATTTTACCATGGTGATCGTTTCTCCCGATGCAGGTCGGCGTCAAAAAATATTTTCGCATTCGGAGGAATAAGTTAGTGACTTGAATTTTGTGAGAAGATTCCGCCACAACAAAAAAACCTTAGTTATAATGATATCCACCACAAATCCTGTGTCATTTCAGTAACACTCGCGCACCTACTTCGCGATAATACATAACGTGCTGCCTTTCTTTGAACTTTTTCCATGTACTCCGTCAATCCCACACTGCACAGCAGTATTCTAAAAGAGGACGGACAAGCTTATTGTAGGCAGTCTTCTTAGTAGATCTATTACATTTTCTAAGTATCCTGCCAATAAAACACAGTCTTTGGTTAGCTTTCCCCGCAATATTATCTATGTGTTTCTCCCAATATAAGTTGTTCGTAATTGTAATTCCTCGGTATTTAGTTGAATTAACTGCCTTTAGATTTGACTGATCAATTGTGTAACGGAAGTTTAACGAAATCCTTTTAGCACTCACGTGGATGACCTCAAACTTTCCGTTGTTTTAGGGTCAATTACCAATTTTCGCACCCTACAGATATCTTTTGTAAATTGTCTTGCAATTTGTTTTGATCTTCTGTTGACTTAATTTGTCGATAACCGACAGCGTCGTCTGCAAACAACCTCAGGCGGCTACTCAGATTGTCTCCCACATCGTTTACATAGATAAGGAACAGCAAAAGGCCTACAACACTACCTTGGGGAATGCCAGAAACCAGTTCCGTTTTACTCGATGACTTTCCGCCGGTTATACGAACTGTGACCTCTCTGATAGGATATCAGGAATCCAGTCACATAACTGAGACAATATTCCATAAGCTTGCAATTTCACTACAACCCGCTAGTGTGGTACAGTGTCAAAAGCTTTCCGGAAATCCGGAAATACGGAATCAATCTGAAATCCCTTGTCAATAGCACTCTTCACTTCAGGTGCGTAAAGAGGTAATGGTGTTTCACAAGAACGATGTTTTCTAAATCCATGTTGACTGTGTGTCAATAGAATGTTTTCTTCGAGTTAACGCGAAATGTTCGAACCTAATACATGTTCCAAAATCCTGCTGCAAGTCGACGTCAATGATATGGGCCTGTAATTTAGTGGGTTGCTCCTAGTACCTTTCTTGAATATTGATGTGACCTGTGCAACTATTCAATCTTTGGCTACGGATGTTTCGTCGAGCGAACGGTTGTAAGTGATGATAATTATGGAGCTATTGCATCAGCATACTCTGAAAGGAACCTAATTGGTATACAGTCTGGACCAGAAGACTTGCTTTAAAGGTGGATGTATGTATGTGCGTATGTATGTTTCTCATCTCCTCCTTAAACAGTGGAACAATTTCAACCAAGTTTGGTACACGTAGCCCGCACTATCACGCAAACAATCGCTGTGTGAGAAGGAACCACTGTCCCATCATAAATCAGAAGATATGACGTCCTAAGCCTAGGATGTGTGAAAAACTGCCACATCATGCTTGATGTTTAAATTTATGGCGTCTATGCTGCCAACTCTATTCGTAATAAATTTCGCAGACAGTATCCACATATGCCACTAAGTGTACACTCAAAGTTATATCATCGTACCAGACGTCATTCAGAAGATGTTGTTGTTGTTGTTGTTGTTGTCTTCAGTCCTGAGACTG
This sequence comes from Schistocerca gregaria, assembly GCF_023897955.1. NCBI lineage: Eukaryota > Metazoa > Arthropoda > Insecta > Orthoptera > Acrididae > Schistocerca > Schistocerca gregaria. Next base: position 248,090,191 of record NC_064920.1, read on the forward strand.
GTTTGATGCAGCTCTCCATGCTACTCTATCCTGTGCAAGCTTCTTCATCTCCCAGTACCTACTGCAGCCTACATCCTTCTGAATCTGCTTAGTGTACTCATCTCTTGGTCTTCCTCTACGATTTTTACCCCCCACGCTGCCCTCCAATGCTAAATTTGTGATCCCTAAATGCCTCAAAACGTGTCCTACCAACCGATCACTTCTTCTGGTCAAGTTGTGCCACAAACTTCTCTTCTCCCCAATCCTATTCAATACTTCCTCATTAGTTACGTGATCTACCCATCTAATCTTCAGCATTCTTCTGTAGCACCACATTTAGAAAGCTTCTATTCTCTTCTAGTCCAAACTATTTATCGTCCATGTTTCACTTCCATACATGGCTACACTCCATACAAATACTTTCAGAAATGACTTCCTGACACTTAAATCTATACTCGATGTTAACAAATTTGTCTTCGTCAGAGACGCTTTCCTTGCCATTGCCAGTCTACATTTTATATCCTCTCTACTTCGACTATCATCAGTTATTTTGCTCCCCAAATAGCAAAACTCCTTTACTACTTTAAGTGTCTCATTTCCTAATCTAATTCCCTCAGCATCACCCGATTTAATTTGACTACATTCCATTATCCTCGTTTTGCTTTTGTTGATGTTCATCTTATATCCTCCTTTCAAGACACCGTCCATTCCGTTCAACTGCTCTCCCAAGTCCTTTGCCGTCTCTGACAGAATGACAATGTCATCGGCGAACCTCAAAGTTTTCATTTCTTCCCCATGGATTTTAATACATACTCCAAATTCATACGAATTATTAAAGTGGATGTATGTATGTTCTACATCTCCTCCTAAACTACCGAACCGATGTCAACCGAACTTGCTGTACATACCATTCACTGTCTGTAAAGAATCACAGTAGCGGTAAGAACCATCCACCCATAAAAAGGGTGGGAGTCTGGCTGAAAAAGCAATGTAGGCACAACGCGAGAAGACCCATAGTCCAGGTATCCAGCACTGAGGAATGAGAGCTCTTAGGGCTTTCAAAAATCTTCGCACATTCTTTCCAACCTTTACGAAACTTTTTCTAGCTGACTACTCACAAAAGGAAAAAAGATTGTCGCTTGCAATATTTTCGCTGTTCGGGCAGTAAAACTGCCACATGAAGCATGACTTTTAATTTATTATTTCTTTACTAAGACTAACTGTATTCGTGACACATTTTGCTGACAGGTTTCACACACACGACTGAATCTACTACAAAAATTACACCAAAGTACGTCCCTTAGTTCAGGCCACATAGTGCGTGAAAAACCACCGTAGACGTATAAATTTATTACTTTGTTGCTATTAACTGTATTCGCAACACTTTTCGCAACACTTTTCGCATACACTATCCACATTTGCCGTTGAATGAATTACAAAAATATATGAGATGACGGCACATAGTTCGGGAGATATAACGTCATAAACACTGATATGCCTAAAAAACCGACCAATTTGTCACATTTTACTACAAACTGTATTCACACTTCGAACACAGTACACAAATATACCACTGAATCCACCTGCAAAATTACGAGGACTGTCCAGTAAGTAAGTTACGATTGATCGCGAAATGAAAATCACAGTGAAAATCATAAATGTTTCATTTGTAACGGTTAGCTACACCATTCATCTACTTCTCTACATAGTCGCCGTTCTGACTCCGACATTCGTCGTAGCGTTGTACCAACTTTCCAATACCCTCATATCAGAAGGCAGCCGCCAGTGCTTTCCGCCAATTCTCTACGCTGGCCTAAAGCTCGTTGTTGTTGTTGTTGTTGTGTTCTTCAGTCCTGAGACTGGTTTGATGCAGCTCTCCATGCTTCTTCATCTCCCAGAACCTACTGCAGCCTACATCCTTCCGAATCTGCTTAGTGTATTCATCTCTTGGTCAACATCAACGATATTTACCCTCCACGTTGCTCTCCAATACTAAATTTGTGATCCCTTGATGCCTCAGAACATGTCCTACCAACCGATCCCTTCCTCTGGTCAAGTTGTGCCACAAACTTCTCTTCTCCCCAATCCTATTCGATACCTCCTCATTAGTTATGTGATCTACCCATCTAATCTTCAGCATTCTTCTGTAGCACCACATTTCGAAAGCTTCTATTCTCTTCTTGTCCAAACTATTTATCGTCCATGTTTCACTTCCATACATGGCTACACTCCATACAAATAGTTTCAGAAATGACTTCCTGACACTTAAATCTATACTCGATGTTAACAAATTTCTCTTCTTCAGAAACGCTTTCCTTGCCATTGCCAGTCTACATTTGATATCCTCTCTACATAGACCAACATCAGTTATTTTGCTCCCCAAATAGCAAAACTCCTTTCCTACTTTAAGTGTCTCATTTCCTAATCTAATTCACTCAGCATCACCCGACTTAATTAGACTACATTCCATTATCCTGGTTTTGCTTTTGTTGATGTTCATCTTATATCCTCCTTTCAAGACACTGTCCATTCCATTCAACTGCTCTTCCAAATCCTTTGCAATCTCTGACAGAATTACAATGGCATCGGCGAACCTCAGAGTTTTCATTTCTTCTCCATGGATTTTAATACCTACTCAATATTTTTTTTTGTTTCCTTTACTGCTTGCTCAATATACAGATTGAATTGCATCGGGGAGAGGCTACAACCCTGTCTTACTCCCTTCCCAACCACTACTTCCCTTTCACGTCCCTCGAATCTTATAACTGCCATCTGGTTTCTGTAGAAATTGTAAATAGCCTTTCGCTCCCAGTATTTTATCCCTGCCACCTTTAGAATTTGAAAGAGAGTATTCCAGTCTACACTGTCAAAAGCTTTCTCTAAGTCTACAAGTGCTAGAAACGTAGGTTTGCCTTTTCTTAATCTTTCTTCTAAGATAAGTCGTAAGGACAGTATTGCCTCACGTGTTCCAACATTTCTACGGAATCGAAACTGATCCTCCCCGATGTCCGCATCTACCAGTTTTTCCATTCGTCTGTAAAGAATTCGCGTTAGTATTTTGCAGCTGTGACTTATTAAACTGATAGTTCGGTAATTTTCACATCTGTCAGCACCTGCTTTCTTTGGGAGTGGAATTATTATATTCTTCTTGAAGTCTGAGGGTATTTCGCCTGTCTCATACATCTTGCTCACCAGCTGATAGAGTTTTGTCATGACTGGCTCTCCCAAGGCCGTCAGTAGTTCTAATGGAATGTTGTCTACTCCGGGGGCCTTGTTTCGACTCAGGGCATTCAGTGCTCTGTCAAACTCCTCACGCAGTATCGTATCTCCCATTTCGTCTTCATCTACATTCTCTTCCATTCCCATAATATTGTCCTCAAGTACATCGCCCTTGTATAAACCTTCTATATACTTCTTCCACCTTTCTGCCTTCCCTTCTTTGCTCAGAACTGGGTTGCCATCTGAGCTCTTTATATTCATACACGTGGTTCTCTTCTCTCCATAGATCTCTTTAATTTTCCTGTAGGCAGTATCTATCTTACCCCTAGTGAGGTCAGCTTCTTCATCCTTACATTTGTCCTCTAGCCAGCCCTTCTTAGCACTTTGCACTTCCTGGCGATTTCAATTTTGAGATGTTTGTATTCCTTTTTGCCTGCTTCATTTACTGCATTTTTATATTTTCTCCCTTCATCAATTAAATTCAATATTTCGTCTGTTACCCAAGGATTTCTAGCAGCCCTCGTCTTTTTACCTACTTTATCCTCTGCTGCATTCACTACTTCATCCCTGAGAGCTACCCATTCTTCTTCTACTGTGTTTCTTTCCCCCATTCCTGCCAATTGTTCCCTTATGCTCTCCTTGAAACTCTGTACAACCTCTGGTTCTTTCAGCTTATCCAGATCCCATGTCCTTAAATTCCCACCTTTTTGTAGTTTCTTCAGTTTTAACCTACAGGTCATAACCAATAGATTGTGGTCAGAGTCCACATCTGCCCCTGGAAATGTCCTACAATTTAAAACCTGGTTTCTAAATTCAGAAGATATGACGTCATAAACGCTGAAATGCTTGAGAAACTGCCACATTATGCGTGAAGTTTAAATTTATTACTTTTTTTCAGACAGTACCCACATATGCCGCTGAATGTACGTACAAAATAATATCATTGTATGAGACATGGATCAGGAAATAAGACGACATAAACTCTGAGATGCTTGAAAACATGCTGCATCATGCGTGAAGTTTCAATGCATTAACTCTTTACTACCAAAATAATCCTACAGTCGACTCAACGTAAGCAAATCCCTGACACATGGCAGCACTTTTAACAGCTTTCAACTGCTAAGCGCCAGTGGCTGTAGGCGAAAACAATATCCGTCTATAGACATACTGTACGAAGAGGCGTTTGCATAGAGACGTTTAAAATATCGTTTTGTAGACAAGCGAGGCAGCTACGCCCAGCGTACATAAACTGCGAGTCTGTTGCAGGAGTATATAATGTACTCAATTTCGTTTCTAATAGAAAACTCGCAGAATGAATACCCGAGCAGTTTCCTGGTTTGCAAGCTAGTTACCTCGTACAAACTGATATGGACTTGTTCCAGAGTAAATGGTAACGCTGCGTACATTTTCCTACCTCCGGGGAGTTAACCATACCAAACTTCTCCTCTGGGAAGATAGGGATTACTAAAAGGTGTATCCAGTAAATAGAGAGAATCCACATAGGGTAGAGTATACGAAACGGAAGTAAAAGCGTTCCAGTAAACGTGGGTGCGCAAAGAAACTAATTACGAGCTGCCACTAACTGCAGTTTGAAATATTGTCCTACATAGTATAAACGTAGTTGGAATGTACATTTTTGGTTTCCATTCGGTTGGCCTCAAATTCCACCACTGAGCTACATAAGCGAGAAGTCAGCGTGTTACATGTTACAAGTTACTGGACTCTGATATCCATTAAAAGAGGTGTTCCACGTGGCGTTCCACGTGTTGTCCTCGCATCTAAGCGAAATAGTGTGTACTGCCTTACAAATTCTTTACCGGCCGCTATGGCCGAGCGGTTCTAGGTGCTTCAGTCCGGAACCATGCTGCTGCTTCGGTCGCAGGTTCGAATCCTGCCTCGAGCATGGATGTGTGTGGTGTCCTTAGGTTAGTTAGGTTTAAATAGTTCTAAGTCTAGGGGACTGATGACCTCAGATATTTAAGTCCCATAGTGCTCAGAGCCATTTGAACCATTTTGAACAAATTCTTTCAGACAACCCCGGATCTGCTACAGGGCCTGTTTTACGTATCCACCTCCTCTTACATCAGCAGCGAAATTTGTGGCTTGCCTTACCACGTATCTAAGTATCACATTCCCTAAAGTTGTGCAATGTGAGCATTCTCAAGCAATCCTGTGATATCCTGCCACAGCAACGGAAGGTCTTCCAAGTGTTCTTGGGAGAATTTGTGGCCTGATGAAACTATGATCTAGTACAATTATCCACAGAGTCAATGAGAAATGTTGGTAGTCTGATGGCACATGAACAGCAAGTCGGCTTAAACCAAATTAGACAGCAGCTATATGGGGACTTACTCGAAAAGTTTATATTTCAAAGAGATTTGTAATGGCCAAGGCAATATTTTATATTGAAGATGTGGCGGCTCGGAACCGCACGATCGAAATTACCTAGAAAATGGCTCAGTCGCAGTAAACTATTAACTTCGTTGTTTTTCTTTTTTTAGTTTATCATAAAAAAGGTCGTACCAAGAGGAGCCGTTGTAGAAACTGAATTTTACTTCTTTTTTCGATTAATCAACACTCTCAATTGCTTTGGACGGAAATTCCTCAAAATTTATTCGATGATGGTTCAAATGGCTCTGAGCACTATGGGACTTAACTGCTGAGGCATCAGTCCCTTATAGCTTAGAACTGACTAAACCTAACTAACGTAAGGACATCACACACATCCATGCCCGAGGCAGGATTCGAACCTGCGACCGTAGCGGTCGCGCGGTCCAGACTGTAGCGCCTAGAACCGCTCGGCCACTCTGGCCGACTTATTCGATGACCACGAATCCTTGACATCAGTTGCATTAGGTATAGATTTACAACACAATAGTCGCATAATATAATTTCATGTAGGCCAGAGCTAGGAAACGATTTCCTGCTAGCCGCGAGCAGTCGTTTTAAAAGTATCAGCCATGCGTGTCGGACTGTCACAAATTTTCATATGTCACTATTGAGTAGTAAACCTATACCTAGCGATGTCAAGCGCACGCGGTCAGTGAATAAATTTCGAGTATAATGATGTATTTATTGCACAGGAATCTACTATCCCATACCATATTTTGTACGTACAAATAAAAGAACATAGTTTCAGCCAACAGAACACATTCATTTAACACAACTAACTTACAATACTTAGGTCATGGGCAATACATGGTACAAATAATAGAGACAGGCACCTTCTTAAAAACACGCCCAAGAAAAATTGTAGACTAGATACTGAGGCATTTAGTGATACAATATGTGTCGGAGAAAAGGCTCATCGCGGTAGAAGACGGATAAGGAAGGTGATATTACACACACAGTAGTCTGACTGGTTCAGCATTAGAAAAGATAGCTCATCGGTGAATTCCAGTGTGTAATAACTACAGATCAGTGCATAGCAACAGTCCACATGGATTATTAGACAAAGAAAAACCCCAAAATTGATCAATTAAACCCACAGTTATTAGAAATATGGTAAGAAAACACCCTTCTACATCGTATGGAGAGGAGGCACCGTGAAAGCATTTACACTCCTGGAAATGGAAAAAAGAACACATTGACACCGGTGTGTCAGACCCACCATACTTGCTCCGGACACTGCGAGAGGGCTGTACAAGCAATGATCACACGCACGGCACAGCAGACACACCAGGAACCGCGGTGTTGGCCATCGAATGGCGCTAGCTGCGCAGCATTTGGGCACCGCCGCCGTCAGTGTCAGCCCGTTTGCCGTGGCATACGGAGCTCCATTGCAGTCATTAACACTGGTAGCATGCCGCGACAGCGTGGGCGTGAACGGTATGTGCAGTTGACGGATTCTGAGCGAGGCCGTATAGTGGGCATGCGGGAGGCCGGGTGGACGTACCGCCGAATTGCTCAACACGTGGGGCGTGAGGTCTCCACAGTACATCGATGTTGTCGCCAGTGGTCGGCGGAAGGTGCACGTGCCCGTCGACCAGGGACCGGACCGCAGCGACGCACGGATGCACGCCAAGACCGTAGGATCCTACACAGTGCCATAGGGGACCGTGCCGCCACTTCCCAGCAAATTGGTGACACTGTTGCTCCTGGGGTATCGGCGAGGCCATTCCCAACCGTCTCCATGAAGCTGGGCTACGGTCCCGCACACCGTTAGGCCGTCTTCCGCTCACGCTCCAATATCGTGCAGCCCGCCTCCAGTGGTGTCGCGACAGGCGTGAATGGAGGGACGAATGGAGACGTGTCGTCTTCAGCGATGAGAGTCGCTTCTGCCTTGGTGCCAATGATGGTCGTATGCGTGTTTGGCGCCGTGCAGGTGAGCGCCACAATCAGGTCTGCATACGACCGAGGCACACAGGACCAACACCCGGCATCATGGTGTGGGGAGCGATCTCCTACTCTGGCGGTACACCTCTGGTGATCGTCGAGGGGACACTGAATAGTGCACGGTACATCCAAACCGTCATCGAACCCATCATTCTACCATTCCTAGACCAGCAAGGGAACTAGCTGTTCCAACAGGACAATGCACGTCCGCATGTATCCCGTGCCACCCAACGTGCTCTACAAGGTGTAAGTCAACTACCCTGGCCAGCAAGATCTCCGGATCTGTCCCCCATTGAGCATGTTTGGGACTGGATGAAGCGTCGTCTCACGAGGTCTGCACGTCCAGCACGAACGCTGGTCCAACTGAGGCACCAGGTGGAAATGGCATGGCAAGCCGTTCCACAGGACTACATCCAGCATCTCCACGATCGTCTCCATGGGAGAATAGCAGCTTGCATTGCTGCGAAAGGTGGATATACACTGTACTAGTGGCGACATTGTGCATGCTCTGTGCCTGTCTGTATGTGCCTGTGGTTCTGTCAGTGTGATCATGTGATGTATCTGACCCCAGGAATGTGTCAATAAAGTTTCCCCTTCCTGGGACAATGAATTCACGGTGTTCTTATTTCAATTTCGAGGAGTGTATTTGGCGTGGATTGCATCTGACTGCAGTTAGAGCAAGTGGTTCATCACACAAAGAGACAATGCCGCCCATCTGGAGACACCATAAGATGGGTCACACATTCCTTTAATTTAGTTGGCAGTTGCCGAGATATTAAAATACCTTGCCTGAGAGTTCCCCTTAGCGATCAGCAATCGAAAATCACGAGAAATTAACCCATCCTCATTTATGAATGTTTTTAAATAGGAGTCCTACATGGTTATTTATTGATGCAACAGCTTAAAGCATCCACAGAAGGTAATATCAGTTTCTACGGAACTCTGTCACAAAGCATATACTTCCCTAAAAATAACCTGACCGTTCACCCTCGAAGCTCCTTCGACAGCATGCATGTCACACCTTAGCCCTAGTTCCCCTGGCAAAGGGAGGAGGGCCGGGACGGAAAAGAAACATGTCTTGCGAACTGCAAATAGCCAGACTTTATTCATCCATTATTTGAGAATTAGAGCACTTAGTCAGTTGCAACAAACTTTACACATAATTTAAAATCCTTATGAGGCTTTTTCTCACTCAACCACCCTCCACCTCTCCCCTCAACCATAAAATGATGAAAAGGGTAAGTTTACCACTTACTACATTTTCGATGTTCGTGGAGTAAAACTGCCACATCAGGCACGACATTTCAATTTATTACTTCTTTACTAATAAATCTACTAACAACAAATTTTGCGGACGATATTCAGACATATCACACATATAACATCGTACGACACGTAGTTCAGGAGACAGAACGTCATAAAAATTGAACTGCCTAAAAGTAAAGCTACTTTTCGAGGACCAGACCGCCACCTCTTCCTAGGAACCAGCGCCAAGTTTGAATTCTGGCAATAAAGAAACGTCACTTCCACTTTCTCAACCAACCTAAGGCAATTGTTGGAAAGAAAGGGCTCTTTTGCTAACCTCAGCCACCCCACTTCCTGCTAGGAACCAGCACAGAGTTTGAATTTTGGCGCCGGCCAGAGTGGCCGAGCAGTTCTAGGCGCTAGAGTCTGGAACCACGCGACCGCTACGGTCGCAGGTTCGAATCGTGCCTCGGGCATGGATGAGTGTGATGTCCTTAGGTTAGTTAGGTTTAAGTAGTTAGAAGTTCTAGGGGACTGATAACCTCAGCAGTTAAGTCCCATAGTGCTCAGAGCCATTTGGACCATTTTGAATTCTGCCACTAAACAAAGCGCACTTGCGCTTCCGCCACCAACTTAAGAAAATTGTTGCAAAAGAAGCTCATCGCCACTAAACTAAGACACCAGGACTCAACCTCTTCCTGCGCGTTTCGGGTAAAAGGACTCACACTGCACTAGGCCCATGGATGGAGGAACAAATTTACTTTATTTAGGGAGGGAGTATATGTCTCACAGAACACACGCACCGACATGTCCGACACCATACAGACCTGCAAACCACTCCTACATAACTCATTTATAATGCTCTAGACACACGCTTGCTAATTGTAAACAGTTAAAACTAACGCCTAGCACAGAATACAGACATGCGAACCGCTTGTAAATAATACAAAACATTTACGTCCAAATAGCCAAACGACTCCTGATTTTCGGAAATAATTTCAGTGCATAGGCTGCTGGAAGGAGGAAGGAGTGTACTTTACTTATTTGGGACATATCTTTTTGAAACTTTTGCATCTCATAGGTTTCGATATGTAAGGCTGACCTAAGGCAGGATCTGAACTCCAGTAGTGCACTACACTTGGCAACACAACCACACTCATCTAGATATTCATTCCAATCCAGACCTGTAACTCCTCTACAGATAAATTTGTCCAGTTATTTGTTGACTCACTCACAGTCTAACCAGCTTGCCGTTTTTGCGCAAAAATCGCTCAGACTGCGATGTGCTGCTCGGGGAAGTAAGGAAGGACTGCACTCTATTTATTTCGAGCCCTTTTATTTAGTCGTGGAGCATATTTGTCACAAAACACGTGCACTGATTCGGCTGTGGTCATCTGACACAGGCCACACACACGTAAAAAACTCCTAATTTCACCACACAATAGCAAACTGATCTTAAATAATGCAGTACACAATATCCGCAGACGAGCTTTGTGCTCTTAGACTCTCCAAATAAAGCACAGCACAGTGCACAGACATGCTCGCAAAGAAGCGCAACACCCCTATCTGCCAAACAGACCAAAAGTCTGAGCTCGGCCTCCCCCAAACATGACCTCAACACAGTCGCAAACTGATATCACCTATGCGCCTTACATACGCTCCAAGGCAGGTAGTGTGCGCGTGCGGTCGGCTGGAGAGGGGGTTCCAGAGCCTCCAGCCAAGTCCAGCTTCTGCGCGCTCGTGACAGCCGACTAGAAAGGGTACTCTACTCTGACACATGTGAAAACTGCATTGTTCTTCTCATGTATACCGCCGGCGTCCCAGGTCTGGACCTGCTGTCACGTCTATTGACAGAATAGCCCATAGCTATTTTACACACACGATTATCGCCGCTGCGAGAACGCTTACTATTCGCCTGCAACCGAGATAGTGACGGAAAACCAATCACTGTGATCTGCGGTGCAGTGGAGTGTAAAGATTGACAGCACTCTATTTATTTTTTCAAACTACACTCCTGGAAATTGAAATAAAAATACCGTGAAATCATTGTCCCAGGAAGGGGAAACTTTATTGACACATTCCTGGGGTCAGATACATCACATGATCACACTGACAGAACCACAGGCACATAGACACAGGCAACAGAGCATGCACAATGTCGGCAATAGTACAGTGTATATCCACCTTTCGCAGCAATGCAGGCTGCTATTCTCCCATGGAGACGATCGTAGAGATGCTGGATGTAGTCCTGTGGAACGGCTTGCCATGCCATTTCCAACTGGCGCCTCAGTTGGACCAGCGTTCGTGCTGGACGTGCAGACCGCGTGAGACGACGCTTCATCCAGTCCCAAACATGCTCAATGGGGGACAGATCCGGAGATCTTGGTGGCCAGGGTAGTTGACTTACACCTTCTAGAGCACGTTGGGTGGCACGGCATACATGCGGACGTGCATTGTCCTGTTGGAACAGCAAGTTCCCTTGCCGAACTAGGAATGGTAGAATGATGGGTTCTATGACGGTTTGGATGTACCGTGCACTATTCAGTGTCCCCTCGACGATCACCAGAGGTGTACCGCCAGAGTAGGAGATCGCTCCCCACACCATGATGCCGGGTGTTGGCCCTGTGTGCCTCGGTCGTATGCAGTCCTGATTGTGGCGCTCACCTGCACGGCGCCAAACACGCATACGACCATCATTGGCACCAAGGCAGAAGCGACTCTCATCGCTGAAGACGACACGTCTCCATTCGTCCCTCCATTCACGCCTGTCGCGACACCACTGGAGGCGGGCTGCACGATGTTGGGGCGTGAGCGGAAGACGGCCTAACGGTGTGCGGGACCATAGCCCAGCTTCATGGAGACGGTTGCGAATGGTCCTCGCCGATACCCCAGGAGCAACAGTGTCTCTAATTTGCTGGGAAGTGGCGGTGCGGTCCCCTACGGCACTGCGTGCATCCGTGCGTCGCTCCGGTCCTGTCCCAGGTCGACGGGCACGTGCACCTTCCGCCGACCACTGGCGACAACATCGATGTACTGTGGAGACCTCACGCCCCACGTGTTGAGCAATTTGGCGGTACGTCCACCCGGCCTCCCGCATGCCCACTATACGCCCTCGCTCAAAGTCCGTCAACTGCACATACGGTTCACGTCCACGCTGTCGCGGCATGCTACCAGTGTTAAAGACTGCGATGGAGCTCCGTATGCCACGGCAAACTGGCAGACACTGACGGCGGTGGTGCACAAATGCTGCGCAGCTAGCTCCATTCGACGGCCAACACCGCGGTTCCTGGTGCGTCCGCTGTGCCGTGCGTGTGATCATTGCTTGTACAGCCCTCTCGCAGTGTCCAGAGCAAGTATGGTGGGTCTGACACACCGGTGTCAATGTGTTCTTTTTTCCATTTCCAGGAGTGTATTTACTTAACCATACAGTATATCTAACACACTGTCTCAAAACACCCACCCATATGTGCCCTGGGCCATGTTGCACAGCCTACAGACATGCACCAAACTCATGATTTCAGTAAACACAATAACAAACTGCTACTAAATAATTCTTCACACTGATGTGTTGATACGCTCAGTACTCGTAAACTTCCCAAGTAACGCAAAGGAGATCGGCTCGCAAAATAACTCAGCCCACGTGCGCAGGTACCCCCCCCCCCCCCACAGCCCCCCCCCCCCACAGCTTGTCCACAGGATCGTGAAGTCACACATCCGTCTGATTACAGACCGCCCATACCCTCGGCTTCCGCAAGCGCGAGTTGGCACGGTCGACGCCCTCTTCAGCTGTCAAAGCACGCACTGACGTCCGTGCAGGTCCGCGATCCGTCACAACCCCAAGCCGCGACCACCGAACGCGGATGAAAGTCAACTTTATATCAACGTAGCATAATTCCAAAGCGCAGCCTCCATACACTAGACACATCATAGCAGCAGCACATGTCTTTACCTCCTATGACACATTGCGCATTGCTCCTGACACGATTTACGCGGCCCTTTAACTAAACATAACTACACATCCCTGGTCTCACCTCGTCGCGTGACCAGCCCTCTAAAACCTTCTCAATATTATTCTTACTTTACAACATCTTTTAAAAAAATAAGATCTAATTTACAACTCCCACCGCACCTAACCTCACACCCGTCCCACCATCACCATACGCAAACGTCCTCAACCCTATCTTGACGCTCATATATCACCCCACAAACCATATCCATCAATCAATTTACCATTCTCAGCCCCTCTTTTCGAATTACAAACGTAGCCTCCATCTAAACACCAATCAACTCATCTTTCTCGCACTTTCAACAGTAAAATTAGTTTTACACACACCCCGAAATACCAGAATCAATTAAATAGTCAAACTTTTATACAGAGCATCAAGCACATACGACACTCACACCAATATTCAAAGCCTGGTCCATATTTACAATCTCCAACTTGAATTAAATATTATTACCATTGCCGCCACATTCGTATTAAAAATAACCAGTGATGCTAAAAAAGTTTATTTGCACTATACTAATTAATATTTATTGTGGGCCCTTTCGTGTTAGGAGGACAGTTCAACTGAAGCCCATGGAGTCTGTGACCCTCTGGTCTAGAAATCCCATGGCAGTTCATCAGATTTCCATTTGAAGCCATATAAAGGGAAATTATTTTGTGCCTATGCCAGCAGCCTTGTCGCAGCGATAACACCGGTTCCCAACAGATCACCGCAGTTGGGTGGTGTTGAGCTGGGCTAGCACCTGAAGGGTGGCCATCCGGTCTGCAGAGCGCCATTGGCAAGCGGTGTGCGCACAGCCCTTGTGAGGCAAGCTGAGGAGCTACCTGATTGAGAAGTAGCAGCTCTGGTGTCGTAAACTGACATACGGAAGGGAGAGCGGTATGCTGACCACACACCCCTCCATACCCGCGCCCAGTGGCCACCGAAGACTGAGGATGACACGGCGACCGGTCGGTACCATTCGGCCTTAATGGCTTGTTCGGGGAAATTAAGTTTTTTAGTTTCATTTAGTGTCTACGGACGGCTGATACCTTTTTCGCTGTAATTGTCTATTCATTGTGTATTTGGTATTACGTTTAACCTGCTGTATATCAACGAATTATTCATTTTTTATGTTTACTTGGTATTGCATACATGGTAACTAAAATCAGTGCCCCTCACAAGATAACAGGTGGTACTATTTCCTGTGGTGTCGATGAAGGGTTAAACAGAGGAAGTGTATGATCCGAAAAAGTTTGAATGCGAGATTGGAACTCCCAAAACTGCGAACTCTAGGAACATTCTTTACTTTACGCACATCATAATCTAGTAAGTGTTTCACGTTCGTAAGTAAATATTAATGGTGACACTAATGAAGTTCCTACACAAGGTAGGCATGCCTGTTTGTAAGTGATGCTGGTTGCTAAGGAAGTGCCATCCCGATATGTGAGGAACGAAAATACTGACAATTTATTGTCGATTGTGGGTAGGAGCCTAGCCTGTTGCGGATGGTATGGTTCGATAGAAATGTAATATGGCTATAAGTATGTGGTACGAAGTAGGCAACAAAATGCATCCTACTCGGAGGAAAGAATAAACACTAAATATTTTTCGTGTTTATTGTGATTTAATGTACTAAAATTATTTTCTTGCTAATTTCTTGTTTCACAGGAGTATCAAGGAGAAGGCCTATAACGAACCTACTGAAGGGAGATTAATTGAGCAAGAGTGGTAAAGACCAGATAAAAATTAAGAACGATTTCAACATCAAGTTTTTCGAAAGAAACAACTCAATATAGTAATGTATATGCTAATGAAGGAGACAGCATATAAAAGTTGCCAAAATAACTAATGATCTGTTCCAAATGATGTGAGTAAAACAGAAACGGCTATGATTATATCTGGTATAGTTTTAAATATTGTAAATATCTCTGCATGTTTATGTCAATATTTTATTATTTGTACTGTGTAATAATTCCTATGCTACAAGTGACTTCACTTTCAGTTCAAATATAGATGAATTATGTATTAGAGACACCTTGAGGGAATTGAGTGAATAACGTACCACAGAGATATCAATTATACTCAGAACAAAGTGACAGAAAAAATTAGAAACTAATAAACAAAGTAGAAATGGGGAAGTAATGAAGGGAAGATATAGGAGGGGAAGTGATTAAATGTTATGTAAGGAGTTTGGTGTAATTTGTGCAGTGGTAGACCTTGAACATATCACCTTTCTGGTAATGTATGAAAGGGTCATGTTGAGATGTAGTTGGCTAGAATTAGGTGGTAGTATGGTAGAATAGAAATGGTAGGTAGATGTAGTAATTTCGAGACTGTAGTTGGATGGTATGAGATGGTAGTTTGGTACAGAAGGAAAGATAGAAACTTGTACTAATATGAAAAGTATTCCCACATCTGGAACCTCAACTAAACGTAGTTGCAAAATACCTCGTACGTCAGATCAAATGTGTCGCCAAAGATCACTAGTTCATAGAACTGAATGTATTGTAATACTGTTTCTCTGGTTTCATAGTGCTATTGTGAAAGTAGCAAATCATACAGCCGACAGCCGCTCAGGCTTGTCATTTGTACAGCCTCTTTCATTTTTTATAAAGTAAAAGTTCACTGTGCCGACAGCCCCTCATTTCTATAGTTCCTTTCTGATGTTTATAATGTAAGAGATGTATTGCTGACAATCACTCAGGCTTGTCATTTTTGAAGGCCTTTTTTTTCTTCTGATATTTTGGAAAATTGTAAGTAGGCTGTTTAGGTTTTTTTTTTTGGTAACGCCGCCGCCACGTAGCGCTCTGTATGAAAATCACTGGCTGTGCTGTGTGCAGTCTGTGGCTGGTTTGCATTGTTGTCTGCCATTGTAGTGTTGGGCAGCGGCAGCTGGATGTGAACAGCGCGTAGCGTTGCGCAGTTGGAGGTGAGCCGCCAGCAGTGGTGGACGTGGGGAGAGAGATGGCGGAGTTTTGAAATTTGTAAGAATTGGTGTCATGAACTGATATATATTATGACTATTAAGGTAAATACATTGTTTGTTCTCTATTAAAATCTTTCATTTGCTAACTGTGCCTCAGTAGTCAGTGACTTCCGTAGTTTGAATCTTTTAGTTAGCTGGCGGTAGTGGCGCTCGCTGTATTGCAGTAGTTCGAGTAACGAAGATTTTTGTGAGGTAAGTGATTTGTGAAACGTATAGGTTAATGTTAGTCAGGGCCATTCTTTCGTAGGGATTTTTGGAAGTCAGACTGCGTTGCGCTAAAAATATTGTGTGTCAGTTTAAGCACATTCGTGTATAATTGTTCAAAGAGGACGTTTCACATAGACCAGTCGTGTATCATTTTTCCAAGGGGACGTTTCAAAATATGTAGAAATTAAACGATTTGTGTGTGTTAATGGTTGTACATTTTGTTCAGTAAAATAGTACAAACACAATAAGAGATGGTTTGGTCACACGTGTCTGTTTGGAAAGGAAACCTGGTCGCAGTCCCCTCACTGGCACAGAAATTCCTTATGGGAGAAGCTTTAGGGGGAGCCCAGTAAATGGCAAAATTCCATTTGTCCTTAGAGGTCATTCGGCAGTGGACAGGAGAGCTAAGCAGCCCTCCCCCCCCCCCCCCCTCCTGCGCCCCTCTCCTCTCCAAGAAATACTGGCTGACATCATGTGGCTGTAGAGAGGACGAAGCAGAGATCCACATTAGAGTGGAGTCTATTACAGCTGTGGCGTCGTCAATGGGCTGTTTCCGTACACTATGGGCAGCACGGCTTACATCCAGCTCCACGACTACCTACCATATGTCAAGGATTAGTGTATTCTGGATGCACACAATGGCACCACCACTCTACATGACGCATGCACCTCAACATGACAGCCACCATCAGAAAGAGGATCATTTATCTACTAATGCAAGTGGCTGCTGACACTCCCACCTACAACACATCAAAGGCACGATTATCTGCATGCACACACATTATGCTGCAGTGCAGTGTGGTGCGTGACCCTGAACACGCTGCCTGACTCAAGAAGAAAAAGGGACTGTCTTGAGACACCCCGGAAAGAGGTGTGATACTAACCTGACTGTCATCCGCCATACGATCCGACAACCAGGACTGATGATCTGGTGAGTTATTTCTTTTCATAGCGGGAGCCCTGCGGTTGTCATCCGTGACACCCTTACCGAACAGCGGTACGGCGGGGATACTCTACGCCATTCTGGCAATCGATTCTGAGTTTGAATTTCAACGAGATAATGCCCAACTGCACAAGGCGAGAGTTTCTGCTGCTTGTCTTCGTTTTTGCAAATCTCATCTTGGCCAGCAAGATGGCCGGATCTCATCCCCATTGAGCATTATGGGCAGAGCACTCCAACCATCCCGGAATTCTGCCGATCTAACACGCCAAATGGACATAATTTGGGTCGTAACCCTCAGGAGGACATCTAACAACTCCATCAGTTAGTGCAAGACAAACAACAGCGTGCATGACGACCAGAGGTGGACCAAAGAGTTATTGACTTGCGTGCAGTTCTTTCTCTTGAACAGATTACCAAATTTTTCTGAGAATGTGTGTTGTCAGGTACTTCGCGGGGAGTACTGTATCGAACGTGTAGTAGTAAACCTGTGTGTGATGCACAGCGCCTATTTTATAGTGTCTGACACAGGAATTTGCTAAGCAGCTCTCTAAACGCTTTGGCTCCAACTAAACTACCACTTGATGAAATGTGCCGCCCTTCATTGGTTCTTCTCTATATTTTCCATCAGGTCCAACTGGGAAGGATCACTGGCTGATGAACAACACTCATGAATCGGTCGAACAAGCGCCACTTCTTTCGTAGATGAATTACATTTTCTTAATATTCTTCTATAAAGCTAAGTCTGGCGCCTGACTTTTCCACTATTTTCTTTATGCGGTCCTTCCATTTAAGGTCGCTCTGGATAGTTACACCTAGATATTTTACGGTAGAAACTGTTTACAGAAATCTTCCATCAATGTTGTATAGTACTGGATTTTTTTTCTATGTATGAGCAATATATTACACCTCTTTATGTTCAGGCTCAACTGTCAGAGACTACACCATTCATCTGTCTTCTGTAGATCATTCTTCAAATGGATTCTGTATTCTGCCGTTGCTACTTTCTTATAGACAAATGTGTCATCTGTGAGCATCCTTAAAGAGCTGCAGACGCTTTCTATACAAAAATGGTTGAAATGGCTCTAAGCACTATGGGATTTAACATCAGTCCCCTAGACTTAGAACTACGTAAACCTAACTCACCTAAGGACACCACACACACCATGCCCGAGGCAGGATTCGAACCTGTGACCGTAGCAGCAGCGTGGTTCCGGACGGAAGCGCCTAGAACCGCTCGGCTACAGCGGCCGTCCTTTCTATACACTGTACACAACGGTCCTACTCACTTCTTTTGGGTACTCCGAAAATTACCTTTACACCTGTCGATTTAGTTTCGTTGAGAGCGACGTCTTGTTTAGTGTTTGCAACGAAGTACGTAATCCAGTCTCAAATCTGGTCCGATACCACGTATGCTCGTACTTTTGTTTTTCATTGCATGGCAGCACCGAAAGTTGTCAGACGGAGAAACTGAGCGAGCTGAGTTTTTAAAGCTCTCTGCTGGCAAACCCTTGTTGACCATTACAGAGCAGATTTTCGGTCTCCAAAAATATCACAATTCTTGAGCATGAAACATGTTCCCTAATTCTGCAACAGGTTGACGTCAACGATGTAGGTGTATAATTATGTGTATGTGTGCAATGACCCTTCCTGAAAACGGGAATACCGTGCACTTTGATCCTGTCGCTTCGTACTTTTCTTCGCTCCAGCGAACTACGATAAAATGGGGCTGGGAGGCGAGAAAATTGTTTAGTATAATCGTTGTTGATTCTTACAGGAGTCTCATATGGTCCTGATGGCTTCCTACTACTAAGCGATTGCAATTGCTCTTCTATCCAGCGATGGGTTATCTGATTATCAGATATTTCGACGTTCTTATGATGATATACACTCCTGGAAATGGAAAAAAAACACATTGACACCGGTGTGTCAGACCCACCATACTTTCTCCGGACACTGCGAGAGGGCTGTACAAGCAATGATCACACGCACGGCACAGCGGACACACCAGGAACCGCGGTGTTGGCCGTCGAATGGCGCTAGCTGCGCAGCATTTGTGCACCGCCGCCGTCAGTGTCAGCCAGTTTGCCGTGGCATACGGAGTTCCATCGCAGTCTGTAACACTGGTAGCATGCCGCGACAGCGTGGACGTGAACCGTATGTGCAGTTGACGGACTTTGAGCGAGGGCGTATAGTGGGCATGTGGGAGGCCGGGTGGACGTACCGCCGAATTGCTCAACACGTGGGGCGTGAGGTCTCCACAGTACATCGATGTTGTCGCCAGTGGTCGGCGGAAGGTGCACGTGCCCGTCGACCTGGGACCGGACCGCAGCGACGCACGGATGCACGCCAAGACCGTAGGATCGTACACAGTGCCGTAGGGGACCGCACCGCCACTTCCCAGCAAATTAGGGACACTGTTGCTCCTGGGGTATCGGCGAGGACCATTCCCAACCGTCTCCATGAAGCTGGGCTACGGTCCCGCACACCGTTAGGCCGTCTTCCGCTCACGCCCCAACATCGTGCAGCCCGCCTCCAGTGGTGTCGCGACAGGCGTGAATGGAGGGACGAATGGAGACGTGTCGTCTTCAGCGATGAGAGTCGCTTCTGCCTTGGTGCCAATGATGGTCGTATGCGTGTTTGGCGACGTGCAGGTGAGCGCCACAATCAGGACTGCATACGACCGAGGCACACAGGGCCAACACCCGGCATCATGGTGCGGGGAGCGATCTCCTACACTGGCCGTACACCTCTGGTGATCGTCGAGGGGACACTGAATAGTGCACGGTACATCCAAACCGTCATCGAACCCATCGTTCTACCATTCCTAGACCGGCAAGGGAACTTGCTGTTCCAACAGGACAATGCACGTCCGCATGTATCCCGTGCCACCCAACGTGCTCTAGAAGGTGTAAGTCAACTACCCTGGCCAGCAAGATCTCCGGATCTGTCCCCCATTGAGCATGTTTGGGACTGGATGAAGCGTCGTCTCACGCGGTCTGCAAGTCCAGCACGAACGCTGTTCCAACTGAGGCGCCAGTTGGAAATGGCATGGCAAGCCGTTCCACAGGACTACATCCAGCATCTCTACGATCGTCTCCACGGGAGAATAGCAGCCTGCATTGCTGCGAAAGGTGGATATGCACTGTACTAGTGCCGACATTGTGCATGCTCTGTTGCCTGTGTCTATGTGCCTGTGGTTCTGTCAGTGTTATCATGTGATGTATCTGACCCCAGGAATGTGTCAATAAAGTTTCCCCTTCCTGGGACAATGAATTCACGGTGTTCTTATTTCAATTTCCAGGAGTGTATAATTAACTGGTTATCAGAGAATAAACAAGTGTTTATTTCTGTTTCCCACGATGTTTTTAAACCAAAGTGAACTACAATTGGCACTATCTTAAGACTTTGCCAACGTACAATTACGTAAACTGCAGGTGTCAGACAACATCCTGTTGCAACCCCATGGTTT
Organism: Schistocerca gregaria; assembly: GCF_023897955.1. Lineage (NCBI taxonomy): Eukaryota > Metazoa > Arthropoda > Insecta > Orthoptera > Acrididae > Schistocerca > Schistocerca gregaria. The sequence continues at coordinate 248,110,563 of NC_064920.1, forward strand.
ATCACGATTTTATCAGATATTTTGGAGTTAATTTCTTTCCTTTCCTGTTGTCTTTATTCTATGTGTCAGTGTGCGAACTATGCAACGAAACATCATCGATATGGGCTTTCGAAGCGGAATTCCCGCTCGTGTACCCTTGATGTCTGCAGGACACAAACCTTTACGCCTCGCTGGGCCCGTCAACACTGACAATGGAGTGTTTATGACTGGAAACATGTTGAGTGGTCAGACAAGTCACGTTTGAAATTGTGTCGAGCGGATGGACGTGTACGGGTATGAAGACAACTTCATGAATCCGTGAACGACATTATTCGAGTCCATCCCGCGTCGTGTTGCAGCACTTCTGCGTGTTAGTGGGGCCCCCACACGATATTAAGTAGGTGCACCAGCTTCTTTGACTCTTCAGTACCTGTATTTGCATCATGAATATAATTTACACGGTCACATATATTTGTTTCGTAGGTACCTGAAAATAAGACAATATTGACCTGAAATCTATTGTACATGGATAAACAACAAAATAAAATAAGAAATACAGCTGTAAGAAAATTGATTTTCATTATAATAAATAAATAGTAGCCAAAAGTCGTATGGATATCCACAGCGTAGATCATGACAGAAATTCTAAGGCACTAGAGATACGTGCCATTAACACTCTTTTTTTTCAGCTCAATAGATTACTCTAAAGTTGTTGAGTATAGCTTTGTTGAAATATAGCCCTCCTGCCTGGAGCATTTTTCAATTCTGAATTTTCTAGGTGCCTGATTACATGCAATGGAAGTTGTAGAATTAATCATTACACGGTCCAGTCACACAATGTGACCACCCCTTATGTTCGATGTCGAGGTGCAATAACCACTCACAAACGGCAGCCCACACACGTCGCGGATTGGTGTGCGGGGGAGGGGTGGAGTTTTGGGGGTTTGGGTGGGGGGAGCAGGGGGCTGGGGAAGAGAGAGAGAGACGCGTAAACGTAATGTGGAAACGAAGTGATTTATCTGACGCCCTAGAGAGCATGATCGTTGGCTTTCGCACCAAGGATGGAAGCATATTCGAACGCTGTCGTGGATAAAGTGTACCGTGCATGAGAAACGACGCTATCAGAACCCGTAACACAATCGAAAGGAATGTGCGAATCTGCACGGAGGAATATATTTTAAATAGCTAAGGAGTCATGCGAAGCATTTTCAAAACATGCGAGGGAGGTTTGATGAGTGTGGTAAATTTCCATGAAAGAGTGGAACATTATTGTTGCACTTTCGTCGTCTGTAAGTTTGTTTATACCAAGGATCAGCGCACAGTTTACTGCTGACATCCCTCTGCATTGGTCAGAGTAAAGAGTGCAGTTGAAAAGGGAGAAAACCGCATTTCGTACTGATATTAAACATATTAATATCAAGGGTTGGACTGCCGCACAAATCAAACCAGAATAGGATGAATTTCACTCTTCATTATCACAGAAGACCATTTTATTTCGGATTAACTATTTCAGACGTGGCCGGGCAAGCATCGCCGAAGAAGCACGCTTTCGCTCCGATCGTCAAATTGTGATCACCACAAAGGAAACTACTGGCAAAATCAATGGTATGGTAATGCAAAACCGTCGCATAAGAATTCGTGTGATTTCTGAGTCTCTAAACATTTCAGCTGAGCGAGCGCAAAATATTCTGCCTGGTGAATTGGCCATGAAGAAGTTGTGTGGGTGCCACGATTGCTCACGATCGATCAAAAGCGCACCCGGTGCAACATTTCAACACAATATCCGTCGATTTTCAGTAGCAACGCGTAAAACATTTTCGGCTGATTTGTGACTTTTTGAGGAGCCTGGATCCATAATTACACAACACAGTCAAAAGAGCAGTCAAAACAATGGACAAAGGCCAGTGAAAGTGCACTGAAGAAGGCAAAATCTAATTTTGTCAGCTGGTGAAATGATAACCAATGTTTTTTGGGATTCTCAAGCACTAACCCTCCTAGACGACTGGGTCGTTTGAAACTTGCGTTGGTTGAAAGGAGACCAAGGTTGACAAGCGAATAGTGTTCTTGCATCAGGATAATGCACCGTTCCATACATCAGCGGTTACAATGGGGAATGTGCAAAAAACTGAGCTTTGAATTGGTTCTTCATCGAACCTATTCACCAGATTTAGCCACAAGTGATTTCTGTCTGTTCTCTCACTTGGAAAAAAAAAGGTTCAAATGGCTCTGAGCACTATGGGACTTAACAGCTTAGGTTATCAGTGCCCTAGACTTAGAACTACTTAAACCGAACTAACCGAAAGACATCACACACATCCATGCCCGAGGCAGGATTCGAACATGCGACCGTAGCAGCAGCGTGTTTCCGGACTGAAGCGCCTAGAACCTCTCGGCCACAACCAACGAATATTCTGCAGGATTTGACAGAACCAATTTTTCCGATGGGACGAAAGAGTTGGAGGATCCCTCTGCCAAGTGTATATCGCTGATTTGAGACTATGGCGAGAAGCAAGGTCAGTTGGTTACGGAATTTTTTATTCTTCCTTTCTTACGAGTAACAGACTTAACAAACCACCCTCATATATGAAGTCGATACGTATACAGGCTGTTAGAAAAAGGTACTGCCAAACTTTCAGGAAACATTCCTCACACACAAATAAAGAAAAGATGTTATGTGGACATGTGTCCGGAAACGCTTAATTTCCATGTTAGAGCTCTTTTTAGTTTTGTCCACCTACGCTCAATGGAGCACGTTATCATGATTTCATACGGGATACTGTACCTGTGCTGCTAGAACATGTGCCTTTACAAGTACCACACAACTTGTGGTTCATGTAGGATGGAGCTCCTGCACATTTCAGTCTAAGTGATCGTACGCTTCTCAACAACAGATTCGGTGTCCAATGGATTGGTAGAGGCGGACCAATTCCATGGACTCCACGCTCTCCTGACCTCAACCCTCTTGACTTTCATTTATGGGGGCATTTGAAAGTTCTTGTGTACGCAACCCCGGTACCAAATGTAGAGACTCTTCGTGCTGGTATTGTGGACGGCTGATATACAATACGTCATTCTCCAGGGCTGCATCAGCGCATCAGGGATTCCATGCGACGGAGGGTGGATGCATGTATCCTCGCTAACGGAGGACATTTTGAACATTTCCTGTAAGAATGTGTTTCGGAGTCAAGCTGGTACGTTCTGTTGCTGAGTGTTTCCATTCCACGATTAATGTGATTTGAAGAGAAGTAAGAAAATGAGCTCTAAAGTGGAAAGTAAGCGTTTCCGGACACATGTCCACATAACATATTTTCTTTCTTTGTGTGTGTGGAATGTTTCCTGAAAGTTTGGCCGTACCTTTTTGTAACACCCTGTATACGGTGGTGCAGAAACGCGAATTACTATTAGTAACAAACCTCCTTCGTGGAGATAAATGGCATCAAAGGCCGCGGTGCTTAGTGCAACGACTAGTAATCGGTTAATTGGATCGCCGACGGGCAATTGGACGCAGGGGTCCGTCCTATGTGATGCGCCGCATTACGCGTCACTTGCCGATATGTTCCCAACAGTTGCACTCGCGTGCGTCTGTCACGGCGCGCGCATCACTTTGCCGTCATTTCCTTGCCCGTTCGAAGCCCAGTGAGCACCAAAGGAGCCGCTAATAGCCACAAACGGGCGGCGCTCCGGAGGACGCACAGGGGCCGCGTCGCGACTCGCGCTGAGCGATGACAATGACGACGTCGACGGCAGGGGGCGGCTACCGGCGGCCGTAAAGCGGCGCCAGCCGGTGTGTGAAATCGTGGCTAATGAACTGTCCGGCGCAGCAGGCGCGCACCGACCTGGGCGCCGCACGGCCCCTCCTGTGCGTATCAGACGTCGGCGCCTCGTGGCGTGCCGCGGCAGCGCCGCCTAAGATACGGACTGGCCTGCCCGGACCGCGACAGGGTCTCGTGGCTGTCGAGGTGCAGTTCAAACACAGATTTCGTAAGCTGGTAGTCACTGAAACCTGGTTGGTAGGAACTCAGAGAGCGCACAGGATAAGGTGGCGATTGTGGATGGGGCCCGTAAACAGTTACTATGAGTTGTACAGTCAAACACGAAACTTCATTTTTCTAAGAAGCATTTATTTACACATTGCTTTAAAAGATCACAATTAGACAATACTGCTGGAAGCCTAGTTAAGGAAACCTGAGATGCGTTCTAGGCTGAAGGCCCAGAACCAAACAAAAAACAAGACCGACTGAAGTACTGGCTTGGAAATCAAAAGCAATTAAAAATTGATGGTAATTTTTTTATAAAAAGCATGCAATTGAATACAATTAGCAGCTGAAGGCCTACACTGCACGACTGAAGGATAACTTTAATTAAAACACATTAATAAACTTTTTTAACCAAGATATTTCTTTTTAAACTTACAACAGAACCGTCGCAAGCCTAATTAAAGAAATATTAACTTATTGCATGGCTGAAGGCCACAAATAAATCTGAACCAACGGCTGAAGGCCTGAACAACAAGTCTGGCAAACAATTTAAAATAAGAAACTTCCTGGCAGATTAAAACTGTGTCTCGGACCGAGACTCGAAAACGGGACCTTTGCCTTTCGCGGGCAAGTGCTCTAGAATTTCATTCTAGGAACATCCCCCAGGCTGTGGCCAAGTCATGTCTCCGCAATATCCTTTCTTTCAGGAGTGCTAGTTCTGCAAGGTTCGCAGGAGAGCTTCTGTAAAGTTTGGAAGGTAGGAGACTAGATACTGGCAGAACTAAAGCTGTGAGCACAGGGCGTGAGTCGTGCTTCGGTAGCTCAGATGGTAGAGCACTTGCCCGCGAAAGACGAAGGTCCCGAGTTCAACTCTTGGTCGGGCACACAGTTTTAATCTGCCAGGAAGTTTCATATCACGGCACACTCCGCTGTAGAGTGGAATTTTCATTCTAATTTTAAATTAAGCCCTTCCTTCTAATAAAAAAAATCTTTCCTTTAAAGAGTACGCACGGCTGAAGAACTTTCTAAAAGGGGTTCACGTAAATAACACACGTAACACATCGAACAACTAACGACTTAGCGCCTGGATTACAAACAATTTCAGATAGAAAAAAATTTTAAGGATTTTTTAAAAAAATAATGTCAATCTTCACTTAATTTAAAACGGCTGAAGGCCTTTACGTAAAATTTAAAAAGAACTGAATTAATATACGGCCGAAGGCCTCGCACAATACTTCAAACTACAAGGAAAATCACCATCTAAAACAAACAGAACAAATGGTGCTCAGAAGTGTTCCAAGGGTCCGCCTGAGAAGGTAGCTCAAACGTAAGGTGAGGTGAGACAGGCAGCCAAGAGTTAAACTTAAATAATCGGATGGCAAGCCAATTTAGAGACGGCCCAAGGACCGACCAACAATATAACCAATTCCCAACGGTCCGACCAACAGCACAACGATAAAAATTTCGAACGAGGGCGAGGATATGAACAGCACTACGTCTTCAGAAATTGGCGTCTAAAAACAGCCAAGGGAACAATGACCACTCTTAGCAAAATATGAACCAAACAACTTAAAAGACTGTCGAACTAGACGCTGTACCGGACAGCATCAACAAGACGAGAAAAGGCACACTGCCGGAAAACTACGCTAACGATCAGGGTAGGTAACTGGGGCGTTAACGGCCACAGGGCAGGAAATACCGCTGGTGCACTTCACTGGCAAGTAACAGTCAGTTTAATAATTAATCAAAATATAGGAAGACGGCTGCAAGATTTCGCCAACTCCAACACATCATACATTGCTGCTAGCCCGAACGACCCAGGGAGCAACAACCTGCAAATGAACGAAGAGATGTCACAATACTTGAGGTTTCATGACAGGTCAACTGATCACTCAACTTCAGCGTCCAGCTTCGGTGGGCAACGAACTTTGTCGCTCTCGCAGCTAGCGCCTCACGACCCGACAGCGCATGCACGCCACCAGCGGTGCCGGCCATTCCACGCTGCTGCTTCCCAACCGACTGACCAACACACACACCACCACCACCCGGAAATACTAGCGGTCACACAAAAGATAGTACGACAGTACTAGTATTGATGAGTGTTGCTACTGCCACTCAAGGAGGCAAGCCAGCAACTTCGTTACGCCAGAAAGTAAGGAAGAAACAAGACGCCACTCGATGTGACAAAATCCCAAAGAACAAACGCCATGAACGCGAACCGCACACGGCTAAGTCGCAAGGCGGGTGCGTTCTCAAGTAGACTTGCATCAGTCGAGTGAGTCACGTCACGAGTAGAGGTAGGCAGAATCTGGCGTGGAACAGAGTAGTACTGAAAACTGATAAAGATTAAAAGCAAGTATAAATACAGATCGGGCCAAATAAATATGGCCCAGAAAATTAGTCATGCGCTTTAAAGGGCAGGAAGCCTAACTAATACTATCTTCGCGTGGACCGGATAATGTAAGTTCGGTTGCCTATCTTCAGAAACATGAAATATCTTCTGGACCACATCTCGTATTTTGCCCAATCTGTATAAAAAATTATGACAGGTAAGAAGTGCAAATGTCCGTAGAGGAATTAAGTTACATAAAGAATTCAGAGGAAAAGATGGTAATAAGAAATCATTAGGAAAGTTAGATTCAGTTTTAACTGGATTACCCGTTGAAGGTTAAATATCATGTGCGCATGATCTTGTGATGTCCCCACAGCATATACCATCTACCACGCACCAATTAATCATTTTCAATCAAACCATCCACATTAACTCACTTTGGAAAAGTTATCTGATCTGATTTTCTCGTAATATATATAAAGCGAGCCAATTAACATTTGTGCCGCTAGCGGTTTGTTTTGAACAGAAAGAGATTGTAAAAGCAAAATAATCAAGGAGTGGAATCACCGGAGATCTGGACATGTAATGGAGATGGATTTAATACACGATTTCCTCCATAAATATGGTTTGTGACTTTTTTATTCTGGAGTGAATGAACGAATGAGTTTTTTCTGAATCATTTGTTGATCACGTTGGCCCTGTAATTAGTGGGGAAGTTTCAACTGGGTCGAAGAGAGCCTGCAATCACTGAGTCTGTGTTAAATCGTCCAAAAAGACTTCGTACACATCTGGAATTCGCAATCTTTCGTAAAAGGAACAAATTGTCCAAACGATTGATTCTCCCGACTGACTGCAGTGTTTAACAGTAATAATAAATGTAAAGATCTCTTACAGCAAGCCAGCCGCTGATTACCAAGACGGAGGACTCCACCAAAGATTCTATTTGGCTGATTCTTTTTTTCACTATATCACGCAATGAAATCTTATATTAAAAAACTATACATAGATAAAGGAGAGAAAGAGAGAGAGAGAATGAAAATAGAGATAATACTAAGAATCCTCCATTAGTCGAATTTTTCGCCTGTCTTATCACGGATCAGCCAAGAACTGGGAGGGCCTTACTTTACTGTATGGACTTATGTGTGAAGGTGAAGGGATCTTAAAGACAACAGATACACGTCTATACAGACAAGACATTACACAGAAATAGCGGCTAGCTGCATTGATAATCTATTCTTAGATTAAAGAGACGGCAACTTATTATCCGAACATTGAAATGTTAAAATCTGTATGATGTTACATACAAACTTCAGTAAGTTTCATCAACACTTAAGTAATCTGTAAGGGAAAAATTCCAGAATTTCACAGCCCATAGTAAAGGATGCATCAAAAGGAATCACCCGATTTAAATAAAAAGATCATAACTGTTATATTATCTGAGATATGTGCGTGAACAATTTTGTATTGGAAAGAGCAAACTCACGACTTTTACATGGTTCCCGCTAGGTAGAAGCAGCATGCGACCACTTCAGTGCTAGTAAAAATTGTGTCGGGACAATATAAACCGTTTTGTGTTCCACGTTTTGCGCGGTGCGGGTCAGTAATAACTGGTCAGCGTGACTTCCATACTAGGTATGGTGCGGTCTCTCCTGCAGCACAGAGCATTAGACAATGGCATGAACAATTCCGAGAAACAGGTTGTTTGTGTAAAGACAAATCGCAGAGCCGTTCCAGAGTGTCTGACACAAACGTCGGACGTCTGCGCCGAGATCAAAGCACATATCCCCACATGCTTGAGGACATTCTCTTCTCACATTTGTAGACTGCTTCGAACGACTTCATTTACCAATACGATGGGCCACCGCCACGCTGGCATCTGGAAGTGCATGACTTTATAAATCAAAGGATTACTGAACGATGGATCTGTGTCGCACTGGACCAAATGAATCAGTCTTATATTACTGGCCTCCGAGGTAACCGGACGTGACTGTATGTGATTATTTGTTGAGGAGGTTAATAAAAAAAACTGTTTATGTGCCTCCGTTACCAACAACAATGAATGAACTGAGTCATCGCATAATAGCAGCCGTTGAAGCTGTAACTCAAGACAATCTCGCTGCAGCGTGGGAACAATCAGAATACTGCATTGACATATGCTGTACATCTCAAGGAGGGCATATTGAACACCTATACACTTATGAAAAGGTAAAATTTTTTTTGGGGGTTTCCCGTTCACCAAAAATAAAATTAATTCTAGTTTCAGAACTAGAGGCGTGCCAAATCGGATGATTCTTTTTGATACACCCCGAATTGAATCTTAGTTTTTCTAGTGAACAGGGACGACAATTATAACTGCTGCTTCTTAAGTACTGAAGATAAATCAGGAACATTTTATTACGTATTAGAAATGTACAGCTCATCAGATTGTATTAAAAGACTGAAACAGGGGTATGAGATTTGTGTTTGGCGTACTGTCCAAACTCTTAACCTACCCTTGTTTTCCTGTATGTGAGCTACTGACCCCCAGCAAAGTAACTTTCGACTGACTTTAGTTACATAACCATCGAAGTATCACCGCAGCAGATGGAAGCTTTTATAGTGTACACAAATAGGTCAACAGAAATAAATAGTCGTCGAAAAGCATAGCATAAGATGAAAACCGCATTCAAAACATCAAATAAAGAAGGAGTAGGTTCCAGTCATTAGCAATTGCGAAGGCAGTGTGCAAGTGTGACTGCAGGTTATCATGAAGTACGCAGAAGAATGCAGCAGCGTACAAGTGACGTACCGGCCAGTAGCATCAGTCCATCACACCTACCCGTAATGTGAATTAACAGGTGCGCATGAACGTTTTAGCGTTGGCTCCATATACCAACAATTTCCTTGCATATCGGTTGCACTTCATTGGTGACAGATAATAATTATAGTTATCTCACATACATATTTTAAATTGCAAATGTTGGTCGTCCTGAGTGACCGAGCGGTTCTAGGCGCTTCAGTCTGGAGCCGCGCGACCGCTACGGTCGCAGGTTCGAATCCTGCTTCGGGCATGGATGTGTGTGATGTCCTTAGGTTAGTTACGTTTAAGTAGTTCTAAGTTCTAGGGGACTGATGACCTCAGCAGTTAAGTCCCATAGTGCTCAGAACCATTTGAACCATTTTTTTTTGCAAATGTTGCATGTCTGAACAGTTTGCACTGAGACAATTTCCTGTCTTCGTATAGTCCTTAATTTCATCGCTGTCGATCCATTCATTTCAGTGAACACGACATGTTTCATGTACAGGCTTGCCATAGTACACCGACGAAAAGAAGTTAGAAGTATGAAGCAGGAGTTATGTGAAGTAAACGAAAGTTGTTAGATGTGTTCCTACATCTGAAAGATGATGTGTATTAAAATTTCTCGCCATTCGCATGCCAGTTGCACTAGGAGCGCCACTATGAGGTTTCAGATCAAGTATGTTTTAAATACACGCTGTGAAAGACACGAGCTTTAGTTACCCTTGAGACTGGACGTGGTGAGTTGATGTTAGTCAAGAACGCCTTTAAGGTGACAAAGACACTGAGTTTGAAAGAGGTTATGCAATAGGGCTACGACAAGCTGGACGTTCCTGCTGCAAAGAGACTCGACAGTACGTAGCCATATGAATGCTCAAAGCGGTGGTCACGAGACTGTACGGTAGCAAGAAGACCAGGCTCTGGACGGCCAACTGGCATTACCGAGAAGCGTGTGGCTCTGGCGCATTTTACTGCATCTGCAGCAACAATTTTTAGCAGCAGTTGTCACCACTGTGACACAACGAACGTTTATAAATCGGTAAATTCAAGGATAGTACCGAGCCAGACGCTCTGTAGCGTGCATGCCATTAACCCAAAAACCACCGCCGTTGGTGACTTTACTGGTGTCAAGCGAGAGCCCATTGCAGAGCAGGGTGGAGGTCTGTTGTGTTTTCTGATGAAAGCTGGTTCTTCCTCGGTGCCAGTGATGGTCATATGTTGGTTAGGGCGGAACCAGTTGAGGGACTACAACCAACCTGTCTGCGCGGTGACACATTGGACCTACACCTGGTCTTATGGTCTGGGGTGCGGTTTCGTATGAGAGCAGAAGCTGCAAATCTCAATGTCAATCTGGTGATTAGACATATTGTGCTGCTATCCATTAACAAAATTCAAAGGGGTGTTTCTAAGGTAACGCTCGCCCACATACCGCTGTTGTATCCCAACACGCTCTGCAGAGTGTCAACATGCTGCCTTGGCATGATCATTCACAAAATCTAGCTGCAATCGAGCACATATAGGACATTATAGGACGACGATTCCAATATCGTCCACAAGCACCATAACTGCCCCGTATAACCGTCAGTGTACTGACCGACCAAATGCAACAGGGATGGAAGTCCATCCCACAAACTGCTCCTGTACAACACTATGCACGCATGTTTACATGCATTCGTTCAACATTCTGGGGATTACATCGATTATTAATGTACCAGCATTTCATATCTGCAATGGTCTAAGTCGCGCTTACATTAACCTGTAATCTTGCTATGTGAATCACTTAAATAAGTTACCCAGACAAATTTATTCTCGAAATCTCATTACTTTATATTAATTATTTTTTGGTGTTGGGGTTTTTTTTCGTCTGCGTAAAACTGGCCCGTAAATTTTTATTCTAATAGACTGACGCAGGATTGTCACTTGTCAATGAACACAGAAGAAGATGGAACTGCAAACTGTTGAATTCTATGCAGCACAGGGCGCGATTTACCCAATTGTGAGTCACATTTTAACAACTCCGCCTGTGGGATAGCATAAATAGCGTTTATATTACTCTGGTGTAGCTCTTCCAGCGTGGACTGTTTGAGTGCGCCCACAGGTGGAAATCATAGGGAGAGAGGTCAAGAGATTGAGAAATTGCACAGAAGAAGATGGAACTGCCAACTGTTGAATTCTATGCAGCACAGTGCGCGATTTATCAAATTGTGAGTCACATTTTAACAACTCCGTCTGTGGGATAGCATAAATAGCGTTTTTATTTCTCTGGTGTAGCTCTTCCAGCGTGGACTGTTTGAGTGCGCCCACAGGTGGAAATCATAGGGAGAGAGGTCAAGAGATTGAGAAATTGCAAAGCTTCTGATTATTGTTCTCTTTTTAGTGAACACTTTTACCATTAGTGGCAAGTCCATCGACAGGTGTACACTGTGTTGCTGAAAATATCCATACACTCTTCGACCTTCTGTACGTTGATTTGCATATTGATTAGACAGGTTCTGGACATACCGATTAACACAAAAAGTTTGGTAAAAGGACAGTGTTAAGATGCAGACACCAGACATTACGTACCGAACACCAATTTAGAGATTATGCAACGGCTCTCCAAAGTACTGATGGGGATTTTCTGATGCATAATTGAGGATGTTCTGTGAATTAAATAAGTGGATTAAGGACGGAAAAGATGACTGTGGTCTAACAGCTAAATACCAAACATGCTGTGGAAATATGTGAACTCTCCCGTTCAAAACAGATCCCGCCAACGACAATAGACGAAACGTAATAGAATTCGTGCGTGTAAAAAGATTCGCGAATCTTACAATAACTACCGCCGCCATATCTTACCAAAAGATATTGTTGAAAACCTGACAAAATTCAGAATATACATAAAATCACTAAGCGGGTTAAAGGTTTATATCCAGTCATACGTTGACTACTCTCGTGTGTCAGTAGAAGATAGCAAAAGTAAAGCCTCCTCTTTGAAGGGCATACTGTAGTAACTAGCACCGCTGGTGTAGAGAAATAACTGAAGAAGTTGAAATCAAAGCCAGGTCGTGATGGTATCCCAGTTCGATTTTCCAGAGAGTGCTCTACAGCATTGTCCCCTTACGCGGCTTACATTTATCGCATATCTCTCGCCTAGCGCAAAGTCCAAAGACACTGGAAGAAAGCTCAAGTGACTCCTGTATATAAGAATGTAAGGGAACGGATACACATAACTACAGCCGATACAATCAACACAGAATTGCTACAGGATCGTACAAAATATTCTCTGTTTGAATATAATAAATTTCCTTGACAGAGAAAAGTTTCTGTCCATAAACGAGCACGGTGTTAGTAAGCATCGCTCTTGCGAAACTCAGCTTGCGCTTTTCTCACAAGCGAGCCTGTGAACAACGGGTGAAGGGCAACAGGTAGATTCCACATTTCTATATATCCGTAATGCACTTAACACGATGCCAGAGTGCCGACTGTCATCGAAGGTACAGTCATGCTCAAAAATATCCGAACGACCTGAATTGCATTTAGCCTCATTCTCATGCAACCCACATAACACAGCTGTCTAGCAGGTCCTGTAATCGCTCCTTGGTACAGTCGTTTGAATACTGAAAATGGTTCCAACAAGACACTACTAGAAAACACTGCTCTGTATCGCAATAACTCAAGATGTAAAGTAATACCACGATACTGCAAATATCAGGGTACACCTTATCACATATAAGTCTGTCCTTAAGGCTTGTAAGATCACATTTATTACAATAACTGACATACCTGAAATGTTATCACTTTCATTATTACGTCAGAAAGGTAATGCACGTAGTAAGTTTGTCGTATTCACGGATTCCTCTTAAAAGTAACATACTGTACTTGTTATTTAACACAAAATGACATTAAAAATTTAAGGTATTCACGAGCAGCTAGCTGAGAATATGTATGAACTTCAAATAACACAACGAACCGCCTCGTTCTGCACATGGACTCAAACCCAGGTTATGCAGACTAAGATTTCGTGACTGGTGGAAACTAACAGTCATTCCTGACTAGGCATACCTCGATTTTAGACAGTATCAGTTAGCAAATATCAACTTTAAATTACATAACGTAAACGTTTCTAACGGACGCGAATTCCTAGCCAGCATCTATTGCCTCTGTTAATGAACTACGAGAGTTGTTAAATATTGCTTCTTCACAAGTTCAAAAATGACTCTGAGCACTATGGGACTTAACTTTTGAGGTCATCAGTCCCCTAGAGCTTTAAATTACTTAAACCTAACTAACCTATGGACATCACACACATCCAAGCCCGAGGCACGATTCGAACCTGCGACCGTATCGGTCGCGCGGTTCCAGACTGTAGCGCCTAAAACCGCTCGGCCACTCCGGCCGGCTCTTCACAATTAACTTACTTGAAATGCCGTGAGGTAAAGCTTTGTGTTGAACAGTGATTCGAACCCAGAACCTATTCGGATTGTTATCGAAGCACAATCAACTGAGACAATCGGATTTTCTCGGCAGTAGCTAGATGTTTAAACTGAAATGACGAGACGAAACATTACTTTTTTCCTTCCCAGGACTCCAACCTCGCACCTATTCTAGAGAAAACGAACGTTAAATATGGGTTTGTTACACCAGCAGCGACATGTCAGCATTTTTCAACTAGAAATAATATGACGAAGAATTCAGAGCTGACTATGAATCGAACCCCACACAAATCGTTGTTGACTACAGAGAAAGAGACGTCAGCTACCGAATTTTTCTCCATCAGCAGCACGGAATAACATCCTTAAACTTACAGTGATCTCGCAAATAATTCTATGTCTCACTGGGAGTCAAAAACGTCAGATATCGTTAGTGTTGACAACGAGTGAAAATGCATTAACAATCAGAATTATTATCCACCAGCAGATAGGTGTTCTCATGCTAGAGATTGATAATACATAATGAAAACCCTAGTGCCGGTGCAGGATTCGAACACATTCATTCGCAATATGTGGAGATGTTGTGGAATCTGCAGTTTTGAATAAACAACAAATTGTAGTCGAGCTGTAGTGTGACGAAGGGATCAAGTTCCGCGTTATTCCCAGTTCACAACCAATTTTATCGACATACAGAAGCTCAAATAAAAGATGGAATATGTGACCTGTGACCCTACATAGCGTTTGTTTCGTTACTAGAAATAAATAACTAGTATAAGAAAGGGTACTGGTGATAGAGTTCCCACATTTCGCCACTCCTGGCATTATTGTGGTTCAACCTAATGTCTACTTGGTAGAGAAGGAATATCATGTCTAATGTGAATTTCAGATCACAATGCCATTCTACCTTCTTCAATTGACGTAGACAGAAGAGAATATAATCTGTCTCTCCCTATGAAAAACCATCGGCAGGAGTTGGAATCGAACACAGACCATCATCGTATGAAGCTGTCATCAATCCAACATACCATCGAATCCTTTTCTCTGAGGCTCATTTTCCTATCATAACACGGTTGCGGCAAACTCGATGAGAATTCTGACACAAGCTCTCTGTAGTGTTTTGCAGCATGTTCAGTACATTCATTTACTTGGTTGACCGAATCGCCATGAACTAGGTGCTTTGGCTACACAGTGCATACATTAGACTCTATTTTGTAATTACCGAAATAAAATTATGTAACTGCGATCTACACAGAACTTCCAACAACGTAGGATGCAGAAAATTAATAGGAAGTGTTCTTTTCCATTTGAGATACTCTATTGCGCTATCTGTTTGTTGAAAACGACGTGCAGTGCAAAAGAAAAGCTGTAACTATCTGTCTCTCAGAAAGCTAGATCCAGCCCTTTGGATTATCTCATAGCACTGTGGATTGCGGAAGTTCTGGAGGAACTATTGTTGACTTCTGGAGCTGCTGTAGCTATGTGACAGCTAGTAGCGTAATGGATAGCGTTGTGCACCCTAGATGAAACATTGCAGTTCTATTACATTCACTGCTACATCTTTAAAACGCAATTCTGCTGTCTGCTGAAGATATCAATGTAATGGAACTTTGAATATAATTAACTTCACTTCTCAACCCAAAACAGCCGCATGTGGAAAGAGGGCTAACTTCTGTGACATTTTGTTCTTTTTAGGTTTAATAGACAGCCAGGCAGGAGATGCATCTCGAAGCTTTTGTATTATGTATGGGGAGAGCGCATCATGCCCAAATAGTCAGAAAAGTATTTGCTATCTTAGCTGTCGTCTGGTAGTGGCATTTTATTCTCCTTCAAACCTTGTTTGACTGCTTTAACTAAGAACAAGTTTTCTACATGCATGTAATCAATAAGCTGCATGTGCATTGTCAGATTGTCAGATTGCTCTTCCACAGAAAGCATAAAAACGTTAAAGTCAGAGAGACTGGAACCGCGAACCATAACAGACGCTTTTTCACAGGTCAGCACGTCCCCACAGATCTAGCGAAGAGGTATGTGTTGTGCCTTCCTCTTACGAGGCTAATAGTGGCTAGAACTCGTAAACCGCTATTTGAAGGACGAGATTATTTGCGATTTCCACGTGCAACGATTTTCCTGGGCTGAAAACTGTAAATTTACAATCTTTTGTTACACCTCAAGCGATAATAACTCAGATTATTGAATGGAAACGACAGGAAAAATCAAGTGAACTTGGAAGCTTAATTCCGTGCACACAAGGAAGTAGCTCGTCGATCACAGAGTTGCCAAACGTAGCTTGCCTTGTTGCCATATCTCAGTTGCTGTACCAGCAGGAAGAAGACGAACCGATGTGATCCTACAGCGGGCTGGGAAGTGACTAAAGCTGGCGTTCTACAGACGTGTCTGCTAGGGCCCGGAATACGTAATGCGTCTGATTCGCATTTCTGTAACAAGGTTTAGGGACTGGAGTGCAGTTACTAACAATACTCAGAACCGACTGCAAATTAAGCATAATAACTCAGTAACTCTCATAGTTGTTTTTATATTTATTTTTTAACTGTACTCATAACTAAGAAACTCATTCACAGATGATTTCGTGCCTCGTCGATAGTCGAGCACAGCAAACAGATAAAAATAAAAAGAGATTGTGATTGTGTGGGAGAGAGAGAGAGAGAGAGAGAGAGAGAGAGAGAGAGAGAGAGAGAGAGAATGAGAGAGAGGGTAAAAAATTGTTGTAAAGAAATTGAATACCGGTATGTAAAGAAATCTTTCATTAAAATGACACGTTTCACTTTATTACGAAATGTCGTATTCATGATCTATGGAGCAAGTATTAATCTAAACTAATCTAATCATATCATATTGCCGACTAGCTGTGAAGAGTCATGAGTCACCGAAATTTTCGCCAATATCAGTAAGCAAATATAAACTTGAAAATAAAAGACGACAGTTTTTGTAATAAAACGGGTCTCCTCTCAAGACTCTTTCATCCCTGTTAACTAACCACGAAAGATGTCTGATATACCTCCATTCAAAAGTAACAAAGTGTGTATGCATTCAAAGATGAAGCGCATAATGTGAAATTCTATGATGGAAATACGAACCCAATACGTAATCGGATTGTTAACTAAGTAAAATCAAATGTTACGTACCGGTTTTTCTTACCAGCTGCTAGGTGTTTGAACCTAAAATAAGGATACAAATTTTTGTGCCTGAGTGACAATCGAACCGCACTTCTTTGTCGTCCAGGAATATAACTTAAGCGTCAATTGCTTACTCACACAACAGTAAGATGTGTGCGAATTTGACCAGAAATTGTTGGCAACACATAAACAGACATTAGAAATTCAACTTAATTTTCACTAGCAGGCCGGTGTACACGTGATAGGACTTGAAATGAAATTATGAACATTCTTGTACTGGATTCGCATTCGGACCTACATACTTACCTTTAGAGGAGACCAAAATGAGTGAACTACACTGTTTCAAGAGATTCAGATCCTCGAAAGAGAAGATACGAATTCGAATCACAGTCCAGCACCAAATTTTTCAACGTCTCTAGTTCAATCAAGTACAAGTAAAATAAGAGCCCTGTTCTTTTAAATGGCTATCTGTTCATAAAATAAAATAAAATTTCCTAATGTAAGTAGGGAGAGAAAGATTCTATTCTCTTCTGGTTACGCGAAGTGAAGAAGGTATAATGGCATTGTGATCTGAAATTCACATTAAACATGATATTCCTTATCTACCAAGTAGACGTTAGGTTGAACCACAATAAAGTCATGATTGCGAAATGTGGGAGCTCTATCACCAGTACCCTTTCTTATACTACTTATACTAGTGAGGAAACATCTGTGTGCTGGTGGATAATAATTCTGATTTTTAATGTAGTTTCATTCGTTGTCAACACTAACGATATCCTACGTTTTTGACTCCCAGTGAGACATAGAACTATTTGCGAGATCACTCTAAGTTCAAGAATATTATTCCGAGCTGCTGATGGAGAAAAATTCGGTAGCTTACGTCTCTTTCTGTGTCGTCAACAACGATATGTGTGGGGTTCGATTCCCAGTCAGCACTGAAATCTTCGTCATATTATTTCTAGTTGAAAAATGCTCACATGTCGCTGCTGGTGTTACAAACCCATATTTAACGTTCGTTTTCTCTAGAATAAAATATAAGAGGGATAAGTGCGAGGTTGAAGTCCTGGGAAGGAAAAAAGTAATGTTTCGTCTCGTCATTTCAGTTTAAACATCTAGCTACTGCCGAGAAAATCCGATATGTCACAGTTGATTGTGCTTCGATAACAATCCGATAGTGTAAGTTACTTGAGAAGAAGCAATATTTAACATATCTTGTAGTTCGTTAACAGGGGCAATAGATGCTGGGTAGGAATTCGCGTCCGTTATAAATGTTTACGTTATGTAATTTAAATTTGATATTTGCTAACTAATACTGTCCAAAATCGAGGTATATCACTCTCTGTATGCCTAGTCAGGAATGACTGTTACTTTCCACCAGTTACGAAATCTTAGTCAGCATGATCTGCGTTTGAATCCATATGCAGAATGAGGCGGTTCTTCGTGTCATTTGAAGGTCATACATATTCTCAACTAGCTGCTCGTGAATAACTTAAATTTTTAATGTCATTTTGTGTTAAATAACAAGTACGGTATGATACTTTGAAGAAGAAGTGATGAATACGACAAACTTACTACGTACCTTACCAAAAATAAATGGTTCAAATGGCTCTGAGGACTATCGGACTTAACATCTGAGGTCATCAGTCCCCTAGAACTTAGAACTACTTTAACCTAACTAAGCACATCCAAGCCCGAGGCAGGATTCGATCCTGCGACCGTAGCGGTCTCGCAGTTCCAGACTGAACCGCCTAGAACCGCACGGCCACATCGGCCGGACGTACATGACCTATTTGACTTAATAATGAGAGTGATATCATTTCAGGTGTGTTAGTTATTGCTATAAATGTGAGCTTGCAAGCCTTAAGGACAGTCATATCTGTGATAAGGTGTTCCCTGATATTTGAAGTATCGTGGTATTACTTTACATCTTGAGTTATTGCGATACAGAGTAGGGTTTTCTAGTAGTGACTTGTTGGAACCATTTTCCATATTCAAACGACTGTACCAAGGAGCGATTAGAGGACCTGCTAGACAGCTTCGTTATGTGGGTTGCATGCGAATAAGGCGAAATGCAATTCAGGTCGTTCGGATACTTTTGAGTATGACTGTACAATCATACATATTAGATTCCCAGGTATGTAAATGGCTTGACGTTTTCTTCACGAACAGAACCCAGTATGTTTTTCTCGATGAGGAATGCTCATCAGACACGAGGGCATCGTCAGGAGGGCCCCAGGAAAGTATGACAGGATCGCTGTTATTTTCTTTATACGTAAATGATCTGGCGCACAGGTTATGCAGTTGTCTGCAGCTGTTCGTCGATAATAATATGATGTAAGGGGGCTTTTACCGTCGAGAGACTGTAGTAAGATACAAGATGACTTAGACAAAATTTCTAGTTGGTGTGATGAATGGCAGGTAGATCTAAATGTAGAAAGATGTAAGTAAATGAAAATGAGTAGGAAAAAAAATTCAATAACGATGGATCACAGCATTAGTAGTGTGCTGCTACACACGGTCACGTCGATTAAATATGTAGGTGTAACGTTGGAAGGCTGTATGAAATGGACTGTACATGTGAAGATTATAATAGGAAAGGCGAATGGTCGACTTCGGCGTATTGCGAAAATTTTAGAAAAGTATGGTAGATCTGTAAAGGACATCGCATATAGGACGTTAGTACTACCTGTTGGGATCCACAGTACGTCAGATTAAAGAACGACATCGAAAGAATTCAGACGCGGGCTACCACATTAGCTACTGGTACGTTCGAACAACATGTAATGATTCTACTGCCGCCAACGTATATTTCGCGTAAGGACCATGAAGATAAGATTGGAGAGATTAGGGCTCATACTGGGGCATATAGGCAGTCGTTTCTCGCTCGCTCTATTTGCGAATGGAACAGGAAAAGAAATGACTAGCATTGGTACAGGGTACCATCAACCACTCATCATTCAGTGGCTTACAAAGTATGTATGTAAATGTAGATGCGGATGCTGATAGCTGTTAATCGAAGAAATAACTTTTACACATATACTACTTTACTATTAATTCTCTGGTTCGTAACTCTTGAATTTTACATGTATATTTCATAAACATAATTATGTGACACTTATCACGAACATAAAAAACAGTGTAATGTAAAGCGGACTGCACATTTAGTGAAAATTAATATATGTTACAATAAATTCGAAAGTAAGTTAGTTATAACAAAGAAAATATAAGACATCGAATAATATCTACTGCATTAAGTGAAGGGTAATATTATTATAAAGACAACACTGACACAAGTATTATACATATAGAGCAAATAGTAGATATGAATGACTGAAATATAAGATAATTACTATCATCATAATGGATACCGACATAGACCCCACAAAAATAGAAGTATTGTCTCTAAGATCTAGGTTGAGGTAAGCGTGTAGTTAAATTTTTATGTTATTTGAACAGTGTTGCTCGACACTTACTAGAGAAATTATGCTAGAAGGGTTTATAAAGTTCTTTCTTCCATTGAGAATGACGTTGACATATAAAATGTTTCTCTTGTTATTAGGAACAAGTAGAGCTGTTTATGTGTTTTCTTTGATGGTTCAGGTTCTATCAGTGATGATGTTCCGAAAGTTCAGTGGCCTCCAGAGGTTGGGTGCGGTGCACTATTGTATTACTGACACGTTGTTTCCACTGAACTTTTTGTGGCCATCGTAATTGAACGCTGATCAGATAGCCGTGAACACGGCAAGCTTCTGAAGAAGATCCCAGTAGAGAGGTCAAAACGTCGATCGTGTGAAACAAACATGACGCAACCTAGCAATATAGAAGGTTTTAGCTTTTATGTTTGAACTGTTTGTTTTGATTTCGTCATCTAGTTCGTGATTTTGTAATTACGCACAGTGAGAACCTTATATATTTAACCTCACAGCTGCTGTGATTAAAAATCTTTCTTTAAGTACGTCATGTTTTACAAGATAATAAAAGTTTAATCCTTCATGTTTTTTACAGATATCTTTTCATATATGCGATCAGGTATCTGATCATTATTAGTAAAAATCATAAAGATATTTCATATCAGCTGACGGTGGTAAACACAATTTTTGACACTTATTTTTTATTTAAATACTTTATAGCCGTAGACTGACTCATACATCCAAGAGAAATACATCACTATTATAATGCATCGTATAGGCTTTTCTTCTTCGATTCCTCAGGTTCTATCTGGCATTTAGGAAAACAATTGCGATTTGGCTTTTGTAGTATCAAGTCGATGTAGTTATAACTGTAACAAGATGGCTCAGGGAATAGTTGCAAGACAACAGACTTGTAGGTCTGGCTTTCAATCGCTGGTCGGTTATTAATATTCTTCTTTGTTTATCACTTCTTTCGCCCTATCCGTGATTTGTTAACATGAAACCTGCCAAGTGGGCTGCGGTTCGGAGGCCACGCCTAACTGTAAAATCTCTCGCAAAGGGCTGAGTACTGTTGCTCTACGTTTGGAGGAAGGCAACGCAATGCCATCTACAACAGGACCATCTGTTCTCTTCTGTTGTCGAAAGTGCAAGTTAAGGCATGGAGGTTATAGAGTAACCGTATGAGCCCAGTCGATATAGTGCTCTCAGATAACTAAGGGGTGCCATTCAGTTAACGATATTTTAATGCCACTGAAAGGAGACAGGAAGAATTTTCTTTAACTGTAATAACAGACAAAGGCTTGTTCTATGGCCCCCTGTCTTCGTAGTACAACAATGAGGTACTCTCATTCAATCGAGTCTGAAAATATTAATTAGTCCTAATATTTTCCAAAGTCTGTAAAAAATATCCTTGGCCTGAATATTGTTCCAAAAACGTTGAGGTCATTAGAGGTGTACCTTATGTCTCTTCTGAACAAGGACGTGGTGTGAAATCCGTTGTGTCCTTTTCAAATGAGACAACTCCTCAGTCGGTGTATGGAAATCACTGTAGACGCTGGATTACCGGACGGGCCCTAATGCCCATTACTCCCCTATCCAGTGTTTAAATAACTGTGACACCTTCGCGCAGTGAGAGAATGTCTGGTCTGAGACCACTTGCTCGTTGCAAAAACGCTACTGAGCACCACAATAACGGCATGTAGTTCTATTTCTTTAGCAACGAAAATATACATATACATGTAGAGCAAGACACCACTAGCACTTCTTATTGTAGAGAAAGGGGGTGGAGTGTAATAACATTTAAACATAATCTTCGAACAGCTGGGGGCCCCGTCGTCTATCCTTGACATGCCTGTAACTTACTTTTTGGCAGCAACTACTATTGGGATAAGTCACATCTACCAGCCTCAATAGTGGCATGTGGAGGTGAAACAAATAATCGGAAACGAATGATATTCGAGTCTAATCTTTGGGTTTTCTGGTCGCTGGGCTGAATGATAACAGTTTTGTTGACAGTAACAGTTAACCTCTACGAACTGAGTTGTGGAAGTAACAGGAGACGGTCAGAGCATAGCGTCTGGCGCAGTCTTAACCAGACTTGCTATTAACATAACTTATTGCTGTGGGTCAGCCACTCTCGTCGGAGGTTGGAGTCCTCCCTCGGCTATGGGTGTGTGTGTTGTTCTTAGCGTAAGTTAGTTTAAGTAGTGTGTAAGACTAGGGACCGATGACCTCAGCAGTTTGGTCCCTTAGGGATTCACACACATTTGAACATTTGAGTCGCTGTGTGTCAAAGCCACAGGGGTTGCATTCCTGCATATCCAAAAAGCTTTAGACCATCTCTGGTGCAACGGCCTCACACGCAAACTAAACGATTCTGGTCTCCTTGACAGGCTCCTACGTGTCATACACACATACCTCACCAGCAGATGTTTCAACACTGACATGCAGGGAAAATAATTGACACGACACGCTATTCAAGCTGGAGTACGCCAGGGAAGCATACTGTGGTCCGTGTTCAACCTATATATTAAGGATCTCCCAGCAACTCAATATAGTACATTAGCCATCTACGCTGATGACACAGCCACCAATGAGCAAGATTGGAACGTAATTTCATTATTGCAGACAGCACGCACAATTGACGAGCCTTGATTCTAACGACATAGTCAGAGAGCGGGTCTGATCAAGGTACAGTTGATGTCGGCTGTGATCATAAATTATCTGTAGTTACCAGAATTTCTGCAGTACTCTACGAGACAAGCTCACAAACTATTGCTATCTGTAAATTGGTACTATTCGCCGGCACTCGTGCCATCAAAAGAAGGACCTGCTGCCTTACAGATACGAAAAAAAAAAAAAAAATTGAGAGCAACGCTTACAGGATTGTTTCTGGAGTACTTCAGCATTTTCCTCACGAGGGTCTGAAAGATTTTCGTATGTATCAGTTGTGATGCATACAAGCTAACAGACAATACACTATTAACAGTAATGTCACAACCAGGTCAATACGCGCTGTATCTTTGAAGTTCAGATCCCGAAAAGAGAACAGAGAGGTATAAATCTTGCCGATGTCGGTGTTATCGTACATAGAGCTCACTAGTCCAGTAGTGAATAAAGCGAATAGCAGCTGTCTGAAACCAAATTCTTCAAGAGAATAATCGAAGCTTGATGTTTTTTTCCAATAATTATCTTAGTGCTCCTCTAATTTATGTTCACGTTTCTATTGGTTGTTGAAGAGCGAAATTACCCTTTATTTCTTTCACATTCAATGATGTTTGTTTATAGAGCGTGACGTATGAACAGGTAAAACTGTGCTGCCAATCCAACGGATGTTTCATCCAGTCTGCGGTTATTATTGAAGTAGGACTGTAAATAAAGTTGCTACACGTGCCGCAAATTGTCGGGCTGGCTGAAAATCCGAACAGGTGCTCTCACCACTAACTGATGGCCTGTCATTCAGCCGCTCGGCTTTCGTACACGTGTCTGACTGACTGGCTCTCAATACCGTATGTGCGGTAGGGAAATGACTGACAAGTGACGCAGATATGACGAGCAGATGAAACGTTACTGTTGCTGCGAAAATGATGTTTGACAGTTACACAAAGATCACATCAGAAAGCTGGAAAGCGGAAACTAGACGAAACATATCGCTGTGTAACAAAAAGGAGAGACTGACTACAGTCCGCATGGTTGTATGTAGAAACAACAGAGCACCGTCTGTGGACGCTGTTCAAAGTATCCCAGACCTTCGGAAATATTATGAAACTTTTTGGCACCTCCCTTTAACTTCAAACAGCTGGTGGTTGTGTTTGGCCACAGTACATAACGAAACACCGCCATACTGAGAACAACAAAGTGGGTATACCACAGATTATATTTGTTATTTGTGGGTCACCTAGCAATCTGCCACAGAAACTTAACAGCCCAGGTCAGATAGGGCATTACAGAAATCTATAACAAACTAAAACTAGAATGATATTACACTGTTACTGCCCGAATAACGCACAAAGTAATATACAACCAGAAAGAAAAGCCAAGCAAGAACTGGGTGTTAATAAAAGAAACCAGGCTCGATAGACGAAAGGCCGATTCCAACAACAGCGGATTTGCTTGGCTCTTCTCAATACCAAATGCATAATATTTCCTGAAGTACATTACTAAAAATTCAAGAAAAAAAGTTTGGCTTAGATTTAATTCATGAAGTAAGACTGATAGATTATTTCATAACACGCCAGGCTACCGTGAGCTTAAGCAGCCACTTTAAACGTTTGCAAATAGTGGTAAGATTATAATTACGGCTTGGGAGAAATTTCAGAAAGCCGCTACTACTAAGGGAAACGTGTTAAAATAATCCTGCCTACAAATTAATGGCCGTTGTAACAAAAAATAAAAAAAAATAGGGAGCCGGAAGTTCATCTTCCTATCGTGTTTACAACTAAAGTCTAAAGTGGCAATCAACTGACACCCATGAGTTCACGATGGAACAAGCGAAAGGAGAGGTTAATCACTATGATTACTAAGGACGGCTTACACAATTAGCCATGTAGGAAATTCGAAATAGAATTTCACGTAATTCAAATATTACTAAAGGCAGATCACTATAATAAAGCAGCCACGTCCCTTATCTATGTACCAACTCAATAGCAGAGAATAGTAATTTAAGCTCACGAGCTCGCTATGAAATTTCACTACTAGTTGACTGTGACCTGAAGCTTAAGCTAACTCTCCCTTTTTTTCCTTTTTGGCGTGCATCTGGAAAAAAATCGGTATGGTACGGCCCGAGGTTGCGTATACGTAGAGTAACATCCCTAACGAAACAACATCTTTCGTCCTACAAACGTAGTTCCTGCTTGTTTCTTTCCGTTTGATAATTTCATCTATGAACCACTAATGCTAGCATTGCGTCAAATGGGGAAAAGCGGCCACAGTACAGGCCGAAGGGTCTACTTTTCCCAGCAATTCATTTTTATCTGTTCACCCCAATGAGCCTGTCAGTTGCATATATAATGCACAATACTGCAAACTCACTTTTAAATCCTTTTATATACAAAGCTACCATGTGATATTCTATCCCTTTGCGAAAATTTTGAATTAATTAATTACAGTTACATACTTCTCTATTTTATTACATTTGGCGTAGTAGAAAGTCCGATTCAAAACGGTCTGCTGCAGTTCCTCATATTGTGTTAAATAATAGGTTATCATGACGCCTTGAAAATATGTGCAGTAATCAGAGCATCAAACCTGGGATCCTATTTGTGGTGGAAAATGTAGCTGAGACAGCGAAGAATGGCATTCTTTCCTGCAGCAACAAAACAACTTAATGTTCGACGTAACACGCTGAAAAGTAGAGTTCTAGGGAAAAAAAAGATGCAGTGGATAGTAAAAACAGTAATAGAAGCTTAAGGAGTCTGTTCACTGAAGAACAACACTACGAAATCCTTGTTTATATTTTTGAAATAGAAAAGAGATTTTTTTGATTTACGAGTGATAGTTCTGCATAGATTACCATTCCAGTTGGCAGAGCGGAACAAAATACCAAATACTTTTTTTGTACTAATAACCTATACGGGAAAATGGTAAGGTTCTGGCCACATTACCTCTTTAGGTAGGAAACAGTGACCAATAAGTAAGCCAATAGAAAAAAATGCATAAATTTCCAACAGGTTGACAATTATTGAACTATATGAGAAAACCGTAAATTAGTTACAAACTACGGCGTGCACACACTTTATTCAACATCTATACGTCACTACAGATATTCGGATTTAGGTTATGACGTGTTCGATATGCCAGCCATGACTGGCGACAATGTAGTACAGACGAATAGCAAAATTCTTCATGACCGGCTGAAGTGTCGGAACATAGATGCTGTCAAAAGTGGGCTCCTGAATGGTTGCTCTCTGCTCAGCATTGGTTTTGGGGTTATTGTAGTATATCTTGTCTTTAATATAGCCCCACAAAAAGGATTCGCGTGTGTTCAGATCCGGAGAATATGGCGGCCAATCGAGAACCATGAGACTGGCCACTGGGTACCCCAGAGCCAGATTGCAGTCCCCAAAGTGCTGTTCCAGGACATCACTCTCCTGCTTCGAAGAGGTCGAACTCCGTCCTGTATGAACCAAATTTTGTCGAAACCAGGGTTACTTTGCACAATGGGGATGAAATTATCTTCCAAAACCTTCACGTACCACTCGGTAGTCACCGTACAATCTAGGAATACCGCACCGATAATTCCGTGACTGCACTCTGCGCACCACACCTGTTAAGTGTGAAGAAACTTATCGATCGCAAAATGTGGATTCTTAGTCCCCCATATGCGACAATTTTGATTATTGACGAACCAATAAAAATGAAACTGGACGAAAACAACAAGGCGCGAGCGCATGCGCATATAAATTTTCATCATAATCCCCGGCCAACCGTGCAGATTGAATGTCCTAACGCAAACCGTTCAGAAGTAATGACGATTTTATTTCATATAATCCAGTCTACCATTTTTTACCCTTTACGTATTGTTTTCCTTTTGACTTAGAAATATTTAGTGTTATACCACATGATATTTAGATTCAAAATATATAAGTCGCAAGATTTTATCAGTAACAATGCGTTTGCAAAAATTAAGTTTCCCTTAGAGTAGCCACTTTACGCCACCTTCACCTATGAGAGGACTCGAAAATTATAAAGTGAAGAGACTGATACCACTGCGTTTAAATAAGAAAACATTCCGACACCATACCAACTGATGCCCTGTGCTGAACATACTGATCCCCCTGGTGACATAGACTCAACTGAAAAAATTGTTACGAAACGCGAAGATCTCTGCGCTCAAAGTCCTGATCGCACAATTTCCGTTACTAGTCAAATGACATTACAAGTCAAACAACCTATCACTTTCCTCAACTTAAATCCCATGTAATGAACACAACATTAAAATTATAGATATTCAGATTTAACAAGAGGTTTTTAAGGTATTTCATTTAGTGTACCATCCACGAACGAAATCGGTAGTTTGGGAATGAATATTCTCCAACACACCTTGTACGATACCTTTACGAGTACAACTGTAGACACAAACTTTTTATTATGTTTTATTTGTTCGTGGAAAATTAATTAAATTTACTGCTTTCGAGAAGAAGGTGATTTACACTTTTTTATCGAATAAGGAGCCAGGATACCTTATTTCCTTGCAGAAGCAAAAATAAGAAAAGAGAGACAGAGGGTGCAACAGCAATGAAGAAAAAGATATACAGTAAATAAATTAACGTTGTCTGAGGAAAATGTACATAAATCTCAGTCACAAAAACGGTTATTACATCCTCGCATAGAAACATTTACACGACCTCCTGGATTGAATGGTTTAATGTCAGAACGTTTAAAATATAAATACGTTGCGAAGCACATGTTTGTTAGACACAGTAAATAAATAGCGTTCTCAGAAGAGAGCATTTAAGCGTTTTTTGTCTTGGAGTCATATTCACGAAACGCTCCGTTTAAGCGCCTGCTTCACGCCAGAACGTGTGCGCTTCCATCTAGTGGCGAGCGCAAGAACCGCGTCGGGGACGCCCGTTTCCACTTGTTTGACAAATTCCCATTTGCAGAAGACTGGAAAACCACGAGGTAATTGCAGGACAAGCAGCAATGTTTTAAAAGCTTAAAACGACGATTACGCGTAAAGCACCGCGTTCGTTTGCTTAACTTCCCTACATCAGATGAAACGTTTTTGCAGCGCGCGCGAGGGAGTGAAGGACAGAACAACAGAGGTTTTACCTGCCACGGTAGATTACTGAGGCTTCACTTAAAATTCATCAGCGAAATAATATTTCAGACTCCGTATGTTTCGTACCGGGCTTTAGGAAGTTTCTTTAATTTTGCTACTGTTTAATGTTCTGCAGCTGACGTCTGTAACAGCAGCCGGTGAAATGAGAACCCATTCACGTCCAGACCTGCTAAGAGCTCTGTAGCAAGTACTCATTCTGCGCAGGCATTACAGGTATTTCGTTGTTAAGTAATCTTGCCGGATGCTTTATCGTCGACTATTTGTAATATATGAATTAGAAAAATTTAAAAGTTTCTCTTAGTTCACTTCCAGGTTAAAACACAGCTCTGTTTGCATAAGTGATGGGCCTTACCGCATGCTGATATTAAGCTATGAAACAGAAACTAAATTATACTGTCTTTATACTTCGAAAACCAATGACATTATGTGCTCATAATATCAAATTCAATAATTCTGCAGTGCTGTTGTCGAAAAAATTATCATCTGCGTGTCACTTGTTTGCTTAAAAATCTACAGTTCAGTTCATTGGTAACATGAAGACAGGAATGAACAAAACGTACGTAGAATGAAAACATAATAAAACAAAAATTCGTCTGCCTAGGCCTCTAGTAAGGTGATCTTACCTTCATCATTTCTTTTTTGTGGAGTGGTGTCGCGACCATTTTCTCCATCCTCTTGGCGCTGTGGATCACAGCAACTCAGTAATTTCTCTCCACATACGTTTTTCAGCTACTATTTCACAATCAGCGAATGATAATTACGTACTCTATGAAGTTTATTAACTTAGTCCAATCGTGGTATACGAATTATTCAAGAAGCAGAGTTTCGGAGTGAGAATAAAAGCTGTATCGGACAATAAGTAACTGTGGTTCGCAAAGAGTGTTGTTTATTCATGCAATTATCCTTTCTACAAAAGTTTGAAACCACACTTTGATTCAAAAAATCCCATTTCCTGTAATATATAATTAACTGCTCCACACAGACGGTTTAATCCAGCATATTCTCGGTGAAAGTGCAATTTTCTTCCCATTATATCGGCACGTACCTATCAACCGCACCTGAACCTCATAAGCGCTGCAGACCAACTAATTCTGTTTCAAGAACTTCGTACAACGTGCGCACAGCACGAACAGCTGTGACAGTTCATTAAACATTATCGGTACGCAAAGATAATTTTTTACTGGTGGGTACAGCTTTTCAAAAAAGTCGGTCGATATTTTATGGCTCGATATGACGCAAACTTTTATTTATTGCTGCAAACAGCATAAGGTTTATGACAAGTTGCTTAAAACATGTTACAAGGCTGAACGGGATGAGGAAACAAAATCAGACATCAGAGCTTGAGAAAGTACACTACTGGCCATTAAAATTGCTGCACCAAGAAGAAATGCAGATGATAAACGGATATTCATTGCACAAATATATTATACTAGAAGTGACACGTCATTACATTTTCACGCAATTTGGGTGCATAGATCCTGAGAAATCAGTACCCAGAACAACCACCTCTGTCCATAATAACAGCCTTGATACGCGTGGGCATTGAGTCAAACAGAGCTTGGATGTACAGGTATAGCTGCCCATGCAGCTTCAACACGACATCACAGCGCATCAAGAATAGTTACTGGCGTATTGTGACGAGCCAGTTCCTCGGCCACCATTGACCAGACGTTTTCATTTGCTGAGAGATGTGTAGAATGTGCTGGCCAGGGCAGCAGTCGAACATTTTCTGTATCCAGACAGGCCCGTACAGGAGCTGCAACATGCGGCCATGCATTATCCTGCTGAAATGTAGGGTTTTGCAAGGATCGAATGAAGGGTAGAGCCACGGGTCGTAACACATCTGAAATGTAACTTCCACTGTTCAAAGTGCTGTCAATGCCAACAAGAGGTGACCGAGACGTGTAACCAATGGCACCCCATACCATCACGCCGGGTGATACGCCAGTATGGCGATGACGAATACACGCTTCCAATGTGCGTTCACCGCGATGTCGCCAAACACGGATGCGACCATCACGATGCTGTAAAGATAACCTGGATTCATCCGTTTTGCCATTCGTGCGCCCAGGTTCGTCGTTGAGTACACCATCGCAGGCGCTCCTGTGTGTGATGCAGCGTCAAGGGTAACCGCAGCCATGGTCTCCGAGCTGATAGTCCATGCTGCTGCAAACGTCGTTGAACTGTTCGTGCAATTGGTTGTTGTCTTGCAAACGTCCCCATCTGTTGATTCAGGGATCGAGACGAGGCTGCGCGATCCGTTACAGCCATGCGGATAAGATGCCTGTCATCGCGACAGCTAGTGATAGGAGCCCGTTTGGGATCCAGCACGGCGTTCCGTATTACCCTCCTGAACCCACCGACCCCATATTCTGCTAACAGTCATTGGATCTCGACCAAAGCGAGCAGCAATGTCGCGATACGATAAACCGCAATCGCGATAGGCTACAATCCGACCTTTATCAAAGTCGGAAACGTGATGTTGCGCATTTCTCCTCATTACATGAGGCACTACAACAACGTTTCATCAGGCAACGCCGGTGAACTTATGTTTGTGTATGAGAAATCGGTTGGAAACTTTCTTCATGTCAGCACATTGTAGGTGTCGCCACCGGCGCCAGCCTTGTGTGAATGCTTTGAAAAGCTAATCATTTGCATATCACAGCAACTTCTTCCTGTAGTCTTTGCGTCTGTAGCACGCCATCTTCGTGGTGCAGCAGTTTTAATGGCCAGTAGTGTACGTGATATTATTAAAGAGAGTTGGAAATGCAGTACATTTTACAAAGAACTTGGTACTATGTGTCCACTTATTACTATGACGTTGCGCCCACTCTGTTTCACTAGATACGTGTGTCATAAAGCCGTTGCATCCTCTCCTGAGGCAAACTGGTCTACAGCTGCTGTAAACGGTTATTGATATCCTGGATACTGATACTGAAATAGAACTCTCGTCCGAGATAGTCCCATACATGTTCTATCAAGAACAGATTTGGGGAGTACCTTAACATCACGCAGATATTTCGTATGCGTGTACCATATGTTGATGAGCGTTGTCCTGTTGAAAATAGCACCGCTATACTGTCTCATGAGGAGTAACAAATGAGGACGCAGGGTATCCGTGACGTAATGCTGCGTCGTCAGAGTTCTCTCAGTCACTACCAGTCTTCATCAGAAGCATAACAGATGTCTCCCCACCATTATGCCACAACAAAGCTGTGCCTCTCCAAAACATTGGCATTGGAAGTGTGGAACATCTCGACAGATAGCCGCGGTATTCGCTAACGGTGAACACCTGGGGTAGTGGAGAACCATGATTAATCACTGAAGGCTACGGGCCATTCCTCAGTAGTCAAAGCGCAACTAAAAAAAAAAAAGTTTCTGGTGATGTATTACAGGCAGCATATCGTCGGTCAATAAGTCCTTCGACTATTCCTGGTCTCTGATGCGGAATGATACCGACTGTTGCAGGGAGTCCGTAGTTGTCCCGGGTGGCGCAGATGTAAATGTGTTTACGACGTGCTTGTTGCACAATATGGCAGCCCACGCTTGTGGTCTTCAAATGTTGTCTACCACTACCATTACAACTAGTGTACTTGCCCTCACATCCCCATGCAGTCAAATACTAGGTCGCTGAAAAATACCAATGCCACAGAAATCTGCATATTGCACTCTTCGACCAGAAAGCCAAATGGAGAAACATAACGAGCCTTCTTTGAAAGTCTGTCAGGTGCTGATAACGCTGTGTCACATGAGTACGAGTTATCTCTGCTTCCGCAACAGTGATTACTCAATGTCTGACCCAGTTCAAGCCCCTTATATTCCCCACTGGGCGAGGTAAAAGCACCAAACAAGAACAATACTTACGTACTATGGTGGCCGTTCAAAGTTTCACAGAGAACTGAAACGTCAGTCATCTACACACCGGCTGAACGTTACGTGAACGTGAACGTGTATGTGGTTACACTGACATCCGATCATGTCTTCCTGGCACTTCACTCTTTTTGTCAGGCAGTGAAGCTTAACCAGCTGCTAAATATCTGCAGTGTGTGAGGATACAGGCTACTTTTTCAGCTGGATACCACAGCTAAGAATTTGTTGAGCACTGAAACCATGCTTGCAATTGGGCTTTAAATATTTTCCTTAAGACCAAATTTTTATTTATATTCCATATTGGCCTCTTTCGGATTCTAAGCCATTGTCAAGTGGTACTTGCGTACAGATATGCAAAAGTTTTGGTGAAGCTTATTCTGATGCCATTTTGGATTGACTGTGGCTTAGAAACCACAATGATATACTGAATATTAACAAAATTTATATATTACATGAAATTCATAGTCCAGGTGGAATCATGGATGTAATATCAATATCCTCACATTTAGGTTAAAGACAAACGCCTCCTATGCTACCATTAGAGTCTTTGCTCTGTTCAGGTTTCTCTACCCTCGCGTTTACAGCTTTTAAGTTAAGGGCTAATGCTCTCCGTCTTCATTTATTCTTAAGAACCAGACTCCAGAAATTATTGCGTGGTTTTGGTGTTCCTTACGCTGTAAAAATGTAATTATATACTGATATCGCTGTTTTCGACATTGTTTTTAATGTCCTTTCTTCGTTGTTATAAGTTCATTTCCAGTTCTTGAGTGGGGCTTCGACATTTTTCGATTCTTACTCTTGATTCAAGTCATGTAGTGCTCGCAACTGTAGTCTTACGAAATTGTACGTTGGACAGTGAGACAAACTATATTGATATCCCATAATAATATTTATTTTACGTTTCGTTGTAAACCGCCTTTCAGTTTTCTAGGCTCTCTTGGTGTACTCTTTTACCCTTTATGTACATATACTTTTTAGCTTCGAGTACAATTTAACATCTTCTTTGTGTGTATTTCAGTACGCTCTCCAATATGTTTGTGACTGTTTTTCAGTTTGTGTAGAGTTGAGAGACTTTAACCAATATCTGCATAACTTATGTAGTACGTTTACGTCAACCTGTCAGTGGGATTAGAGATATTTTCGTGTCTCTGGAGTCTAAAATACTCTGCACAGCATTATAAAATATTTATTGTCTCATACACATGTCAAATTGAAAAGTTGCCATTTGTATTTTTCGTGTAAATACATACACGTATAATGATCATGTATCTTTGGAAACAATTGGCTTTCTGCCGTGAACATCTACCTCTGATATCGTGTGGAATGTCTGTTCAGTATTAAGCTGTCTGATAATTGCCTGGGAAGCCAATTCAATGTTATCAATGGTTTATAAAATAAATATATTATTGTAGAAGAGTAATACTGTGTATTTCAGTTTCTGGAATGTCTATGTCCCGTCAAGTACTGACGGAATAATCTATTTAAAAAGAACGTATATTTCTTCTGGATTCTGTTTTTCGTACAGTTACGGATTTTCCTGCAAATATTTCAGGAATCTAACTGCTTGTAATTTACTTCATTACTACCGTCGTAATTTATGTAAAGTCTGTTCCAAAGTTTTAGTATCAAGATTACGCAGATGATAGACGATAAAAAACTGAGAACTTTCAGACAAGGAACATGTGGTTCCAAAGGAATATTTAGCTTTTTATTCACAAAAAGTAAGTGGTTACGAACTATATAAGCTCGCAACAACTGTTCAAAGTGAGGACTGGCAAAGTCAATAAATGGATGGATAATACACTAACAGAACTGAGCTCTGCGTGCAAAATAATGTCGACCGATTGGGGTGTGACCACTCCACAATTCTACTCCATGCTGTGTTCTCCGAAGTTAGCGTTTTATGGACATGCTGACTGATGTTATCTGATGAAGTACGCGTACCAGGCTGAACACAATATCCACAAATTCTAGTCTGCGATCTTTGGTGTACAATTAACATTTCAAATTATATCAGGTATAATCTGTTTTACATTTAGTTTTACTGCGAGCATTGACTTTTTATGATAATTACAGGTATGTTAAATGTGCCGCTGTTAACTTTATAATAAGTAATTATTTCACTTACTTTTTAATATTACACAACTCTAATACATTGTAATCTTTTACAGTCCGAATTGGTTGTAGGGACCAAAGCCAGTTTCCATCTTGTGACCATGCAACCGTGGCTACAAATAAACAGTTCTTAAACTTTTATACTCATCAGTTATAAAATTGTGATAAAATTACGTTTATTGCTCTAGTAACTTAATTATATCGAATTTGTTAGTGAGTTCAACGTGCACTTTAAATCATGCGAGTAGAGGGCACTAAAGGTATTACGTTTCCCTGTATGCTGTGCTTTTATATTTTTATGCATTTCTACCACACACTGAATTAACACAATGTAAGACTCAGAAACAGAGATCTGTTACTGAGTAAACCTACAGCTCCTCTCACTTCTAAACATATGTTTCTCACGTTTCTAGTATGAACTAATCCTATTCAGTCCCTGATGGAAGCGTTGCATAATTCCAGAAAAATTTCCTGTAGCGTAGTGACTCGTCATATTCTACGTCGTTTATATTCCATGTTTGTCCAACACTTCGTTAAATATTTTCATAATTTTGTTTGTAAAATCTTATTCTGCAGATATTCTACCCTCTGTTTAATTTACAAAGCGTTCCCCGTGCGTTTAGTGATCCGCTTTTACTACCCGTTCTCTGGCGTAACACTTTTATTTAAAGGGATTTCCTTTTCTTTCGTTGATTGATTCTGATATATACTTTTGTTTTCAAATCTGATTGTAGTTGTGTTAACCAAACTCTTTCCCTTTTTCTCTTCTCCCTTTTTCCATTATATCCTACTCTTTTCCTTTTTATATCATTTCCTAAGACCTTGTTCTTGGATTCATCATTAAACTTATACAACGATATAAAGCTTTTGTTTTCTGTTGTTTCAATCTTGAGTTAAATGCTGACATGTCAATGAATGGGTACACAACATAAGTTCATAGACAGACAAACACAAGCACACTTGAAAAGCAAACTTGTCACGCCTGGGAGAAATCAGGCTAACCAGTGAAAAACTTTGTTTAGCACTGTAAACTGGTACAATTCGGCGAAGCCGAAAGTATGGAGTCTTTTTCAGGTGTATGAAACATATTTGAAGTCATTCACTGAAGATTTAATCCAGAAGAGCTTACAAATTGCGGGGATGTTGATTGCTACGTTTCCCAACAGTCCTAGACAATTTCCATGGGATTAAGGCCGTGTCATTTAGAGAGCCATTGAAGGTGCATTTGGGTTCCTGGGTGCTCATCAGAGCAGGAACATATGTTTACACCTCTGTGATCACGGCTGTTGTTTTGGAAGATGGGAGTGTTCACAGCTTACTCTGCATAAACACATAGAGCAAAAAAAGAACACTTAATCATCGAGAATGTGGTAATAAACACTCTAGTTCATGTTCTCGGCAATATGAACGAATGGACCAAGTAATGCAACGAAAAACACATCAAAACTTCACAGAACTACCTCCGGCTTAAACTAAATCCTCCACACACTGTTGGTCAACCCTCCCCATTGGGCCATCGGTGCACTCGACTCGTTCCATCGTTTCAAAATAGTTTGAACCGCGACTCGTCAGACCACAGCCCACGATTCTATTCAGCTTCAGACCAGTTTCTGTGCTGTTTGGGCTGTGCAGCCGTGCTGCTTCATGTACCTCTGTAAGCAATGGCCTGTGGTGAGGTACGCGACTCCAGATGTCATTTACAGGCAGGTCCCTTCGCAGTGTTCACTCGGAAGCTGGTTGACATGGACCTGCATTCAATGACATCAGCACTTCCCAGCAGGTGTGAAACCCATTGTCATAAGAGAGCGCGACACTCGCCTTCTCTCCTTGTCAGTTAGTACCCTTTAATGAGTGACTTTCATGAAACGGACTCAAAGTGTCAACTTTCAATGATTTTTTAATTTTTTATTGGAACTTACCGACCATAAGTTATGAGCAACTTTCTCTAGAACACAACCATCTCTCAGAAATATTATTAATAACAGTAATAACACTCAACGCTCATTGAACATTCAAATCATCATAAATATTACAACAATCAAAAAGACAAGAATGATGAGATGTTTGCAAAAGCCACATGACTATATGACGGTTCTTTATTCGCAACTACCGGTTTTACGTCAGTATAGATGCATCTTCAGTTTCATAATGGTTATACACTCCTGAAAATTGAAATAAGAACACCGTGAATTCATTGTCCCAGGAAGGGGAAACTTTATTGACACATTCCTGGGGTCAGATACATCACATGATCACACTGACAGAACCACAGGCACATAGACACAGGCAACTTTATTGACACATTCCTGGGGTCAGATACATCACATGATCACACTGACAGAACCACAGGCACATAGACACAGGCAACAGAGCATGCACAATGTCGCCACTAGTACAGTGTATATCCACCTTTCGCAGCAATGCAGGCTGCTATTCTCCCATGGAGACGATCGTAGAGATGCTGGATGTAGTCCTGTGGAACGGCTTGCCATGCCATTTCCACCTGGCGCCTCAGTTGGACCAGCGTTCGTGCTGGACGTGCAGACCGCGTGAGACGACGCTTCATCCAGTCCCAAACATGCTCAATGTGGGACAGATCTGGAGATCTTGCTGGCCAGGGTAGTTGGCTTACACCTTCTAGAGCACGTTGGGTGGCACGGGATACATGCGGACGTGCATTGTCCTGTTGGAACAGCAAGTTCCCTTGCCGGTCTAGGAATGGTAGAACGATGGGTTCGATGACGGTTTGGATGTACCGTGCACTATTCAGTGTCCCCTCGACGATCACCAGAGGTGTACGGCCAGTGTAGGAGATCGCTCCCCACATCATGATGCCGGGTGTTGGCCCTGTGTGCCTCGGTCGTATGCACTCCTGATTGTGGCGCTAACCTGCACGGCGCCAAACACGCATACGACCATCATTGGCACCAAGGCAGAAGCGACTCTCATCGTTGAAGACGACACGTCTCCATTCGTCCCTCCATTCACGCCTGTCGCGACACCACTGGAGGCGGGCTGCACGATGTTGGGGCGTGAGCGGAAGACGGCCTAACGGTGTGCGGGACCGTAGCCCAGCTTCATGGAGACGGTTGCGAATGGTCCTCGCCGATACCCCACGAGCAACAGTGTTCCTAATTTGCTGGGAAGTGGCGGTGCGGTCCCCTACGGCACTGCGTAGGATCCTACGGTCTTGGCGTGCATCCGTGCGTCGCTGCGGTCCGGTCCCAGGTCGACGGGCACGTGCACCTTCCGCCGACCACTGGCGACAACATCGATGTACTGTGGAGACCTCACGCCCCACGTGTTGAGCAATTCGGCAGTACGTCCACCCGGCCTCCCGCATGCCCACTATACGCCCTCGCTCAAAGTCCGTCAACTGCACAAACGATTCACGTCCACGCTGTCGTGACATGCTACCAGTGTTAAAGACTGCGATGGAGCTCCGTATGCCACGGCAAACTGGCTGACACTGACGGCGGCGGTGCACAAATGCTGCGCAGCTAGCGCCATTCGACGACCAACACCGCGGTTCCTGGTGTGTCAGCTGTGCCGTGCGTGTGATCATTGCTTGTACAGCCCTCTCGCAGTGTCCGGAGCAAGTATGGTGGGTCTGACACACCGGTGTCAATGTGTTCTTTTTTCCATTTCCAGGAGTGTATTTCCATAAATTAGAGGGACAACAACGGAGCCCCAACTTCCGTGAAGTTATCCACGTTCAAAGTCAAACCACAGTGGTGGATTGTCACAATAACATTGAGAATACCAAAATGATGCTTCTAAAAATGTACAGAGCACGACTGCTAAACGAGCCAGGCCGGATAACACCACGCAGGATATAAGATTCGATAGACAGCAACTGTGTAAAACCGATGAAGTAAAAAGTGGCGTTTTATGGTCAAGGAGTTTATTTGACTGTCATGGTTTAGCTGAACGTTCTTTATTCAGATTTGACGGAAGCAGTAGAATCCACGAGGAGCTTAAGACGCTTCTTCCACCTAGCAACGAGGATGTAACGGCACCACAGGAAGTCAGTTGTAATAGACTCTTCTGTATTTTGAAACG
The DNA here is from genome assembly GCF_023897955.1 of Schistocerca gregaria. NCBI lineage: Eukaryota > Metazoa > Arthropoda > Insecta > Orthoptera > Acrididae > Schistocerca > Schistocerca gregaria. The sequence goes on from NC_064920.1 coordinate 248,148,413, forward strand.
GAGATTCGTATAGCTTGCAGTTCCAAAACAGCGCCAACGATTTATTAACTATCGTTTGCTATTGAAGGACGGAGGCAGGCTAGAGTGATTTACCAAAACAATGTGATTTACAAAGTCCACATTATTTGGGAGCGATTTCCCGTGCAGCTTAAAATAATTTATTATTACAATCATGCAACTTCAAAAATCTAAAGTGATTGTGATTTTTAGACCTGAATTTTATAAGTGAAAAATTTATTGCTTAAAATGGACTAAAAGTCTTAATGTATCTCAGAAATTTAAAACGGAATTCTACGGCTATGAAGCATTTCATAATAATATCTCCAACGATTTTAATTACTTTAAATTTCCTAAGCATTGAAATTTGAAAATCAATGCTAATTAACAAACGAGCACACTTAAAATTAATATGTAAGTTGCTTATCAGACTCGGCCACAAGGACACATACATGATGCCACAAAGACGTAATGCACACTTGACTAGACAGATATACAGAGAACCAATTATACCAACTATTCAAACGACACCCAGCGTCTAGCCAATATATATACCAATCTGAGCTGGTAGTATACTTAAGCACAACGTCAAAGCACTACTTACGCTGGCTGGCGCGTCTTACGAAAAACTTAGTATGAGGTAGCCATAGGTTTTCGGCCCTAGCCTTTGTAATAATACTTCAGCATATAACATCCGGTGCAGCATTATGCGGAAAAAACGCAACATATAATCCCTCTTTTAGTAATTGGGGGCTAGTCCTGTCTAATAGCTAACGTTAACCTAGAACTACAGAACTCACTCAACGTATGTATGTGGTATCTGTTCCTTCTGACATATCTGAAGAAACGGACAGCACGTACATATAACTAAGGCGAAGACAGCCAATGATCTCGTCAGTGCGGATATACACCAGGCTCGAACTCTTAAGCGAATCATCGAAATGCCGCAGGTAACGAGGGTAGTGGGCAAGGGGCAGTGCGTCAGTAGTGTGTGGATAAGTTGAGAATGTGGGTGTGACGGGAGCCGTGCTAGGGTAGTACGTGCAGTTCCGATCGTTACTGTGTTCGGATGGCTTAGTGGTCAAAGCATCTGCCTTTTAGGCTGGGACCCAGGTTCCAAATTCTGGTCCGGTATAAATTTGCAGCTTTCCACATTGATTTAAGTCAATGCAAACTTGCAACCAACGTCTGTAATTTCTTTGTGACTCACTCAACGCTTTTGAATGTTGCCATATTATTCGCAGCTTACACTATGGAACCAGAAATCCGGCGCTTTATTGCATGTAACCCAGTCAGAAACCGGATGCGCAGCTATTAACGCCTTTCGCAGTTGCCAGTACTGAAAACATGAACCAACGCTTGAGCACTCACAGTGGGTAGCCTTTCCAGAGCAAAGGACAGTAGGTTGTTCGGCTCTCAGATATCTTAACAAACTTCAGTTACAGACAAGCAAACCTAACTTCAGCCTTCATACGTCAACACAACAGCTTAAGACAGTCATCGTTCTCCACAATACCATGCGACCTTGTAGCAAGCAAGAACTATAACAGTTTCACACAGGAAGCAACTCGACAGTTTTAGCCGAACACACCTGAGCGAGTATAAACTTCACAACGACAGTATCGATTCTGATACAATTCAGCGATGTGATAAGGATAGGAACAACATTCACTGGTAACAGGCAAGGTGAAAGAGAAGCAACAGCCACCTTCCAGTTCGCTACTCTCTCTTTTCATCAATGAAATCCCTGCAAGAAACCATCTCGTCTACATCTAAATCAGCATCACACTCTGCGAGCCATCTGAAGGTCTGTGGCTGAGGATACTCCTGGTACCACTAACTGATCTCGCCTTTTCTGTTCCACTCGGGAACGATGTTTGGGAAGAATCGTAGTAGGTAAGCCTCTGTATTAGCTCTAATTTCTCGAATTTTCACGTCGTTGTCACTTCACAATATATGTGTGGGAGGAAGTAATATATTGTCCGACTCTTCCCACAAAGTTCTCTCTCTCCAATTCAGTAGCAAGCCTTTCCGCGATACACAACGCCTCTCTTATCACATCTGCGACTGGAGTTTGTTGAGCACATCTGTAGCCCTCTGACGCAAACTAAACTATCTCGTGACGAAATATGCCGCTCTTCGTTGGGTCTTCTCTACCTATTCTACCAACCCTACTGCTAAGCGTCTCAGATTATTGAACAATAATCGACTCAAACAACCATTCTCTAATCACTTTCTTCATGGATGAATTACATTTCCTTAAGATTACTCTCAGGAATCGATAGTCCACCTTGTTCCAAAACTACAGAAATCCAACAGGATGTGCGACATTCAAAGTGAAAAGATCTACTGGTCCAACGAAGCCACCTCTGGCATTCGCTACAGCGTCTGTCGATGTCCTGAAGATGTTGCACACCCTATAGCACCGCGCAACGAAGAGAGACTCCACGCCCACCGAGCGCGTCTCCCCAGCCAGGATCTGTCACGTAACAACACATAAGGTATCCGTGCGATAGAGACCCCAGCGAAACGACGCCGATTCATATTTCCTGGCAGGTGAACACCTGGCATAACATGAACATACACTCCTGGAAATGGAAAAAAGAACACAGTGACACCGGTGTGTCAGACCCACCATACTTGCTCCGGACACTGCGAGAGGGCTGTACAAGCAATGATCACACGCACGGCACAGCGGACACACCAGGAACCGCGGTGTTGGCCGTCGAATGGCGCTAGCTGCGCAGCATTTGTGCACCGTCGCCGTCAGTGTCAGCCAGTTTGCCGTGGCATACGGAGCTCCATCGCAGTCTTTAACACTGGTAGCATGCCGCGACAGCGTGGACGTGAACCGTATGTGCAGTTAACGGACTTTGAGCGAGAGCGTATAGTGGGCATGCGGGAGGCCGGGTGAACGTACCGCCGAATTGCTCAACACGTGGGGCGTGAGGTCTCCACAGTACATCGATGTTGTCGCCAGTGGTCGGCGGAAGGTGCACGTGCCCGTCGACCTGGGACCGGACCGCAGCGACGCACGGATGCACGCCAAGACCGTAGGATCCTACGCAGTGCCGTAGGGGACCGCACCGCCACTTCCCAGCAAATTAAGGACACTGTTGCTCCTGGGGTATCGGCGAGGACCATTCGCAACCGTCGCCATGAAGCTGGGCTACGGCCCCGCACACCGTTAGGCCGTCTTCCGCTCACGCCCCAACATCGTGCAGCCCGCCTCCAGTGGTGTCGCGACAGGCGTGAATGGAGGTACGAATGGAGACGTGTCGTCTTCAGCGATGAGAGTCGCTTCTGCCTTGGTGCCAATGATGGTCGTATGCGTGTTTGGCGCCGTGCAGGTGAGCGCCACAATCAGGACTGCATACGACCGAGGCACACAGGGCCAACACCCGGCATCATGGTGTGGGGACCGATCTCCTACACTGGCCGTACACCTCTGGTGATCGTCGAGGGGACACTGAATAGTGCACGGTACATCCAAATCGTCATCGAACCTATTGTTCTACCATTCCTAGACCGGCAAGGGAACTTGCTGTTCCAACAGGACAATGGACGTCCGCATGTATCCTGTGCCACCCATCGTGCTCTAGAAGGTGTACGTCAACTACCCTGGCCAGCAAGATCTCCGGATCTGTCCCCCATTGAGCATGTTTGGGACTGGATGAAGCGTCGTCTCACGCGGTCTGCACGTCCAGCACAAACGCTGGTCCAGCTGAGGCGCCAGGTGGAAATGGCATGGCAAGCCGTTCCACAGGACTACATCCAGCATCTCTACGATCGTCTCCATGGGAGAATAGCAGCCTGCATTGCTGCGAAAGGTGGATATACACTGTACTAGTGGCGACATTGTGCATGCTCTGTTGCCTGTGTCTATGTGCCTGTGGTTCTGTCAGTGTTATCATGTGATGTATCTGACCCCAGGAATGTGTCAATAAAGTTTCCCCTTCCTGGGACAATGAATTCAAGGTGTTCTTATTTCAATTTCCAGGAGTGTATAACAGCTTGGCGTGGGAAGCTGTTCCGGAGTACTTACTGTACTACATACAGACATATAACCTGCTCGCCATTGTTAGTGGATGGGGTAGGATATTATAACAATACTAGCTGTGAAAGCCGGCGTTGTCCGGATATTTGATTATTCCAATTTTCTATTAGGCCAACGCCTCCTCTCTCCTCTCTCTGTCCATGTCTCTTTTCCCCCTCTCTCTGTTCATTTCCTTCTCCCCCATCTCTCTGCCTGTCTCTTCCTCCCCTGTCTTTCACCATCTCCTCCTCTTTCCTTTCTCTGTCCATCTCCTCTCATCTCACCTCTCTCTGTCCATACCCCACTGCCCTTTGTTCCTCCCTTCCTTCTTCTATCTGTGTATAGCTCCACCTTCCCCTCACTGCCTCTCCATCTCCTCATCCTCGCTTCTCTCTCCACATTATCACACTCATTCACAGTACGAGGCTGGTGGTTCGTGCACCTACAGTACTTCTTTCCAGATTGTACATAATATGGGCTCCAAATTTGATTGAAATCGCGACACGGGCTTAGGATTAACCTTTTACGCTTGTCTCTGATCGCATACGCACATTTCAAATAAATTTCATACATATTTCACGAGTATTGGTGCACGTATTTCTACAGAGTCTCACTAGCGCTTTCAAATTCAAATAGCTTAATATTTATGAATCGTATCTCCTGAATTATAAGCTGCACAATGATATACGAGGGCTATCCAGAAAGTAAGTTACGATAGATCACGAAATGGAAACGACTATGAAAATCCGATAAAGCTTTGCAAAGATGTGTTGGGTAGCGTCTCTAGCATGGCTCTAGGTAGAATTATGTCGCTCTTTTCATTCCTGAGCTCTTAGTGAGCGCGAAAAGATGTTATGGAAAATAATGTCTACCGCCAAGTACGAGGGCCTGGTGAGAATTTTCCCCTGAAGCTATGTAACTAACATTACTTCAAGACAATTCTCAGCCTCATTCTGCAGGGGCAATGATGATGTTCCTGCATCGTTTCAATTGGAAATGTTTGGTTACCCACAATACAGCCCGTGATTGTATCCCACTGAGTTTCATCTCGGCTCAAACGAACCGCTGACTATGAAGACAATATTTTGGCGCAGACAACGAGCTTTAACACCCATGAACCATGGACCTTGCCGTTGGTGGGGAGGCTTGCGTGCTTCAGCGATACAGATAGCCGTACCGTAGTTACATCCACAACGGAGGGGTATCTGTTGAGAGTCCAGACAAACGCGTGGTTCCTGAAGAGGGGCAGCAGCCTTTTCAATAGTTGCAAGGGCAACAGTCTGGATGATTGACTGACCTGGCCTTGTAACAATAACCAAAACGGCCTTGCTGTGCTGGTACTGCGAACGGCTGAAAGCAAGGAGAAACTACGGCCGTAATTTTTCCCGAGGGCATACAGCTTTACTGTATGATTAAATGATGATGGCGTCCTCTTGGGCAAAATATTCCGGAGGTAAAATAGTCCCCCATTCGGATCTCCGGGCGGGGACTACTCAAGAGGATGTCGTTATCAGGAGAAAGAAAACTGGCGTTCTACGGATCGGAGCGTAGAATGTCAGATCACTCAATTGGGTAGGTAGGGTAGAAAATTTAAAAAGGGAAATAGATAGGTTAAAGTTAGATAAAGTGGGAATTAGTGAAGTTCGGTGGAAGGAGGAACAAGACTTCTGGTCAGGTGACTATAGGGTTATAAACACAAAATCAAATAGGGGTAATGCAGGAGTAAGTTTAACAATGAATAGGAAAATAGGAATGCGGGTAAGCTACTACAAACAGCATAGTGAACGCATTATTGTAGCCAAGATAGATACAAAGCCCACACCTACTACAGTAATACAAGTTTATATGCCAACTAGCTCTGCAGATGACGAAGAAATTAGAGAAATGTATGATTAAATAAAAGAAATTGTTCAGATAGTGAAGGGAGACCAAAATTTAGTAGTCATGGGTGACTAGAATTCGAGTGTAGAAAAAGGGAGAGAAGGAAACGTAGTAGGTGAATATGGATTGGGGCTAAGAAATGAAAGAGGATGCCGCCTGGTAGAATTTTGCACAGAGCACAACTTAATCATAGCTAACAATTGGTTTAAGAATCATGAAAAAAGGTTGTATACATGGAAGAACCCTGGAGATACTAAAAGGTATCAGATAGATTCAATAATGGTAAGACAGAGATTTAGGAACCAGGTTTTAAATTGTAAGATATTTCCAGGGGCAGATGTGGACTCTGACCACAATCTATTGGTTATGACCTGCAGATTAAAACTGAAGAAACTTCAACAAGGTGGGACTTTAAGGAGATGGGACCTGGATAAACTGAAAGAACCAGAGGTTGTACAGAGTTTCAGGGAGAACATAAGGGAACAATTGACAGGAACGGTGGAAAGAAATACAGTAGAAGAAGAATGGGTAGTTTTGAGGGATGAAGTAGTGAAGGCAGCAGAGGATCAAGTAGGTAAAAAGACGAGGGCTAGTAGAAATCCTTGGGTAACAGAAGAAATATTGAATTTAATTGATGAAAGGAGAAAATATAAAAATACAGTAAATGAAGCAGGCAAAAAGGAATACAAACGTCTCAAAAATGAGATCGACAGGAAGTACAAAATGGCTAAGAAGGGATGGCTAGAGGACAAATGTAAAGATGTAGAGGCTTATCTCACTCGGGGTAAGATAGCTACTGCAAACAGGAAAATTAAAGAGACCTTTGGAGATATGAGAACCACTTGTATGAACATCAAGAGCTCAGATGGAAACCCATTTCTAAGCAAAGAAGGGAAAGCAGAAAGATGGAAGGAGTATATAGAGGGTCTATAAAAGGGCAATGTGATTGAGGACAATATTATCAAAATGGAAGAGGATGTAGATGAAGATGAAATGGGAGATACGATACTGCGTGAAGAGTGTGACGGAGCACTGAAAGACCTGAGTCGAAACAAGGCCCCCAGAGTCAACAACATTCCATTGGAACTACTGACGGCCTTGGGAGAGCCAGTTCTGATAAAACTCTACCATCTGGTGAGCAAGATGTATGAGACAGGCGAAATACCCTCAGACTTCAAGAAGAATTTAATAATTCCAATCCCAAAGAAAGCAGGTGTTGACAGATGTGAAAATTACCGAACAATCAGTTAAATAAGCCATAGTTACAAAATACTAACACGAATTCTTTACAGACGAATGGAAAAACTAGTAGAAGAGAACCTCGGGGAAGATCAGTTTGGATTCCGTAGAAATACTGGAACACGTGAGGCAATACTGACCTTACGACAGATGTGAAAATCACCGAACTATCAGTTGAATAACTCACAGCTGCAAAATACTAACGCGAATTCTTTAGAGACGAATGGAAAAACTAGTAGAAGCGAAACTCGGGGAAGATCAGTTTCGAATCCGTAGAAATACTGGAACACGTGAGGCAATACTGACCTTACGACTTATCTTGAAAGAAAGATTAAGGAAAGGCAAACCTACGTTTCTAGCATTTGTAAGCTTGGAGAAAGCTTTGTACAATGTTAACTGGAATACTCTCTTTCAAATTCTAAAGGTGGCAGGGATAAAATACAGGGAGCGAAAGGCTATTTACAATTTGTACAGAAACCAGATGGCAGTTATAAGAGTCGAGGGGCATGAAAGGGAAGCAGTGGTTGGGAAGGGAGTGATTCAGGGTTGTAGCCTATCCCCGATGTTATTCAATCTGTATATTAAGCAATCAGTAAAGGAAACAAAAGAAAATTTCGGAGTAGGTATTAAAGTCCATGGAGAAAAAATAAAAACTTTGAGGTTCGCCGATGACATTGTAATTCTGTCAGAGACATCAAAGGACTTGGAAGAGCAGTTGAATGAAATGGACAGTGTCTTGAAAGGAGGATATAAGATGAACATCAACAAAAGCAAAACTAGGATAATGGAATGTAGTCTAATTAAGTCTAGTTACGGTGAGGGAATTAGATTAGGAAATGAGACACTTAAAGTAGTAAATGAGTTGTGCTATTTGGGGAGCAAAATAACTGATGATGCTCGAAGTAGAGAGGATATAAAATGTAGACTAGCAATGGCAAGGAAAGCGTTTCTGAAGAAGAGAAATTTGTTAACATCGAGTATTGATTTAAGTGTGAGGAAGTCATTTCTGAAAGTATTTGTATGGAGTGTAACCATGTATGGAAGTGAAACATGGACGATAAATAGTTTGGACAAGAAGAGAATAGAAGCTTTCGAAATGTGGTGCTACAGAAGAATGCTGAAGATCAGATGGGTAGATCACATAACTAATGAGGAAGTATTGAATAGGATTGGGGAGAAGAGAAGTTTGTGGCACACCTTGACCAGAGGAAGGGATCGGTTGGTAGAACATGTTCTGAGACATCAAGGGATCACCAATTTGGTATTGGAGGGCAGCGTGGAGGGTAAAAATCGCAGAGGGAGACCAAGATATGAATACAATAAGCAGATTCAGAAGGGTGTAGGTTGCAGTAGGTACTGGGAGATGAAGAAGCTTGCACAGGGTAGAGTAGCATGGAGAGCTGCATCAAACCAGTGTCAGGACTGAATACCACGACCTCAGTTATATGATCTACGCATCTAACCTTCAGCATTCATCTGTAGCACCACATTTCGAAAGCTTCTATTCTCTTCTTGTCCAAACTAGTTATCGTCCATGTTTCACTTCCATGGCTACACTCCATACAAATACTTTCAGAAACGACTTCCTGACACTTAAACCAATACTCGATGTTAACAAATTTCTCTTCTTCAGAAACGATTTCCTTGCCACTGCCAGTCTTCATTTGATATCCTCTCTACCTCGACCATCATCTTATTTACCTCCCCAAATAGCATAACTCCTTTACTTTTTTAAGTATCTCATTTCCTAATCTAATTCCCTCAGCATCACCCGAATTAATTCGACTACATTCCATTATCCGCCTTTTGCTTTTGTTGATGTTCAGCCGGCCGGTGTGGCCGTGTGGTTCTAGGCGCTTCAGTCTGTAACCGCGTGACCGCTACAGTCGCAGGTTAGAATCCTGCCTCGGGCATGGATGTGTGTGATGCCCTTAGGTTAGTTAGGCTTAAGTAGTTCTAAGATCTAGGGGACTGATGACCTCAGATGTTAAGTCTCATAGTGCTAAGAGCCTTTTGAACCATTTTTTGTTGATTTTCACGTTATACCGTCCTTTAATGACATTGTCCATTCCGTTCAACTGCTTTTCCAAGTCCTTTGATGTCTCTGACAGAATTACAATGTCATCGGCGAACCTCAAAGTATTTATTTCTTCTCCATGGATTTTAATACCTATTCCGAATTTTTCTTTTGTTTCCTTCACTGCTTGCTCAATATACAGATTGAATAACATCGGGGATAGGCTACAACCCTGTCTCACTCCATTCCCAACACTGCTTCCCTTTCATGTCCCTCGACTCTTATAACTGCCATCTGGTTTCTGTAGAAATTGTAAATACCCTTTCGCTCCCTATGTTTTACCCCTGCCACCTTCAGAATTTGAAAGAGTGTATTCCAGTCATCAATGTCAAAAGCTCTCTCTAAGTCTACAAATGCTAGAAACGTAGGTTTGCCTTTCCTTAATATAGCTTCTAAGGTAAGTCGTAGGGTCAGTATTGCCTCACGTGTTCCAACATTTGTACAGAATCTTCCCCGAGGTCAGCTTCTACCAGTTTTTCCATTCGTCTGTGGAGTATATTCGTTAGTATTTTGCTACCGTGACTTATTAAACTGATTGTTCGGTAATTTTCACATCTGTTAGCACCTGCTTTCTTTGGGATCAGAATTATTATATTCTTCTTGAAGTCTGAGGGTATTTCGACTGTCTCATACATCTTGCTCAGCGGATGGCAGAGTTTTGTCAGGACTGGCTCTCCCAAGGCCGTCAGTAGTTCTAATGGAGTGTTGTCTACTCCCGGGGACCTTGTTTCGACTCAGGTCTTTCAGTGCTTTGTCAAACTCTTCACGCAGTATCGTATCTCCCATTTCATCTTCATCTACATCCTCTTCAATTTCCATAATATTGTCCTCAAGTACATTGCCCTTGTATGGGCCCTTTTATACTCCCTCCACCTTTCTGATTTCCCTTCTTTGCTTAGAACTGGGTTTCCATCTGAGCTCTTGATATCATCGCTAGTCTCACTGAATTCTTCTGAACTCTACATGTCATGTGTGGTCTGGCGTCTCCTTACCAGCAACAGGTCCCAGGTTCAAATTAGTCAATTCCCTAAAAAACATTCTCAGAAAGTCGTTGCACGAAGGTGGTAGGGAGACACGACTTAGAATGAACTGACACCAAGCAGAATGTTATTATCACGTGTACCGATTTCCGTCCCATCCACATAGTTCTCCGGTGGTGCGTCGTATTTGTCTTAACCCTAGGACGCCCAAGCCTTTTTTTTTCTAACTTGGATGCCTAAGGGGGTTTCGGCGAGCCCACAGGTATTAAATTAGTTTACTGACGAAAAATTACAACTTTCAAAATGGTTTATGTATTTTGACTAAGGTATCGGTTTATAAAAGTTGTTAATTGTTACCGATATTGATTGAGTGAATAAAAAATTGACATATTACAATACAAAATACAGATGTGTTCATATACAATAGACTACTCTGAGTCCTCAACTTCAAGGCACGAGTCACACTTCACAATTTTTTATGAATTTGTGTTACATGTTTATGACACTGTCCACAATACTGTTTTGGTTTACTTAGATTGTTGTACTTCTACTTTTTTGTTTTACATTTTCTTACACAAATATGGCACCGACCTTTCCCTGTAGGAGGCTGATGTGCTTCTGTTGTCACTTCTTTGATTTTCTTTTGTAGAATAGTCTCCATTGATTGAACAATTTGGTTAGATAACCCTCTTGCATTGGCACTTCTTTCTTCTACCTGCAATTTTATTAGTTCCATCCCAGCTTGCAGAAGATAAAGTTTCCGTTTGTTGTGTTTCTCTTCATTCCATCTTGGATGTTGCTGGATGAATATGGTGGTTGCATTGATAGCAGAAATGTCGATGAGAGAGTAAAATACAGATAGAGGTCATCTCTTTGTTCCCCTCTTGTTGGTGTACATACGCGCCATTTGATCAATGGTATCAATTCCACCTTTGGTGGAATTATAATATGCATTTATCTCGGTTTTATTCTTCTCTCCTCCAACAGTGCCTTTATCTTGGTGCAGTGTTGACAACATCAGTGTTCATACTTGTTTTCGTTTTTGGTATGTAGGACACCAAAGTTACTGGAGGCGTAAGTGTTGGGAACTGCACTAACTCACTGCAAGTTTACAAGATAAATAACAGCTGACTGACTTCAACAATCACTTCCTCTGAAAGTAAACCAATTGTTGTGAATATCAAGAGTACCAACCAACAATAAACTAACTTTCATTGATGTGAAGATGAGAAATACGAAATCCTACTACGGGAAATTTGCTTTATCATGGAAGCCTAAGGGGAGGGGGGGTTGTTGGACCCATAATAAGTTTGTTTATTTTTCTTTCAAAGCAGAAATTTTCTATAAAATATATTTACACTAACGTTTCATAAAATAGCCAACAAAAAATAACTCAAAGGGAATATGTACTATGAATGTTACTTGGTCAAAAGCAGGGGACATAAAAAAATTGTGGGTTCAACGAACCCCCCCTCCCCTTAGGCGTCTTAGGGTTAAGTGATAGAAGAAGATTATGCATGTATATCGATTTGTGTCAAAAATAAGTTTGCTCAAAACAGGTTACCGTGCAGTAGCAGTAACATATTGTCTGTAGATGAAAAGCACAGTAGGTTTACTAGCGACGTTACAAGTCTCGCGGTTTCGCCCGTATGGCGATATCTGGCGTAGCGCGGCGAGCGGCAGCCCGCCAAACAGCGCGGGCGGTCGGGCGGCGTGCAGCGGGGGCGGCGGGGCTGGCGGGGGCGGTGGGGGCGGCGGGGGCGGCTGTCGGCGCCGGTGATGGAGGCGACCGCCGGTGACGGACGGGCTGTTTCCTGCGGTCGCCGGCGCAGGTGCTCCTCTGATTTAGTGGCCCGCAGGCGCCGCCGGCCGGCCGATACACAGCCGCCATCAGCGGCAATATTGTCTCAACACCTGCACGTCCCGGCACGCCGTATAACTCGCCGCTGCCGGACTCGGATGCTCGCCGCCAGCGGCAGCGTGGCCCGCCGCACACTGATCGGCGGTGGCCGCCTTTCCCGTCTCAGCAGCGGCAGCTGCAGGCACCGCACCACCATACGGCGACTTGTCACTGTGCCGTTTCCCATAAAGCTTAGCACTAGGACGGGTACTATGAGACACGTACAATCTTCTTGAAAAGTTATAATTCTCTCTGAAGCTCGTACTGGAATATTTTTCACACTAAACAAAAGCGTACAGCACTACTGACTCTAGATCTCATAAAAATACACGTTCTTTGATTTTAAAAAAAATTTCTTTCCTCCTTTCTCATTTCAGTCGTTTACGTTTTTGCTAAGATGCAAAAAAAAAAAAAAAAAGGTTCAAATGGCTCTGAGCACTATGGGGCTTAACAACTGAGGTCATCAGTCCCCTAAACATAGAACTACGTAAACCTAACTAAAGTAAGGACATCACACACATCCATGCCCGAGGCAGGATTCGAACCTGCGACCGTAGCAGTCATTCCAGACTGAAGCGCCTAGAAGCGCTTGGTCACACCGGCCGGTGCTAAGATGCATCAGACATGAAATTTCGATGTGTGAAAAAATCTTGTTTGTTGCCAAAAATGTTTTAATAGGATTGCACATTGTTATAAAGTTATACTGATTCATCATTTCACCTAATTTCTCAAACAATCAGTCATCTTTTTCCATGCTGAAAGTTGCTACTCGCTACAAATTAGTGGAATCTGATTTCTTCTCTCATAGGTATTCATATCTTTTTGTTGTGTACACAGTTCCGCGTAGTCAGCGCGTACACAACTTTCCCAATAGAGCGCGCCCCGCTAAGCACAACAGCGCAGGCGCAGCGCTCGTCCGTCTCCGCACTACGAGATGACGCTGTCTTAGAGACGGACCAAATTCTGCTTCCGCCGATCCGCGTATTAATAGCTAACGCAGCCAATTAGATTGCTGCTAACGTAGAACCTTTTCTCCTCGCGCATCACACTCGCGCAGTGATACCTGAACGCACGAGGTATTATAACGAGCGTACAGACCTCCGATCAGTCAGTCTGCATTAGTCTGTACCAGTCTGCATCAGTCTGTACCAGTCTGTAGTCAAGTTTCAGTCTGCGCCTAATAAGATTATCATATTCCTGTACGTAGCGTGAAGATAAATGAAAACACACTGTGTCAATTATCAGAGATATGTGAGGATAAGACTAACGTACCAAGACCAAAGGAACTTCAGAATGTCAATTATAAATAGCATCCAGAACCAAGTTAACTTATTTTTATGCTTTTTATTATCCTAATAAATGTGTGTGAAAATTAAGCAAGTTCTGCTTAAAGTTGGTCAGAGTCAATCTGCTATTCTAAGCGTGCAAGTGGCATTTCTATCGTCTGATCTAACGACAGAAAATAAACACGGCACGATGAGACCACGAGACATATTGCTGACACTCGCCTACTTCGTTAGAGCGACAAGTCAAATAGTTTGATGGTGTGCGTACCGAAGGTCTTACAGTACGCACACCACACTTTTCATGTCCGCCCCGAGAGGTGAGTGGATGCACGGTAACTTAGCGTGTTCGGTCAGAGGGTTAGCAGCCCTCTGTAATAAAAAAAAAACTGAGTTAGTGGATCAACGACGAACTGAAACAGGTGTCTTGCGACTTCTGCCACAAGCAGTTGCGATGAATAAAAACGAACAAAATGAGATTTTTTAAAAAAAAGATGGAAAAGAATGTGGTCAGCTTGACTGATTGCCGTCCTACGGGCCCGGGTTCATTTTCCGGTTGGGTCGGGGATTTTCTCCGCTCAGGGTCTGGGTGTTGGGCTGTCTTCGTCATCATTTGATCCCCATCCGGCGCGCAGGTCGCCCAATGTGGCGTCGAATGTAATGAGACCTGCACCAAGGCGGCCGGACCTGCCCCGCAAGGGGCCTTCCGGCCAATGAGCCAAACGCTCATATCCATTTCCATATCTTTTCATAAAATAATTTTAAAATTGATTTGCCGTTTTTCGGTTTCTTTTCCGTGAACCGATTATTTATTTTCTCCTTCTCTGCGTATCAGCACAACATGTTTAACAACTCACATTTACTATGAGGTAAGATACAAGCAGGTAAGCTAAATTTGTAAAATCTTCATACAATATCGTTTCCCGTTCATCAGTGAATGATATTGGAAATATTATTTGGTAAAATAGATTTTTATGGTCACCTCTTCATTTTCCTAGAAAGCTTTGGATTTATTGACCAATGTACTTAATTCTTTGAATTGAGTATTTCTCAGTCGCTTCCATGATTGTTATTGCAAAGACGTCTGACTACTCTTACACAGTCCTTCATCTTATTTTCATCCCATTTATGTTCTACCTTCTCCAATTTTGTCCGTTAAAGAAAAAACTTTTTTATTTTTATGAAAAGTCTTATCTTCGGCACAACCAGAACTTTCTGCTTTGGTAGTTTAACGTTCACATTACTATCACTTTGGTTAAATACTGTACAATCTCAATATACAAAAACAATCAGTTGTATCTAAAGATACATTAAAATGTAATAATACTTACAAGCAAAACACAACTCTTCAAAGTTAATATAATACATTGAAAGCCTCATTACGAAGATATAATTTCTTGCTATTCAAAAGTGCACGTTTGGTTTAACTCAGAATCGCTGAGCGATGTTGTTACCCCGTAGTTCATACGGTAAGTGTCGGCACTGAAGACACTTCCACTAGAGACTAAGAGTCCACAAACAGTTCTTGTCCGATACAGGCCGCTGCCCGCACCACCTGACCTTCCTCTGCTTGTTAACTGCGGATTACGTTTTAACTGGAAAATGCTTTTCGTGACGATATTCAACGGTCCTTTTAGAATGCACAGTTTCATCCTTTTCTCCTTAATTTAAGTCATTGATGGTAATCAAGCAATGTCAACTTTCATCTATTTTTCCTACTTTATTTAACAACCATTTGAAATAATTCTGTGTTAAAATATACTTCAGGTTTTTGTTAGTAAGGAAAAAATTTCTAATAATTAATCACTTCATGACAACTGTATAGAAACTTTCAAAGACGGTACACCTAAGCAAAACTTGTAGGTAAATGAAATTGATTAGGGTATACCAGTTACAATAGAAGATTATTTTATTTAACACAAAACAGGTATCAGGTTTGTGCCCGCTTTCAGCTGGTTTACATTCGGGTCCATGTTCCTATACTCAGTGTTGGAGATCACTGTTTAAACAACACTGAGTATGGACGAAAGTACCTGACTGTAAAACACTTGAGGACGGGCACAAGCCTGAAAGCGGTTTGGTATTAAATAAAATCACCTTAACTGGTAGCGGTTATTATTCCACACCCTATAAAGGAACAGACACGGAGCTCAGTTCCATCCATTATGGATGAAACTTTAATAAAAATAATGATTACTATCAAAAGATGTATATTACGTATCATGTAATTATCGGGTTAGCGCCTCTTAATGTTATGAGCCACATTATTAATCCAGGCATAGAAGCCACTGCCGACGTCATTGTTCGAAGGTAATTTACTGATCTATCTAGCATGCTTCTGACGTAAAAAATATGTGTAAGGAATGAAAGGAAATGATCAGCACCTCGATATCTGGGTGATTCCGCTTAGCGATATTCGACTGGAACGAGAGAACAGGTAATGTGTTTGATCGTTCTACTTAAAAGAGAGATTTGTACAAAGTTGTGGCTGTTATCATGGGGTATGATTTAGGTCTGATACTGCAGTTGAAGTCTACTTACACATTGTCAAGAAATATATTTTATCTGTAGTTACGATACTTAAAACATGTGTGCTTACTCTGTAATTGCCAGACAAAAAAGGACGCCACAGAATGGTGAGAATAAATGAAACGCCACACCATTTGTTTTCCAGCAAAATATATTCAGTGTTCGTTTCCGTCTAGCCTATTAGGCAAAAGTCTCTTATCACACATTTTTATTAAGCTTTTAATTACAAAATTTATTTTTCACATCAAAATAAAAACGAGAATTCATCACATATCACAGTATTAATAATTTTTTTACTGGTATATTTTCCTCGCCCTTTAGACGGTTATGAAATTACATGGGGACAATGTATACATAGATGATAAGCGATGAAAGCATCGTAACACCATCTGTCTCTGAAAACTTTATAGCTCCAGTACCATGTAATTTTATTATCAAAGAGAGAATTGAAAGTGCATGTATTTCTCTAATCTGTTAATAACTAGGCTCCTAGTATACGTTAGACATGCAGTAACGTTATCTGCATCGTTTTATTAATTTTTTGGGGAAGCGTTTTTTCTGCTCCTATAAAACTTAACTAAATGGTATTACGAGGTTTTCACTGCCACCATCGCTGCGTGTTTCATGGCTAAAATATGTTTAGTATCCTTTCAAATGAAAAACACTTCCTCAGTAGCTATTGTATTGTGTAGTTTTACTACAATCTGTCAAAATTTAAACAACAAATCACCAAATTATCAAAAAAATACGAGGAATTGAACTAATGAGAGGATGTAGAAATATAATGGCAAAGGAAAAATTTGTTTCCTCTGAACTTCCATGAAAGTACTTTAAACAGTTTCCAAATCTTCCTTGATTCGTCCAACGCATTCCTCTGCACATACACACAACGGATTCCACTAAGTCTTGTTCCATTCTCGTCATCTTCAAATATAATATAATAATCCCACTTCAGTTGGAGGTAGGCCGTGACATGTGTGAATATTACAAAACTATCAATTTAAGAGATAACGGTTGCGAAATACATTACAGAGAATTGGAAAAATTAGTAGAAGGCGACTTAAAGGAAAATCAGTTTGGGTTTCGAACAAATGTAGGAACACGCGGCGCAGCACTATCTATGATTTAAAAGCTAAGAAGCTACAATGAAGAAAGGAAAAACTATCTTTATAGCATTTGCAGATTTAGAGAAAGTTTTTGACAATGTTGGCTGGTGTACACATTTTGAAATTCTGGAGGTATCAGAGATAAAAAAAAAATAGAGAACGAGAAGCTATTTACAGCTTTTAATGTAACAATACTGCAATTATAGAAGTCCAACCAAAGAAAGAAAGCAGTAGTTGAAAAGGGAGTGGGACATTATTGTAGCATATCCCCGACGTTATTCATTCTACGCACTGATGGATCTGCGAAGAAAACCAAGGAGAAATTAGGAAAATATGTTAGGATTCAGGGAGAAGGAATAAAAACTCTGCGGCTTGCCGTTAACGTTGTAATTCCGACAGAGGAGGCTAAGGGGCTGGAAGAACAGTTGTATGGAATGGATAGTATTTTGTAAAGAAGTTGTAATGTGAAAATAAACAAAAGTAAAACAGTAGTAATGAAATATAAACGAATTAAATCAGGCGTTGTTGAGGAAGTTAGATTGGAGAATGAGACACTAAAATTAGTAGATGAGTTTTGCTTTTTTGGCAGCAAAATAACTGATTATGACCGAAGTAAGGAAGATCTAAAGTGTAGATTGTTAATAGCAAGGAAAACTTTTCCGAAAATAAGGTATTTGTCAACACAAAATATAAATTTTATTGTTTGAGAGTCTTTACTGAAGATATTTGTCTGTAGAACAGTCTTGAACGCAAGTGAAACACAACGACAAGCAGTTCAGACAAAAAAAACAGTAGAAGTTTTTGGAATGTGGCGCTATAAAACAATGCTGAACATTAGGGAGATAGAACAAATAAATAGTGAAGAGGTACTCAATTGAATTAGGAAGAAATTAAATTTATTGATAGTTAGATTAAAAGAAGGGATCGATTAATAGGACATATTATGAAACAACAACGAATCACCAGCTTGGTTGTGCATGTAAGAGAGACCAAGGCTTGAATACAGTAAACAGATTCATACAGATGTAGGGTGCAATAATCACGAAGAGAAGAAAGTAGTTTCACAGGATAGACTAATGTGGAGAACTGTATCAAATTAATCTTCGAGATGAAGAGCACATCAACACCAGAAGTTAACTCTATATTCTATTTCATCTGGGATCTGTCATATTGTGTGAGGTGCATTTCATCAACAAAGAAAGCTTTATTTATTATCATACCACCATTATTGATAGCAGCTTTCATAAGCTGAGTGGCCATCCTTTCCTTTTTGGAAGTAAGCAACATATTTATGAAAGGATTGTTACTGGACTAAGTTTTCTCTGCTTTTCGTGTTCCATATCATCTTGTTCATGTGACATATCCATATTTGCAGAACGCTCACTATCATACATGGCCGGTTCATTAACATTGATGATTTATCAGAACGTCTTAAAAATGAAGGTGTGGCTTAAAGAGAGTTAATCCATGAGATCATGCTTAGCTTCGGCCTAGGAAACTCTATGAAACGCAATCAGCTTGACTGCCACAAGTCTGAGTTACAGTCTTGTGAAGTGATTGCCTATCTCATCGCTTGCGAAAGTGTTTGTTGCCGGACTTTCACAGAGGTCGATTCCTGGAGCACCGTCTGTGGCTCCTTGGTTCTTGTAAGACATGTGTGTTCTATAAGGAGGCTTGATGGCCAGTAGTTCAGTATAACGCTCCTTCAGCCCAGTCCTTCTATGGATATAATCTGCCTCAGTACCGTTTAAGGAACTTATGTACTGCTCCTTGTGTTTTATTATTGTAGTATTTATTACAATACCTTGTAATGCCTACATTACAAGTTATATATGTCTCGTTAATAGTTCTGGTCGCCTTCTGGAATAAATCGAGCAGTGTAGTGTTCAGTGGATGTTAAGGCTTGTGTTACAAAGTTTACCATCATCTTATTTCACCCGTTTGGTGATCAGTTGATCAGTTGCTTGTTGTTTAATTAACCTTTGCTACTATTTTTTTTTTACAGAAGGTTTCTAATTTTTTTATATTATTGCCGTTGCTGGCGTGTAAGGCATCCAGCCGTAATTGTGTCACTTGCCTTAAAATTCTAATTTCGTATCTGTATTTAAAAGCTTATTTAGTGCCATTCCTGGCCTCTGATGCCTTCTGCTGTGATTGTCGCGACTTGCCTTTAATATTTCAGTACCTGTAATTTGTAAGTTGCAGCGAGTTTTCAACAATTTTTAATGTATTGCCATTCCTATCGTGTAAGGCCTTCTGCCCAGATCACAGTGACTTGCTTTTAAAACCTTACCTGCTGTATCTGTATTTAAAGGTGGTTTGCTACATTGTAACTCACTGAAAACACTACTACTTACACAGTTGTTTATTCCTTCATTAATAACGTGTAGTACTTTTATTTATTATTGAGTCTGGAATTACTCGTTTAAAATAAATTGTGTGTAACTGTAAAAGGCAGCCAATAGTTACTAATTACGGCCCCGTCCACAATCGTAACCGAACCTGCCTTCCCTTGACTACCAGGTTTCAACGATTCTTTAATCAATTAAAAGATTGCTATTTATTTCTCATTCAGTAGAAAGATTATTGTGTTAAAACTTAGCATTACTCAAAATTAGTGGTTTTCTCTTACAAAAGTCAGCGTAGACCTTAACACATACAGTACACTGCACTACACTTTTTTCGATACTTTTTCTTTGGTGATGTAAACGTCGTTGCTTCATCTTGTGTGTTTCCTTACAAAGCAACATCTGCTGTATACCTGAGTTTATTGAAACACTTCCACTTAGACTACTGCGACTTTTCCATCTTTTTCGCGTTGGTTTAAAACAAAAATACTTCGGCAGCTCCATTTTGGATTAAACGTAGGACCATTTGATAAAGGTCGTCGTTCCTCACTTTTCTCTGCCTGATGTTCGTCAGGAGATCCATCAGGAGTTAGCGTTTTAGGTGCTGCTTCCTGCACAAGAGAATTTTGACAAGGTCCGTAACACAAACTCGGAGTGTGGTTTCCGTACCGTCAAAATCATGCTCGTTAAACACAAGGCGGCCATAATCTTAGATCTCATGTTCCCTGTAGGTGCTTTGAAATAAGCTGTGTTCAAAGGATACGAAGGTCGTCAACTACTATTTATAGACTATGGTTAAGAAGAAGCTAATAAGCACTAGTCGTTGTCTAAGACAGTCATGTACAGGAAAGAATAAAGAAGTATCTTACCTGTTAGACCTCAAAAGCGTATGTCGAATTTCTCGAACATGTTAGGAACTTTGAACGACAGTTGTCTAACGAACACTGGACTATCCAGAGCGGATTCACTGTGAATGTTTTAGTCCGTCATAGTGTGTATACGTTAGTGGTGCTTTCTAGAAATGTGAACTTGAACAAAGTGATTAATCATCCTCCAACGATCGTCAACTTGTCTCGTTTCTCAACTTTCTTTGGTGACCCTCACTAAAATTTAGAGGAAGAAATATAGGAAAAATCGTGACACATGGTCATGAACAATTCCTCGTGGTAAATATTCAGTGAATTCTTGAGGCAACAGAAAAAACAAATTAGGGACCTGTTTACTTTTCTAGTATTCTGACAACGTAAATTAGGAAACGTAGTTGTAATCAATACGAACAGTTTGATATAGGAAACTTGCTCTACTCTATAGATGGTAGTTTAAGTGAAACACGACCGACGATGTTGGTGAAGCATTCGTGAAGAATCTTTAGACGTTCCTCAAGATTTCCATTCCGAGCGAGCGCCCAGAACGGGACACAGAACTCATATTATGGAGCTTGTTTTTATGGAAATTCACTTGTTATGTATCACAGGAAAGTTCTAATTTAGGTTAACTGACCGCCTTCCATAGAGTTTCCTAGGCCGAAGCTAAGCATGATCTCATGGATTAACTCTCTTTAAGCCACACCTTCATTTTTAAGACGTTCTGATAAATCATCAATGTTAATGATCCGGCCATGTATGATAGTGAGTGTTCTGCAAATATGGATATGTCACATGAACAAGATGATATGGAACACGAAAAGCAGAGAAAACTTAGTCCAGTAACAATCCTTTCATAAATATGTTGCTTACTTCCAAAAAGGAAAGGATGGCCACTCAGCTTATGAAAGCTGCTATCAATAATGGTGGTATGATAATAAATAAAGCTTTCTTTGTTGATGAAATGCACCTCACACAATATGACAGATCCCAGATGAAATAGAATATAGAGTTAACTTCTGGTGATGATGTGCTCTTCATCTCGAAGATTAATTTGATACAGTTCTCCACATTAGTCTATCCTGTGAAACCCTCTTCTTCGCTTCATGATTACTGCACCCTACATCTGTTTGAATCTGTTTACTGTATTCAATCCTTGGTTTCTCTTCCTTCCATTCCCAAGCCAACCATTCGTTGTTGTTTCGGAATGTGTCCAATTAATCGATCCCTTCTTTTAAACAAACTATATATACATTTCATTTCTTCGTAACTCGATTGATAAAAAAATGGTCTGCAGCACAAACAAGGAAAATCGAAATTCTTGCAGCCGATAACATGCGACAGTTTGCTCATCCAACGCTCAAAGTATTCCCAGAGATTTGGGACACAACCAAAAACTCGAGGTCTCAGAACGTAGAATGACCGTTATATTGACAGACTCTCGAGACCTGGCTGTTCCGCCAGATTATTTTAGTTCCAGGCATACTGTGTTCCTTATTAACGATGACACACTGGTCATATTCATATTTTGATGTTGTACCTAGGGTCTATTGCGAGGCAACGGACCCTAATGTGTTTATTTACTTACTTTATTACACATCCTTTTCTCATTCCTATTATATTGCAATCACTTATGGAGCGAAATATTGTTTTGGTTGTAATTTTGTGAATAGATAAGCTGAAGTTCAGAGACACATGCCTCTCATAGGTTTCGGTGCAAACCTAATGTGTACTGAGTTCAGTCAAAGATGCACCTATACCAGTCGAAGGTTTGGGGGGCGGGGGGGGGGGGGAGGGGAATGGTAGGATATCCTTGCCTCTTCTTCAGCGATGAATCGAGTGAACGTTAGTGGCGCTCCAGTAGTTTTCGTCATTGGTCTTGCGGAAGCTGAGAGGATCAGCGGGCCGAGTGCAGATCTCCGTCAACCGGCCTGATAAATTTCAAAAGGATGAGGTATATTGCAGTTAAAATTACTAATCCGTTATTTTTCAGCACTCTCGCAGTCAGGGTTATTCTGCAATCATGAGTTTTTAAAATTAAAATCAAAGGTCGGGTCTTAGATTTGTAATGAGAGCATGATGCTCATTTCTGTGCAGTCACAAGAAGTTAATCCTGTTTTGTCTTCAGCACATTCCATGTTTAGTGAGTTTTTTCTGTTCTCTTATATTTATACGTTTTGGTTAATCAGTTACTGAGGTCCTGATGGTGTTTCTTTGTATAATGGGCATCATCCTTTTGCTTCAGTCAGCCACGTGCAAGCAACTGCCATAACAAAGAACAGGGAATCTCTCCAGTGTTTTCAGTTTGGCTTTTCCGAGTGAAGTGTGAAATATTTAAACAATCTTGCGTGTGAAATTATTTGACTTTATTTCACACTTGGTCTTTGTCTCCTTAATGCAACGCGTTTAGTTTTGTACGGAGATGGGACCAGAATTCAATTAATTCAAGAACGATCCACTTGTTGGGTTCATGTTTGAGACACTGATTTCCAGTTCCCCACATGGAGCTGGCTTCCTACGTTCTTGTGGAAATTCAAAATAGAACGTGCATGTGATGCTTTGTGATCAGTCCAAGAATGAGTAAATGTTTATGGCATGATGAAAAAGTGAGTAAATGTTAATGGCATTGACTTCCAATATCCTGAATGCTGTTGGCTGCATGGTCTTTGCATAATAATCGTTCTTGTGGAATTTCATGAAAGGAAAAGCGTGTGATGAATATTTTCGGATGTATTAATGATTGAATGTAGGTTGTAACGTGTACTTTTGCCTGCTTGGCTCTTTTTTTGTCCGAAATCGCACACCCCAGTAGCTATTTTGTGTAGTTAATCATTAAAATTCGTAGTCATTATCCCGTCTGTGGGTAGCATGAGACTGAATGTTATGCGTGAATAAGAATTTCACATGCAACATAATATTCCTCCCACTCCTGTGCTTAATTTACAAGGCCGACTAGCATATAGTGAGCGCCATCAGCGCATATAATACCTTTATTACTGCTTGTTCCCCAATAAGATACTGTACAAATGTCGGAATAAACTGTATATCTAAATGAGCATCAACAATTGTATCGACTGATGATTTGAACCATCTGATCCCATCTGTTAAACGAATACTGCATTAAATGACATAAGATTATGATTCTAATGCAGTGAGTACGTATATGTAATACCCCTGTAGCAGTGGATTGTGCTGCTAATATTTTCAGTTAGCCAGCTTCTTCGGTTGCTTGCGTCCTCCCCTTTCGTTATCCGTTGTGCAAAAATTGTTCCATTTAATATATGAATCCTTATCTAATGAAGCAGATGTACCGAGCTGACCCTCTTTTATGAATGATCAACAAGCACCGAACCAGAGAACATAACATAGGTGTTAGTTTATCCGGAACATTAACGAACACCGTCAGACAATGGTTTCCAAACAGATCCCATGTGCCTTAAAATGAGAGGTCAGTCGAACAACAACACCAAAGTTAAGGTATACCTTCATTGTCCATCTTACTCGTAAAGCTGATTTTGTTTTTCCAAAATGTGTACAACAGAGTAGAATTTGATTCTCTTGAAAAAGTCATATATAACATGTGATTTGATAGGAAATTCATTGAAATTATCTACATCTACAAATACGTGGGTACTCTGCAGTTCACACTTAAGTGTCTGGCAGAGGGTTCATCGCGCCATTTTCATACTACTTCTCTATCATTTCGCTCTCTAATGGAGCATGAGAAAAAATAACACCTAAATCTTTCCGTTCTAGCTCTGTATTCTCTTATTTTATTATGATGATCATTTCTCCCTAAGTAGGTGGGTGTCAACAAAATATTTTCGCATTCGGAAGAGAAAGTTTGTGATTGAAATTTCGTAAATAGATCTCGCCGCAAAGAAAACCGCCTTTGTTTGAGTGACTGCCACCCCAAGTCGCGTATCATATCAGTGGTACTCTCACCCCTATTGCGTGATTACACGAAACAAGCTGCCCTTCTTTGAACTTTTTCGATGTCCTCCGTCAATCCTACCTGGTAAGGATCCCACACCACGTAACAATACTCCAGCAGTGGACGGAGAACTGTAATGTAGGCTGTCTCTATAGTGGGTTTGTCGCATCTTCTGTTTGGCAGCAAAGCGCAGTCTTTGTTTCACCTTCCCCACAATATTATCTATGTGATCTTTCTAATTTAAGTGGCTCGTAATTATAATTCCTAGGTATTTAGTCGAACGGACAGCCCTTAGATTTGTGCTATTTATCGTATACCCAAAATGTATCGGATTTCTATTAGTACCCATGTGGATGACCTCGCACTTTTCTTTGTTTAGTGCCAATTGCTACTTTTCGCACCATACAGAAATTCATTCTAGACCATTTTGTAATTGGAATTGATCATCTGATGTTTTTACTAGACGGTAAATTACATCGTCATCTGCAAACAATCTAAGGAGGCTACTCAGATTATCACCTACATCATTTATGTAAACCAGGAGCAGCAGAGGGCCCATGACACTACCCTGCGGAACGCCAGCTATCACTTCTGTTCTACTCGATGATTTACCGTCTGTAACTAAGAACTGTGACCTCTCTCAGAGGAAATCACGAATCCAGTCACACAACTGAGACGGTACTCCATATGCACGCAGTTTGATTAATAGTCGCCTGTGAGGAACAGTATCAAAAGCCTTCCGGAAATCTAGGAATATGGAGCCGATCTGAGATCCCTTGTCGACAGCACTCATTACTTCATGGAAATAAAGAGCTAGCTGCGATGCACAAGAACGATATTTTCTGAACCCGTGTTGGTTATGTATCAATAAGTCATTTTGTTCCAGTTGTTTCATAATGTTCGAGTACAGTAGATGCTCCAAAATCCTACTGCAAATTGAAGTCAGTGATATGACTCTATAATGCAAACATAGCAATTCCTGTATTTTAGTCACATAATTGATTTCAATTACAAAAAAGAATACGCAAATTTCTATCTCATTCAGTCATCCTTTTTCACCGCGCGGTATTAGCCGAGCGGTCAGAGGCGCTGCAGTCATGGACTGTGCGGCTGGTCCCAGCGGAGGTTCGACTCCTCCCTCGGGCCTGGGTGTGTGTGTTTGTCACTAGGATAATTAGGTTCAGTAGTGTGTAAGCTTAGGGACTGATGACCTTAGCAGTTAAATCCCATAAGACTTCACACACATTTGAACATTTGATTTCATCCTTTTTTCCGAATGAAATATCATCAGTCTTCCGACTAGTCTGATGTGGCCTGCCGTGAATTCCTCTCCTGTGCCAACGTTTTGATATCTGAGTAGCAATTGCAGTCTACGTCGTGAGCCATTTGCTGGATTTATTCCAATCTCTGTCTTCCTCTGTATCACTCTGTCCCTTCATCTTGTCTGTGTTTTCCATATATTCTGAGACGTGTTGTGGCTCGCGTTGGCGCCGTTGGCAGTTTCGCATCGTGAGACGTGTTGTGGCCCGCGTTGGTGCCGTTGGTAGTTTCGCATCGTGTAATAGGGATAGTGGCGTTTCGTTTTCTTCTCGTGTTTACTGGTGCCACTGCGTTTGCTAGCATTGTCTGTCCGTGAGTGCCAGCAGCAGAGGTTATCGATATCTAGTACCGTAGTCCTATCTTTGGAGGGGCATCAAGTGTTTTCCGGATCGCAGTGTGCCGGGTATTTATGTTGGGACGGAGCAAGTGAGGTCCGGCAGAGTGTGGACACGCTGGGACTGTGGCTGCACGCAGGTACTGCCGGATCGAGAGGCTGTCGTTACGAGGGCCACAACCCCGTTCTCCACCGGATCCAGGACGTTTGAGTTGAGTGAACATTAACTCAGTGGTGAAACCTCCACTATTTTGAGATCACGCTGTTTCTTCGCACGTTGCTGCTCGCAGGGTCGCTGAGACGAAGAGCGATGAGTGGAGTGTTTGGAGTTGGCGAAATTAGTTAGCTGTCCTCCACTTCTTATTATTAATCATTGAATTCCTTGTGTTTATTGATGAACTTCAACCAGCTGTATTTTTCTGCCTAGTGGCCGCTAACACCTCAGTTACCTGCCCTGGAGGTTAGTGTATTTCCGCGTCAGTGTACCTTTCCTCGCCTTGCTGGTGCTGTCCGGTAAGGCATGTTCTTAGACAGTCTCCTTGATTGTGGTTCGGATATGTTGTTTCTGTTCGACTGCTTTGGATGTTCTAAACGCCAGATACTGAAGACGAAGTTCTGTCCGCCGTTTCTGCCTTGCCTAGGTTATTCCATCACTGTACTGGTTATCGGACTTCAGGTATAATTTGCAGGTGTGTTGGTCTGCGTTTCAACTGTCACTAGTTTGAGTTGTCATCCACTTAAGTGAATACGACTCTTGGCTGCCTGTATCATCGGTTGTAAGGTTGAGAGACTTTCCCAGGCCGATCTTTGGAGGACTGTCTGGGGCACACTTCTCTCTTGCTTGATCAGATTGTTATAGTTGTTTTTAAGAAAAAAGAATTTAATTTTGAGTTATTACTGTTGGGGCCGTCAGTCGACAAGTAACTTGAATTTCAGGTCAATAAGGCCTTTAGCTTTGAATGCAATTGGTCTTAAGAATTTTTAATTAGATATTGTTTCTCAATCTCTCGACCAACTTTGTTGTATGGGAGCGAGAGCTGGGTGGATTCCGGTTACCTTATCAATAAGGTTGAGGTTACGGATATGAAAGTAGCTAGGATGATTGCAGGTACTAGCAGATGGGAACAATGCCAGGAGGGTGTCCACAACGAGGAAATCACAGAAAAACTGGGAATGAACTCTATAGATGTAGTAGTCATGGCGAACAGGCTTAGATGGTGGAGTCATGTTACACGCATGGGAGAAGCGAGGTTACCCAAGAGACTCATGGATTCAGCAGAAGAGGGTAGGTGGAGTCGGGGTAGACCAAGGATAAGGTACCTGGATTCGGTTAAGAATGATTTTGAAGTAATAGGTTTAACATCAGAAGAGGCACCAATGTTAGGGGATCGTGAAGGAATTTTATAAGGGGGCTATGCTCCAGACTGAACGCTGAAGGGCATAATCAGTCTTAAATGATGATGATGATGATGATGATGATGATATTGTCTCTTAATAGTGAAATTAAGATGACTGTATTTTTTAGAAAAAAATATTTTAATTTTGAGTTATTACTACTGCGGCTTTCAGCCGACAAATAATTTGAATTTCTGGTCAGTAAGGCCCTCAGCCGTGAGTGCAACTTGTTTAACAATTTTTTTTATTTGTATATTGTGTCTTTATAGCCAGATTTGAGAATTTTTCCTTATTGTCAACCTTATCTGCAATTGGTTCCAAATAAAGTGTACATGATTTAAAAAAAATAAAACTGAGCAATCAACGGTAACTGCGAAAAGCCCCGTCTACACTGAATCCTGCCTTTCCTATAAGTACCGCGTCTCAGCTTCGATCTTCTTTGGTCTGGTTTTTGCCACAGTCCATGGTTCACTAACACCCAATCCTGCAGTTCAGACGTAAGTTGTCAGAAATTTCTTTCTGTAATTAAGGCCTTTGTTTCATATTGCTTTACTTCGCTTGGCCAGAAGAACGGGAAAAGGATAACACTTTCAAAAACTTGAAATACAGATGTGATAATAGAAGTTTTTCCCGTTACACAAGGTTCTTAAAGAAAAGAGCCATAGAACACATCTACGTATTTCAGTACGCTATTCCCAGTACAGTTTCCGCTACAGAAATGTCAATTTCATATTTTAGAGGTTGGAACGCGAAAACGCGAAGCCTACAGTGGCGAGTAAATAGACATCTGCTGGGCAACCGTTTGCCGGCCTGGACGTTGGCTGTGGAGATGGTGGAGACAAAGAGAATGGCGAACCGTTCGTAAAATATCTATGATTAAGAAAAACATTTATTCATGACAGGCGCAAAGATGAAGTCGTAGCTGGGGGGCTGGGGGGGGGGGGAGGGGGGGAAGACGTTGCTGTCCTTTATGACAGCCTGCCGCGGTCTCGCTGTGTGTCGGCGTCAGCGGCTGGTGGCGGTGGCTGACTGTGTCTGGACATCCTCCGGGATATGCCGCAAGTTGGCGCGCCGTAGCTACGAGTGACACACCCGTCGCTGCTCGCCACGTCGTGGCTGCAGCGAACAAGAAACCGGCTTAGGAGGTTCCTTAAGATGGGAGAACGACTAGACCGATGAAGCCGAACGAACGAAAACCGGCCGCTTCGTGGGTGGAATTTTGCTTTGTGTGCAGCGGCGGCAAATCGGAGCGGTTGCGTTTTGTTGCTGCTCTGTCTGCCAGCGGTAAGATGACAGCTTTGCTGGTGAGATGTACATGGGATCCATCTCCCAGTGTAGATGCCAGGTAGGATGTGCGTTGGTTCAGTAGTGATTTGTTGTGTCGGTTGAACAGATATGAATTCATTGTCTCTTAAAGTATTGGAGTATTGAACCGAGTACGGAAACAGCATTAAAGTTAATGGTTTCATCGTGAAGGGGAATGTTTAATGGATCCTACGAACTGCGACTGTAAAAAAAAAAAAAAATGAATAGACTAAGCCCTTGTGGGAAAATAAGTGAGCTGTTATAAAATGCCGGCCGCGGTGGTCTAGCGGTTCTAGGCGCTAAGTCCGGAACCGCGCGACTGCTACGGTCGCAGGTTCGAATCCTGCCTCGGGCATGGATGTGTGTAATGTTCTTAGGTTAGTTAGGTTTAAGTAGTTCTAAGTTCTAGGGGACTGATGACCACAGATGTTAACTCCCATAGTGCTCAGAGCCATTTGAACCATTTTTTTGTTGTTATAAAATGATGTTCATCATGTGAGAAAATGAAATGTAATCTTTAGGGGTAGTTTGCTAGTACAGGTATAGCACTCATAACAGCGTCATCTTTTGAAATTTTAGGGCCTAGACAATTCACTAACAAAAATAATGAAATGATCTTGTGGCATTGATAGCCGAGGAAGGTCAGCCACCGGGTGCAAGTCTTATTTCAGGTGACGTTGGGCGACTTTCGCTTCGGTGATTATGAAAGGATGACAGCAGAACACCCAGTCCATAAGCGGAGAAAAATGTCCAACCTGTCCGGGAATCGATCCAGCGCCCGCTGCATGATAGGAAACAAGATGCCACTCAGCTAAGCAGGCGGATATTCATTGCCAATTCGAAATCTGTAGCTCCCAATTGCGAAAATTGTCAAATAGCCAATTCTCCAAATATACTTTAAGTGCAGACATTAATTTGGTCTTAGCATAGCCCCTACTTTCTAAAAGACTGGTCGTCTACAGCGTAGTATCGTCTTATACTTCTGTTTCTGGTGGTAAGCTTTTTGCAGTAAAATAAATACCGCACACGTGACGACTGCTTAATTCTCTTCTTCCTAACACTATGGGTAAGTGAAACTGTCATTAAAACCTTACTTTATAACAGTAACGAAATGGGAGCAACCTCGACAAGTTATCAGCTCCAAATACGATTTCACATGGCCAAATCGCTTGGTCCCAACCCCTTGGTTTGGTGAGTACCACAGGTCGAACGTCAGTGTGTTGGCGACCAACGTTCTCCAAAACCCCATTGCCTGTGGTTCATGTGCCTTTTTTGGATTAGTGTCTATGTGCCTTAAGTCACAATGTCCAGTATGACTGAAAATGATGATGTGTGTGCGCTCTGGGTGTTGCACAGTAATGTGTAGCTGGGCAGATAGCTGACACAGACTCGAACCCAGCTTACCACGGAAGTGGATGGTAGCAAGAGGTAGTCACCCAGTATGTGGCCCAGTGTTGCGAAGGTACCAAGTTGACAGCATGCAGACTTTTACCCAGCTGGAAGACAAAAGCTAATGCCGACGAAGACCTTGGATGGTGAATGGCTGCTTCATTTTGAACTGCGAGTGGATCATGTCTCATAGTTAACAGCTGGCATGGACTGCAGTACTCGGAATACCATTCACACGTGGCTATTGCTGCGTAAAATGGTTTTCCTGTCCAGCCAGCTCCTCCATAAGCCCTGACAGAGCTGTTAGGTGTTGCAACGCTGGCTTTCAGGAGCCCTGGCTAGCTCATTCCACAGCGTCAGCTCAACGCATCAGCGTTCTTCCGTCCTGAATACGCTCTCTTGCTCATCAGCACCAGCTCTTCAGGCTGAGTGCTGCTTCTTCCTCTGTGACGTCCTTCTGTTAGATGCAGGAACAGTTCATCATCTGTGGCACAACAGTTTTGTTACTGATTGATGTAGTATTTCAAACAGGTACTAGAGGGCTTCGAAAAGTAAGTTGTACGCAATTGTTGCAGGCAATGTTATTTCTGTTGAATGCTACACCACACTCTAAGTGACGCAGATATATGACGCTGTTTTTCATAATAGTCAGCAAGTCTCTGCATACAACAGTCAGAATGTTTGCCAATCGTTCAGTTCCTCGATGATACTCGTCTATTCCTTTGTCACCGGGCTATTCGATAACAGCTGTGCGAATGTCCTCATCGCTATAAAATTTATTTCCGCAAGTGTTTTTCCAGCTTTCCAGAAAGATGGAAACCGCACGGTGCAAGGTCTGCATTTCCCAATCAACATCACCCAGGACTGTGCAACATTGGTCTACTTGTTAATACCATTTCTTTATGGCTGGACACGACACTGAATATGGTCCATATATGGACATGGGTTGCTGCTCACAACGCCACAATTCTACTTTGGGTCTGTGTGCAGTTAAAACTCTCCATTCACGTGACAAATATGTTCTGTTTGTACGTCAGTGTTAATAATTAACGTGCCTTCAGCGCTAAGTGTTGTACTTCACTGCCCGCCCTGCATGCGGATGTGAACTTAATTTTGGTTAAGACGTGACGATAGACAACATGAACAGCAGAGGTCCCAACACTCTTGCTGTGGGGGGAAGGGGGGCGGGGGGTCAGGCCTGAAATTGCTTTTACACCTGTCAAGCAATTCCCTTCGAAGAAAACATGCTGCATCCACACTACCAAGAAATCTTCAGGTTAGTCTCAAATTCCGCTAGATGTTCCACATGATCGAACTTTCATTAATAAGCGTTTGTATGGTACGGAGTGAAATGTTTTTCGAAAGTAAAGAGGTATTGCGTCTACCTTACTGCTTACTCCAAATGCACGTCTGCGAGAAAACCATGAGGTGGGTTCCGCACGAGAGGTGTTTTCGGAGTACGTCTGAGCTGAGAATATCTTTAAAGAATCAAGAACAGATGGGTGTCTAAGAGACTGGACGGTAGTTTTGTGGCTCACTTCTCCTATCTTTCTTGTAGAAGAGTGTCACATGTGCTTTCTTCCAACCATTAACCACGGTTCTGTGTTCGAGGGATCAGCGGTGTATTATAGTTAAAAAAAGGAGACTAACTTAATTGAAAATTTTGTCTCCATCGGGCCCTGAAGGTTTGTTGAATTTCAGCGATCGTCTGCCAAGAAGTCACAGTTACAAGACACTTAGCAACACTGGCAGGTGATTTTACTTCTTCGTGGACAGTCTCGCCTTGGCAGTATCCGCCAACAGCGACGGGCCAGTGTGAAGCCGGGAGTCGCGTGCCGCCAGCGGGTTTCGGCGTTGTGCCCACCCTCAGGACACAGGCGCTTTAATTGCCGCGTGTAATTCTGGCGGTGCTCCGCCTGTCTGCCGGGCTCCCCCAGCTCTGCCGCTACTAATACACAAACCGCATCGATTTATTACACAATTTGAGTGCGCCGCGACGGCGGTGGCAGGGCCATCAGATACGCCGACAGTGACGACACATCACCATTACGTCAGCGCCCGGCCAGCCGGCTTTAATTACGCCAACGCACTTTCAAACTGCTCGCACACGCTGCACGCAGACGCGTACGCACTTTGCTGTCCCTGAAATCCTGTAAACACTATATCTCACGCTGTTCGCCGACAAGTATCGGAACACCTTTCCGTTTCCATTACCCTGCCTGTACCGGCGCTAAGGTGCACCAAATACGCTACCAACGAAACTTTTCTTTTACTCTCACTTCTGCTCTTTCCTCCATTGTATTTGCAATACCTGATATGTTCAGATTCACATCAGTTCAAATCTTCAGAGAATTTCCAATAGCCATTAGAAAGACTGAGTAGTATAAGAGTGTATTTCTGCAGTGAAGCACTGTCGAGGAAAGAAAGTAGTGGAAACGCAGAAGGTGAGCTACAATTTACACAACCTTCGTAACCTTTCCCAGTAACCAGAATTCTGTTATCTGAATAGAAAATGAGTAGTCATCGTTATTCAGCTTATTCTGTTCATTTATAACCTCCTACAATCCAACCTGCCGTTACTCAATAAGGAAAACTTTTTTCAACACCAGAAATCATGCCAGCATATTCAGAATGCAAATCTCCCCTTAATTGAATGACAAGCACATTAAATTTACCTGGAACGTTTTCAATGATGTATTCCAATTTTTACTTTAAGCTACTGACTTGTCCCTATAAAGTACTAAAAATTAGCTGCTTCCTTTGCATTTGCCTGTAATCTCTCATTTGTCTACCTAGAACTGGCCTCTAATCTTTCTCCTAGTTTCTTGCCAATTTCTCTATTACTAAGCTAGCTTTCCTTCACACTAGTCAAGAATTTTTCATCGATTCATTTTCCACTAATCTCCACTCTTTCCACTTTCTTTTCATTCTGTTATTTTGTATTAGACATTAAGCTTCCTGTGAATGCAAAAAATCGTAAATAAAGCTGGGATCAAAATTATCCTTCGGAACTGAACGAATACATTGTTGCTCAACCTGATCGTGACAAGCAGTAGGGCGTTCATAAGCATCTGCTGAGACCTCACAACTACTAATAGATTCAAGTGCTCAACCACCCAAAACTCGCTTGCTCCCTCATTCATTATAACATCACTGAGTTCTGGAGAAACTGCGTCAACTGCGCTGCCTCCAACACTACCTACATCTCTAATTGACATAGCGATAGAATCACTGAGAGACACACTTTCATCGCCTTTAGTAGTAGCAAACGACAGGACAGCAGCCTAGATATCACACCTCTACCTTGCCTTCCCCCAAAATTACCACTTCGTGTCTCTCTTTGGCTAATTGTAACCCTCTTCATCATGCAATGAATAACAGAATACGAAAGACCAAGCAACAACTACAGAATGGAACCTCAGTACCTCAGTCCAACAAAAATCTGTACAAGTCCAGCTTCTAACCGAAAAGAAATAAAAACGATAATTTTTCCACTAAATCTCCAACAACTCTCAACAAAGTACCAAACCACTAAGACACTGTGACACTGCACAAATTCCCTTCTCAATAAAGTGCCACATTACAGCTCCAGAATTATAAAGTCCATCAAGGAAAATATGACTTGAAATATTCTCAGATTTCAATGAAGTGTCTACTTGGAAAAATATATTCAAAATAACACAGGAAATCATCCACCAGAAACATCACATGAATGATCCCTAAAGCTCAACAAGTTTCCATTCTCAATTATTGAGCTCAACATTACATCAGATCAGTTCCTTCCACAAAATTTTCTGTCGCAAGTA
This sequence comes from Schistocerca gregaria, assembly GCF_023897955.1. Classification (NCBI taxonomy): domain Eukaryota; kingdom Metazoa; phylum Arthropoda; class Insecta; order Orthoptera; family Acrididae; genus Schistocerca; species Schistocerca gregaria. The sequence goes on from NC_064920.1 coordinate 248,182,135, forward strand.
TGCAGCAAAGACAAATAATTAAAAGGGTAAGGGAAATTGTATTTTGTTAAATGTATTTTGCTTCAATTACCTGAAAATGCCTCCTCACTAACTACTGTAAGAAATTTCTTGCACCAAAGTATATATGTGCCCCATTGGGTTACCATAGTTGGGGAGGGGGAAGAGGTGTGAAGGTGGCGAATGTCTCTACTTTTCTCCTAAGGTTTCAAAAAAACCTAATAATCGACTAAATTAGACCACTGGCTACGTTATGATATAGTCAACTGCTGGACAAGACCACACAAGTTCCAGATAAACCTTTCCATACTAACATGTAAACACCAAGTTGCATAAAATAAATAGCAAATCCTCAATTGTATTCTACGAACAAAGATCCACACTTGGGGATACAATTCCCAGACAGCGCAATACTTCAATATAAAAAATAGCATTGCAAATAAATAAACAAGGCAATAAATAAATAAAAAACAAAAAAGAAGAACCAAATATCAAAGCAAAATTTGGTTAGAAACACTGCACACATTTTCACTGTGTTAACAAGAGAAGTTCAGTTAGAAAATATATTGTTTCATTTTGTAATGGTCTGACAGAAGTCTCCCACTCATTTAGCCTTACACCTCCATATATTTTCGAAAAACAGATAATTTCCTTTGTGTATTTAAACTTGAACAAAAAAAGATATTGATTACAACCCAGTTGCTAAATATTTTCTTTATTCTTCTCATGCATTGCTTTAGTCCACAAAATTATGGGAGTAAGAGACCACTAATCGTCAGCATTCCTCTTTTAAACCACATAGGAAAACGAATTCTGCTCACATTATGCCACCAGAACGTCACAAACTAACCATACACATTTCGCACCAGAAATACAAATGAAACTATAAGACTCTCTTATCTTCACCCAGTTCAACTTAATATTATTATAGTTCTTCGAAACATGCTTGCATATTTTAACTTCCTTTTAATTGACTGAGGAGCTTCAGTATCAACAAAACCAACTCTCTGTTGTGAATAACATTTGAATGTTTGCCGCTAGTGTAGATGAACTTCAGCTAATAGCAGAAACACTTTGGGTTTACATATAGTCGTTTAAAGTATAAGAAGGCAAAAATACTCTATAAGAAACATATGGGAAACGAAATACAGTGAATGAAAACTGAAGTAATAGTTGATGAAGTTCTATATTACCAGCAACTGAAGCTGACAGTTGCGTATAGCGCACAGAAAAGGAGGAGTAAATGTGGTGCAGAATGTTATTGACAAACTTATGAAGCTCCCATGGAAACTTAACGATCAATGTGTTTTAACAGTTGTGACAATGGATAGATTACTATGAAGCATAGGAAAAGGAACAGATGGATTAGGAGCGATTTAGGGAAAGCATGGAAAACCTAAACCAGGATATCCAGGCGTGGGTTTGAACCATCATCCTCCGGAATGTAAGTCCAGTGTGCTAGCCACTGCGCTACCCTCTCGTCAGTGGCAGGATTTGTGGTCTGGCGAATGGATGGCATACAGACCAAGGAAGTTCTTTGCTAGAGTTCAAGAAATAAGAAGAAAGCGAAACAATTACCTTTATGGAGTGTGATTAGAAGGTGCCATAAAGCGTGCAAGAGTGACTTGGATATCTATATCTGAAGACGATAATGCATGAAAAATTGCCCATGAAGTGTTCGTGCAACAGTGGATATCTAATGGGAATAAGTTCATAAAGTAGTTAAGGACATTAATGAATTGCCAACTTTGTTTCATAGTAAGTATGCAGAACAAATTTCACGTGAGACTGTAACTCTAGCTGTTGGTGAATCAGAAGAGATAAATGAATCAGAAGAGGTAAGCTTTTTAGTGAGAGTAAGGAATTATGTCCACAACTAAATGAGGAGTATAAAACTGAGGGAAAGTTAGGAGCAGGTACAGCTAAAGATCACTGTTATAGCAGAGGTCTTGTACCTGATGATGATGTATATCCCAAGGCCGAAGCTCAATTAGATCCTGTATACCAGTATGGAAGGAAGAGAACTTAACACAATCATGGTCGCTTCAGTCATGAGAATGTGAGCCATGAATGTACGCCTGGTTTTGACTACAATCATTCCTTTTTTGTTTGGAAGTTTCCAGTTTTGAGAAATAGTTCAAGTTGCATTCATACTCATGTTTACTTACAGCAGTTCGATTTTTCACTTTCTCTAAGTTGGCTTGCTGGTCTTCATTTTGAATTCCTACGTGATTTTATGGAAGGAGAGCATGCCATGCATGTACACACTTTAGCTAGGAATTCTGAGTCGTATGAAGGGTTTCGAAACTTACTATTGCTGCATATTGTTTGAGGCACCATCAGACAGAATCAAAACTGGTATCTTCATGATGCTAAACTTAGATCAGTTTGGGTTTAGCAATCCGTTCAATCCTTTGAACACATGTTTTTTCGAAAATCAATTACTGTACATTACTCACAGTTTGGCTCAGTTAATATGCATCTGTCTTATGAAAATTCCTTCATGATTACATCAAACTACTGTTGTTGGTAAATGTAAAGGTACTATGATAGCAGTGATGACAATGGTCGTGTTAGGAACGAAAATTAATTCTCTTACCCTGATCCGAGGTCACAGGGGAGTGGAAATTATGATCTTTGGGGATTTGATTTGTGTCACGGCAGATGTGGAAGGGACAGATGAAGACATAAGAGCGATGTGACACATCGCAATATAAGCACTAATACCATGGATGGAGTGGTAGACATTTTGGTCACAGCCGAGGTAGTCAGGGAAATGACAGAGATGTGCACTGGGCTGATGGAGATACAGGCCATACATTCTGGACGTGTGGAGAAAGCACACCCTCATCTAACTGAAAACTGCTGCCAACAGCTGATTCGGGTGCTGCATATATGGCAAATAATTGCTATGAACAACTGTACATGCTGTATTTTGAAGATGTTGGGGAACTTCCGCTTAATGAGGGACAGGAAACTGTAAATTTATCACTTACTTGCAATTTTCTATCGATAACACGTACATGAGTTCCTTGCAGCCACTACATGCAGAGAGCATGTGTTTTCATTTAATATATCACTTCAAATAACTGTCTTTTCAGTGCCCTCCATGAATACAAGGAAATAATATAAAATGAAAGTAAGTCGTACGTCACAACTATAACTTAAAATTAAAGATAACAGATCATTTAAATGAGCTGCCAAGAACTGGAAATGCTGTAGATCCCCTCTCGAAACCTCGTTGTGTCACTGTGGTGCCTTACTGCTGCTCGAATTGCTATTGCAGACGCAGTAAGATGCGCCACAGGCTAACGCCGAACACGATGGTCATCCCTCTCGATAGTACCATGTGCCCATCAGAATCCTGCACTTCTTGAGACCGTATCTTCCCGTTACCACCGCAAGCCGCGCGGGATTGGCCGAGCGGTATGAGGTGATGCATTCATGAGCTGTGCGGCTGGTCCCAGAGGAGGTTCGAGTCCTCCCTCGGGCATGGGTGTGTGTGTTTGTCCTTAGGGTACTTTAGGTTAAGTAGTGTGTAGACTTAGGGACTGATGACCTTAGCAGTTAAGTCCCATAAGGTTTCACACACATTTGAACATTTATTTTCGTTACCACCGCTGCCAGCAACCACGTAGAGTGACGTCATTCCTGCCAAGTGTCCCTGCAGTACAGCAAAAGGAAAATCCAGCTTTCCATAGCCCTGTTACACGGTCTCGTTCGAACTCCGTTAACTGTAGTTAATAGCGTCTTTGTCGTATTAGAGGCATATTTGACTAACATTAACTCACTACATCCAGTATGAAAGGTGACTAACTCTCAAGACCGTTACTGTGATTTATATACTCACGGTGGCGCTGGTAGTGCCACTCTCATGCAGCTGGAGCGAAATGTGAATAAACGGCATCTTCCAAATGTAGAGACACGCCTACTAACTTTCGTTTATCTCGCACAACTCTTTTTTTAATTTCTTTTCGAAATTGGACTAGGCTCTCTTCGTGCTTGGAGCATCACCTGCTTTGTAATCGGCATTATGTTTTGTATTACACATTGCGTACAAACAGAGCTACGTTACAGATACTGCGCCACTTGGATACCTGTAGTTTGGCTGCAGCGTCCAGTCATTTGGGACGCGCCCTGGAACGAACTATATAGCAGAGGCAACTCGCCGGGCTCCCATTGCCTCCCTCAGTCGTTGGCGAGGGGCAGGGCACAGCGCATTGTCGACTTTCTGGCGTGGCGCGGGCTTTGCAGCACTTGTGAATATTCACGCCTCCTCCCGCATACACACACACACTGCACAGTGGAGCGTCCCGCCGCACAGTCCCAATAATGGGTTTGAACTCTGAGCCCGGACCGCCGCCCGCGCCGTATAAATAAGGCAGAAGACAAGTCGCGGCAATCCTACGGGAATTAAACGGAGCCCAGGCGCAGGGGCGGGGGTCTTCTTATGCAACAAACAGCCAACTATAAGCCGGCGCGCCGAACGAGTCGCCTCATAAATGTACACTGCCTGCTGGGAGTCGCGGGATTCCGCCACCCCGGTTCAAACTCCACAGCCGCCTCGCCCGCACTCCAACTTGCAGCTCTTTGCTTATGCAACTTCACAGCTTTCTCTTAATTTTATGAGCTCTGAACACTGATACAGGCGAAAAAACACCTTAATTTTAGTCTATATTTTCCTCTTCGTTTCTCGTCTTGTCTTGAACAATATCATGTCGTTGGATTGAGCCGCAGTTTTGGTCTCTTTTCTCCACCTTCAACGAATTTTTTTACTCCCACATTACAATACGGGTTTGTATGCAATCTGCTGTGCCCGTCACGCACTTTAATTACGCACACTTTATTCGATATATATATTCGTGAAATTCTCAGTCTGTGGACGATCTGCAGTGTATAGTAGCTGGAGAAAACTTCACAAGCCAAGATGGGTGAAAGAAAAAGGCAATCTATTGGCTGACCGGTTTTGATAGAGCTATGCCTTCCTATCTGAGCGCATGCTTTAACATTTTTGCAACATGCTGTCCATCAGTGTTGCAAGTCGTTTCACGTTTTAAATGCAGTAAGAAATGCGTATGCAGTGTAAAGTGATATGCAACACTGATGACACTATGTTGCAAAAATCTTAAAGCGTAAGATCCGATGATGACAGCATAGCTCGGTCCGAACCGCTCGTCCAATAAAATGCTTTTTTTAGCGATGTTGGCCTGTAAAGTTTTCTTCTGTTGTCATTATTCCACATACACTCTCTTGTTCTGCTTAGTGTTCTTTCGATGCAGCTGCCTTCATGAAATTCAGGTCTGAACAATTTATTTTGTAATGTGAAGTAACAGTAAAGCTGCTGTTTTTTTGGTGGAGGGAATAATATAGCGTAGAAATTTATATGAAAAGTGTATTTAACACACGTATTATAATTTTATATCAATTGGATACATTTATTTTTTTATGGATTTATTTCTCTTGGCAAGATATCGTTAGTAAGTCAACATTACAATATGTTTACTATATGAGCAATATATATATATATATATATATATATATATATAATTATAGTTTAATAATATTAATATTAATAATAATAATAGATATAGTAATAACTGATATTTGACTCAAAAAGTGCCAGTCTCATTCACATCCACTTAAGATTATCAGTAGTGAAATGTAACAGAGACGTATGGCAGCAATAAAGAAGGAATCAAATGTGGAGAAGTTTGATAGAGAAAGAGCAAGAAATAATATCGTAAGATTAGAAGAGGAAATGTAAGTAAAACAAATAGGAACAGTAGGTGATGAGATAAGCATAGATAGTTTACAATGTGACAGATGTATTGGTTCACTGTAGATCAGAAGAAAAACAGCTGAGATACTTCGAGAGGGACACTACAACAATAATAACAAAAAAGCTTTAGTGTCCTCTTGAATACAGAGTGAATGTATGTAAGCTGTATCTATTTTGTGATAATGGTATAGTATTAGTCGGAATGAACGGATATGTCTAAATATGGCACAGGTCTACAACTTTCAGAAAATGTTGAAATGTGTGTGAATTCCTAAGGGAGAAAACTGCTACGGTCTATAAAATTATATGCCTCTATCAATGAAAGATAGAGTGCGTCTAGTCTTAATTTTAGCAGATGATGTGTCTGTCTCTGAGCATATGGAATGTGTACATATTTGCGTACTGGTTTGATTTATCGCTCACATAAGATCAGGGAAAGCAGCATTTCATATGTCAGTTACATTCCCAGGTATAATGTCTGTATTGTCTACAGGTTCAAATTGTCTCCCGAGGGCGCCGAGCTGTGCCAGACGTTTTTGAAGAGACTTAGCAAAAAGAGAAATCACCCAAAAACAGAAATATACGTATCAGATATCCCTGTAAACAATGAAAGTGAGGATCATGCTGCTTCATGCCCTGTTCTGCAGTCCCTTCTGAATTGAAAGCATTTGCCGTTACAGCAGTAACACGTTTACATGTCATTTGAATATGAAGTATGCGTCATACTGTTCTAACTTTTAGGCAATAGTACTATGATTTCAAAGGTTGTACCGTGAACAGGTTCTTGCCGTCTTTTACTGTGAAACAAGAACTACGTGTTACGTGGGAACAGATGTAGTTTAGGGTTGATTATATTCCAAAAGTCTTAGTAGAAGGGTATACTTTAATCTACAGTACAACTGATGTTCACTGTCATTTGCAGGTAATATGGATTTTTCTTAAGTACTTAACTTTATATGGAACGTAGTACTTGTGTTAGAATTATTTTGAGCTCTGTTACTATTAATGATCTTACTGCAACTACTTATTTGTTATTTAGGCTGTGAACACTGCTGTGATGATTGCATTTATAGTTTAGTTACTAAGTTGCTGCAAAATTTGTGAACCTGAGATTCCTTTTAAATTACTTTCATATATGTTATGGTTTCATTGTTGTCATAACTCCATAAACTGCATTCGCAACAGGCAGTGAATCGCCGTTTTCTATTCATCCAGCTGTTCCGCCATCTTTTTGGTCTGTATTCAGAAAGGGTATTTCGAACTTTACTTCGACAGCAAGCTTTGAGGTGTGTGTGTGGGGGGGGGAGGGACTTTCTGATTGTTCTTTGATTGGAGAGGAGCTCCATTACAGATTAATTTACTATCTTCTTTCTTCTTACTATGACTTCTAGTATTTGCTAGTTTTTTTTTCAGTTACCTTTTGTTGCGGAGGGCTGTCAGTATATTTAAGAATTTTTTTGGTTTTTTAAATCAATATTAATGTCTGTTGACCTTCGATCAGCTTCCAAGAGATGCTCTCCAAATGTGGAGTGACAGCAGTCACCCTTTGATGCCCTTGTACGCTCGGTGCATGTGATATCCATCCAAAGCAAACTCAAGTCCTGTTTTGACATGTAAGTTGATGAACGGTAAATGTATTGTTTGTTTTTTCGTATGGAGTTCTCCTTTCTGTGAGAACTTCATGGGTCCTGTGTGTATGTGTTTGCATTTTGTAGTTTTTCTGTGCTTGGTGCCCTTTTGTCTTTCTTTTAATTTCGTCGTGCAGTTTATCTATCATGCCGGCCGGAGTGGCCGTGCGGTTATAGGCGTTACGGTCTGGTGCCGCGTGACCGCTACGGTCGCAGGTTCGAATACTGCCTCGGGCATGGATGTGTGTCATGTCCTTAGGTTAGTTAGGTTTCAGTAGTTCGAAGTTCTAGGGGACTGATGACCACAGCAGTTAAGTCCCATAGAGTTCAGAGCCATTTGAACCATTTGAACCAGTCTACACACTATGAACCAGAAATTAGATTTTATTGTATAGTTTCTCGTGAGTTTCTTTTAACTGACGGTACTGGAGTAGTCGGTTTCTTGTGTTCTGTGTGGTCTAGGTAATTAAAATTTTTGTCATCTGTTTATACTAGGTGGCGCAGTAGCCCGCTTTCCCTTTGAATGCGAATGCAACATTTCGACTTTTTAAAAGGAGTAAACAGCTACAACAATGGGCAAATTTATGTTATAATCGACCGCTAGCAGTGTTCTGTCAGAATTTCAGTTTATTTCATCAGTGAATCTAGAAATTTCACTTTGCCGTCTACAAAATGACTTTCTCGACAGAAGAAAGAACTGAAATTGTGGAAGCATTCGTCAAAACAGGTTCGAGTAAGGAAACTTGCGAAGTTTCCTGTGTCAAGTATACGGATAGAGAACTACGTGCAAAGAGATTAATACGGAGTCTATATAAAAATTGGTGCTCTTACGGATTTGTGCAAAATGTAAAACAAGAAAGAGTTCCTTCAGTTCGCATACCATAAGTTATACAGACAGTCGCCCTAGAATTACTCAGAGTCCAAAGTAGTCTACACATAATTGACCCAATAAGCGCAAGTAAGATGGAGGAGTTGACAGCAGGTATTGAAAAGTCTTAATTTCACGACATATCGTGTGACTGTTGTTCAACAGTTACAGGAGGATTACGGTTCGAACCGTGTAGATTTCTGCACGTGGCTTCTGAATAATATAAAAAATGGTTTGTTATACCCTTTCCATTACAACATGAGCCATGAAGCATGGTTTCATCTGTACGGGGGTATGAATTCGCACAGCACTAGTTACTGGGCAACGGGGAGCTCTGACATTGTGTGTCAAAAACTACACCAAGATGAAAAAAATCGGCATTTGATACGGTGTAATAAGAATGCGCATCAATAGAACGATATTTTTTGGCACAACCCTCAACACAGTTGCACGTATGGAAATTTTTGATACATTTGTGCTCAAGTCACTGAATATGAAAGGCAATACTGCTTCTTCCAGCATGATGGTGCAGTATGTCTCACGTCTACGGTATCTTTGAAACGAGTCCTTGATGTTTTCACTGAGGAACGAACTGTTAGCAAATATTTATGACCACCAAGTTCGCCGGGTATAACAATATGTGAATTTTTCCTGTGGGGAAACTTGAACAGCAAAGTCTGTGAAACAGATTCACACACAATACAGCAACTGAAAGACAACATCAATCATGAAGTTGCCGTCATAGATATCCGAATTTTACGCCGGGTGTATCTGAATATGCTTAGGTGTTCACAGCTGTGTATCGATGTGGCAGGAGGTCACTTTCAGCACCTCCTATAAATATATTTTTCGCTGAATTTTTCACTGTAAATAAATCGTAAGTGCATTTCATCTCTTCGTTTCTGTAATTTCATTGCATTTTCTTTATATTTACATGAGCTACTTTCAACTGCGCCACCCGCTATATGTTAAATTTTATCTTTGGGTGGAATGGAATGTGTTTATCTTACTTACAGGGTGCCCCGTCACTTCTTAGTGAACAGTTCCACATTTAAGGTCGAATAAAAAGTAAACTATTTTTTATACTACCTTTTATTTATTTCCAACTAGTTTTCGGCTTACTGGGCTATCTTCAGGAAACAACCGACTAGCATCCGCAAGGGCAACTAGTTCTTAGGTAACCCAAACTAAGCAAAGATACAATCCCCTCGCACAGAATGTTGTGCACCGAACTTTTTTTAACATTGTAAATTTAGCTTTACGCAGTATACGTTATTAAATTAAATAAATGATTAAATTACAGAATGTTAAAATATTGTTCGTTATGTGATTCTAATGTTAAATTGCGAGGTCGTGAAATTGGTTGAGAAACTCACGCAGACTGAGCACTCTTCATTTATTCTGTGCAACAAACGTGTTTTTTAACTTTATAAATTACACTTTACGCACTAAATAAAATTGAAGATACTTTTGTACTATTTGAGTTTATTGTGGTTTCAAGTATTTAGTTTGTAATTCTGTTGAAAATATTTGAATTTTGATGCCTAACTCCAAATACACATATTTTTAAACAGAAAAATAATGTGAAACTCAGGGATAATGTAACAGAATGTTACATGGCCTCTACTGCGGAACGGCACACGGTTTTAATCTACCAGGAATTTTCATAATGATAACAAACGATCAAAATATGTATTGCTGAACAAAACCAAGAATTCGTGTTTTGCTCGAGGACGGAATGTTTCAAAACATATTTAATGCTTTCTTAGAGCTTGAATTGTTGGAAGTGCGTACGCCAATGTAGCTTTAAGCTGCACTCCTTGTTGAGGACGTTATAAATTCATTATAATGTTCATCAATAACGCCGATTCAAGTCCTTACGCATACTGCGATGTTGATACCATATTCTGTGTATGCTCTCTACTATAATGCTCACTTATAATAACTCTCTCGCTACAATATCTGCTTGAGCCTTACATCTCCTTCTCGTGTTGTCTTAATCAGTTTTCATATAACCTAGAGCTGCATTACATCTTTTATTACTCTGTCTAAGGTTCTCCTCTGTTCTAAGATTTCAATTTTTTCCGTCAGTGTTCCTTCGGTGACTATTAATCTCATAAAATATACAGTCGCCTTCAGTCACAATCATGATTTTATTTCAATTTCCTATGAATTTTGAGCCCTGGGGGCTCGTCTTAAGATGCTTTGACAGTCTACGTTTGTTTTAAGATTTAAGTTAATTCTGCTATTCTGCTCTCGTATGCAGGGTGGACCATTGATCGTGACTGGGCCAAATATCTCACGAAATAATCGTCAAACGAAAAAACTGCAAAGAATGAAATTTGTCTAGCTTGAAGCGGGAAACCAGATGGCACTATGGTTGGCCCGCTAGATGGCGCTGCCATAGGTCAAACGAATATCAACTTCGTTTTCTTAAATAGGAACGCCCAGTTTTTATTACACATTCGAGTAGTACGTAAAGAAACATGAATGTTTTAGTTGGACCACTTTCTTCACTTCGTGATAGATGGCATTGTAATAGTCACAAACATATGGCTCATAATTTTAGACGAACAGTTGGTTCAAAAAATGTTCAAATTTTTGTGAAATCTTTTAGGACTTAACTGCTCAGATCATCAGTCCCTAAGCTTACACGCTACTCAATCTAAATTATCCTAAGGACAAACACACACACCCATGCCCGAGGGAGGACTCGCACCTCCGCCGGGACAAGCCGCACAGTCCATGACTGCAGCGCCCTACATCACACGGCTAATCCCGTGCGGCGAACAGTTGGTAGTAAGTAGGTTCTTAAAATTAAAATACAGAACGTAGGTACGTTTGAACATTTTATTTCGGTTATTCCAATGTGATACATGTACCTTTGTGAACTTATCATTTCTGAGAACTCATACTGTTATAGCGTGATTACCTGTAAATACCACATTAACGCAGTAAATGCTCAAAATGATGTCCGTCAACCTCAGTGCATTTGGCAATACGTGTAACGACATTCCTCTCAACAGCGAGTAGTTCACCTTCCGTAATTTTCGCACATGCATTGACAATGCGCTGACACATGTTGTCAGGCTTTGTCGGTGGATCATGATAGCAAATATCCTTCACCTTTCCCCACAGAAAGAAATCCGGGGACGTCAGATCCGGTGAACGTGCGGGCCATGGTATGGTGCTTCGACGACCAATCCTCCTGTCATGAAATATGCTATTCAATACCGCTTCAACTACACGCAAGCTATGTGCCGGCCATGAATCATGATGGACGTACATCGCCATTCTGTCATGCAGTGAAACATCTTGTAGTAACTTCGATAGAACATTACGTTGGAAATCAGCACACATTGAACCATTTAGATTGCGATCGATAAAATGGGGGCTAATTATCCTTCCTGCCACAATGCCACACCATACACTAACCCGCCAAGGTCGCTGATGTTCCACTTGTCACAGCCATCGTGGATTTTCCGTTGCTCCATAGTGCATATTATGTCGGTTTACGTTACCGCTGTTGGTGAATGACGCTTCGTCACTCAATAGCAAGCGTGCAAAAAATCTTGTCATCGTCCCGTAATTTCTCTTGTGCCAAGTGGCGGAACTGTACACGACGTTTAAAGTCGTCGCCATGCAATTTCTGGTGCGTAGAAATATAGTACGGGTGCAATCGATATTGATGTAGCATTCTCAACACCGACGTTTTTGAGATCCCGATTCTCGCGCAATTTGTCTGCTACTGATGTGCGGATTAGCCGCGACAGCAGCTAAAATACCTACTTGGGCATCATCATTTGTTGCAGGTCGTAGCTGACGTTTCACATATGGCTGAACACTTCCTGTTTCTGTAAGTAACGTAACTATCCGGCGAACGGTCCGGACACTTGGACGATGTCGTCCAGGATACCAAGCATCATAAATAGCACACGCCGTTGGGAATTTTGATCACATTAGCCATACATCAGCATGATATTGACATTTTCCGCAATTGGTAAATCGTCCATTTTAACACGGGTAATGTATCACGAAGAAAATACCGTCCACACTGGCGGAATGGTACGTGATACCACGTACTTATAGGTTTGTGACTATTACAGCACCATCTATCACAAAACGAAAAAAGTGGTCCAACTAAAACATTCATATTTCCTTACGTACTACAAGAATATTTAATAAAAAATGGGTGTTCCTATTTAAAAAAAACTCAGTTGATCTCCGTTTGACCTATGGCAGCGCCATATAGCGGGCCAACCATAGCGCCATCTGGTTTCCCCCTTCAAGCTAGAAGAGTTTCGTTCTTTGTAGTTTTTTCGTTTGATGCTTATTTCGTGAGATATTTGGCCCGGTCACTATCAATGGACCACCCTGTATAGAATTTGACCTCTCGCCCTCAGCTGATATTGGCTGCAGGTATCGTCTTCCTCTGTCACGGCCACAAACTAAATTCCCTTTCGTAATGTGGACCCTTCACGTCGTTTGACTGTTGGATACTAAAAGCCCTAGTTTGATAATGAAACAAATGCATTTTTGCACCCGTGGTCACTCAACTCCTTCTAACACCTGTCCCACCGAAACCTACACAAAGAGCGGAACGTAAGCTGTACCTCACTGCCTGTTGTATATTATTTATATTTACATCCGACAAGGGTCTCGCGTTTTTCGACACTTTTGGAACGAAATCGATGCATGACTGCATTGTCGCTCGTCGTTGGTGCTGCCATTTTCCGCTTTCGGACGCCATCTTGGAGTAGCTACTAGCGGTTACTAAGCCAAATCGTTAGTAACGTCTATATTGCAACCTCACACAAGCTGTCGTTGATGCTGATGACAGTACCAGTTCTGTGTGATGTATAGAGAAAGTGACTCGGAGGTTTCAATGAAATGGTCTGGTTATGCAATGAGTTGAATCGAATCACTTTAGACAGAGAATAGTAACAACGAGTAGATATGATGCTCAGTCGAGACTCAGGTTATAATGTTGGTATCGCGAAATGTCTTAGTTCACAAGATTCTATATCACATTGAAAAAGTTGATAGCTTGTTTCGCATCTACCATTTGTTTTCTATACGTAGACTACTGGATGTGAAGGTTGTAGGAAGTGGGGTATCTACATATCTTAAAGTGAAAACAGAGTATTTGACATCTCAGAAGGGTTTTCACAGATTAAGAGCTATATGATACAAATAAATAAGTAACAGAGTGGAGATACGCAGTATGTATCATGACAGTTAATGATAGATTTTAAAGAATATTACGAAACATTACTATCTCACAACAATAACTAAAAGAAGCCGCTTGAGTACTTGTAGAGTGGTTACAACAGACTACGTAAATGTGAGACAAGAATTTTTGAAAGTTGATTGGAACTGTCATCAGTCGATACCATTGCTGACAAACAGTTGTGTGGAGGTTCTGGAGTGTCCTTATCCCACTCGAACATAGATATGACTTTTTAGCTAGTGGGCAAAGAATACCATAATGTTAAACTTTTTAATTATTGGTTCAAGATTCTGAATCATGCGATTTGTTTGTGTGTGTGTGTGTGTGTGTGTGGGAGGAGGGGAAGGGAGGGGGGTGATTGGGTGTGGGAGTGGATGAGTACCGGGTTGGATGTGTATGAGAAAGAGAGGAAATTGAGAGGGAGAGAGAAAGAGAGAGAGACAAAGAGAGAAAGAGAGACAGCAGACCTCAAAAGAAAAAAAAATAGAAAAAACAAAGCTACATTTCCCTTGGTCAGAGAGGAAAGGTTTCAGTTCATCTCTGCAGGCCATCTCATTCATGTCCAGGTGCATTCTGTTTTGGAGACTTCTCTGCTCAGCGCGCGGGGCGGATGTCTTCATCAGCGAGTAATCCCTCCACTAAAATCGCCTTATGTGGGTGATCAGTGAGATCCAATGAACAAAATGTCTCGGCCATACGCACATCTCGAGAATCACACATGTGGCTGCGTTGCAGTACCACGCCCATGTCTCTTTGAGAGTTCACAGTGTCCATACGACAACCAAGGAAGAGGTGGCGTTCCATACGCCCATCAAGTGTAAAACCCAGGCGGGTTACAAGAGGGTACCTACTGCCTACCCTGAGACGTCGACACGCATTTTATCGCGGTAATACCACTGCCGTAAGCATGACAGGCGATAGGATTTCATCATTCAGTTAAGACCAGATATCGTTTCTATTGTGGAGTAGATACTCTTCGTCGATCCTATTCTGGCCAATGACTAAAATTTTCTTTACTGACAAACTGTCGACTATCTTACATGCTGCTGAGTGCCGGGTCTGTCCCTGATGACGATGTTGTTGTTATGTGGGGCGCTCAACATCACGGTCAACAGCGTCCGTACAAGTTCGAAATTTTTCCATTTCCACTCTCGGTACTTCCAGAATGATGGTGATATGATGAGGACAACGCAAACACCCAGTGCGGGTGTTTCCCTCTTGATACTTACTGTGAGACTGAAAGAAACATAATAAAATGCCTTCATATAACAATGGCTATCATGAACCTGAAACAGATGCACTTGCACACCACGTAATGAAGCAAACAAACTGACACAAGCACCAACCACAATATATGGAAACCTCAGTGTATAACTGAATGACATTTAGGATTCATTTCAGACAAAGTAGCCAAGCCTTTTTTCAAGCAGAGCTGCCAACTTCACTTTTGCCACCAACAACTTAAGGAAGAAACTGGTGCATGGCATCTCACAACCAACAGAGAAGATGAACAAATCAGTAATTCATAAAGTACTATGCAGTCGTTTGCAACAAATATTACTTTGACCAGATGGGTAGAAATTTTAAATCTTGATTTAAAGAAAGACTTAATGAAGGTAAGAAGTCGTCTACAGCGAAAGAAATAGACGAAACAGGGCACAATGTTGCAGTAAAAATGATCTTAAAATACTGTGTACTTTAGAGAAGAGTAGGCAAATGTACATCTTAGAGAAAATGGAAATATTCATCCATGACCGAATTTGGGAAAACGAAAGCAAACGATATTACAAAGTTCAAGAGCTCACATTTCATCACCAACTTGAACTCAGTAGTGCTAAAGCACAAATTACCTAAAAAAATTAATAATATATCTGATCTGGTCCCATAACGTCTTCGTAATTCCTTCAGATAGTTTTTGTACTGTCATTTTTAATATAAAACTGTCACTGTCTCCCTTGTTGTGAAATATTTCATTGACTACCATCACAGATTTGACAGCAAGATGTGCAGAAAAAACAAGTTTCTTTTTGACTGTCATATTGTTCAATGTGATTTTATTAAGCACCCTTTCCAATTTTGTTAATAGTGGTTAACAAGATCCAAGGAGTTATAGCAATGAAGAAAACTAAACACAAACATAGGACGACAGTTGTTTCATAGGAACAAAGTGAGTGATTATGGAACACTTTGAGTGAATATTTCCTCATATGACGTTATCCTTCTCTGTCTACACATGATGACCACAGCGCATGCCAAAATACTATGAAACAACTTCGATGTTTAAGTATACTTTTTTCAAACCTTTTTGTATTTCCATGATGATGAGGTTTATATCTCGAAACATGTCGCTCCATTAAATAATTTAAGTAGTCAACAAATTTTATAACACGTAGCAGCCTCTGACAATCTTTTCGCGAAATAATAGAAGCTTTTGAAGTGTTGTGCTACTGAAGTATGCTGAGGATTAGATGAGCAGATCGGACAATAATGAAGACGCAATGAAAAGTTTGATCCTAGGCTTTAGCGTAGAATACAAGTGCAAGTGAGTTTAGGTTTCAATAAAATATAATAAATATATTATACGAATAAAAGGTCAGTTTTTTAGATATAAGTCAAAAAGCTTAATGTTATATTCGTGGAGCCTTTCTTGTTCACTCGCTTCAGTATACTATGGATGTAAAATATGTTTTACGTCGGAACCTGTCCTTCGTTAAGCCTACGTAACTTCATACCAGAGTACGGGTTAAATTAGTATACACTCTAAACCATCAAAGAAACGGCATGACATTTCCAGTGTTGAGGCGGCTCTATAAACACGTTCCGAAAGACAAAAAATTAAACAATAATATACTTTACAAATAAAACATGATTTTATTAATGTCTTTTAAGCAATAATAAAAACTAAAAATTTTCATTTTCACTTAAATTTACCAGACTAGAAGGTAAGTCCCATATGGAATAAGGGCGTTCCCACCACATCTCATCAAATTTCTCCAAAAGGGTCCGGGGGGGGGGGGGGGGGTGTGAGGGGCGTGGATGCCGTCGTTCATATTTAAAAAAAACTTCATATATCTAATGGACGTCCCTTTGCAGTGAATGCTGAGTTTTTCCATTATTGTCTACACCATTTTTACCAACAACAGGCCGTTATACAACAGTCCCTTATACAAAAATTAACATCATTTACGCTTATCATACTACGCTACCGAAACACTGGCGGTATTGCAGTCTAGCGAGGCCGGCCGGGGTGGCCGAGCGGTTCTAGGCACTACAGTCTGAAACCGGCTGACCGCTACGGTCGCAGGTTCGAATCCTACCTCGGGCATGGATGTGTGTGATGTCCTTAGGTTAGTTAGGGTTAAGTAGTTCTAAGTTCTAGGGGACTCATGACCTCAGAAGTTGAGTCCCATAGTGCTCAGAGCCATTTGAACCATCTGTCTAGCGAGGTATACTGCACTCGACTTCGGGAGGACAGGTATCCATGTTATCTTTTCCGTTATCTCGCCCAATCACGTGAGGTTAATTCCGAAATGATTTCTTTGCAAAGCACAGACAGCCAGTTTCATTTCCCATCCTATCCAAGACAGTGGTTCTGTTTCGTAACTGATTACTTGGCTGTCGATTGGACGTAAAAAGCTATTCTTTCTTCGTTCATAGTTCTGCAGCCTAATAATTTCGATTTTTCTGTATTCATAAATTCAGTAATAAGTAAGCAAACTAAGCAAATATTCCGACTTTCACTTTCGAGAAATTTTGAAGACATTTCATCTGCTCAATTTGAGCTCTCTCGTATTTGTTATTTCACAGTGATCTTACTATTTTCACTGTACTGTCCTTCAAAGCCATTTTCTTTGGTGAGATTATCCTTCAAAAAATATATATATATATATATATATATATATATATATATATATATATATATAGTTGAATGGCTCTGAGCACTATGGGACTTAACATCTGTGGTCATCAGTCCCCTAGAACTCAGAACTACTTAAACCTAACTGAACTAAGGACATCATACACATCCATGTCCGAGGCAGGATTCGAACCTGCGACCGTACCGGTCACGCGGTTTCAGACTGAAGCTTCTAGAACCGCACGGCCACACGGCCGGCTGGTTATCCTTAAGACGTACTGTGTGCAAAGTATATTCTCCGTTCCTCCAACACGTTCTCGATGTCTTGCGTGCAGAAAATTTATATCGATTAGAATGCTTTCCATTGGTGTCTGTTGCCACTTCAACTTTCGAAATGATAAACAGCAACAGCGATCAACAACCTTCTGATTATAAACTTGTCTTTCTTGAGCTTTTACTTTGCAGGTATTGTGAACGCCTTATTCCACCTTAAAGTATCGAAGGCATTCTATAGCTCCACAGATCCTAAGAAAGTATCCAGTATTTTCTTTATTCTTTCTTCTCTTACGAAGAATAATGCCAAAACTGCTTTTGTGATGCATTTCCCGTTCTCAAAACCAAACTGGTCTTCTCTCATTACATCTTCAGTGTTTAGTTCTATGCTTTTGTATGTTACCTGGGCGTCAGTTTACAAGCGTGACTTGTCAGGTTAATCATCTAACAGTTCTTACACTTGTCGCCACGTCCTTTATATGGTAATATGACGATAATTTCCGTAGTTTCTGGATATCTAATGGTAAGTTCCCTGGGTCACAAGTTGTTGATACCAATCCAACAGTCTTTCTAGTGCCTCACTTCCTGCTAACTTGTCCGAACTCTTTATATATTTATCGTATGACAATATAAAACAACAGCAGCTTACATATAAATATCAATGAGAATTAATGTTATATAAAATAAAATACAATTAAGCGCAATACGAGATGAGTGAGGAGGAAAGCTACATGCTTTGAGGGATAACAGTATTGATGATTCTGAACAGCAAAATTCATCTGAACATATTCCGTATTGTAGTAAAATTCCGTATTCCTGTTCGTGTTTTCTGTAGGACTAGAATTCTGGTCGAAGAGAGCACGAGATTATAGATAAAATCACGCAACACGCATGCGTTGTAGCTTACGTATTTTTGTAGGTGAATTTGAGATAGTTTCCCGACTTCATGACCACAAGTGTCCTATGCGAATCTGTTCGACCTCCTCTACACCACTGTTTTAAACAATGACAGCTTCTGAATAATCCAAAAAATAAATAACAATGTACGTTAAATAATTTGTGTCACAGAAACCACTCGGAGTAGGACATACGTCCATATGACGTTTTTTTGTTCAGTGTCGCTAATACCGACACACGTCAAAGCCTGTATCTGTGTTCGTGAATGACCCTGTGTACGTAAGAACAGTATTTGCTATGACGCGTTAGAGCCTCATTTGGAGCTCCGCGCCAGTCCAATGCAGAAGCAGTCGCACTGACGATATCTCTGAAAGGAGCAGTGTACTTCCTTTAAAGGCATTCCTAGTCAACGTGCTCCACGGGTTGGTAACATAATCCTCAGTCACAGACTGGGCAGTCGCAGAATGCCCACTTATACAACATAAGGTTTCGTTTTGCAAAGCCTCTCCTAATTCTGTTGAGGCTGATCCAGGTGCCTGTCAAATAGAGTAACCGTTGGATCTACTATACCACGTTTGAGTACTGGTGGGGCGTTACATTTTTACCGCCAGTCTTCTTTAATATGGAAGCTGTGTTCACTGACATCAGCCCACAAGGCGTTTAGGTACTTAAGGCGGTTGAGCAGAGGATTATTTAGAATCTCCTGGATTTGGATGTCCTCTGAGTGAATCGGATATCATAGCTTCGCCCGTTCCCTTACAGTGGCATCCACCCGTCTTATTTCTGGTAATGGAATATTGTTAATTTTATGCAGTCAGGGATTTCAGGATAGCCGTGATTATTCTCATGAAGTTGTTTAGGTGGACCTCAGTCTTCCTGGTATGAGTACTCTGCTGCCATACAGGGGTGCAACATTCAGCGAGTGGATGTAGTGTGCATGGATGTAGTGTTTGTGGTAGATCCATCAGCTCTGCATGAGATCCTAGAAAGCTGCATTGTGAGATTATTACGAATTTTGACTTTCTGGCTCGTATTTTCCAGGTGTTTCTTGTAAGTGAACTGTCTAGTGTAATGTCGATATATTTAGGGTAGAAACTGCGTCATATTTTGTAGCGAAAATCTAATGTTGAGCTGCATGTTAACTATTCATTATTTGAGTGGAACGCTCATGTTTCTGTCGCAGTTGGATTTGGGCACAGTCTCCACCCTCCATAGTATCCATACAGAGCTTCTCTGAAAAGAATAGCGTCTCCTTCTTTTAGTGTACTGGTATTGGACGGCTATTGCTAAATCGTCTGCGTAGAAAAATTCCTTGGTGGTTGTAGTTGGTAGGCCGCTGTCGTGCAAACACAGTGCGGTGGTGCGGGGGGGGGGGGGGGGGGGGATGGGGGAGGGGAGCAGGAGAAACCACTGTAGAAGTCCTTATTTTATGGAGAATGATCTGCTTCTTCTAAATCCGATGCTAACTTCAAAACATCGGCCAGTTAACCAGTTCTTGACATGTTCTATCAAGCTCTTACTTTGAACGCAGCGCTTCAGTTTCAGCAAGCCACAACGTGTCGTACACTGGTATCAGTTCGAGAAAAGCTACCGATGTTTTTAGTTTCTTTTGCAAACGATCTTCTGTCTAAGATGTTAACAACAGTGCCTGCTCACAGCAGCTCCGTTTCACTCCTAAACCCGACCTGAAATGTAGGAATTGCTTTGTCTTTTATGTCCCGAATTCTGTTAAGTATAAGCCGGTCAAGTATTTTACAGTTGGCACTAAGCAGTACTAGCGGGTGACAGATGTGCCTTCCAAAGGCCTCACGTGTTTAACAATTGACAAAGTGTCCGCAGTTTTAAAATGAGGAGTAATTTTACAGGTGTTCAGTGCACTTATATACTAGGGTAGCTCGGAAAGTAAGTTCCGTTTCTATATTTCTCCACGGCATTCTTCCGATTTCAGTTCCGCTCATGCGCAGTAGTATCTCTGGATCAAGCAGAGTGAAATGACACCATTTAGAGCTCGCTCTGTGGTATGTGTCGTTCGTAGTGATTGTTTATAATGGCATCATTGACCGAAAATCCTACTCCACGATTCGTTTTCTGAATGTTAAACCAAGTGGCCTTCATCGACAAATCTGCGACGTTTACGGAGAAAATGTCATGAGTGCTTCATTTGGGAGAAAACGGGTCCGACAACTTAAGGAAAGGCGTGATCAAGTGCATGACGAAGAATAGAGTGGACGTCCATCCGTGGTTTCTGATGAACTGGTTAGTGCCGTCGAAGAAATGGTTAAAAAAACCGTATGTTACCGTTTACTGCTATGCTTGTCAACTTCAACAAATTTCACGAACAGTAGATTGTTAGTGAAAAATTCCGTTTTCATAAACTTTGCGTACATTGGGTGCCTAAACGTCTTAGTGAACAACGCGGACAACAACGGATGGGAAGCGCACTTGATTTTTTGACACGCTACAACGATGATGACGAGAAATTTTTAACCTAGATAATCACGGAGGATGAAACATGGGTTGCTTATGACACTCCTGAAACGAAACGGCAATCGATGGAATTGAGGCACACTTCGTCCTGAGGAAAGGTTAAACCCAGGCACCTCTTGACGTCCCGTGCAGTGTTTTGGAACAGACAAGGCATTTTACAGACTGATTTGTTTACTACGAGGTGAAACAGTTATTAAGGACGTTTATTGCGAGATGCTTAAGTGATTGCGCCGCGAAGTAACAGACCAACCGCAGAAGTATATCCTCAAAAGGTGCGGTCTTCATTCACGACAACGTCCGATCGAACACTGCGAGTATGACAAATTAACTCATTCAGAACTTTGGCTGGTACGTTTTCAGCCATCCTCCGTTAGTCCCGACCCCACTACCAGTGATATCCATCTCTTTCGGCTTATGAAGCCGTCCCTTGGTGGTAAGCACTTGAACAACGGTGAAGAGTTAAAAGAACATGTTACCATATGGTTGAAAATACAGGCTGCAATATTCTATGACGAAGCAGTATATAAACCATAATATGAGAAATGCTAGAAATATTACGAGGGCTGTAATTATTTGTAGTGCAAGTGTAATAGATTTTTGTGAAGTAAATTATTTTAATTATCTGTATTCGATTCTTGTTTTTTTATGTTTTTTATTACTTACTCTCCGAACGACCTCATATATATATTTTTTTTCAGCCAAATTCTTCCCTGCTCCACTAGTCGTTTTATAAAATCTGGAAATTTTAATCATTCAGTGCCCTGACAAACTCTGATCGTAGTCTTGGATCTCCTATATACCAACTTCTCCGTCCTCTTCTATTTACTTTCGGACATCGCCCTCCATCGCACACGCCTTCGATGTATTCCTCCCACCAGTCCTCCCTTTCGTCTGCAATTCACACAGATTTTCCAACTGCGCCTCCCTCTTTCTTGCTTTAGATTTGTTTTCTTAGCTGTCTGTTTCATCTTCTAGGCCGTACTGGTTTTTACTTCAATAATATGTTTCTTTATCTCTGTACATGCTTTTCTTGTCCTTCTTGATTCAGTCGGCTTCCATTTCTTATTTGTTTCGTACTGAAACACCCAACCCTGCTACATTCATACCTCATTCCAAATATTCTTGTGTATTCTTTAACTCTTCATAACATCGCGTATTTCATGATACCATCAATGACTTCTTTGTATTTCCTTTCACAATGGCTACTTCCCAGTTGGCAGGTCACAACCTCAAATGTAGTATCTATAATGCTGTTTTTAATTGGTACGCTTGTTTATCTGGCCATCTTTCGCAGCAGCTGTTAAAATCAGATGTTATTGGTTTTCCGTCTTGAGCTTATTGCCATTTAATTAAAGAGAACTACCCCAAGCGCGCTTCCCTTTTATTTATAAATCATCTTCAGTAGTTATTCTGGAAACTGGATATACATGTTTGTACATTTTTGATTGTTTTAGATTAAAAACATCTTTGTTCATAAAGTTGGATAGCAAGTTACTTACTGGGTTTCTTTATATATTCTCCAAACCAGTACTTCTTCGCTCCTTGTTAGCAATGGTTGATGTCGAAAGACTTAGTTTTACATATGAAAAAAATGCTGAGACGAAAAGGCTGTTGCAATCTCGGTACACAAGAGAATGCACAAATGACTGCAAGCAAAGATTAGTAGAGATTCGTATATCTGTGAAAACTTCTTTGCACGAAGCATACAACTATCACCATCGTACCTTAGCAAAAGATTTGTAACAAACATTCCAGTCCTTGGTAAAATCGCCAAGCAGGTCTAAGGATTCCATCCGGTCACTTGTTGACGTGTCTGGTGTGGCAATTGAAGGTAGAAAATGAAGCCGAAGTTTTAAATTTCCCATTCAAGGAATCGTTTACGTAGGAGAATGGTATATAAATACTCTCATTTGACCATCGGACAGACACCTGTATGAGTACCATAGTAATAAGCACCCTTGACGTAGAGAAATAACTGAAAGATTTGAAAGCAAATATGTTACCAGGTTCGGATGGAATGTCAATTCGGTTTTACAAAGAATACTCTATGGCATTGGCCTCTTATCTAGCTTGCATTTATCGCACATTTCTCGCCCTGTGCAAAGCCTGAATCGACTAGAAAAAAGCGCAGGCGACTCCTATGTACAAGAAGGGTAAATTACAAACCAATATCGGTTTGGTGCAGAGTCCTTGAACATACTCTCACTTCTAAAATAATAAATTTTCTTGAGACTGAGCAGCTTATGTCTGCGAATCAGCATGGTTTTAGAAAGCATCGCTCGTGCGAAACTCAGCTTGTCATTTTCTCACATGATATACTGCGAACTACGGATGAAGGGCAACAAGCAAAGTCCGTATCTGTAGACTTCCGTTAAGCATTAGACACAGTGCCCCACTGCAGGCTCTCAACGGAGGCAGGGGCATATGTGAGTGACCCGTAGTCTTTTTTAGTAACAGCACCCAGTACGTTATCCTCGATGGAGAGTGTTCATCAGAGACAAAGGTATCGTCATGAATGCCCCAGTGATGTGCGATAGGACCGTTGTTGTTCTCCACATACATAAATGACTTGGTGGTCAGGGTGGGAAGCAATCTGCGGTGTTTTCTGATGATGCTGTGGTGTACGGTAAGATGTCGATGTTGAGTGACTGTGGGGGGACACAAGCAGAGTTTGACAAAATTTCTAGTTGGTTTGCTAAAAGGCACCTCGCTCAAAATATAGAAAAATGCAAATTAATGACGATGAGAAGGATAAACAAACCCGTACTGGATACTGCAACAACAGTGTCCTATTTGACACAGTCATGTTATTTAAATACCTAGGTGTAATGCTGCAAAGCGATGTGAAATGGAATGAGAATTAGAGAACCGTGGTAGGGAATGCATTCGCTCATTGGAAGAATTTTATGAAAGTGTGGTACATCTGTAAAGGACCGCATGCAAGACTCTGGTGCGACCTACTCTTGAGTACTGCTCGAGTGTTTTGGGTCTGCACCGGGTCGTATTAAAGGAGGACATCGAAGAAATTCAGAGGCAGGCTGATAGATTTGTTACTGGTTGGTTAGAACAACATGCAAGTGTTACGAAGATGCTTCGGGGACTCAAATAGGAATCTCGGGAAGCATGGCAACATTTTTTTTGGGAAACACTATTAAGAAAATTTGGAGAACTGGAACGTTGCGCTTAACGATCTTGAAGACAAGATACACCCCCCCACTGTCTAGGGCGTCTTGTTACGGCCAGTGTGGCTTTCCCTGTCGGAGGTTCGAGTCCTCCCTCGGGCATGGGTGCGTGTGTCGTCCTTAGCGTAAGGTAAGGTTAGATTACGCAGTGTGTAAACTTAGGGATCGATGACCTCAGCAGTTTCATCCCATAAGACCTTACCACAAATTTAAAAAAAATTCCGAGGAAGTACGGACACGTATAGAGGCATATATACGGTCGTTTCTCCCTCACTGTATTTGCGAGTGGAAAAGGAAAGGAAATGATTAGTAGTGTGTACAGAGTACCTTCTGCCACTCGCCGAGAGCAACATTTCGGAGTATCTATGTAGATGTAGATGTGTTGCACAGTGTCTGTGGTATGCCCGTCTATCACATCTATCCCGTCTATCGCATTTTTCAGTTCAGAGAACACAGTGAGCACATAAAGATGCCTAGAACAATAGTGTCTCTTGCTAAGTGTGAAGTGCCCACTGAGAGGTTTGGCCTGATATCATACAGCCCACATAACGTGACTGTCATGCGTTTCCTTTTTCACGACAGTTTTCGGCAGCACTCTGAAGATGTAACGAAGACGCTCGAGCGAAGTTTTCCTTGGGAAGTTTTTGGTCACCCGCGATACAGCCAAGATTTGGCTCCCTTTAATTTTCATCTCTTCATTCACAAGAACCACTGTCTCCGAGGACAGAATTTTCGAACAGACAACGAGCTACAGACCATCGTAAGGAACTGGCTGAAATCACAGGCAACAATTACCTTCTATGACGGGGTATTTGGAAGTTGGTATCATGTGAGATGCTACACCCTTCGGTCTGATGTTTAATTTTCAGTTAAACAGCCTTGCATTCAGTTAAATATTTGATTTAATCTTTTAATATTAAATCTTTTAGTACTTGATTTAATCTTTCTTTACAGTGTTTGGAATTCCTTTAACCAGGGTGTAGCCCAAAGCTAAATCTTTTAAGTTAGCTGATAAGCAATCTGAACTCTATCTTGGGTATAGGAACTTTCAGTTCTACTGGTAAAATATAAATTGCACCGAAACTTGTCAATGATAAAGCCCGTCTCTGGAGTCGTCAATGCTGTAGATAATATGTGGTGGAGCTGTCAGGTCTTCATAAATCACCAATTTTAAACGATTTTCAGATCTCCGTAACAGTTGTCAACCAAAACAGATAAAATGATTTTCTGTGAGCTCTCTCAAAATAAATAATGACCTTAAGCCTCTTGAATGGAAATTAGGATAAATACTTTTCACTTCTTGTTGTATTCATTACGTAGTAGTATTTACGGACAAGTACGTAATAGCTTTTGACAGGTAGACAGAAGCAAGTATACTGATACATGATCTCATTACATGTTAGTTAATTAACACAACGATATTCATTTATTCTCCATTTACAATATTTTTCGTAAGAAATACAGTCGAGGGCAGAGAAAGGCAACCGTCGCTAGCAGGATTTCCATCTCCTCACTGTCCGTGTGTTAGTGTGTGATAGTGGTCAGCTTATTATTGCATTCTACTCCTTCACAACACAGGCACTACAGTATCTATTTATTGGCTCATCCCCCTGCTTGCGACCTGTAAATAAAATGTCCCCCCTGTACAGGATTGAAATTAAGGGGCTGTACGAGCACAGGTGTGACACATGGACGACGGCATATACACCGAAGAGCGAAGGAAACTGGTACATCGGCCTAATTTCGTGTATGGTTCCCGCGAGCCCACGGAAGAGCCGGAATAAGACGTGGCATGGACTCGACTAATATCTGAGATATTACCG
Organism: Schistocerca gregaria; assembly: GCF_023897955.1. Taxonomy (NCBI): domain Eukaryota; kingdom Metazoa; phylum Arthropoda; class Insecta; order Orthoptera; family Acrididae; genus Schistocerca; species Schistocerca gregaria. The sequence goes on from NC_064920.1 coordinate 248,208,155, forward strand.
GAGGGAAATGACTCCATGAACCCTTCAGGGCTGCCCAAAATCCGTAAGAGTACGAGGGGGTAGAAGTCTCTTCTGAAAAGCACGTTGTAAGGCATCCCAGATATTCTCAAAAATGTTCATGTCCAGAGAGTATGGTGGGGACCGGAAATGTTTATACTCAGAATAGTGTTCCTGGAGTAGCTCCGTAGCAATTCGGGATGTGTAGGCTGTCGCATTGTCCTGTTGAAAGTCCTTCGGAATGTGCAGTGGGCATGAATGGATGCAAGTCGTCAGACAGGATGCTTACGTACGTGTCATCTATCAGGGTCGTACCTCGACGTATCAAGGGTCACACCCCACATCATTACAGAGCTTCCACCAGCTTGAACAATCCCTCACTGACACGCAGGGTCATGGATTCATGAGTTTGTCTCCGTACCCGTACACCCACACCCGCTCGATACAATTTGAAACGAGACTCATCGGACCAGGCAATATGTTTCCGGTCGTCAACAGTCCAATGTCGGCCTTGGCTGGCACAGGCGAGGCTTAAAGCTCTGTGTAGTGCAAACATCAAGGCTACATGAGTGGGCTTTCGTCTTCGAATGCCCATATCGATGATGTTTCGTTGAATGCTTCGCATGCTGACATTTGTTGACGGCCCAGTAATGAAATTTGCAGCAATTTGCGGAAGTGTTACACTTATGTCACGTTTTACGATTCTCTTCAGTCGTCGTTGGTCCTTTTCCCGCAGGATCTTTTTTCGGCCGCAGTGGTGTCGAAGATTCAATGTTTTACCGGATTCCTGATATTCACGGTACACTCGTGAAATCGTCGTACAGGAAAATCGCCACTTCTTTGCTATCTAGGAAACGCTATGTCCCGTCGCTCGTGCACCGACTATAACATCATTATCAAACTCACTTAAATCTTGATAACCTGCCACTGCAGCAGCAGTAACCAATCTGACAACTGCGCCAGACACTTATTGTGTTATGTAGGCGTCGCTGACCGCCTCGCCATATTCTGCCTGTTTACATATTTCTGTATTTGAATACTCATGTCTACACAAGTTTCTTTGGCGCTTCAGTGTAGAAGTTTCATTCGCTGATCAGGTCATGTTAGGATAGCCGAGGCGGTTAAGGCGACCGCTCGCGCAAAGTGCGAAATCCGGGTTCGAGACCCTATCCAGCCCTAACTTTCACTGTTGTCATTCATTTACAGTGCTGGAGGTGGTTTACATTAGGAAGTGTGAATACATTTCGTACTTTTAGTAAGCATTGTACCATTTCGTCTCACCTGTACACGCTGGGGCGGTAAGAATCTTGGAGTAATTGCGCATAATTTCCGTTACACCATTCACGCTACGACTAATGAATGAATCGTAAAGGTGACGATTTAGCAAAGTGGCTGGAAGGCTGAAAATAAAACATATTTGATTTTCACAGTGGCTCCAATTTCACAACCGAACGGTGGTAACCAGAAATAGCCCTCATATAGATTTTTAATACTAATTACATAACGTGTGGAAGATTAACATATACTTCGTCAGCCATGCACCATCTTGTGCCTGGAAATGGAACGTGATATTTGCATTTGAAATGAGTTCCTTTAATGCCTTAACAATTTCACGTGTCTAGAAACTGTAAATGTATATTAGTTTCCAATAGATTCTGGTGCAAATTGTTCAGATGGCTCTGAGCACTATGGGACTTAACTGCTATGGTCATCAGTCCCCTATAACTTAGAACTACTTAAACCTAACTACCCTAAGGACATCACACACATCCATGCCCGAGGCAGGATTTGAACCTGCGACCGTAGTGATCGCGCGGTTCCAGACTGTAGCGCCTAGAACGACTCGGCCACTCCAGCCGGCAATAGATTCTGTTTCAAATCGTGTATGATACCTAATTTTTTTCTGATAATAGAACTACTTAATTTGATTACTAACAAAGAGATAGAGGGGCTGGCCAGTACTTACCTCAGCTCAGTACAGCCGATAGAAACACAAAAAACAACCGAAAATTTAAGCTCCTAGCTTTCGGAATAAATGTTCCTTCATCAGGGAGGAGAGAGGGTAAAGAAAGGGAAGAAGGGAAAGTGGATTTAGTTACTCACAACCCAGGTTATGAAGCAACAGGGAAAGGAAAACAGGGAAGGTAGCAAGGATGGAGGCATGGTTGTCTAACTTTAGTTATTTAATTTCCCTACCCACCAGTTACCCACTATGTACCCTAATCCTATACCACATTATTTACATTCATTCCGGAAACATGCTTCCCTCTGACAACCATGCCTCCATCCTTGCTACCTTCCCTGTTTTCCTTTCCCTGTTGCTTCATAACCTGGGTTGTGAGTAACTAAATCCACTTTCCCTTCTTCCCTTTCTTTCCCCTCTCTCCTCCCTGATGAAGGAACATTTATTCCGAAAGCTAGGAGCTTAAATTTTCGGTTGTTTTTTGTGTTTCTATCGGCTGTACTGAGCTGAGGTAAGTACTGGCCAGCCCCTCTATCTCTTTGTTAGTAATTGTTTCACATCTTTATATGAGATTTTCCATTAATTAGTTAGATCACCTATATTGTCCACATTCTTCATTGTTTTGTCACTTTTGTTACCTATCACTTACATCTATCATCTAAACACTTTCTCTTCTTCAGTGTTTTATATATATATATATATATATATTCGTCACCAACTGTGCTAGTTTCATTTGCCTCCTATTGTCTTGTTCGGTTTATAGTCCACTTCTCTTTTTCTATTTATTGATTTATTTATTTAACATTCCATTATTTAACATTCCATAGTTTTAACGTTCGTTATTCGCTGTTTTCTAGCCAACAATCACTGCCAACAATCTCTTCCACACCTATCAGTATCATCCAATTCCGTCGATTTCGTGTTGCTGGTGATATTTTTGTGCCATTGCCTATCTTTCTCTGCCACAGGAAACATTTTTTGGAACATTTCTGCGCCACCCGCGAACCTTTTTGCGGCACACGCGATCTTTTTTGCGCACGCACGATCTTTTTTGCGTCACGCGTGATCTTTTTTGCGTCACGCGCGATCTTTTTTGCGTCACGCGCGATCTTTTTTTCGCTACTCGCTATCTCTGTTTTTGAGCAGCGTGTGTTCTTTTTCCCCTGATCTGGACATACTTGCTTGGTCTGGTCAACTTTTTCCGTATTTTTCTTATTCGGTGGTCTTTCTTTGGTATTTAACGTTACCAACACAATTTCTTTCTTTCTCGCTCTTCCTTCCGTGTTTTATTCCTTCTTGTGATTACTATTCTAACTTTAGTTATTTAATTTCCCTACCCACCAGTTACCCACTATGTACCCTAATCCTATACCACATTATTTACATTCATTCCGGAAACATGCATTTACCGTAGCCAAACTGCAATCCCACATACTTTTCCTCCGTTCCTGCTTAACCTTTGGAATTACCCCTAAAGGACTTACCTTAAAAGTTCCCATCTCTGGGTGCAATTCCTCCTTCCACCAATCTCTCCTGGACTTCCAGAACCTTCAATCCTTAGCCCTTACCCAACTTGTCCTGAACCTCTACACTACTTCATGTAACCACCACTCCCAACAGCTCCTATCTCTCTTCAAAGTCCTCCACCTCTCAAACCCTTGCTGGCTTCCCTCTGACAACCATGCCTCCATCCTTGCTACCTTCCCTGTTTTCCTTTCCCTGTTGCTTCATAACCTGGGTTGTGAGTAACTAAATCCACTTTCCCTTCTTCCCTTTCTTTCCCCTCTCTCCTCCCTGATGAAGGAACATTTATTCCGAAAGCTAGGAGCTTAAATTTTCGGTTGTTTTTTGTGTTTCTATCGGCTGTACTGAGCTGAGGTAAGTACTGGCCAGCCCCTCTATCTCTTTGTTAGTAATTGTTTCACATCTTTATATGAGATTTTCCATTAATTAGTTAAACTACTTAATTTGATTTCACTTACGAGGAGAACACGATTCCACCGAGTCTTCGCTCCGTTGAAGAGAAGTCGAAGTAAGCCAACATGCGTCCTGGCCTATCTTCAATGTTTCCCGAGAAAACGACGGTCATGTTTTCGACTTAATTTACATTCCTTTAGCGAAATGATCACAAAGTGGCTACTGTCGAGGGCTCTCATTTTTTCGTCCTGTATTCGAAATCCGACTATTATTTTAATTTCTGTTGTTCATTAAGCTACCCATCTCCGTGAAGACACGACGCTGGTCACTGTCCCACCGTTTTGGTTGTACTATTTACTCTCTAAAAGACACATACAGTACCTCGGAAACTTTTAAGGTATTTTTCCCAGAAATGGGGTATCTACGGACAAGCCGAGACACGTATTCGCTTACTTTGGCCCGTCTCACACCGAGGGAATTTTGTGGAAAATCGGTTTTTGCACTTGCCGTGTTCTCCTTGTTAGTTCTTACTGCAATGTAATAGAGTAAAACTTTAACAGATGTACTATTAAATGCAGTATTGACACGATTTACTCGAGTGAAACGTTTCTAAATTTCACCACCATGTTGTACCTTCGAATATTTTTTCGCATTTGAAAAACTCTTTCTTCACCAAAGCAATTTTTATAATTTCAGAACTAGACTGCGGCATGCAAAATGCGAATATTATCAATTAAAAATGCAACAAAAAAGTGTACTAAACTTCTGTTGCAGAACTGGTCGAAAGTGGAAGTCTTGAGTATTCCAAGGTATAACACAATCAACCATAAAACTAATTTTCGTTACTTTACATCTGGCAAGGACCTTATCGACCATACGCATGCTCTATGAGCCTCTTCCACTTCTGCCTGTCCAATGCGCTGTTTGTCCAGTTGCTGTTGCTGTTCATCCTAGTTGTGTCCTCCCGAATGTTATCCCGCAATCTGATTCTGGGTCTCCCTCTTCCTCTCGTTCCATCTATTGTTCTACTGAATGCCATTCTAAGTAGTCTATTTTCTGTCATTCTTGCTATATGGCCTGCCCAATTCAACCTTCTCCTCTTGAGCACTTCGACGATGTTACCGTGTTTGTACAGCCCTTTTAATTCTTCAATTCTTCTTATTCTCCATTCCAGGTTATTTTGGTCGTATACAGGTCCAAAAATTTTCCTTTGTACTTTTCTTTCGAATATTAACAGTTTTTCTTCATCTTTCTTTCTAAATATTAATGTTTCACATCCATATAACTTCATAGGTATAAAGATCGATTGGTATAAGCGGATTTTGAAGTTACTGCTAAGTGATCTTTTTCTTAGAATTTTGATGGAACTAAAAAGTGTCTTGTTTGCTTTTGATAAATGGGCATCTATTTCTATATCGGTTCTGTTGTTATTACTAAAAAGATTTCCTATGTTCTTGAAGTGGTCAACAGTCTTGAAATTGAATCCATCTACAGTCAGAGGTGCATCTTTTCCGGTTTTCTTACTTGTGGGCAGGTATTCTGTCTTGTCTTCATTAACATGTAATCCTGTTTTCTCAGCAATTTTGTAGTATAAAACTAATTACAGTACTTAATTTGTACGAGATGATAATTCAAACAATGTGGCTACCTCTACAGGCTGTTACAAAAAGGTACGGCCAAACTTTCAGGAAACATTCCTCACACACAAATAATGAAAAGATGTTATGTGGACATGTGTCCGGAAATGCTTAATTTCCATGTTAGAGCTCATTTTAGTTTCATCAGTATGTACTGTACTTCCTCGATTCACGTCCAGTTGACCCAATTGAAGAAAGGTAATGTTGACTTCGGTGCTTGTGTTGACATGCGACTCATTGCTCTGCAGTACTAGCATCAAGCACATCAGTACGTAGCATCAACAGGTTAGTGTTCATCACGAACGTGGTTTTGCAGCCAGTGCAATGTTTACAGATGCGGAGTTGGCAGATGCCCATTTGATGTATGGATTAGCACGGGTCAATAGCCGTGGCGCGGTACGTTTGTATCGAGACAGATTTCCAGAACGGAGGTGTCCCGACAGGAAGACGTTCGAAGCAATTGATCGGCGTCTTAGGGAGCACGGAACATTCCAGCCTATGACTCGCGACTAGGGAAGATCTAGAACGACGAGGACACCTGCAATGGACGAGGCAATTCTTCGTGCAGTTGACGATACCCTAATGCCAGCATCAGAGAAGTTGCTGCTGTACAAGGTAACGTTGACCACGTCACTGCATGGAGAGTGCTACGGGAGAACCAGTTGTTTCCGTACCACGTACAGCGTGTGCAGGCACTATCAGCAGCTGATTGGCCTCCACGGGTACATTTCTGCGAATAGTTCATCCAACAATGTGTCAATCCTCATTTCAGTGCAAATCTTCTGTTTACGGATGAGGCTTCATTGCAACGTGATCAAATTGTAAATTTTCACAATAAACATGTGTGGGCTGACGAGAATACTCACGCAATTGTGCAATCACGTCATCAACACAGATTTTCTGTGAACGTTTGGGCAGGCATTGTTGGTGATGTCTTGATTGGGCCCCATGTTCTTCCACCTACGCTCAATGGAGCGCGTTATCATGATGTCATACGGGATACTCTACCTGTGCTCCTAGAACAAGTGTCTTTACAAGTACGACTCAACATGTGGTTCATGCACTATGGAGCTCCTGCACATTTCCGTCGAAGATTTGGTGACCGATGGACTGGTAGAGGCGGACCAATTCCACAGCCTCCACACTCTGCTGACCTCAACCCTCTTGACTTTCATTTATGGGGGCATTTGAAAGCTCTTATGTACGCAACCCCGGTACCAAATGTAGAGACTCTTCGTGCTCGTATTGTGGACGGCTGTGATACAATAGGCCATTCTCCAGGGCGGCATCGGCGCGTGAGGGATTCCATGCGACGGAGGGTGGATGCATGTATCCTCGCTAGCGGAGGACGTTTTGAACATTTCCTGTAACAAAGTGTTTGAAGTGACGCTGGTACGTTCTGCTGCTGTGTGTTTCCATTCCATGACTAATGTGATTTGAAAAGAAGTAATAAAATGAGCTCTAACAAGGAAAGTAAGCGTTTCCGAACGCATGTCCATATAACATATTTTCTTTCTTCGTGTGTGAGGAATGTTTTCTGAAAGTTTGGCCGCACCTTTTTGTAACACCCTGTAGAACGCAATGCCAGTTCATACACTACCGCACCCTCTACGTGCAAAATTCGTGATCATGATATTAAAGTACTGGGGGAGGCACACACACACACAGTTGCTGTTTTGGTGGCTGCTAGGCAGGGCGAATTCTGAAGCTACGGACGTCCCTGCAACATTTCTGGGTATTAGGGATGCTGGCGGATCGTGCCGGAGCAAGAGCGCGCAGGTGGCGTAGGTTTACAGAAAAGCAACAGAGCCGAGCGTGGTTGTTCCGCCCGGGTGTACAGAGACGGGGCGCGGCGTGTGCTTCAAGTTTTACACGGCGAGGGGGGGGGGGGGGGGGGGGGGGGAAGCAGCAGGCCCGCAGCCACCTCAAGACGCAAAACTTGGCCGCCGAGCAATTAACACCGCTAAGCGCCGCGGCATTACCGCCCTGAAGATTCAACTTGTACGACGGGAAATATTAAGGGGATTCCACTTGTCTCGAAGATAATGCCCGCGGCGGCAACAGAAGCTGCTGCGCGGGGCGCCTGCTTCTTGTAGTTTGGCCTCTCCGAATTGTCTGCGCACATTAGGAGCAGTCCTCCTGCCCCTGCTTGCCGGCTTCGGCTTGTGTAAACAGAGCTGGCTGGCTTCTCCCGACCAGACGCGGGGTCCCAGAAGCTCCGGGCAACGCAACGACACGTCCGCGTGCGAGCCCCCAGCGCTGCTACCGGGAATTACATTCACCTTGCAAGCCGCCACGTCGAGCCGTTTCGCTATGGAGGAACTCGGTACAAGGCGCCATCTGCCTCCAGATTACGCGGCCAGTTCATTGCTCAAGAGGCACCTTTATTTTGCCAATACTGTACACTAGTTCGGACCACAACCGTTACGGGACTTCGGAAAGCATTCCTCCTAAGCCTCTCCCCGATGCTATTCAATCTGTATATTGAGCAAGCAGTAAAGGAGTAGATGTTAAAACCCATGGCGAAGAAACAAAAACTTTGAGCTTCGCCGATGACATTGTAATTCCCTCAGAGACAGCAAAGGACTTGGAAGAACAGTTGAAAGGAATGGACAGTGTCTTGAAAGGAGGGTATAAGATGAACATCTACAAAAGCAAAACGGGGATATTGGAATGTAGTCGAATTAAGTCGGGTGATGCTGAGGGAATTAGATTAGGAAATGAGACACTTAAGGTAGTAAAGCATTTTTGCTATTTGGTGAGCAAAATAACTGATGATGGTCGAAGTAGAGAGGATATAAAACGTAGACTGGCAATGGCAAGGAAAGCGTTTCTGAAGAAGAAAATTTTATTAACATCGAGTATTGATTTAAGTGTCAGGAAGTCGTTTCTGAAAGTATTTGTATGGAGTGTAGCCATGTATCAAAGTGAAGCATGAACGATAAATAGTCTGGACAAGAAGAGAATATAAGCTTTCAAAATGTGGTGATACAGAAGAATGCTGAAGATTAGACGGGTAGATCACATTACTAATGAGGAGCTATTGAACAGAATTGGGGAGAAGAGGAGTTTGTGGCACAACTTGGATAGAAGAAGGGATCGGTTGGAAGGACATGTTATGAGGCATCAAGGGATCACCACTTTAGTATTGGAGCGCAGTGCGGAGGGTCAAAATCGTACAGGGAGACCAAGAAATGAATACACTAAACAGATTCAGAAGGATGTAAGCTGCAGAAGTTACTGGGAGATGAAGAAGCTTGCACAGGATACAGTAGCTAGGAGAGCTGCATCAAATCAGTCTCAGGACTGAAGACCATAACAGCATAACGACAACAAACCTCCTAAGCCATGTGTTTCCCACTTTTCTGAGACCATTACAAGATAATAGTTTGTTGTAAAATCAGTAACTCCAACATAGTTTGTTAAATAACTAAGCTTTCTATTTTAATTTTTAAGAAAATGTTTTGAACATTTTGAAACGAGTGCTTTTGACATGAAGCACGATGAGTTTCTTTCAGTCTGATGTTGAGGCGGCTGGATTTTTGGCGTGCTGTTGGTCTATGTTCTTTAATGTTAGAGTCATACATGGACTGTCTTATCTCTGGCAGTCAATTCCGACATAAGCACAGCATCAGCACTTTCTTAGTTCAGATTGTTTTGAAAACAGAGACTGCACTACACATCTGCGGGATGGGCTTGTCTCAGCCACAAATTATCTTCGTAAAATTTACACATGTGATGCTATACACGGCTACTTTAATGCTACAACATGTATAACTTCCCTCGTGTAGTTTTCATACAATGAGTGTTTGTCATTTACTATGTCTTCATTTTTTTTTTCTAATAATTTCCGGGTATGCAGCCGGATCCCGTCGACATTCTGCCACGATATTTCGGCCCAGAGACGTCCGGCCATCATCAGGTGAGTACACAACTACTGAAGAGCCCAGGTGCAGTCGCGGTATTTATACCGATTCTCGCGCACGTGTTGACATGCGCGGCATAGCCGAGTTGTACGTGCTGCCCTCGGTGGTGAAAGTAAAAGATCATCTAGTCATTGAGTATCGAATGACGCTGTCTATTCCGCTGTGAATATATAATTTTAATAACAGGATTCCAAGTTTTATCCAGTTGAAAGCCGTTGTCACGATTTATAAGATTATCGGCAAGACGTATTTCCACTGATTCCTTGATTACGGAATCCCAAAATCCGGAAACCGGAGCTAAAATTTTTGTTCCATTGTATTCCATTGAATGTCCCAATGAAATACAGTGCTCTGCTACTGCCGATTTTGACGGTTGCCGCAGACGGGTGTATCTTTCATGTTCTGTACACCGTTCATGGACAGTTCTTGTCGTCTGGCCAATATATGCAGAGCCACATTCACAGGGAATTTTGTAGACGCCTGCTTTCTTCAGTTGTAAATCGTCTTTAACGGATCCAACCAGGGCCCGGTTCTTTGCTGGTGGACGGAAGATAACCTTGATTTTATTCTTCTTCAGTAATCGGCCTATTTTCGACGACACATTCCCGGCGTATGGAAGAAACGCAGTTGATTTAAAGTCGTCATCAGCGTCCTCAGTGCGATGCTTCTTGTTATGACAGTAGCGCATGGCCTTTCTTATTTGGCGTGAAGTGTAGCCATTCTCTTTAAAAACCTTCTCCAAGTGTTCTAATTCTGCGTGGAGGTTTTCATCGTCCGATATTACATGCGCTCGATGTATTAAGGTACTGAGAACGCCGGCTGTTTGTGCTGGGTGGTGGCAGCTTGACGCCTGGAGATACAGATCTGTGTGAGTCGGTTTCCTGTACACAGAATGTCCTAATGACCCATCATTTTTACGGCATACTAGCACGTCTAGAAATGGTAAAGTGCCATCTTTTTCAATCTCCATCGTGAATTTGATGTTCTCATGTAAAGAGTTTAAATGATGAAGGAATTTCTCCAGTTCCTGTCTGCCATGAGGCCATACAACAAAAGTATCATCTACGTACCGCCAGAAGACCGTAGGCTTTAAGACAGCAGACTCAAGTGCTTTCTCCTCAAAGTCCTCCATAAAGAGATTAGCTACCACAGGGGACAAAGGGCTCCCCATGGCGACGCCGTCTGTTTGTTCAAAGAATTCGTCATTGAATAGAAAGTACGTTGAGGAGAGTATATGTTCAAACAAGGCCGTCATTTCTGCACTGAATAAGTTACCAATAAGATGTAACGATTCCATTAAAGGCACTTTGGTAAATAGTGAGACCACATCAAAGCTGACTAATAAATCCGAACTGCTAAGCTTAACTTCCTTCAAGCGACTGACAAAATCCTCGGAATTGTCTCCAATCTGTATTCACTGCAAGAATTTATTCAAGAGGAAGCCAGAACCCGAAATTGCTTCGATGAGTTTGAGAATGCACTGTGTCGGAAAACGAAAGCCTTACAGGACGTACACGCAGCCTTTTGTGTCTGAAAGGATTGCCGTGTATCTAACACAATTCTTCTAAACGTTGAATATTTCGAGAACCAAAACATAAGCATACTTAATTAATATATATGAACTGTATTCTTGTATTCTTTTATGTTTTTAACATTGTTCTGAATGACAGATTTCTGAATTAGTTGTCTGGAATTACATGCTCCTGAAATTAAATCTTGCATATCCAATCAGTTAGAAATAAGATATATTTTATTCATATATGTGCGATGATAGGTTGAAAATGAAAATGAATAACCTAAAAGAAATATATACTCATTCCATTCCATTTAGTCTTACATCCATTTAGAGGTTTTCTAATCGATTCTGTGTCATGGGTTCTTCAAGGCATTCAAATATACTAATTTCCACTATTTTACCCATTTGTGTTTGCATGTATTTTTGTGAGTTTTTATATGTCATAAATTCTGTTTTTTTTTGCAACCAAAATTCTGAAAGTAGTTGTACTGGCTATTCTTTACAGTAGATCTGAGTAAGTCTTTCTCTCAGATTTTCTGTAAATATTGTAAAATCATCTGCAAACGCTAGAAAGCTTACTTTACATACCTTTGATTTCGTTTACATAATTATTGGATCAAATTTGTGTTTTTAGCTCAACATTCCAGATGATTCCATTTTTTTCTAAAACACAGTGAACAATAATGGTGACACTGATCCATTGTCAAAACAACAGTTTTTATTTTAAAAAGCTGAGATATTTCTTTCATAAATATCACTTTAAATACTGTATCTTTTTGCCAGACTTTCATAATTTATGTTTGCTAATTTTAATACTACACTAAATTAACTCGTGATTTTATTCGTTCTAGGGTGCCATTTCCTTTAGTAGCAGTTTCCTGTTGGTTGTCATCCATTGCGCCCTCACAGTACAGTACGTTCACTGGCTCAAATGTTTTCTTGAAATCGATAAATGTTATTTTTATATGTTTCCTGGTTGACATTTTGTGGCGAATTAATGATTTTAAGTTAAAAACGCTTTCTCTGCAGGATCTGTTCTTTCTGAATTCACCCTCAGATTCTCTCAGTTATTTATTTAAATGTTCTTCAGATCTGTTCAGGAGACTTTTGGGAAATATTTTGTACGGCACTGCGAGCAGAGACATTCATCTGTATATGTTGGCATTTAGATTGTCTCCCTTTTTATGTAGCGGATCGATTAATGTCATTTCCACTCTCCTGAAATTTGAATACTTTCGTAGTACTTGAGCCTTCAGCAGTAGGTTTCTTATTTTTGACTGTATTGACGAATTTATAGCTTGGTTGGTAGGAAAGATTGTTCGAAATTTTCTAACACTGCTGAAAATTCTAATTTATCTATCGGAACTGGACATCTGAAAAGACTGTCAAAAATTTTCCTAACTTTTCACAATTTTTCATGACATTCAATCGGATTTGCCAATTTTCATCTTTGAAAAAAGACGCTTTTGGCTTGATAATCTTTAAGTACAAGTTCAAAAATTTTATAAAAATTTCTAGTTTAATTTTGTGAAATTTTCATCTTTTTTAAAAGCCGGAATTTTACAATCATTCTTTAGATAATATGGCTTAATGCTTATGTTTCTATTCTTTCGTGTTTCACTGGCCTAGGTTTCCCTTTTTTCAACCCTTCTGTTTCTCCATATGACCTCTGTTTTCTAGTGCTTCTTCGAATCGGTTGTTCTACCATATCTTCTTTTTATTCTTGGCCAATCCTAACGATTTCTAGGTCACTTTTGTATTATGGGGTTGGAGATGATGCAAGGAGGTCATGCCAATCACCTTTAAATCTCTATATATTTGACTTGGAATGATTAGCTCTCCTGGAATTATATCTCGTCACATTCTAGCTTTTGTTTTAGATTTTAGATGAAAGAAATCAAATTTTAACATTTGAAGTTTAATTATCTGAATCAAATCCTCAATTTCTGATCACTTTAACATTCATAATTTCCTCGACATTTCTTTCGAAAATGGCTTTTTTGTTACAGCTACAATTCTTTTAAATTTGGACGTGGAAATATCCTACTTCTGATTTTTTTGTAATTGTGTGGTCATTCATTTACCAGAAAGCTTCGAACCCTTAAGTCCAGTGACATTTATCTCCAAACACGTCTTCAGCCGAGAATCTTATTGACTGCAGTAGAATTGTCTCCAGTGAAGAGCCCAGCTTCGAACTGATGGTGCTGGTTTGTATAGGGCTCTCAGCAGCAAGGTCATCAGCGCCTCTTCACCTGATAACCCCGGTGAAGACGCGTCTTGAGACGCCCTGGACTGATTTGGGACACTAACCCGACTGTGGCCCGCCTCACGCACGACAGCTTGGGAGGTCACTTCTTTTCATAGCAGGATCCATTTGGCTGTAATCCGAGGCACCCTCACAGCACAGCGGTACGTGGACGACGTTCTACAACCCGTTTTGTTGCCCTTCATGGCAAGTCATCATCTGCTTACAATTCAGCAAGACAATGCCCGCCAGCAGACGCCGGCAGTTCCTACTGTTTGTCTTCGTGCTTGCCGAACCTCGCTTTGGCCAGCAAGGTTGCCGAATCTCACCCCAAATTAGAACGTTTGGATCATTACGGGCAGAGTGCTCCAGCACCTCTGAGGTACCAGTTGGCAGAATTTGGTACGATATTCCTCAGGTGGACATCCAACACATCAATGCCAACCGAATAACTGTTTGCATAAGGGCCAGAGTTGCACCAACTTGTTACTGACTTGTTCAATTTTTGAAGTTTCTACTCTCGAACAAAAACTCCAATTTTTCAGAAATTAAATATTTTTGTGTCAAAGTGTATTTTACGCAGCCTAGGTCGACTGGGTAATGTCTGCTGGCAAGTGACAGGATACTATCGCACACTTCTGAAAGTATATCAAAATCTGTCCTACGAACTGCATGTCCCACAGTTGGGCCATTATTGCACTACTTTCGATTTTCTAGTATTATATAATAATGTTCCTCAGTAATGTGACTCGTGATGCCAAACAAAGAACTGCCTGAAATGTAAGTACGGCCTCTGGTTTGTTTGAAATCAAGGAGTTAGTAGTAAAAATTCTAGAACTTAGTTACAGCGTTTCGAGTCCTCCAGTAGGAACGCAAAAAGACACCAAACGAATTCAGAGAAGTGTTTCGAAGGTCGTAAGAGGTCGATACAGGCCATGTGAAAAAGTAACAGAAGTGATTTGGTAACTTACATAGGAATGCTTGGAATAAAGACGACATTGTTAAATATAAATATTTTAGAGAAGCTGTATTCGAAGAAAAGATAAGAGAAAGGAGCGATCCTTACCTAGCCATTTGTCCCTTGCTCAGTAGGCGAATGAAATAGGAACGAACATTGAAAATATTCCTGCGATGAACCCTCCTCCTCTCCCCCCGCCAGCAACAATACAGTGATTTACTGAGTATTAATGTAGATGGAGATATTAAGAAGCAGGAAAGTGATGTGGTGACAGTGCGACCCTCTAACCCTTCCGTACAGAGATACCGCAAAAAAAAATGAAGCGTGATAAATTTCAAATGTGTTGCGATATATACTCGGGTGTTCCGTTCAGTGTTACAGAGTATGAACGACCGTCTAGTCACGCATTCTCCAATCTAATAGACAAGCTATTTTTATCTCGTTTTCGAAATTCTAGTGAGCTTTCTCATAGTGGAACTTACTAAGCAGCGTTTCTCGATTCCGAATACAATATTATCTTTCGGCCATATCGACCGTCTATGAGGTATTATTGGCTGCGTGTTAAGCAGGCCAGAAAGGGGACATTCCTCGGCCAAACGGAATCTTGGATTCTATGTTCATAAGCCGAAAACCTGTGAACAGGAATCGAAATGTCTGATACAGGACATGCTGTCAGTCATAATTTCTCAGAGAAGATTCTGTGCCTCACTTATTTCTGTGTGAGGAATTTTCCAATTTTTTGTTTCAATTTGTAATTGTAAACCTAGGATAGCGAATACTAACACTGGTGCTGTATATTTTCTTGTTTTGGAAGAAAGTGCCCTGCTTTCGCAAGAAGAATTATTACAGCGCTTAGCCTCGCTTCTTTGTTCAGTGACAGATATTTCAGTTACATTCCGAGAACACAGATATCTTTATGTTTACCTACTTGTTAGATGCTCAGTGACCTAAGATAATTGATTCAAAATGGAAGAATAAATGTGGTTTGTGAAAAAAATCATCTTATAAAACGCACTCATGACGTAGATTTCTTACCAGTCTATGAAGATACATCTTTTTGATGATAATTTTAAAATTTTCTAAAAACACATTCACAATTTATATTTCAAATATAATGTTTTGTGTTGTGTTGTGTGTGTGTGTGTGTGTGTGTGTGTGTGTGTGTGTGTGTGTGTGTGTGTGCGAGAGAGAGAGAGAGAGAGAGAGAGAGAGATTCCATACCGTGCAGACCTGGCACTTTCTTCCGCCCGGTAATCGAATTTCTAAGAATGAAGAAGCAATTAACGACTGTAACTCGGCTGCTAGTTAACTTAATCTAGGTCAATTGCGAAACTGCCTTCAGAAACGATAAAGAGATATGCTACTGCCATAGGATTCATCCATTCTGTAAGAACAGTGTATGTCGGGGTCTTAGACGACATAAATAAAATTTTTCGACCTGGAGAAGAAATCTTCCAACAGCATATTAAAATGGCTTTCATAGTGCACTTACTCTACGTTCATGTGTCCTCCGCACAATGTACGGGAAGTGTACACGTAGTCATCCAAGTTCATCGTCTCCAACTAGACGTACTTAGAGCGAAACGGAAGAGATTTCATCTGAAATGCCTTCCGGGCATTATACCTCTCGGAGGTAGAAAATAAAGAATTGTATGCACTTTGCAACGTAAAAGCTTGGTGGGCCTTCCAATAGTTCGTTTTCGAGCACTGCAAAAACACCAGTTTTGAAAACTACAAAAAAAAAAAAAATGGTTCAAATGGCTCTGAGCACTATGGGACTTAACATCTGTGGTCATCAGTCCCCTACAACTTAGAACTACTTAAACCTAAGGACGTCACACACATCCATGCCCGAGGTAGGATTCGAACCTGCGACCGTAGCAGTCCCACGGTTCCAGACTGAGCGCCTGAACCGCTAGTGAAAATTACACTGGTATGTAGAACTTCATGACGAAAATTACTTTTGCATGGCGTGTCACGTCCAAGTAACGTAGCTCGGTGAAACTTCGACCATACAAAGAAGAAACCACTACAGTATGGTACAGAAGCTAACTGAAAGAAATGCTCAATGAGACGAACGGAAATGAAACTATTAGTAAAAGACAATAATTACGCCAAAATTACGGCGATTCATGATTCTCCCCTTGATAATGCCGGGGTACAATCATATGGCAAGAGATAGAAACATGTAATGCATCCAGAAACACTGTCAAACATGGTTCTTTCCGTGGTCTTGATGTTATAATTTGGGGAGGCATAATGTTGCATTGGCATGCTGACCTCCATATCTTTGAACTCGACGAACTCACCGGTCTTTGTTGTTGAGAAACTGTATCCGTTTCCCGTGTGTGTCTTTTTCAGGGGTGAATTTGGCTCTGCATTCATTTTTATGGATGACAATGCGCGACCGCATCGAACAGTGCACATGGAGGAGCCCTTGAAACGAGAGGATATTCGGCGATTGGCCTGACCTGGCTGTTCCACCGACTTAAACCCCAACGAGCACGTGTGGAGGCGTTGTGGATACCTATTGTATCGCCTCCACATGAAACAAAGACCATTCAACAGTTGTCAACCGCACTGTTGGAAGAATCGAACGTCCTACCACAAGGACTCATTACCAACTTATGACTGCAATAACACACGTTGCAGAGCACGACTTGCCCTCAGCAGTTGTCACACATCCTATAAAGAACCTCGTCCCGCCTTTTGTAAGGTCCAGGGACATCATGCATCGTGGTGACTACGATGCAACTGTTGCGTTTGAATAAAAGTCTCATTTCTGTTCGACTCATTGATCATTTATTTCAGTCATCTTCTGTACACAGACGCAGATTTTAGCTTGATCCCCACCGAGCAAACTAGGGGGCGCCAAGTTTTACAGATCGAAGCTGTCGGACCACAAATCCTTAGTAGTACCAAAGGAATTAAAAATTTCTCAACAAGAAATAAAATATCATATTTTCAATCAGCACCGTAGTAGACAGCAGTAGGCTCAGTTAAACAGTGATGCGGTAAGAGCTTCAGAAACTGTTACTGAATCTTGAAGATTACATGTTTAACATACACTAATACAAACTTTATTAACATAGCTTCCCTTTTAGAATGAGAATATAGGTTTTGCTTTCTCAGTTGGTTGCCGTTAACATCCACCGCGGTACAAGACAGTATGTCGTCAGGAACAGAACACGACAATCCTCTAATAACCTTAAAAATATGTGTGAGACTAATCAGGCACTACAGTTGCACTCTTTAACACACCCACTTGTAACAGTCTGCCTTCAAGATTATGTTAAACATTCTCTACAGTCATCCAGACTAACACGATCCATTATAAAGTCTATATCCAAAAACTCACCTCATTATTCACTCTGGCCGGTCACATTAACATCATCACCTATAGAAGTCTGTATTTAATCACACACTGCTCGCATCGAACTTCGCTATAGTAAGCCTCCTCCAAGGTCGACAAACTCCCACCTCGGCTCATGGCCCACTTTCTCTTTCCCCAACCCGGCTGCTTCAGATATTCCTCCTTCTGCCAGAGAGGGCATATCATCTCTTCCCAGTGACTTCTCGACCTGGTGTAGAGACAACCTCGGTATCAAAGATAAAATAGTGCCATCTTTGGCAAATACTGCCTCCATTGGTTCGATAATATACCGGTAGACGATAAAATCAGCCGTGAGCGCCAAGATATCATCGGGAAAGGTGAACCCTCACTTCTCTGCCGGACTGGACCCTTGAACCTGGGAAAAAGCTCCTTAGTAACCTTTTCGGTGGTGTTTCTAATATTCTGAAAGTTCCTGAGAAAAATTTTATTCCCAACTTGCTAGGTATTTGTCCGTAACTCCACATTATACCACATAGCTCCTCTGTTACGGACCTCCATTGGGCAACCATCTGTTGAACATCTATCGTCTCATTAAAAGGTCCTCAGTCTGCAATAAGCTATATACTGCAGTGGCTGTTCGATAATCCAAGAACAAAGTAGCGGGCGCAGATTGAAGGCTTTCATAACGGGGCATGTTTAATGCCATAGTTAATATCACAATCGATCGAACTCATTCAGTCTGATCACTGCTATGATAAGCTATAAGGACAGGCCAGTAGTTCCACTTAAAGTGTTCACCATATGAAGGATTTATGTTGAAACAAAATACCTTGAAGCTATGGGCTGTAGAATATGTTGTACTATGAGTTACCAGACTCGGAGGTGGCCCGAAGCTACAAAAATCCTCTGCAAATTTCTGACAACCACTCTGATCACTGCTATGGTAAGCTATAATTGCAGGCCTGAGGTTCCTCTTAATGTGTTCAGCATATGAGGGATTTATGTTGAAACAAACTATCTTAAAGCTATGGGTTGTAGAAGATGTACTATCAGTTACCAGACTCTGAGGTGAAGCCACCAAAATCCTCTGCAAATTTTTGATAACCAGTTGAGTAATAGCAGCCTTGGCAAGTAGCAGCGACACAAAAAGCATAAACGAGTCAATTGAAACCAAAGTTTAGTAATTCGCCAGGCAAATGACATAAAAATCCACACGCACCTTCTGAAAATACTGCCCACTGATTTGGAAGCCAAATAATCTACCTTACTATTATCTGACAGCTTACTGACTGGATATGTTTTACGAATTTTACTATCCATTCGTCACCAAATAAAATGTTGTCAGGTTTTATCACAGGTCTTATATAGGAGATTTGTTTAAAAACTACCAGGAAATTTATAATTTCACTGGTTGTATTAGTACAATTCGCGGGACTTTTCATTGTTGTGTTGGTGAACATGTCTGAAACGTATCTATCCATTGGTAACCACATAGGATGCTTAGTCTGTCGTCAGTCATCTTAAGTCTGCAAACTGCGATTATTGATTTGTTTTATAAATGAATTAGAGAATTAGCGTTAAATTTTGTTATATAAATGGACTAAGATATAACGGAATTTTACAAATGTTTAAGGTTGCTTTTGATGAGTCTGCCATGAATAAAGCAAGAGTTTACGAGTGCTATAAGCGTTATCAAGACTGTCGTGAAGAAGTTGAAGATGATGCACGTTCTGGAGACTCCAACATGTTATCAACCCATTAAAAAGTGGAGAAAGTGAAAAAAAAAACGATTATGAACGATCGCCGAATCACAATCAGAGAATTTGCTGGTGGTGTTGGCACATCAACTGGGTAAAGCCATGAAACCTTTTCGGGCGTTTTGGGTATGAAACATGTGTAAGTTGCTCAGGAGTCGCTAAATGAAGTCAACAACGATGCAGAAACGTCTCGCAAAAGATGACGAAACACAGATGCACAAGTATGAAGGCTCAGTAGTCTCAGTGCAGGCTTTCCGGATTACCAAGATCGTAAAAATTTCAGCCAATGCGGAGAATATGATGGATTTGCTCACTGCTTTCTTCGATTTTAACGGCATAGCCTATCATGAGTTTCTTGACGAAAGACCAAATGATCAGTGGAGGGTACCGCTTACAAGTTCAGTGCTGTTTGCGAGAAACATTCCGAAAATCGCGGCCGGGTCTGAGGAGAAACAATTCGTGCACGATAATGCAACTGTTCGTGCTTCATTGCTTGGTCGTGAATTTTTGGCGAAAAATAGCACTTTAACAATGTCCATATACCCCAGAAATGGTTCAGGATGACTGTTTCCCCAAAAAATAAATAAATAAATAACTAAAAATAAAAGAACCTTAATGGGCTATCATTCTAAAAGCTTAGTTGAGATTAAAAGCTCATCGCAGAAAGTTGTAAGTGCTGTTGCAAAGATGTAGTTTCATAACTGGTTCGCGGATTGTGAGAAGCGACAGCATCTAATGGGGTCTACCATGAAGGAGATAATAGTAATGTGGACGAATGAATAAAATTATTTTCAAAAATGAAAATTCCTGTTAATTCTTGAACACATCTCGTATGCCTAAGCGTCCACCCACGGCTGACTCGTGCAAATACCTAAAAAGCAAAGCAACCAATATTATGGGAACATTACATTTATTTTCAACGCGTGACTTACAACGTGCAACCTTACATCTGAAAACACAGGGGTTTACCTGTTCTTCTTTCTGTATTTCCCCTTAATTTCTCTCAAGCGGTGATCCTAATCTTGAAATTCCTGATGTCCTGAAATAACTGACGAATCTGTGTTGAAATCGAACTCACCCAAGCAAAAAGTGCGCAGTCTTCCATGGCCTGATCTCCTACTTGGTTATTCTCACCTTAATTCAACAAGTCATTCAGAGTATCAGTGATCAAAATATCTGATCGCTTTGTGTTGTGCACCTCAACTGGAAGGCTAAATTCTAGTTGCCTACCTGGCGGTATAGATACCACCCACCTCAGAACTGTTTTCCGGTCTCTAAAATAAATTTGTGATATTCTAGATAGCTGCGAATGGTCTCCATTCCAAATAAAACGGCTAACGACTCCAATTCATAAACGGAGTATTTCTTTTCTAACTCACATAATCCCCCCCCCACGAGGTATAAGCAACCACCTATTTATTACCGCCGGCCGGAGTGGCCGAACGGTTCTATGCGCTACTGTCTGGAACCGCGCGACCGCTACGGTCGCAGGTTCGAATCCTGTCTCGGGCATGGATGTGTGTAATATCCTTAGTTAGGTTTACGTACTTCTAAGTTCTAGGGGACTGATGACCTCAGAAGGTAAGTCCCATAGTGCTCAAAGCCATTTGAATTTTCTTATTACCTTCTTGCTCCTGGAATAAAACTGCTCCAACCCCCATTGCCAATACACAAGTTTGAAAGATAAATCTGGCATTGAAGTCCAGTGTATCTACACTCAGACTCATAAATTAAGGATAATGCTGATGCATGGTGAAACAACTCTCTGGTGGGTGGTTTGCGGGTTTAAATCACCTCGGGGTATGATCGTGCGGTGCATTTGACCTGCGGTCGTCGCACGTGGTGCTGCCAGCAGTCCACATACGCAGAGGTGTATGGTGCATGTCAGAGTACGGTGGAGCGAGTAAGTGTGCAGACGTGTTCAGACGTGCTAATGGTGACTGTTTGTTGAAAATGGCTCAAGAAACACATATTTATGACGTTTTAAGGGTTGGAATACTGGGGCGACTGGAGGCTTGTAAAACACAGCAGGTCGTAGCACGGCCCCACCATGTGCCACAAAGTGTGATCTCAGGATTATGGCAACGATTCCAGCAGACAGAAAACGTGTCCAGGCGCTACAGTACGGGACGTCCATAGTGTACAACACCACAAGAAGACCGATATCTCACCATCAGTTTCGCAGACGGCCACGGAGTACTGCAGGTAGCTTTGCTCGTGACCTTACCGCAGCAACTGGAACAGTTGTCTCTAGACATACAGTCTACAGACGACTGAACAGACATGGTTTATTCGCTCGGAGACCTAGAAGATGCAGTCCACTGAACCCTGGTCACAGGAGAGCCCGTGAAGCCTGGTGTCAAGAACACAATACATGATCATTGGAACAGTGTCCCAGGTTATGTTCACGGACGAGACCAGGTATAGTCTGAACAGTGATTAACGCTGGGTTTTCATCTGGCGTGAACCAGGAATCAGACACCAACCCCTTAATGTCCTTGAAAAGGACCTGTATGGATGTCGTGGTTTGATGGTGTGGGGTGGGATTATGATTGGTGCACGTAAACCCCTGCATGTCTTTGACAGAGGAACTGTAAGAGGTCAGGTGTATCGGAGCGTCATTTTCCACCAGTATGTCTGCCTTTTCAGGGGTGCAGTGGGGCCCACCTTCCTCCTGATGGGTGATAACGCACGGCCCCACCGACCTGCTTTCGTGGAGGAGTACCTTGAAACAGAAGATATCAGGCGAATGGAGTCTCCTGCGTCTTCTCCAGACCTAAACCCCATCGAACACGTGTGGAATGCTCTCTGTCGACGTATCGCTGCACGTTTTCAAACCCCTACGACACGTCAGGAGCTTCGACATTCACTGGTGCAAGAATGAGAGGCTGTACCCCAGCAGCGGCTCGACCACCTGATCCAGAGTATGCCAAGACGTTGTGTGGCCTGTGTACCTGTGCATGGTGATCATATCCCATATTTAGGTCGGGGTACATGCGCAAGAAACAGTGGCGTTTTGTAGCACATGTGTTTCCGGACGGTTTTCTCAACTTATCACGAATACCGTAGACTTACAGATCTGTGTCGTGCGTGTTCCCCATGTGCCTATGCTATTAGCGTCGATTTTGTATAGAGCCATGTTGCGTGGCACTACATTCTGCAATTATCCTTAATTTATGAGCTTGAATGTAGCTCCATCTTTTCCAGTGTCGATCGTGGCAATCAGTGGCGATAACTGAATAACAAAAAAACATTCCGCCTACCGTCCGTCAGCATACAAAGTCACGTTTACTGCCAAGGGATGGCATAGAGGCAGACGCCGGCACCCGTACTTCGACACTATGTAGTGTCGCTGGATGACGTTTCCGGACACGAGTTCCTATCAACGATTTGTTCCTCAAGACACCTCCCACGTCCCCTCGAAGTTTGTCGCAACATTTTCAGGTCACTCTACATTTGAAAATATCGTCATGATACTGATAAATGTACTGAAATTTAATGGTAGGAAACACAGCGCCCATTGACTGAAAGGAAAGCGAAGGAGACACAGCGAAATTCAAAAATTTTCCGGTCTGTTACGAATGTCATAACAGACCTTCAACCTTTCTCCATTGGTTACTCATTATATATTTGATGGAAATGAAGGGTGATAAAGATACACAACCTCCCTTAAACAATACAGTTGTACTGTGGATCTGATCCATGTTAATAGCCCCTGCCGTAGGTATTTCATAAGTAACTGTCCAACTGTCACTATAACCTTTGCCCTTGCTAGTAAAACTGAGATTATAGTCTAAATTTAAAATAAAGCTTTTGACCAGCCAAATCAGGAAATCCACCTTCGCGGTAAAATAGCCTCCTATAATATAATTATTGGCTAAGTTCTCTAGAAACAGTACCCTTTCCCCCCCCCCCCCCCCCTAATTTTTTTTTTTTTTTTTTTTGGCTGAAACAGAATTTCCCAAGTCAAACTACGAACAGAGTTCATTATTTCATGAAACGCAAACAAACGGCAAAATTGGAGCTCTGTTATTCTTAATCACGCTAGTAAATTTATCGTGCATGTGGTTTAAGTATCATAGTTGTTGCATTCCGCAGTGGTCCAGGTGTTCTAGGCGCTTCAGTCCGGAACCGCGCTGCTGCTGCTGTGGCAGATTCGAATCCTGCCTCGGGCATGGATGCATGTGATGTCCTTACGTTAGTTAGGTTTAAGTAGTTCTAAGTCTAGGGGACTGATGACCTCAGATGTTAAGTCCCATGGTGCTTAGAGCCACTCGAGTTTGTTGCATTTCTTCCTTCTCCCATGCGCATTCCCTACTTATATTCCCTGAATCACCACACTTCCAACAAGTTTTTTTTGGAGAGCCCCTTCCTATCCATCCTTGTCAATCAATGTCTCTTCTATTGCCTTCTCTGTTGAAATGTCGCCCCCTCATTCTCTCATGTAATCCTCTGTTATTGAGGCTTTGTTCCCTTATGACTTGTCTATCTCTAAGTGGATCCACAAATTCAGTAGCCTGAACCTAATTGATCTAAACGTAAGCGTAGGTTCCCGCGACCGTTGTCAGTGTCAATAAAATTCTTCTGGACTGTGGAACGCATTGTCAATATATAAAATTGTCCGATTTTTTGTCCACTATTGCAAATGGCCTTCATCAGGGCTTTGCACTCAGCTGGCTGCTGAATGAGAGATATATACTTGATATAGTAGCGGAGGAAGCTTTTTACGTCATTTGATATGGTACTTGAGGAAAGGTGTTAGGGGTTCTTTATTAGTCTTTATATTATTCTTTATCATTGGTGGACGTGTTTAATTGGTGTTCACATTATTTCTTGCCATTGGTGGAAACAGGCGCTAAGTCACAGATACCGCGCGTTTCTAAATCGCCTGTTTCCACCAAAGGCAAGAGATAATGTAGGCACCAATCAAGCACGTCTTTATCCAGAAACGACAAGACCTATAAAGAATGCCTAACACCCATCCTCCAATCCTGAAGTAACCCATCAAATTACTTAAACAGCTTCCTCCGCTACTATGTAAGCTGTACAGTGTCCCTCATTCATCTGCCAGCTCAGCATAAAGCCCTGAGGAAGGCGACTTGAAACAGAGGCCGAAATGTCGGACAGTTTCATGTACTAACAATGCGGATAAGAGCACAGAAGAATTTTATTGTCAATATTTGAGCTGAAATTTTGGGGACACTACGAACTTTGCCATACGAAATATCTAAAGCCACCAAACTCCTATTAATTCGTTCTACATAACCTATCACTGACTCTTGAGTTGTTGGTTCACGGCCATATTGATTATACACTAGCTCCAGCAGAGTTGTGAGGGAAGTCTTCGGCAAATTCTATTTTTTTTTTTAGAGTTACTGGCCGAAACAGAACTTCCCAAATCAAGCGACGAACACTTAGGGAAAGAGCAGGAAAGGTGAGGGCGGGGCCTAATCAATTGCCGTTGGTTGCACAGTAAGCACTTAGACTTTATTTTTAAAAAACAAAATTCTCAATAATCATTTCTAAAAGATTTTACTACGCCGGCGGCTGAAAGCCCTATTAGAAGAACTGCAAGTAATTGTCGGCTGAACGCCACAAGCAATGTTACAAACAATTAACGGCTGAAGGCCAGCAAGCATTTCAGAATACACAGCGGCTGAAGGCCAGAATTACAAGTGAGGAAGGCAATAACATGTTAAAACATTAGGGTAAATTTTAAACAATTATGACAACTTGTCCAAATAACACGGAGTGATCCACAGACAGCGCTCCCTGGATCGACCTGAGGAAGGTGACTACAGCTGTGTATTCAAGAAGGCAGGTAAGACAGGCGTTCTACACGCGGTCTTCATTGTAGGCATTCTACATAATGAGTGAGAAGTAGCTCTCTAGTTTTAAAAGTCAATAAGTTTTGTAATTGTTGATATTCATTAATGAACTTTGTTGTGTTTTGTTACAGGATCCTTCAGAATACCTTATCCGTCCGGAGCATCTTATTACGGTGAACGACGAGGTGGCAGGAAAGCTGAGTTTACAAGAGAGAGCCCAGGTCTTTCGTGGTTTGAAACGTGTTGTTCTAGCAAGACGGAGCAACACCTCATTTTGCCTGCATCGCTCATGTCTGGCTAGACGAACACAGCTGGGACAGTGAGGAACCTATGGATGGCCTCAGTGTACTTTCGACATCGCCGTTTGTGACTTCTTGTAGGCTTGGGCCAAAGAAGAGGTGTACCGATCAACCAAAAGCATTCTGGACGAATTAGAGGCGAGGAGCACGATTGCTCCGGAAATGTCCCTGTGTCTTTCCTGCAGGAATCTATTGTTAACATTGCTATACATTTACCTCGTTTGGTTGTCAATGTAGGAGCCTAATATATGAAGTCGTAGTGTAGTACACATTCCTCATTGTTCTGAGAGCCGACTAAAGCTTGTTACGTGTGCTAATACTCCTTAGTTAAAAATTAGACCG
This sequence comes from Schistocerca gregaria, assembly GCF_023897955.1. Lineage (NCBI taxonomy): Eukaryota > Metazoa > Arthropoda > Insecta > Orthoptera > Acrididae > Schistocerca > Schistocerca gregaria. The sequence goes on from NC_064920.1 coordinate 248,233,874, forward strand.
TAACGGAGACTAGTCAGCCTCGTGATATCAATTGAAGAACATCTTGCATGAGAAATAGCAGCAGCCTCACAAGTACGACGACTTTTCGAGAGTTGTGTGCTAACGCCACTCCCCTCCATACTGCATCCAGATAACGCCATTGGGTAAGGTTGATATGGTGGTCGTTCGGTACCAATTGGGGCGTCTGTAGCCGGAACGACAAAATTTTCCATCATCATTGCACCAAAATGAATTTCCGAATTCCCCAGCAGACACCCAACGACGACATTCTTTTTTTCATAATTAACAGCGGCATCAGCTAAGAGTTTGAGATTGCTCCAATACAATGAGAGAGACCGATTACGTACACGGAGAATACATGGAAGTGGCTTTTATTCCCAAGGCAACGGATACTGTAACGCAATAAGTATCCTAACTGTACTCTCCCTTAGGGAAAAAAAACCATTAAATCTTTCTCCATTGCTCATGTCCGCCACTGGAGCATTTTACCCAGTGGTCTACAACAAATTACTGTACATATCATGATGTATTTCTGAAAAAAGCTAAAACAGTTAATTTCGTCGACTTCATATAATTTCCCTCAAAAATTAACATATTTAGCCTTTTCTCTCTCTGGAGTAATAAGCCAAATGTTCACTTCTTCCCTTAGTTAAATCCCATTACTTTTTTTCTCCCTGCTCACTTAGTCATCCATTTTTTCCTGTTACTTTTCATTTCTTATGTCTTACCGCTTTCCACTTTCTCCCCCACACCATCTTCTTTTCTCACGTCCTTTGCTGCCACAACTCATAATTTCAACATATCCGCTTGCAACTTATATTTATTATTCTACTCTTCAGAAATATAAACTGTTTTTCTGTGCAGTAGCTATTACTATTTTCACAATTTTTTATCATAACTGATTAGGTGTCAGATGTTTATGGTTGTGGCCAGGATAAGTAAAAGAAGAAATAAATTATTTGATTACTTACGTATGGGAAGAAAAACAGAAGCAAAATGAGAGCATCTCAGTCTGATTGTGTGTCTTTTACAAGAATGATGAATGAATTTTGGCTAACAAATGGTTTCAAGATCTCGGTTTTCTCTGAGTTCAGGTCCTGTTGCATTGTATCGAAGAGATTAATACCGAATTACACACTACATAAAAAGAAAGCGATTTAATTCGTAAAAGAACTCAATGAATTATTCTGTTAGGTCTTTGTTGAGTCCGGGAGTCCGGATGGCGAAAGCTTTGGTCCTGAAGTTGGATCCTAAAATGGGGACATCGTAAGTAAACCCTCAGTCCATCACGATCTTTAACAACAAACCCTGAAAAGCCACGATCGCTTCAATCGTTTATTAGATGACCGGTTTCAGCACTCTGAAGGTGCCATCATCAGATCTGAAACGTGGATTAACATTTATAAAACCATATGGACATCATAGCATATGACGGCATATGATGTCCATATGGTTTTATAAATTAATCGCAGAGATGGCATATGATGTCCATATGGTTTTATAAATATTAACCCACGTTTCAGATCTGATGATGGCACCTTCAGAGTGCTGAAACCGATCATCTAATAAACGATTAAAGCGATCGTGACTTTTCAATAATTTTAAAAACAGAGTGATCGCCCCACTACACGCCATGTGTTCACTGCAAAATCCCGGTATATTGAAAAGTGCGTAATTTACTTCTGGGGCTCTCGTTAGGCTGTGAATAATTGCATATCCATGCTAAGGCATCTTCGTTCTGGTTCTGTTCTACACGAGTTTGTATCGTACCCATGACACTGCCTGTAAACTTCTAATCACAATTCATTAACTTTCTTATTTAAATCTGTCAGAAGTAATTAGTTACTATATAATTCTTAAATTTTATTGAAATGGCATATGATTGTTTGAATTATCTCTATACTAAACAGATATTATTACATTTGTCCAAATGTTTAATGAGAATTTATGAAAATTGCAGTCACGGTCTTTTTCTTTTTCGTTACCTCTTGAGTCTTGTATATGATGTGTATCACTCAGAAAATAGTCCGGAAATAGAAACAGGTTCTTTCCCTAGGTAACAATGAACTAGGAAAATTTCTAAAATAACAGTTCGTACGCATTTGCGAACGTCCGGTTACGTCATCACAGTCATAAACAATAAGGCGCTGGAGCACGCCGCGCACACAGATTTTGTTACCCATACAAACCATTTTGGAAGAAATCTTATCCTTGACATAACAGTATAGTTTGCTGTCACTTGCAGTAGTGATGAAAACCACATATTTAATTGAACATCATGACAGGTCTCCGGGGGGAGAGGGGGGGAAAACAACGATGACTCCAGAGATTAAGGCAAATGGAAAAAGAAGGAAGGAGAAGAAGGAGGAAGACTTACTGAGGATTGGTGCATAGAATGTTTTAACCCTTCTCCAGGACGGGAATTAGAAAACGCCAAACATGAAATGATAAGAAACAAACTGGATCTATTCGGAATGTGTGAGGTGTGATGGGGTGGTTGTGGAGAACTAAATAGTGACGACTTCCGATTGTACTAGTCACGTGAAGATAAAAATGGAATGTATGGGGTTGTAATTTTGATAGATAAAAGACTGAAGGGCAAGGTTATCAAGGTTGAATATGTTAGTGGAAGAATAATGATGATGAGACTGAAAGGGAAAAAGAAAGACTTAGTTATCATCCAGGTCTATATGCCAACAAGTAATCATTCAGATGAAGAGCTAGAAGAATGTTTGATACAATAGAAAACTTAGCAAAGAGAGAGAAAAGAAATGCATGTATTGTTATAATGGGTGATTGGAAAGCTGTAGTTGGTGAATGACTAGAAGGAAAACTTCTGGGAAAATTTGGACTGGGAGAAAGAAATGAGACGAAGGCATAGACTGTTGGAATACTGCAGTGAAAATTTCATGGTAGTTGGAAATTCTCAGTTTGATAACTACAAAAGACGACAGTATACTTGGATATCTCGATTTGACAACAAAAGATACCAAGTTGATTACATAATTGTACAACAAATATACCGAAATTGCCTAAAGAGTGTCAAAAGCTATCCAGGGGCAGATATTTATTACGATTATATATTAGTCGTAGCTGAGGTTCTAGTTAAATTGAATAGAACCTGGAAAGGACAGAAGAGAGAGCACATTAACTTTGAGAAACTGAAAGACAAAGGCAATTGTGCAAAATTGGAGAATGCATATTGCGAAATGCAAGGACAGGAAACGGAATGCACAGCAGGAAGATGGGGTCATTTTAAAAATGAGATTAAAAAGATAGCTAAGTAAACGCTTGGAGTCAAGGAGAGGAAAAAAGGAAAGAAAGAATGGGAAACACCAGATATGATAGCCAAGATTAATGATAGCAGGAAATGGAAAACTGTAAACACAGAAGCAGGGAGGCGCCAATACAGGGGGTTAAATAATGAATTAAGAAGCAAGACAGCAAAAGCAAAGGAGAAATGGCTGACAGAAAAGTGTGACAAGATAGAGAAATTAGAGAAACAAGGAAAGTATGATTTTATCTACAAAGAAGCAATGGATCTGACATTCAGGGAAAAGAGAAACAACAATGGAAAGGAAGTAGAGGCAGCAGACGATGAAATGGTGAGTGAACCCCAAGAAATAATGAGAAAATAGGAAGAATACATAGACTGGCTATACGCAACAGACAGTCGACCAATTGAGGAAGACCTTGGGATAGAAGAAGAATGCAATACTAACTAGTGAGACTGGGGAATCTCTGAAGGAGAGGAAAAATGGAAAGATTATGGGAACTGATTAGATTCCTGCGGGACTGTTAAGGTCATTAGAGAAAGAAGGGAAAAGGGCGTTGATTGAACTGGGTAATCAAATAGACATGACAGGAAAACGACCAAAGGACTTTAAAGAAAGTATCTTAATACCTATAGAAAAGCAAAAGAACAGCAAAAAGTGTGAGGAACATAGAACAGTGAGCCTGATATCGCATGCATCTAAAGTCTTCCTGAGGACGCTGAACAGAAGGCTATATGGAAAGCTGAATTGCGTAATATAGGAGGTGAAAAATTTGGTTTCAGGCGAGGAAGGGGAACTAGAGATGGGCTACCGAGAGTGATGGAAGAGAGGTACATGGAGAAGAAAAGGAAGGTGTATGTTGTATTCATTGATCTTGGAAAGGCTTTTGACTGTGTCAGATGGGATAAACTGATGGAAATCCTACGGAAACATGGAGTTGACGGGAGGGATAGACGGCTAATTAGAAAATTATATTTGAACCAGAGAGCAAGGGTAAGAACAGAAGTTGTGATGAGTGAAGAAATATAACTGGGAAGAGGTGTAAGACAAGGTTGTTGTTTATCACCAACACTGTTCAATATATAGCTGGAGGAAATTATTAGTGAACGTTGCGATGGAAGGAGAGGAGCTTGTATAGGGGGTCGGAGATTGGAGTGTATAAGATTTGCAGACGACATGGTTGTGATGGAAGAGAGTGCAAGAGAGATGGAACAACTGTTAGATGATCTAAACACAAAATTAGAAGAATATGAAATGAAGATTAACAAGAAGAAAACGAAAAGCATGGTAATTGGAGGAAAGAGGAGAAAATACCGTATGAAAAAAGGGAGAGAGGAGACAGAGGAAGTGTATAACTTCAATTACTTGGGAAACGTGGTAATGGATGATGTGTATTGCTCGACAGATACTAGGAAAAGAATTGTAATGGTAAGGATTCAAGAGGAAACAGAAATTAATTTGTGCACCACTCAACAAAGATCTGAGGAAAAGGCTTGCCAAATGTTACATCTGGAGCGTTGCACTATATGGTGCGGAGACCTGGACATTAAAGAAGATTGGAGGCACTAGAGATGTAGATACGGAGAAGAATGGAAAAAGTGAAATGGGAAGACCGAGTAAGGAATGAAGAAGTATTAAAAAGAGTTGTAGAAGAAAGAAACATGCTGAAAGTTATCAGAAAGAGAAAATGGAACTGGACTGGACGTTGTTTGAGGAGGGAGTGTTTATTGAAGGAAGGAATAGAAGGAATGGTGGAGGGAGAAAGGGGAAGAGGAAAAAGAATATATCAAATGCTAGACAATATAAAAAAGACAGATATTCAGAAAGGAAAAGACTGGCTTTGGACAGACAAAGATGGAAGAAGCTTAACCCACAACAAGACCTGCTGTAAGGCGGAATACCATACTACTACTATTACTACTACTGCTACTACTACTATGACAGATCGTATACACCTTACTTAAAATATGTTTTCACATACAATTTTCCCATCGCCATTTCTGCGGAAACCTACTGCACTTCATTTTTCAGCATCTTTCCACAACACTTCATCGCAAACACTTCCATTCTCTCTCTTCCACTTTCCCCACAGTCAATGGTTCAATTTCATATAATGTTATGTTCCAGACGTACATACCTATGTTAGCTCTAGAAGACTTATTTCACCTAGGAATACCCGTTTTGTCTATCTTAGTTTGTCTCTTATAACCTCTTAACTTCGTCTACTACTTTGTTCTCAATTTTCGTTTTAACTTCTACGATATGATATCATTTCTGTTACTCCTCATTACTTCCGTCTTCCTTTGGGTTACTCTCAATCAATTATCTGTAATCATTAGACTAGTCATTCCATTCAACAAGTTCTACAGTTCTTCCTTACATTCACTGAGGATAGCAACGTCACCACCGAATTAGAATCCTGACATTCTTTTACATTGAGCAGTAATCCCACTCTTTTACCTGTTCTTTGTTTCCGTTATTCTTTCTTCGATGTAAAGATTGAAGATCAGGGCAAATGACCGAATCCTTGCATTACATACTTTTTAATTCGAGCACTTTCTTTTAGTTTTTCATCCTTAGCGGTACCTCTTCATTCTGGCACATACCTTCTGTGTCGATCATCAAGTGCAACATCAGAACTGTCTGTGTGGTGCCTTTACCTTCGCTAAATACAAACTGATCGTGGTCTAATACAATCTCATATTTTTCACCTCTTAACAGCTTCTTGGATGCGTCAGCTGTTAAGGTTATTATACCACAGTTCTCGCATTTTTTTCTATGAGAAACAATATACATCCCTTCTGTTTTGTTTGTTCCTAAGTGTACCGAAGCTCGGTTAACTTCGACCGTAGTTATGCAGTACGAAATTGCATGTTAACGTTATAAGTGAGTTAAACGCCTGTGGTATGGTCTTACAACTGCCCTTTTATAGCTCTTAAGAACAGAGTTGCTACTACGAGGTCATTTGTAAGGAGTTTTTCTACAATTTCATAATTACAGTGAAAAATTGAAATCCACGTACACGTTTTCGGCATAAACACAATTTTAAATTCTTTCTCTGTCTCTGTCACTATCTCTCCCTGTCCCTCTCTCACTCCTCTCTCTCTCTCTCTCTCTCTCTCTCTCTCTCTCTCTCTCTCTCTCTCTCTCTCTCTCTCTCTCTCTCTCTCTCTCCTAACACTGACGTTATTGTTTTAATTAACACTGAGACAATCGGGTATGATAGAGAGACGTATCAAAATAAAATATTTTTAAGAGCATAATATTCGCCGTTGACTGTAGAAATTTATTTATTTGGCAGCTAAAATTTCGGCCTTAAGTACGTTGACATTAGCAATAGTTCATGTAATTTACATCGTTTGACGATGTACGGAGCTTCTCGCTCGTTTAGGCTTAATTCTGGCGATGACATGTATACACGTCGTAATATTTTAAAGTTCGACATGTTCTGAAGCAAAAGTACCACATGATATTGATCCTAAAGTCACATGTTGGGGACCAGCCTACAAAAACCGCGTTTTTGTCCCTTATCTCAAAACGATGCTGACAGGTTTTTAATATGGTGGTAAGTGAAAGACCTGATTTGCCCTTTGAGAAGTCATTTGAAATCAATTTAAGGATCTCCCGGTGCGCTGCTGTCACACGTAAAACGTTGTCATTCTGTTTCCCGCGTTCGCAGCATTGTCAGAAAATACATAACTGTTTTACTTCGTATGTCTTTGGTTCTCGAGCGTTGTTTTGCTTATAAGCATTTTTGTTGTCTGAGTTGACGATTGCCGTTATGAAAAGTTATAATGTCTCCAAAAAAAATATTTTGGTACTAGTGTGAAATTTTAGAATCGCTAGGAATATATTCTGAGTCAATATGAGGCACTCGCTGGTGACAGTTGATTCAGTGGTGACAGTTGATTCACGGGCGACACTTGATTCCATTAGAGTGGCCAAAGCTGTAAAGTGGGTGCATGAGGCAACTGAAGAGGTCAGCATAACAAGAAGGTCATGTAGATGAAATATATTAGGAACAACACTGGCGAACCATAGATCAAATATAATATTGAACTGAATTTCTTGAGAATTACATTTCCCGACATGTTTGTTTTATTGACTAAAATCTATTTGAGCTAGAGGTTTGAAATCATTTGGGATGTTTCAGATACTATTTGGAGTAATGTAGGCAACAGATACTAGCGTACAGTCAACAAGAAGAAAAATACGTACTGAGTGATCATAGAAGCGTAACCTTAATTTTGATTTTCAGATGTAAATATTTCTAAAACTTCTAGCCGAAGTTAAGAGATTGTAGTCTCCTAGTTAGATGGACATGTTTATGATTACTTGAAGTTCCAGGTAACCTAGTAACGCACATAGGAAGCGCATAGCTTCCAAGTATTGACCAGCAAATAGATCATGTAATTTACTGAGATTCACAAAAAAGTCTACAAAGTCAATATGAGAACTAATGTGATTATTTGTGTATCGCAATGTGATAAGATTTTTATTCTAGTAACACTTCTAAATTTTGGTATTTTTCCAGGCGTTCACTGTAGAGTTACGTTAAGGCCGAAACTACAAATGAGAAATAAATAATTTCTACAACGGGGAATATGAAAAATATTTTTAAAAAAAATCTACGTGACTATGGACGCCAACCATGAGCAGTTACCTACAAAAACAATAGTTCAAAGTGTTGTCTATTTTACACGTACATTTCTTTTTCATTTTTATGAAGTGTGGTAAGTGATGGGAAAGTAACGGAAAAAAATAACTAACATCAGCTCCATATGAAATGCACAGCTTTAGTATGAATTTCGCACCAGACGACAGAAACAAATGCAATGGTTAGAGTATGTAAGTAGGTTTTTATGTTGGTAACGCCACGTAGCGCTCTGTATGAAAATCACTGACTGTGCTGTGTGCAGTCTGTGGCTGGTTTGCATTGTTGGAAGATTTGCTATTCTAGTGTTTGGCAGTTGGATGTGAACAGCGCGTAGCGTTGCGCTGTTGGAGATGAGCCGCCAGCAGTGGTGGATGTGGGGAGAGAGATGGCGGAGTTTTGAGAGCTGATGATCTGGACATGTTTCCATCGGAAAGAGTAAATTTGTAAGGCTGAATGTCATGAACTGATTTTTGAACACTATTAAGGGCCGGCCGGAATGGCCCTGAGGTTCTAGGCGCTTCAGTCTGGAACCGCGTGACTGCGTGACGGTCGCAGGTTCTAATCCCGCGTCGGGCATGGATGTGTGTGATGTCCTTAGGTTAGTTAGGTTTAAGTAGTTGTAAGTTCTAGGGGACTGATGACCACAGCAGTTAAGTCCCATAGTGCTCAGAGACATTTGAACCTCCCACTATTAAGGAAAGTACATTGTTTGTTCTGTATCAAAATCTTTCATTTGCTAAGTATGCCTATCAGTAGTTAGTGCCTTCAGTTGTTAGAATCTTTTATTTAGCTGCCAGTATTGGCACTCGCTGTATTGCAGTAGTTCGAGTTAAGAAGATTTTTGTGAGGTAAGTGATTCATGAAAGGTATAGGTTATTGTTAGTCAGGGCCATTATTTTGTAGGGATTATTGAAAGTCAGAGTGCGTTGCTCTAAAAATATTGTGTGTCAGTTTAGTGATCATCAGAACAAGTAAAGAGAGAAATGTCTGAGCACGTTCAGTTTCACTCATCTGTTTGAAAATCACATAACGTAAGAGGTTTGTCAGCACAGTCATTTATAATTTTTCTGAGGGCGCGTTTCAAGTACACAGGTGTTACGGCAGTGTGTTATTGCAGACTGACTTGGTCGCCTGGCGATGAGACGGAGCTCGAAACGTTGCGACGTAGGAGATACGCATTCTGACACTATGAAAACCAAATACTTACTAAAGGCAAGGGAGTTGAAGTGGGTATTGGACGCGTAGTGTAAGAATGTGTGCGCAGTGTGACACATGAGTGGTCACAGAGTGGCGCATTCTTGGCGGTGCTGGGTGCTGGGTGCTGGGTGGCGACTGCTCGCGTGGCAGATTGCAGGCTCAACCTCCCCCGCGGGCGGAGCGCGTGGGCTCGCCCGGAGCCCGGCCCGGGCAATGAAGCCTGTCACGGGAATGATGGACGTCCGCGCATAAAACTGACGAGTGACTCATGGCGCCTTCACAAATGGCTCTGCAGAGCCTCGTATATCACTTTTATTACACCCATCTTCATTTTCATATTTCATATTTGCATTTTCTGTGCCGTTATAAATCAGTGAGTTTATGGCTAATTAGGCCTTTGTTGTAGAGAGAGGAGGAGGAGGAGGAGGCGGTGGTGGTGGTGGTGGCGGTGGTGGAGGAGGTAGGGGTGGTTGTGGAGGAGGTGGAGAGAGGGCGCAGCAGGACCGAGGGTGGGGGGAGAAGGGACAGGAGGTGACGGGCGGGGAGTGTTTGGCGGGGAGGGCCAGCGTGTGACGTCACGGAGGGGCACAGGAGGCGGGGGCAGGCGGGAGAGGGGGAGGGGTGCCGTAACGGCTTATCGGGCGGCGCGGAGGCGGCAGCGGCGTCTATTGCCGCGCGCGCAGTGGCGCGCCGCGCGTCCGAGAAAGAGGGAAAGACGGCGGTTGGCTTGCAGAGGAGGGCACGACAAATTGCGGAAACCGGAGAAGAGATGCTGCGCCGCTGCAGACACCGGAGAGGGGCGTACCGCTCCGGCTGGCCGGCTAGACGGGATGACGGCCACGGCGCAGCAGAGGGACTCTAGGTGCGCGCGATGCAGCGTACAGGCGGGCGCGTACGAATTTACACCCGCGCCGCCGGCAAACGGCGCCTGACGGGGGAGAAAGAAAAACTTGGCCGAAGCGCCGCGGCGCAACTTTTATACGGACGGGGAGGGTGTCCCGGCCAGAAAGGAAACAAGCAAGGAGAAAGGGGCACTAGCTTGGAAATTAGCCGGCTTGTTACAATACGCCGGCGTATATTACCGCGTCGTAGGCAGCGCCGCGCTGGAACAGAGCTGCTCGGGAAAAGGGTAGGGGGAAAAAAAATACGAAAGGCAGGGGCGTGGACGTGCGCGAGACGAGAGACGCTGCGACGGAAAGGGGTAAGTAAAAACGGGGGTGCGGCCTGGCTGTGTTTTTGCCTGAGGAGGGTCCGCGCGTGCAAACGTGGTTAGAAATTCTGTCCCGCGGAGCAGCGAAACGGCCCTAAGTGCGCGGCGCGGCCAGCGCGTATTGTTAGGAGAAGGGAGTTGGGGGAGGGGACGGCTCTGGAGGGCTTTATTTGCGTAAGAGCGCGATATACGCGCGCATGTGTTCTTGCATATTATGAAGGCGCGCCTGCAGCAGGAGGGCTGGCCAGACATTAGCAGCGACTAGAGGGGTGGGAGGGGGGAGGAGGGGGGAAGCACGGCTTCTGGGGGCATTCTGTCTGCTGACGGCTGCCGCGGTCTCTGTCTGACTATAAAAGCAATAAAGAGGGTCGCGCCGGCCCCGTGGGAGGACACATTGCCGTGGTGCGGAGGGGCGGCGAGGGCAGGGTGGGACCTGGAAGAGTTGGAATTTATGGAGCAAGGCGGAGGAGGCTGTCCACAGCGCCGGGGCGGCGTCGCGTGTGTACTAGGGCTGTGGACGGCAAGCGTCGCGAAACTGAGCACAACGCGCGCTGTGTTCGGACCACTCTCGGGGTTTCGCTGTCTGCCGGGGTGTATTCAAGATTCTTAACATCGTAACTCCACTTTTAACACTATGGTGGAAAACTACAAGAGGAGAAAAATGGCAACTTAAAGCTGTTGTGACTCCAAAAGTTTATCTGAACACCATTAGGCATTGCCGAGCGGAGAGAAGCAGGAGTTAACAATTGAACACGCGTTCGCGAGGACGATGTTTTAAATCCTGTCCGACCATCGAGACTCAGGATACCCCCAATTTCCCTTAAACATTTTAAGGGAAATGCCGGTATGTTTTCTTAGGAAGGACAGTGGCAAAAATGGTTCAAATGGCTCTGAGCACTATCGGACTTAACATCTGAGGGCATCAGTCCCCTACAACTTAGAACTACTTAAAACTAACTAACCTAATGACATCACACACACCTATGCCCGAGGCAACATCCGAACCTGCGGCCGTAGCGGTCGTGCGGTTCTACACTGAAGTGCCTAGAACCGCTCGGCCACACGGCCGGCCAAGGTCACTGTCGATTGCCTTTCTTGTCCTTCCCTTAATCGAGCTTGTCTTCCATCTCTAATAACATAGTTGTCTACTCTTCCTTTCTTCCTTACTAGGAATGCTCCTGTTCGGGGTGGTAAGCCGTTGCCTTCCTCCGACTTCGAAATGACTGACCAGCCCGCTACAGGCCAACCGCAGTTTAACGTGCACCGTGAACCTGGGTACAACTCGACATTTTTCACATTATCAGACATTGCCAGACGTGAAACAGGCGATGACAGATACAATTCATAGTAGTGAACAAAAAAAAAAATTATTCTAGTACACAGCACGAGCCATTGGTATATTCTTAGATACCTTCTACGAAACTTTATAGATGGCGGTCGCGTGTTTTGTCCATAACGTTTCATGTGGTTCGTGTGGGTGAGCTTTTAGATTGTTTTGTATACTAGACCAGTATAGGTGTTGTGGAGAGTGCAATACATTAAGAGGAAAAATGTTCTGAATTCTGTTGTGCGATAGACCTATAAGGTATTTGTCTTGGGACTGAACTGACAGACAGATTTGTAGCGTAGTTATACGCCAAGATACCGTTGGGCTGTGACAGTTTTGGTGTCGGCTGCTGAACCCAGCGAACGTGTCTTGACAATCTCTTTTTTCACACATACTGCGCATTCCATATTTATATTTACGATGCCGATGTAAACCCCTACTCTGTCTGCTTTTTTCGAATCTTTTTTTTCTTATACACTGCGAGGTCATGCAGTGAGCGCTCAGCTACGATCTACTCTCTTCTGCAAGAAGGAATTCAGTACCAAGACTAAGTTATCTGTGCACCGTTCGATCTTTCGACCAACTTTGTTGTATAGGAGCGAAAGCTGGCTGGATTCAGGTTACCTTATCAATAAGGTTGAGCTTACGGATATGAAAGTAGCTAGGATGATTGCAGGTACTAGTAGATGGGAACAATAGTAGGAGGGTGCCCACAATGGGGAAATCAAAGAAAACTGGGAATGAACTCTATAGATGTAGCACTCACGGCGAACAGCCATAGATGGTGGGGTCATGTTATACGCATGGGAGAAGCAAGGTCACCCAGGAGGCTCATGGGTTCAGCAGTAGAGGGTAGGACGAGTCGGGGTAACCAAGGAGAAGGTACCTGGATACGGTTAAGAATGATTTTGAAGTAAGAATGGGTAGCTTTGAGGAATGAAATAGTGAAGGCAGAAGAGGATCAAGTAGGTAAAAAGACGAGGGCTAGTAGAAATCCTTGGGTGACAAAAGAGATATTGAATTTAATCGATGAAAGGAGGAAATATAAAAACGCAGTAAATGAAGCAGGCAAAAAGGAATACAAACGTCTCAAAAATGACATCGACAGGAAGTGCAAAATGGCTAAGCAGGGATGGCTAGAGGACGTAAGGATGTAGAGGCTTATCTCACTAGGGGTAAGATAGATACTGCCTACAGGAAAATTAAAGAGATCTTTGGAGAAAGGAGAACCACTTGCATGAATATCAAAAGCTTTGTTGGAAACACAGCTCTAAGCAAAGAAGGGAAAGCAGAAAGGTGGAACGGGTATATAGAGGGTCTATAGCAGGCCGATGTACTTGAGGACAATATTATGGAAATGGAAGAGGATGTAGATGAAGATGAAATGGGAGATACGATACTGCCTGAAGTATTTGACAGAGCAGTGAAAGACCTGAGTCGAAACAAGGCCTCGGGAGTAGACAACATTCCATTAGAACTACTGACAGCCTTGGGAGAGCCAGTCCTGACAAAACTCTACCATCTGGTGAGCAAGATGTATAGGACAGGCGAAATTCTCTCAGACTTCAAGAAGAATATAATAATTCCAATCCCAAAGAAGGCAGGTGTTGACAGATGTGAAAATTACCTATCAGTTTCATAAGCCACAGCTGCAAAATACTAACACGATTTCTTTACAGACGAATGAAAAAACTGGTAGTTTGGATTCCGCAGAAATGTTGGAACACCTGAGGCAATACTGACCCTACAACTTATCTTAGAAAATAGATTAAGGAAAGGCAAACCTACGTTCCTAGTATTTGTAGACTTTGAGAAAGCTTTCGACAATGTTGACTGGAATACTCTCTTTCAAATTCTAAAGATGGCAGGGGTAAAATACAGGGAGCGAAAAGCTATTTACAATTCGTACAGAAACCAGATGGCAGTTATAAGAGTCGAGGGGCACGAAAGGGAAGCAGTGGTTGGGAAGGGTGTCAGAAACGGTTGTAGCCTCTCCCCGATGTTATTCAATCTGTATATTGAGCAAGCAGTAAAGGAAACAAAAGAAAATTTAGGAGTAGGCTTTAAAGTCCAAGGAGAAGAAATAAAAGCTATTTACAATTCGTACAGAAACCAGATGGCAGTTATAAGAGTCGAGGGGCACGAAAGGGAAGCAGTGGTTGGGAAGGGTGTCAGAAACGGTTGTAGCCTCTCCCCGATGTTATTCAATCTGTATATTGAGCAAGCAGTAAAGGAAACAAAAGAAAATTTAGGAGTAGGCTTTAAAGTCCAAGGAGAAGAAATAAAAGCTTTGAGGTTCGCAGATGACATTGTAATTCTGTCAGAGACAGCAGAGAACTTGGAAGAGCAGTTGAACGGAATGGACAGTGTCTTGAAAGGAGGATATAAGATGAACATCACCAAAAGCAATACGAGTATAATGGAATGTAGTCGAATTAAGTCGGGTGATGCTGAGGGAGTTAGATTAGGAATGAGATACTTAAAGTAGTAAAGGAGTGTTGCTATTTGGGGAGCAAGATAACTGATGATGGTCGAGGTAGAGAGGATATAAAATGTAGACTGGCAATGGCAAGGAAAGCGTTTCTGAAGCAGAGAAATTTGTTAACATCGAGTATTGATTTAAGTGTCAAGAAGTCGTTTCTGAAAGTATTTGTATGGAGTGTAGCCATGTATGGAAGTGAAACATGGACGATAAATAGTTTAGACAAGAAGAGAATAGAAGCTTTCGAAATGTGGTGCTACAGAAGAATGCTGAAGATTGGATGGGTAGATCACATAACTAATGAGGAGGTATTGAAAAGAATAGGGGAGAAGAGAAATTTGTGGAACAACTTGAGTAGAAGAAGGGATCTGTTGGTAGGACATGTTCTGAGGCATCAAGGGATCACCAATTTAGTACTGGAGGACAGCGTGGAGGGTAAAAATCGTAGAGGGCGACCAAGAGATGACTACACTAAGCAGATTCAGAAGGATGTAGGTTGCAGTAAGTACTGGGAGATGACGAAGCTTGCACAGGACAGAGTAGCATGGGGAGCTGCATCAAACAAGTCTCAGGACTGAAGACCACAACAACAACAAAGACAAGTCGCCACAAGCACAGCAGAAGGCATCAGGAATGGCAGTAAACAAGGTTTCAAGGCTTAATGCTAAAATACAAATACCAAATTAGAATTTTAAGGTAAATGACCACAATCACGGGTGAAAGTCTTACACGCCAGGAACGGCAATAATATAATAAGTTTAGAAACCTGCTGTAAAACAGGAAATACAATAGCAAAGGTTAAATAAAGAAAAAAACAAGCAACTGATCACCAAACGGGTGAAATAAGATGATGGTACACTTTATAACATAACTCTTAACATCCACTGAACACTACACTGTTAGATTTATTTCAGAAGGTGACAAGAACTATTAACTAGACACATATAACCTTTAATGTAGGCATTACAAGGTACTGTAATAAATAGTACAATATTAAAACACAGGGACCAGTACAAAGTTCCTTCAAAGGTACTGAGGCAGATTATACCCGAAGAAGGCGTGGGCAGAAGAAACGTTACACTGAACTACTGGCCATCAGACCTCCTTTTAGAACACACATGTGTTACAAGAACCAAGGGGCTACAGATGGTGCTCCTGGAATCGACCTCTGAGAAGGTCCGGCAACAAACTGTTCGCGAGCGATTAGATAGGCTGCCAATAGTTGCATTCAGTTCACAGGATGGTGACTCAGACTAGCTACCTGACGTCCGATAAATCAAATGTAGCGATGGAACAATACGCCAAAGCCGGAACCGGCGGTCTGCGCTACGTCCGCAAAATACTGTGTTTAGAGCGCCCAAAACGAGAAACGAATCACTACCACCAGAGTAGAAGAATCACCAACCGGCCTACAATCAAGAAAGCTGTCCAAACTACACGCTTTACCGGACAGGAGCGGCAAGGCGAAGAGACGTACACTGCCGTACATACACTAACCCCCCACTGCAGGTAACTGGGGCGTTAGCGGCCACCAGGGAAGAAAAAATACCGCTGGTTGAACTTAACAAATTGTAACAAGTTGAAGGCAGCAAATAGTAGTAAGAAGTCGAGGAAAGCTAATCAGATCCGCCTTCCCCAAGCACTCCACTCGCTGCTCTTCGCCTCGGCGACACTACGAGCAGCAACACGAACCCAAGTCACTGGAGAATCGCGAGATATCACAATGGTGGAGGTATCTCTAGTTAGATTGAAGTGCACTCATCTTAAAGCTTGCTGGATCCAGTTTACCACGAGGTTGTGCACTCTCGTGACCACAGCCCTTCCATCTGGCAGTCCATGCGTGCCGCTAGCGGTCCCGGCGCGTTCTGGCACTGCACGGACCTGGCTCTTCCTGAGTCTCCAACCGAACTGGCCCCCTCACACGACCCAGAAAAACAACGACGTCGCCCCAAAGATACGCCAACAGTTACTACATATCGATAACCATCCTTGATGCCACTAGCGGGCAGGCAACGCTTGCAAAACCAAGTGGCGCTATTCAACACGAGAAGACGAAAAACAGCCGCAACCATGCCAATTAAATGATAGCGTCTGGCCTCTAACACAGGGCGGAATCGTAGAAGCAACACCAACGCGATCCGCAGAATGGCTCAGTTTGTTTTATTCTGGTAACGTATTGTAGCGACGTCACCCATTTCTTGAGACTCCTACACCCGCCATGTAAATGACATGGGTGCCGTATCGCGTTGTTCACTAACCCCGATTAAAGTACATTGAGTGTTGGTATTAATAGTTATGCAGAGAAGAGGAGAACAGCACAAAACAGGGCCGTGTCAAACCTTCAGAGGTACTGATGATTTAAAAGAAATTAAAAATGTATGTAAAAGTAATTTAGTGTTCAAAGTAGTACGCTGGCGATCGACACACACTTAGCCATTTCTAATCCTGACGGTTAAAGAAATTTCCGTCAAATGTGTTTAAGTACCAAGAAAACATGTTGTGGCGTTCAATTACACTAAAAAGTCAAATGAAACCGGCATAGGTGTGCGTATTCAAATACAGAGATATTCAAATAGGCAGAATATGTCGCTGCAGCAATTCTTTGGTGCAGTTGTTACATCGGTTACTGCTGCTACAATGGCAGGTTATCAAGATCTAAGTGAGTTTCAACGTTGTGCTATAATCGGCGCATGAACAATGCGAGCGATGAAGTGGGGATTTTCCCGTACGACCATTGCACGAGTGTGCCGCGAATATGAGGAACCCGGTAAAACATCAAATCTGCTGTATTACTGCGGCCGGAAAAAGATCCTGCAAGAAAGGGACCAACGCCGGCAGAAGAGAGTCTTTCAACGTGACAGAAGTGCAACCCTTCCGCAAATTGCTGCAGATTTCAGTGCTGGGTCATCAACAAGAGTCACCGTGCGAACCATTCAACAAAACATCATTTACATGGGCTTTCGAAACCGAAGGCCCACTGGTGTGGCCTTCATACTACACGACACAAAGTATTACGACTCGCCTAGGGCCGTCAACACCGACATTGAGCTGTTGATGACTGGAAACATCTTGCCTGATCGGATGAGTCTCGTTTGAAATTGTATTGAGCGGATGGACGTGTAATGGTATGGAGATAATCTCGTAAATCCGTGGACCCTGTATGTCAGCAGGGGATCGTT
Organism: Schistocerca gregaria; assembly: GCF_023897955.1. Taxonomy (NCBI): domain Eukaryota; kingdom Metazoa; phylum Arthropoda; class Insecta; order Orthoptera; family Acrididae; genus Schistocerca; species Schistocerca gregaria. The sequence continues at coordinate 248,251,201 of NC_064920.1, forward strand.
CAAGCTCATGGAGGCTCTGTAATGGCGTGTGCAGTTGGAGCGATATGATACCCTTGATGCGTGTAGGTACCACTCTGACAGTGACACGTACGTAAGCATGCTGTCTGATCACCTCCATCAATTCATATCCATTGTGTATTCCGACGCACTTGAATAATTGGAGCAGGATAATGTCACATTACATACGTCCAGAATTGGCTCTAGGAAACCTCTTCTGAGTTTGAACACTGTTCTAGATCTCAACGCCCTCGTACCTTTACTATCGTTCCCCGGTAGATGAATTGGCAACCGTGCCGAACACGACAGTCCAAACCAAACAGCAATTAATTTTTTACTTTGGGGATTGTCACGAGAAGAAATATTTCGTGTGAAACCAAGAAACATGGACGAACTCGAAGCAACAAGCTCTTATGTGCGCAGGAATGCTCCACGAGAGAGACTGAGAGCAACAGCAGCTGACGTACTGAATCAGTTACGAAAATAATCTCTCAATATGGGGTCTTATGTGATAATTGACCCGATGCCAAACAAAAGCTAAAAACTCTATTGTACCCTAGGCTTCAGGATAGTCTTTCTTTCTTCCGGTGTGTGTATGTGAAGTGGAGGGGGGCGGGGGGAGGAGGGTCTGATCATTAGTCCTCTGCTTTGATTCAGGCCGCCAAGACTTCCAGTGTTGTGCCAAGAATGACAGTACGAACATTTATATCCAAATTCCTTGACATTTGCTGGCTATATCCAGTCACTATCCCCATATGGTTGTTGCCCTGCACGTTCACCTACAGTACAACGAAACAAATTCCCTGATGTCTTAACACATATAACATTATCACTCCTTCGAGTTAGTGTTTTCAACATGTTCCTTTCCTCACCGATTTCGTCGAGAATTTACTCATTTCTTATCGGTACACTCAATTCTCAGCATCCTTCTTACATTACAGGTTCCCATTCTCTTCTTCCCAGGTTTCCCCATCGTCGATGAGCTGTTCTTATTAGATCGTTCTTCCATTCGTCTTGTAATTATTTTCTCTTTTACTGAGAACATAAATGTGAGTAAAAAATCTTATTACTGATATTCTTTCACTTGAATTTCAATACCACTCCTAAATTTTCCGTTTATTTCCGTGACTGCTTGTAGACGTGTAGACTGAACATTAGGAGAGAAAAAATGCGTCCTTGGCAGACTACTTTTTTAATCCGAGCTATTCTCCTTTAAGCTTCTCTTTTAGTCCTGATACAATCTTTACATTACCTGCCTTTTTTATGTATCTTTCTGTATATCTTGAAAGTTCCAGCCCCTGTTTAATGAAAACAGCTACTCGTAATATAAGGTGAGTAACAGCAATGCTCTTTGCTTTTTAAAAAAGCAACTAATGTTATTCTTGTGTTTTTCCACTGTGCACAAGGATAACGCCAGCACAGTGAAGTGAACCAATTGGGTATAGAGCAAGTTACTTAGGTTTTTATGAGTCGCCCATCCCGGAAAAGTTGAAGGACAAATTAAAGGATCTTGAAATCTAAGTCAAGATCGAAATGAACAGTTATGTTTTTTCTGTAATGAATGGTACAAATGAGAATTAAATTAACAGAGAACGAAGTTGCATACAACTCAAACGAAACTACAAAATGACGCTAAACCAGGGGGAGGTACCCGACAGTGTGGAAGACTGTAAAGAGTAAGCACAACATTGCGAAATCAAAATTAACGTTATAACCGAATTAAGCAACACAAGTGGCATGGTAAGGTGAGCAAAATATTTACAGAACTACACAGTTGTGATATATGCCCCTCAAACCAGCAGAAATAGCAGGCAGAAGTAACTCTCTCTCTGCAACGCCACAGAGTAGAATGCTCTGAATCTCATTTTACAGCCTCAGTTCTCTACTTTCATAAAACTCTACATGAGATCCTAGACTCCAAGCTGTTGCCAATATGACGAGCGAGAATTGATGCTAAACTCATGAAAAACCAGGAGGAAGCACAATTAACTTTCATGGTTTTGAGTACAAGAGACACATTTTTTAACTCGAAGTTGCTACTGGACTGGAGCAGTGTGTCACAAAACAAAAACACTGCCCAGAGCGAAGGTGAAGCAGATTTTTGGAGCGAACACAACTGACTCTCTCACCATGGTCGGATGGAGTCGTGGTGTTTGGCTCTCTGAAGTACTCGCAGAAAGGAAAAAATGCCGTGCTAAGTTATTCTCTGGACGCTGTTAAGTGGCCGTGTTGTTCACTGACCACAGTGGATGTTCGCATCTGCTCGGCATTCAGTAGCCGCAATGCGGATTGCTTCTTAACTTCTACAACACTGCCCGTATGCCAGAGGAGGTCCTCTTGACCTAATGACATTCACAGGCTGCCTTCTGCCGATAAAAGAGGCGATGGAGAGTTTAGGCGTCACACCACCCTAACCTGGCATGTGCAGGGGTGCCTTCCCAAAAGCACCGCTCCACTATCGTGATTAAAATAATCGTGAAACAGCAGTAGAAAATGAGATAGTACAGCGTAGCGATATGTCATCGTAACGTCTCATCATGACGTTAAAATCACATCCTTTTACTTTTTTTTAGATTTTTAAACATACTGCACTATTTTACGTTGTCGGTCACTACATTTAAGTCCCCAGGTCCTATGAGACTGTCTTTTTTTCTTATTAAGCAATATGATTATAAACCTATAGTGAACTGAAAGTAGGGAAAAACTTATCGAACACTACTTACCTGTTATCTCAGCTTAACGGGAACATAAATCTCATCTACCTAGTATGCTAACTGTACCCATTCGTAACACAAATACATTCTCAAACAACAGAAGGAATATTCAGTCTGCAGCATTGTATCCTGCCAGGCATTTTCCGGAACTTCTTTTCAGTTACATTTTTACTCCTCTGGTCTAAGCTAACATACAGTCAACGCCAAATTGTATACCTTGTTGCTCTTAAGAACGAGCTCAACCCCTTGCTTTTATAATAAAATTTTTACTTCACAAATTATCCTGTATGGGCATTTCTCTCTGTCAAGTACGCTCCTCTTTTTACTAGTTACCCTTCTTTCTCGTTTCCCAACCAGTCACGACATGTACAGTGCGTCTCATTTATCTGACCATTCCAAATAACTTACTATCCAGAAAAAAATAAAGAATGAAGCAAATGTTATTTATTGAAGGACCTTTTAAAGGACCCACCTCAGGTGTTGCTTAATTAACATGTAGGTCAAATGGATTGGGAGAAACACATCAGTATTTTCTTGGTGTTTCACTGGGGAGAATGCAGCAAGGAAGGCAAAAAAGTGTCAGACGACTCTCTTCCGTCTAGTCGCGAGGAGCAAATTATGGAACAGGGAAAAAAGATGTGTGCCCTTCAGGCAGAATTAGAAATGTACCTTTTTTGTCTTTCACTTAACATTAAGGTTTATACAAGGGCGATGTACTTGAGGACAATATTATGGAAATGGAAGAGGATGTAGATGAAGACGAAATGGGAGATACGATACTGCGTGAAGAGTTTGACAGAGCACTGAAAGACCTGAGTCGAAACAAGGCCCCCGGAGTAGACAACATTCCATTAGAACTACTGACGGCCTTGGGAGAACCAGTCCTGACAAAACTCTACGAGCTGGTGAGCAAGACGTATGAGACAGGCGAAATACCCTCAGATTTCAAGAAGAATATAATAATTCCAATCCCAAAGAAAGCAGGTGCTGACAGATGTGAAAATTACCGAACTATCAGTTTAATAAGCCACGGCTGCAAAATACTAACGCGAATTCTTTACAGACGAATGGAAAAACTGGTAGATGCAGACCTCGGGGAGGATCAGTTTGGATTCCGTCGAAATGTTGGAACACGTGAGGCAATACTGACCTTACGACTTACCTTAGAAGAAAGATTAAGAAAAGGCAAACCTACGTTTCTAGCATTTGTAGACTTAGAGAAAGATTTTGACAATGTTGACTGGAATACTCTTTTTCAAATTCTAAAGGTGGCAGGGGTAAAATACAGGGAGCGAAAGGCTATTTATAATTTGTACAGAAACCAGATGGCAGTAATAAGAGTCGAGGGGCATGAAAGGGAAGCAGTGGTTGGGAAAGGAGTGAGACAGGGTTGTAGCCTCTCCCCGATGTTATTCAATCTGTATATTGAGCAAGCAGTAAAGGAAACAAAAGAAAAATTTGGAGTAGGTATTAAAATTCATGGAGACGAAGTAAAAACTTTGAGGTTCGCCGATGACATTGTAATTCTGTCAGAGACGGCAAAGGACTTGGAAGAGCAGTTGAACGGAATGGACAGTGTCTTGAAAGGAGGATATAAGATGAACATTAACAAAAGCAAAACGAGGATAATGGAATGTAATCAAATTAAATCGGGTGATGCTGAGGGAATTAGATTAGGAAATGAGACACTTAAAGTAGTAAAGGAGTTTTGCTATTTAGGAAGTAAAATAACTGATGATGGTCGAAGTGGAGAGGATATAAAATGTAGACTGGCAATGGCAAGGAAAGCGTTTCTGAAGAAGAGAAATTTGTTAACATCGAATATAGATTTATGTATCAGGAAGTCGTTTCTGAAAGTATTTGTTTGGAGTGTAGCCATGTATGGAAGTGAAACATGGACGATAACTAGTTTGGACAAGAAGAGAATAGAAGCTTTCGAAATGTGGTGCTACAGAAGAATACTGCAGATAAGGTGGATACATCACATAACTAATGAGGAGGTATTAAATAGGATTGGGGAGAAGAGAAGTTTGTGGCACAACTTGACTAGAAGAAGGGATCGGTTGGTAGGACATGTTTTGAGGCATCAAGGGATCACCAATTTAGTATTGGAGGGCAGCGTGGAGGGTAAAAATCGTAGAGGGAGACCAAGAGATGAATACGCTAAGCAGATTCAGAAGGATGTAGGTTGCAGTAGGTACTGGGAGATGAAGCAGCTTGCACAGGATAGAGTAGCATGGAGAGCTGCATCAAACCAGTCTCAGGACTGAAGACAACACCAACAACAACAACAACTTAACATTAAACAAGCAGAGGTCTACTTTTTACAGATGATACTAGTGTTATAATACAATATAGAGAAAGCAACAGAAGCGATAGTGAGTGATACTTTCTAAAGAATTATAAAGTGGTTACAGAAAATGGACGCTCCACTTATGAGTATTAAGTTCATGAATGAAGCACATTACTGAGTTTCTCGAAGAATTTTGCTCTTCATATAATTGCAAATATTGGAAACAAACTAATCAACCTCCTGACATATTTTGCATATTTACACTCAGTAATGTCTTATGGAATAATTTTAGAATAATTTCAGATAGAAAGAAAGACTGCACGAAAGCGAGCTCAAAAACTGTTAGCCAGGGAAAAAACTTGTTTTTATAAATAATTGCATGAGTAGGACTAAAAATATTATATTAACACTAATCATTTATACATTCCTCAAAACTGACTCGTCATTTCGTGAAAAGAAACGGTGAAATGATCTATGGAACATGTAACTAAGTAACTATTTCGTTTGTTTCGTTTCATACGATTGGCAATCCTCAAGTGTTATAGGTGCCACAGCATATCGCAATATACCCGACCATTTAGCAAGAGATACGACAGTTCCGAAATAAAGTAAATTCATGTAAATTGAGAAACATCGGAGGTACCACCATTAAAACGTACTTAAGAAATTTACGGCTGTGGTATCTCACACGAAAAGGAATATTGTTTACCTATCAGGGGAACACTAATTAGCGTGACCAGCTTTTTTGTAAGTTCTTGCGCTAGGAACCTATGAAAAATGGAATGTCTTTCTTAAATATCACCCTAAACATTTTACTTGGTAAACCACTTCTTCTCTTCAAAATCCGTTCTAAAATGTACCCCCAAGCGCCATTCACGTAAACATGACATTAAAAACGTACCAAAAAAGTGACTTTCAGTCTCCCATACTAGCAGACTGTGGATATACTGGATGGTTATAATTAAAGTGCAGCTACTGAGGTCCATTGTGGGTTATAATTATCAGATGGCTGCGAAACTTGATCGATATGCTAATGTGTTAATATAGAAATGCTTTACTCTACAAGAAAAATAGTTCCAATTTTGGCCACTAGGTGCAAATCGGACAGTATACAATATCTCTTCGACATCTGCTGTGCTCATATTGAACATAATGTGTAAGCGACGGTTAATAATAAATTCAAGGCTGTGCCATTCTCACTTGTAGACCTTTTCCGGCCACGTCCCGTTCCTAAACCATTACATGTGGAAACATTTATGTACGTTTTTCTTGCATTCACAGTGCTAGATTTGCTCCTGGTGTGCAAAATTGAAACTAATTTTTTTCCAGCGCATATCGGTTCCACAGTAATACATCTGAATGTCTACCGCGCTTCGCTGCCGTATGATAATTACAACCCGCACTGGACACCTGTGAGTAGCTGCACTTTAATTGTAACCACCCGGTACTTGGAGTAAAGTAACTGGTCCACTTGCGTGAGTTAACAGCATAACAATGGAAACACAAGGAAAACGCGTACCACTCATACCGATTCTGCTAACTTACTTTCTTCGTAGGCGAGCACCATTTCTACCATCTCTTCGTCGATGAAAATTGCACTCGCGCAAACCTTCAGCTGACAGCCGTTGACTGAATGATGTCTTTTCCTGTGTTCTCACTTGCTAACTGTCAGTTCCGGCAAGTGGGCGAGTTTGTTAGGTCGGGCACTTCCACTGTATACTAGTACAGGACAGTCAGAGTCAGTTACGTGCTACGCTTTTAATTACATCACGTTTACGTGAATAGTGCACTGTGATACGTATTTGAACAGGTCCTGAGGAGAGGAAGTAGATCACTACACACACTATAAAGGGTGCTACTAAAAAAAATACGTTCTGTTATCCGTAACATCGTAACGAACGAAGTCTTGTAAGTTAATGTCACCGTTATTGCTATAGTCAAGGTAAACGGGCCACTACACGTAATTTCCCGTCACTCTATTACTTGATTTCCTCTATTCCCCACGTTACTCCTTCTCTCCTTCTCTCCCTCCGTCTACATCTACATCTACATCGATACTCTGCAAATCACACTTAAGTGCTTGGCAGAGGTTTTGTCGGACTACCTTCATAATGAAAGCTCAGTTGGTAGAGCACTTGCCCGAGAAAGGCAAGGTCCCGATTTCGAGTCTCGGTCGGGCACACAGTTTTAATCTGCCAGAAAGTTTCATATCAGCGCACACTCCGCTGCAGAGTGAAAATCTCATTCTGTATACCTTCGTAATAATTCTCTATTATTCTACATTTGAACAGCGCGCGGTAAGAACGAACACCTACGTCTTTCGATGCAAGGTCTGATTTCCTTTATTTTATCTCCCTATGTAGGTTGACGTCAAGAAAATATTTTCGCATTCCGAGGAGAAAGTTGGTGACAAATTACATGAAAAGATCTTTGGTTCGCCTTCCCACAACATGTTCTATGTGTCTTTCCTATTTAAGTTGCTTGTAACTGTAATTCATGGGTATTTAGTTGAAGGTAGTCATCTATCCTCTCACGCACGTTGCTGCTCCATTCTCTAAGTATGTACCTCTGTAAATCGTATTTGAAAGATAAAGTGTGTTCTTTTCTGATATAGCTACTATTGTTGGTTCATTTATAATAATACCTTATCTGTGTTTTAGATTTCATACATAATATAAGAAGTATTTGATCACATGGTAATGTGAGTCTTGGTAAAATATGAAGAATGCCTAGTTATGTAAGAGAAGGCCTCGTGCTATTATTATTTCAAGTATATATAAAAAATAAAGTCAACGCACTACGGTATTCTGTCATTTCAGTGCGTCACTATTGCAAATGCGTTGCTCACATGTGATGGATGAAGTGATCAGTTCCTTCCTTCAAACAAAATAATGTCTCCGACAGTTTACTTCCAAAGGCTACTGTGCGCTGGTGTCAAGTGGCCAGGATTGCTTCACTGATGAGTTCAGCTCGCTGCTATTTAAGAAACAGTGGTATGAAGTTTGATAGTTGCGAATATTTATTATTTGCTTTAACAACAGTAATAAGTTTTTAATTCAATTGTACTGAACATGCTATCAGTTCCAAAATAAACTCTCCTTCATGGATTACGAGCTGTGGTCTAGGATATGTCCAAAAGAGATTATTTTAGGTTGGTATCAACTTCATGTCTCTCTCTCTGTCTCTCTCTCTCTCTCTCTCTCTCTCTCTCTCTCTCTCTCTATTTCTTTGTGTGTGTGTGTGTGTGTGTGTGTGTGTGTGTGTGTGTGTATGCGTGTATTTATTATTCATGTACGTCGGATGCTCAACGGTATGATTATTAAATCCTTCTAAGACTAACGTAAGATGAGTGTGTTTATAGCTATATTAATGAAAACTTTATAAAATCCGCGTTATCACTATCATTCGCCTAATTGGTCTTATCAAACGTACACCACAGTGTATAATTAACTGCAATCGTAGTCGGAAGAGATGAGTAGTAACACTCATAACCAGCCACTTCGGATATCCGCGTTACCCAGTTATCTCTTTTTATACACACTTGTCATTCCTGTTTCGTCTAGATGGGTTTATTATTGTCTGACAGAACAAATGACGCTCCACTTTCGTATTGCCACTCATCTAGTTATGGTTCTCGCTTTATGTATACGGTTCACTACTTTGTTTCCCTCAAGCCTATTTAAAAGCAGTTGGACCCAAACTGTCATTGGTTTCAGTTCAAGATATTATAGGCACAGAGAATACCTTTAGAGGAGTCAAAGAGTTTTCACATTTAGAATCTACTGCATAATTAACTCCATATTTTGGTTCTAAGGAGATACTGAGTCTAACAGCAGGTTGAAACCTAAATTATTGATCACTACTCTTTATTTAAGCATTTCATGCAGGAAAGCGATTGAGTAAACCAAAAAGTTTCTTTTACGTGTGTTAATTAACACTTCTACTGCTGGCAGTATACAGAATATCCTTAAAAAGCATTATAACCTTATAATAAGAGTACATACACGAAGTGAGTGAATTATAAATCAATATTATCATAAAACAATCATCTACTGATTAGATATTCCAGAATCATAGTCTTCACTTTTAATTTATGTTGAAGACACGAAAACTTCGGCCAGACTCTTTGGAAAAATATACACTTTATTATAATGTCTTGTGTATCGAACTGATTTGTACCTGCAATTATACACTCCTGGAAATGGAAAAAAGAACACATTGACATCGGTGTGTCAGACCCACCATACTTGCTCCGGGCACTGCGAGAGGGCTGTACAAGCAATGATCACACGCACGGCACAGCGGACACACCAGGAACCGCGGTGTTGGCCGTCGAATGGCGCTAGCTGCGCAGCATTTGTGCACCGCCGCCGTCAGTGTCAGCCAGTTTGCCGTGGCATACGGAGCTCCATCGCAGTCTTTAACACTGGTAGCATGCCGCCACAGCGTGGACGTGAACCGTATGTGCAGTTGACGGACTTTGAGCGAGGGCGTATAGTGGGCATGCGGGAGGCCGGGTGGACGTACCGCCGAATTGCTCAACACGTGGGGCGTGAGGTCTCCACAGTACATCGATGTTGTCGCCAGTGGTCGGCGGAAGGTGCACGTGCCCGTCGACCAGGGACCGGACCGCAGCGACGCACGGATGCACGCCAAGACCGTAGGATCCTACGCAGTGCCGTAGGGGACCGCACCGCCACTTCCCAGCAAATTAGGGACACTGTTGCTCCTGGGGTATCGGCGAGGACCATTCCATGAAGCTGGGCTACGGTCCCGCACACCGTTAGGCCGTCTTCCGCTCACGCCCCAACATCGTGCAGCCCGCCTCCAGTGGTGTCGCGACAGGCGTGAATGGAGGGACGAATGGAGACGTGTCGTCTTCAGCGACGAGAGTCACTTCTGCCTTGGTGCCAATGATGGTCGTATGCGTGTTTGGCGCCGTGCAGGTGAGCGCCACAATCAGGACTGCATACGACCGAGGCACACAGGGCCAACACCCGGCATCATGGTGTGGGGAGCGATCTCCTACACTGGCCGTACACCTCTGGTGATCGTCGAGGGGACACTGAATAGGACACGGTACATCCAAACCGTCATCGAACCCATCGTTCTACCATTCCTAGAGCGGCAAGGGAACTTGCTGTTCCAACAGGACAATGCACGTCCGCATGTATCCCGTGCCACCCAACGTGCTCTAGAAGGTGTAAGTCAACTACCCTGGCGAGCAAGATCTCCGGATCTGTCCCCCATTGAGAATGTTTGGGAATGGATGAAGCGTCGTCTCACGCGGTCTGCACGTCCAGCACGAACGCTGGTCCAACTGAGGCACCAGGTGGAAATGGCATGGCAAGCCGTTCCACAGGACTACATCCAGCATCTGTACGATCGTCTCCATGGGAGAATAGCAGCCTGCATTGCTGCGAAAGGTGGATATACACTGTACTAGTGCCGACATTGTGCATGCCCTGTTGCCTGTGTCTATGTGCCTGTGGTTCTGTCAGTGTGATCATGTGATGTGTCTGACCCCAGGACTGTGTCAATAAAGTTTCCCCTTCCTGGGACAATGAATTCACGGTGTTCTTATTTCAATTTCCAGGAGTGTAAATATAAATTACAAATTCACATATTCCTGTTACATTCTCTTCCAGTAATTGACCTGCATATCTGTGTCGAATTTGCTATGGTAAATGCGTTTTTCAAATACATCACCCATGCAACATCATTTTTCTTGTGTAGTTTATACACTGCTGTGGAATTAAGCGGCAAATATTTAACTTACTGATTTCACAGCCTTCAGATTAACGGTCGTCAAAAATGAAAAGTGCTGCAAGTACGCAAGGGGTCAGTATTAAAGAAATGCCATATTCGTGAGTGTATTAGGGTTACTTTAGGAAGTGAGGATGAGATTAATAGAGGGGATTAAGGGTTGTATTGTATCTCAACAATATCTCAACAAGAGATCGTCGGAAAACTAACTCTACATAAATTTAAGTCAGAACGTGATTAATTTATAATAATTAATACTGCACAGTTTCCGCGATGTTGCTTAGTAGGAAAACTTCTCCACAAAAGCTACGACTTGAAGAAATGTCATTGAATAATTATCAAGCGATTCACTGCGGAAGCAAAAAGTCAGCCGGTCGAACAATTCTAAAAGGGCAAGGAACAGGGAAAAGTGGAAGAGACAAATATTTTCTGGAAGTAGTGAAATTAATAATAAATTTATTTGAAAAAATTTCAACGTCATAGAGGCGCGGAAAGGCAATCTTGTGTCCTTGACAACTATCTTAAATTTGTTTTAGTTCTTAATGTTTCTTATATCACAAAGTTACGTTTCCAGTGGTTAGTTAATAGTACGTAAGTTAGTGTTTTCACCAAAATAAACGTGGCGTCGTCGAGTAGTGCGTGGGGGATAGCGTAGGATGCGAACTGGTTATAACCTAAGAGGTTAGTGATTTCCACTGAGAGTCCAAGTGTTTTAACGTATATGGGAACCTTCTTAATGTAACGACAGCAGGGGCTAAATAGGATACAAAAATAAAATTCGGGTGCCGTGTCCGATGGCTTTGTGACAGTGATAAAAATGCAGACAGATATCTAGGCAACGTGCTCAATGTATGAGCATGCATTTGATTTATATAGGTACATACAATGTGGAAGGGTGAAATGCCCACGTTGAGACAATTCTATTTTTATCTAAGTACCTGTTCTGATGTCATTCTATGCTTTTCGCTGTCCTTTTATAAATCTGAGATGGATTGCAACCGATCGATCTATTCTAAATCGATTATTCCACTTGAATATATGTTTGTTTCTGGAACTTACATTCACCTGGAGATTCATGTGTTCATATTTGGTGTGTCTTTTCAAAATTATGCTGAGCTTCATCATCATTTATTGGAAGTCACAAACAAATCGCATCTTAACATGGCATCTTTAGAATTTCTGCTGTAGCTCTTTATTATTCAGCTGCAGAATATACTTGCCTTGTCTGGTACAGATCTAGTCATGCTAAACAAGCGGATATCGCCTTGAAAGGAACCTGCAGACTTATTACGGGATGTTTGAGATGTAAGCCACTTGATAAAGTTTATTGACTAACGGGCATCCCACCTCCAGATATCCATCGCGAATGTGCATCCAGATTGGAAAAATCTAACGCATTGAATCTGAGGACTCAAGCACTACACGGGTATCAACCTTCAGCACCAAGGCTCAAGTCAAGGAAAAGCTTTCTCCATTTAACTGAAAGCCTCACTGAACAATCTTCGAACTTCAGAGTCAACTCATGGCGTTCCAGATCCAGCCACCTTGCAGGATGGATGACCTCGACCGAAAGCCTCTCATCAGGTCACGAAGGAAGCTGGTCAATATGAAGACCCTCAACAGGCTGCGTTCTGGAGTTGGAAGAACGATGGCCAACTTGAAATAGTGGGGATTTGCATGCGACTCCAGAGCATGTGACTGTGGTGAAGAACAGACAGACATCTTCTTGACTGCAACACATGCCCAACGTCATGCAGGGTACAGAATATCATCGATGCCACCAAGGAAGCATGCGAAGTTGCTGAATACTAGTCACGCCGCATTTAACTGTAATTGTAATTCTTATAGTACCATGTTTTGGAACATTTTGTATAACTTACAAGCTATAGTGTGTGTTTCTGATATGATTAAATAAATAAAACTCCAGGTGAAAAAATCTGTCTTTGTCATAACCTATATTATACTGTATAAAAGTTGCTTGTTATGTACTGTAACAGACAATTTCGGTAAAAATAAAATTGCCCTCTTCATGTGGATCTCTCTATTAAGTATTGCTTTACTAGCTTTCTTCGGGTGTTTCATATTTTCATATTTGGTGTGTCTTTTCAAAATTATGCTCAGCTTCATCAACATGTATAGGAAGTCACAAACACCTCTTATTCTCAGTGATTCAATATCTTCCATTAGCTAATCCTGCAGAGCATGTTATGCGAGCACTACTGACCTTAAGTTGGCGCTTATCGTAGAAACTTTTTCTGAGGCAATTGATGTATGCCTTAAATTTCGTTAAATTTCGTTCATTTGAATCACTAGGCACGTCATAATCCTGGCTTAGGGCTTATCGGACGAGATGAGAGAGACGTCACTAGCCAACAGAGTAAAAGCGATCATCTCAGCTGAAGGGAAGAGTTTTCGGCAGTAGCTCTTGAGTGGTCGGTTCTTGTGATGTAGGTCTTGGCACACGCTTTAGCAGACGACAGGTGTGAGTATCTTTCCAAGACGGCGCTGTGGTCGTTTTGCGTAGAATCAAGATTCCAAGAGTGACTCACTTAGACAGCACGATACTTCAGTCGTGCAGTGCATCGATCTCATGTTGTTTAAGTACAGAACGAGAATGAATCTGTTTGTCATTTTTAAGTTTGAATCTGAATTTGAATATGAAGTTGTAGGTCTGCAACCCCGGACAACACGAAAAGGTTAGTATATCGACTGGAGTAATCAATTTGGTAATTTACGTTACTAGCGGGGGCCTCAAATCTCAGTATAGTCACAGAGACATTATCAAAACACTTATTGTGTGTTGTGCCTCGCATCATGTAAAATGGTATATCAACGATTCGGCCAGTATTACATGCGTCCTCCATCAAGGTACATAAACTTATAGGGACGATGAAATTTCGACTGCATTGTACTATACTATTAATCAGACTTGCACTTCCCTGTTAGTTTTACGTGTCATATTAAGGCCACTTGCTACACCAGCTGAAACAGTTGGTACATCCATTTGACAACAGTTCGTAGTCTGCAACTCAGATGAATTTTGAAGTGAAACTTATCATCAAAAACAAGCAACGTATGAACATTTTTTCACCATGCACAAAACACGAACTAAGTCTTGTTGTATTGAAATGTTTTACGGTACACTATGCGTGGAAAATCTATCTCATTCACGTTACTAACACAGATGTATCGGACATCAATCTGTATCATACCAAGAGCATAAAAGCATATCTTGACAACTGATTATGGACCAATACATGAATTTTGAAAGAATGCACCCCATCTCTGGTCTGCTGTGTGTTGTCGCTACGTTTTTAAGTCGTGCGATGAAATTCTTTACCTATCGTGAAAAGTAAACGTCACATGTTTGACAAAGAGAGGAACATTCCTGTCGTATCACTTTCACAGTGCAAGTCAGTTGAGCATCATCATCTACGAAAGCTTGTCGTAGCGCGTCATGTCGCTATGGCCACACCATGAATCGAATATCAGGTAAAATTTATTTTGCTGCATCTAAGGTTTCACAACATGATTCATATGTGATTGATACAGATAGGAGGTTAACTTTTCCGATTTTGAGCACGTGTAGAAAATTTTTCCAAATTGCTTCTGTAAAAGCTTCAACTTCTTGAGAGATCCGTGGACCGAATTTTCCATTTGGTTCCTGCAAATACAAGAACACTGTCAGCAGCAGTTTTCCGGAGTTAAGGAATATTGTCCAGTGCACGAGTGTGTAACTTTATGCACAGTACCAACTGCAACAAATATTTTTTCCTCGCGTCGTTATGTCCACGTTCGTTTTAAGTTGACACGATATTCGCATCCTGGTTGTCAGTGTTTATGACAAAATCAAGGCTTTGTTCTGCCATTTAAAAAATGTTTCAAATGGCTCTGAGCACTATGGGACTTAACAGCTATGGTCATCAGTCCCCTAGAACTTAGAACTACTTAAACCTAACTAACCTAAGGACATCACGCAACACCCAGCCATCAAGGGGCAGAGAAAATCCCTGATCCCGCCGGGAATCGAACCCGGGAACCCGGGAGTGGGAAGTTTTGCCACTTAAAGAGCTCGGCAGGTTCAAGTGGTTTTTTCGGTGTCACCACTTTCTTGGTAACGTATTTGATGACGTGACAGGTGTATTCTGTGTCTCGTTTCGAACCTTTCTGCCAGTGATGCTGCCGTGAACTGCAAATTACTCCCCTCTGATGTATACTGTACACTTTCTGATACTGCTCATTGCTGAAGAATTGCTGTTACGCGGTCTGCACGTTCTCTTTCCTTCAACGAATCTGTCGAACGTTAATTTACCGATAGAATTTCATTTATCAACTCCGGATCGACTGTCTTGGATGGCTCCGTCCCACCCCTTCAATACCTTTTCGTTAACCTTGAAGTTTCTCCCTTGGTATGCAGTGTTTTTAGACTCCAATTAGGATGTCGATTCGCGATTGTAACTACAACTAATTTACAACAGTTCACCATCGGCAAGCGAGATTAATTTTGTGGAGATAATGTAGTACTTATTTTGAACGGTTATTAAGTAGTATTTGTAGATTGGCTTGTGATGGACAGTTAATTAAAACTAAACATTGTTTCAGAAAGATTCGTCGAACTTCACAAGACGTCATCAGCATGAATGAATATATACCTATCAGCACAGTGTGTTATGAACACCTACCTAATAGCCGGTATCTCTACCTTTGGTACTGGTAACAGCGTCGTGGTATGAAAGCAAAGAGGCCTTGGTAGATCGCTGGAAGGAGTTGGCACCACATCTGCACAGGCAAGACTCCTAATTCCCGTAAATTCCGGGCAGGGAGGCGATGAGCTCTGACGTCACCTTCAGTCACATCCTAGGTGTGATAGATCGGGTTAGGATTTGGGGAGTTGGAGGGGAGGGGGGCAGATCATCAATTTTAACTATCCACTGTGTTCCTCGAACCACTTCATCACAATCCGGCCTTGTGACATGGTGCATTACCTTGTTGAAAAATGCCAATGCCGTCGGGAAACATGATCGTCATGAAGGGGTATACGTGGTCTGAAATCAGGGTACAATATTCTTCGGCCGTCATGGCGCCTTGCATGAGCTCCACCGGACCCAACGATGTCTACGTGAATGTTCCGCAGAGTATAATGGAGTCGCCGCTAGCTCGTCTCCGTCCCGCACCACAGGTGTCAAGAAATTGTTGCCCTGGAAATCGACGTATTCGCCCACTCCCATCGGCGTGATGAAGAAGGTATCGGGATTCATCAGACGATGCAACGCTCTGCCACTGCACCAACGTCCAGTGCCCAATTCAGTCGTAGTTTCCGATGTCCAAGTGTTAAGATTGACACGTGCATGTGTTTTCGGCTGCCTAGGCGCAACGTTAGGAGTGTACAGTGCATTGTGTGTTCAGATACACTTGTACTCTGACCAGTTAGTTCCCCCACAGTTCGCCGCCTGTCCTGTTTTACCAGTCTGCCCAGCCTACGACGTCCGACATCTGTAAGGAGGGTTGGTCGCCCAACACCAGGATGTCTAGACGTGGTTTCATCTTGGTTTCGCCGCATGTTGAAGACAGTCATCACAGCACTCCTCGAACACCCAAAATCAGATGAATCACATGCCTTTCCTATTCTACACACACACACAGCCCGCTCACTGATTCTGCATGGACCGTACTTGTGGCTGACTAGCAGTCATTCCACGCCAGTTATGCTGCTATCATCTGCAGGGGTTTATATTGATGGTAGGTCAGTAGTCATAATGTTCTAGCTGATCAGTGTAGAAACTTGAGTTCAAATGGCTCTAAGCACTATGGGACTTAACATCTGAGGTCATCAGGCCCCTAGACTTAGAACTACTTAAACCTAACCAACCTAAGGACATCACATACATCCATGCCCGAGGCAGGGTTCGAACCTACGACCGTAGCAGGAGCGCGGTTCCGGACTGAAGCGCCTAAAGCCGCTCGGCCACAGCGGCCGGCAGAAACGTGGGGTGATTTTTAACTTACAGATAAGACTACGAAGCTGCAATTTTCAAAAGAGCAATATGATTTTGCTATAGTATATCTTTCACATGCAGAACACGACGTGTCCGCCTGCTTAGCTGGGAGGTGAAGTGCTTGCCTCCCATGCACTGGGGCCGTGTTCGATTCTCGGACGGGTTGAACATTTTCTCCACGTGTGGACTGAGTGTAATGTTGTCTTGATCGTCGTTTCATCCTCATCATCGGCCGCAAGTCGCCCAGCGTGGCGCCGACTGAAATAAGACCTGCATTTGAAGGCCGAACCCGAATGGGACCTCCTGCCTAACTATGCCATGAGATCATTTCATCTTTTCATGTACACGACCTTGGATCAGAGTTTTCACGTTTCTTTCACAAAGGTTCAATACACCCACAAACGGACGCACGACAGACATCAGAGGACACTTCAACTCGTCCCATACATTTGCAGGCATGTCTGTAGTTCTGTACTTTGTTGTAAATGGATGCACATAGACGGATCCTTACAAAACCATTACAAGAAACTAATAAATAACGTACCGTGAGATCAGGCGACCTTGGAAGCGAATAGAGCAACACAAGGTCCGCCCGCTCCTAAGGCCGATTCATTATTGAGACCACCTATAATTAATAGTTTTCTTTATTCGTAGCTGCGCGGTCATCGTGCTGCCTGCCATATAAAGGTTCTGGGTTCAAATGGTTCAAATGGCTCTGAGCACTATGGGACTGAGGTCATCAGTCTCCTAGAACTTATAACTACGTAAACAGCCGGCTGGTGTGGCCGAGCGGTTCTAGGCGCTTCAGTCTGGAACCGGACATGGATGTGTGTAATGTCCTTAGTTAGGTTTAAGTAGTTCAAGTCTTCATCTCGTGGTCGTGCGGTAGCGTTCTCGCTTCCCGCGCCCGGGTTCCCGGTTTCGATTCCCGGCGGGGTCAGGGTTTTTCTCTGCCTCGTGATCACTGGGTTGAGTGTTGTCGTTAGGTTAGGTTTAAGTAGTTCTAAGTTCTAGGGGACTGATGACCATACACGTTAAGTCCCATAGTGCTCAGAGCCATTTGAACCATTTTTGAAAGTAATTCAAATGGTTCAAATTGCTCTGAGCACTATGGGACTCAACGTCTGAGGTCATGAGTCCTCTAGAACTTAGAACTACTCAGATGTTAAGTCCCATAGTGCTCAGAGCCATTTGAACCATTTGAACTACTTAAACCTAACTAACTTAAGGACATCACACACATCCATGCCCGAGGCAGGATTCGAACCTGCGACCGTATCGGTCGCACAGTTGCAGACTGTAGAGCCTAGAACCTCTCGGTCACCCCGGCCAGCCATCTGGGTTCAATTCTCGGCACCGGAAGCAAGTTTTTCTTTGGTGGGAGCACTGGTATGAGGTCTACGCTGACTCGCGAGGCCAACTGTCGAGCTACCTGACTGTTTAGAAGCGGAAACAGGAACTTCAGTTTTTCATCGGGAAAACACAAGTAGATTTCCGGAGTCTCTCTCGCGGTAGGCTACGGTATGTCCCTGCTGTATGACTCATATTCTTTCGTTGTGGTGGTTCACTTTTCCATTTAACCGCAACGTATCTTTATAACTGAATTTAAACCGGAAAGAAAGTTTATATCATCCATTCCTATAACCAGAATAACTCCATAATACCCTTTACGTTGTTGTTCATATTCATTATGCAGATTTAAAAAACAAACGCGGCCACAAAGCACGCCAGACACTGGAGAACAGAAAGACAATAAATTGAAATAAATAAAACCAACACACGGGGAAGAGTTGTGGTTTACCCCTTATATGAATATCCACTGTGTGGAAACTTGTTGCCATCGCCGAATGCTTTGAGCTGCGGGAAGTCACTCGCATACTCTCCATTAATATGACTTGTCTAAACAGAGTACTCAAGAACGTCTTTTGTAGCTACGTTGTCTTTATCTCGATTTGGGGAACATCGGTTAATGATTGAGCGAGCGAGCGAGCTATCTGCACCATGAAGACCCTACTGGTAACCACATCGACCTTACACTGAAATTGGCCCTGAGGTAAACTTTTAATTTCGACGCGTAAGTTAAAATTTATCCTATGGGTAGATAAACTTATGAAATCGAAAGTTGTTCCGGCGTAACGACAAGGCCGGCAAGAAGATCAAGAACGATACAGCAGAGAGGGCTGTGAGACGACGACAGCCAACAGCACGCTGACCAGGACGTCACCACGACAGGAGCGGAGTCTACAAGAAGGGAATAAAAGCGACGCGCCGCCTAGCCTCGGCCGCACTAGAAGATCCGCACTGGAAGACGAGCGGTGACTTTTGAAGAGTATCATTTACTTGCAAGGAAACTGTACACTCTGAAGGACAATGATTATTAGCGACCAGTCTTTGTAAAGACGCCATGATAAATATTGTCAATCTAATTTATTGTAATAAAAACCATTAATGTGATTTCCTTGAATTGTCGTTTAGCTATCCGAGAAAGCAGCATCCTAGGCACCCTATATTACACGACTGGGCAGCCTTTAACAAGAGAGAGGATAAAATAGCCCCCACTCTAGTGCAGCCTTGTTTCATACCACGCACACTCAAGCACCAGGCTTGTCACTTACTCCACAGGCAGACGCTAGCGAATTCACTGTTCTACCAGAGTGTAACTTTGTAAGCCCCTGAAACGTACATACATAAAATAATTATGCCTCACTCCTTTATTTCGAAATTAATGGCACAGAAGCCAAAAATTGGCTCTCAGGCAAGAGTAAATATTCATTTGTAATAGGTCCAGACTACCAAACAAAAACAAGTGAAAATGCCTAAATATTGAGAAATGGCAAAATCATCTCTTTTCCGCGGAGGTATTTCCATAGCACTCCTGAGCAACGTCATTACATGGTGGAATTTCCCCTTACTCGGATGCAGGCCTGAATCCGTTGTAGCGCACCATTGATGACATCATCAAGACAGCCCAGGTCCAAATTACGCCAGTCTTCAATGGCGATTCCGGGTATGTCGCAGGGAGTACTTGGTCACTGTCGACGTCCAGAAACAGGCCGTTGCAATCGATCCCTCACATGTTCGATTGGGTTCGTCTCCGGGGAACAGGCAGACCTCTCCATCCTCGCGATCCTAACATGCTGAAGGTGCGTGTCCACAAGACCAGCACGAAGAGCGCACGGGGTATCATCCATCACGATGAAATTGTCACCAATATGTTGGTGACTCTATTCCACTATTGGTTGCAGAATCTCATCCCTGTGCCGTAGAGCAATGAGACTGCCCACAGTAACCACAAGAGGCGTACCGTGGCCCCATGTAATGGCACCTCATAACACCACTCCATCACCACCTCCCTACGCCTGTGGGAAACAGTGCTGGAGGCGTTCGATATACCGTCCTTCAACAACAGCCGACACCAAATCTGGAGCGTCCATTTTCCATGATTTCTTGCCCATCTGAAACGGAGGTCTTGTTCCTCGTGGCGTCCGACGTGATGCTCGCAAGGGCCATCAGGAACTGACAACTGCCTCACGATTTCGACCCCTAAACAGTTTCATGCGGGTGCATGACGTGCTGTAGCCTCTCAGAACGCCGATTTTGGTTCTGGAGCACTCAGTCCACGGTACCTTCGACTCAAAATTCGTAGCAATCGATCATAATGTGCACCAGTCGAACGTAGGAATATTCTGCGGTGTAAGTCCTCGACATTACCTGTCAATTGGAACTGATTCCATGTACGTGCCACATTATTTTGGCTCCGGTGCACACGTCGAGCAATTTCCTTGGTTGGGAAGCCTTCTGAGCGTAACGTCATGATGCGGGCTCGATCTCTGGCCGCAGTTGTCCTTCGTGGCACGTCGAATGTCCACTCCACAGGCATCTCTAATGCGTCCCTACTGGTGCTTTACTTTGAAATGGAATGTTGCCAGCCATTAGAGTGCGGGATTCTATCCGAAGGTAGCGCTCGTGGTAGCTGTGTGTATGTTTACAAACAACTGTCGCAATGAGTACAAGCGTGCACGACGTACCGGCTAAGATGCAAACATTTTGTTGACGTGAGTATATCTTGGTCGCTCTAGGCGCTTTGATCCGTGACAGCCAGTCAGGCAGCACGCTGCCAAAATTCGTTTTCTACGAAACCTCATGTGATCGAACCAAGTGTTACTCTCGTCTTTGCCAACTCATCGAATGCACGAGATTTAGACTCTTGTCTTGCGTGTTTCTAGACGGACGCATCCAGCGTGCTAATACAAAGGTTTTGGTGATATTTCCGCTTGCGTCCTGCATTCAAATTTCATTGACGTTGAAGAAAGTTACATATCCTTCAAAACTGTAGAAAACCGAGCTTATTTCTCACCCAGCGTTCTTCATTCGAACTGTTGTGGGGAACTTGATGCCATTTTAGTCATTAGATTTCACTAGAGCAAGGGGTAGCTAGTACCTGATTGCAGTTGAAACATTCGTGGATTCAAGTGACTCGTAATTATTTTCTCTCACTCGTAAAATCATGACTTTAAAGTTTGTAATGTCTGTCTCAGTATAACAATGTAAGGGTGAGAGGTCGAAAATGCCTGGTGCATTACAATTACCCATGAAGGATAACTCATTCTTTCTTTGATGATTATATCACGTTACCATTATGATCAACTGTCCTTCATCGAGCCGGCCGCGGTGGTCTCGCGGTTCTAGGCGCGCAGTCCGGAACCGTGCGACTGCTACGGTCGCAGGTTCGAATCCTGCCTCGGTCATGGATGTGTGTGATGACCTTAGGTTAGTTAGGTTTTATTAGTTCTAAGTTCTAGGCGACTGATGACCTCAGAGACATAAATTAATAGATTTTCAGGCAGTGGAGGTCACAAACGGTAATCACATCTGTATTGCATAAGTGAAGACTATAGGGCATGCTTAAAACGTGGTGGAACTTCGTTCTTCAGTCAAGGTCATCGACATAGAAATCTAAATCATTCTGAATAATTTCAGACTGACGTCTTCAGTTGTGAATGCGAGAGTTCTGCCGTGCATTCAGTACTGTCCTTTCAGTAAGAACTGCGTTATCAAGAGTATTGTTCAGTAGACTGTTGTATATCTCAGGCTGAAACTGGGTTCACAGCTATTCATGAACATTGAGGTTTCTATTAGTATTTCTTCCAATACGATGCTTGTGGATAATTGGGTACGCCACGGAGTCATTTTCTTCGAACCAATTTCCAGGAAAAAGCTCCTAATGTACGAACTTTCCAGAGCACACAGAACTCGACAAGCTGTTATGGTGTGTCGCTGAGCATTGCCTTCCAGGAAGAGAATGTTTTGAGGCGTCACTTGGGGCAGGGGACTCGCGATGCGGAGTCAGCCGGCGGAGGGGAGGCCGGAAGGCGACCAGCGCCATCTAATTTCCAGTTAATCTGCGCCAGGGGCTGGCCCGGCCCCGTATCTCGGCCAGAATTAAAGGCTGTCTGCTGCTCGTTACGGCCGCAAGGTGGCAGCACCGCTGCCGCCGTTAACAGGCGCTCCCTACAGGGGCGGTGGCACGGGTCTGCTACCTGCGACACGTGTCCCTCGAGGCCAGCCAAACCACCAACGGCGACTCCTGCGTATCTACGTCACAGAAACGAAAACTCCAACTCAGAAGTCTTCGTGGGTAATGGATTACGTATTACAAATACACTGCTAACAGTAAAAATCGTAACGGTGTGGAGGCGACATCCAACAGTTAAAAAATCGACCTGAGTCTACTGCATGCTTGGATATGGGAATGACTAGCTTTTCAGGTTAATAACTAAATAACTAAGAAATGACGGCACATAAGAAAAGATTATTCTGCGAGTTTCTCATTCAGAAATGGAATTTTAAAATCCTTTATTCGTGAGAACTGGTTTGATGCGGCCCGCCACGAATTCCTTTCCTGTGCTAACCTCTTCATCTCAGAGTAGCACTTGCGACCTACGTCCTCAATTATTTGCTTGCCGTATTCCAATCTCTGTCTTCCTCTACAGTTTTTGCCCTCTACAGCTCCCTCTAGTACCATGGAAGTCATTCCCTCATGTCTTAGCAGATGTCCTATCATCCTGTCCCTTCTCCTTATCAGTGTTTTCCACATATTCCTTTCCTCTCCGATTCTGCGTAGAACCTCCTCATTCCTTACCTTATCAGTCCACCTAATTTTCAACATCCGTCTACAGCACCACATCTCAAATGCTTCGATTCTGTTCTGTTCCGGTTTTCCCACAGTCCATGTTTCACTACTATGCAATGCTGTACTCTAGATTGTGTAACGTCTCTTATAAAAAAGGAGAGACGTCAGAATTTTCCAACGGTACTAGGAGTATTATGGCCTATGGAAGACAGCAGTTTATTGCTCTGCACTACTGTTGCTCGCGCTGGTCGGGTATCCGCAACTGTCATATGATTGTGGAATAGATGGCGTAACACGCCCGGGAGTACGAATGGGTGAGGGTTTGTACATTCAAACTGTCTTCGTCATTTCGGGCTGTTGCTTTTCTTGACCGTGCGCCCTGTCCACACCACGTACCTGGTAATCCCGCGGCGGTCGTACTGTTCTGCTCCACACCGCTGCTGGCTGTTGGCTTGCCTGAAATTATCTATCGAAAAAATGCAAGCTGGTTTAGAGGACCCACTCAAGGTTTGAACACAACACTGTCCTATGTCTGGTATGAACATCTATATTCTGAGACGATATGGAAACCACAGGTTGCACTGTTTGGACTCCAAATCGTAAATGTTTATCCCAATTAACAATCTTGATGATTATCAGTCCAAAATATAATTCAGACGAGCGTATGCGTAACCGACACGACGCGGGTGACTGTTGATGATGCGGAAGCCAAATGATCGAACGGAAGTTCTTACGCTCGTCGCACATACAGATACCTGGTAATAGCCCTCTTTGTCACTAGTAATGACATAACACTGTTCGTAAAGCTAAATTTTCAGTTCTCAGTTCTCACTTGTACGAGCGTGCGCGTAACCGTCGCGGCGCGGTTGATTGTTGATAATGCGGAAACGCGATGATCGAACGCACGTCCTCACGCTCGCTACAAGACACTGGCACTTAACTGCACTCTTTTACGGTAACTAATTTTTGCTGATTCACATTGGTTCATTCTAGGAGATCGAACACGACGCGAATGATCGATGCTGTGCGACACGCAACGAGAGGAAACATAAATACGTTATTGACAGCATTGCTCACTTGACGCACTTTCCCCTGAATCACTTCCATATTTCATCACTTTACTGTAACAGCAGTTGTAGCAACACTGAATACTAAAAAAGCCTCTCACATGCAGAGCTACACACTACACAACATAACAGTACCGTGTCCCGCGCTCGACTCTCTGCAGATGCGGCTGCCCGCAAAGATACTCGACAACTAAGCCAGCGATATGACAATACGCTTACAATGGGAAAAATAGGGGCATATTCAGTGCGATGCATGATGTCAGCAGGTCACGCAACTAGCGCCAGAGAGGACAGAAAAAGTATTTGCTCGGCCGTGCAGGGTCGTTGAGTCACACCAGAGACGTTGAGTAGGGGAATGAGTTTGTTTCGAGCAAGAAATATATCCACATCGACAGTGCGGCAACGCTGGAACACCATGTACTGGCAGCACAGGGATCTGTCTTCTGGTGTCCCTTGACAGACACACGCCTGCAGTGGTGTTCCAATAACACTGAACACTTGTGCCAAGGCGTCATCCTTTCCCAACGAGTCTCAATTCATGATACATCATCACGAATGGACATCTTCATATGTAGAGGCTCCGAGGTGAAAGAACGTTGTCAGATTGCATTTGTTCGTCGTCATACGGGTCCAAGTACCTGGCGTGGTGGTACAGGATGCCATTGTGTTCACGAAACAATTACAATTGGTTTGCACAGATGATAATTTGAGCACGAGTTGTTACATTTCTGACATGTTAAGCTCGATGGCTGCACTCTATCTTCGAGACCTTTCAACAATATAACGCAAGACCGCCTTTTGTTCATGTTGTGCTGATATACCTGGATTTATAGAGCGCACAGCTGACCATCAGTTTTTCCAGATCTCCATCGAACCCATCTGGTCATCAGTTGTCGTGGGACTGGCATGCCACTATTCACCAGTCACTGAGACGGAACTCCAGCGTAGAGCTGAAGCAGCAGGGAATGGCGTAGCCTTGTCAAGCTCAGTTCGGCTAGATGCCCGGTCAGGTTAGATGCTTGTTTGCTGCCATAAGTGGCACCTCTGGGTATCAAAAAATCGCCTGCAACTAAAACGTGTGTAGTCGTAATGTAAAGCGTTCGGTGTAGGTTATAAAAGTCAGCGTCCTTGTCAGATAATACTTTATTAAAACTTATTACTGGTTTCGGCTCTTCATCCATCTCAGATATAAAATTTTGCAGTGACACATAATTATTGCGTTTCTGTCTACATGTCACTGCTAAATTTTATATCTCAAATGGATGAAAAAAAAAGAAGTCGATAATCAATTTTTATAAAATATTATGTGACAAACAAAGTGACTTGATCTCCTCAAATCGCTGTACTGCGCACTCTCAATAAGTTAAATTTCATTACTTGCTGTCCTTCTTAGAGTTGAAATATTAACTGGGAGCAAGGTGGTTTGGCGGAGGTAGATGGGCTGTTAAAATTTCCGAGCATTTTCTGAAGCATGAATTACGCCCATGTTCGTGAGAGCTCTTTGTCGATAATTCCTTTAGAGTAGAAAGGAAAGCTGATCACCATCTTCATTTTTGATTACTCTCTAAGAACTATGACAACTGATGGTCAATGCTTTCTCCTTTACCGTTTGTATCACAGTCATTCATCCAAGTCCCATTACATAGTTTAGCTAACTTGGCTTTCTTTTCACGAGAAATGCTATCGGCTTTTCTCCTGCTTGTTGGCACAAACAACGGGACTTAATTTGACACAAAGAAACATTCAGTTCTCTCCATTTTTATTTTACTGCCGGAATAAGTTTTTCAATTTCCATTTTATTTGCTTTAAAACTAACAATCATCTGTCGGCCTGAATACGGACGTGCTTTCGTCTCACCCTCATTGTCTGAAGTGTAGGCTGTACATGCTTTCCATGCCTCTTTATCGTTGTCCATTTAATTTCTTACTTCTGCACTGAGCCACTTAAGGCCTTGCCTCAGTTTTATAAGTGCCAGCTTACTATTTTGTAACAGGAAGGAAGTAACATATTTCCGCCTTACTAACATCTTTTCCTTTCTTTTCCCCCAAAGTGCTTTAGGTGAACGTCCCGTCAGCGGGATCACGATCCATCTCAAAATGAACCAGTGTGCAGTCTCTTTTGTCCCTGACGTATACTATTGTTGAAATATAACTGTCCTTCACTGAAACGATTGCTCTTTCGATAAAGTGCAATCCATATCCCTAAGCATTACCTTCAGTTTCGCTGACCACGTGGCTGCTGTTAGGGCCTTTTGCTTTTCTTCCATAACCTGATACCGCATTGACGCGATAAGTAACATAGATTCGTTCTCAGTACTGTTCACAACTTTTCTATAACTTTGTTGTTGGGATAAGTGGTAAACTGTGGTGGTTTTCTTTGTTCGGTCAGCCACATGTTGGAGCTACCGTTACATGCGCTCTGCACCTAATGAATTATTTCGCTGTGTCTCCACTTCCCTCCATACTATGTTAAGTGGGTTTTGCTTCCTATTCTTGTATCAACTGCTCTTTTAATTGAATAATTTTAAGGTTTTTCTTTACCTTAGGGCCGACGAAAACTGTGCCTTATGAGAGTCTAGTTCCTATATGCCAATGACCAGCTTTTAGTAGGGTTGAACTAGTGAAGTGCGTACTAGCCTCCTCACTTTCCATGTCCATTTATTACCATAGTGAGTAGTTTCTCCAACTGACGTATAAGTGAGGGCCTCTTAAGACCTTTGTAATTCAATTTTTCCTACGCGTCTGCACTATCTACCTAACTGTAATACTTGTACTATATGTTGCTCATTGCCTAAGAAATGTACAGAAAGCCTTTTTTAAGGGGCGTGTTTTATTCGACTGAATCCATGTTTATAGGTCTTCGTGCACGAAAACAGTTAACAGGATGTCGGATTCTCATGCAGTAAATGTATCAGTACACTGATGCGATATTTCTCTTACGACCCAATCACTATCATCCCCTCCCATAACCACTGTTTTCGTGCACTTAAGATTAGAGGGTAACAGAAGATATATTGAATTTAATTGATGAAAGGAGAAAATATAAAAATGCAGTAAATGGAGCAGGCCAAAAGGAATACAAACGTCTCAAAAATGAGATCGACAGGAAATGTAAAATGCCTAACCAGGGATGGCTAGAGGACAAATGTAAGGATGTAGAGGCATATCTCACTAGGGTAAGATAAATACTGCCTACAGGAAAATTCAAGACACTTTTGGAGAAAAGAGAACCAATTGCATGAATATCACGAGCTCAGATGGAAACGCAGTTCTAAGCAATGAAGAGAAAGCAGAAAGGTAGAAGGAGTATACAGAGGATCTGTACAAGGGTGATGTATTTGAGGACAATATCATGGAAATGGAAGAGGATGTGGATGAAAATGAAATGGGAGATATGATACTGCGTGAAGAGTTTGACAGAACACTGAAAGACCTAAGCCGAAACAAGGCCCCGGGAGTAGAAAGCATTCCATTAGAACTACTGAAAGCCTTGGGAGAGCCAGGGTTAACAAAACTCCACAATCTAGTGAGCAAGATGTATCAGACAGGCGAAATACCCTCAGACTTCAAGAAGAATATAATAATTCCAATCCCAAAGAAAGCAGGCGTTGACAGATGTGAAAATTACCGAACTGTCTGTTTAATAAGCCACGGCTGCAAAGTACTAACACGAATTCCTTACAGACGAATAGAAAAACTGGTAGAAACCGACCTCGGGGAAGATCAATTTGGATTCCGTAGAAATGTTGGAACACGTGAGGCAATACTGACCCTACGACGTATCTTAAGAAATAGATAAAGGAACGCTAAACCTACTTTTCTAGCAATTGTAGGCTTAGAGGAAGCTATTGACAATGTTGACTGGAATACTATCTTTCAAATTCTAAAGGTGACAGGGGTAAAATCTGGGGTAAAATCGAGGGGCATGAAAGGGAAGCAGCGGTTGGAAAGGCAGTGAGACAGGGTTGTAGCCTATCCCCGATGTTATTCAATCTATATATTGAGCAAGCAGTAAAGGAAACGAACGAATAATTAAGAGTGGGAATCCATGAAGAAGAAATAAAAACTTTGAGATTCTCTGATGACATTGTAATACTGCCAGAGACAGCAAAGGACTTGGATTAGCAGGTGAACGGAATGGATAGTGTCTTGAAAGGAGGATATAAGATGAAAATCAACAAAAGAAAAATGAGGATAATGGAATGTAGTCGAATTAAATTGGGTATTAGATTAGGAAATGAGACGCTTAAAGGAGTAAAGGAGTTTTGCTATTCGGGAAGAAAAATAACTGATGATGGTCGAAGTAGAGACGATATAAAATTTAGACTGGCAATGGCAAGGAAAGCGTTTCTGAAGAAGAGAAATTTGTTAACATCGAGTATAGATTTAAGTGTCAGAAAGTCTTTTCTGAAAGTATTTGTATGGAGTGTGGTCATGTATGGAAGTGAAACGTGGGCGATAAATATTTTAGACAGGAAGGTTATAGAAGCTTTCGAAATGTGGTGCTACAGAAGAATGCTGAAGATTAGATGGGCATATCACATAACTAATGACGAGGTACTGAATAGAATTAGGGAGAAGAGAAATTTGTGGCAGACTTTGACTAGAAGAAGGGATCGGTCTGAGACATCAAGGAATCGCCAATTTAGTATTGGAAGGCAGCGTGGAGGGTAAAAATCGTAGAGGGAGACCAAGATATGAGTACACTAAGCAGATTCAGAAGGATGTAGCTTGCAGTAGGTACTGGGAGATGATGAAGCTTGCACAGGATAGAATAGCATGGAGAGCTGCATCAAAGCAGGCTCTGGACTGAAGACTACAGCAACAACAAGATCAGAGGTGTGATGTTGCGAAAAATTTTTGATATGCTTGCTTATGACTGAACTAGAATCAGAGTTGTCGCAAGATGTTGTTGCTGTTTCTTTACTTTATATCTCCACTCCGGCATCCCAACTACAGTGGCCTAGTCTAGCCGGTTTTTACAACAATGTAGGTGGTAGGAACTGAATGATTGAAGCTGTCGATTGACAGGCTCCAATGAGGTTGCTGATTAAGTGAAAAATTAAAACTACAGTAAACTACCAAAATGAGGCGCAACTGCCGAAAGAATTTCTTTTGCTTCTCTATGTTCTTGATAGCTTGAAAGTTTTATGCAGATTTGTCAGGGGAAGAAGACTGCTGTAAAAGACTTTTACTTAATATTTGTGAAAGGTCACCCGGAGATGTCAAAAAGCTTTATAACAATGTTATCGTAAACTATTAGAAAAAGGAATTTTGAAACTGAAAACAACTCAGTTTCATTTGATTTATTTGTGCTTTTGTCATCGGCCGTATTAGTTGATCAGAAGAAAGGTAGAATGAAACTTTAAGTAACTCTGAACAGCTTCAAATTGTTCTTTGTAATAATAATATGAATGAACTACAATGTGACAACGAAGCGTTTTAATATAGTGGCTTTGTTCTTTATTAGGAAAGTATACGTTAGCTCATTCTTGGCATTATTTACTGTTATATTCACTGTAGTAGTAAGAATCAAAGCGCTTAGGTTAACATCAGTATCGGGAACGACAAAGCAGCGAAAGAAGCGAGGTATTTCTGCTGTTTAGAAGGCAAGATTACGACGGATGGCCGAAGCGAGGGGGGCTGATGCAGATGAATAACAGAAGAGCGAGAAGGCAAAAACACGTGGAAGTGGGTAACCAAAATTTCTGGATGTGCATAATAATCAAATCTTTATTGGAAATGTCTTGATACAACACGGATCTCCTTTAACGCTTGAGTTCATTAACACCCGCGTCTTGTGATGAGCTGTGCTTATGAAATGGTACCATTAGACAATTAAGTACGTTCCCATAACATTTAAAATCCAAATATAACGATTTTAGTTCACAATGGAGCAGGAGGGTAGGGGGGGGGGGGGGTGCCACAATAAGTTTCTCCTACATAAAAGTTCTTCCATAATCAGACATTAATATGGAACAGAGCAGTAAATAACGTGTGCGCCTGAAGCAGCCAACTGCATGGAAGTTTTAAAGGATCTAGACAAAGTTACCATTACCACAACCGCAAAATTTTTTCAAATTCCTAATGTGTACTTTATAAGTTTGTTTTCGTTTACCTTATTTGATGAAAATCAAGTTAACAGAGCCCACAGCGACAAAGACTCAGCCTGTAACATTCCTTCAATGAAGTATGACCTAGTGAATGTGGTCGTTAAGCAGCAATTAATCTTCGAGCAATTAAAGTCTGGAAGAGAATATCTGATGCGTGGTGTGTTGCGTTATCTCAGTAAAAGACTAAGCAGTCCTGTGTGAGCTTTATTTTGTGTCTGGAAGAAACTGTATCATCTACGGTATGAGCGTAGTAGTTAGCAGTGTGGGGTGTGTTCTTGTAAAAGTGTGATTAATCCTCAGCCTGAGGCAAGAAGAGCATTATAACGGAGGCATTATTTGCTCTAAATACAAATTACCATCCACCGATAGACTATCTACATCACTTACAGAAAGAGGAGTATAAGTGTACGTAATAGTACTTCAAGAGGATAACGTGCTTACTTGTGAATGAGTGTTATTACGCTGAACCACTTCTAATAGCAGCCACAATTTGACACACAGTCCTTTGATCACGGGCACAAAAGGCAAGGTCTATAATGTGTATACGTAATTTTGTAACAGGATGTAAATCAATATCCAGAATAAGACTTTCACTCTGCAGCAGAGTGTCCGCTGACATGAAACTTCCTGACACATTAAAACTGTGTGCCGGAGCGAGACTAACTCGGGAACTTTGCCTTTCGTGGGCAATGGTCCACCATCTGACAGACTAAAACTGTGTTTCGGACCGAGACTCGAACTCGGGACATTTGCCTTTCGCGGTCAAGTGCTCTACCATGGTCCCGAGTTAGAGGCTCGGTTCGGCATACAGTTTTAATCTGTCTTGAAGTGTTTGAAAATCAATGTGTTTGGCTACTTTGCATAACATAAGGTTAAAGATATTAGGTATATTGTTACTGAATGAAAACTACCCTGTTAATGCTTTAATTTTACGTTATAGTGCGCGTGATTACAACAAACATTATTTACTTAAATAAAGGAATAAAGTTTTGGCCCTGCTTCACACCGTGTGTTTCTGGAAGTGATAGTATCCAGAAGTTTTGTCCAAACTGGTTCACATACCAATAGGCCCTCAGCCATTCAGCAGGAAACATTTATTCAAAATTATTGAAATGAGAAGTAACTAATTTCATGTGTTTATTACTAGTTCAGACAACATGTGAGGCTATTAGAACTTTATTGAAAGTATCTGACACAAATAGTGTTTTCTATTGCCTTATTGCAACCATACTAAAAGTATTTATTTAACTGTTGCTCGAATCTAATGAAAGTTACAATAGCGACACACTTAATTACTTAATTGAAGTTATACTTTTAATTGTAGTTTTATACAACAGAGAAATTATTAAAAATCATATCACCATAGCTGAAGTAACCAAAGATAATTTAATAGTGGAACACAATCCATGCACATCTTAAAGTTAGTGTAAATTCCCATGTCAATTTACTGTATGACTGTAAACCTAGGCTTCCGCGACAGTTGTCACAGTCAATAAAATTCTTCTGGGTTTGAGGCCGCATTGTCATGTGTAAAATTCTTACGTTTCGGCGACTATTGCAAGCGCCTTCTTCAGGGCGTATTGCTAACTGCTGAGTGAGTACTAGTTTGGATACTTATAGCACTTTTGAACGAAAAGATCGTATCGGATACGGATCTGATGGTCAGTTTTGACGTGAAGTCTTTTGTTCACGAATGTACCCGTAACGGACACCATGAACATCTTGGACGAACGCATGGCACCTGATATCTGCGAGCTAGTGCGCCACTGTTTGACGACCACTTATTTCAGGTGGAAAGGGGATGTTTATGAGCAGACGGACGGTGTAGCTATGGGTTCCCATCTTTCGCCGGCCGTAGCAGACATTTTTATGCAAGCGTTCGAAGAAACAGCACTCCAGTCCGCACCATTACGCCTCGAATGCTGGCTACGATATGTTGACGACACCTTTGTTATCTGGCCACACGGAGAAGAAGAGCTTCAGAACTTTCACGAACATCTCACACAACAGCACAGCAGAATTCACTTTGCCATGGAGATACAAAAGAACTTGGTATTGCCTTTTCTCGACGTGGAAGTTTACCGTAAGCCAGAGGGGAAGCTTGGACACAAATTTTATAGGAAGCCCAACACAGAGAGGTACCTGCATGCATCCTCCCACCACCATCCTACGCAAAAGAATTCGGCCCTGCAAACTTTTACTAAGAGAGCCTACAGGATCAGTGATGAACTACAGAACCTCAGGTCCATTTTATGAGCTAATGGCTACGACATGAGGATGATACCCAAAACATTGGCGCCGAAGGAGGAGGGCAATATGGAAATACAGAACGAAGCACAGAACACTGACGTGCTACAAGGGGTTACTGAACGTCTGGGCAAAATTCTCCGTCTGGCAGGCATTAAGCCGATTTTTCGTAACAACAACAAAATAAAAGACATTCTGGGCTCGATGAAAGATACAATTGACAACTTTCATGCCGCCGGAGGATATCGGGTGCGAATGGGGATTGGTGTATGTAGGCAAGATTGGGCGTCCAATAAGCACAAGGTTAACTTAACACGAGAGATATATCCGCCTCAAACAATACAACAAATCAGCGATGGCAGAACATCAGGAACAGTGCAGGATGAAGATCGAATTTCGAAAGGCCCGCGTACCGGCGAAACAGCCGTTTATTTTGAGGAGGAAGGTTAGAGAGGCTATGGAAATAGCCAAGCGATCCAACAATATGAGCAGAGAAGACGGGTACCGACTTCCAGCGTCTTGGCTGCTAGCTGTGACAGCTTTGCAGAAGGACAGCTCTTGCAGTGCAACAGGCGGGTGGTATGCCACAGCGGTGGAGGGTACACAGAGCTCTAACGCGGCCTAGTCGATAGTAGGCAGTTAGTAAACAACGCTACGCTGTAGTCACCGCTCAGTCTTTTATTCACCGATTTCCACCAATGGCAAGCAGTATAGGAAACTCCAATGGAAAACGCCCACTTTCTGCCAATGACAACACACAGTGCAAAGACCAATAAAATGAAATCCCAATACCATTCCTCCTCACCCTCACATCCAATGACACCACTCCTCCAGAGTACTTAAGTATCCAAACCAGTGCTCATTCAGCAGTTAGCAATACACCCTGAGGAAGTCGCCTTGCAACAGTCGCCGAAACGTTGGAATTTTACAGAAGACAATGCGGCCTCAAACCCAGACAAAATTTATTTACTGTATGGCTGCTGCTTCTGCCTACACAGAACATATTGTAGTGTTTATCAACAATTCTAAGATGCTTAACTGTAGTTTTGTCGGAAAATGAACAGTGTAAGTAAATCATTAAGTTTAGACAGGGAGGGAACTTCAAAATCTACACAGTTTTCTACTTGATATGTTGTTGAATTAGCATTACTGAACTTGCTGTTTCAAAGTTTATTGGTTAAGTACCGGAATTGTATTAGATGAGTGTTTTGCACTGCCACAAACTGTATTTCAGAAGAAGAATGAAAAACAGGTAGTAAGTGATTGTATTGCTAAACGATGCTGACTGCCTGTATACACTGAAGACCCAAAGAAACTTACACACCTGCCTGATATCGTGTGTCGCCCCCGCGAGCACGCAGAAGTGCCTCCATACGATGTGGCATCGACTCGCTCAATGTCTGAAGTAGTGCTGGAGGGAATTCACACCATGAATCCTCCAGGGCAGTCCATAAACCCGTAAGAAGGGTCGTCGAGGAGATGCGAAAAACTATAGACTCTGACGCCGATCTGTTGTAGAATTTTAGAGCATGTTTTTTGCTCGCGTATCATGTCGTTTTGGGAAACCCAGAATCTACTCTGTAGGAATCAACATGGATTCCGGAAATAGCGATCGTGTGAGACTCAGCTCGCTTTATTTGTTCATGAGACCCAGGAAATATTAGATACAGGCTCCCAGGTAGATGCTATTTTCCTTGGCTTCCGGAAGGCATTCCATACGGTTCCGCACTGTCGCCTGATAAACAAAGTATGAGCCTACGGAATATAAGACCAGCTGTGTGGCTGTATTGAAGAGTTTTTAGCAAACAGAACACAACATGTTGTTATCAATGGAGAGACGTCTACAGACGTTAAAGTAATCTCTGGCGTGCCACAGGGGAGTGTTATGGGACCCTTGCTTTTCACAATATATATGAATGATCTAGTAGATAGTGTCGGAAGTTCCATGCGGCTTTTCGCGGATGATGCTGTAGTATACAGAGAAGTTGCAGCATTAGAAAATTGTAGCGAAATGCAGACAAATATGCAGCGGATAGGCACTTGGTGCAGGAAGTGGCAACTGACCCTTAACAGAGATAAATGTAATGCATCGCGAATACATAGAAAGAAGGATCCTTTATTGTATGATTATATGATAGCGGAACAAACACTGGTAGCACTTACTTCTGTAAAACATCTGGGAGTATGCGTGTGGAACGATTTGAAGTGGAATGATCATATAAAATTAATTGTTGGTAAGGCGGGTACCAGGTTGAGATTCATTGGGAGAGTCCTTAGAAAATGTAGTTCATCAACAAGGGAGGTGGCTTACAAAACACTCGTTCGACATATACTTGAGTATTGCTCATCAGTGTGGGACCCGTACCAGATCGGGTTGACAGAGGAGATAGAGAAGATCCAAAGAAGAGCGGCGCGTTTCGTCACAGGGTTATTTGGTAACCGTGATAGCGTTACGGAGATGTTTAGCAAACTCAAGTGGCAGACTCTGCAAGAGAGGCGCTCTGCATCGCGGTGTAGCTTGCTGTCCAGGTCTCGAGAGGTTGCGTTTCTGGATGAGGTATCGAATATATTGCTTCCCCCTACTTATACCTCCCGAGGAGATCACGAATGTAAAATTAGAGAGATTCGAGCGCGCACGGAGGCTTTCAGACACTCGTTCTTCCCGCGAACCATACGCGACTGGAACAGAAACGGGAGGTAACGGCAATGGCACGTAAAGTGCCCTCCGCCACACACCGTTGGGTGGCTTGCGGAGTATAAATGTAGATGTAGATCTAGATGAAAAGATCGGTGGTGGGGGGGGGGGGGGTGGAGATCCCTTCTGAACAGCACGTTGCAATGCATCCCAGATACCCTCAATAATGTTCATGTCTGTGGAGTTCTGTGGCCAGCGGAAGTGTTTAAACTGTTCCTAGAGCCACTCTGTAGGAATTGTGGACGTGTGGGGTGTCTCACTGTTCTGCTGGAATCGCCCAGGTCCGGTGGAACGCACAGTGGACATGAATGGATGCAGTTGATCAGACAGCATGCTTACGTTCGGGTCATCAGTCAGAGCCGTATCTAGACGTATCAGGGATCCCATCTCACTCCAAATGCACACACTCTACGCCATTACAGAGCCTCCACCAGCTTGAACAGTCCCCAGCTGATACGCATGGCCCATGGATTAATGAGGTGTTCTCCATACTCGTATACATCCACCCGCTCGATGCGATATGAAACGAGACTTGTCCTCCCAAGCTACATGTTTCCAGTCATCAACAGTCCAATGTCGGCGTTGACGGGCACAGGCGAGGCGTAAAGCTATGTGTAGCGCAGTCATAAAGGTTACGAGAGTGGGATTTCGGCTCTGGAAGCCGATATCCATGATGTTTCGTTGAACGGTTCGCACGCTGACACTTGTTGATGGCCCAGCATTCTAATCTGCAACACTATGCGGTAGGGTTGCACTTCCGTCACGTTGAACGACTCTCTTCAGTCGTCGTTGGTCCCGTTCTTTCAGGATATTTTTACGGTCTCGGCGATGTTGGAGAATTCTGCAGGACTGCTGATGTTCACGGTACACTCGTGAAATTGTCGTACGGGAAAATCCCCACTTCATCGCTACCTCGGAGATGCTGTGCGTTGACAACACGTTCAGACTCGCTTAAATCTCGATAACCTGCCATTGCAGCAGCAGTAACCGATCTAACAACTGCACCAGACACTTGTTGTCTTATATAGGCGTTGCAGACCGCAGTGTCATATTCTGCCTGTTTACGTATCTCCATATTTGAATATGCGAACCGGTACTAGTTTCTTTGGCGCTTCAGAGTATGTCATTTATTACTCGTACAATGCACTAATATGGTTTTAGTTCCTTTGGTAATATTTACCCCAAACATTAAATGCTTTTGTACAGTTTTTCATGGTTTAACATGCATGGGTTAACATGTAACTCTCAAAGTGTCGCTTAGGAAAGTAAAACACAGCACCAAACAATAAAATGACGAGTAGTAACGGCCCTCAACATGAGACCTGCCTGATGCTTGATAGGTTTGCATTGAGCATCAGGCTTATAAAGTGTGTGTGTGTGTGTGTGTGTGTGTGTGTGTGTGTGTGTGTGTGTGCGTTCTGACATGTGCGAAGAAAATGACTATGTACAATCGCAAGGAAGGTATGGATTTGACATGTGCTCTAAGACACGGTGGTACCACTCATAAGAAAAACCCATGAAACACGTCCACCCGATGCTGATTTTCGCTCAGTATTGTTTCGTATCGCAAGCAGTCAGTTATTGAAGTAGTATTATAGTTAGTAGTAGGGGATACCACAGCCGTCAGCAGGGTATATTTCCGATACTTTACTCATTGTCGAATGTTGTCCAATTGAGACTGTAATATTTAATTGTAAGTGCAGTGATCAAATATGTATGTGGCCAGTTTTCTAGGACGATTCTGTCTCGGGGTGCATTGCCTGCAGTGGCGGCGGCCTCTGGGAGGGTGGGGGTGGGGTGGGGGGTGGGGGGGGTGGGGGGGAATGATTCACGTTTCGGGCTGATGGCAGGAGCTGTCCAGATGTAGAGTCCTGTTGGGGTACAGGAATGTACCTCAGCTAACTGTGTCGTCCTCTAGACGGCTGAATAGCGAACTAATACACAGTATGTGTTGGGCAGCCTTCGTGATCACGTGTTTTCTCTGTGGAAATTTGAGAAGATTCCCCCCCCCCCCCCCCCCCCCCCCGCATGTAAATCTGCCAGTTCACTGCT
The DNA here is from genome assembly GCF_023897955.1 of Schistocerca gregaria. Taxonomy (NCBI): domain Eukaryota; kingdom Metazoa; phylum Arthropoda; class Insecta; order Orthoptera; family Acrididae; genus Schistocerca; species Schistocerca gregaria. The sequence continues at coordinate 248,288,273 of NC_064920.1, forward strand.
TGTGCACATTTCCCGTTTTTATTTTGTTGAGAGAACGTCGTGCATCTAGCAGGTGAAAGATATGTTTACGGGTTCTCTAGACATTAGAAACACCATAGTTGACTATGTAAATATTTGTGTGTGAAATCTTATGGGACTTAACTGCTAAGGTCATCAGTTCAAAAATGTTCAAATGTGTGAGAAATCTTGTGGGACTTAACTGCTAAGGTCATCAGTCCCTAAACTTACACACTACTTAATCTAAATTATCCTAAGGACAAACACACACACCCATGCCCGAGGGAGGACTCGAACCTCCGCAGGGACCAGCCACACAGTCCATGACTGCAGCGCCTGAGACCGCTCGGCTAATCCCGCGCTGCTATGTAAATTATAAGGATGATTTGGAATCTGTTATATCAACGACATCGGTATTCGTGAGTGGAAATGTCAGTGTCCTCTATTTTTTTCGAGTTTTCACGTAAAAATCTTAGCCGACGCGGTAACCTTCTAGTTACTCAGTGGTTCACAGCACACTGCACCTTGATATAGTTCCAGGTTTCTAGAGAAATAATTTTCGGTCTGTATCTTCGGAATTCGACTCTGCAAGTGATACTGCTATGTGCTTGATATCGAAAAGTATCACAAAAATGGTATGATATTATGGATAAACCATGTGAAAATATACACTTCTAATCCCAGAGTCTGGATATGGGTTTAGCAAACAAGCAGTAGGGGCCAGAAACAATAACACCTTTGTGCCGAGGGGAACCGATACAGCCTTTGTACAAAAGTGTTCACAGTATATGTACGAGTGTCTGATGGTCAACAGCCATATTCAGGATTGTTAAGTGGGAATTTTGTATAGCGCAGGATACAAACTGTGTGTACTACTACATCAATGTGGTACATAGAAATATTCAAGCTTCCGTCATCAGTAATTGAGGAAGTGTCTTTCCGTATTTGATGATCTGTAGGCTACTTTTGCAGGATTTAACTGTTAGTGTAATATGGCGATCTGTACATAATGGTTTTGCTGCTCGTCTGCAGAAAAAATTGGTGGACAGTGCTCCTGCTCCAGCAGTAGCAGCAGCAGCAGTTTGGTTGGTAAATTTAGTAAGAGCCAATAACAATGCTTCCTTCATTCACAAGACATCCTTTGTGCTGGGATGTAGGAGCCTCTATATAGTGGTGAGAACGATTACCGTTTCTGAGATGTATGTTGAAAGCAGGACATTACGATTTCCAGAATGGGTAGCATGGGAAGAATACATTCGGTGTTATTCTGTTCTATCTTCGTGAACAGCTCCTGTTAGGGCAATAATTTTCAATGTAGACAAGCTGAGACATCACGAAAGCTCCTAGAAAAGCGACTGTGGCACTATACTATTTCCGAAAGGTAGACTTGGCTCTCATTTATATAGCCATGTGACATCAGTATAACACTGAGAACCTTTTAGCTGTGTTTTCGATGGTGAGTAGCTAATCAGACAGCTCTTGCTTGACACTGATCTTGCAGCTATGCGTCAGCCACACTAAAAATGTGCGCGGTTCGCCGCAGCTCTCATGTCTGATTAGCATCGCTAGGAACAATCCATCCTGTGCTATTCTGGGAAGCATTACAAAAGATTTCTATAGAGCGTCCAGACTTGGCTCTTATTTACATAGGCATGTGACATCAGTATGACATGGACAAACTCTTATCAGCACCGGCGGTGGTGAGTCGTACGGCTGGACCACAGGTAGAAAGGCATAGTGACAGAGTTGGTAAACACGTGCACATGGCCCAGAGGCATCTCGCATATGGGACCAGCATGAGCATGCTGTCCAGCATGCTGTCCAGCATGCTTGCCTTGGGGTCTTTTGTAGAGAAGAGCTCGTTGATACGTTGCGTTTGACGATACTTTGAAAGCCTTTTTTACGTGCAGTGAGTGTTTGTGCACTGCATTATTTTCAGCTGTTGAAGCATTGTGAGTGTGTTTACATAGCATTACATATGCATTATTTTTTGACAATTTATGAGTTGTTTTCATGTCTGTTGCATTATTTCGTGAACAGGTGTCCAGGCTGTGCAATGCATAATTTCGAAAGTTGACGTTTTGCAAACGTGTTTGCAGAGCCTTTTACACGCATTATTTTGACACTTTACGATTTGTTTGCGTGTCTGCAAATCAGTGTACTGCATTATTTCGGTGATTTACTAGTACTTTGCAGGTCTGTAGGGTACTTAGTGTGACTCCAAGCACGCAGGGTGTTTTGTATCAGTGTAATAAATAAACTACGTGATATCTGTCCCTAAATAAATTGTTTCAAAATGAATAAAGTCCACTCCTTCCTCTCACCAGCAGCCCGTAACAGGCTGAGTCCTTTTATTACCATTTTGCCCCCAGACTGCCATGGGATGACAGTGCCCTCTGGTGGCAGTACTGTGTACTATGTCAGTTGGACTCTGGACTTCATGCTGAGCACACTGGATGGAGCTACTGCCGATGACAGCTCATATTGTTTAAATAAAGACTACATGGAAGAAATAAAGACTTGCATGCATTCTAACCAGCACCTCAGCTCAGGCTGAGTCCTATTCCCGCCAGTTCCAAGGAAGAGGTAGTAGTCGGATGACATAGGTTAATGGGGATAGCACAAGTGTCCTTTTCCCCTCCCATTTTGTTAGGTTAGTGGAGGTAGCCCAAGTGCCCTTTTTTCCCTGCCAAAATTTGAACTTGCCCGATTTTCTTGAGTAGAGGGGGGGGGGGGAGGGGGAGGTGGGAGGGGAGGGTAGTGGGTTAGGTTAGTGGAAGTAGCACAAATGACCTAGTTTTCTGAAAAATTTGAACTTCTCACCATGACGCAATTGCGACGTTACCATATCTACTGCCGCCATCTTGGATGCGCCATCTTGAATAAATTTGGCAACAATTCAACGTAGGGCCGTTTGAAATTTGTCCTACTACTACAGGGCACTTACAGCACCGTTTATGTTATCAACAAATAAACATCGTTGTAAGGAAACCTTCGGCGCTCGTCCTTCAAGGCAGCTGTGTGGTCAGCGACGGCAGAAATCTATTCTCAAGGGTGCCGTTTCGGTTTCCGGCAGGGTAGTAGATTTTTCTTCGCTGCGGGATTGGGTATTACGTAGTCATTACGTTCGTATGACAAGAAAATTGTCTGCAGTACGTTATCGTATTGTCTTTCTGCTAGTGAGATGGCTGAATGGGCCCGAAATGAAAGCTGATAAACGGGAAGAAAGAAAACTTCAGGAGTAAGACAGACTATGCATACCATTTTAATTGGCGTTACTTTACTTTTGTGTAAGAGTAATTAAAATTCAGTTTGTGTTCACTTGCAACCGTTACCACAAAATGTGAAGAATGTCCTAATGTAACAATTTCCTGCCTTATCTCTTTCGTAGGCTGTGGTGGATATGCTTTCCGCTAAACGTATTTGTTTACTGCGTTTGTGAGAATACGTGTTACCAGTTCTGTACGCTCCTGGCATGCAGGGCCTAATTTTTTTAAATTTACAACGGTGACATTTCTCAAAATGTCGATTTCCAGCAATGCCTCTTTTAGAGCTAGTGCCATGTTTGTGTGTTTTCTTTGATTTATGGAAACCAGTGCAGTGGCATTGTTCCACGTATCAAAGATCACTCTGTAATGACATTTGTTAATTCCTTAATACAATGACACTGATTCAAGGTTTCGTGTTTCGCGGCTCATAAATTGACAAGAGGAAACAAGTAGCGTCGGGCAGAGCGGTTGGACGGGCGCCGAACACCGCCCGCCACTGTCCGGACACAGAGCAAGGCTGGCTGCCCGTGCGCGCTCTCTACAAACCGGCGCCGGCCGCGCGGCCATCCGTTGTGTGTTGTGCGCATGTTAAACCCGGGTCATAAAACTTTGGCCCGCGAGATTGAAAATGGGTGTCGGAGGCTCGAGCCAATATGTTCGTCACGTCATTCCAATCGGATTTAAACTGCGCCCATATTATTGATTGATGGCCCGGCAGTCACCGGGCCCGAGGATTCATCATCATTGTTGCACGCGGGCGCGCGCAGCGCAAATCAAAGAGATGGATGGCCAATCTGTGTAACGCGGCCGCTGGCGTCCGCTAAAATATGCACTTATTTCGACCGCACTGAATTCACAAACACGCCAAACTAGGGGATAATATTTTTTTTTCGCCCTCCTCTCTATCCTCCTCCCTCCCAACCTCTCTCACTCTAGTTCTCTCTCTCTCTCTCTTTCCGCGTCCATTCCTCGCCTGCCAAACTTGCGCATCGGAATGTACACCGCGCTCCAGAATGAAAGGCCTGGCGACCGCATTTATACTCAATACAAAACGGGTCGCGGACACGTTCGAGTACTTTTTTTTAATTTTGTTCCGTTTCGAATTTTTGTTTCGCCCGGAGGTTGTGGGTGGGAACGAACGAGGTGTTAATCTTCACCAAGACTGTATCGAGAGACAGGTGAATGATTTATTATTTTGAATTTTTTCCCCAGTTTTATCCACTGCTGCGTCATATATAGCGATGAAATGTAATGAATTGCTTTAAAGTCACAGAGCATAAAACCACAGTCTTTTTTTTCCGTCAAGAGCTCGAATTATGACAGGTTTTGTAGGTGGAATAAAGTGATAAGTATTCCTGCGCTTCACAGACTAGCAGTTCAGCATGGTTTCGATTGTGCAAGTCGTAACACTCTTTTGTGACAAATTAAAGTTATGTCTTTCAAGATATATTGAGAAACGTGTTGGGTTTATATTTAATTAATAGTGAGCAAAGCATTGTGCTAGATAGCTGCTGCAGTTTCCCTCCATACTGATGACAAATTTCTACAGTTTTCCACACCGTGTGCTATTGCGTCCAATCCTCTTTCTGCTATACATTAACAAACTTCCATCTTACACAGATGAGGCAGAAATAATATACTTTACTGATGTTGCACGTATCTGGCACAAGAGGAATTCAATAACAAAAAGAAGAAATGAAATACTCAAAACAATTGTCGCTTGATTTTCGCTACATGATCTATCACACAGAAAAACAAACGGAGTTCGTTTGATACCGTACAAGGCTGGGTATAACATGATCAATAACAGCAGATAAAGACTAAAGGAAAAATGTAAAAATTAATATTAGAAATTCGTGGATGTGCAGAGTGATAAAATGTTCAGTTGAAGAATTTCATGTTGTAATACTCCTCAAATATCTGAGTTCAGTGGCATCCACTCCAGGTGTAATTGTTGATTTCGACGATGAAACCGTCGGAACGTAGGTTTATTCAGCATACTCTCGTAAATTAATATGGAATGATTGCACAGAAAAAGTTATTTTATATCCAAACGGTACATAATCTAATCTCATGTAGGGAACTGTTTTAAAAACTAATTTTATTGATAGCATATATAAGATTTGCGAAACTGCAAGAACCCTTTTTTCTTTAAGTCTAGAGACTCTAAGGGACTTACAAAAATATAAAAAATGTCCATTATTAGTCTTTCTTTCGGACATTAAACAGACTGTATTGTGTATCCGTGCGTTTCTGTTCCTCTTCGTCACAGGAAAAACACGTTAAACCCTTTGGTGGATTTTGCCTTCTATGTTTTTTATCTCATATTAGAGACACAATGCTGCCTACTATAATCACCCCACTAGCACCTAGCGTTACATTAATGACACAAGTGATATGACTAGACTTTTACCGATATTTTGGACAACAGTGAGCTTCCATAGTCTTGTTGTAATTGTTTAAAGAGTGCTAAACATCTACTGTTTCTGTGTTAGCAGTTGTGAGAAACAGTCCATTATTGAGAACAATTCGCAACATTTTATACAGCCTGAGTTTCATCACACCATGGAGTTAGAGTAAGTACAACAAATAAAATATTTTATCATTCACGTTCAAAAAATAAACCAAGGCTGCCAAAATTTCGGCTTGCGCGCGTTGCCCGACCACGAACGTCAAATCGCTCACCCTCACTTCACATTCTCCCCAATGCCACACCACGCTGTCTGACCGCAAGAAGGGGGTGAGAGGGGAAAACTGCGAATGCGTTGCATTTAAATGGCATTGCAATCGCATTGCATACGATTTGGTTTCACATTTCACATTCCTCAACAACGTAAGTCACAAACAATACAAATTTTCATTAATATTATTTTCAGCGTACTGGAGACGTGGTACGCTGAAGAGCCAAAGAAACTACAGCACGCAGAAGTGCCTCAGCTTGACGTGGCATGCACTCGAATAACGTCAGAAGTAGTGCCGGAGGAAATTGACGCTATGAATCCATAAATCTATAAGAATACGAGGGGGTGAAGAGCTCTTCTGAACATCACACTGCAAGGAATCCCAAATATGCTCAATAATGTTCATATCTGGGGAGTTTGTTGCTCAATGTTTAAACTCAGAAGAGTGTTCCTGGATCCCTTCTGTAGCAATTATGGACGTGTGGGGTGTCACATTGCCCTGCCTGCATTGCCCAAGTCGGTCGGAATGCACAATGGACATGAATGGATGCAGGTGATATATAGTCATATCTAGACGTATAAGGAATCCCATATCACTCCAACTGCACACGCCGCGCACCCTTACAGAGGCTCCACCAGCCTGAACAGTCCCATGCTGCCGGCCCGTGTGGCCAAGCGGTTGTAGGCGCTTCAGTCAGGAACCGCGCGACCGCTACGGTCGCAGATTCGAATCCTGCCTCGGTCATGGATGTGTGTGATGTCCTTAGGTTATTTAGGTTTAAGTAGTTCTAAGTTATAGGGGACTGATGACCTCAGATGTTAAGTCCCATGGCGCTCAGAGCCATTTCAACCATTTTGAAGTCCCATGCTGACATGCAGGGTTCATGAATTCATGACGTTGTCTCCATACCCCGTAAGGTCCCTCGGCTCGATACAATTTGAAACGAGACGCCTCCGACCAGGCAACATGTTTCCAGCCATCAACAGTCCTATGACGATGTTCGCGGACCGAGGCGAGGTGTAAAGCTTTGTGTCTTGCAGTCATCGAGGGTACACGAGTGGGCCTCAGTCTCCGAAAGCCCATATCGGTGATGTTTTGTTGAATGGTTCGCACGTTGACATTTACTGACTGCCCAGCACCGAAATCTGGAGCAATTTGCGTCAGAGTTGCACTTCTGTCACGCTGAAAGATTCTAGGTGCTCCCGTTCTTGCAGGATCCTTTCCCGGCCGCAGCGATGTCGGAGATTTGATGTTTTACCGGATTACCGATACACTTAAGGAAAGGCAAACCTAAGTTTATAGTATCTGTAGACTTCGAGAAAGCTTCTGTTAATAGTGAATGGAGTACTTCATTTGAAATTCTGAAGGTAGCAGGTGTAAAATGCAAGGGCAGAAAGACTATTTACAACTTGTATAGAATCCAAACGACAGTTATGAGTCGGAGGGCACGAAAAAGAAGCAGTGATTGAGAAGGAGTGAGACAAGTTGTTAATCAGTGTGTACACTGAGAAATCAGCAAAGGAAATCAAAGGAAAATTTAGAGTAGGAAAAGAAACAAAAACCTTTAAGTTTGCCGATGACAGTGCCATTTTGTCAGAGACAGCAAAAGACTTGGGAGAGCAGTATCTTGAAAGAAAGAAATATGATGAATGTCAACGAAAGCAAGAAAAGAGTAACGGACTGAATCAAGTGATGCTGAGAGTATCAAATTAGAAAACGAGACAAAGTAGTAGGTTGGTTTTGCTATCTGGGCAGCAAAAAAAATTGATGATAGTCGAAGCAGGGGGGATATAAAATGTTGACAGCGAATGGCAAGAGAAGTGTTTCTGAAGAAGAGAATAAAGATTTAAGTGTTAGGAAGTATTTTCTGAAGGTATTTGTCTGCAGAGGAATGAAAGATGGACGATAAACACTTTAGACGAGAAGAGAAAAGAAGCTTTTGAAATGTGGTAGTGCAGAAGAAATCTGAAGGTTAGACGAACATACCACGTATCAGATGAGGAGGTACTAAATAGATCTCCGGAGACAAGAAATTTGTGGCACCACTTGACTAAAAGAAGTGATGAGTTGATAGGATACATTCTGAGACATCATGGGACCATCAATGTAGTACTGGACGGAAGTGTGATGGATAAACTTGTAAAGGGAGATCAAAGGATGAATACAGTAAGAAGATTCAGGAGAATGTAGGTTGTAGTAGTTATTCGGAGATGAAGTTTCTTGCATAGGATAAAGCAGCGTAGAGAGCTGCATCAAACCATTATTGGACTAAAGGCAACAACAACGCATTAGCTTCAGCTTTTACTTTGGAATTGTCATGGAACATTCTAAAGTACTTCCTGGACCCTAGCATTCATCCAAGCAGTTCTTTTTTAATTTCTCTACTTAGTGTAGGGCACATTCTCATTGAACTAATATCGTTCCCCCATATCACTCCATCCTGTGGAAATCCAGAATACATTTTGTAGCATTGTAGCTGGTTTCACTGCAACATAGCCATAGCGCTGACGAAATGTGTTACAAGTTGTGGCCTTTCTGTTTGTCCATACTTATCAAATACATGTTCCACATCTGTCGTCCTTTTTGATGATGAAAAAACCTAAATCAACAAATTCTGGCTGTGGCAGACACTATATACTAAGAGAAACCGAAGGAAGGTGAAAGTAATGAGAAGCAGCACTTAATAGCGAGAGGTGGCTAACCCATCTATATAGCCACATCTGGTGCATGCAAGCAGAGATGGACTGGAGTAGTGTGCCAAGGATACTTGTGGTGTGCGTACTGAGAGACCTTCGGTACACACACCGTCAGATTATTTGACTTGTCCCTGTAACGAAGTAGGCGAGTGTCAGCAATATGTCTCGTGGTCTTATTGTGGCGTGTTTATCTTCTGCCGTTAGGTCAGACGATAGAAATGCCACTTGCACGCTTAGAGCAGCAGATTGACGGTGACCAACTTTAAACATAACTTGATTAATTTTCACACACATTTATTAAAACAATAAAAATTATAGATATTACGTAACTTGATTCTGGATGCTATTTACAATTGACAATCTTTGGTCTTGGTACGTTAATCTTATTCTCACATATCTCAGATACTTGACAAAGAGTCTATACATTTCTCTTCATGGGTATGTACAGGAATATGATAATCTTATTAGGCGCAGACTGAAACTTGACTACAGACATATGCAGACTAATGCAGACTGATGCAGACTGACTAATCAGAGGTCTGTACACTCGTTATAATACATCGAGCATTCAGGTATCACTGCGTGAGTGTGATCCGCGAGGAGAAAAGGTTCTACGTTAGCAGCAAACTCATTGCCTGCGTTACATATTAATACGCGGATCGGCAAGACAGAATTTGGTCCGTCTCTATGGCAGTGCCATCTCGTAGAGCGGAGACGGACGACCGCTACGCCTGCGCTGTTGAGCTTAGCGGGGCGAGATCTATTGGGAAAGTTGTGTACGCGCTGACTACGCCGAACTATGAACACAACAATATTTAAAATGGGACAGTTTCACATGCGTAGATCAGACATAATGCCTTCTGGAACAGCAAGCGCTAGGAGCGACGGACCGCCACGGGGCCGAAGGCGGTATTGTCCTTTCAAAAGCTGAACAGTGAAAGGATTGCTGAGCGAGAGCAGGGGAACGGCGCTTTGTGTGGGAGGATAAATCGCTGTCAGGCTGTTGCCAGGCCGCAGATCACCAGGGCCTATGACAATATGACAAAGACGCAGTTCTTTGGGGGGCCGCATAACACACCGGTAGGTGTACGAGAAAAAAATTTCCAGGTGGTGTGAGAGGTTTCAAAGAAACGCTCTAGTTAGTGGGCAAATGTGTAGGCTTCGGTCACAAGATAACAAAATCGTTCAAATTGCTCTGAGCACTATGGGACTTAACTTTTGAGATCATCAGTCCCCAGAACTACTTAAACCTAACTAACCTAAGGACATCACACACATCCATGCCCGAGGCAGGAGTCAAACCTGCGACTGTAGCGGTCGCGCGGTTCCAGACTGTAGCGCCTAGAACCACTCGGCCACCCAGGCCTGCACATGATAACATCTTTAGAGAATATTCCCAAGAAACACCAGCCCACAAATAACACATGTAAAAATATTTACTTTATTACGTGGCTGGTGGCCCACCAAGGCACGCCAAGAGAATAAGGCTTCTTCTTTTTCCTCTCTATTTTCCCACGATGGCGGAATCGTGCTAGCGGGCTAAGCATACTCCGTCATTGGTAGACAGCGTGTGACGTTCGTCCTGAGTTTCATTGCCTTCAGGAAAAGAAGGCATTTCTGGTCAAAAGATGTCTACTAATATCAAACATTGACAATAATTTGAAGAAGAAATTTCTGAAAATATAAATTTGAGACGCTGTGTAGTGTGAAAGTGGGTGATGAACTGTGGGAAAATCGGAAAAGAAGAAAACGCAGCGTAAAACGCAGCGTATGCGACGTTATAAGAGGATACTGAAAATTTGGTGAGGATGTTTGCAGTATATGCGAGGAGAGGAAAATATTAACAAGTAGGGGGAACAGGGTGACGGGACACGTGTGAAGTCTGTAACTTCTATGGTTCCTGAGGGAGCTACAAATACCGCATGTGATTGAAGCCGTTGGAATATCTCCAAAAAAATAGTAGAGGACGTTAGATACAAGTGCTACTCTGAGATGGAAATATTGGTACAGGAAACGATTTTCAGGCGAGCCGTATCAGGCCAGTCAGAAGACAGATAAAAGAGAAAATAAATAGAATGATGACATTTGCTCAGTCGCAGGTATTATAACACCCCAACGACCGCCTTAAAGTCAATTAAGACAGAATATCATAATACGAAGTAGGGAAGAGTTATCTTGGCAAATACGAGATCTTTGCCGATAAGCTAACACCAAGAAGTTTTGATAACAACAACATTATACATCACTGAGAGTTTTCGTTATGAAAAGAGGAGGAAGAAACCTCAGATTTAATTAATGGACAAATATCCAAGTGATAATTGCAATTAATATCTTGAAAGCTAAATCCAAGGTGGTGTTAGTCAGAGACAACTTTTATGTGGAAGAGAGTTGTAAGCGCAACGAAGAAATTCAATGCGCCTACAATACTCTTTCACAGAAGAATAGTTGGAACTAAAAGAAGAGTGGATAGTATATCAAAAGACTACACTCAATTAGTCTCAAGTAGGACACAATTACATGTCTTCACGAAGATAATACCATTACGCTGAAGGTTCAAGTTGTCGTAATTGTCAAGAAACTGACTTAACCAACCAACTGCGTGTGCGTGTGGTGCGAAAGTTATAAAGTATTTAGTGGCAAAGGAACAATAAACTGTTCGTTCCAAGTGAAATATTAAGCGTGGACTACATTATTAAGTGATTTAATTAATGATAGTTAACCAACGACTGTTCAGCAGGGACAATTTAATCTGAATATCAAAATACCTACTTCACTAATTGAAAAGAGAATTTTTGAATATTTTTTTTAACATTACGGCGTAGGTTCACCCAGACGTGATCAAAGAGTATCTGTGGATCTCGCTTCATACAGGTTCAAAAACTCCATAACATCGAGCCAACAACGTACGAGAAGTCTGATAATTACAATGTTTCCCCGCAATTGGTGGTGTGTACGATGCGGATGAGATAAGATTTAACAACTACTGCATATCCGGGCAATGAATCATACAATCTTAAATCAGAAGAATCATCCATCGTACAAGTTCGCATTTCTGTCTCCCGTTCACCAACGGGGACCTACGTCATTGCGCATCTTGTCTCAACTCCACTGCGGGAGCTGTGGCAGTAGCAGCTCTACGGCGTCGACAATATCAGCACGCGGTTGGAGTGCGGGGACGCCACAGTATGACGTAGGGTTCAGTGGTAGGGTACTGGGGAAAAATATTCGCCTTTGGATAAATGTACTGTGCGCCCCGTCTTACGAGGGGCATTCCATCATTAATACAGCACATTATTTCTCTCGGATAATTTCAATTGAAAAAATGCGGAATTTGTTGTGGAACATCGTGCAATATTACCACTTCAGCCCTTTCAGTTTTATGAAGTTCGGACAGGTGGCGGTGCTATACGTATCCTCCAAAACGGCGTCTGTAACGGAGGTGCACTCCAAGCAAAGAAATGTCATGAGTTTCTTTCAGCGGAAAACCAGAGCATCACAGATATTCGTAGGTGTTTGCAGAATTTCTATTGAGACATGGCAGTGAGCAAAAGCATGGTGAGTCGTTGGGCGAGGCATCTGTCGTCTTCGTAACAAGGTCGCGCAAACCTGTCCGATCTCCTGCGTGCAAACCTGAAAATTCGAACGTGAGGACACTCTCATTCGAGGTGATAGACGGATAACAATTAAAAACCTCTCTGCTCAACTGGACGTCTTTGTGGATATTATTGACACACGCATCCACCAGCTGGGATACTCAGAGGCGTGTGGCCGCTGCGTTCCTCGCCGCCTAACAGAAGACCATAAACAGCTTTCATCTGTTTAGCCCACTTAACGATGCACTCCCCACAAAGCAGTACGTGGACGATGGAAGGTTATTGATGCAGCAAGACGTCGATTCCTGCGTCGACCAGTAGAGTGGTATCATGCTGACATACAGGCCCTCCCAATAAGGTGGGGTCGAAAGGAGATTATGTTGCGAAACTGGGTTTTGTAGCCAAAACAGCGGGGAACAATATGGCGTTTTGGAATCCTGAATGAAACCAACCTGCTTTCAGAAAAGAACTTTGTTGCACTACTTACTTGTACGCCCCAGAAGAATATTGCTCAAATGAGGGAGTCCATATCAAATAGGACTAACAAAGGATGTTGAACGTATGCAAGGAAGTGCGGCGTGAATGATGGCAGGTATGTCTGACTCACAGGAGAGCATCACGGAGTACTGAAATACCTGAAACACCAGGCTATTGAAGATATACGCAAATTATTCCGCGAAAGCCTACTTACAGAATGTCGAGAACCAGTATTCAGTGAATAATCTAGAGACATTCTTCAGCCCTGCGTATCGTGCCAATAGGGATCATGAATACAGCAAGCATAGAGGCATTTCAGTACTCGATGGAACGTAAAATACCCTAAAGTGTGATTCCGCGTGCTTTTCAAAGTGGTTTGCACAGTATGTAATTATATGTAAATCGTAGATATAACTTTCTAAGTGTACCAATTAATCCGCCACAAGTTTTCTTACTTCACTGTCAAAGAGTAGTTAAGTAAATGTAATATTCTGACTATACTGAATGGAATTCTGATGCGTTTTACTTCATCATTAAATATACAAAACCGAAGAGCACATAGGAAATAGCCGCAGAAATACGTTTATGTAGACCATACTTCATCATACTGATAGAGGGAATGTTGGAATCGGCTCGCGAGGTGGCTGCTTTCGCGAAGCAGTGGAAATTGCTAGATGGAGCGTGGGAGTAAATATAGACAGTTCAGTCGATGAACTGGCAGTGAGTGAGTGACGGGTAGACATTGACTGACGAGCAGACAGTGACTGAGAAGTGATAGGCAGCGAGATGCGCTCATTGTTTTCCTTCACGCCTATCCAACCGCGGTTAGAATAACGTTTGGGAAAAAAAGGCGAATTGTTGAAATTGGGCATTTCATTTACGATGGAGTCAGAATTTTCATATAAACTGCAAGACCATCTATTTACCTGTCATATCATTATAAACGGCATGTAATTGTGGCTCAAGCTGAGACCTCCAAATAAAGAACAAATACGTTTACATAGCCATGGAAGCGGTACAGTTGCGTGTAGACACAGTTTTCGAAAGAGTGTCAAAATCACAGACACATATTGCAGTTTCAAGCCAATTTTTCTTCAGCCTTGCTTCCATTATCAGCCGCAACGTCAGAACCAACACTCCGGTGTCCTAAGTTTCCTAAATCAAACTGTTCGTCATCTAACACGTCCTCAATTTTCTTTTCCATTCTGCCGTATATATTCTTGCCAGGAGCTTGGGTATATGAGCTGTTAAGCTGACTGTGCGATAATTCTCGCACTTACCGCTTTTTGCTGTATTCGGAATTATATGGATGACATTCTTCCTAATGTCTGAAGGTTAATCGCCAGTCTCGTACATTCTACACATCAGCCTGAATAGCCACTCGCTCGAACGATTTCAGAAAATCAGCTGGAATTCTTCTGATTTATTTTAGCTCAGATCGTCCACAGCTCCTTTAAATTCTGATTTTAATGCTGGACCCCTGTCTCTTCCCTACAGACTCCAGTTTCTTCTTCTACCACCTCGTTAGACAAGTCCTCCCTATCATAGAGGCCTTCAATGTGCTGTTTCCACTTATCTGCTCTCTCCTAGGAATTTAACAGTAGAACTCCTGTTGCAATCTTAGTGTTGCCACCCTTGCTTTAAATTTCACCGAAGGTTGCTTTGACTTTTCTGTATGCTGAGAAAGTCCTTCCGACGATTATTTCATTTTCGATTACATCACCTTTATTTTACAGCCATTTAGCTTCGGCTACCCTGTGATGATTGTGAACTACCATACTCCAAGGAGCGTAGGGGACGATGCGAGAGACCCGCACCACCGCCTAGGCAAGGTCCTAGCGGAGGTGGTTTGCCATTGCCTTCCTCCGACCTTAATGGAGATGAATGATGATGATGAAGACGATACAGCAACACCCAGCAATCTAGAGGCAGGGAAAATCCTTGACCCCGCCGGGAATCCAACCCTGGACCCCGTGCGCGGGAAACGAGAATGCTACCGCAAGGCCACGAGCTGCGGACCGGCTGCCTTGTACTCCTATTTATTTCATTACTAGGGGATTCATATCGCTGTATTCCTATCTTTCCCTGTACATTTTTGTACTTCCTTCTTTCATCGATCAGTTGCAGTATTTCTTCTGTTATGCAAGGTTTCTCCGCAGGTACCTTCCTTAGACCTATGTTTGCTAGTCCAGCATCTGTGATTGCCCCTTTTATCGATGTCCAGTCTTCAACTTATAAGCTTACTGAGGTACTCTTTATCGCAGTGTCCACATATTTAGCGGACTTCGAAAGCGTCTCATCAGTCCTAATTACTTCAGCATCCCACTTACTTCCACACTGTTTCTTCCGGGTGATCCTCTTAAACTTCAGTCTACTCCTCATCGTTACTAAATTGCGATCTAAGTATATCTGCTCCTGTGTACGCCTTAAAATCCAATATTTCATTTCGAAATCTCCGTCTGACCATGATGTAATCCAGCTGGAATTTTCCGTGTCGCCTCCTGATCTTGTGACCCTTGAACAGAGCGTTCGCCAATACCGTCCAAAATTTACTGCAGAACTCAATTAGTCTTTCTCCTCCCTTATTCCTATTTCCAAGTCCATACTCTCCGATAACTCTTTCTTCTATTTCTTCCCCTACAACTGCGTTCCAGTCCCCTGTGGTTATTCGATTTTCATGTCTCTTTACATACTGAACTGAGCTGTATACTGACTGATTTATGGCGTCACAAAACGTGATCTAACGGAAGTGTGCTCTCAGAGATTGTTGTTTAGCCTACAGCTAACTATGAACCATAGTCCAGCAAGTAGTGTATGCAGAAAATATTGTTGTTGTAATGTAGGAGCTGGATAAACGCAGATGAACCATTAAGGCTGGTACTGAGTTTTAAACTCACAGAGAGGATTTGCATATCCACGATCTTATCTGTACTGTTGTGCTCTTCAGCCTGAAAGTCGGTTTGATGCATCTCTCAAGGCTTGTCTATACTGCAGAATCCTCTTCATCTGCATAACTACTGTAAAATACTTTTATGTATGCACTTTTTCCACTGCAAAATTAATGACACTTTGTTGCCTCGGAACTTGTACTATCAACCAGTACTTCCTTTTTGTGAAGCTGTCTCATACTGTCT
Organism: Schistocerca gregaria; assembly: GCF_023897955.1. Taxonomy (NCBI): domain Eukaryota; kingdom Metazoa; phylum Arthropoda; class Insecta; order Orthoptera; family Acrididae; genus Schistocerca; species Schistocerca gregaria. The sequence goes on from NC_064920.1 coordinate 248,304,121, forward strand.
CATAATGTTTTTTCTAAACTGTTAGATTTAGTATCTAGCCATAAATTATCCAATTTACCCAACATTCTTTTTAGCATCCCACTTTAGAAGCTCCTATTCTCTTCTTGTCTGAACTTTTTACCGTCAACATTTCACTTCTGTGCAAGGCTACAATTCAGGGGAAAAAATCAAGAAATTTTCTAACACGGAAATTTATATTCAATTTTGTAAAATTCCTCTCTTCAGTAACACTTGTTTTGCCATTGCCAGTCTACCTTTCATAACCTCTCTATTTAATCATCGTCAGTTACTTTGTTGCTTAAACAGCAAAACACCCCGTCTCGGCTGATTTAATTGTACTAAATTCCTTGATGGTTCTTTACTTTTGATTTTATTCATCCTAGAATTTCTTTCCTAGGCACTACCCATTCCATTTAAGTGCTCTTTCAAAACCTTTGCCAGAATTAAAAGTTACGATATCTTCGCAAACATCTAAGTTATTTCTTCTCTTCGACATTTAATCCCTTTTCTAAATTTCTTCTTAGTGTCCTTTGTTTCTTGCTTCATGAATAGATCCATATGGAGGAACTGTATGTTCTATGCTGAGGTCTAATAGAATCATCCGAAAGAATCTATGTGGTAGAAAGTGGGATACTGAACTACTGAAAAATGATGAGATGCGTTTGAAATTCGCTAAGGCTACAGATACAGCGATAATGAATACTATAGCAACCAGTTCATTTGAAGAAGAATGGACATCTCTACAAAGCATAATCACAGATTTGGATTGACAAAAACTATGTTCAAGGAAATTAACTCCGAAGAAACATTGGCTATCAGAATAAATATTTCAGTTGATGGCTGAAGTGATGGAAAACCAAATATGTTCAGGGAGACACGGAAATACAGTTATTATTTCACCTAGGAACTAAATAAATGGGAAGTGCACAGAAGGAGATACCAAATGTCGGCAGGAAATTGTAAAGAAATCAAAAGCAAATAGTCGTCAGAAGTACTGATTTAGCATATCGGAAGGTCAAAACAACATTTTGTGAAAGAAACATCAAGGGTGTCCACGTTAAGAGTGCAGAGGTAATTCTACTGTGAAACGTAGAGGAAAGAGCAAATAGGCGGAAAGAGTTCACTGAAGGCCTCTATGAGGGAAACACTTTTCTGATGTAAAGTATATGGGATCCAATATTAATCAGAGTTTAATAAAGTTTTTGGGCTTCAAAGTAAATAAGGCCCAAGGGATAGATAACATTCCTTCGGAAAATTAAAAATCGTTTGGGGAAACGATTACTGAAGTTTGTGTAGAAGCTACCAGACTGGAGACTTACCGCCAGACTGCCGTATAAATATTATCCACAAAATTCAGAAGACAACAAGGATTAATAAGAACGAGAACTACCACACAATCGATTGAAAGGCTCATGAATCGAAGCTGCTAACAAGAATAATTTACAGACGAAAATAGGGGCTCTGCAGATGGCGATCACGTTAGCTTCAGGGAAGGAAAAGACATCAGGGAGGCAGTTGTGATATTGCACTTGATAATGGAAGCAAGGCTTAAGAAACCTAAAGAAGGGTTCGGCAATGTAACTTGCTCTAAGATGTCCAAAGTTCTGAGATAAACAGAGGTAGACTACACGAAAAAGTGTTAATGTACAATATCTACAAGAACCAAGAAGGAACAACGAGAATGGAAGACCAAAAATGAAGTGCTCGGCTTAAAGAACCAATACTAGAATATTTCACTATTTCATCCAGTTACTGTTCATCTAAAAGCAGTGACGAAAATAAAAGAATTTTTTGAAATTAAGGATAAAAAGATATCAGTAATTAGATTAGTTGATGATTTTGCTATCCTCATTAAAAGAGGAAAGTTACAGGACCTGTTCAATGAATGAAGCGTCTAATGATTATAGAATATGGACTGGCAGTAAACTGAAGAAATAGGAAAGTACTGAAGAGTATCAGAATGCAAGTGACTACGGAATAGACGCAGTTAAGGAATTCTGCTACCTCGGATCCAGCATAACACATGTCAGAAGAAGCAAGGAGGACTTAAAAAGCACACTAGCTCAGGCAAAGAGGGCATTCTTGACCAAAATAAATCTACTACTATCAAACATTTGCCGTAATTTAAGGATCAGTTCCTGAGAGCGTGTCTTTGAAGCAAAGCATTGTATGGAAGTGAATCTTATACTGTTGGAAACCCGTAAAATATTGGAATCGATGAGTTTGAGATGTGGTGTATAGAAGGCTTTCGAAAAGGTAAGTCGACAGATAAGGTAAGGAATGAGAAGTTTCTTCGCAGAATTGACGAAGTGATGAACATAGGTAAAATACCGATAAGAAGAAGGGATAAGATAATAGGACCTGCGTTAAGGCATCGTGGGAGAACTTCCACGATAATGGAGGGAGATGTTGAGGGTTAAAACGGTAGGGTGAGACGTAATTGAAATATGTCCTACAAATTATTGAAGTCATAAGGTATAAGTTTTGTCCGTCCACGGATAACGAGACAGCAGTTATCCGTGGACGGACAAAACAAGAAGAGGTGCAGATACGGAAAGGTGTCCGACAGGGTTGCGCACTATCCCCTGTTATCTTTAACGTATACATTGAAGAGGCGCTGAAAAAAGTAAGGGAAAATTCACAGACAGGTGTAGTAATTCATGGCCAACGAATAGATATGATAAGATATGCCGATGATATAACTGTCCTGGCTGAAAGTGAAGAAGATCTTGTAGTCCTACTGAATAGAACGGATAAAGTTATGGGGGAAGAATATAATATGAGAATTAATAAAACAAAAACAAAAGTAATGGCATGCGACAAAAAAGAACAAGTGAAAGTCCAAGTTCATGTAGGCAATGAGCTGCTTGAACAAGTTGATAAATTTACTTATCTGGGCATTAATATTACCAGGGATGTAAGGATCAAGCCAGAAGTGAGAAGTAGAATTGCTCAAGCAAAGGCTGCTTTTAACAAGAAGAAAAACATCTTAACATCTAAGAGCATCAGCCTTGAAATCAGGAAAAGATTTTTGAAATCATATGTGTGGAGTGTGGCACGCTATGGGTGTGAAACATGGACTCTAGGGACAGAGGAAGACCAGAAGCTAAATTCTTTTGAAATGTGGAGCTATAGACGCATGCTCAAAATAAAATGTATCGACAAGGTCACAAACGAAGTGGTTCTGGAAAGAGCAGGTGAGAAGAGAAGCTTCTGGAGTTTCATTGTTAAAATAAGAGTGCAATTTACAGGCCATCTATTAAGACATAAAGGACTCCTGAACACATTCATAGAGGTATATGTCGAGGGAAAAAGACCAAGAGGAAGACCACGACTGAGGTACATGGATCAAATCGTGAATAATGTGGGATGTGACACCTGTAAAGATACGGAGAGAAAATCTGAAAGTCGCAAAGAATGGAGACAAGCTGCCATTGTAGCTGTTGCAAACCAATCCTTGGATTGACCACTACAGAAGAAGAAGAAAGGTATAAGTGCTACCTGATTTTAAGAGTTTGGCACAGGAGTGGAGTTCGCAGAGGCAGCATCAATTAAGTCAAAAGGCTGGTGACTCAGAAACCATGAAACTGTCGGGTTTTTGCAGCCATCTGAGTTCGTCGAAATAGCGTAATTACACTCCTGGAAATGGAAAAAAGAACACATTGACACCGGTGTGTCAGACCCACATTACTTGCTCCGGACACTGCGAGAGGGCTGTACAAGCAATGATCACACGCACGGCACAGCGGACGCACCAGGAACCGCGGTGTTGGCCGTCGAATGGCGCTAGCTGCGCAGCATTTGTGCACCGCCGCCGTCAGTGTCAGCCAGTTTGCCGTGGCATACGGAGCTCCATCGCAGTCTTTAACACTGGTAGCATGCCGCGACAGCGTGGACGTGAACCGTATGTGCAGTTGACGGACCTTGAGCGAGGGCGTATAGTGGGCATGCAGGAGGCCGGATGGACGTACCGCCGAATTGCTCAACACGTGGGGCGTGAGGTCTCCACAGTACATCGATATTGCCGCCAGTGGTCGGCGGAAGGTGCACGTGCCCGTCGACCTGGGACCGGACCGTAGCGACGCACGGATGCACGCCAAGACCGTAGGATCCTACGCAGTGCCGTAGGGGACCGCACCGCCACTTCCCAGCAAATTAGGGACACTGTTGCTCCTGGGGTATCGGCGAGGACCATTCGCAACCGTCTCCATGAAGCTGGGCTACGGTCCCGCACACCGTTAGGCCGTCTTCCGCTCACGCCCCAACATCGTGCAGCCCGCCTCCAGTGGTGTCGCGACAGGCGTGAATGGAGGGACGAATGGAGACGTGTCGTCTTCAGCGATGAGAGTCGCTTCTGCCTTGGTGCCAATGATGGTCGTATGCGTGTTTGGCGCCGTGCAGGTGAGCGCCACAATCAGGACTGCATACGACCGAGACACACAGGGCCAACACCCGGCATCATGGTGTGGGGAGCGATCTCCTACACTGGCCGTACACCTCTGGTGATCGTCGAGGGGACACTGAATAGTGCACGGTACATCCAAACCGTCATCGAACCCATCGTTCTACCATTACTAGACCGGCAAGGGAACTTGCTGTTCCAACAGGACAATGCACGTCCGCATGTATCCCGTGCCACCCAACGTGCTCTAGAAGGTGTAAGTCAACTACCCTGGCCAGCAAGATTTCCGGATCTGTCCCCCATTGAGCATGTTTGGGACTGGATGAAGCGTCGTCTCACGCGGTCTGCACGTCCAGCACGAACGCTGATCCACTGAGGCGCCAGGTGGAAATGGCATGGCAAGCCCTTCCACAGGACTACATCCAGCATCTCTACGATCGTCTCCATGGGAGAATAGCAGCCTGCATTGCTGCGAAAGGTGGATATACACTGTACTAGTGCCGACATTGTGCATGCTCTGTTGCCTGTGTCTATGTGCCTGTGGTTCTGTCAGTATGAACATGTGATGTATCTGACCCCAGGAATGTGTCAATACAGTTTCCCCTTTCTGGGACAATGAATTCACGGTGTTCTTATTTCAATTTCCAGGAGTGTATTTAAACATGACGCTGCATTTTAAATGATTTCATATCCTCTTTTCTGGATTTCCGATTGTCTACTTTTAACTTCCATACAATGCTCTGTTCCGGGGGTAGACTTTTAGGAGTATATACCCCAGTTTCATACCCAGTATTTGATACCAGACAACGTCTTTTGTTGCCGAAATCTTTGGTTCAAATGGCTCTGAGAACTATGGAACTTAACTTCTGAGGTCATCAGTCCCCTAGATCTTAGAACTACTTAAACCTACCTAAGGACATCACACACATCCATGCCCGAGGCAGGATTCGAACCTGCGGCCGTAGCAGTCTCGCGGTTCCAGACTGCAGCGCCTGGTACCGCTCGGCCACCCCGGCTGGCCCGAAATATTTCTTCGATTGCGTTTTATATATTTATGATACCTTCCTTGGCTCGTATAAACTGCGTAATGCTGGTTCCCTCTCTGCTGTATCGTCCCCAATATTTACGGTAAGCAAGTGATTATTCTTATTTCTATTACTCGTCATCACCGTCGTCTTTGCTTTGTCTGCCTCTAAGCCATCGTTCTGAGTATGTTGCCTATTACTTGCGGCTTGTCTTCTAAGGCTTCTAAAACACATCATCATTATTCCCATGCTCCATTCGCGAGTGGAACAGAATAGGGGGCATCAGTTAGTAGTACCAAAATTACCCTCGCCAGATAGATAGATAGGTAGTGTCGGAAGTTCCATGCGGCTTTTGGCGGATGATGCTGTAGTATACAGAGAAATTGCAGCATTAGAAAATTGCAGCGAAATGCAGGAACGTCTGCAGCGGATAGGCACTTGGTGTAGGGAGTGGCAACTGACCCTTAACATAGCAAATGTAATGTATTGCGAATACATAGAAAGAAGGATCCTTTATTGTGTGATTATATGATAGCGAAACAAACACTGGTAGCAGTTTCTTCTGTTAAATATCTGGGAGTATGGGTGCGGAACGATATGAAATGGAATGATCATATAAAATTAATTGTTGGTAAGGCGGGTACCAGGTTGAGATTCATTGGGAGAGTCCTCAGAAAATGTAGTCCATCAACAAAGGAGGTGGCTTACAAAACACTCGTTCGACCTATACTTGAGTATTGCTCATCAGTGTGGGATCCGTACCAGATCGGGTTGACAGAGGAGATAGAGAAGATCCAAAGAAGAGCGGCGCGTTTCGTCACAGGGTTATTTGGTAACCGTGATAGCGTTACGGAGATGTTTAACAAACTCAAGTGGCAGACTGTGCAGGAGAGGCGTTCTGCATCGCGGTGTAGCTTGCTGTCCAGGTTTCAAGAGGTTGCGTTTCTGGATGAGCTATCGAATATATTGCTTCCCCCTACTTATACCTCCCGTGGAGAGCACGAATGTAAAATTAGAGAGATTCGAGCGCGCACGGAGGCTTTCAGACAGTCGTTCTTCCCGCGAACCATACGCGACAGGAACAGAAAAGGGAGATAATGACAGTGGCACGTAAAGTGCCCTCCACCACACACCGTTGGGTGGCTTGCGGAGTATGAATGTAGATGTAGATGTAGACTAACCATAAGGTGGCTTGTGGAGTGTCATGAGATCAAACGCCTCCAAGACTGTAGCCCCAGGTGCAACAAGGGGGTGATGAATTGATATTTTGGAGTGGCATTACATGGAGGCAACTACACCTTTTACCGTTATTGAAGATAAGTTTTCTTGATGTGAACGAAAACATTCTGATTACTCCTTGTAGTGAAAGCTTAACCAAGTGTTACACTATACTCGGATTTCAGGGAAGTCCTCTCTTTCCGGATAAGGTGATCGTCTTCCGAAAATCCCAGCGACTCCGAAGTTCTGACGTTCTGAAACAACTGAAATTGTCTTTGAACTGCAATCAGGTACATTAATGAGTCCTTTTACAATACATCCCTACCACCACTGCAGTCTTCGTGAATAATGGCCTGTGATTGTAAAACTGATGAGACAGCTACAAACTAGAGAACGTCAAGCTCTCACTGTGTACAGCGTACCGTATAGCACAATCGACTGCACAACTCCAATATCAGTGTAAGATTGGAACTTGAGTCAAAAGTTGGTAACAAGAAAGTGGAAATATGTTCGTTCTTGAAATTGTGACCTATAGGGAACTGTATTCCCTTGCTTTTCATGTTTCACATTACACTGAAGTGAGAAAAGTCGTCGGATACGGATATGCACATATACAGGTGGCGGTGATATCGCGTACAGAGGGTATAAAAGGGCAGGGCATTGGGGTAGCTGTCATTTGTACTCAGGTAGTTCATGTGAGGAGGTTTCCGACGTGATTGTGACCGTACGACAGAAATTAACAGTGAACGCGGAATGGTAGTTGGAGCTAGAGGCATGGGACATTCTATTTCAGAAATGGTTAAGGAATTCAATAAGCCGGGATCTACAGTGTCAATAGCGGTGCCGAGAATACCACATTTCAAGCATTACGTCTCACCATTGATAACGTAGTGGCCCACGGCTTCACACAACCTTCGAGAGCAGCGACGTTGTCAGTATTAACAGACAAGCAAAACTGCACGTAATAACCACAGAAATCAATTCCGGACGCACTACCGACGTATCCTTTAGTACAGCGCGGCGAAATGTGGCGTTAATGGACTATGGCAGCAGACGACCGACGCGAGTGCCTTTGCTAGCAGCACATCGCCTATAGCGCCTCTCCTGGGCTCGTGACCATATCGGTGGACTTTTAGACGACTGGAAAACCATGTCCTGGCCAGATTTCAGTTAGTAATAGCTGACGACAAAGTTAGAGTGTGGCACGACCTCACAAAGCCATGTACCCAAGTTGTCAATAAGACACACTTCAAGCTGGTGGTGATTCCATAATGATGTGGGCTTTGTTTACAGGGAATGGACTGAGTCGTCTCATCAACTGAACCGATTATTGACTTGAATTTTTTTTTTTTTTTTTTTTTTTTTTTTTTTTTTTTTTTTTTTTTTTGAACCTGGAGACGATATGCAGCCATTCACTGATTTCATGTTCCCAAACAATGGAAGTTTTGTGGCTCTGCGGAACACAGTTGTTCGGGATTGGTTTGAAGAAAATTCTGAACAGTTCGAGAAAGTTATTCGGCCGACATAAATCTCATCGACCATTTATGCAACGTAATTGACATATCCTGCACCGGCAACACTTTCGCAATTATGGACGGCTATAGAGGAGTCGATTTAGAGGAGATAGGGGATCCAGTATTAGAATCGGAATTTAAAAGAGCTTTGGAGGACTTACGGTCAAATAAGGCAGAAGGGATAGATAACATTCCATCAGAATTTCTAAAATCAATAGGGGAAGTGGCAACAAAACGACTATTCACGTTGGTGTGTAGAATATATGAGTCTGGCGACATACTATCTGACTTTCGGAAAAGCATCATCCACACAATTCCGAAGACGGCAAGAGCTGACAAGTGCGAGAATGATCGCACAATCAGCTTAACAGCTCATGCATCGAAGCTGCTTACAAGAATAATATATAGAAGAATGGAAAAGAAAATTGAGAATGCGCTAGGTGACGATCAGTTTGGCTTTAGGAAAAGTAAAGGCACGAGAGAGGCAATTTTGACGTTACGGCTAATAACGGAAGCAAGGCTAAAGAAAAATCAAGACACGTTCATAGGATTTGTTGACCTGGAAAAAGCGTTCGACAATATAAAATAGTGCAAGCTGTTCAAGATTCTGAAAAAAAGTAGGGGTAAGCTATAGGGAGAGACGGGTCATATACAATATGTACAACAACCAAGAGGGCATAATAAGAGTGGACGATCAAGAACGAAGTGCTCGTGTTAAGAAGGGTGTAAGACAATGCTGTAGCCTTTCGCCCCTACTCTTCAATCTGTATATCGAGGAAGCAATGATGGAAATAAAAGAAAAGTTCAGGAGTGGAATTAAAATACAAGGGGAAAGGATATCAATGATACGATTCGCTGATGACATTGCTATCCTGAGTGAAAGTGAAGAAGAATTAAATGATCTGCTGAACGGAATGAACGGTCTAATGAGTACACAGTATGGTTTGAGAGTAAATCGGAGAAAGACGAAGGTAATGAGAAGTAGTAGAAATGAGAACAGCGAGAAACTTAACGTCAGGATAGATGGTCAAGAAGTCAATGAAGTTAAGGAATTCTGCTACCTAGGCAGCAAAATAACCAATGACGGACGGAGCAAGGAGGACATCAAAAGTAGACTCGCTATGGCAAAAAAAGGCATTTCTGGCCAAGAGAACTCTACTAATATCAAATACCGGCCTTAATCTGAGGAAGAAATTTCTGAGGATGTACGTCTGGAGTACAGCATTGCATGGTAGGGAAACATGGACTGTGGGAAAACCGGAAGAGAAGAGGATCGAAGCATTTGAGATGGGTGCTATAGACGAATGTTGAAAATTAGGTGGACTGATAAGGTAAGGAATGAGGAGGTTCTACGAAGAATCGGAGAGGAAAGGAATATGTGGAAAACACTGATAAGGAGAAGGGACAGGATGATAGGACATCTGCTAAGACATGAGGGAATGACTTCCATGGTACTAGAGGGAGCTGTAGAGGGCAAAAACTGTAGAGGAAGACAGAGATTGGATTACGTCAAGCAAATAATTGAGGACGTAGGTTGCAAGTGATACTCTGAGATGAAGAGGTTAGCACAGGAAAGGAATTCGTGGCGGGCCGCATCAAAGCAGTCAGTAGACTGATGACAAAAAAAAAGAAAAAATAGAGGCAATATTTCTGCAGGAGACTTCCAACGACTTCTTGGGCCCATGACACGTCGAGCTGCTGTACTACGCCGGGAAAAAGGAGGTCTGACACGATATGACGAGGTATCCACTAACTTTTGTAACCTGAGACGTTTTGTAGATGGCACAACTACCTTTAATGATGTACTGTCCGCCTCCGGTAGCTGAGTGGCCAGCGCGACAGAATGTCAATCCTAAGGGCCCGGGTTCGATTCCCGGCTGGATCAGAGATTTTCTGCGCTCAGGGACTGGGTGTTGTGTTGTCCTAATCATCAGCGCTTCATCCCCATCGACGCGTCAGTCGCCGAGGTGGCATCAAATCGAAAGACTTTCACCCGGCTAACGGTCTACCGGACGGGAGACCCTTGTCATACGACGATTGGAGTACTGTCTGATATAAACTACAGAAATGTTCGGTCAGAAATAATAAGATTTCAAAATGGCACAAAATCTGTCAAATTTGAAATACTGTGAAATGTAAAGTTGTGCATTTCACAGAAGGAACACGAAAACTAGTTCACTGTGACTAAACCATGAGTGAGGTACAATTCAAGTGAGTCAGCTCTTGCAGATACCGATGTAACAGTTTGTAGGGACATGAAATGAAGCGATCACATAGGCTTAGTACTAAGTAAAGTACGTGGAAGAATTCATTTCATTGGTAGAATGTTGGGAAGAGTGTTCTCAGTCTACAAATATGATTGTGGCCAATCCTATAATATTGCTCAAGTATGTGGTACCCAGCTCAAATAGAACTAATAGGGGATTTTGAACGCAAACAAGTAAGAGCAACTCGAACTGTCTTTTGTTTGTCTGAACCATGGGAGAGTATCACGGAGACGCTGATAGTTGTATCAAGGGAAATGCTGTTAACAAAGCTTCCAGAAGTACTGTTAAATTAGGAGTCTAGGGATATAGTATAATCTACTACGTAGGCCTATCGTTCTCGTAGAGACATCGAGGCCGAGCTCAGTCTAATTACAGCACACACAGAAACTTTTAAACCCTTATTCCTGCCGTGTACCTTACGCGTATGTAACAGGAAGAAACTCTAGTACATTCTGCCGGGCGGTGTGGGCGAGCGGTTCTAGGCGCTTCAGTTTGGAACCGCGCGACCGCTACGGTCGCAGGTTCCAATCCTGCCTCGGGCATGGATGTGTGTGATGACCTTAGGCTAGTTAGGTTTAAGTAGTTATATGTTATAGGGGACTGATGACCTCAGATGTTAAGTCCCATAGTGCTCAGAACCATTTGAACAATCTAATACATTCTACCGTGGGAATTACCCTCTGTCATATATGTCAAGCTGTTTGCATGTTGTAGATACAGAAGTTAATAATAGAAATTGTAGAATATCCTGTGCAATCCATTCACTTCTTATGAGTGTAATTTACCAGCGTTAGGAGTCTCTTAAGAGTAAATTAGCATCGTTTACGGTTGTGTTCCGGTGCGTTTAACTTTGTGCAAGCATTGATGTTTTCTGTTATTACCATGCCTGTGTTCGTCATAACGTTTAGGCTGTAGCGTTGTAGCTGGAGGACGGTCTAACTAGGAAAACACGATGTTTTCTGGTGGATATTTCAGTCTAGTGGCTGTTGGACCGTGTTGTTGCCAGCCGCAAGTGTCCTTATAACATCGGAATCCGTACTTTCATTACGTCCTCTTCATAATCACATCTTTCTCAGGTTAGTGAGCAGCAGTTCCTTTTCTCGAACCCAAAGCAGTAAGAAAAAGTCTTGGCCGTAAAATGCGTCTTACGACTCGTGGAGAGTAATTATAATTTTTTTGAAAAACCGTAGTAGTTGTTGTATAGTCTCTGAGGGAATATCTTTAGTTTCGTCAATACCTAAACTGACTTTCATTACCGGGCACAGTCCCAGTTCAGTCATTTATCACACACTAACGCTGCATGTTAGTGAATCATAGAACTGTCTAAACATTCCTCAAAGTCACTTAAGATGTATTTATTTCAGCCAGCAATGAGGTTGTGAGTCACAAATATCAGAACGCGTTTCTTCATAGACCGTCATTAACACTCTTCAGAAATCCTCTGTACTGTTTGGCAATGAATATTTACTAGGATCTTTTACTGAAATCTCATCAGACTATCAACACTAGAATTCCAATCACCAGTTTCGTAGCTACATGTGTTGTTACTTGACAACACATCCGAAGTTCTACCATTATTCCTCCAAAACATTACCGAAACCTTTCCTAACAATACAGGTCTCAGACACCACGTAACGCTACATATGTTTCACGGTAGCAAAATTTCGGTAAAGTCAGAGATACTGTTCTGTATTTCGCGCTCGCAATGACTCGTTCCTAAGAATGTACGCATTTCCTGTGAGATGCCAGTTAATTACTTTCACTGTAGTTTATACACCTCCTCACTCTGAAATCTTACTATGATGCATCATTCAGTGTGTGACCAAGTAATAGCAATTCACAGGATAAAATATGATATAATTTTTTAAACATGTTCCCGCATTTTGCAGTACTATAAATGCGATTAAGGAAATAGTCTCAAACACTTATATCCCGTAAAATTGATATTTTAACATATATATATATATATATATATATATATATATATATATATATATATATACAAAGAATAGCGGCGTGTTTCGTCACAGGGTTATTTGGTAACCGTGATAGCGTTACGGAGATGTTTAGCAAACTCAAGTGGCAAAGAATAGCGGCGTGTTTCGTCACAGGGTTATTTGGTAACCGTGATAGCGTTACGGAGATGTTTAGCAAACTCAAGTGGCAGACTCTGTATATATATATAATGGTCTCAAACACTTATATCCCGTAAAATAGATATTTTAACAAATATATATTTTACGGGATACAAGTGTTTGAGACCATTTCCTTAATCGCATTTATAGTATTGCATTTATGGCATATATATATATATATATATATATATATATATATATATATATATATATATATAGTTTTTAGAGTAATGATAGTCCATATAAGTTTACATTGCCAATAACAGCCTATTTACTTCTTTCCCTGGAATATTTCTCGCCGATAACTCTATCAGTTTTTCACCAATAAACAACAAATCGCAGCTGGAATGTAAGTCTACTTTGATCATCTGTTTTATTTTACTTTTGATTTCATTTTGAGGTTTTCAAGCTGTATAAGTATATACTATCCTTTATGGTCTACTAAGTCAATTAGTTTCGCATTCCATGTATCATTTCCCCTGTTGTTGTTGTTGTTGTTGTTGTCTCCAGTCCTGAGACTGGTTTGATGCAGCTCTCCAGGCTATTCTATCCTGTGCAAGCTGCTTCATCTCCCAGTACGTACTGCAGCCTACATCCTTCGATGCTGCTTAGTGTATTCATCTCTTGGTCTCCCCATACGACTTTTACCATCCACGCTGCCCTCCGATACTAAACTGGTGATGCCTTGATGCCTCAAAAGAAGTCCTACCTACCGATCCCTTCTTCTAGTCAAGTTGTGCCACAAAATCCTCTTCTCCCCAATTCTATACAATAGTTATGTGATCTACCCATCTAATCTTCAGCATTCTTCTGTAATACCACAATTCGAAATCTTCTATTCTCTTCTTGTCCAAACTATTTATCACCCATGTTTCACTTCCACACACGGCCACACTCCATAAAATACTTTCAGAAAAGACTTCCTGTCACTTAAATCTATACTCGATGTTAACAGATTTCTCTTCTTCAGAAACGCTTTCCTTGCCATTGCCAGTCCACATTTTATATCCTCTCTACTTCGACCATCATCAGTTATCTTGCTCCCGAAACAGCAAAACTCCTAAACTACTTTAACTGTCTCATTTCCTAATGTAATTCCCTCAGCATCACCCGACTTAATTCGACTATATTCCATTATCCTCGTTTTGGTTTTGTGATGTTCATCTTATATCCTCCTTTCAAGACACTGTCCATTCCGTTCAACTGCTCTTACAAATTCTTTGTTGTCTCTGGCAGAATTACAATGTCATCGTCGAACCTTAATTTTTTATTTCTTCTCCATGGATTTTAATACCTACTCCGTATTTTTCGTTTGTTTCCTTTACTGCTTGCTCAATATACAGACTGAATAACATCAGGGAGAGGCTACAACCCTGTCTCACTCCTTTCCCAACCACTGCTCCCGTTCATGTCCCTCGACACTTATAACTGCCGTCTGGTTTCTGTGCAATTTGTAAATAGCCTTTCGCTCTCTATATTTTACCCCTGCCACCTTCAGAATTTGAAATAGAGCATTCCAGTCAACATTGTCAAAAGCTTTCTCTAAGTCTACAAATGCTAGGAACGTAGGTTTGCCAATTCTTAATCTAGCTTCTAAGATAAGTCGTAGGGTCAGTATTCCCTCACGTGTTCCAATATTTCTACGGAATCCAAACTGATCTGTTTCCCCTATAAATGGTAATAACGTGAAACAAGTGATTTTATATGAAACACCTATTTTTTAAATGCGTCGGTGTTGATAAATTTATTAGTTTTTGTTTCTTAATTGAAGAGAGACACAAGTTTGTAATTCCTACCCATCAGCATTTACACGTTACAATAATATATAGTCTTCTGCGGAATTCGAGGAGTTGTCAATGAGAAACGATTTTCAGTTTAGTTTCAAATTTTGCTTTACCGTCTGTTAGGCACTTTGTGTAACTGGGTAAGTGATCAAAATTTTTAGTTGCAACACTGTGAACCCCTGTGTTGTCCTACAGAGAAACCTGGTTTGGCGTAAATGTAGTTATGTACATCATTGTTGAGGAGATTCAGCGACTGAGGTCAACTGCCTGTTGTACGCATCATACTGAAGATGGCCTAAGCATAGGCCGAAACCTGTCATTTTAATAAAATACGATCGCGATCTAGACTGTTTTTTCGCTGATTTTATACAGATTATAAGATCGCTGCCTCCCGAAAATGTTATCAAAAATTTTGAATCATTGTTCCCGTTGAAGTGCATTGGATTAAGTGCAGTGAATTATTGACAACAAAATTCATGAGAGAATGACCGTACTGCGAAGCGGATAGAATGCTACTCACACGCTGAGCAGCGTGCAGGCACCACGAAAACAGTTTTCACGTAAGTTCTCGGCCAATACATTCTTGAGAAAGGAAGTAGAGCACACACGAACATTCATAAACCATATTCACAAAACTCGCACTCACATAACCACTGTCTCCAGCTGTTCTAGCCATAATCTTTTTTATAGAGGAAGGAAATGTGAAGAAAGAATAATTATCCGTGGGAGGAATTTAGGGCCCGAGATGCATCAACAATGTGCGCGGTCATATTGCCGAGTGTTGCGTGGGGCTAGTCAGTTGATACAGTGTGGCTAGAATGTTGGAGCGTTTGCCATTTGCAAAGCAAAGAAAAACCTAGGGAAGAATAAATGCAAACACCGCAACCATATTTCATGTATATAAAAGAAAATATTGATTAAACGGCTCCACTAACGAATGAAATGTTATTCCTTTAAACTTCAGCTTACGATCGGATTGGTTGTATACCCGTAAACGATGCAAGCTGCAGTTTTATAGTCGACCGGAGTGGACGAGCGGTTCTAGGCGCTACAGTCTGGAACCGCACGAACGCTACGGTCAAAGGTTCGAATCCTGCCTCGGGCATGGACGTATGTGATGTCCTGAGGTTAGATAGGTTTAAGTGGTTCTAAGTTCTAGGGGACTGATGACCTCAGATGTTAAGTCCCATATGCTCAGAGTCATTTGAACCATTTTGCAGTTTTACGGAACAACTACATCTCCACTCAATCTAATTACCAGATGTTATTTGGGATACGACCACAAAAGTAGTTAAATATCTCTAACTGTCGAAACTGTGCACGGGCATATCAGAGTGACATGGCTAGGAAATAAAACCCCTTGGACCCATGGAGGTGTAAATGCAGTGAACCTAGTGTTTTGAGCCATTTAAGATGGCGGACGTCGGCTTCAAGTTTGTGGCGTAATGGTAACTCCCTACCTTTTCTTTACCTCCATGCGTAAGAGTCACTGGTATTACATCTTTCTTTCCTGATGCTGATATGTGCGGAAACAAATTCAATTACAACGTAGTTGACGAAGTACTGGGAAGACCACGGTACCAAGTAGGTGGCAGCTCCTAAAAGACTGTAGCCTATCAGAAGGATGTTCATTTTTTTTTCTAGCTTTTCCTATCTGAAGACCATACTAAAGTAAGAGTAGAGCAGAGAACAATGGTGTCCTCTTCGTGCACATAAGTGAGAATTATTTGCAGTCAATTTGAGAGAAAAGTATTTAAGTAAGCCACGAAGTATTCTGACGCAATGAGGAATATCAGAAGTGTGTACGTTTGCGATAGGTTCCAGTTGAAACTACAGTATATTTTTGATTGGTCATTCCCTGTCATTCGATTAACAATGTCGCTTTGTGTGACACGGGGAGCGAAATGATAGAACGGAGACACTAGAGCATCGCATGCCGCATAAAAGCCCTCAGTTTTGTTCGGACTGCCGATGTATAAATCACGAACGTTATTCACATGCGCACTTTTTAACAACAACACTCATTGACATGAGCCGGAAAAGTTGCTACCCAGTTCGAATGAATGAAATACAATGCAGCGCCTTTCTGTCATTGTGTGTAGCCGTGGCCGGCCCTTTTTTGCGTTTTAAAAATTGATAGACTAATTATGAAGATGAACTTTTTAATTAGCTGGGGTTACATCTTCCGTTATTTATTGGTGTCGTCCATAGAAACGACGATTTCGAGCGTCGGCCGCGCGGGCGGGAATCGCCCGCCTCTGCGTCCCTATAATATGGCATAACGGTTATGGGTATTACGTTGCATTCCGCGGAATCAATACACATTTCAAAATAACTCACTTCCTCTCTGTCTAATTTCGTAATTTACGTGTTGTCATATTGTTTCCTGGGCTGTTCATAAAATCCTCGCCTGTCCACCGCTCCGCCATTTACTCTTTATTTATGGTCTTCATTATGGCTCATTGATTCGTGAGGATGCGGCGAATGTTACCCCTCCTCTGGAAAAAAATAATAATAAAAACATAACACGAGCGACGGCAAACTTTATAGGGAAATGGAAATTTGTGATGCAATATATCGTGGCAACATTGTAGACCGTAATTTATTTACTGACAAAAATATTGCGTATTAGTGATTTTCAATAACGCCGACGGCGCCCATTATACTATATTTGCTTCCTTATTAAGAGAGCTGTGTATCTGTCGCAGAGCTAGACCGGCGTCCACAGACGCTCGTGAATGATTGCCGAAACCAGTCGCACACGCCAGCAGCCATTTCCCATCTCGCTGAAATATTAACAGTCGCCGCTCGACGCCAATCCTGCGCGCTGTTTCCGCACTCGCCGGCAGTGTTTTAACGGACGAAACCTATCGACGCTGCGGACTGCTTATTACGGGGCACTTAATTATGTCGCCCACAGCGGAAAAGTAAATATTGCCATTGTGACGTGCGGTGAACATCTTGTCTCCCGTTCAACTAACACTTATTGTGTACCTTCGTACAATACTCTCCACCTCTGCAATGTCATCATCTTTGCAACAGCCCGTATCATCTTCTGTAAGTTATGTCTTTGCTTCCCCTTCTGTTTGCATTTCCTCCTCCTACCGATAATCACCATCACCATAATCATTATCTGGTCCATTGTGACTCCAAATTTAAAGCTACTGGCTCTATATCGTTTGAAATCTTCCATGACCTCTTCTTCCCATCTGGATGTAATTTGGCGTCTTCAAAACGTGTTTTGTTTTCTTTTTTCTGTTGATTGTCGGTATCTTAAGTTTTTTCATAAACAATGGAAGAAAAGCATTTTTTGTTTCTAACCACATTGTTGTTTCTCAGAATACTTACCTTCAAAATTTTATAAGTTTTTGCGCTTGTTCCAACCAATTCCCGAAAAAAATTTTTTCCACTACAAAAACATGGTTTTAGTACAATGTAACAGGTTCTTTAGTTGACAGAATTCACTGTCAGAGCATTTTATGTCAAACGCGAGAAAACAAATGACGTCGTTAGGAGTGGAGGGCCAGCGCTTCACGACTTTAGCAAAATTCGTGGCTGAACAAATATAATCATGGTGAAATTATGTACACCATTTTTAAACAGTTTTTTTTTCTGAAGCTTGTTCATTGGAAAAAGCTGAAGGAAGCGGCGGGGATCTGTTTTTGAGTTAGGTATTCATGAAAATTGTACAATAACATACGACGTAAAAATTGACTTCAAGTTTTAATTTTTTTACTACATTGTTTCTGGAAACTCTGCATAAACGACGTACCCGGCCAGTGGTTGAGTAGGTATTGTCTTAGAGAAAACAAATAAAACAGTTTAAAGCAATTATGTATTTAACGAATGTCTCCGTTCTGCTTCTTAGCCATTCAGTATATCCTGTAATAAAGCGAAATGTAGTCATTGTAGCTATATGGCGCAGGAATAGCTTCTTTGGTTAACTATGCAACTTCCTTAAAGCTCGGCTTCCATCAAAAGAGGACAGTAGCAGAACATAAATTTTTGGTGGAAAAATGTCCCTAAAGACGGAAGAATGTGAGACAATGGCATTCAAGTGCAGAAAGCAGTAAAGTATATCCACAGAACATCAGCCCTGTAACACAATCTCAACATCGAATAAAACCTTCTTGGACGTGCAGCAGCGTCAAGCGGTTACAAGATTGTGAGATTTCGGACAAGTGGTCCTCTACCATTGCTAAATGACAACTGACTGTCAGGTAGTTGCTGGCCTTGTAGTTATACAACCGTTGCACTGGCTGTGACGTCAACAGTGTTCAGCTGAGCCCCACGAGAAAGACAGACTCTGGCGCTTACGTCATAGCACGTGACACTGCACACCTTACGAGTGCCAGAAGCCGTCTCCGACGCGGAGCGAGCAAATATTTCCGACGAGTTTCATAATTCTTGGCTCTGCCTTTAAATGCGTGCAATCTCTCGATAACACATGACAAAGTTAAGACCTTTAGTGGGTACCTTTTCAATCATATATTGATATCTCGCGGATGTGGCATGCAGTCGAGTGTTGGCGAAGTTCTCTGGACAAGCCAATTACTGTGACGTCACAAGTTCACTGTAGGCCCGTATTGCTCATAGTCCCCGTGTTCAGTCCATTACTGTGTAAGATAATGTTTACATTCTGCAACTGCGGCTCCCACTGTGTACTCACGATGGTCGGTTTCCATGCTGTTCTCAGCTGCAAAGCGCCGTCTGTATTATAGGTGTTATCAGATATTAACAAATATGGCAAGAAATTTCAGAGGGTATCCACAGGCAGAACACCACTGAGGAGAGGAATTTTTGCCATTATGTCGGTCAGTGACAGAGAGGAATAGTCAGCTCCTGAAGAGACGTAACACCAAATCCATTTTCAGGGCTCCATTTAGAATACACCAAGTTACAGGGCCTATATAAGATGATGAAAGCCTCCGAATTAAAAGAGGACACTGGATTACGATTAACCGATATATTTGTGGTGGTGCAAGATATGGACTGCCAAGATAAACCGTGTAAATGTGAAGCCCCAGAGCTCCTAAATCACTAGCAAATACAGAAAAATTAAAAGAAAAATAAACTTAGAGGAGAAGAGACAATACAGTTACAGAATAAATATCTATATTCTATCTTTATTAGCCTGTAACTGGTTATACGGGGTCGTGTGCTTTTTGTTATCAGCAATTTTTGTATTTCGTTTCAACTTCATGGCCGGATGCTTTACATGTCGCCATACTTGTCAGTTAGCCTAAATGAGCGAACATCTGTGTGACATCTTTCTGTGAAACGCATGAACGTTGTTCTACATGTCATCGTATTTTAAATTGTTGGGTCTTGTATTTTCTGAGGCACAGCCAATTTGCCTAAAACAGGATGGATAGCCACCTACAAACATCACTTGAGCAGGGCCGGAACACCAGTCTACCGCTTGACAGCATGGCGCGCGGAACCCTTCTACGTCTATTTCCATATCTTGTCAAGCCAATGCGTTGTAACTGGCACGTGTCCGGCCTTAGCTGGACATTTCCGCGTGACTTAGGAAGTCGGGATGTGGGGTACACTAAGTGTGAAAGGACAAGGCCCCTACGATGTCACTCCTTAACACAACAACTAGCAAATCAGTTATTAACAATTTATTCAAAACAATCCTTTATAAAAAAGATTAGAGGCAATCAACACGTGGCCGTTCTTAAGACAATATCAAAATATACAGTTACATCAACTTACTTATAAAATGAGCCACAGAGGTTTCAAGACTTAGAGACAAATTACAATCTGAAGGTGATTTTAAAGGTGGCACAGGTAGTTTCCTTTTTTTATTTGGCAGGCAGTAATCTACAATATGGAAGTGATTTACAACACAAACCAGTTCGTGCCGAACCAAAATAAAACAAGGTGCACAACAAGTTAATTAATAAAATTGAATCCCAAGCAAATTAAAAAACCCCATTTTTTTACATATACACTCCTGGAAATGGAAAAAAGAACACATTGACACCGGTGTGTCAGACCCACCATACTTGCTCCGGACACTGCGAGAGGGCTGTACAAGCAATGATCACACGCACGGCACAGCGGACACACCAGGAACCGCGGTGTTGGCCGTCGAATGCCGCTAGCTGCGCAGCATTTGTGCACCGCCGCCGTCAGTGTCAGCCAGTTTGCCGTGGCATACGGAGCTCCATCGCAGTCTTTAACGCTGGTAGCATGCCGCGACAGCGTGGACGTGAACCGTATGTGCAGTTGATGGACTTTGAGCGAGGGCGTTTAGTGGGCATGCGGGAGGCCGGGTGGACGTACCGCCGAATTGCTCAACACGTGGGGCGTGAGGTCTCCACAGTACATCGATGCTGTCGCCAGTGGTCGGCGGAAGGTTCACGTGCCCGTCGACCTGGGACCGGACGGCAGCGACGCACGGATGCACGCCAAGACCGTAGGATCCTACGCAGTGCCGTAGGGGACCGCACCGCCACTTCCCAGCAAATTAGGGACACTGTTGCTCCTGGGGTATCGGCGAGGACCATTCGCAACCGTCTCCATGAAGCTGGGCTACGGTCCCGCACACCGTTAGGCCGTCTTCCGCTCACGCCCCAACATCGTACAGCCCGCCTCCAGTGGTGTCGCGACAGGCGTGAATGGAGGGACGAATGGAGACGTGTCGTCTTCAGCGATGAGAGTCGCTTCTGCCTTGGTGCCAATGATGGTCGTATGCGTGTTTGGCGCCGTGCAGGTGAGCGCCACAATCAGGACTGCATACGACCGAGGCACACAGGGCCAACACCCGGCATCATGGTGTGGGGAGCGATCTCCTACACTGGCCGTACACCTCTGGTGATCGTCGAGGGGACACTGAATAGTGCACGGTACATCCAAACCGTCATCGAACCCGTCGTTCTACCATTCCTAGACCGGCAAGGGAACTTGCTGTTCCAACAGGACAATGCACGTCCGCATGTATCCCGTGCCACCCAACGTGCTCTAGAAGGTGTAAGTCAACTACCCTGGCCAGCAAGATCTCCGGATGTGTCCCCCATTGATCATGTTTGGGACTGGATGAAGCGTCGTCTCACGCGGTCTGCACGTCCAGCACGAACGCTGGTCCAACTGAGGCGCCAGGTGGAAATGGCATGCAATCCGTTCCACAGGACTACATCCAGCATCTCTACGATCGTCTCCATGGGAGAATAGCAGCCTGCATTGCTGCGAAAGGTGGATATACACTGTACTAGTGCCGACATTGTGCATGCCCTGTTGCCTGTGTCTATGTGCCTGTGGTTCTGTCAGTGTGATCATGTGATGTATCTGACCCCAGGAATGTGTCAATAAAGTTTCCCCTTCCTGGGACAATGAATTCACGGTGTTCTTATTTCAATTTCCAGGAGTGTACATAAAATAGGTTCAATAACTACGAAAGGGACAGTGACGCCAGTCTGTCCTGGGCAGAAGGTGACTTAACTTAAAATGCCGGAAGCAGCAGAGTAGCCGTCCAAAACAACACCTAAACGCAGGGGGCCCAACCGGGAGTCACTTCCCATCAGACGGCACGTCACAGCTTGTGTGCACCGAAGCAAAATGTGGCGCCGCTCCCACACACCCCATCTCGCAGAAAACTGGAACACAAACAAACCGCAGAAAACAGCGCAAACACCAAACAAACATCAATTAATATAAGTTAAGTGTCTTATGAACAATATAAATGAAGAACCCATAAGTGCTTTCAATAAAAGTGAGTGAAATTTTTCGGCAATATCAATGCTGTAAAGGATTTAAACTAAGAATGTACACAATTCCAGTGCTGAAAATATAGTATCAGACCTTTACACTCTCATAGTTTGTCAAACAAAATTTACACACATGATTAAGGCTGACAACATGTACAAAGACGAAATGGAAATAATTTCAAAATAATATCACGTTGTTCAAATGCACAACTTCACAAGGATAATAGATTGTGCACTTTAATTTCGTTGCAGAGGTCTGCGATGTAGCTGCCAACTGTGTAAGCTTGGCGTGCAGTAAATTACAACTAGACTATGACCTACTTTCTTGAATACTTTACAGCTACATCTTTTGGGAATACTGATACTTTAAAGGAGGTAGTGACTGCTGGTCTCCATGTTGTCACACACTTTGCCGGCTGCTCTTACTTCAGCAACACGTACGTTACGGCCACAAACAAACAAGTATACTCGCTGGAACGCAAATGGTTCAACGAAACGAAGACACCAAAACCCCTTACACCTTCGATGGAGAGCGTTGTTCGAGATGGTATCGAGGGATGGGTCTCTCCGACAAAACAGACATCGAAGCAATGGGACGAGCATCGCCCGGAGTTTACATCAGACAGGTCCCCCATAAACTCGCGCCCGCCTTGCAAGGTAGACCAGCCGCGCCGCTGGTGACGGAACCCACGTGTTTTCCTCCTTCGTCTCCGCGAGCTCGTCCTTCCGCCTCGTAGTGAGTCCTTCCCCAACTCCCCGACCGCCAGAACAGCAGCCAGATCATAACAGGGGCAAAGATCGTAATACAGCCGGGTAGTCCATAGTCACGTGCCAAAGAGCTGGTGTACCAGAAAAAGCGGATCACGGCTCCGGCCTGAAGTAGAGAACTCACTAGAAAGGCCCGTTCCAAGCTAAAGAGGTAAGCGCGAGAAATAAGTATGAAGAGTAAGGAGATATGCCATAAGGATATACAGATACAGCAAAGCAAAGTTATTCTTATGTGTCCAATCCTTTTCTTCGTAGTCTGAATGGCTCTAACACATTATATCACAAAAATAAGCTACGAGCAGACAGAGCGAAGTAAAGTAGAATGTGCCGTCCCTCTATCACCTCTATATCTACATAGATATTATGCCAGCGACCGTACGGGTAGTGTCGTAGGGTACCATGTATCACTACTAGTTATTCTCTCCCCTATTCAACTCGCAAATACAGCGAAGAAAAAACGACTACCTATATGCCTCCGTATGAGGCCTAATTTCTCGTATGTTATCTTCTCAGTCCTTACACGCAGTATACCTTGGCGGCAGTAGAATCGTTCAGTAGTCATTTCAAACGCCGGTTCTCTAAATTTTCTAAAATAGTGTTCCTCGAAAAAAAAAACCGTTGCCTTCCCTCCAGAGATTCCCATATGAGTTCTCGAAGAATCTCCGTAACAAAATTTTCAAATGTGTGTGAAATCTTATGGGATTTAACTGCCAAGGTCATCAGTCCCTAAGCTTACACACTACTTAGCCTAAACTAGCCTAAGGACAAACACACAGCCACCCATACCCGAGGGAGGACTCGAACCTCCGCCAGGACCAGCCATACAGTCGATGACTGCAGCGTCCTAGACCTCTCGGCTAATCCCGCGCGGCATCTCCGTAACACTCACGCGTTATGCGAACCTATCGATAACAAATCTAGCAGCCCGCTTCTGAATTGCTTCGATGTCTTCCTTATGTCCGAACTGGTGTGGGTATGAAACGTTCGAGCAGTACTCAAGAATAGTTCGCACTAGCGTCCTACGTACAGTCTCCTTTACATGTGAACCACTCTTTCCTAAAATTCTCCTTATAAACTGAAGTCGACAATTCGCCTCCCTACCACAATCCTCGCATGGTCGTGCCATTTAATATCGGTTCGCATCGTTACCTCCAGATATTTAAACGACTTCATTGCTTCAAACAGGACACTACTAATACGGTATACAAACATTACAGGTTTATCCTTGCTACCCATTCGCATTAACTTACACATTTCCACATTTAAGGGTAGCTGTCATTCATCACACCAATTAGAAAATTTGTCTACGTCGTCTCGCATCTTCCTACAGTCACTCAACTTCGACACCTTACCGTTCACGACAGCATTATCAGCTAACAACCCCACCGCATTATCAGCAAACAACGGCAAATTTCTGCTCACCCCGTCAACCAGATCATTTACGTGTATAGAGAACAACAGTGGTCGCATCACACTTCACTGGGGCAACCCTGACGATACCTTTATCTCTGATGAACCCTCGCCGTGGAGGATAATGTAATGGATTCTATTACTTACGAAGTCTTCGAGCCACTTACATGTCTGTGAACTTATAAATATGCACGTACCTTCGTTAACAGCCTGATAATGGAGCGTCGTATCAAAAGCCTTCTGGTCATATAGAAATATGGCATCTGCCCGTTGCCTTACATCCATGGATAGCAGTATATCCTGTGCGAAAAGGGCAAGGTGAGCTTGACACAAGCGAGGCTTGCTAAAAGCATGCTCATTCATTAACATAAGGTTCTTAGTCTCAAGAAAGTTTACTATATTCTAACCGAGAATATGTTGAAGAATTCTGCAACAAACCGAAGTTAGCGATATTGGTCTTTAATTTTGCGGGTCCATTGTTTTACCCTTCATTTATTCTGGAGTCACCAATGCTTTTCTCCCGTCGTTTGAAAGTCTGTGCTTGGCTAGAGGTTCACCTGATGCGAACCCACTCCGCCATGCTCGCGCGTTGCTCCTACCTGTGTTGAGACATCGAATCGCCAATGTGAGAATTAGGCTGCGCTGCTACTTCGCTAGGCGAACAGTGTCCTGTCCCGACAACCAGGAGTGATGTTCTGAGGTGCAATCTCTTTTCATAGCACTACCCCTTTGGCTGTTATCCGCGACGCCCTTATAGCATTGCGATACTTTGAATATCCTTTACTCGTTGTTTTGTTACCCTTCACGGCAAGGTGTCCACGTTTTACACTCCGCAAGATAATGCCTGCCCGCACAAGGTGACAGTTTCTACTGTTTCTCCTCATGCTTGCCAAACCCAACCTTGGCTAGCAAGACCGCCGGAACTCTTCCTAATTGCCGGCCGCTGTGGCCGCACAGTTCTCGTCGCTTCAGTCCGGGACAGCTCTGCTGCTACGGTCAGCCGGCCGCGGTGGTCTCGTGGTTCTAGGCGCGCAGTCCGGAACCGTGCGACTGCTACGGTCGCAGGTTCGAATCCTGCCTCGGGCATGGATGTGTGTGATGTCCTTAGGTTAGTTAGGTTTAAGTAGTTCTAAGTTTTAGGGGACTAATGACCACAGCAGTTGAGTCCCATAGTGCTCAGAGCCATTTTTTTTGCTACGGTCACAGGTTCGAATCCTGCCTCGGGCATGGATGTGTGTGATATCCTTAGGTTGGTTAGGTTTAAGTAGTTTTAAGTCTAGGGGACTGATGACCTCAGAAGTTAAGTCGCATAGTGCTTAGAGCCATTTGAACCATTTTCTCTTCCTAATTGAGAACGTTCGAAGGATTATGGGTAGGCCTCTCCAGCCAACTCGGGATTTTGACTATCTTACGAGCTATTTGGACAGAATTTGGCACGATATTCCTCAGGAGGGCATTCAACAACTCTGTCTATCAGTGCGAAGCGGAATAACTGCTTCCGTAAGAGCCGGAGGTGGAACAACGCGTTATTGACTTGCTCGATTTGTGAACTCTTTCTCTGTGTGAACTCCTTCTCTGGATTAACGCATCCAGTTTTTCTGAAACTGTAATCGTTCGTTTCTCTGTGCATCACATCTACCGATTTCCATCCAATTTGGTATATATACTGGGTTTTACAAAAAGTTACGGCCAAAGTTTCAGGAAACATTTCTCACACACAGATAAAGAAAAGATATTATGTGGACATGTGTCCGGAAACGCTTAAGTTCCATGTTAGAGCTCATTTTAGCTTCGTCCACCTACGCTCAATAGAGCACGTTATCATACGGGATACTCTACCTGTGCTGCTAGAACATGTGCCTTTACAAGTACGACACAACATGTGGTTCATGCAGGATGGAGCTCCTGCACATTTCAGTCGAAGTGTTCGTACACTTCTCAACAACCGGTTCGGTGACCGATGGACTGGTAGAGCGGACCAATTCCATGGCCTCGACCCTCTCCTGACCTCAACCCTCTTGACTTTCATTTATGGGGGCATTTGAAAGCTATTGTCTACGCAACCCCGGTATCAAATATAGAGACTCTTCGAGCTCGTATTGTGGGCGGCTGTGATACAATACGCCATTCTCCAGGGCTGCATCAGCGCATCAGGGATTCCATGCGACGGAGGGTGGATGCATGTATCCTCGCTAACGGAGGACATTTTGAACATTTGCTGTAACAAAGTGTTTGAAGTCACGCTGGTACTTTCTGTTGCTGTGTGTTTTCATTCCATGATTAATGTGATTTGAAGAGGAGTAATAAAATGAACTCTAACATGGAAAGTAAGAGTTTCCGTACACATGTCCACATAACATATTTTCTTTCTTTGTGTGTGAGGAATGTTTCCTGGAAGTTTGGCCGTACCTTTTGGTATATATATATATATATATATATATATATATATATATATATATATATATATATATATATATATAGGGGTGTGTTACGTAAAGCTAACGTCTCAATTTCTTCCAGTAGCAAAAGACTTGATAGTATGGGGAGTAGCGCACTTTTACTTAATAATTTCGGTCATGTATTAGAAGAATATTGCACAGTTCGCACGTGTTTTGTCTGTGTTAACTTCCATGAGATCAGGAAGCTAAACAGTACGCTCAGCCCCCTTTACCGGCTACGCAGTCTGCGCAAAACGCAGTGGTTGTGTAGCTGGAAAGAGGACGGCAACGGACATTAATTCCCAAGCGCGAGACGGCAACGTCGGAAGTAACTGATATGTTGACTCGGCGTCCCCGCGCACATGGCAGAAACAAACAGCGTAATACAACGTGGCAGCTCCGGAAGCGGCGGCCGTGAAAGACGCCGCACGTCGCCGGGCACCAGCCACGTCGCCCGCCCTCCACCCTCCGCCATTCACCCCTGAATTACGGCGCCCTACGTTCGTCCGTCCTGGACCTCGTCGCTGGCTGCAGCGGCGGCGTCGTCGTCGTCTGTGTCCGCCCCCCCCCCCCTACAACAGTCGCAATAATCATAATTCCAAAATTAATGTCGCTCCGGCGAAAGGAAATCCTCCGGCGCAACGTCTGCGGGCCCATTCGCCGGTGGACCGGGAGAAAATCTGGGGCGGTTCGTTGCTGCGTGCTGTAGGCGCGCCTACGTCAGACGTGCCGCGACCGTCCGAGGGGGCCGGAGCGAAAGAGCTGCTGAAATGGGGATGGGCCCGCGCCGGGATGGATGTTAAAAACACGCCAATTCAATCTCGGCACTGCATTAAAATATCGCGACGCCGCGCATAAATAACGGTTATGGTGCTCCGCTCAGGCTGACGTACAAAGTTGGTCGTGCCGATATAAATACTCTAGAAACAGCGCTCTGTCTGGCGGACGGGCAAAATGTGTACGGATATATGCGAATACGTTCCGGACAACTCCTACGCTCCCTCTATTTTTTCCTATACTACCTTTTTTTTCTCCTCTCGGAGCCGAGTCGCTCCGCGTTATGAAAATTTCAAAAGTTACTGAATGGCCAGTGTCGTAAATAACACGCGGTGACGCGGCGAGGGTCTAAGAAACGGCGTGTTGCTTCGCCGCGGCACGGCCAGCGGCGGCCCGGTGACAAATACGTCTGTTTGGGGCGCGCTTTATGGCGGCCTCGCTCCCCTGCTGGACGTGGGCGTGGTTCGACAACTGCATCTCGCCTCAATGGCATTCCAGCAACAGTTCTAGAGCTCCGAGGTACAGGCATTTACTGTGATGATGGCAGACACTTCCAGAGATGTATGTATTAATTTTTAACTAAAACCATGGTTACAGGGAAGACTGAGTCGAAATTTACAAACATGTTGTGTGGCAACTCTGCCAGTGCAATACGAAATGTAGATTGCAGAACGTAACCATCTGATTTATTACATACACAAAAAAGTGAAGTATCCTGAAGAAGGACAAGGAATGAAAATGGACATCACTGGTTGAAAGGTTACATGATGTCAGTACGATGATTACAAAATGTGTGCGTACTGTAAGACCTTCGGTTCTCAGACCATCAGATTATTTGACTTGTCGCTCTATCGAAGTAGGCGAGTGTCAGCAATATGTCTCGTGGACTTATCGTGGCATGTTTATCTTCTACCGTTAGGTCAGATGACAGAAGTGCCACTTGCACACTTAGAGTAGCATATTGACGGTGACCAACTTTAAACAGAACCTGATTAATTTTCAAACACATTTATTAAAATAATAACAAGCACAAAAATAAACTTGGTTCTGGATGCTATTTACAATTGACAATCTGAAGTTCCTGTGATCTTGGTACGTTAATCTTATTCTCACATATCTGTGATACTTGACAAAGTGTCTATACATTGCCCTTCATGGGTATGTACAGGAATATGATAATCTGATTAGGCGCAGACTGAAACTTGACTATAGACTAATGCAGACTGGTACAGACTGGTGCAGACAAATGCAGACAAATGCAGACTGACTAATCGGAGGTGTACACTCATTATAACACCTTGCGCCTTCAGGTATCACTGCGCAAGTGTGATCCGCTAGGAGAAAAGGTTCTACGTTAGCAGCAATCTCATTGGCTGCGTTACATATTAATACGCGCATCGGCGCAAGTAGAATTTGGTCCGTCTCTAAGGCAGCGTCATCTCGTAGTGAGGAGAACGGCAAGCGCTGAGCCTGCGCTGTTGAGCTTAGCGGGGCGCGCTCTAGTGGGAAAGTTGTGTACGTGCTGACTACGCGGAACTATGTACACAACATAAAACCAGATCGAATGTACTGTTTATCAGTATGGCATTTCACCCCCTCTGTCTTCGGTATGAGCAATGGTTCGGTTGGGAACAGTCCCATAAAGCCATTGTATCCTCACCTGAGACGAGCTGGCCTCCAATTCATGATATCCTGGATGCTGGCACTAGAACCGAGCTGATATCAGAGCTAGTCCCACAAGTCTTCTATTAGATCTGTGGGTCTAGATGGCCACAGAAGTACCTCAGCAAGCACCACGATACTGTAACATGAGAGGTAACAAATGAGGACATAGGATGTATGGAATGTAGCACTGTGTTGTTAGCATTCTCTAGATCACTAGCAGGCATTAACTGAAGTCATAATGTTCCACCCAACATGAAGCCAGAATTCACACCGCAGAACCTCTCCAAAACACTGCAAAAGTGATACAACTCCGCAGGTCACCATCATACTCGTCGACGACGTACATCCTCGAGTAGTGTAGAAACGCACTTCATCACTGAAGGCAGAACATTGCCATTTGGCAGAAGTCCACCCTACCCGATCGCGGTACTACTGCAAATGCAGACTTCGTGTTGTGGTGCTAACGGCAGTCTACGCATAAGACGGGAAGTACCTAGTTCGGCTGTTGCCAGTCCCCAAGAAATGGTGCAGAATGACACAGAGTGTGGCAATTACTTGTGCTCGGATGCCTGTTGCAGATGTGAAGGGCTTAAAATATGCTTAGTGCAAAACACAGCAATCTTCCTATGTCTTTTGAATAAAACCTTCTCGGTTTTCCAGCCGCGTCAATTCGAATAAAATCCTCGAGCTTTCGATTGCCATCTCCGCCATTGTGAACTCCTGGCGACGATGGCGGGGATGGCCATCGAAAGCTCGAGGATTTTATTCGATCTCACGCGGCTGGAAAACCGAGAAGGTTTTATTCATATATGCCGTCGCGAAAGACTCCTAGGACACATTCCTATGTGTTAGATGTGGTCGACCGGAACAACACGATGAGTACGCCTGCTCTAACGTTCCCACGCATTCCAGCACTTGGCCACCGTCATGTGCGAATGACCCAAAGAGCTTCGACCAATCGACCAAATAGAGACCCACAAGGAAGCTCCTTTCAGACTCCCAGAAATGCTGACAACGCTGTTTCACACGAGTACATGTCTTTTCTGTGTGCTTCGGAGTGATCACTCAACGTATGACACCGTTAAGGCCTATCAAATACTTAAATGTGTGTTGTTAGAATCTGGAATGACAGTGGTCGGTGGTCAAAGGTATATCAAACACTAGTGCCTCGTAATTCAAAGAAACACTTGGTTACACTGAGAACATCTGAAATGGACATGGCAAAAAAAAAGTACGTGTGGTCAGTTGGAGTACCTATTTCGATAACTACGTGAAATAAAGGTTTCGCCATCCAGTAGCACAAGGACAGAATAATTAATTAAATCAGACACTTTTTAATACAACACGTTTTTAAAGCAGACCGAAAAGGATAAAAGAATTTGTTCTGGCCCACACAGATTGCTAACCCCGCACTGAATGTTCTGAAAATTTTTGCTTACGAATTTTTAATATCTATGAAAATAGTTGTAGAGTTTAAAACGAAAAACTTGATATCGTTTGCAATAGATAATGGTGAGGAGGTGAAATATTCATGCGTCAGTAATGAATTGCACGAATCTCGCGTTTCGCAATTTAAAATCTACAAGTACTTTCATAGCTATTAGCAGTTAAGAACATGTATGGGGCTAAGAGAAATTATTTTATTCTTTTTAGTCCGCTTTGAAACGTAATATATTGGAAAGCTTTTTCCTTACATATTTATTTTCTGCTTTTCTGTCTTGTACGTGACAAATTTTTCAGTCAATTTCAAACACTGTGGTCAGATTACAACGGAGACATGCTGTAACTTACAGGATTATTTCAGTTTCTCTTCACCTAAGTTAACCAAGGGGAAAATAATGGTGGTACCCTCCACCCTATACCTAACAAGAAACCGAGTTAATATTGCATTATCATCCAGTTCTGAGTTGTTGAAAGTTTCAGGTCTCTAGCTCATCGGAAAATTAATTTAAAATCAATTCCAAAATTTGTGCTGGACAAACAGACCAGAAGTCGACCTAATAAAAACGGGCTAAAAATGTAATACATGAAAAAATACAAATGAAATTATTAACAGGGTATGCAAAGCTCTCAGCATCACATTCACTTCACGCAAAATTACTCTACGCCAAACAGCACAGTTACGTAGTTCGTAACTACACGCTCAAAATAAATGACAAAGAATTGCAAGAATTCCTAAACTTAGAGCCTTCCGACAATATTTGGAACAGTGCTGCAGTTCAAGGAAAAACTAGTATCATCTAAAACGAACATGGAAAAAAAAAGTTTCACTATGTATCTAGTTTAAGAACGTCCGTCAGTAGGTACATCAAGTGAATAAAGGCGATGAGAATAACCCAAAACAGACCAGTGTGAAGCAATATATCACAGTAAGCAATTGTTAGAGAAACCAACACAATGAAACAGCACATCCTCTGTGGTGACTTGGATTTGATAACCGAGAACTGCCGGAATTATTCGAAATCAAACTGATAGAAATACAACTCAGGTGCAACGTAAGTTGAACTTTGTTACACGTATTACGAAACTGAATGTCGTTGATGACGATTACCAATTCTGGAACCACACGTTTCTGAGTGCATACGGCTACATGCGAGTATTTTCAACAGAAATCGTTTTGAGAAAAAGTTCTATCTGTCCCTGCACTTAGGAAGGAACTCCTCTGGCATCGCATAACTCCCAACAGGACAATGATATTCTTGTGGAGTATATGTTGTTACTAAATGCCCAATTATTATCATCGACACTGCGTGTAGAGATTTCAAACATAGAGTGACCGAGAGAGTCATAAAGATATGACTATATACACCATGTGATCTAAAGTAGCAGTTCACCCCCAGAAACATACGATTTTCATATTAGGTTCATTGTGCTGCCACTTACTGCCAGGTATTCCATACCAGCGACCTCAGGAGTCATTAGACATAGTGAGAGAGCAGAATCGGACGCTCCGCGAAACTCACGGACTTCGAACGTGGTCAGGTGACTGGGTGCCACTTGTAACATATGTCTGTACGCAAGATTTCCACATTCCTAAACATCCTTAGGTCCACTGTTTCCGACGTGATAGTAAAGTGGGAACGTAAAGGGACACGTACAGCACTAAAGCGTACAGGCCGACCTCGTCTATTGACTGACGGAAAAAATGGCTTTGAGCACTATGGGAGTTAGCTTCTGAGGTCATCAGTCCCCTAGAACTTTGAAGTACTTAAACCTAACTAACCTAAGGATATCACACACACTCATGTTCGAGGCAGGATTCGAACCTGCGACCGTAGCGGCCCCGCGGTTCCAGACTGTAGCGCCTAGAACCGCTCGGCCGCTCCGGCCGGCGACTAACGGAGACCGCCAACAGTTGAAGACGTTCGTAATATGTAATAGGGAGACATCTATCCAAACCATCACACAGGAATTCCAAACTGCATCAGGATTCACTGCAAGTATTATGACGGTGATGTGTTGGTGTGGCCGTGGTTTTCATTGAGGGGGCTTGCACCCTCGTCGTTTTGCATGGCACTATCACGGCATAGGCCTACATTAATTTTTTAAGCACCTTCTTGCTTCCCACTGTTGAAGAGCAATTCGGGGATGGCGATTGCATCTTTCAACACGATCGAACACCTGCTCATAATGCACGTTCTGTGGCCGAGTGACAATACGACAATAACATTCCTGTAATGGACTGGCCTGCGCAGAGTCCTGACCTGAATACTACAGAACACTTTTCGGTTGTTTCGGAACGCCGACTTCGTGACTGGCCTCACCGACAGACATCGATACCTCTCCTCAGTGCAGCACTCGGTGAAGAATGAGCTGCCATTCCCCATGAAACGTTCGATCATCTGACTGAACGTATGCGTGCGAGAGTGGAAGCTCTCATCAAGGCTAAGGGTGAGCCAACACCACATTTCATTTCAGCATTACCGATGAAGGGCGACAAGAACTTGTAAGTCATTTTCAACCAGATATCCGGATACTTTTGATCATATACTATATGTAGTGATAGTCCACTACATTAAGGCAAAGAGTCAGAGGTATGTCTATATGAGCTTTGATAATTCTGCATAAACTTTGTAGAAATTTTATGGCGGCAAGTTGCAAGATAAAGCCACCGTCCAAAACTGTAAGTCTATAGCTAAAAGTTGTAGTGCAAAGTCAATAATCCCTAGTGAAATGGTTGTGCAGCCTGTTATAGAATTAGCGGATATAGTGTTGTAAGGTAACAATATCCTCGGAGACCTTAGCTATCACGTCGAGGTTTCATTCATATGCACGTAATTAAAATTATTTATACGTAAATGAATATTTAAATTCGCCCTTGGACTCGGTGGCCCTTTGACGCAAGTATGACAAGAAAAATAATGCAACAAGTTTTATTTGAATAAGTGAGTACGATTGATATGTGCAGTATTTTTGTGTATTACAAATTAGTGCCAAGAACCTGAGAGAAATCAATGATTTACAACTTAAGACGAATGATTGTAAATATTTTTATTCCGTTAACCATTTTCCCATAAAATTATCATCAAAGGAGCGACACACTCAACCATAGCTCAACATCATACTATGGGTTAAACATAGTAAGTCTTAGGAATTCTTTGGAGGACACTTCTTCAAATGTAGAAAATGGATCATGACAATCAATGAATATGAAAACGAGGAATTCAGTAAACACTGCATGCATGCATGGACTCTTTCTGCTGTCAGGCTACATCGGACAAATATAGAACTTCTTCCGGAGTATACAATTTTCGAACAGCGTACAGGATTGCAGCCAGGTGATGTCGTCATGAACCGCTGTAATTTCGACAAGTGCACGCCCTTTCTCTTACAAGGAAAAATTGCATCAAGTAGGGGCTGTGCAAGGGAATTAAAAACCTTTGTAGTGAAACTAATGATCAATAGGTGACAAGCAAGAGAGCAGGAGTCCACACAAGATTTAAACAAAAACCGCAATCTTTACTTATAAGGTTACTACTTATAAGATTAGTTGCGAGTTAAATTTCAACTGCTTCCTTAATGACTGTACCCCAACAGTTGGGAGTTCATAGCACAATCTCTGTGTTGTTGTATTTCATAGGATGACTGGAGCCAAGCCAATGTTCTGCAATGGTGGATTTGCTCGGGGTTGCAGACGTGCATGACGCTTATGCTCAGTACACCGATCCTCCACAATCCTGATAGGCTAACCAATATCCAACATGCCACAACAGCAAGGAATACGGTAGACACCCGGCTTGCACAAACCAAGATTTTCCTTCACTGAACCTAACACAACCTTGATCTTAGATGTTGGTCGAAAAACACAATGCACATCATATTTTCGCGAAATACCACCAATCCTGTTCGAAGTGTTCCCTGCATAAGGTATTAATGCGGTAGAGTTTGGTGCAATCTTGGTATTATCATCATTCACTCACTCACTGCACAGATGGACGATTGCACAATGTACGTATGCTGGGTCTTTCACTCTAGCCATTCTGACAAAAAGGTGACCTCGAGATAGGCTCACTCAGCAGACCAACTCAGGGTCGAAGATCACGCAGGCGCTATGCATCTCGGTACGAAGTACGTCTTCACGTTGAGCGGAAGGGTTAACTATCAGCCTGCAGACACAAGTCAGCCTGAGTATGCTTTCTATAAACGGCATGTTCCGACGTGAGTGAATACCTTGCGTGAACTTAGATTCCAAGACACATTGAGGGTGGTAAGGAACCAGAGCAACCAGTGACTTCTCAACAGCCACACAACACAGCTCATGCAGATCGGCAGCGCACACATTTCACCCGATAGCACCTCCGAGGTGCTCAATAGCGACAAGGTGAGAGCTACTGGAGGAAAGGGGGAGAGGAGGAGGGCGTGTCGCCCACTCACACACACACATATATACACATAAAGAAATTTGTCAAACATTCCCACAAGCTTGTAGTTAAGATTTAGGTAGATGAAAGTATCCCTGATGATTGCAATATGGGTATCACAAGCCTCAAACACAGGAATGGCGATACTATGGAGTGCTCTAGTTATAGGAGAATTTGCCTATTACCTATAGCATACTAAATATTCTCCAATGGCCTTTTTAACAGGCTTACACTCTGGGTTGGAAATGCTGTTGGTGACTATCAATATGGATCTCGTCAGGGAAGGTCCACTGTTCATCAGTTCTTCGCAATACGACAAATACTAGAAAAACTGCAAAGAAATTGGGACTGATACACATCACTTCTTTGTTGACTTCATCCTTCGAGAGTATTGACAGAAGGTAGCTGTATACAGTAATGGGAAAGTTAGATACCCCTAATAAATTGATTGCCCCAGTGAAAGCTACTATGGAAAACACCCGGAGTCAAATTAAAATACAGAATTTATTATCAAGTGTTACGATCACAGAAAATGTAATAAACATGGAGACGCATTTTCCTGCCTTCTGTTGAATATAGTCTTCAAAGTGGTTCTAGGAGATGTAGGCACCAATACAAGAGGAACTATACTGTATAAATCAGTTCAGGTGCTGACATAAGCAGACGATATTGATATATCTACAAGAATGCCAAGAGCAAATAAAGAAGCCTTTACAAATATTGAAAAAGATTCTAGTAAGAGGAACGTACAGACAAATGAAGGGAAAACTAAGTATGTACCTGTAATTAAGAAAGGTTATCCAAATGAGTCCCCATCGATAGAAATAGCTTCATGTAAGTTTGATCTCGTGCGTATTTTCACTTGCCTCATCTACGTCTACATCTATATGAATACTCTGCAAGACACAATTAAGTGCCTGGCATAGTGTTCATCGAATCATCTTCACAATAATTTCCTATTATTCCAGTCTCGAAGAGCACGCGGGAAAGATGGACATCTTTCCGTGAGAGCTCTGATTTCTCTTATTTTATTATGATAATCGTTTGTCCCTAACTAGGTCAGCGTCAGTAAAATATTTTCGCATTCGGAGGAGAAATCTTGTGATCATAAGTAAAGTCTACGAACAATGTCAGTTCTGAAATCCAAAACCGAACATTGCCTGCCAATGTGTGCTACCATGGCCTCAGAAAATGTATATGAAATCTTAGATGCTGTTCATAAAAACTAAAGTTATGATGCATGACGTCTAGAAAGACCGATGCGAACATACGGGCCTAAACATGGACATTATCAGATTTTGATAAAAGGCAACTGACCATATGAAAGAAAGATCTTGAGACAAATTCTTGGACCAGTGGAAAAAAATATTGTCTGCAGGAGGATATTCGGCTGTGAATTATACATTCAGTATACTGAACCAGACATTGTCAGCTACATTAAGACTAAAGGGCTGGAATCGGCAAGACACATACTGAAACCAAAGGACAGAATGATTAAGAAGATATTCAGTGGAATGCCTGAAGGAACCAGGAGAGCAAGGAGACCAAAGTCAAGGTGAGAGGAAAGTGTCAGAGAGGACATACGAGAAACTGGAATTCAGAATAGAAGGAGACCTGCACTAGACAGGGAAGAATTGAATAATCTTCTGCAGAAAGCTAGGGCTCACAGCGGGCTGTTTGGAGAATACGTTTGTCTACGTAACATATATAGTGATCACCATTGAAATATCAAACGTTAATGGAACAGCGAGATAATGTAAAATTCTGTTACATTAGTAATCGATGTAGCCGCCAGAACGATGAATGCAAGCATGCATACGTGCATTCATTGTGTTGAACAGGTGCCAGATGCCAGTTTGTAGCACAGAGTTCCACACCTCCTGCACTTGCTCAGAGAGTACAGGGACGGTTGTGAATGACGCTGCAGTTGTCGTCGGATAATGTACCATACTTGGTCGATTGGAGACAGACCTGGTGATCGAGTAGGCGGAGACAACATTCCGGCATTCTTTACATAATGTTGTGTTGCAACGGTGGTATGTGGGCGAGAGTTAACCCGTTGGAAAACACCCCCTGGAATACTGTTCACGACTGGCAGCACAACAGGTCGAAACACGCAGTCAGAGTGCCAGGGACAGCCACGGGAGTGCTCCTGCTGTCATACAAAATGACACCCCAGACCATAACTGGAGATTTAGGTCCAGTGTGTCTAGACAAGCTCTTTGCAAGCCCTCCACTGTCTTCCTTCTAATCAACACACGGCCATCATTGGCACCGAGGCAGAACCGCCTTTCATCAGAAAACCAACAGACCTCCACTCTGCCCTACAACGAGCTCTCGCTTGACGCCAATGAATTCGCAAACGCAGGTGTTTTTGGGGTCAGTGGATGCATGCTACAGGGCGACTGTCTTGTAGCTGTCCTTGAGGTAACAGTTTTGTAACAGCTCGTTGCATTGTGCCAACTGCTGCTCAGACTGCTGTTGCAGATGCAGTATATTACACCAGAGCCGTACGCCTCTCGGTAGCGCCACTTGGTCAACCGTAGTCCGGTCTTCTTGTGACCGTACAGTCTCGTGACTACCGCTGCCAGCAGTCATGTACAGTGGCTACATTCCTGCCAAGTGTTTCTGCAGTATCACAGAGGGAACATGCCGCTTCTCGTGGTCCTATTACACAACATCGTTCAAACTCAGTGAGGTGTAAATAAGGGCGTCTCAAAGGCAACTAACGTTCACGACCGTTATACGACGTCACTAGGCAATGTATTTCAAACAAACAAGGGTTCCATCCTTATAGTGCAACTACTAGTGCCGCTATTGCGTGACTGGCGAGGAAATTTGAATAGACATTATCTTCCAGATGTAGAAACACGCCTACCTGCTTTGGTTTATGTTGCAGAATTCCTTCTTCATGCTGAAATTTTTACCTTCAGTTATAATAGTATCAGTGGAGTGATCCTCAAGTCTTTCTGGAGGAATTTAAGAGTATAGTAATGGCAGATCGTCCTGTTGATGGTTAGCGCCATGGGATGCAAACTAAAAGACGTACGTGACGAGAGGGTAGGTTTCCTACAGTGCGTCAATTACATGTGAAGTCGAACGTACTAAGTTCCTCATTTCATATCATGCAAGCAACGCTGATGGAGACTATAGACTGGGTAAGAAAATGAGAAGGGGAGAAAAGCTTTTCTGAACGATTTATATCTCTGAACCGCTGCTTGCTGGTTTCAGCAACGTCAATATAGTTAATATACGTGGAAAGGTCCAGCTGATATTGCTAGATATCAAATAAAATCTCATATTCAGCTATTAAATCAAAAACAGTAATAAGACGATAAAACCACTTCCAGGAGTAAAAGCCGATACAGGCCGTAACTTGCTCGTAGGTAGATGTAGGATAAGATTAACG
Source organism: Schistocerca gregaria (assembly GCF_023897955.1). Classification (NCBI taxonomy): domain Eukaryota; kingdom Metazoa; phylum Arthropoda; class Insecta; order Orthoptera; family Acrididae; genus Schistocerca; species Schistocerca gregaria. The sequence continues at coordinate 248,342,509 of NC_064920.1, forward strand.
CACATTAAGAAAATACAGTAGATAATGAAGTAGAATGTTGGTAAACTGAAGAACGAAAATATAACAAAGATTTCACTCAGTATGTCTAAAATAATTCTGAATATGTAAGGCTAACGATGAGGAATTTGTGTAAAAAATTAGAATAATTAGAAAAAGAAGGAAAGCGGAAAGAAATGTAGAGGACAGTGAAATCTTTAACAAAATGAGAAATAAGGATAATTAACGAACAAGAAATTCATACGTATTACAAAACAGATGTACCCACGTATGTTCCACATCCTCTCGTAAAACACTGGACCAATTGCAAAAAATGGTTCAAATGGCTCTGAGCACTATGGGACTTAACATCTGAGGTCATTAGTCCCCTAGAACTTAGAACTACTTAAACCTAATTAACCTAAGGACATCACATACATCCATGCCCGAGGCAGGATGCGGACCTACGACCGTAGCGGTCGCGCGGTTCCAGACTCAAGTACCTAGAACCGCTCGACCACACCGGCCGGCTGGACCAATTGCAACCAAACTTCGTACACATAACACTTACTCATTGTAAGTGTAAGAACCAGCTATCTATCAAAAAATAAGAGTGAAAACAAATGTAGCTCATGACATACATTTTATTCATCCAGTTTTTGAGAATGAGAGCACTTAGCAACAAACTTTACACAAAATTTCCAAGGCGTGCGAAGCTTTTTCTCGTTAATAACGCCTACAAAAAAATGGAAGGAGAAAAGTTTATCGCTTACTCCATTTTCTCTTTTCATGCAATAGAGCTAGCACATGAACATAACGTTTTAATTTGTTATTTATTTACTACAAGCTGTATTCGCGGCACATTTTACAGCCAGTATTCACATATACCACCAAATGTACTAGCAAAATCAGTTCACTAGAGATACAGGTGAAATATGTGTACAACTACGTGTGAAATAAATAGATGTGAAGTATATTTGAGATTATGAACGCTTGCAAAGTCATAAGTAGAAAGTTCACTCTAAGCCGCTGGATCGATGTCAAGCAAATTTCGTAGACATATTATTTCCGATCTGGAAAGGAATACTGTAGGGGTAAGAACGACCAGCTTCCTATTGGAGGTATGGTGATAATGTGGAGAAAGAAGAGGGTAGGAAGAAATGAACACAGGCAACAGGGGGGAGAAGATGGAGAGAGGTGGGAGGTCTAAATGGACAGAGTGAGGGGAAAGGAGGAGAGGGACAGAGTAAAAAAGGGGAGGAGGTTGACAGAGACAGGTGGAAGGAAAAGATGGGCAAAGGGAGATGGAGGAGTAGTTGGTCAGAGAGACAGGAGGTAAAAATAGACAAAGAGAAGAGGAGGAGATGGACAGAGAAAGAAAAGAACAGGAGATGGAGAGATAGAGAGTGGGGAAATGAACATCGACAGGGGGAGGAGGAGATGAGCAAAGAGAGAAGGAGGAAATGGACAGAGAGGGGGAAGAATAGATAGAGAGAGGAGGAGATGGACTGAGAGGCAGGTAGGAAGAGTTGGAGAGAGAGTGGAGGTGGAGGAGGTTGACAGAAAAGGTGGAGGAGACAGACAGGGAGTCGGAGGAGGAGATAGGGTGAGAGGTGTAAGAGAATATGTGTAAATGAGGGGACGAATTGAGTATATTATGCGGAAGAATTGTACGAGACACAAGCAGGATAACAGTTGAACGGATTTGAAAGATAAAGGGGAAGAGAATGAAGAAGGCTGAGGTCCTAAGACACTGAAATGGAAACTGGAAAAGACAATTCAAGAGAACTGGGAAAAGAAAGCATTAGGCTGAGACAAAATATCACATGAAGCACTGAAAGTCTTAGGTCCAAATTCAGTAGCCAGACAGACATAAGTTGTTACACAAAATACTGGGGATCTTCGATTCAGTTTAAGAAAGGATGAAGGAAAAGAGATACTATTAGTTGCCTGAGAATGACTGGAGAAAGGACTATAGAAATGAATAAGGAATTGTATATTTGTTTTGTCGGTTGGGAGAAGGCATTCAGTAGATTCTCCTGGACTATACTGCTGAGAATCTTAAAAGATATTGGTACAGACTAGAAAGTTATAAGGATAATAAAATAGATGTGCAGAAATCATGAAGTGACAGAGTAAGAAATGAGGAGACGGAAGAATGAACATTGAAGTCAGAGAAATGCAAGGGTGCTCACTGTCACTGAAGCTGTTCAGCTTACATGGAGAAGAACACATAAGCCAGTACATAAAGAACTCAAGAAGCATTGGAATTGGAGGAGAAAGGATAAAGACCATAAAATACTCAAATGATTAAGCAGTGCTAGGGGATTCAGAAGATGAGCTACAAAAGATGTTCAAGAGTATTGCAAGAAGGGGAAAGGAATGTGGAATGAAGATAAAAACGAGGTACGACAATAAAATAATGAGACTGATTTTCTTTGCAAGATGTGGTAACCCTACTGGCTTGCGTAGGCACAGTATCTGTGACATTGCTCTATAAGCTCCTTCTGGTTCAAGTGGCACATCAATGCAACTGCTCAGTCGTGAGTTGTGCTGTAATAAGTTAACACGTGTTTGTGTCTCTCGTCACGGAAATGGATTCGCATAGTATTGCGCAACGGTATGCCTTTTTTTGCATTAGATTGGGTAGAAACGCGACGACAACTTACAGTAAGCTTCAGAAGGTTTCTGGAGAGGAGGTTATGTCAAGAGCTCAAGTTTTTCGTTGGCATAAGATGATTAGTGAAGGCAGAACGAATGTTGAAAATAAAGACCACAGTGGACGACCATCAACCTCATGGACGGATGTGAACTTGGCCAGGGCACGTAAATTCGTACTATCTGATCGAAGATTATCCGTGAAAATGATTGAAGAAGAACTGAACATCATTCGAGAAACGGTTCAGCTAATAATAACTGGAGATCTTGGTATGATAATGCGCCATCCCATACTGCTCTGTCAGTTGAGCAATGACCTCAAAATAAAGAAACTACCACAGCCACCTTATTCACAAGATATCGGTCCATGCGACTTTTTTTCTATTTCCAAGAGTCAAAACTGCGGTCAAGAGACACCATTTTCAAACAACACAAGATGTCCAAGAAGCTGTGACGATTGTCTTGGAGGATATTACAGAAGATGAGTTCCAGAAATGTTACCATTAATGACAGAAGCGCTGGAAAATGTGTGTAAATCAGAAGGGAACTACTTTGAAGGAGACAACACTGAACGTGACTAAAACGGTAAAGCAACATTTTTTTCACATAAGTCTCATTACTTTATTGTCGCACATCGTATATGAAAGACGAAAGCGTCCAAACTAAAAAAGAAGGAAGCACCAGTCCTTAGACAGAACAAAGATAGAAGAAATAAAACAATTTCTCTAAGCTCAGAAGACTGAGATCATGTGACGGAAGCCATAGAGAGTAAATAAGCACTAAGATGTCTATACGAAAGAGAGCGTTTGACAAGGTAGAGCAATTACTAGCGGATCAATAGCAATGGAGCTAAGGAAAAGATCTGCTAAAACTTATGTCTGTAGTGTAGTGTTATAAACAGTGAACCATGGTCAGCTAAAAACGAAGATACTGAGAAAACTGTGAAATGTGACTATGCAGAAGAATGCTTAAAATGGACTGGATTGACAGATTCAAGAGTGAAGAAGGATAGAGTAGGGGAGGAAAGAAGATTGTTGGAACTTGTTAGAAGGGGAAAAATCTTGCCTGAGAAACAGGGTGGGTAGGAAAACAAAGAGAAAAGAACAAAGGAAAAGGTGGAAAGAATCGTACAAAGAGGTGATTCATATAAAGAGGTGACCTGGATGGGAGGACGACCTCAGATGTAGTCCAACATGCAAACAGATAGCGTAAGATCCCCAGCTCAGGTCACAATGGAGAGCCTACAGTTGAAACCTCTCATGAAATACACACGATAAAGAAGAAGAAACATCCCCACATGGGAACACTTCTACAACTGTGTGACTAGTGCTTAATTATCACACATCACCTTATGAGTTCTTATTGTTCTCGTACCCTGCCATCACTTGTTCTGTTACCCATCGGTCCAGGCCACTGTTTCTCGTTCTTTGCGCGTCCAGTCCTTAGCTATTTTTCTGATTCATCCCCTGACTCATACCACCATTTATATGAATCCTCAACTGCTGTACAACTTTCTCTCAGTTGGTAGTTACTCTGCCATGTATCACCTTCTGAAATATTATGTCTTCATAACGTAAGTTCTTTTTCTGCTTTCTTAATTCTCTTATTGTTTTCAAGAGCGTCTTGCAACAATTTCATTCTGTCTCGTCACTGCAGCTATCATAATTTACTAAATCTTCAATATCAACTGGAACAGTGGGAGAATTAGAATATTACCCATTTGTGAGACACTTATCACACCTTTTAGTTCCGTGGTGCACACAAGTACGTCCGTAAACATGTAAAATGTTTGCAATGAAATTAGAAGGCAAGAACTACTTCTACGAGTCATAGACGGTGCGTGATTCATTGAACCCAACGTCGCACCAACTACACTCCTGGAAATTGAAATAAGAACACAGTGAATTCATTGTCCCAGGAAGGGGAAACTTTATTGACACATTCCTGGGGTCAGATACATCACATGATCACACTGACAGAACCACAGGCACATAGACACAGGCAACAGAGCATGCACCTTTCGCAGCAATGCAGCCTGCTATTCTCCCATGGAGACGATCGTAGAGATGCTGGATGTAGTCCTGTGGAACGGCTTGCCATGCCATTTCCACCTGGCGCCTTAGTTGGACCAGCGTTCGTGCTGGACGTGCAGACCGCGTGAGACGACGCTTCATCCAGTCCCAAACATGCTCAATGGGGGACAGATCCGGAGATCTTGCTGGCCAGGGTAGTTGACTTACACCTTCTAGAGCACGTTGGGTGGCACGGGATACATGCGGACGTGCATTGTCCTGTTGGAACAGCAAGTTCCCTTGCCGGTCTAGGAATGGTAGTACGATGGGTTCGATGACGGTTTGGATGTCCGTGCACTATTCAGTGTCCCCTCGACAATCACCAGAGGTGTACGGCCACTGTAGGAGATCGCTCCCCACACCATGATACCGGGTGTTGGCCCTGTGTGCCTCGGTCGTATGCAGTCCTGATTGTGGCGCTCACCTGCACGGCGCCAAACACGCATACGACCATCATTGGCACCAAGGCAGAAGCGACTCTCATCGCTGAAGACGACACGTCTCCATTCGTCCCTCCATTCACGCCTGTCGCGACACCACTGGAGGCGGGCTGCACGATGTTGGGGCGTGAGCGGAAGACGGCCTAACGGTGTGCGGGACCGTAGCCCAGCTTCATGGAGACGGTTGCGAATGGTCCTCGCCGATACCCCAGGAGCAACAGTGTCCCTAATTTGCTGGGAAGTGGCGGTGCGGTCCCCTACGGCACTGCGTAGGATCCTATGGTCTTTGCGTGCATCCGTGCGTCGCTGCGGTCCGGTCCCAGGTCGACGGGCACGTGCACCTTCCGCCGACCACTGGCGACAACATCGATTTACCGTGGAGACCTCAAGCCCCACGTGTTGAGCAATTCGGCGGTACGTCCACCCGGCCTCCCGTATGCCCACTATACGCCCTCGCTCAAAGTCCGTCAACTGCACATACGGTTCACGTCCACGCTGTCGCGGCATGCTACCAGTGTTAAAGACTGCGATGGAGCTCCGTATGCCACGGCAAACTGGCTGACACTGACGGCGGCGGTGCACAAATGCTGCGCAGCTAGCGCCATTCGACGGCCAACACCGCGGTTCCTGGTGTGTCCGCTGTGCCGTGCGTGTGATCATTGCTTGTACAGCCCTCTCGCAGTGTCCGGAGCAAGTATGGTGGGTCTGACACACCGGTGTCAATGTGTTCTTTTTTCCATTTCCAGGAGTGTATGTAGTTGATTCTCCAAAAATGACGATAAGGACAGATGTCCGAGGTACAGTCCCAGTTTTCGAACCCTGTAAGCTTCCTGTGTGTTTCACAGAAATGAGTTTAGTGAAGACTGAAGCCACACAGGAAATTGCCCTGACAGAAATGCCCCATAAAAACACTGTTGTAACGCAATCTGACCACTTCCATGAATAACTTGGCACAGACAGACATACTTAGCAAAACGATTGCATCGGGCTTTTGGATTACTTATCTCTTTGCAATGAGTAAGTTTATAAAAAGAGAACCAAAACTTAATGACACAAAAGTTTTCCATGTTTCGTCTTGTAGGCAAAACATGTGCACTGACCATGCCTAGCTTATAGAGTAATGTTGAATACTTTGCTACGAAGAACGTGATAAGACTGGATTCTCTTAGTATATCGCATGGAACATAACAGGTAAGTGCTGACAAGAGATCTCGACGTAATTTTGAGAGGTGGCAGATGCCCCCTCTCCTATTTCTATCTTACTCTGAGTAATTCGATTTTCCTCTCTAACTGCATGCGGTGACAAGTTGCTATTCCTTCACACGCGGGCTTCCCACGCAGCGTCTCTCGACACCCTGGTGGTCCGGTGACAGGCGGGCTCTGCTGATCTTGAAAGGGTTAAGCCGACGGGTGTGAGGGAGTCGAGTGAAAGCTTTCCAGACGCCGACAGTGTCAGTAGAACAGCGGAGACACGCCCGCAGTAGCCTGAAGGAGCGGCTGGGCTAGAGGTTCCGTTACTTCGCAGAAACTTAGCGAAAACACTTTTTGGCGTGCTACCAGCGAGGCGTGGGAATGACTTGTATTCCCAAGCAGCCTTGTCGGGCAAATTCCCGCGTTTTCTGCCAAATCGTAACTGTGATTGGCTTGCTAAGGGCATAGCTCCGTGACGCACCAAAATCGGCGCAGAAATAGGAGCCAAGAATCTCCATTGGTGGAATGGCAGTGCTTCGGCAATAGAGTGGAATTTTCCGCCGGTTTTCGAGTTGCTGATTGAAACGTTTAACCACGGCCACTGTCGTGGGGGCGGGAATGTTCTGTGTTCGGCTTGTACGGGTGCTCTTGAGTGAGTCGGCTTTCGCCGTTCGGTCGGAGTAGGTTACAAGACTGAGCTCTCGCTGCTCTGGACAGCCTGCCTTCTGCTGGCTGTCTAACATACTTTTATTCAATTGTAACTGTTTGACGAAGTTGCTGAAGTTTCGACTTCAACGTAACTTTCCGAGTACAGTTGGCAATTGAGCGTTCTGCGTACAAGCGGCCTATGTTGTCTGTCTTGAGCAGTTTTGGCTAAAGTTGACTGTATCGGAGTTACTGTGTGACTCCGCTTGTTAAAATCAGTCACTGTACCGTCAGTGATTGTGTGGCGAGCCTTCTTCGTCTCCCTCAGAGGCGCATTTGTATAGCTAGGAAGTCTTTAGTCTGGAACAACCAGACCAGGATAATTTCTTTCGGGCTATACTCGCGACATTATCATCAAAACGACGGGATGTCGAAGCAACCAGCCATCGCCTCCGGTACGCCAGATCGTGTTCTTGCAGTTAAGAAGAGAGTTTGGTAAATTATGTCCGCAGAACCGGCAGATAGGAATTTTCCTAGGTGGTAATCAGAGGTCAGCAGAGCGTGCCTGTTCGTCTTTTTCTAACTTTGTTCTGTCTTGGGTGCTCACTGTCTTAGTTCTCACTACTGTAGCAGCAATTAATGTTGGGTTGGCTGGGTGTCTCTCTTAAGATTTGAGTTGCAAGGAACTGGCTCCACATACCACTTCGTCATAAATGTCACAATCTAGTTTATAGGCAACTTCACTTTCACAGCATTTATTTGAGTGTCCAATTTGATGTACTGTAAATGTTTCATGTGTTTTATTTATGATTTTGAGTTTAGTCATAATAAATCAAATTCTTATTTTGGACAGAACTTTCATTATGTTAATAGGTAAAGCAACCCTTTCATTTCTCACTATGATACTGAAACTTTCCTTTATTTAATTAATGTCTATTAAATTAAATTATTGCAGGTGCCAAACTCTTTTTCTACTCCACTTGCAGGGTCGATTACAGCCACTTCGCGTTTCTTGTTAATCAATGTGCAACAGCAAAAGTCGGAGTTAGAATAGGGGGGGCTTAGAGCATATGAAGATTTTAGATGAATTTAGTGTTAAATACACTGCTAGCCCCCGCACCTCGCAATTTCATCTTCTTTAAACCGTGATAAATCTGCTAAAATATTGTAAGTGATCTCAAGCTATATAAGTATCTTCACCACACGGACACCAAGTCACATTAATGAGATAGCTGTGCTGAAGACAAAAGTTTCCTGTAAGATGACGTTACTGAACAGAGTGTGCTCCATGACGTACCACATCATGACAAAAACCAACAGGTAAACGCATATCCAATTTAAATTTGGTTAATTGTCCAGATAAACCCGAGAGATTTTTATTAGTTGATAATTATTGAACCCAAAAAGACATTCATAATTTGCATAAAGTACCACAATCAGTTTTATAAGAAGCACGTGGTGGCTATTCCATGGCAACAAAAGACATCGTTTCAAGGTATTCTGAGCCCAACAAAAAGCTATGAACTGTTACGTGAATGGATAACATATTTTCTCAGCTCGACTATGACACAAGTATACTATAAAGACAAAACGAGAAAAGACCCATATTAATCGAAACTGCAATTCCTACATTGTTAGAATCGTACACAATCCCTCAGTACAGACAAGAATCCTATCTTTCACTATGGTTCGCCAAACTTCCTTTTGCACAATGTTGCCTAATTTCCCAGCGTTCGTGGGGAGAGCAATTCTTATTGTAATCTCACACGTACAAAACCAGGCTACACTCATACTTCACTCTTCCTCCTTCTCAATATATTCCAGGGCAGCCAAGTCACTTACCACACCCCAACTCGGACAAGAACCAAATAGGAACGACGCCACACCAAAATAGCAGTCTTTATTCGTTTTCAGGAACTCAGGCCATGCTGTCGCTCAGTCACCTTCACTGCTCATTGTCCGAGCCAAAGCTCGATACAAAGCCCTTAATTAAGACAAAGCAGCGTAGAAGACCTAGGTGTAACTACACAGGTATCGACTATTTGGCACAGATATCACAGCAAAGACTTCTCGCGACTAACAAATATGTACACATGATACTCGGAAGTGAGTGAATCATGTTGATTTTGCAACCTGGTAACAAATCCGAGAAGACTGTCAAGATGCTCGGGAGGTGACAATTACAACAGAAAACTTCCGACACCATCAGATAAAAGTACCGGGGTTCCTCTTTGTAATGAGAAATTTACTGCTTGATATCCCGACAGGCGGTCCTGCCAATGTAAAAGGAGGTGGGAAATAGTGTGTTGCCTGTAGAGAAGCAGCAGAACGGGTTGGTCAGGAGATCTCAGCCACTTCGGACGTTAACCGCTCATTGAATGTCACCTGATAACAGATAAGTCCTGGACATTTTGATGTTTCTAAACTTGCCGAACCTGATTCTTGGTGATACGACTGTGAAGTGGAAATGGAACGATCAACGACAGCTAAACCAAGAAACCAAGACAAGGCAGACCCAATGTATTGATAGTTAATGTCAAAAATTAAAGAACTGTGGAAGGCGGTTGTAAAAACAATTAAATACATAAAATTAAAAAAAGAACCCCTTACGAAATCAGTGGAGTGAATCATTCGTATAGTGCTACCAGTTGTCCAGCTAAAACTGTGACTGTGTGCAGGGAGTTCAAATGTATAGGGTGCCATGGTTGAACAGCTCCTCATTTCTGTAGTCAGTACTAAGTGACGGCATTGGACGGTGGATAACTGGACACGAGTGATTTTGTAGGTATCCGATGTAAGGTTTTGAGTTTGCGAATGGCTGGCGAAATTTACATGCCAACATGTGTAGTGCCTACAATGAAGTATAGAAGAGGAGCTGATGTTACGGTAAGGGGCGTTTCTCGTGGATAGGGAGTAGTCCCCTTATTACGCTTATGAAGACGCTAAAAGCGGAAGATATGTACACACTATATACCATTGTGTGCAGCATGCAGTAGAACTACAGTACAAGGAGGATGGTTGTTTCTATAAGCACTCTGGCATAAAATGGCATATATAGGGCAATGGTCTGTGTACAATAACATTCCTGAAATGGACTGGCGGGCCCAGAGTTCAGATCTGTATCCAGTGGCACCCCTTTGGAATGAGATAGAACTTCTACATAGCTCTCCAGTCACCTGTGTCCAGCATCACTACCTTCTCTGGATTCAGCTGTTCAGCAAGACAGACATTCAGACACTTCGTTGAAAGTGTTTACCGGAGGGGGTGATTTGTTTATTTATTTAGAGACCTGTTACCTGATATCTTAAAACAGCTCGTACATACCCTGGTGTCGCAAATTAAAGCAACAAAGGGAAATATTGCAATGTTGTGTTTATTTTGCCACAAAACAGTGTAAACAGGTGATAGTAAAGTAGAAACAATGTAAAGGGTACATAACGTAAACAAATGCAGTATGTATAACGGTAGGCAACAATGTTCTTCGTTTTTTCCAACTTAACGCATTTGCACACACGTTCCCTACAACTGGTTAATGCTCTCAGTATGGAGTGTAACGTCTCTGGCAGCAATAATGGCCCGACAACGATTGGGCATGCTGCGAATAATATCATCAGTCTCGTGTTGAGGCAATAACGCACATTCTTCCTGTGGAGTTCCTCGCAAATCTTGGAGAGTGGTTGATGGATGCTGACGTGATCCAGTCTGTCTCCCTTTGCACCCTAGACGTGCTCTATGGGATTCAAAACGGGAGACTGAGCAGGCCACGCCATGCATGCAATATCTTCCCTCTCCAAGAAAACATCAACCGCTCTTGCTCCATGAGGACGATCATTGTCGTCTGGACCCGTAGCTCCTCGCAACAACCGCACATGAGGTCCCAATATGTCGTCATAGTACCTGACAGCAGACGTGTTGTGAAGATAATTCCTGCCCACAACATTAGGCATCCACCTCGACATTAGTCTGTTACCATAATGTTTGGGTTCCGAAATCGTGTTACACGTTATCTCCAGATGCGAATAGTCGAGAATAACTCTCTAGACCAAATCTGTGAAAAGAACATTGGCCACTGTACGACCGTACAGATGGCACGTTGACGACTCTGCTCTAGACGTTGGATGATACGTGTCATAGGTGTTTGTAGAAAAGTGCTGCGTTGGGTAAGAAGAAAATATAATAAAATAAGTTTGTCTTCGTCATATAATGCAGCGGTGTAAAACATTGCACAATTTGTCTGTGTGTGATTTGCTTTGTAATTGTTCTTGTTTTAGAACGGATCTGTGCCTGTTCAGTAATACTAACTCGCAATTCATCGTTATCCCCTTCATATTCGTCGTGTGTAATCGTGTCATCTTCTTCACGTAAGTTATAGTACGTTTAGGAAAGAATCATGAACGTGTCAGCATTGAAAAATAATGTAATTTGAATGCTTTCAGTCTTGTAGAATAAGGTAAGACACGAGTAGCGTATATTTTGTTCACTTACATTTTGTGCTGAATAATAAGTGATAAAAATGTCATGTCAGAATAAATATATTTAATTTTTTCAGTCACTGCAGAAACACTCTTCACTTCTCTAGATCTTTTTCATATCTCTAAACTATTATAATCTCAAATTCTTACACATTCTTTGCACTTCATTCCCTAAAAATATGACAGTTGTCATCAATATATTTATATAAAAATAAACAGGTACTTAGTACCTGGGTGAGTCAATAATGTGTACCGAAACTGCCCGCGGATGACGACAATCGGCCCACAGTATCCAGTGTGAAAGCCTCCATATTGTTTTGTGTAAAGCAAGTAGCAGACGATTCACTGACAAGCGACACTGCAGATCATTGAACCGCAGTCGAAGCTCTGACTGTCTCGATTGACAGGACGTATAAATCCCAATAACGCCAATCGCTTCAGCTCTCTGCAGGTGGTTTCCAAGGTCTCGCGCGTGGAGTAGTGTTATGTCTACTGTTTGGTATTTGCCAGCAGAAGAAGACAGTGTGTTCTGGGGCAACCTCTTCTCCGCATATGCATGTAGGTATCTGTCACGAATTTAAGTCGTTTAAGAGCTTGGGCTAAGATCCGTGTCCAGTTACGAAACGTACCATACCATTGTTAAATTCTCAATCGCTGCCTTATGTCAGTAAGGAAGTCGTACAGTGTACTACGGCAAGAAAGGAAGAGTTTATTGATTGTTGATGTTAATAAAGTTCATCCCCCTTTACCTACTCGGCATCACTGCAGATGACGTGTCACTGAGCACATTTGTTCTGTGCATGCAGTACACGTGAGGCGCCTAGTTGTTTCCACTGCACTGTGTGGAATACGAAGGTTCTATTATAGTTCACTAACCTGCTGTCTTCAAGTTGGTCCCCAGCGCAGAAAACAGCACGCAGGTCGTAGGTTCTGTATCTTGAGGCTGAAACTGACTTTTAGCGAGGTTCTGTTCAGAAATAGTGTATCACTTGTTTGGGATGCCACTCGCGTATTTTAATATAGCCACACGAGAAGACTACATGATCTTAGTACAACACCTTCTGATAGAGCAAAGTACATGATCAAACACAATGTTTACGAAAATATGTCTTTACACTATTTGTGACACGTGTCTGTACCTCATGATACCGGAGTGGATCGTTTAATACTGAATACTGGCAAACACATCCTGCCACAGACAACATGACTGTATATCGCGACTGGCTAATCCAGAGTGACGAACAGGAACTTAAATAAAATTTGGAAACAACATCCTACAACAGACAAAATGTCTGTTCTTGTCGTCAGCCTAATCCATTGTGACGAACAGCCCGAAACACTTCGCCCGCTTGTAAGTAGGCTGTTTAGGTTTTTATGTTGGTAACCCCACGGAGCGCTCTGTATCAAAATCACTGACTGTGCAGTGTGCAGTCTGAGGCTGGTCGGCATTGTTGGAATTTGCTATTGTAGTGTTGGGCAGTTGGTTGTTAACAGCGCGTAGCGTTGCGCAGTTGGAGGTGAACCGCCAGCAGTGGTGGATGTGGGAAGAGAGATGGCGGAGTTTTGAGAGCGGATGATCTGGACGCCTTTCCATCAGAGACAGTAAATTTGTAAGAATGGATATATAATAACTTTTGAACACTGTTAAGGTAAATACATTGTTTGTTCTCTATCAAAATCTTTCATTTGTTAACTATGCCTATCAGTAGTTAGTGCCTTCAGTAGTTACAATCTTTTATTTAGCTGGCAGTATTGGCACTCGCTGTATTGCAGTAGTTCGAGTAACGAAGATTTTTATGAGGTAAGTGATTCATGAAAGGTATAGGTTATTGTTGGTCAGGGCCATCCTTTTTTAGGGATTTTTCAAAGTCAGATTGCGTTGCGCAAAAAATATTGGGTTTCAGTTTAGTGATGATCAGAATAAGTAAAGAGAGAAACGTCTGAGTACGTTCAGTTCTGCTCAGATGTTTCAAAATCAAATAATGTAAGACGTTTATCAGCACAGTAATTCACTAATTTTTCTAAGGGGACGTTTCACGCCATACCAGAAAAGGCGTGACCCGAACGCTTGCGAAGTGCTTCGTGTGCAATTTCGTCAGTCTTTTGTTTTTTATTTCAATTGTTTTTAATAATTATAAAATGACTGATTGATAGTCAGCTGTTGAGAGACATTTACATTAGAAAGAGTAGTTAAACTAATAATAAGAACTATACTTTAACGTTTTGGGGCCCTTGCACCGAACACAGCAGCCAATCACAGAGCAGTGCATTATGCAGGCGGTCATTCTCACGGGAATGGTACCGAATCTAACATCTGTCACAGGTACCTCACACCACATTTCGTCATCTACATACTTCTTGCATCTCCACTGCTCTGGGGACAGCTTTTTGGAGCCTAATATGATGGTTGACTAAGCGAGAAATATTACAGTACGTCCCCTGTCACTTACATCCCACTCAACTTGCCATGTATACTACCTTCGGTAACGTGGTGGACGAGTATAGTGGTTAGAAGTCATGTCTCCGTGGTATCCCCTACCAGAAGGTGAGCCGCTCGTTCTCTATATACTTCTTGCATCTCCACTGCTCTGGGAACAGCTTCTTGGAGCCTAATATGATGTCTGACTAAGCGAGAAATATTACAGTACGTCCCCTGTCAGTTACATCCCACTCACCTTGCCATGTATACTACCTTCGGTAACGTGGAGGACGAGTATAGTGGTTAGAAGTCATGTCTCCCTGGTATCCCCTACCAGAAGGTGGGCCGCTCGTTCTCTATATACTTCTTGCATCTCCACTGCTCTGGGACAGCTTCTTGGAGCCTAATATGATGTCTGACTAAGCGAGAAATATTACAGTACGTCCCCTGTCGGTTACATCCCACTCACCTTGCCATGTATACTACCTTCGGTAACGTGGTGGACGAGTATAATGGTTAGAAGGCATGTCTCGCTAGTATCCCCTACCAGAAGGTGGCCCGCTCGCTGTCGTGGAAACCGTTTTCCCAGGCAGCCAGAGCTTTCCATGCCCCCGCACGCTCCCTCTGTTGTTTCTGAAGTTGTAACTCGCCACGTTCCGCCACGGCTGAGCGGCAGCCGCCCAATACATCACATTTTTGGGCGTGCTAATGTGCTCTGGATTCGAGCGCAAAGGCGGCGGCGGTGGCGGCCGCGGGGGCGGCGGGGTCGGCGGAGGCGGCCGGCCATGCATCACGGCGGCAGTTCTTGCAGCTCCTTATTTACTGCCGCTTCCTTCCGCCGGGCCAGGCCGCCGTAACGAGTCGCCGGCGGCGCGGCGGAGGACGTCGTCGCCGTCAGAAGCGCGTCGCGGCGTCCCAGGGCCGGGGGCGGCGACCGACGCCGTTGCCAACCCGCAGCGTCGGCCGTCCCCGTAATTGCTTTATTACTCGGAATACGGCTGCGACACTGACTCTTAATTATTATTATTATTACTATTACTATTATTGTGATTCACTCCGGCGCGGGCTCCGGCGCGTCGCGACATTTCCATCTTTCTCGTTCCGCTCCTCTGGAGGCGTTAACGTCCTGTTTGTTCCTGCGGCGGTGCGGCGTCTTCCAGCACTACCAAACAAGCGTGTCCTGCGAGGTGCTCCCACTACTTTGCGACGAAATATTTTATCCGACCCATTTGTGCCGACGAGTGCGTGAAACACGGCGCTGCCGAAACAAGAACGGGGTGGGTGGTCTCATCTCTCAAGCGTAATGAAACTGAGCGTCCGCGCGACTGAGTACTGTGCGGGAGTTAAGGCCAGGGCGCATTCTCTAGTGCTATGCGATTGTGCCTCGTTGAAAACGGGAATGCTCCGGGGGGCGATTATGAAGCTATAGTGGTGATTCAGATGGTGCAGATGACAATACAGTAGTGTTACGTTCATCTTGTTGACTGCAGAATAAAACAGGCCCGGAAAATATTCTATTGTATTGTACTGTATATTAACCGGGGACCTAGAAACGACGGAGAGGCTCTGTCTCCGCCGCAGCCGCAGTGGTCCACAACCCCACGACGACTACCGCAGTCCACTTCACCCCTCAGCCGCCCCACACCGAACCCAGCGTTATTGTGCGGTTCGGCCTCTGGTAGACCCCCTAGGAAAGAACCTTCAGCATCGCAGCGCGTCAGCAATCGTTGGCTAATATATTAAAAAACTAAACACCCGGCCTCGATTGTGAAAAAAGCACCTAGTGTTAAGTGATAACCCAGGTTTCGGCGTAGATAACTACACCTACTTCAGAACAACAATAAAACCAACAAGTGCCTAAGATGACCTTTGTCAATGATTAAAAGAACACTGTAGCTATACATTTATAAACGAAATAGAAAAGGAAAACACATGCAGTACATATGTACAAAGTCAAAACCACTACTTACCTTAATGTTGTACCCTCCACCTCACACAGGTCTCTGCTCGATGGGCCATGACCCGACACTAACGTGGGTTAACACTTAACACTAGGTGCTTTTTTCGCAATCGAGGCGGGTTTTTAGTTTTTTAATACTCCCCAGGGAACGTCTCACACTAGACGAGTGTAACCCATATGTTTGCATGTAAGAGTAATGCAAACTTGTTTGTTCAGCAATCGCCGATATAGTGTAACCGAAGTGAATAAGGCGAACCAGCGCGCTTTCGCGGAGGCAGATGGAAAACCACCTAAATACCATCCACAGACTGGTCGGTTCACAGGACCTCGACACAAATCCGCCGGGCGGATTCGTGCCGGGGACCAGGCGTTCCTTCCCGCCCGGAAAGCCGTGCGTTAGGCCGCACGGCCAACCGGGCGGGCTCCGGAAAATGTTTCATGCACCCAAGATAAACAGTCCAACTTACTAGTACAAATGTGTCCCGAATGGTCTTAAGGTACATGAAAAATTTTCGGGTCAGTTTTATTTCGCCCATCCAGTGCTACTTCGACCTCTGTGCTTCTTGGTATCCTATATCCTACACCGTGTTTGACCATACTACTCATACCGCCAGTGCATCTATGCTCATCATACTAATGATTAGTTTGAGTCCCTAATAGACTGACAAGTCGACCGCGCCTATTCGTTTCTACAAATTTCGTCAAAATTTATGGTACAGGCAGAGCTTGGCCAGAAATGGAAGTGACACAAATGTAAGTTCCATATGGCCAAGCGTTCTGAAAACATACAACTTCTGGAGCTCATCGGAAGAGGCATGAGCCTTATACATTTGCATAGTTTCAATGCAGATACTGGCACAGCGGAAGGAGTATACAACGGCAATCTGATAGTCGTTGGATCGAGTCCGTATGTTGAAACTATTTATTTTCGGTTTTTACGTTTCTTTCACTGCAAACAAACCGAATTAATGTGTAATATAATGTATTTATTCGTATTTTAGCGAAAAACTAGAAAGGGACTACAAATAAATTTCCAGGAAGAGGAAGTAGTCAAGACATATACGAAAACTTCGTATACAAAATTAGATGCTCGTATTATTGTACAGTTAATAATTTACACATTCTCGGGTGACATTCAGTGTGAAAACAGGGCAAGCAACAATTTTCTCGACATCTTGCACATTTTATAGACGCCGCATTTTTGCAATTACACTGTTGTTTCAAATTTTCTGTTGGAAAACAAACTTGGTTTCATTCATATAGAGTTCTCTCCGATGGCACAATTTGGCAGCAAACCACGAGTTACATGTCATTTTGCCAAATATTGGCGAGGGTAGCAGCTATTGTACAGCGGAATGTATTTTGATGCAGTCTTCTGGAGATGTCATTTCTTTCTCTCTCGATGTGGTAAGAGCTGGTCTGCAGCTTTTTGATCAAATTCTTTACCCCACGACCAAAGTAGTCATCGCAAGGCTGGCAGAGAGCGTTTGAGGGGAATCACCTTAATACTATCCATCTTAAAAAATCTATTCTGATATTTGTGTTTTTTTTTGTCCTCGACAGAGGTCAGTTATCAAAATAAATTTGTTCTCCTTTCGTACACCTTCCCCAAATTAGTCAAAAATTTTTGTATACTCCTACTATTTCCATGATTTTGATGAAGTAATGACGACTTTCCCTTGCATTTACCTTTCAATCCTTTAACGAAAATGTTAATAAATGTAATAGATGGAGCATTAATTTGATTTATTTGCTGTGTAACTACCCGAACTACCGTTGTATACTTTTCCCCCTGCGCCAACCGCTGCCTGGATACAACGCTGAGATACATGCTTATGCCTCTCCTGACCAGCACCAGAAACGCTATTTTTTTAAACGTTTAGCCGAATGTAGCTCCCACTTACGTCGCTTTATTTCTGGCCAAGCCCTGAATACACCATAAATCTGAGTGAAATCGGCAGTGACGAATAGGCGCGGTCTCATTGTGAGTTTGTATCAGAAGGAACAGTTAGACGTTTCTGGCATAGCTTTTCTCATAGATGGAAAACGACAGGTGGCGGTGAATGAGGCTACGGTGGAGCAGCGACCTCGGAAGCAAAGTTTTCGACGAAAGAAGATCCGTGACAGTAAAATTTAGGTCCGCGCAGCTGCTTCGTGCTCCTGTGACGACCAGTCACGTAACACGATTTTGTTTACGTTCTGTAAGTGGGCTGCTTCTGTATTGGCAGCGCTGTGTAGTGCTTTGCCTTGGATCTCTGACTGCGCTTTCTTTGTAAGAGTCTCTGTGGCTGGTTGGACTCTTTGTTGGAAGTTAACCGCCAGTAGTGTCGGGCAGTTGGAAGTTAGTCGCCAGCTGTGATGGAAGTACTGTTTCGGCATTTGGAGGTGAACAGGCAGCAGTGATGGATGTTAAATGTGAAAAGTTAGCATTGATCGAGGGTAGATATCTGAAGTGTTAGCGTTGGCTAACCAAGTATCCGACTTGGGGATTGAAAATTATTCCTGATTATATATCTTTCTACTGGATGTCAATGCTCGATTTATATTCGCTTTGAACTGGATGTCATATTATTAAGGTGAAAAATACATTATTTAATTTGCAACAAAATCTTTCCTAACCACAAGCCTATTAGTAGTTAGTGGCTTTAGCAGTTAGACTCTTATATTTAGCTGGCAGTATTGACGCTCGCTGTATTGCAGTAGTTCGCGTAATGAAGATTTTAGTGAGATAAGCGCTTAATGAAAAGTATAGGTTATTGTAAGGATTGTTTCTTATTCAGGGCCATTCTTTTGTATCAATTATTTGAAGTCAGGTTGTAATTTTTTTGAGCAGTCAGATTGCGTTGAGCTAGAATATTGTGGGTCAGTGTTGACATGATAAGAAAAAGTAAAGGGAAAGTAGGCTCAGTACGTGCAGTTTTACTCAGCTGTTTCAGAATCAAATAACATAGCAGTTTCATCTTCTCATTCATTCAGCAATTTAAGTACCGATTCACGCAATTAAATAAAGAAGTTTCAGTTCGTGGCAACATCTCCTTGCAGCCGCAGTTGTAGCCCACAGTATCTCTGTGGGTGCGGTTGCCATATCTAGCTGGGACACTGTCGATACACTCTGAGATCGGGGTGTAGAAATGAAGTAAAAAAAAATTTCTACATAATTACTTTTTATTTAGAACTACATGGAACTTTTTGAGGCAGAAGTAGTTGGTACACATCATTTTTCGAAATATTTAACCTTTTCCAGCTAGTCAGCAAGTAGCTGAGCCAAACTCGTAACAGTATTTTGGAAAATAGCGACAAAACTGGGTGTTGTCGGGATGTCGGGCCAAAAAGGTCTATAACGGTGACAGTCCCGACATATCGGGACGGATGGCAACCCTGTCTGAGGCCTCACTGACAGCAGCGTTTTGTACTCCGCACTTCGAAAACCTGCAATACGGCTGCCAACTGTCAGGAATTTCCTTTCATTGTATAGAGCATAGTTAAGAGGAACCGTGGACTGTTAGCGGAGGAGGTGATGCAAAATTGCGCCAAAAAGTGTGTGACTATGCTGATGATTTGCCGTCGCATCAAAAATACATGTAAAAATTCTGTAAGACATTGTACCGATTCGTGTTTTTTTAAGTTGATTGCCGATTAATTTAACAATAAACATGGTACTAGAATGATAACAGCTAGATGGATGCTGACCCACCCTGATAGCAGAGAGCGTTTACTCACTGCTTCTGTAATTCGGGGAGATGCGTCGGCCCCCGATACAAACCGTCTAGCGAGTTAACGACGGGGACCGATGTGCCAGCCAACCTGGATGTGGTTCATTAGAGGTTTCCTGCATCCGACTAGGTGAAAACCGTTCTGGTACCCAATTCCCACCTCAGTCACACGATTCGCAAGCATTTGGCGAACGTTCGCACACTTTCACGTTGGCTATCATTAGACGCAAAAGTACAGGGCACACGAAGTCCGCCTGACTGGAGGAATGGGGAGGGGAATGGTGGTAATAGGAAGGGCATGCGGCCATTCTATAATAGTAACACTGCTAAATGCGAAAATTAACAAGCCGGTGCCGAACCAGTGACAAAAAGGGATGAAGTCGAGGAAACAGAAGAAGACTACATGCTAGATGCAGTCACGAAGGAGTATGATGGTTGAGACTGCTGAACAGTTCCAGCACCTGTGACGAACTCTACAGCTCTACAAGGCGGACTTTTCAGGGGTTCGGACGAGTCTCTGCATATCATGTAATTTTCATGCGGTGTCTGATTATTTCGTGTAACACTTCTGACACTAAATGTAACTGGGTTATCTCTTTTGATGCTAGTCAATTGTCAGGATGAGCATTGCTGCAAAGGGCACTTGATTCTGAAGCATTATGTCAGGGTGAAAATACTAAATAATTTTTCTCTCTTATCAAGATGTGGGAAGGGTGGGTTCTTCTTTGGCTCGGGTTTGAGGTACAATGAAACAGCATTTTTACGTAAGATAACTGTTTCCTTACTGGATGTTCTGGCTCGGAGAGCAGCAGCTGTGTCGTTTGCGAAGCCTTCTGCTGCGGCGGCGTCTGATTACGCGTGGCGGTATGTATCTCGTGTCGCCGTCTCGCCCAGTTGACTGGAGACGCGCATCGTACTGTGGCCAGTTCAGTTATTGAGAACGAAGTCGTGAATTGGATGGTGATACCTTGGATGTGGGATCCCAGTGTTTCTCTTCTCTAAGCGGCCGCGTGTGTTTTGCGTCGGCCAGCGGAG